>NW_028237819.1:1265541-2531082 GCF_034619465.1 Leptosomus discolor
TGCATTGGGCTCTACGTCGGGACGTGCGTTGGGGTCTACGTCGGGACGTGCGTTGGGCTCTACGTCGGGATTTAGCTTACTTTCAGGTCTACGTCGGGACGTGCGTTGGGCTCTACGTCGGGACGTGCGTTGGGCTCTACGTCGGGACGTGCGTTGGGCTCTACGTCGGGACGTGCGTCGGGCACTACGTCGGGACGTGCGTTGGGCGCTACGTCGAGACGTGCGTTGAGCTCTACGTCGGGACGTGCGTTGGGCTCTACGTCGGGATTTAGCTTACTTTCAGCTCTACGTCAGGACGTGCGTTGGGCTCTACGTCGGGACGTGCGTTGGGCGCTACGTCGGGACGTGCGTTGGGCTCTACGTCGGGACGTGCGTTGGGCTCTACGTTGGGATTTAGCTTACTTTCAACTCTACGTCGGGACGTGCGTTGGGCTCTACGTCGTGACGTGCGCTGGGCTCTACGTCGGGACGTGCGTTGGGCTCTACGTCGGGACGTGCGTTGGGCTCTACGTCGGGATTTAGCTTACTTTCAGCTCCAAGTAGGGACGTGCGTTGGGCACTACGTCGGGACGTGCGTTGGGCTCTACGTCGGGACGCGCGTTGGGCTCTACGTCTGTAGTTAGCTAACTTTTAGCTCTATGT
Source organism: Leptosomus discolor (assembly GCF_034619465.1). Lineage (NCBI taxonomy): Eukaryota > Metazoa > Chordata > Aves > Leptosomiformes > Leptosomidae > Leptosomus > Leptosomus discolor. Next base: position 1,266,184 of record NW_028237819.1, read on the forward strand.
CGGGACGCGCGTTGGGCTCTACGTCTGTAGTTAGCTAACTTTCAGCTCTACGTCGGGACGCGCATTGGGCTCTACGTCGGGACGTGCGTTGGGCTCTACATCTGTAGTTAGCTAACTTTCAGCTCTACGTCGGGACGTGCGTTGGTCGCCACGTCGGGACGTGCGTTGAGCTCTACGTCGGGATTTAGCTTACTTTCAGCTCTACATAGGGACGTGCGTTGGGCGCTACGTCGGGACGTGCGTTGGGCGCTACTTCGGGACGTGCGTTGGGCGCTACGTCGGGATTTAGCTTACTTTCAGCTCTACGTCGGGACGTGCGTTGGGCTCTACGTCGGGACGTGCGTTGGGCTCTACGTCGGGACGTGCGTTGGGCTCTACGTCGGGATTTAGCTTACTTTCGCCTCTACGTCGGGATGTGCGTTGGCCTCTACGTCAGGACGTGCGTTGTCCTCTACGTCGGGACGTGCGTTGGCCTCTACGTCGGGACGTGCGTTGGCCTCTACGTCGGGATTTAGCTTACTTTCAGCTCTACGTCGGGACGTGCGTTGGGCGCTACGTCGGGACGTGCGTTGGGCGCTACTTCGGGACGTGCGTTGGGCGCTACGTCGGGATTTAGCTTACTTTCAGCTCTACGTCGGGACGTGCGTTGAGCTCTACGTCGGGACGTGCGTTGGGCTCTACCTTGGGATTTAGCTAACTTTCAGCTCTACGTCGGGACGTGCGTTGGGCTCTACGTCGGGACGTGCGTTGGGCTCTACGTCGGGACGTGCGTTGGGCTCTACGTCGGGATTTAACTTACTTTCAGCTCTACGTCGGGACATGCGTTGGGCTCTACGTCGGGACGTGCGTTGGGCTCTACGTCGGGACGTGCGTTGGGCTCTACGTCGGGATTTAGCTAACTGTCAGCTCTACGTCGGGACGTGCGTTGGGCTCTACGTCGGGACGTGCGTTGGGCTCTACGTCGGGATTTAGCTTACTTTCAGCTCTACGTTGGGACGTGCGTTGGCCTCTACGTCGGGATTTAGCTTACTTTCAGCTCTACGTCGGGACGTGCGTTGGGCTCTACGTCGGCACGTGCGTTGGGCTCTACGTCGGGACGTGCGTTGGGCTCTACGTCGGGACGTGCGTTGGGCTCTACGTCTGTAGTTAGCTAACTTTCAGCTCTACGTCGGGACGTGCGTTGGGCTCTACGTCTGTAGTTAGCTAACATTCAGCTCTACGTCGGGACGTGCGTTGGGCGCTATGTCGGGACGTGCGTTCGGCTCTACGTCGGGACGTGCGTTGGGCTCTACTTCGGGACGTGTGTTGGGCTCTACGTCGGCATTTAGCTTAATTTCAGCTCTACGTCGGGACGTGCGTTGGCCTCTACGTCGGGACGTGCGTTGTCCTCTATGTCGGGACGTGCGTTGGCCTCTAAGTCGGGACGTGCGTTGGCCTCTACGTCGGGACGTGCGTTGGCCTCTACGTCGGGATTTAGCTTACTTTCAGCTCTACGTCGGGACGTGCGTTGGGCGCTACGTCGGGACGTGCGTTGGGCGCTACTTCGGGACGTGCGTTGGGCGCTACGTCGGGATTTAGCTTACTTTCAGCTCTACGTCGGGACGTGCGTTGGGCTCTACGTCGGGACGTGCGTTGGGCTCTACGTCGGGATTTAGCTTACTTTCGCCTCTACGTCGGGACGTGCGTTGGCCTCTACGTCAGGACGTGCGTTGTCCTCTACGTCGGGACGTGCGTTGGCCTCTACGTCGGGACGTGCGTTGGCCTCTACGTCGGGATTTAGCTTACTTTCAGCTCTACGTCGGGACGTGCGTTGGGCGCTACGTCGGGACGTGCGTTGGGCGCTACTTCGGGACGTGCGTTGGGCGCTACGTCGGGATTTAGCTTACTTTCAGCTCTACGTCGGGACGTGCGTTGGGCTCTACGTCGGGACGTGCGTTGGGCTCTACCTTGGGATTTAGCTAACTTTCAGCTCTACGTCGGGACGTGCGTTGGGCTCTACGTCGGGACGTGCGTTGGGCTCTACGTCGGGATTTAGCTTACTTTCAGCTCTACGTTGGGACGTGCGTTGGCCTCTACGTCGGGATTTAGCTTACTTTCAGCTCTACGTCGGGACGTGCGTTGGGCTTTACGTCGGGACGCGCGTTGGGCTCTACGTCTGTAGTTAGCTAACTTCTGCTCTACGTCAGGATGTGCGTTGGGCTCTACGTCTGTAGTTAGCTAACTTTCAGCTCTACGTCGGGACGTGCGTTGGGCGCTACTTCAGGACGTGCGTTGGGCTCTACGTCGGGACGTGCGTTGGGCTCTACGTCGGGATTTAGCTTACTTTCAGCTCTACGTCAGGACGTGCGTTGGCCTCTACGTCGAGACGTGCGTTGGCCTCTACGTCGGGATTTAGCTTACTTTCAGGTCTACGTCGGGACGCGCGTTGGGCTCTTCGTCTGTAGTTAGCTAACTTTCAGCTCTACGTCGGGACGCGGGTTGGGCTCTTCGTCTGTAGTTAGCTAACTTTCAGCTCTACGTCGGGACGTGCGTTGGGCTCTACGTCTGTAGTTAGCTAACTTTCAGCTCTACGTCGGGACGTGCGTTGGGCGCTACGTCGGGACGTGCGTTGGGCGCTACGTCGGGATTTAGCTTACTTTCAGCTCTACGTCAGGACGTGCGTTGGGCTCTACGTCGGGACGTGCGCTGGCCTCTACGTCGGGACGTGCGCTGGCCTCTACGTCGGGACGTGCGTTGGCCTCTACGTTGGGACGTGCGTTGGCCTCTACGTCGGGATTTAGCTTAATTTCAGCTCTACGTCGGGACGTGCGTTGGGCTCTACGTCGGGACGTGCGTTGGGCTCTACGTCGGGATTTAGCTTACTTTCAGCTCTACGTCGGGACGTGCGTTGGCCTCTACGTCGGGACGTGCGTTGGCCTCTACGTCGGGACGTGCGTTGGCCTCTACGTCGGGATTTAGCTTACTTTCAGCTCTACGTTGGGACGTGCGTTGGCCTCTACGTCGGGATTTAGCTTACTTTCAGCTCTACGTCGGGACGTGCGTTGGGCTCTACGTCGGCACGTGCGTTGGGCTCTACGTCGGGACGTGCGTTGGGCTCTACGTCGGGACGTGCGTTGGGCTCTACGTCTGTAGTTAGCTAACTTTCAGCTCTACGTCGGGACGTGCGTTGGGCTCTACGTCGGGATTTAGCTTACTTTCAGCTCTACGTCGGGACATGCGTTGGGCTCTACGTCGGGACGTGCGTTGGGCTCTACGTCGGGATTTAGCTAACTGTCAGCTCTACGTCGGGACGTGCGTTGGGCGCTACGTCGGGACGTGCGTTGGGCTCTACGTCGGGACGTGCGTTGGGCTCTACGTCGGGACGTGCGTTGGGCTCTACGTCTGTAGTTAGCTAACTTTCAGCTCTACGTCGGGACGTGCATTGGGCTCTACGTCTGTAGTTAGCTAACATTCAGCTCTACGTCGGGACGTGCGTTGGGCGCTATGTCGGGACGTGCGTTCGGCTCTACGTCGGGACGTGCGTTGGGCTCTACTTCGGGACGTGCGTTGGGCTCTACGTCGGCATTTAGCTTAATTTCACCTCTACGTCGGGACGTGCGTTGGCCTCTACGTCGGGACGTGCGTTGTCCTCTATGTCGGGACGTGCGTTGGCCTCTACGTCGGGACGTGCGTTGGCCTCTACGTCGGGATTTAGCTTACTTTCAGCTCTACGTCGGGACGTGCGTTGGGTGCTATTTCGGGACGTGCGTTGGGCGCTACGTCGGGACGTGCGTTGGGCTCTACGTCGGGACGTGCGTTGGGCTCTACGTCGGGACGTGCGTTGGGCTCTACGTCGGGATTTAGCTTACTTTCAGCTCTACGTCGGGACGTGCGTTGGCCTCTACGTCGGGATTTATCTTACTTTCAGCTCTACGTCGGGACGTGCGTTGGGCTCTACGTCGAGACGTGCGTTGGGCTCTACGTCGAGACGTGCGTTGGGCTCTACGTCGGGACGTGCGTTGGGCTCTACGTCGGGATTTAGCTTACTTTCAGCTCTACGTCGGGACGTGCGTTGGCCTCTACGTCGGGACGTGCGTTGACCTCTACGTCTGTAGTTAGCTAACTTTCAGCTCTACGTCGGGACGTGCGTTGGGCTCTATGTCGGGACGTGCGTTGGGCTCTACGTCGGGACGTGCGTTGGGCTCTACGTCGGGACGTGCGTTGGGCTCTACGTCGGGACGTGCGTTGGGCTTTACGTCGGGACGCGCGTTGGGCTCTACGTCTGTAGTTAGCTAACTTTCTGCTCTACGTCGGGATGTGCGTTGGGCTCTACGTCTGTAGTTAGCTAACTTTCAGCTCTACGTCGGGACGTGCGTTGGGCGCTACTTCGGGACGTGCGTTGGGCTCTACGTCGGGACGTGCGTTGGGCTCTACGTCGGGACGTGCGTTGGGCTCTACGTCGGGATTTAGCTTACTTTCAGCTCTACGTCAGGACGTGCGTTGGCCTCTACGTCGAGACGTGCGTTGGCCTCTACGTCGGGATTTAGCTTCCTTTCAGGTCTACGTCGGGACGCGCGTTGGGCTCTTCGTCTGTAGTTAGCTAACTTTCAGCTCTACGTCGGGACGCGCGTTGGGCTCTTCGTCTGTAGTTAGCTAACTTTCAGCTCTACGTCGGGACGTGCGTTGGGCTCTACGTCTGTAGTTAGCTAACTTTCAGCTCTACGTCGGGACGTGCGTTGGGCGATACGTCGGGACGTGCGTTGGGCGCTACGTCGGGATTTAGCTTACTTTCAGCTCTACGTCAGGACGTGCGTTGGGCTCTACGTCGGGACGTGCGCTGGCCTCTACGTCGGGACGTGCGCTGGCCTCTACGTCGGGACGTGCGTTGGCCTCTACGTTGGGACGTGCGTTGGCCTCTACGTCGGGATTTAGCTTACTTTCAGCTCTACGTCGGGACGTGCGTTGGCCTCTATGTCGGGACGTGCGTTGGGCTCTACCTTGGGATTTAGCTAACTTTCAGCTCTACGTCGGGACGTGCGTTGGGCTCTACGTCGGGACGTGCGTTGGGCTCTACGTCGGGATTTAGCTTACTTTCAGCTCTACGTTGGGACGTGCGTTGGCCTCTACGTCGGGATTTAGCTTACTTTCAGCTCTACGTCGGGACGTGCGTTGGGCTCTAAGTCGGGACGTGCGTTGGGCTCTACGTCGGGACGTGCGTTGGGCTCTACGTCTGTAGTTAGCTAACTTTCAGCTCTACGTCGGGACGTGCGTTGGGCTCTACGTCGGGATTTAGCTTACTTTCAGCTCTACGTCGGGACATGCGTTGGGCTCTACGTCGGGACGTGCGTTGGGCTCTACGTCGGGACGTGCGTTGGGCTCTACGTCGGGATTTAGCTAACTGTAAGCTCTACGTCGGGACGTGCGTTGGGCTCTACGTCGGGACGTGCGTTGGGCTCTACGTCGGGATTTAGCTTACTTTCAGCTCTACGTTGGGACGTGCGTTGGCCTCTACGTCGGGATTTAGCTTACTTTCAGCTCTACGTCGGGACGTGCGTTGGGCTCTACGTCGGGACGTGCGTTGGGCTCTACGTCGGGACGTGCGTTGGGCTCTACGTCGGGACGTGCGTTGGGCTCTACGTCGGGACGTGCGTTGGGCTCTACGTCTGTAGTTAGCTAACTTTCAGCTCTACGTCGGGACGTGCGTTGGGCTCTACGTCTGTAGTTAGCTAACATTCAGCTCTACGTCGGGACGTGCGTTGGGCGCTATGTCGGGACGTGCGTTCTGCTCTACGTCTGGACGTGCGTTGGGCTCTACTTCGGGACGTGCGTTGGGCTCTACGTCGGCATTTAGCTTAATTTCAGCTCTACGTCGGGACGTGCGTTGGCCTCTACGTCGGGACGTGCGTTGGCCTCTACGTCGGGATTTAGCTTACTTTCAGCTCTACGTCGGGACGTGCGTTGGGCGCTATTTCGGGACGTGCGTTGGGCGCTACGTCGGGATTTAGCTTACTTTCAGCTCTACGTCGGGACGTGCGTTGGCCTCTACGTCGGGACGTGCGTTGGCCTCTACGTCGGGATTTAGCTTACTTTCAGCTCTTCTTCGGGACGAGCGTTGGCCTCTACGTCGGGATGTGCGTTGGCATCTACGTCGGGATTTAGCTTACTTTCAGCTCTACGTCGGGACGTGTGTTGGGCTCTACGTCAGGATTTAGCTTACTTTCAGCTCTACGTCGGGACGTGCGTTGGGCTGTACGTCGGGACGTGCGTTGGGCTCTACGTCGGGACGTGCGTTGGGCTCTACGTCGGGACGTGCGTTGGCCTCTACGTCGGTATTTAGCTTACTTTCAGGTCTACGTCGGGACACGCGTTGGGTTCTTCGTCTGTAGTTAGCTCTTTCAGCTCTACGTCTTGACGCGCGTTGGGCTCTTCGTCTGTAGTTAGCTAACTTTCAGCTCTACGTCGGGACGTGCGTTGGGCTCTACGTCTATAGTTAGCTAACTTTCAGCTCTACGTCGGGACGTGCTTTGGGCGCTACGTCGGGACGTGCGTTGGGCGCTACGTCGGGATTTAGCTTACTTTCAGCTCTACGTCGGGACGTGCGTTGGGCTCTACGTCGGGACGTGCGCTGGCCTCTACGTCGGGACGTGCGCTGGCCTCTACGTCGGGACGTGCGTTGGCCTCTACGTTGAGACGTGCGTTGGCCTCTACGTCGGGATTTAGCTTTCTTTCAGCTCTACGTCGGGACGTGCGTTGGGCTCTACGTCGGGACGTGCGTTGGGCTCTACTTCGGGACGTGCGTTGGGCTCTACGTCGGGATTTAGCTAACTTTCAGCTCTACGTCGGGACGTGCGTTGGGCTCTGCGTTGGGCTCTACGTCGGGACGTGCGTTGGGCTCTACGTCGGGATTTAGCTTACTTTCAGCTCTACGTTGGGACGTGTGTTGGCCTCTACGTCGGGATTAGCTTACTTTCAGCTCTACGTCGGGACGTGCGTTGGGCTTTACGTCGGGACGTGCGTTGGGCTCTACGTCGGGACGTGCGTTGGGCTCTACGTCGGGACGTGCGTTGGGCTCTACGTCTGTAGTTAGCTAACTTTCAGCTCTACGTCGGGACGTGCGTTGGGCTCTACGTCGGGATTTAGCTTACTTTCAGCTCTACGTCGGGACATGCGTTGGGCTCTACGTCTGGACGTGCGTTGGGCTCTACGTCGGGACGTGCGTTGGGCTCTACGTCGGGATTTAGCTAACTGTCAGCTCTACGTCGGGACGTGTGTTGGGCTCTACGTCGGGAAGTGCGTTGGGCTCTACGTCGGGATTTAGCTTACTTTCAGCTCTACGTTGGGACGTGCGTTGGCCTCTACGTCGGGATTTAGCTTACTTTCAGCTCTACGTCGGGACGTGCGTTGGGCTCTACGTCGGGACGTGCGTTGGGCTCTAAGTCGGGACGTGCGTTGGGCTCTACGTCGGGACGTGCGTTGGGCTCTACGTCGGGACGTGCGTTGGGCTCTACGTCTGTAGTTAGCTTACTTTCAGCTCTACGTCGGGACGTGCGTTGGGCTCTACGTCTGTAGTTAGCTAACTTTCAGCTCTACGTCGGGACGTGCGTTGGGCTCTATGTCGGGACGTGCGTTGGGCTCTACGTCGGGACGTGCGTTGGGCTCTACGTCGGGACGTGCTTTGGGCTCTACGTCGGGATTTAGCTTACTTTCAGCTCTACGTCGGGACGTGCGTTGGCCTCTACGTCGGGACTTGCGTTGGCCTCTATGTCGGGACGTGCGTTGGCCTCTACGTCGGGACGTGCGTTGGCCTCTACGTCGGGATTTAGCTTACTTTCAGCTCTACGTCGGGACGTGCGTTGGGTGCTATTTCGGGACGAGCGTTGGGCGCTACGTCGGGACGTGCGTTGGGCTCTACATCGGGACGTGCGTTGGGCTCTACGACGGGACGTGCGTTGGGCTCTACGTCGGGATTTAGCTTACTTTCAGCTCTACGTCGGGACGTGTGTTGGGCTCTACGTCAGGATTTAGCTTACTTTCAGCTCTTCTTCGGGACGTGCGTTGGGCTCTACGTCGGGAGTGCGTTGGGCTGTACGTCGGGACGTGCGTTGGGCTCTACGTCGGGACGTGCGTTGGCCTCTACGTCTGTAGTTAGCTAACTTTCAGCTCTACGTCGGGACGTGCGTTGGGCTCTACGTCGGGACGTGCGTTGGGCTCTACGTCGGGACGTGCGTTGGGCTCTACATCGGGACGTGCGTTGGGCTCTACGTCGGGACCCGCGTTGGGCTCTACGTCTGTAGTTAGCTAACTTTCTGCTCTAAGTCGGGACCTGCGTTGGGCTCTACGTCTGTAGTTAGCTAACTTTCAGCTCTACGTCGGGACGTGCGTTGGGCGCTACGTCGGGACGTGCGTTGGGCTCTACGTCGGGACGTGCGATGGGCTCTACGTCGCGATTTAGCTTACTTTCAGCTCTACGTCAGGACGTGCATTGGCCTCTACGTCGAGACGTGCGTTGGCCTCTACGGCGGGATTTAGCTTACTTTCAGGTCTACGTCGGGACGCGCGTTGGGCTCTTCGTCTGTAGTTAGCTAACTTTCAGCTCTACGTCGGGACGTGCGTTGGGCTCTACGTCTGTAGTTAGCTAACTTTCAGCTCTACGTCGGGACGTGCGTTGGGCTCTACGTCGGGACGTGCGCTGGCCTCTACGTCGGGACGTGCGCTGGCCTCTACGTTGGGACGTGCGTTGGCCTCTACGTCGGGATTTAGCTTACTTTCAGCTCTACGTCGGGACGTGCGTTGGGCTCTACGTCGGGACGTGCGTTGGGCTCTACGTCGGGATTTAGCTAACTTTCAGCTCTACGTCGGGACGTGCGTTGGGCTCTACGTCGGGATGTGCGTTGGGCTCTACGTCGGGATTTAGCTTACTTTCAGCTCTACGTTGGGACGTTCGTTGGCCTCTACGTCGGGATTTAGCTTACTTTCAGCTCTACGTCGGGACGTGCGTTGGGCTCTACGTCGGGACGTGCGTTGGGCTCTACGTGTGGACGTGCGTTGGGCTCTACGTCTGTAGTTAGCTAACTTTCAGCTCTACGTCGGGACGTGCGTTGGCCTCTACGTCGGGATTTAGCTTACTTTCAGCTCTACGTCGGGACGTGCGTTGGGCTCTACGTCGGGACGTGCGTTGGGCTCTATGTCTGTAGTTAGCTAACTTTCAGCTCTACATCGGGACGTGCGTTGGGCTCTACGTCGGGACGTGCGTTGGGCTCTACGTCGGGATTTAGCTAACTTTCAGCTCTACGTCGGGACGTGCGTTGGGCTCTACGTCGGGACGTGCGTTGGGCTCTACGTTGGGATTTAGCTTACTTTCAGCTCTACGTTGGGACGTGCGTTGGCCTCTGCGTCGGCATTTAGCTTACTTTCAGCTCTACGTCGGGACGTGCGCTGGGCTCTACGTCGGGACGTGCGTTGGGCTCTACGTCGGGACGTGCGTTGGGCTCTACGTCTGTAGTTAGCTAACTTTTAGCTCTACGTCGGGACGTGCGTTGGGCTCTACGTCTGTAGTTAGCTAAATTTCAGCTCTACGTCGGGACGTGCGTTGGGCGCTACGTCGAGACGTGCATTGGGCTCTACGTCGGGACGTGCGTTGGGCTCTACGTCGGGATTTAGCTTACTTTCAGCTCTACGTCGGGACGTGCGTTGGCCTCTACGTCGGGACGTGCGTTGGCCTCTACGTCGGGACGTGCGTTGTCCTCTACGTCGGGACGTGCGTTGTCCTCTACGTCGGGACGTGCGTTGGCCTCTACGTCGGGACGTGCGTTGGCCTCTACGTCGGGATTTAGCTTACTTTCAGCTCTACGTCGGGATGTGCGTTGGGCGCTACGTCGGGACGTGCGTTGGGCGCTAATTCGGTACGTGCGTTGGGCGCTACGTCAGGATTTAGCTTACTTTCAGCTCTACGTCGGGACGTGCGTTGGGCGCTACGTCGGGATTTAGCTTACTTTCAGCTCTACGTCGGGACGTGCGTTGGGCTCTACGTCGGGACGTGCGTTGGGCTCTACGTCTGTAGTTAGCTAACTTTGAGCTCTACGTCGGGACGCGCGTTGGGCTCTTCGTCTGTAGTTAGCTAACTTTCAGCTCTACGTCGGGACGTGCGTTGGGAACTACGTCGGGACGTGCGTTGGGCTCTACGTCGGGACGTGCGTTGGGCTCTACGTCGGGATTTAGGTTACTTTCAGCTCTACGTCGGGATGTGCGTTGGGCTCTACGTCGGGACGTGCGTTGGGCTCTACGTCGGGACGTGCGTTGGCCTCTATGTCGGGACGTGCGTTGGGCTCTACCTTGGGATTTAGCTAACTTTCAGCTCTACGTCGGGACGTGCGTTGGGCTCTACGTCGGGACGTGCGTTGGGCTCTACGTCGGGATTTAGCTTACTTTCAGCTCTACGTTGGGACGTGCGTTGGCCTCTACGTCGGGATTTAGCTTACTTTCAGCTCTACGTCGGGACGTGCGTTGGGCTCTAAGTCGGGACGTGCGTTGGGCTCTACGTCGGGACGTGCGTTGGGCTCTACGTCTGTAGTTAGCTAACTTTCAGCTCTACGTCGGGACGTGCGTTGGGCTCTACGTCGGGATTTAGCTTACTTTCAGCTCTACGTCGGGACATGCGTTGGGCTCTACGTCGGGACGTGCGTTGGGCTCTACGTCGGGACGTGCGTTGGGCTCTACGTCGGGATTTAGCTAACTGTAAGCTCTACGTCGGGACGTGCGTTGGGCTCTACGTCGGGACGTGCGTTGGGCTCTACGTCGGGATTTAGCTTACTTTCAGCTCTACGTTGGGACGTGCGTTGGCCTCTACGTCGGGATTTAGCTTACTTTCAGCTCTACGTCGGGACGTGCGTTGGGCTCTACGTCGGGACGTGCGTTGGGCTCTACGTCGGGACGTGCGTTGGGCTCTACGTCGGGACGTGCGTTGGGCTCTACGTCGGGACGTGCGTTGGGCTCTACGTCTGTAGTTAGCTAACTTTCAGCTCTACGTCGGGACGTGCGTTGGGCTCTACGTCTGTAGTTAGCTAACATTCAGCTCTACGTCGGGACGTGCGTTGGGCGCTATGTCGGGACGTGCGTTCTGCTCTACGTCTGGACGTGCGTTGGGCTCTACTTCGGGACGTGCGTTGGGCTCTACGTCGGCATTTAGCTTAATTTCAGCTCTACGTCGGGACGTGCGTTGGCCTCTACGTCGGGACGTGCGTTGGCCTCTACGTCGGGATTTAGCTTACTTTCAGCTCTACGTCGGGACGTGCGTTGGGCGCTATTTCGGGACGTGCGTTGGGCGCTACGTCGGGATTTAGCTTACTTTCAGCTCTACGTCGGGACGTGCGTTGGCCTCTACGTCGGGACGTGCGTTGGCCTCTACGTCGGGATTTAGCTTACTTTCAGCTCTTCTTCGGGACGAGCGTTGGCCTCTACGTCGGGATGTGCGTTGGCATCTACGTCGGGATTTAGCTTACTTTCAGCTCTACGTCGGGACGTGTGTTGGGCTCTACGTCAGGATTTAGCTTACTTTCAGCTCTACGTCGGGACGTGCGTTGGGCTGTACGTCGGGACGTGCGTTGGGCTCTACGTCGGGACGTGCGTTGGGCTCTACGTCGGGACGTGCGTTGGCCTCTACGTCGGTATTTAGCTTACTTTCAGGTCTACGTCGGGACACGCGTTGGGTTCTTCGTCTGTAGTTAGCTAACTTTCAGCTCTACGTCTTGACGCGCGTTGGGCTCTTCGTCTGTAGTTAGCTAACTTTCAGCTCTACGTCGGGACGTGCGTTGGGCTCTACGTCTATAGTTAGCTAACTTTCAGCTCTACGTCGGGACGTGCTTTGGGCGCTACGTCGGGACGTGCGTTGGGCGCTACGTCGGGATTTAGCTTACTTTCAGCTCTACGTCGGGACGTGCGTTGGGCTCTACGTCGGGACGTGCGCTGGCCTCTACGTCGGGACGTGCGCTGGCCTCTACGTCGGGACGTGCGTTGGCCTCTACGTTGAGACGTGCGTTGGCCTCTACGTCGGGATTTAGCTTTCTTTCAGCTCTACGTCGGGACGTGCGTTGGGCTCTACGTCGGGACGTGCGTTGGGCTCTACTTCGGGACGTGCGTTGGGCTCTACGTCGGGATTTAGCTAACTTTCAGCTCTACGTCGGGACGTGCGTTGGGCTCTGCGTTGGGCTCTACGTCGGGACGTGCGTTGGGCTCTACGTCGGGATTTAGCTTACTTTCAGCTCTACGTTGGGACGTGTGTTGGCCTCTACGTCGGGATTTAGCTTACTTTCAGCTCTACGTCGGGACGTGCGTTGGGCTTTACGTCGGGACGTGCGTTGGGCTCTACGTCGGGACGTGCGTTGGGCTCTACGTCGGGACGTGCGTTGGGCTCTACGTCTGTAGTTAGCTAACTTTCAGCTCTACGTCGGGACGTGCGTTGGGCTCTACGTCGGGATTTAGCTTACTTTCAGCTCTACGTCGGGACATGCGTTGGGCTCTACGTCTGGACGTGCGTTGGGCTCTACGTCGGGACGTGCGTTGGGCTCTACGTCGGGATTTAGCTAACTGTCAGCTCTACGTCGGGACGTGTGTTGGGCTCTACGTCGGGAAGTGCGTTGGGCTCTACGTCGGGATTTAGCTTACTTTCAGCTCTACGTTGGGACGTGCGTTGGCCTCTACGTCGGGATTTAGCTTACTTTCAGCTCTACGTCGGGACGTGCGTTGGGCTCTACGTCGGGACGTGCGTTGGGCTCTAAGTCGGGACGTGCGTTGGGCTCTACGTCGGGACGTGCGTTGGGCTCTACGTCGGGACGTGCGTTGGGCTCTACGTCTGTAGTTAGCTTACTTTCAGCTCTACGTCGGGACGTGCGTTGGGCTCTACGTCTGTAGTTAGCTAACTTTCAGCTCTACGTCGGGACGTGCGTTGGGCTCTATGTCGGGACGTGCGTTGGGCTCTACGTCGGGACGTGCGTTGGGCTCTACGTCGGGACGTGCTTTGGGCTCTACGTCGGGATTTAGCTTACTTTCAGCTCTACGTCGGGACGTGCGTTGGCCTCTACGTCGGGACTTGCGTTGGCCTCTATGTCGGGACGTGCGTTGGCCTCTACGTCGGGACGTGCGTTGGCCTCTACGTCGGGATTTAGCTTACTTTCAGCTCTACGTCGGGACGTGCGTTGGGTGCTATTTCGGGACGAGCGTTGGGCGCTACGTCGGGACGTGCGTTGGGCTCTACATCGGGACGTGCGTTGGGCTCTACGACGGGACGTGCGTTGGGCTCTACGTCGGGATTTAGCTTACTTTCAGCTCTACGTCGGGACGTGTGTTGGGCTCTACGTCAGGATTTAGCTTACTTTCAGCTCTTCTTCGGGACGTGCGTTGGGCTCTACGTCGGGAGTGCGTTGGGCTGTACGTCGGGACGTGCGTTGGGCTCTACGTCGGGACGTGCGTTGGCCTCTACGTCTGTAGTTAGCTAACTTTCAGCTCTACGTCGGGACGTGCGTTGGGCTCTACGTCGGGACGTGCGTTGGGCTCTACGTCGGGACGTGCGTTGGGCTCTACATCGGGACGTGCGTTGGGCTCTACGTCGGGACCCGCGTTGGGCTCTACGTCTGTAGTTAGCTAACTTTCTGCTCTAAGTCGGGACCTGCGTTGGGCTCTACGTCTGTAGTTAGCTAACTTTCAGCTCTACGTCGGGACGTGCGTTGGGCGCTACGTCGGGACGTGCGTTGGGCTCTACGTCGGGACGTGCGATGGGCTCTACGTCGCGATTTAGCTTACTTTCAGCTCTACGTCAGGACGTGCATTGGCCTCTACGTCGAGACGTGCGTTGGCCTCTACGGCGGGATTTAGCTTACTTTCAGGTCTACGTCGGGACGCGCGTTGGGCTCTTCGTCTGTAGTTAGCTAACTTTCAGCTCTACGTCGGGACGTGCGTTGGGCTCTACGTCTGTAGTTAGCTAACTTTCAGCTCTACGTCGGGACGTGCGTTGGGCTCTACGTCGGGACGTGCGCTGGCCTCTACGTCGGGACGTGCGCTGGCCTCTACGTTGGGACGTGCGTTGGCCTCTACGTCGGGATTTAGCTTACTTTCAGCTCTACGTCGGGACGTGCGTTGGGCTCTACGTCGGGACGTGCGTTGGGCTCTACGTCGGGATTTAGCTAACTTTCAGCTCTACGTCGGGACGTGCGTTGGGCTCTACGTCGGGATGTGCGTTGGGCTCTACGTCGGGATTTAGCTTACTTTCAGCTCTACGTTGGGACGTTCGTTGGCCTCTACGTCGGGATTTAGCTTACTTTCAGCTCTACGTCGGGACGTGCGTTGGGCTCTACGTCGGGACGTGCGTTGGGCTCTACGTGTGGACGTGCGTTGGGCTCTACGTCTGTAGTTAGCTAACTTTCAGCTCTACGTCGGGACGTGCGTTGGCCTCTACGTCGGGATTTAGCTTACTTTCAGCTCTACGTCGGGACGTGCGTTGGGCTCTACGTCGGGACGTGCGTTGGGCTCTATGTCTGTAGTTAGCTAACTTTCAGCTCTACATCGGGACGTGCGTTGGGCTCTACGTCGGGACGTGCGTTGGGCTCTACGTCGGGATTTAGCTAACTTTCAGCTCTACGTCGGGACGTGCGTTGGGCTCTACGTCGGGACGTGCGTTGGGCTCTACGTTGGGATTTAGCTTACTTTCAGCTCTACGTTGGGACGTGCGTTGGCCTCTGCGTCGGCATTTAGCTTACTTTCAGCTCTACGTCGGGACGTGCGCTGGGCTCTACGTCGGGACGTGCGTTGGGCTCTACGTCGGGACGTGCGTTGGGCTCTACGTCTGTAGTTAGCTAACTTTTAGCTCTACGTCGGGACGTGCGTTGGGCTCTACGTCTGTAGTTAGCTAAATTTCAGCTCTACGTCGGGACGTGCGTTGGGCGCTACGTCGAGACGTGCATTGGGCTCTACGTCGGGACGTGCGTTGGGCTCTACGTCGGGATTTAGCTTACTTTCAGCTCTACGTCGGGACGTGCGTTGGCCTCTACGTCGGGACGTGCGTTGGCCTCTACGTCGGGACGTGCGTTGTCCTCTACGTCGGGACGTGCGTTGTCCTCTACGTCGGGACGTGCGTTGGCCTCTACGTCGGGACGTGCGTTGGCCTCTACGTCGGGATTTAGCTTACTTTCAGCTCTACGTCGGGATGTGCGTTGGGCGCTACGTCGGGACGTGCGTTGGGCGCTAATTCGGTACGTGCGTTGGGCGCTACGTCAGGATTTAGCTTACTTTCAGCTCTACGTCGGGACGTGCGTTGGGCGCTACGTCGGGATTTAGCTTACTTTCAGGTCTACGTCGGGACGTGCGTTGGGCTCTACGTCGGGACGTGCGTTGGGCTCTACGTCTGTAGTTAGCTAACTTTGAGCTCTACGTCGGGACGCGCGTTGGGCTCTTCGTCTGTAGTTAGCTAACTTTCAGCTCTACGTCGGGACGTGCGTTGGGAACTACGTCGGGACGTGCGTTGGGCTCTACGTCGGGACGTGCGTTGGGCTCTACGTCGGGATTTAGGTTACTTTCAGCTCTATGTCGGGATGTGCGTTGGGCTCTACGTCGGGACGTGCGTTGGGCTCTACGTCGGGACGTGCGTTGGCCTCTATGTCGGGACGTGCGTTGGGCTCTATGTCGGGACGTGCGTTG
Source organism: Leptosomus discolor (assembly GCF_034619465.1). Taxonomy (NCBI): domain Eukaryota; kingdom Metazoa; phylum Chordata; class Aves; order Leptosomiformes; family Leptosomidae; genus Leptosomus; species Leptosomus discolor. The sequence continues at coordinate 1,281,847 of NW_028237819.1, forward strand.
GGCTCTACGTCGGGACGTGCGTTGGCCTCTATGTCGGGACGTGCGTTGGCCTCTACGTCGGGATTTAGCTTACTTTCAGCTCTACGTTGGGACGTGCGTTGGGCTCTACGTCGGGACACGCGTTGGGCTCTACGTCGGGACGCGCGATGGGCTCTACGTCTGTAGTTAGCTAACTTTCAGCTCTACGTCGGGACGCGCGTTGGGCTCTTCGTCTGTAGTTAGCTAACTTTCAGCTCTACGTCGGGACGCGCGTTGGGCTCTTCGTCTGTAGTTAGCTAACTTTCAGCTCTACGTCGGGACGTGCTTTGGGATCTACGTCGGGACGTGCGTTGGGCTCTACGTCGGGATTTAGCTTACTTTCAGATCTACGTCGGGACGTGCGTTGGGCTCTACGTCGGGACGTGCGTTGGGCTCTACGTCGGGATTTAGCTTACTTTCAGCTCTACGTCGGGACGTGCGTTGGGCTCTACGTCGGGACGTGCGTTGGGCTCTACGTCGGGACGTGCGTTGGGGTCTACCTCGGGATTTAGCTTACTTTCAGGTCTACGTCGGGACGTACGTTGGGATATACGTCGGGACGTGCGTTGGACTCTACGTCGGGACGTGCGTTGGGCTCTACGTCGGGACGTGCATTGGGCTCTACGTCTGTAGTTAGCTAACTTTGAGCTCTACGTCGGGACGTGCGTTGGGCTCTACGTCTGTAGTTAGCTAACTTTCAGCTCTACGTTGGGACGTGCGTTGTGCCCTATGTCGGGACGTGCGTTGGGCTCTACATCGGGACGTGCGTTGGGCTCTACGTCGGGACGTGCGTTGGGCTCTACGTCGGGATTTAGCTTACTTTCAGCTCTACGTCGGGACGTGCGTTGGCCTCTACGTCGGGACGTGCGTTGGCCTCTGCGTCGGGACGTGCGTTGGGCTCTACGTCGGAATTTAGCTTACTTTCAGCTCTACGTCGGGACGTGCGTTGGGCGCTACGTCGGGACGTGCGTTGAGCGCTACTTCGGGACGTGCGTTGGGCGCTACATCGGGATTTAGCTTACTTTCAGCTCTACGTCGGGACGTGCGTTGGGCTCTACGTCTGTAGTTAGCTAACTTTCAGCTCTACGTCGGGACGTGCGTTTGGCGCTACGTCGGGACGTGCGTTGGGCTCTACGTCGGGACGTGCGTTGGCCTCTACGTCGGGATGTGCGTTGGCCTCTACATCGGGATTTAGCTTATTTTCAGCTCTAAGTCGGGAGGTGCGTTGGGCGCTACTTCGGGACGTGCGTTGGGCGCTACGTCGGGACGTGCGTTGGGCGCTACTTCGGGACGTGCGTTGGGCTCTACGTCGGGATTTAGCTTACTTTCAGCTCTACGTCGGGACGTGCGTTGGGCTCTACGTCGGGACGTGCGTTGGGCTCTACGTCGGGACGTGCGTTGGGCTCTACGTCGGGACGTGCGTTGGGCTCTACGTCGGGACGTGCGTTGGGCTCTACGTCGGGATTTAGCTTATTTTCAGCTCTAAGTCGGGACGTGCGTTGGGCTCTACGTCGGGACGTGCGTTGGGCTCTACGTCGAGACGTGCGTTGGGCTCTACGTCTGTAGTTAACTAACTTTCAGCTCCACGTCGGGACGTGCGTTGGGCGCTACGTCGGGACGTGCGTTGGGCTCTACGTCGGGACGTGCGTTGGGCTCTACGTCGGGACGTGCGTTGGGCTCTACGTCGGGATTTAGCTTACTTTCAGCTCTACGTCGGGACGTGCGTTGGCCTCTACGTCGGGACGTGCGTTGGGCTCTACGTCGGGATTTAGCTTACTTTCAGCTCTACGTCGGGACGTGCGTTGGGCTCTACGTCGGGACGTGCGTTGGGCTCTACGTCGGGATTTAGCTTCCTTTCAGCTCTACGTCGGGACGTGCGTTGGGCTCTACGTCGGGACGTGCGTTGGGCTCTACGTCGGGACGTGCGTTGGGCTCTACGTCTGTACTTAGCTAACTTTCAGCTCTACGTCGGGACGTGCGTTGGGCTCTACGTCGGGACGTGCGTTGGGCTCTACGTCGGGATTTAGCTTACTTTCAGCTCTACGTCGGGACGTGCGTTGGCCTCTACGTCGGGACGTGCGTTGGCCTCTACGTCGGGATTTAGCTTACTTTCAGCTCTACGTCGGGACGTGCGTTGGGCGCTACTTTGGGACGTGCGTTGTGCGCTACTTTGGGACGTGCGTTGGGCGCTACGTCGGGATTTAGCTTACTTTCAGCTCTACGTCGGGACGTGCGTTGGGCTCTATGTCGGGACGTGCGTTGGGCTCTACGTCGGGACGTGCGTTGGGCTCTACGTCGGGACGTTCGTTGGGCTCTACGTCGGGATTTAGCTTACTTTCAGCTCTACGTCGGGACGTGCGTTGGCCTCTACGTCGGGACGTGCGTTGGCCTCTACGTCGGGACGTGCGTTGGCCTCTACGTCGGGATTTAGCTTACTTTCAGCTCTACGTCGGGACGTGCGTTGGCCTCTACGTCGGGACGTGCGTTGGCTTCTACGTCGCGATTTAGCTTACTTTCAGCTCTACGTCGGGACGTGTGTTGGACTCTACGTCGGGATTTAGCTTACTTTCAGGTCTACGTCGGGACGTGCGTTGGGCTCTACGTCGGGACGTGCGTTGGGCTCTACGTCTGTAGTTAGCTAACTTTCAGCTCTACGTCGGGACGTGCGTTGGGCTCTACGTCGGGACGTGCGTTGGGCTCTACGTCGGGACGTGCGTTGGGCTCTACGTCGGGATTTAGCTTACTTTCAGCTCTAAGTCGGGACGTGCGTTGGGCTCTACGTCGGGACGTGCGTTGGGCTCTAGGTCGGGACGTGCGTTGGGCTCTACGTCTGTAGTTAGCTAACCTTCAGCTCTACGTCGGGACGTGCGTTGGGCGCTACGTCGGGACGTGCGTTGGGCTCTACGTCGGGACGTGCGTTGGGCTCTACGTCGGAATTTAGCTTACTTTCAGCTCTACGTCGGGACGTGCGTTGGGCTCTACGTCGGGACGTGCGTTGGGCTCTACGTCGGGACGTGCGTTGGGCTCTAGGTCGGGATTTAGCTTACTTTAAGCTCTATGTCGGGACGTGCGTTGGGCTCTACGTCGGGATTTAGCTTAATTTCAGTTCTACGTCGGGACGTGCGTTGGCCTGTACGTCGGGAAGTGCGTTGGCCTCTACGTCGGGATTTAGCTTACTTTCAGCTCTACGTCGGGACGTGCGTTGGGCTCTACGTCCGGATTTAGCCAACTTTCAGCTCTACGTCGGGACGTGCGTTGGGCTCTACGTCGGGACGTGCGTTGGGCTCTACATCGGCACGTGCGTTGGGCTCTACGTCTGTAGTTAGCTAACTTTCAGCTCTACGTCGGGATGTGCGTTGGGCTCTACGTCGGGACGTGCGTTGGGCTCTACGTCGGGACGTGCGTTGGGCTCTACGTCTGTAGTTAGCTAACTTTCAGCTCTACGTTGGGACGTGCGTTGGGCCCTATGTCGGGACGTGCGTTGGGCTCTACGTCGGGACGTGCGTTGGGCTCTACGTCGGGACGTGCGTTGGGCTCTACTTCGGGATTTAGCTTACTTTCAGCTCTACGTCGGGACGTGCGTTGGCCTCTACGTCGGGACGTGCGTTGGCCTCTGCGTCGGGACGTGCGTTGGGCTCTACGTCGGGATTTAGCTTACTTTCAGCTCTACGTCGGGACGTGCGTTGGGCGCTACGTCGGGACGTGCGTTGAGCGCTACTTCGGGACGTGCGTTGGGCGCTACATCGGGATTTAGCTTACTTTCAGCTCTACGTCGGGACGTGCGTTGGGCTCTACGTCTGTAGTTAGCTAACTTTCAGCTCTACGTCGGGACGTGCGTTGGGCTCTACGTCGGGACGTGCGTTGGGCTCTACGTCTGTAGTTAGCTAACTTTCAGCTCTACGTCGGGACGTGCGTTGGGCTCTACGTCGGGACGTGCGTTGGGCTCTACGTCGGGACGTGCGTTGGCCTCTACGTCGGGATGTGCGTTGGCCTCTACATCGGGATTTAGCTTATTTTCAGCTCTAAGTCGGGAGGTGCGTTGGGCGCTACGTCGGGACGTGCGTTGGGCGCTACGTCGGGACGTGCGTTGGGCGCTACTTCGGGACGTGCGTTGGGCTCTACGTCGGGATTTAGCTTAATTTCAGCTCTACGTCGGGACGTGCGTTGGGCTCTACGTCGGGACGTGCGTTGGGCTCTACGTCGGGACGTGCGTTGGGCTCTACGTCGGGACGTGCGTTGGGCTCTACGTCGGGATTTAGCTTACTTTCAGCTCTACGTCGGGACGTGCGTTGGCCTCTACGTCGGGACGTGCGTTGGCCACTACGTCGGGATTTAGCTTACTTTCAGCTCTACGTCGGGACGTGTGTTGGGCGCTACGTCAGGACGTGCGTTGGGCGCTACTTTGGGACGTGCGTTGGGCGCTACGTCGGGATTTAGCTTACTTTCAGCTCTACGTCGGGACGTGCGTTGGGCTCTACGTCGGGACGTGCGTTGGGCTCTACGTCAGGACGTTCGTTGGGCTCTACGTCGGGATTTAGCTTACTTTCAGCTCTACGTCGGGACGTGTGTTGGCCTCTACGTCGGGACGTGCGTTGGCCTCTACGTCAGGACGTGCGTTGGCCTCTACGTCGGGATTTAGCTTACTTTCAGCTCTACGTCGGGACGTGCGTTGGCCTCTACGTCGGGACGTGCATTGGCTTCTACGTCGCGATTTAGCTTACTTTCAGGTCTACGTCGGGACGTGCGTTGGGCTCTACGTCGGGACGTGCGTTGGATTCTACGTCTGTAGTTAGCTAACTTTCAGCTCTACGTCGGGACGTGCGTTGGGCTCTACGTCGGGACGTGCGTTGGGCTCTACGTCGGGACGTGCGTTGGGCTCTACGTCGGGACGTGCGTTGGGCTCTACGTCGGGATTTAGCTTATTTTCAGCTCTAAGTCGGGACGTGCGTTGGGCTCTACGTCGGGACGTGCGTTGGGCTCTACGTCGAGACGTGCGTTGGGCTCTACGTCTGTAGTTAGCTAACTTTCAGCTCTAAGTCGGGACGTGCGTTGGGCGCTACGTCGGGACGTGCGTTGGGCTGTACGTCGGGACGTGCGTTGGGCTCTACGTCGGGACGTGCGTTGGGCTCTACGTCGGGATTTAGCTTACTTTCAGCTCTACGTCGGGACGTGCGTTGGCCTCTACGTCGGGACGTGCGTTGGGCTCTACGTCGGGACGTGCGTTGGGCTCTACGTCGGGACGTGCGTTGGGCTCTACGTCGGGATTTAGCTTCCTTTCAGCTCTACGTCGGGACGTGCGTTGGGCTCTACGTCGGGACGTGCGTTGGGCTCTACGTCGGGACGTGCGTTGGGCTCTACGTCGGGACGTGCGTTGGGCTCTACGTCTGTACTTAGCTAACTTTCAGCTCTACGTCGGGACGTGCGTTGGGCTCTACGTCGGGACGTGCGTTGGGCTCTACGTCGGGATTTAGCTTACTTTCAGCTCTACGTCGGGACGTGCGTTGGCCTCTACGTCGGGACGTGCGTTGGCCTCTACGTCGGGACGTGCGTTGGCCTCTACGTCGGGATTTAGCTTACTTTCAGCTCTACGTCGGGACGTGCGTTGGCCTCTACGTCGGGACGTGCGTTGGCTTCTACGTCGCGATTTAGCTTACTTTCTGCTCTACGTCGGGACGTGTGTTGGACTCTACGTCGGGATTTAGCTTACTTTCAGGTCTACGTCGGGACGTGCGTTGGGCTCTACGTCGGGACGTGCGTTGAGCTCTACGTCGGGACGTGCGTTGGGCTCTACGTCGGGATTTAGCTTACTTTCAGCTCTACGTCGGGTCGTGCGTTGGGCTGTACGTCGGGACGTGCGTTGGGCTCTACGTCGGGACGTGCGTTGGGCTCTACGTCGGGATTTAGCTTACTTTCAGCTCTACGTCGGGACGTGCGTTTCGCTCTACGTCGGGACGTGCCTTGGGCTCTGCGTTGGGACGTGCGTTGGGCTCTACGTCTGTAGTTAGCTAACTTTCTGCTCTACGTCGGGACGTGCGTTGGGCTCGACGTCTGTAGTTAGCTAACTTTCAGCTCTACGTCGGGACGTGCGTTGGGCGCTACGTCGGGACGTGCGTTGGGCTCTACGTCAGGACGTGCGTTGGGCTCTACGTCGGGACGTGCGTTGGGCTCTACGTCGGGATTTAGCTTACTTTCAGCTCTACGTCGGGACGTGCGTTGGCCTCTACGTCGGGACGTGCGTTGGCCTCTACGTCGGGACGTGCGTTGGCCTCTAGGTCGGGATTTAGCTTACTTTCAGCTCTACGTCGGGACGTGCATTGGGCGCTACGTCGGGACGTGCGTTGGGCGGTACTTCGGGATGTGCGTTGGGCGCTACGTCGGGATTTAGCTTACTTTCAGCTCTACGTCGGGACGTGCGTTGGGCTCTAGGTCGGGACGTGCGTTGGGCTCTACGTCGGGACGTGCGTTGGGCTCTATGTCGGGATTTATCTTACTTTCAGCTCTACGTCGGGACGTGCGTTGGCCTCTACGTCGGGACGTGCGTTGGCCTCTACGTCGGGATTTAGCTTACTTTCAGCTCTACGTCGGGACGTGCGTTGGCCTCTACGTCGGGACGTGCGTTGGCCTCTACGTCGGGATTTAGCTTAGTTTCAGCTCTACGTCGGGACGTGCGTTGGGCTCTACGTTGGGATTTAGCTTACTTTCAGCTCTACGTCGGGACGTGCGTTGGGCTCTACGTCGGGACGTGCGTTGGGCTCTACGTCGGGACGTGCGTTGGGCTCTACGTCTGTAGTTAGCTAAGTTTCAGCTCTACGTCGGGACGTGCGTTGGGCTCTACGTTGGGACGTGAGTTGGGCTCTACGTTGGGACGTGCGTTGGGCTCTACGTCGGGATTTAGCTTCCTTTCAGCTCTACGTCGGGACGTGCGTTGGCCTCTACGTCGGCATTTAGCTTACTTGCAGCTCTACGTCGGGACGTGCTTTGGGCTCTACGTCGGGATGTGCGTTGGGCTCTACGTCGGGACGTGCGTTGGGCTCTACGTCGGGACGTGCGTTGGGCTCTACGTCGGGACGTCCGTTGGGCTCTACGTCTGTATTTAGCTAACTTTCTGCTCTACGTCGGGACGTGCGTTGGGCGCTATGTCGGGAAGTGCGTTGGGCTCTACGTCGGGACGTGCGTTGGGCTCTACGTCGGGATTTAGCTTACTTTCAGCTCTACGTCGGGACGTGCGTTGGGCTCTACGTCGGGACGTGCGTTGGGCTCTACGTCGGGACGTGCGTTGGGCTCTACGTCTGTAGTTAGCTAACTTTCTGCTCTACGTCGGGACGTGCGTTGGGCTCTACGTCTGTAGTTAGGTAACTTTCAGCTCTACGTCGGGACGTGCGTTGGGCTCTACGTCTGTAGTTAGGTAACTTTCAGCTCTACGTCGGGACGTGCGTTGGGCTCTACGTCGGGACGTGCGTTGGGCTCTACGTCGGGACGTGCGTTGGGCTCTACGTCGGGACGTGCGTTGGGTTCTACGTCGGGACGTGCGTTGAGCTCTACGTCCGGATTTAGCTTACTTTCAGCTCTACGTCGGGACGTGCGTTAGGCTCTACGTCGGGACGTGCTTTGGGCTCTACGTCGGGACGTGCGTTGGGCTCTACGTCGGGATTTAGCTTACTTTCAGGTCTACGTCGGGACGTGCGTTGGGCTCTACGTCGGGACGTGCGTTGGGCTCTACATCTGTAGTTAGCTAACTTTCAGCTCTACGTCGGGACGTGCGTTGGGCGCTACGTCGGGACGTGCGTTGGGCTCTACGTCGGGACGTGCGTTGGGCTCTACGTCGGGATTTAGCTTACTTTCAGCTCTACGTCGGGACGTGCATTGGGCGCTACGTCGGGACGTGCGTTGGGCGCTACGTCGGGACGTGCGTTGGGCGGTACTTCGGGATGTGCGTTGGGCGCTACGTCGGGATTTAGCTTACTTTCAGCTCTACGTCGGGACGTGCGTTGGGCTCTACGTCGGGACGTGCGTTGGGCTCTACGTCGGGACGTGCGTTGGGCTCTACGTCGGGATTTAGCTTACTTTCAGCTCTACGTCGGGACGTGCGTTGGCCTCTACGTCGGGACGTGCGTTGGCCTCTACGTCGGGATTTAGCTTACTTTCAGCTCTACGTCGGGACGTGCGTTGGCCTCTACGTCGGGACGTGCGTTGGGCTCTACGTCGGGATTTAGCTTACTTTCAGCTCTACGTCGGGACGTGCGTTGGGCTCTACGTCGGGACGTGCGTTGGGCTCTACGTCGGGATTTAGCTAACTTTCAGCTCTACGTCGGGACGTGCGTTGGGCTCTACGTCGGGACGTGCGTTGGGCTCTACGTCGGGACGTGCTTTGGGCTCTACGTCTGTAGTTAACTAACTTTCAGCTCTACGTCGGGACGTGCGTTGGGCTCTACGTCGGGACGTGAGTTGGGCTCTACATCGGGACGTGCGTTGGGCTCTACGTCGGGATTTAGCTTCCTTTCAGCTCTACGTCGGGACGTGCGTTGGCCTCTACGTCGGCATTTAGCTTACTTTCAGCTCTACGTCGGGACGTGCGTTGGGCTCTACGTCGGGACGTGCGTTGGGCTCTACGTCGGGACGTGCGTTGGGCTCTACGTCGGGACGTGCGTTGGGTTCTACGTCGCGACGTGCGTTGGGCTCTACGTCTGTATTAGCTAACTTTCTGCTCTACGTCGGGACGTGCGTTGGGCTCTACGTCTGTAGATAGCTAACTTTCACCTCTACGTCGGGACGTGCGTTGGGCGCTATGTCGGGACGTGCGTTGGGCTCTACGTCGGGACGTGCGTTGGGCTCTACGTCGGGATTTAGCTTACTTTCAGCTCTACGTCGGGACGTGCGTTGGGCTCTACGTCGGGACGTGCGTTGGGCTCTACGTCGGGACGTGCGTTGGGCTCTACGTCTGTAGTTAGCTAACTTTCTGCTCTACGTCGGGACGTGCGTTGGGATCTACGTCTGTAGTTAGGTAAATTTCAGCTCTACGTCGGGACGTGCGTTGGGCGCTCGGGACGTGCGTTGGGCTCTACGTCGGGACGTGCGTTGGGCTCTACGTCGGGACGTGCGTTGGGCTCTACGTCGGGATTTAGCTTACTTTCAGCTCTACGTCGAGACGTGCGTTGGCCTCTACGTCGGGACATGCGTTGGCCTCTACATCGGGACGTGCGTTGGGCTCTACGTCGGGACGTGCGTTGGGCTCTACGTCGGGATTTAGCTTACTTTCAGCTCTACGTCGGGACGTGCGTTGGGCTCTACGTCGGGACGTGCGTTGGGCTCTACGTCGGGACACGCGTTGGGCTCTACATCGGGATGTGCGTTGGGCTCTACGTCTGTAGTTAGCTAACTTTCAGCTCTACGTCGGGACGTGCGTTGGGCTCTACGTCGGGACGTGCGTTGGGCTCTACGTCGGGACGTGCGTTGGGTTCTACGTCGGGACGTGCGTTGAGCTCTACGTCGGGATTTAGCTTACTTTCAGCTCTACGTCGGGACGCGCGTTAGGCTCTACGTCGGGACGTGCGTTGGGCTCTACGTCGGGATTTAGCTTACTTTCAGCTCTACGTCGGGACGTGCGTTGGCCTCTACGTCGGGACGTGCGTTGGCCTCTACGTCGGGATTTAGCTTACTTTCAGCTCTACGTCGGGACGTGCGTTGGGCGCTACGTCGGGACGTGCGTTGGGCGCTACGTCGGGACGTGCGTTGGGCGCTACTTCGGGACGTGCGTTGGGCGCTACGTCGGGATTTAGCTTACTTTCAGCTCTACGTCGGGACGTGCGTTGGGCTCTATGTCGGGACGTGCGTTGGGCTCTACGTCGGGACGTGCGTTGGGCTCTACGTCGGGATTTAGCTTACTTTCAGCTCTACGTCGGGACGTGCGTTGGCCTCTACGTCGGGACGTGCGTTGGCCTCTACGTCGGGATTTAGCTTACTTTCAGCTCTACGTCGGGACGTGCGTTGGCCTCTACATCGGGACGTGCGTTGGCCTCTACGTCGGGATTTAGCTTACTTTCAGCTCTACGTCGGGACGTGCGTTGGGCTCTACGTCGGGATTTAGCTTACTTTCAGCTCTACGTCGGGACATGCGTTGGGCTCTACGTCGGGACGTGCGTTGGGCTCTACGTCTGTAGTTAGCTAACTTTCAGCTCTACGTCGGGACGTGCGTTGGGCTCTACGTCGCGACGTGCGTTGGACTCTACGTCGGGACGTGCGTTGGGCTCTACGTCGGGATTTAGCTTACTTTCAGCTCTACGTCGGGACCTGCGTTGGCCTCTACGTCGGGACGTGCGTAGCCTCTACGTCGGGACGTGCGTTGGCCTCTACGTCGGGACGTGCGTTGGCCTCTACGTCAAGATTTAGCTTACTTTCAGCTCTACGTCGGGACGTGCGTTGGGCGCTACGTCGGGACGTGCGTTGGGCGCTACGTCGGGACGTGCGTTGGGCGCTACTTCATGACGTGCGTTGGGCGCTACGTCGGGATTTAGCTTACTTTCAGCTCTACGTCGGGACGTGCGTTGGGCTCTACGTCGGGACGTGCGTTGGGCTCTACGTCGGGACGTGCGTTGGGCTCTACGTCGGGATTTAGCTTACTTTCAGCTCTACGTCGGGACGTGCGTTGGCCTCTACGTCGGGACGTGCGTTGGCCTCTACGTCGGGATTTATCTTACTTTCAGCTCTACGTCGGGACGTGCGTTGGCCTCTACGTCGGGACGTGCGTTGGCCTCTACGTCGCGATTTAGCTTACTTTCAGCTCTACGTCGGGACGTGCGTTGGGCTCTACGTCGGGATTTAGCTTACTTTCAGCTCTACGTCGGGACTTGCGTTGGGCTCTACGTCGGGACGTGCGTTGGGCTCTACGTCTGTAGTTAGCTAACTTTCAGCTCTACGTCGGGACGTGCGTTGGGCTCTACGTCGGGACGTGAGTTGGGCTCCACGTCGGGACGTGCGTTGGGCTCTACGTCGGGATTTAGCTTACTTTCAGCTCTACGTCGGGACGTGCGTTGGCCTCTACGTCGGCATTTAGCTTTCAGCTCTACGTCGGGACGTGCGTTGGGCTCTACGTCGGGACGTGCGTTGGGCTCTACGTCGGGACGTGCGTTGGGCTCTACGTCTGTAGTTAGCTAACTTTCAGCTCTACGTCGGGACGTGCGTTGGGCGCTATGTCGGGACGTGCGTTGGGTTCTACGTCGGGACGTGCGTTGGGCTCTACGTCTGTAGTTAGCTAACTTTCAGCTCTACGTCGGGACGCGCGTTGTGCTCTACGTCGCGACGTGCGTTGGGCTCTACGTCGGGATTTAGCTTACTTTCAGCTCTACGTCGGGACGTGCATTGGGCGCTACGTCGGGACGTGCGTTGGGATCTACGTCGGGACGTGCGTTGGGTTCTACGTCGGGACGTGCGTTGGGCTCTACGTCTGTAGTTAGCTAACTTTCTGCTCTACTTCGGGACGTGCGTTGGGCTCTACGTCTGTAGTTAGCTAACTTTCAGCTCTACGTCGGGACGTGCGTTGGGCGCTATGTCGGGACGTGCGTTGGCCTCTACGTCGGGACGTGCGTTGGGCTCTACGTCAGGATTTAGATTACGTTCAGCTCTACGTCGGGACGTGCGTTGGGCTCTACGTCGGGACGTGCGTTGGGCTCTACGTCGGGATGTGCGTTGGGCTCTACGTCTGTAGTTAGCTAACTTTCTGCTCTACGTCGGGACGTGCGTTGGGCTCTACGTCTGTAGTTAGGTAACTTTCAGCTCTACGTCGGGACGTGCGTTGGGCGCTACGTCGGGACGTGCGTTGGGCTCTACGTCGGGATTTAGCTTACTTTCAGCTCTACGTCGGGACGTGCATTGGGCGCTACGTCGGGACGTGCGTTGGGCTCTACGTCGGGACGTGCGTTGGGTTCTACGTCGGGACGTGCGTTGGGTTCTACGTCGGGACGTGCGTTGGGCTCTACGTCTGTAGTTAGCTAACTTTCTGCTCTACGTCGGGACGTGCGTTGGGCGCTATGTCGGGACGTGCGTTGGGCTCTACGTCGGGACGTGCGTTGGGCTCTACGTCATGATTTAGCTTACTTTCAGCTCTACGTCGGGACGTGCGTTGGGCTCTACGTCGGGACGTGCGTTGGGCTCTACGTCGGGATGTGCGTTGGGCTCTACTTCTGTAGTTAGCTAACTTTCTGCTCTACGTCGGGACGTGCGTTGGGCTCTACGTCTGTAGTTAGGTAACTTTCAGCTCTACGTCGGGACGTGCGTTGGGCGCTACGTCGGGACGTGCGTTGGGCTCTACGTCGGGACGTGCGTTGGGCTCTAAGTCGGGACGTGCGTTGGGCTCTACCTCGGGATTTAGCTTACTTTCAGCTCTACGTCGAGACGTGCGTTGGCCTCTACGTCGGGACGTGCGTTGGCCTCTACATCGGGACGTGCGTTGGGCTCTACGTCGGGACTTGCATTGGGCTCTACGTCGGGAGTTAGCTTACTTTCAGCTCTACGTCGGGACGTGCGTTGGGCTCTACGTCGGGACGTGCGTTGGGCTCTACGTCGGGACACGCGTTGGGCTCTACGTCGGGACGTGCGTTGGGCTCTACGTCGGGATTTAGCTTACTTTCAGGTCTACTTCGGGACGTGCGTTGGGCTCTACGTCGGGACGTGCGTTGGGCTCTACGTCTGTAGTTAGCTAACTTTCAACTCTACGTTGGGACGTGCGTTGGGCTCTACGTCTGTAGTTAGCTAACTTTCAGTTCTACGTCGGGACGTGCGTTGGGCTCTACATCTGTAGTTAGCTAACTTTCAGCTCTACGTCGGGACGTGCGTTGGGCGCTACGTCGGAACGTGCGTTGGGCTCTACGTCGGGACGTGCGTTGGGCTCTACGTCGGGACGTGCGTTGGGCTCTACGTCGGGATTTAGCTTACTTTCAGCTCTACGTCGGGACGTGCGTTGGCCTCTACGTCGGGACGTGCGTTGGCCTCTACGTCGGGATTTAGCTTACTTTCAGCTCTACGTCGAGACGTGCGTTGGGCGCTAGGTCGGGACGTGCGTTGGGCGCTAGGTCGGGACGTGCGTTGGGCGCTACTTCGGGACGTGCGTTGGGCGCTACGTCGGGATTTAGCTTACTTTCAGCTCTACGTCGGGACGTGCGTTGGGCTCTACGTCGGGACGTGCGTTGGGCTCTACGTCGGGATTTAGCTTACTTTCAGCTCTACGTCGGGACGTGTGTTGGCCTCTACGTCGGGACGTGCGTTGGCCTCTACGTCGGGATTTATCTTACTTTCAGCTCTACGTCGGGACGTGCGTTGGCCTCTACATCGGGACGTGCGTTGGCCTCTACGTCGGGATTTAGCTTACTTTCAGCTCTACGTCGGATCGTGCGTTGGGCTCTACGTCGGGATTTAGCTTACTTTCAGCTCTACGTCGGGACGTGCGTTGGCCTCTACGTCTGTAGTTAGCTAACTTTCAGCTCTACGTCGGGACGTGCGTTGGGCTCTACGTCGGGACGTGAGTTGGGCTCCACGTCGGGACGTGCGTTGGGCTCTACGTCGGGATTTAGCTTACTTTCAGCTCTACGTCGGGACGTGCGTTGGCCTCTATGTCGGCATTTAGCTTTCAGCTCTACGTCGGGACTTGCGTTGGGCTCTACGTCGGGACGTGCGTTGGGCTCTACGTCGGGACGTGCGTTGGGCTCTACGTCGGGACGTGCGTTGGGTTCTACGTCGGGACGTGCGTTGGGCTCTACGTCTGTAGTTAGCTAACTTTCTTCTCTACGTCGGGACGTGCGTTGGGCTCTATTTCTGTAGATAGGTAACTTTCAGCTCTACGTCGGGACGTGCGTTGGGCGCTACGTCGGGACGTGCGTTGGCCTCTACGTCGGGACGTGCGTTGGCCTCTACGTCGGGACGTGCGTTGGGCTCTACGTCGGGATTTAGGTTACTTTCAGCTCTACGTCGGGACGTGCGTTGGCCTCTACGTCGGGACACGCGTTGGGCTCTACGTCGCGACGCGCGTTGGGCTCTACGTCTGTAGTTAGCTAACTTTCAGCTCTACGTCGGGACGCGCGTTGGGCTCTTCGTCTGTAGTTACCTAACTTTCAGCTCTACGTCGGGACGTGCGTTGGGCTCTACGTCGGGACGTGCGTTGGGCTCTACGTCGGGATTTAGCTTAATTTCAGCTCTACGTCGGGACGTGCATTGGGCGCTACGTCGGGACGTGCGTTGGGCTCTACGTCGGGACGTGCGTTGGGTTCTACGTCGGGACGTGCGTTGGGTTCTACGTCGGGACGTGCGTTGGGCTCTACGTCTGTAGTTAGCTAACTTTCTGCTCTACGTCGGGACGTGCGTTGGGCTCTACGTCTGTAGTTAGCTAACTTTCAGCTCTACGTCGGGACGTGCGTTGGGCGCTACGTCGGGACGTGCGTTGGGCTCTACGTCGGGACGTGCGTTGGGCTCTACGTCATGATTTAGCTTACTTTCAGCTCTACGTCGGGACGTGCGTTGGGCTCTACGTCGGGACGTGCGTTGGGCTCTACGTCGGGATGTGCGTTGGGCTCTACGTCTGTAGTTAGCTAACTTTCTGCTCTACGTCGGGACGTGCGTTGGGCTCTACGTCTGTAGTTAGGTAACTTTCAGCTCTACGTCGGGACGTGCGTTGGGCGCTACGTCGGGACGTGCGTTGGGCTCTACGTCGGGACGTGCGTTGGGCTCTACCTCGGGATTTAGCTTACTTTCAGCTCTACGTCGAGACGTGCGTTGGCCTCTACGTCGGGACGTGCGTTGGCCTCTACATCGGGACGTGCGTTGGGCTCTACGTCGGGACGTGCGTTGGGCTCTACATCGGGATTTAGCTTACTTTCAGCTCTACGTCGGGACGTGCGTTGGCCTCTACGTCGGGACGTGCGTTGGCCTCTACATCGGGACGTGCGTTGGGCTCTACGTCGGGATGTGCGTTGGGCTCTACGTCGGGATTTAGCTTACTTTCAGCTCTACGTCGGGACGTGCGTTGGGCTCTACGTCGGGACGTGCGTTGGGCTCTACGTCTGTAGTTAGCTAACTTTCAACTCTACGTTGGGACGTGCGTTGGGCTCTACGTCTGTAGTTAGCTAACTTTCAGTTCTACGTCGGGACGTGCGTTGGGCTCTACATCTGTAGTTAGCTAACTTTCAGCTCTACGTCGGGACGTGCGTTGGGCGTTACGTCGGAACGTGCGTTGGGCTCTACGTCGGGACGTGCGTTGGGCTCTACGTCGGGACGTGCGTTGGGCTCTACGTCGGGATTTAGCTTACTTTCAGCTCTACGTCGGGACGTGCGTTGGCCTCTACGTCGGGACGTGCGTTGGCCTCTACGTCGGGAAGTGCGTTGGCCTCTACGTCGGGATTTAGCTTACTTTCAGCTCTACGTCGAGACGTGCGTTGGGCGCTACGTCGGGACGTGCGTTGGGCGCTAGGTCGGGACGTGCGTTGGGCGCTACTTCGGGACGTGCGTTGGGCGCTACGTCGGGATTTAGCTTACTTTCAGCTCTACGTCGGGACGTGCGTTGGGCTCTACGTCGGGACGTGCGTTAGACTCTACGTCGGGATGTGCGTTGGGCTCTACGTCGGGATTTAGCTTACTTTCAGCTCTACGTCGGGACGTGCGTTGGCCTGTACGTCGGGACGTGCGTTGGGCTCTACGTCTGTAGTTAGCTAACTTTCAACTCTACGTTGGGACGTGCGTTGGGCTCTACGTCTGTAGTTAGCTAACTTTCAGCTCTACATCGGGACGTGCGTTGGGCTCTACATCTGTAGTTAGCTAACTTTCAGCTCTACGTCGGGACGTGCGTTGGGCGCTACGTCGGAACGTGCGTTGGGCTCTACGTCGGGACGTGCGTTGGGCTCTACGTCGGGACGTGCGTTGGACTCTACGTCGGGACGTGCGTTGGGCTCTACGTCGGGATTTAGCTTACTTTCAGCTCTACGTCGGGACGTGCGTTGGCCTCTACGTCGGGACGTGCGTTGGCCTCTACGTCGGGCCGTGAGTTGGCCTCTACGTCGGGACGTGCGTTGGTCTCTACGTCGGGATTTAGCTTACTTTCAGGTCTACGTCGGGACGTGCGTTGCGCGCTACGTCGGGACGTGCGTTGGGCGCTACGTCGGAACGAGCGTTGGGCGCTACTTCGGGACGTGCGTTGGGCGCTACGTCGGGATTTAGCTTACTTTCAGCTCTACGTCGGGACGTGCGTTGGGCTCTACGTCGGGACGTGCGTTGGTCTCTACGTCGGGACGTGCGTTGGCCTCTACGTCGGGATTTAGCTTACTTTCAGCTCTACGTCGGGACGTGCGTTGGCCTCTACGTCGGGACGTGCGTTCGCCTCTACGTCGGGATTTATCTTACTTTCAGCTCTACGTCGGGACGTGCGTTGGCCTCTACATCGGGACGTGCGTTGGCCTCTACGTCGGGATTTAGCTTACTTTCAGCTCTACGTCGGATCGTGCGTTGGGCTCTACGTCGGGATTTAGCTTACTTTCAGCTCTACGTCGGGACGTGCGTTGGGCTCTACGTCGGGACGTGCGTTGGGCTCTACGTCTGTAGTTAGCTAACTTTCAGCTCTACGTCGGGACGTGCGTTGGGCTATACGTCGGGACGTGAGTTGGGCTCCACGTCGGGACGTGCGTTGGGCTCTACGTCGGGATTTAGCTTACTTTCAGGTCTACGTCGGGACGTGCGTTGGCCTCTACGTCGGCATTTAGATTTCAGCTCTACGTCGGGACTTGCGTTGGGCTCTACGTCGGGACGTGCGTTGGGCTCTACGTCGGGACGTGCGTTGGGTTCTACGTCGGGACGTGCGTTGGGCTCTACGTCTGTAGTTAGCTAACTTTCTGCTCTACGTCGGGACGTGCGTTGGGCTCTACGTCTGTAGTTAGGTAACTTTCAGCTCTACGTCGGGACGTGCGTTGGGCGCTACGTCGGGACGTGCGTTGGCCTCTACATCGGGACGTGCGTTGGGCTCTACGTCGGGACGTGCGTTGGGCTCTACGTCGGGATTTAGCTTACTTTCAGCTCTACGTCGGGACGTGCGTTGGCCTCTACGTCGGGACGTGCGTTGGCCTCTACATCGGGACGTGCGTTGGGCTCTACGTCGGGATGTGCGTTGGGCTCTACGTCGGGATTTAGCTTACTTTCAGCTCTACGTCGGGACGTGCGTTGGGCTCTACGTCGGGACGTGCGTTGGGCTCTACGTCTGTAGTTAGCTAACTTTCAACTCTACGTTGGGACGTGCGTTGGGCTCTACGTCTGTAGTTAGCTAACTTTCAGTTCTACGTCGGGACGTGCGTTGGGCTCTACATCTGTAGTTAGCTAACTTTCAGCTCTACGTCGCGACGTGCGTTGGGCGTTACGTCGGAACGTGCGTTGGGCTCTACGTCGGGACGTGCGTTGGGCTCTACGTCGGGACGTGCGTTGGGCTCTACGTCGGGATTTAGCTTACTTTCAGCTCTACGTCGGGACGTGCGTTGGCCTCTACGTCGGGACGTGCGTTGGCCTCTACGTCGGGACGTGCGTTGGCCTCTACGTCGGGATTTAGCTTACTTTCAGCTCTACGTCGAGACGTGCGTTGGGCGCTACGTCGGGACGTGCGTTGGGCGCTAGGTCGGGACGTGCGTTGAGTTCTACGTCGGGACGTGCGTTGAGCTCTACGTCGGGATTTAGCTTACTTTCAGCTCTACGTCGGGACGTGCGTTAGGCTCTACGTCGGGACGTGCGTTGGGCTCTACGTCGGGATTTAGCTTACTTTCAGGTCTACGTCGGGACGTGCGTTGGGCTCTACGTCGGGACGTGCGTTGGGCTCTACGTCTGTAGTTAGCTAACTTTCAACTCTACGTTGGGACGTGCGTTGGGCTCTACGTCTGTAGTTAGCTAACTTTCAGCTCTACGTCGGGACGTGCGTTGGTCTCTACGTCGGGATTTAGCTTACTTTCAGGTCTACGTCGGGACGTGCGTTGGCCTCTACGTCGGGATTTAGCTTACTTTCAGCTCTACGTCGGGACGCGCGTTGGCCTCTACATCGGGACGTGCGTTGGCCTCTACGTCGGGACTTAGCTTACTTTCAGCTCTACGTCGGGACGTGCGTTGGGCTCTACGTCGGGATTTAGCTTACTTTCAGCTCTACGTCGGGACGTGCGTTGGGCTCTACGTCAGGACGTGCGTTGGGCTCTACGTCTGTAGTTAGCTAACTTTCACCTCTACGTCGGGACGTGCGTTGGGCTCTACGTCGGGACGTGAGTTGGGCTCCACGTCGGGACGTGCGTTGGGCTCTACGTCGGGATTTAGCTTACTTTCAGCTCTACGTCGGGACGTGCTTTGGCCTCTACGTCGGCATTTACCTTTCAGCTCTACGTCGGGACGTGCGTTGGGCTCTACGTCGGGACGTGCGTTGGGCTCTACGTCGGGACGTGCGTTTGGTTCTACGTCGGGACGTGCGTTGGGCTCCACGTCTGTAGTTAGCTAACTTTCTGCTCTACGTCAGGACGTGCGTTGGGCTCTACGTCTGTAGTTAGCTAACTTTCAGCTCTACGTCGGGACGTGCGTTGGGCGCTACGTCGGGACGTGCGTTGGGCTCTACCTCGGGACGTGCGTTGGGCTCTACGTCGGGACGTGCGTTGGGCTCTACGTCGGGATTTAGGTTACTTTCAGCTCTACGTCGGGACGTGCGTTGGCCTCTACGTCGGGACGTGCGTTGGGCGCTACGTCAGGACGTGCGTTGGCCTCTACGTCGGGACGTGCGTTGGCCTCTACGTCGGGACGTGCGTTGGGCTCTACGTCGGAATTTAGCTTACTTTCAGCTCTACGTCAGGACGTGCGTTGGGCTCTACGTCGGGACACGAGTTGGGCTCTACGTCGGGATTTAGCTTACTTTCAGCTCTACGTCGGGACGTGCGTTGGTCTCTACGTCGGGACGTGCGTTGGGCTCTACGTCAGGACGTGCGTTGGGCTCTACGTCGGGATTTAGCTTACTTTCAGCTCTACGTCAGGACGTGCGTTGGGCTGTACGTCGGGACGTGCGTTGGGCTCTACGTCTGTAGTTAGGTAACTTTCAGCTCTACGTCGGGACGTGCATTGGGCTCTATGTCGGGACGTGCGTTGGGCTCTACGTCGGGACGTGCGTTGGGCTCTACGTCTGTAGTTAGCTAACTTTCAGCTCTACGTCGGGACGCGCGTTGGGCTCTTCGTCTGTAGTTAGCTAACTTTCAGCTCTACGTCGGGACATGCGTTGGGCTCTACGTCGGGACGTGCGTTGGGCTCTACGTCTGTAGTTAGCTAACTTTCTGCTCTACGTCGGTACGTGCGTTGGGCTCTACGTCTGTAGATAGCTAACTTTCAGCTCTACGTCGGGACGTGCGTTGGGCGCTATGTCGGGACGTGCGTTGGGCTCTACGTCGGGACGTGCGTTGGGCTCTACGTCAGGATTTAGCTTACTTTCAGCTCTACGTCGGGACGTACGTTGGGCTCTACGTCGGGACGTGCGTTGGGCTCTAAGTCGGGACGTGCGTTGGGCTCTACCTCGGGATTTAGCTTACTTTCAGCTCTACGTCGAGACGTGCGTTGGCCTCTACGTCGGGACGTGCGTTGGCCTCTACATCGGGACGTGCGTTGGGCTCTACGTCGGGACGTGCGTTGGGCTCTACGTCGGGATTTAGCTTACTTTCAGGTCTACGTCGGGACGTGCGTTGGGCTCTACGTCGGGACGTGCGTTGGGCTGTACGTCTGTAGTTAGCTAAGTTTCAACTCTACGTTGGGACGTGCGTTGGGCTCTACGTCTGTAGTTAGCTACCTTTCAGTTCTACGTCAGGACGTGCGTTGGGCTCTACATCTGTAGTTAGCTAACTTTCAGCTCTACGTCGGTACGTGCGTTGGGCGCTACGTCGGGACGTGCGTTGGGCTCTACGTCGGGACGTGCGTTGGGCTCTACGTCGGGATTTAGCTTACTTTCAGCTCTACGTCGGGACGTGCGTTGGCCTCTACGTCGGGACGTGCGTTGGCCTCTACGTCGGGATTTAGCTTACTTTCAGCTCTAAGTCGAGACGTGCGTTGGGCGCTACGTCGGGACGTGCGTTGGGCGCTACTTCGGGACGTGCTTTGGGCGCTACGTCGGGATTAACTTACTTTCAGCTCTACGTCGGGACGTGCGTTGGGCTCTATGTCGGGACGTGCGTTGGGCTCTACGTCGGGACGTGCGTTGGGCTCTACGTTGGGATTTAGCTTACTTTCAGCTCTACGTCGGGACGTGCGTTGGCCTCTACGTCGGGATTTAGCTTACTTTCAGCTCTACGTCGGGACGCGCGTTGGCCTCTACATCGGGACGTGCGTTGGGCTCTACGTCGGGATTTAGCTTACTTTCAGGTCTACGTCGGGACGTGCGTTGGCCTCTACGTCGGGATTTAGCTTACTTTCAGCTCTACGTCGGGACGCGCGTTGGCCTCTACATCGGGACGTGCGTTGGCCTCTACGTCGGGACTTAGCTTACTTTCACCTCTAGGTCGGGACGTGCGTTGGGCTCTACGTCGGGACGTGAGTTGGGCTCCACGTCGGGACGTGCGTTGGGCTCTACGTCGGGATTTAGCTTACTTTGAGCTCTACGTCGGGACGTGCGTTGGCCTCTACGTCGGCATTTAGCTTTCAGCTCTACGTCGGGACGTGCGTTGGCCTCTACGTCGGGACGTGCGTTGGGCTCTACGTCGGGACGTGCGTTATGCTCTACGTCAGGACTTGCGTTGGGCTCTACGTCGGGATTTAGGTTACTTTCAGCTCTACGTCGGGACGCGCGTTGGGCTCTTCGTCTGTAGTTACCTATCTTTCAGCTCTACGTCGGGACGTGCGTTGGGCTCTACGTCGGGACGTGCGTTGGGTTCTACGTCGGGATTTAGCTTACTTTCAGCTCTACGTCGGGACGTGCATTGGGCGCTACGTCGGGACGTGCGTTGGGCTCTACGTCGGGACGTGCGTTGGGTTCTACGTCGGGACGTGCGTTGGGCTCTACGTCTGTAGTTAGCTAACTTTCAGCTCTACGTCGGGACGTGCGTTGGGCGCTATGTCGGGACGTGCGTTGGGCTCTACGTCGGGACGTGCGTTGGGCTCTACATCAGGATTTAGCTTACTTTCAGCTCTACGTCGGGACGTGCGTTGGGCTCTACGTCGGGACGTGCGTTGGGCTCTACGTCTGTAGTTAGCTAACTTTCTGCTCTACGTCGGGACGTGCGTTGGGCTCTACGTCTGTAGTTAGGTAACTTTCAGCTCTACGTCGGGACGTGCGTTGGGCGCTACGTCGGGACGTGCGTTGGGCGCTACGTCGGGACGTGCGTTGGGCTCTAAGTCGGGACGTGCGTTGGGCTCTACCTCGGGATTTAGCTTAATTTCAGCTCTACGTCGAGACGTGCGTTGGCCTCTACGTCGGGACGTGCGTTGGCCTCTACATCGGGACGTGCGTTGGGCTCTATGTCGGGACTTGCGTTGGGCTCTACGTCGGGATTTAGCTTACTTTGAGCTCTACGTCGGGACGTGCGTTGGGCTCTACGTCGGGACGTGCGTTGGGCTCTACGTCGGGACGCGCGTTGGGCTCTACGTCTGTAGTTAGCTAACTTTTAGCTCTACGTCGGGACGCGCGTTGGGCTCTTCGTCTGTAGTTAGCTAACTTTCAGCTCTACGTCGGGACGTGCGTTGGGCTCTACGTTGGGACGTGCGTTGGGCTCTACGTCGGGACGTGCGTTGGGTTCTACGTCGGGACGTGCGTTGAGCTCTACGTCCGGATTTAGCTTACTTTCAGCTCTACGTCAGGACGTGCGTTAGGCTCTACGTCGGGACGTGCGTTGGGCTCTACGTCGGGACGTGCGTTGGGCTCTACGTCGGGATTTAGCTTACTTTCAGGTCTACGTCGGGATGTGCGTTGGGCTCTACGTCGGGACGTGCGTTGGGCTCTACGTCTGTAGTTAGCTAACTTTCAACTCTACGTTGGGACGTGCGTTGGGCTCTACGTCTGTAGTTAGCTAACTTTCAGTTCTACGTCGGGACGTGCGTTGGGCTCTACATCTGTAGTTAGCTAACTTTCAGCTCTACGTCGGGACGTGCGTTGGGCGCTACGTCGGAACGTGCGTTGGGCTCTACGTCGGGACGTGCGTTGGGCTCTACGTCGGGACGTGCGTTGGGTTCTACGTCGGGACGTGCGTTGGCCTCTACGTCGGGATTTAGCTTACTTTCAGCTCTACGTCGGGACGTGCATTGGGCGCTACGTCGGGACGTGCGTTGGGCTCTACGTCGGGACGTGCGTTGGGTTCTACGTCGGGACGTGCGTTGGGCTCTACGTCTGTAGTTAGCTAACTTTCAGCTCTACGTCGGGACGTGCGTTGGGCGCTATGTTGGGACGTGCGTTGGGCTCTACGTCGGGACGTGCGTTGGGCTCTACATCAGGATTTAGCTTACTTTCAGCTCTACGTCGGGACGTGCGTTGGGCTCTACGTCGGGACGTGCGTTGGGCTCTACGTCGGGACGTGCGTTGGGCTCTACGTCTGTAGTTAGCTAACTTTCTGCTCTACGTCGGGACGTGCGTTGGGCTCTACGTCTGTAGTTAGGTAACTTTCAGCTCTACGTCGGGACGTGCGTTGGGCGCTACGTCGGGACGTGCGTTGGGCTCTACGTCGGGACGTGCGTTGGGCTCTAAGTCGGGACGTGCGTTGGGCTCTACCTCGGGATTTAGCTTAATTTCAGCTCTACGTCGAGACGTGCGTTGGCCTCTACGTCGGGACGTGCGTTGGCCTCTACATCGGGACGTGCGTTGGCCTCTACATCGGGACTTGCGTTGGGCTCTACGTCGGGATTTAGCTTACTTTCAGCTCTACGTCGGGACGTGCGTTGGGCTCTACGTCGGGACGTGCGTTGGGCTCTACGTCGGGACACGCGTTGGGCTCTACGTCGGGACGCGCGTTGGGCTCTACGTCTGTAGTTAGCTAACTTTCAGCTCTACGTCGGGACGCGCGTTGGGCTCTTCGTCTGTAGTTAGCTAACTTTCAGCTCTACGTCGGGACGTGCGTTGGGCTCTACGTTGGGACGTGCGTTGGGCTCTACGTCGGGACGTGCGTTGGGTTCTACGTCGGGACGTGCGTTGAGCTCTACGTCCGGATTTAGCTTACTTTCAGCTCTACGTCAGGACGTGCGTTAGGCTCTACGTCGGGACGTGCGTTGGGCTCTACGTCGGGACGTGCGTTGGGCTCTACGTCGGGATTTAGCTTACTTTCAGGTCTACGTCGGGACGTGCGTTGGGCTCTACGTCGGGACGTGCGTTGGGCTCTACGTCTGTAGTTAGCTAAGTTTCAACTCTACGTTGGGACGTGCGTTGGGCTCTACGTCTGTAGTTAGCTAACTTTCAGTTCTACGTCAGGACGTGCGTTGGGCTCTACATCTGTAGTTAGCTAACTTTCAGCTCTACGTCGGTACGTGCGTTGGGCGCTACGTCGGGACGTGCGTTGGGCTCTACGTCGGGACGTGCGTTGGGCTCTACGTCGGGATTTAGCTTACTTTCAGCTCTACGTCGGGACGTGCGTTGGCCTCTACGTCGGGACGTGCGTTGGCCTCTACGTCGGGATTTAGCTTACTTTCAGCTCTAAGTCGAGACGTGCGTTGGGCGCTACGTCGGGACGTGCGTTGGGCGCTACGTCGGGACGTGCGTTGGGCGCTACTTCGGGACGTGCTTTGGGCGCTACGTCGGGATTAACTTACTTTCAGCTCTACGTCGGGACGTGCGTTGGGCTCTATGTCGGGACGTGCGTTGGGCTCTACGTCGGGACGTGCGTTGGGCTCTACGTTGGGATTTAGCTTACTTTCAGCTCTACGTCGGGACGTGCGTTGGCCTCTACGTCGGGATTTAGCTTACCTTCAGCTCTACGTCGGGACGTGCGTTGGCCTCTACATCGGGACGTGCGTTGGCCTCTACGTCGGGATTTAGCTTACTTTCAGCTCTACGTCGGGACGTGCGTTGGGCTCTACGTCGGGATTTAGCTTACTTTCAGCTCTACGTCGGGACGTGCGTTGGCCTCTACGTCGGCATTTAGCTTTCAGCTCTACGTCGGGACGTGCGTTGGCCTCTACGTCGGGACGTGCGTTGGGCTCTACGTCGGGACGTGCGTTATGCTCTACGTCAGGACTTGCGTTGGGCTCTACGTCGGGATTTAGGTTACTTTCAGCTCTACGTCGGGACGCGCGTTGGGCTCTTCGTCTGTAGTTACCTATCTTTCAGCTCTACGTCGGGACGTGCGTTGGGCTCTACGTCGGGACGTGCGTTGGGCTCTACGTCGGGATTTAGCTTACTTTCAGCTCTACGTCGGGACGTGCATTGGGCGCTACGTCGGGACGTGCATTGGGCTCTACGTCGGGACGTGCGTTGGGTTCTCCGTCGGGACGTGCGTTGGGCTCTACGTCTGTAGTTAGCTAACTTTCAGCTCTACGTCGGGACGTGCGTTGGGCGCTATGTCGGGACGTGCGTTGGGCTCTACGTCGGGACGTGCGTTGGGCTCTACATCAGGATTTAGCTTACTTTCAGCTCTACGTCGGGACGTGCGTTGGGCTCTACGTCGGGACGTGCGTTGGGCTCTACGTCGGGACGTGCGTTGGGCTCTACGTCTGTAGTTAGCTAACTTTCTGCTCTACGTCGGGACGTGCGTTGGGCTCTACGTCTGTAGTTAGGTAACTTTCAACTCTACGTCGGGACGTGCGTTGGGCGCTGCGTCGGGACGTGCGTTGGGCTCTAAGTCGGGACGTGCGTTGGGCTCTAAGTCGGGACGTGCGTTGGGCTCTACCTCGGGATTTAGCTTAATTTCAGCTCTACGTCGAGACGTGCGTTGGCCTCTACGTCGGGACGTGCGTTGGCCTCTACATCGGGACGTGCGTTGGGCTCTATGTCGGGACTTGCGTTGGGCTCTACGTCGGGATTTAGCTTACTTTCAGCTCTACGTCGGGACGTGCGTTGGGCTCTACGTCGGGACGTGCGTTGGGCTCTACGTCGGGACACGCGTTGGGCTCTACGTCGGGACGCGCGTTGGGCTTTACGTCTGTAGTTAGCTAACTTTCAGCTCTACGTCGGGACGCGCGTTGGGCTCTTCGTCTGTAGTTAGCTAACTTTCAGCTCTACGTCGGGACGTGCGTTGGGCTCTACGTTGGGACGTGCGTTGGGCTCTACGTCGGGACGTGCGTTGTGTTCTACGTCGGGACGTGCGTTGAGCTCTACGTCCGGATTTAGCTTACTTTCAGCTCTACGTCAGGACGTGCTTTAGGCTCTACGTCGGGACGTGCGTTGGGCTCTACGTCGGGACGTGCGTTGGGCTCTACGTCGGGATTTAGCTTAATTTCAGGTCTACGTCGGGACGTGC
This sequence comes from Leptosomus discolor, assembly GCF_034619465.1. Taxonomy (NCBI): domain Eukaryota; kingdom Metazoa; phylum Chordata; class Aves; order Leptosomiformes; family Leptosomidae; genus Leptosomus; species Leptosomus discolor. The sequence goes on from NW_028237819.1 coordinate 1,307,259, forward strand.
GTTGGGCTCTACGTCGGGACGTGCGTTGGGCTCTACGTCTGTAGTTAGCTAACTTTCAACTCTACGTTGGGACGTGCGTTGGGCTCTACGTCTGTAGTTAGCTAACTTTCAGTTCTACGTCGGGACGTGCGTTGGGCTCTACATCTGTAGTTAGCTAACTTTCAGCTCTACGTCGGGACGTCCGTTGGGCGCTACGTCGGAACGTGCGTTGGGCTCTACGTCGGGACGTGCGTTGGGCTCTACGTCGGGACGTGCGTTGGGCTCTACGTCGGGATTTAGCTTACTTTCAGCTCTACGTCGGGACGTGCGTTGGCCTCTACGTCGGGACGTGCGTTGGCCTCTACGTCGGGACGTGCGTTGGCCTGTACGTCGGGATTTAGCTTACTTTCAGCTCTACGTCGGGACGTGCGTTGGGCTCTACGTCGGAACGTGCGTTGGGCTCCACGTCGGGACGTGCGTTGGGCTCTACGTCTGTAGATAGCTAACTTTCTGCTCTACGTCGGGACGTGCGTTGGGCTCTACGTCTGTAGTTAGCTAACTTTCAGCTCTACGTCGGGACGTGCGTTGGGCGCTACGTCGGTACGTGCGTTGGGCTCTACGTCGGGACGTCCGTTGGGCTCTACGTCGGGACGTGCGTTGGGCTCTACGTCGGGATTTAGCTTACTTCCAGCTCTACGTCGAGACGTGCGTTGGCCTCTACGTCGGGACGTGCGTTGGCCTCTACATCGGGACGTGCGTTGGCCTCTACGTCGGGACGTGCGTTGGCCTCTACGTCGGGATTTAGCTTACTTTCAGCTCTACGTCGGGACGTGCGTTGGGCTCTACGTCGGGACGTGCTTTGGGCTCTACGTCTGTAGTTAGCTAACTTTCAGCTCTACATCGGGACGTGCGTTGGGCTCTACGTCTGTAGTTAGCTAACTTTCAGCTCTACGTCGGGACGTGCGTTGGGCGCTACGTCGGGACGTGCGTTGGGATCTACGTCGGGACGTGCGTTGAGCTCTACGTCTGTAGTTAGCTAACTTTCTGCTCTACGTCGGTACGTGCGTTGGGCTCTACGTCTGTAGTTAGCTAACTTTCAGCTCTACGTCGGGACGTGCGTTGCGCGCTATGTCGGGACGTGCGTTGGGCTCTACGTCGGGACGTGCGTTGGGCTCTACGTCAGGATTTAGCTTACTTTCAGCTCTACGTCGTGACGTGCGTTGGGCTCTACGTCGGGACGTGCGTTGGGCCCTACGTCGGGATGTGCGTTGGGCTCTACGTCTGTAGTTAGCTAACTTTCTGCTCTACGTCGGGACGTGCGTTGGGCTCTACGTCTGTAGTTAGGTAACTTTCAGCTCTACGTCGGGACGTGCGTTGGGCGCTACGTCGGGACGTGCGTTGGGCTCTACGTCGGGACGTGCGTTGGGCTCTAAGTCGGGACGTGCGTTGGGCTCTACCTCGGGATTTAGCTTACTTTCAGCTCTACGTCGAGACGTGCGTTGGCCTCTACGTCGGGACGTGCGTTGGCCTCTACATCGGGACGTGCGTTGGGCTCTACGTCGGGACGTGCGTTGGGCTCTACGTCGGGATTTAGCTTACTTTCAGGTCTACGTCGGGACGTGCGTTGGGCTCTACGTCGGGACGTGCGTTGGGCTCTACGTCTGTAGTTAGCTAAGTTTCAACTCTACGTTGGGACGTGCGTTGGGCTCTACGTCTGTAGTTAGCTAAATTTCAGTTCTACGTCAGGACGTGCGTTGGGCTCTACATCTGTAGTTAGCTAACTTTCAGCTCTACGTCGGGACGTGCGTTGGGCGCTACGTCGGGACGTGCGTTGGGCTCTACATCGGGACGTGCGTTGGGCTCTACGTCGGGATTTAGCTTACTTTCAGCTCTAAGTCGAGACGTGCGTTGGGCGCTACGTCGGGACGTGCGTTGGCCTCTACGTCGGGACGTGCGTTGGCCTCTACGTCGGGATTTAGCTTACTTTCAGCTCTAAGTCGAGACGTGCGTTGGGCGCTACGTCGGGACGTGCGTTGGGCGCTACGTCGGGACGTGCGTTGGGCGCTACGTCGGGATTAACTTACTTTCAGCTCTACGTCGGGACGTGCGTTGGGCTCTATGTCGGGACGTGCGTTGGGCTCTACGTCGGGACGTGCGTTGGGCTCTACGTTGGGATTTAGCTTACTTTCAGCTCTACGTCGGGACGTGCGTTGGCCTCTACGTCGGGATTTAGCTTACTTTCAGCTCTACGTCGGGACGTGCGTTGGCCTCTACATCGGGACGTGCGTTGGCCTCTACGTCGGGATTTAGCTTACTTTCAGCTCTACGTCGGGACGTGCGTTGGGCTCTACGTCGGGATTTAGCTTACTTTCAGCTCTACGTCGGGACGTGCGTTGGGCTCTACGTCGGGACGTGCGTTGGTCTCTACGTCGGGACGTGCGTTGGCCTCTACGTCGGGATTTAGCTTACTTTCAGCTCTACGTCGGGACGTGCGTTGGCCTCTACGTCGGGACGTGCGTTCGCCTCTACGTCGGGATTTATCTTACTTTCAGCTCTACGTCGGGACGTGCGTTGGCCTCTACATCGGGACGTGCGTTGGCCTCTACGTCGGGATTTAGCTTACTTTCAGCTCTACGTCGGATCGTGCGTTGGGCTCTACGTCGGGATTTAGCTTACTTTCAGCTCTACGTCGGGACGTGCGTTGGGCTCTACGTCGGGACGTGCGTTGGGCTCTACGTCTGTAGTTAGCTAACTTTCAGCTCTACGTCGGGACGTGCGTTGGGCTATACGTCGGGACGTGAGTTGGGCTCCACGTCGGGACGTGCGTTGGGCTCTACGTCGGGATTTAGCTTACTTTCAGGTCTACGTCGGGACGTGCGTTGGCCTCTACGTCGGCATTTAGCTTTCAGCTTTACGTCGGGACTTGCGTTGGGCTCTACGTCGGGACGTGCGTTGGGCTCTACGTCGGGACGTGCGTTGGGTTCTACGTCGGGACGTGCGTTGGGCTCTACGTCTGTAGTTAGCTAACTTTCTGCTCTACGTCGGGACGTGCGTTGGGCTCTACGTCTGTAGTTAGGTAACTTTCAGCTCTACGTCGGGACGTGCGTTGGGCGCTACGTCGGGACGTGCGTTGGCCTCTACATCGGGACGTGCGTTGGGCTCTACGTCGGGACGTGCGTTGGGCTCTACGTCGGGATTTAGCTTACTTTCAGCTCTACGTCGGGACGTGCGTTGGCCTCTACGTCGGGACGTGCGTTGGCCTCTACATCGGGACGTGCGTTGGGCTCTACGTCGGGATGTGCGTTGGGCTCTACGTCGGGATTTAGCTTACTTTCAGCTCTACGTCGGGACGTGCGTTGGGCTCTACGTCGGGACGTGCGTTGGGCTCTACGTCTGTAGTTAGCTAACTTTCAACTCTACGTTGGGACGTGCGTTGGGCTCTACGTCTGTAGTTAGCTAACTTTCAGTTCTACGTCGGGACGTGCGTTGGGCTCTACATCTGTAGTTAGCTAACTTTCAGCTCTACGTCGCGACGTGCGTTGGGCGTTACGTCGGAACGTGCGTTGGGCTCTACGTCGGGACGTGCGTTGGGCTCTACGTCGGGACGTGCGTTGGGCTCTACGTCGGGATTTAGCTTACTTTCAGCTCTACGTCGGGACGTGCGTTGGCCTCTACGTCGGGACGTGCGTTGGCCTCTACGTCGGGACGTGCGTTGGCCTCTACGTCGGGATTTAGCTTACTTTCAGCTCTACGTCGAGACGTGCGTTGGGCGCTACGTCGGGACGTGCGTTGGGCGCTAGGTCGGGACGTGCGTTGAGTTCTACGTCGGGACGTGCGTTGAGCTCTACGTCGGGATTTAGCTTACTTTCAGCTCTACGTCGGGACGTGCGTTAGGCTCTACGTCGGGACGTGCGTTGGGCTCTACGTCGGGATTTAGCTTACTTTCAGGTCTACGTCGGGACGTGCGTTGGGCTCTACGTCGGGACGTGCGTTGGGCTCTACGTCTGTAGTTAGCTAACTTTCAACTCTACGTTGGGACGTGCGTTGGGCTCTACGTCTGTAGTTAGCTAACGTTCAGCTCTACGTCGGGACGTGCGTTGGTCTCTACGTCGGGATTTAGCTTACTTTCAGGTCTACGTCGGGACGTGCGTTGGCCTCTACGTCGGGATTTAGCTTACTTTCAGCTCTACGTCGGGACGCGCGTTGGCCTCTACATCGGGACGTGCGTTGGCCTCTACGTCGGGACTTAGCTTACTTTCAGCTCTACGTCGGGACGTGCGTTGGGCTCTACGTCGGGATTTAGCTTACTTTCAGCTCTACGTCGGGACGTGCGTTGGGCTCTACGTCAGGACGTGCGTTGGGCTCTACGTCTGTAGTTAGCTAACTTTCACCTCTACGTCGGGACGTGCGTTGGGCTCTACGTCGGGACGTGAGTTGGGCTCCACGTCGGGACGTGCGTTGGGCTCTACGTCGGGATTTAGCTTACTTTCAGCTCTACGTCGGGACGTGCTTTGGGCTCTACGTCGGGACGTGCGTTGGGCTCTACGTCGGGACGTGCGTTTGGTTCTACGTCGGGACGTGCGTTGGGCTCCACGTCTGTAGTTAGCTAACTTTCTGCTCTACGTCAGGACGTGCGTTGGGCTCTACGTCTGTAGTTAGCTAACTTTCAGCTCTACGTCGGGACGTGCGTTGGGCGCTACGTCGGGACGTGCGTTGGGCTCTACCTCGGGACGTGCGTTGGGCTCTACGTCGGGACGTGCGTTGGGCTCTACGTCGGGATTTAGGTTACTTTCAGCTCTACGTCGGGACGTGCGTTGGCCTCTACGTCGGGACGTGCGTTGGGCGCTACGTCAGGACGTGCGTTGGCCTCTACGTCGGGACGTGCGTTGGCCTCTACGTCGGGACGTGCGTTGGGCTCTACGTCGGAATTTAGCTTACTTTCAGCTCTACGTCAGGACGTGCGTTGGGCTCTACGTCGGGACACGAGTTGGGCTCTACGTCGGGATTTAGCTTACTTTCAGCTCTACGTCGGGACGTGCGTTGGTCTCTATGTCGGGACGTGCGTTGGGCTCTACGTCAGGACGTGCGTTGGGCTCTACGTCGGGACTTAGCTTACTTTCAGCTCTACGTCAGGACGTGCGTTGGGCTGTACGTCGGGACGTGCGTTGGGCTCTACGTCTGTAGTTAGGTAACTTTCAGCTCTACGTCGGGACGTGCATTGGGCTCTATGTCGGGACGTGCGTTGGGCTCTACGTCGGGACGTGCGTTGGGCTCTACGTCTGTAGTTAGCTAACTTTCAGCTCTACGTCGGGACGCGCGTTGGGCTCTTCGTCTGTAGTTAGCTAACTTTCAGCTCTACGTCGGGACATGCGTTGGGCTCTACGTCGGGACGTGCGTTGGGCTCTACGTCGGGATTTAGCTTACTTTCAGCTCTACGTCGGGACGTGCATTGGGCGCTACGTCGGGACGTGCATTGGGATCTACGTCGGGACGTGCGTTGGGCTCTACGTCTGTAGTTAGCTAACTTTCTGCTCTACGTCGGTACGTGCGTTGGGCTCTACGTCTGTAGTTAGCTAACTTTCAGCTCTACGTCGGGACGTGCGTTGGGCGCTATGTCGGGACGTGCGTTGGGCTCTACGTCGGGACGTGCGTTGGGCTCTACGTCAGGATTTAGCTTACTTTCAGCTCTACGTCGGGACGTACGTTGGGCTCTACGTCAGGATTTAGCTTACTTTCAGCTCTACGTCGGGACGTGCGTTGGGCTCTAAGTCGGGACGTGCGTTGGGCTCTACCTCGGGATTTAGCTTACTTTCATCTCTACGTCGAGACGTGCGTTGGCCTCTACGTCGGGACGTGCGTTGGCCTCTACATCGGGACGTGCGTTGGGCTCTACGTCGGGACGTGCGTTGGGCTCTACGTCGGGATTTAGCTTACTTTCAGGTCTACGTCGGGACGTGCGTTGGGCTCTACGTCGGGACGTGCGTTGGGCTCTACGTCTGTAGTTAGCTAAGTTTCAACTCTACGTTGGGACGTGCGTTGGGCTCTACGTCTGTAGTTAGCTACCTTTCAGTTCTACGTCAGGACGTGCGTTGGGCTCTACATCTGTAGTTAGCTAACTTTCAGCTCTACGTCGGTACGTGCGTTGGGCGCTACGTCGGGACGTGCGTTGGGCGCTACGTCGGGACGTGCGTTGGGCGCTACTTCGGGACGTGCTTTGGGCGCTACGTCGGGATTAACTTACTTTCAGCTCTACGTCGGGACGTGCGTTGGGCTCTATGTCGGGACGTGCGTTGGGCTCTACGTCGGGACGTGCGTTGGGCTCTACGTTGGGATTTAGCTTACTTTCAGCTCTACGTCGGGACGTGCGTTGGCCTCTACGTCGGGATTTAGCTTACTTTCAGCTCTACGTCGGGACGCGCGTTGGCCTCTACATCGGGACGTGCGTTGGCCTCTACGTCGGGATTTAGCTTACTTTCAGGTCTACGTCAGGACGTGCGTTGGCCTCTACGTCGGGATTTAGCTTACTTTCAGCTCTACGTCGGGACGCGCGTTGGCCTCTACATCGGGACGTGCGTTGGCCTCTACGTCGGGACTTAGCTTACTTTCACCTCTAGGTCGGGACGTGCGTTGGGCTCTACGTCGGGACGTGAGTTGGGCTCCACGTCGGGACGTGCGTTGGGCTCTACGTCGGGATTTAGCTTACTTTGAGCTCTACGTCGGGACGTGCGTTGGCCTCTACGTCGGCATTTAGCTTTCAGCTCTACGTCGGGACGTGCGTTGGCCTCTACGTCGGGACGTGCGTTGGGCTCTACGTCGGGACGTGCGTTATGCTCTACGTCAGGACTTGCGTTGGGCTCTACGTCGGGATTTAGGTTACTTTCAGCTCTACGTCGGGACGCGCGTTGGGCTCTTCGTCTGTAGTTACCTATCTTTCAGCTCTACGTCGGGACGTGCGTTGGGCTCTACGTCGGGACGTGCGTTGGGTTCTACGTCGGGATTTAGCTTACTTTCAGCTCTACGTCGGGACGTGCATTGGGCGCTACGTCGGGACGTGCGTTGGGCTCTACGTCGGGACGTGCGTTGGGTTCTACGTCGGGACGTGCGTTGGGCTCTACGTCTGTAGTTAGCTAACTTTCAGCTCTACGTCGGGACGTGCGTTGGGCGCTATGTCGGGACGTGCGTTGGGCTCTACGTCGGGACGTGCGTTGGGCTCTACATCAGGATTTAGCTTACTTTCAGCTCTACGTCGGGACGTGCGTTGGGCTCTACGTCGGGACGTGCGTTGGGCTCTACGTCTGTAGTTAGCTAACTTTCTGCTCTACGTCGGGACGTGCGTTGGGCTCTACGTCTGTAGTTAGGTAACTTTCAGCTCTACGTCGGGACGTGCGTTGGGCGCTACGTCGGGACGTGCGTTGGGCGCTACGTCGGGACGTGCGTTGGGCTCTAAGTCGGGACGTGCGTTGGGCTCTACCTCGGGATTTAGCTTAATTTCAGCTCTACGTCGAGACGTGCGTTGGCCTCTACGTCGGGACGTGCGTTGGCCTCTACATCGGGACGTGCGTTGGGCTCTATGTCGGGACTTGCGTTGGGCTCTACGTCGGGATTTAGCTTACTTTGAGCTCTACGTCGGGACGTGCGTTGGGCTCTACGTCGGGACGTGCGTTGGGCTCTACGTCGGGACACGCGTTGGGCTCTACGTCGGGACGCGCGTTGGGCTCTACGTCTGTAGTTAGCTAACTTTCAGCTCTACGTCGGGACGCGCGTTGGGCTCTTCGTCTGTAGTTAGCTAACTTTCAGCTCTACGTCGGGACGTGCGTTGGGCTCTACGTTGGGACGTGCGTTGGGCTCTACGTCGGGACGTGCGTTGGGTTCTACGTCGGGACGTGCGTTGAGCTCTACGTCCGGATTTAGCTTACTTTCAGCTCTACGTCAGGACGTGCGTTAGGCTCTACGTCGGGACGTGCGTTGGGCTCTACGTCGGGACGTGCGTTGGGCTCTACGTCGGGATTTAGCTTACTTTCAGGTCTACGTCGGGACGTGCGTTGGGCTCTACGTCGGGACGTGCGTTGGGCTCTACGTCTGTAGTTAGCTAACTTTCAACTCTACGTTGGGACGTGCGTTGGGCTCTACGTCTGTAGTTAGCTAACTTTCAGTTCTACGTCGGGACGTGCGTTGGGCTCTACATCTGTAGTTAGCTAACTTTCAGCTCTACGTCGGGACGTGCGTTGGGCGCTACGTCGGAACGTGCGTTGGGCTCTACGTCGGGTCGTGCGTTGGGCTCTACGTCGGGACGTGCGTTGGGCTCTACGTCGGGATTTAGCTTACTTTCAGCTCTACGTCGGGACGTGCATTGGGCGCTACGTCGGGACGTGCGTTGGGCTCTACGTCGGGACGTGCGTTGGGTTCTACGTCGGGACGTGCGTTGGGCTCTACGTCTGTAGTTAGCTAACTTTCAGCTCTACGTCGGGACGTGCGTTGGGCGCTATGTTGGGACGTGCGTTGGGCTCTACGTCGGGACGTGCGTTGGGCTCTACATCTGTAGTTAGCTAACTTTCAGCTCTACGTCGGTACGTGCGTTGGGCGCTACGTCGGGACGTGCGTTGGGCGCTACGTCGGGACGTGCGTTGGGCGCTACTTCGGGACGTGCTTTGGGCGCTACGTCGGGATTAACTTACTTTCAGCTCTACGTCGGGACGTGCGTTGGGCTCTATGTCGGGACGTGCGTTGGGCTCTACGTCGGGACGTGCGTTGGGCTCTACGTTGGGATTTAGCTTACTTTCAGCTCTACGTCGGGACGTGCGTTGGCCTCTACGTCGGGATTTAGCTTACTTTCAGCTCTACGTCGGGACGCGCGTTGGCCTCTACATCGGGACGTGCGTTGGCCTCTACGTCGGGATTTAGCTTACTTTCAGGTCTACGTCAGGACGTGCGTTGGCCTCTACGTCGGGATTTAGCTTACTTTCAGCTCTACGTCGGGACGCGCGTTGGCCTCTACATCGGGACGTGCGTTGGCCTCTACGTCGGGACTTAGCTTACTTTCACCTCTAGGTCGGGACGTGCGTTGGGCTCTACGTCGGGACGTGAGTTGGGCTCCACGTCGGGACGTGCGTTGGGCTCTACGTCGGGATTTAGCTTACTTTGAGCTCTACGTCGGGACGTGCGTTGGCCTCTACGTCGGCATTTAGCTTTCAGCTCTACGTCGGGACGTGCGTTGGCCTCTACGTCGGGACGTGCGTTGGGCTCTACGTCGGGACGTGCGTTATGCTCTACGTCAGGACTTGCGTTGGGCTCTACGTCGGGATTTAGGTTACTTTCAGCTCTACGTCGGGACGCGCGTTGGGCTCTTCGTCTGTAGTTACCTATCTTTCAGCTCTACGTCGGGACGTGCGTTGGGCTCTACGTCGGGACGTGCGTTGGGTTCTACGTCGGGATTTAGCTTACTTTCAGCTCTACGTCGGGACGTGCATTGGGCGCTACGTCGGGACGTGCGTTGGGCTCTACGTCGGGACGTGCGTTGGGTTCTACGTCGGGACGTGCGTTGGGCTCTACGTCTGTAGTTAGCTAACTTTCAGCTCTACGTCGGGACGTGCGTTGGGCGCTATGTCGGGACGTGCGTTGGGCTCTACGTCGGGACGTGCGTTGGGCTCTACATCAGGATTTAGCTTACTTTCAGCTCTACGTCGGGACGTGCGTTGGGCTCTACGTCGGGACGTGCGTTGGGCTCTACGTCTGTAGTTAGCTAACTTTCTGCTCTACGTCGGGACGTGCGTTGGGCTCTACGTCTGTAGTTAGGTAACTTTCAGCTCTACGTCGGGACGTGCGTTGGGCGCTACGTCGGGACGTGCGTTGGGCTCTAAGTCGGGACGTGCGTTGGGCTCTACCTCGGGATTTAGCTTAATTTCAGCTCTACGTCGAGACGTGCGTTGGCCTCTACGTCGGGACGTGCGTTGGCCTCTACATCGGGACGTGCGTTGGGCTCTATGTCGGGACTTGCGTTGGGCTCTACGTCGGGATTTAGCTTACTTTGAGCTCTACGTCGGGACGTGCGTTGGGCTCTACGTCGGGACGTGCGTTGGGCTCTACGTCGGGACACGCGTTGGGCTCTACGTCGGGACGCGCGTTGGGCTCTACGTCTGTAGTTAGCTAACTTTCAGCTCTACGTCGGGACGCGCGTTGGGCTCTTCGTCTGTAGTTAGCTAACTTTCAGCTCTACGTCGGGACGTGCGTTGGGCTCTACGTTGGGACGTGCGTTGGGCTCTACGTCGGGACGTGCGTTGGGTTCTACGTCGGGACGTGCGTTGAGCTCTACGTCCGGATTTAGCTTACTTTCAGCTCTACGTCAGGACGTGCGTTAGGCTCTACGTCGGGACGTGCGTTGGGCTCTACGTCGGGACGTGCGTTGGGCTCTACGTCGGGATTTAGCTTACTTTCAGGTCTACGTCGGGACGTGCGTTGGGCTCTACGTCGGGACGTGCGTTGGGCTCTACGTCTGTAGTTAGCTAACTTTCAACTCTACGTTGGGACGTGCGTTGGGCTCTACGTCTGTAGTTAGCTAACTTTCAGTTCTACGTCGGGACGTGCGTTGGGCTCTACATCTGTAGTTAGCTAACTTTCAGCTCTACGTCGGGACGTGCGTTGGGCGCTACGTCGGAACGTGCGTTGGGCTCTACGTCGGGACGTGCGTTGGGCTCTACGTCGGGACGTGCGTTGGGCTCTACGTCGGGATTTAGCTTACTTTCAGCTCTACGTCGGGACGTGCATTGGGCGCTACGTCGGGACGTGCGTTGGGCTCTACGTCGGGACGTGCGTTGGGTTCTACGTCGGGACGTGCGTTGGGCTCTACGTCTGTAGTTAGCTAACTTTCAGCTCTACGTCGGGACGTGCGTTGGGCGCTATGTTGGGACGTGCGTTGGGCTCTACGTCGGGACGTGCGTTGGGCTCTACATCAGGATTTAGCTTACTTTCAGCTCTACGTCGGGACGTGCGTTGGGCTCTACGTCGGGACGTGCGTTGGGCTCTACGTCGGGACGTGCGTTGGGCTCTACGTCTGTAGTTAGCTAACTTTCTGCTCTACGTCGGGACGTGCGTTGGGCTCTACGTCTGTAGTTAGCTAACTTTCAGCTCTACGTCGGGACGTGCGTTGGGCGCTACGTCGGGACGTGCGTTGGGCTCTACGTCGGGACGTGCGTTGGGCTCTAAGTCGGGACGTGCGTTGGGCTCTACCTCGGGATTTAGCTTAATTTCAGCTCTACGTCGAGACGTGCGTTGGCCTCTACGTCGGGACGTGCGTTGGCCTCTACATCGGGACGTGCGTTGGCCTCTACATCGGGACTTGCGTTGGGCTCTACGTCGGGATTTAGCTTACTTTCAGCTCTACGTCGGGACGTGCGTTGGGCTCTACGTCGGGACGTGCGTTGGGCTCTACGTCGGGACACGCGTTGGGCTCTACGTCGGGACGCGCGTTGGGCTCTACGTCTGTAGTTAGCTAACTTTCAGCTCTACGTCGGGACGCGCGTTGGGCTCTTCGTCTGTAGTTAGCTAACTTTCAGCTCTACGTCGGGACGTGCGTTGGGCTCTACGTTGGGACGTGCGTTGGGCTCTACGTCGGGACGTGCGTTGGGTTCTACGTCGGGACGTGCGTTGAGCTCTACGTCCGGATTTAGCTTACTTTCAGCTCTACGTCAGGACGTGCGTTAGGCTCTACGTCGGGACGTGCGTTGGGCTCTACGTCGGGACGTGCGTTGGGCTCTACGTCGGGATTTAGCTTACTTTCAGGTCTACGTCGGGACGTGCGTTGGGCTCTACGTCGGGACGTGCGTTGGGCTCTACGTCTGTAGTTAGCTAAGTTTCAACTCTACGTTGGGACGTGCGTTGGGCTCTACGTCTGTAGTTAGCTAACTTTCAGTTCTACGTCAGGACGTGCGTTGGGCTCTACATCTGTAGTTAGCTAACTTTCAGCTCTACGTCGGTACGTGCGTTGGGCGCTACGTCGGGACGTGCGTTGGGCTCTACGTCGGGACGTGCGTTGGGCTCTACGTCGGGATTTAGCTTACTTTCAGCTCTACGTCGGGACGTGCGTTGGCCTCTACGTCGGGACGTGCGTTGGCCTCTACGTCGGGATTTAGCTTACTTTCAGCTCTAAGTCGAGACGTGCGTTGGGCGCTACGTCGGGACGTGCGTTGGGCGCTACGTCGGGACGTGCGTTGGGCGCTACTTCGGGACGTGCTTTGGGCGCTACGTCGGGATTAACTTACTTTCAGCTCTACGTCGGGACGTGCGTTGGGCTCTATGTCGGGACGTGCGTTGGGCTCTACGTCGGGACGTGCGTTGGGCTCTACGTTGGGATTTAGCTTACTTTCAGCTCTACGTCGGGACGTGCGTTGGCCTCTACGTCGGGATTTAGCTTACCTTCAGCTCTACGTCGGGACGTGCGTTGGCCTCTACATCGGGACGTGCGTTGGCCTCTACGTCGGGATTTAGCTTACTTTCAGCTCTACGTCGGGACGTGCGTTGGGCTCTACGTCGGGATTTAGCTTACTTTCAGCTCTACGTCGGGACGTGCGTTGGCCTCTACGTCGGCATTTAGCTTTCAGCTCTACGTCGGGACGTGCGTTGGCCTCTACGTCGGGACGTGCGTTGGGCTCTACGTCGGGACGTGCGTTATGCTCTACGTCAGGACTTGCGTTGGGCTCTACGTCGGGATTTAGGTTACTTTCAGCTCTACGTCGGGACGCGCGTTGGGCTCTTCGTCTGTAGTTACCTATCTTTCAGCTCTACGTCGGGACGTGCGTTGGGCTCTACGTCGGGACGTGCGTTGGGCTCTACGTCGGGATTTAGCTTACTTTCAGCTCGACGTCGGGACGTGCATTGGGCGCTACGTCGGGACGTGCATTGGGCTCTACGTCGGGACGTGCGTTGGGTTCTCCGTCGGGACGTGCGTTGGGCTCTACGTCTGTAGTTAGCTAACTTTCAGCTCTACGTCGGGACGTGCGTTGGGCGCTATGTCGGGACGTGCGTTGGGCTCTACGTCGGGACGTGCGTTGGGCTCTACATCAGGATTTAGCTTACTTTCAGCTCTACGTCGGGACGTGCGTTGGGCTCTACGTCGGGACGTGCGTTGGGCTCTACGTCGGGACGTGCGTTGGGCTCTACGTCTGTAGTTAGCTAACTTTCTGCTCTACGTCGGGACGTGCGTTGGGCTCTACGTCTGTAGTTAGCTAACTTTCAGCTCTACGTCGGGACGTGCGTTGGGCGCTACGTCGGGACGTGCGTTGGGCTCTAAGTCGGGACGTGCGTTGGGCTCTAAGTCGGGACGTGCGTTGGGCTCTACCTCGGGATTTAGCTTAATTTCAGCTCTACGTCGAGACGTGCGTTGGCCTCTACGTCGGGACGTGCGTTGGCCTCTACATCGGGACGTGCGTTGGGCTCTATGTCGGGACTTGCGTTGGGCTCTACGTCGGGATTTAGCTTACTTTCAGCTCTACGTCGGGACGTGCGTTGGGCTCTACGTCGGGACGTGCGTTGGGCTCTACGTCGGGACACGCGTTGGGCTCTACGTCGGGACGCGCGTTGGGCTTTACGTCTGTAGTTAGCTAACTTTCAGCTCTACGTCGGGACGCGCGTTGGGCTCTTCGTCTGTAGTTAGCTAACTTTCAGCTCTACGTCGGGACGTGCGTTGGGCTCTACGTTGGGACGTGCGTTGGGCTCTACGTCGGGACGTGCGTTGTGTTCTACGTCGGGACGTGCGTTGAGCTCTACGTCCGGATTTAGCTTACTTTCAGCTCTACGTCAGGACGTGCGTTAGGCTCTACGTCGGGACGTGCGTTGGGCTCTACGTCGGGATTTAGCTTACTTTCAGGTCTACGTCGGGACGTGCGTTGGGCTCTACGTCGGGACGTGCGTTGGGCTCTACGTCTGTAGTTAGCTAACTTTCAACTCTACGTTGGGACGTGCGTTGGGCTCTACGTCTGTAGTTAGCTAACTTTCAGTTCTACGTCGAGACGTGCGTTGGGCTCTACATCTGTAGTTAGCTAACTTTCAGCTCTACGTCGGGACGTCCGTTGGGCGCTACGTCGGAACGTGCGTTGGGCTCTACGTCGGGACGTGCGTTGGGCTCTACGTCGGGACGTGCGTTGGGCTCTACGTCGGGATTTAGCTTACTTTCAGCTCTACGTCGGGACGTGCGTTGGCCTCTACGTCGGGACGTGCGTTGGCCTCTACGTCGGGACGTGCGTTGGCCTCTACGTCGGGATTTAGCTTACTTTCAGCTCTACGTCGGGACGTGCGTTGGGCTCTACGTCGGAACGTGCGTTGGGCTCCACGTCGGGACGTGCGTTGGGCTCTACGTCTGTAGATAGCTAACTTTCTGCTCTACGTCGGGACGTGCGTTGGGCTCTACGTCTGTAGTTAGCTAACTTTCAGCTCTACGTCGGGACGTGCGTTGGGCGCTACGTCGGTACGTGCGTTGGGCTCTACGTCGGGACGTCCGTTGGGCTCTACGTCGGGACGTGCGTTGGGCTCTACGTCGGGATTTAGCTTACTTCCAGCTCTACGTCGAGACGTGCGTTGGCCTCTACGTCGGGACGTGCGTTGGCCTCTACATCGGGACGTGCGTTGGCCTCTACGTCGGGACGTGCGTTGGCCTCTACGTCGGGATTTAGCTTACTTTCAGCTCTACGTCGGGACGTGCGTTGGGCTCTACGTCGGGACGTGCTTTGGGCTCTACGTCTGTAGTTAGCTAACTTTCAGCTCTACATCGGGACGTGCGTTGGGCTCTACGTCTGTAGTTAGCTAACTTTCAGCTCTACGTCGGGACGTGCGTTGGGCGCTACGTCGGGACGTGCGTTGGGATCTACGTCGGGACGTGCGTTGGGCTCTACGTCTGTAGTTAGCTAACTTTCTGCTCTACGTCGGTACGTGCGTTGGGCTCTACGTCTGTAGTTAGCTAACTTTCAGCTCTACGTCGGGACGTGCGTTGCGCGCTATGTCGGGACGTGCGTTGGGCTCTACGTCGGGACGTGCGTTGGGCTCTACGTCAGGATTTAGCTTACTTTCAGCTCTACGTCGTGACGTGCGTTGGGCTCTACGTCGGGACGTGCGTTGGGCCCTACGTCGGGATGTGCGTTGGGCTCTACGTCTGTAGTTAGCTAACTTTCTGCTCTACGTCGGGACGTGCGTTGGGCTCTACGTCTGTAGTTAGGTAACTTTCAGCTCTACGTCGGGACGTGCGTTGGGCGCTACGTCGGGACGTGCGTTGGGCTCTACGTCGGGACGTGCGTTGGGCTCTAAGTCGGGACGTGCGTTGGGCTCTACCTCGGGATTTAGCTTACTTTCAGCTCTACGTCGAGACGTGCGTTGGCCTCTACGTCGGGACGTGCGTTGGCCTCTACATCGGGACGTGCGTTGGGCTCTACGTCGGGACGTGCGTTGGGCTCTACGTCGGGATTTAGCTTACTTTCAGGTCTACGTCGGGACGTGCGTTGGGCTCTACGTCGGGACGTGCGTTGGGCTCTACGTCTGTAGTTAGCTAAGTTTCAACTCTACGTTGGGACGTGCGTTGGGCTCTACGTCTGTAGTTAGCTAAATTTCAGTTCTACGTCAGGACGTGCGTTGGGCTCTACATCTGTAGTTAGCTAACTTTCAGCTCTACGTCGGGACGTGCGTTGGGCGCTACGTCGGGACGTGCGTTGGGCTCTACATCGGGACGTGCGTTGGGCTCTACGTCGGGATTTAGCTTACTTTCAGCTCTAAGTCGAGACGTGCGTTGGGCGCTACGTCGGGACGTGCGTTGGCCTCTACGTCGGGACGTGCGTTGGCCTCTACGTCGGGATTTAGCTTACTTTCAGCTCTAAGTCGAGACGTGCGTTGGGCGCTACGTCGGGACGTGCGTTGGGCGCTACGTCGGGATTAACTTACTTTCAGCTCTACGTCGGGACGTGCGTTGGGCTCTATGTCGGGACGTGCGTTGGGCTCTACGTCGGGACGTGCGTTGGGCTCTACGTTGGGATTTAGCTTACTTTCAGCTCTACGTCGGGACGTGCGTTGGCCTCTACGTCGGGATTTAGCTTACTTTCAGCTCTACGTCGGGACGTGCGTTGGCCTCTACATCGGGACGTGCGTTGGCCTCTACGTCGGGATTTAGCTTACTTTCAGCTCTACGTCGGGACGTGCGTTGGGCTCTACGTCGGGATTTAGCTTACTTTCAGCTCTACGTCGGGACGTGCGTTGGGCTCTACGTCAGGACGTGCGTTGGGCTCTACGTCTGTAGTTAGCTAACTTTCACCTCTAGGTCGGGACGTGCGTTGGGCTCTACGTCGGGACGTGAGTTGGGCTCCACGTCGGGATGTGCGTTGGGCTCTACGTCGGGATTTAGCTTACTTTCAGCTCTACGTCGGGACGTGCATTGGCCTCTACGTCGGCATTTAGCTTTCAGCTTTACGTCGGGACGTGCGTTGGGCTCTACGTCGGGACGTGCGTTGGGCTCTACGTCGGGACGTGCGTTATGCTCTACGTCAGGACGTGCGTTGGCCTCTACGTCGGGATTTAGGTTACTTTCAGCTCTACGTCGGGACGCGCGTTGGGCTCTTCGTCTGTAGTTACCTATCTTTCAGCTCTACGTCGGGACGTGCGTTGGGCTCTACGTCGGGATTTAGCTTACTTTCAGCTCTACGTCGGGACGTGCGTTGGCCTCTACGTCGGGACGTGCGTTGGCCTCTACGTCGGGACGTGCGTTGGCCTCTACGTCGGGATTTAGCTTACTTTCAGCTCTACGTCGGGACGTGCGTTGGGCTCTACGTCGGAACGTGCGTTGGGCTCCACGTCGGGACGTGCGTTGGGCTCTACGTCTGTAGATAGCTAACTTTCTGCTCTACGTCGGGACGTGCGTTGGGCTCTACGTCTGTAGTTAGCTAACTTTCAGCTCTACGTCGGGACGTGCGTTGGGCGCTACGTCGGTACGTGCGTTGGGCTCTACGTCGGGACGTCCGTTGGGCTCTACGTCGGGACGTGCGTTGGGCTCTACGTCGGGATTTAGCTTACTTCCAGCTCTACGTCGAGACGTGCGTTGGCCTCTACGTCGGGACGTGCGTTGGCCTCTACATCGGGACGTGCGTTGGCCTCTACGTCGGGACGTGCGTTGGCCTCTACGTCGGGATTTAGCTTACTTTCAGCTCTACGTCGGGACGTGCGTTGGGCTCTACGTCGGGACGTGCTTTGGGCTCTACGTCTGTAGTTAGCTAACTTTCAGCTCTACATCGGGACGTGCGTTGGGCTCTACGTCTGTAGTTAGCTAACTTTCAGCTCTACGTCGGGACGTGCGTTGGGCGCTACGTCGGGACGTGCGTTGGGATCTACGTCGGGACGTGCGTTGGGCTCTACGTCTGTAGTTAGCTAACTTTCTGCTCTACGTCGGTACGTGCGTTGGGCTCTACGTCTGTAGTTAGCTAACTTTCAGCTCTACGTCGGGACGTGCGTTGCGCGCTATGTCGGGACGTGCGTTGGGCTCTACGTCGGGACGTGCGTTGGGCTCTACGTCAGGATTTAGCTTACTTTCAGCTCTACGTCGTGACGTGCGTTGGGCTCTACGTCGGGACGTGCGTTGGGCCCTACGTCGGGATGTGCGTTGGGCTCTACGTCTGTAGTTAGCTAACTTTCTGCTCTACGTCGGGACGTGCGTTGGGCTCTACGTCTGTAGTTAGGTAACTTTCAGCTCTACGTCGGGACGTGCGTTGGGCGCTACGTCGGGACGTGCGTTGGGCTCTACGTCGGGACGTGCGTTGGGCTCTAAGTCGGGACGTGCGTTGGGCTCTACCTCGGGATTTAGCTTACTTTCAGCTCTACGTCGAGACGTGCGTTGGCCTCTACGTCGGGACGTGCGTTGGCCTCTACATCGGGACGTGCGTTGGGCTCTACGTCGGGACGTGCGTTGGGCTCTACGTCGGGATTTAGCTTACTTTCAGGTCTACGTCGGGACGTGCGTTGGGCTCTACGTCGGGACGTGCGTTGGGCTCTACGTCTGTAGTTAGCTAAGTTTCAACTCTACGTTGGGACGTGCGTTGGGCTCTACGTCTGTAGTTAGCTAAATTTCAGTTCTACGTCAGGACGTGCGTTGGGCTCTACATCTGTAGTTAGCTAACTTTCAGCTCTACGTCGGGACGTGCGTTGGGCGCTACGTCGGGACGTGCGTTGGGCTCTACATCGGGACGTGCGTTGGGCTCTACGTCGGGATTTAGCTTACTTTCAGCTCTAAGTCGAGACGTGCGTTGGGCGCTACGTCGGGACGTGCGTTGGCCTCTACGTCGGGACGTGCGTTGGCCTCTACGTCGGGATTTAGCTTACTTTCAGCTCTAAGTCGAGACGTGCGTTGGGCGCTACGTCGGGACGTGCGTTGGGCGCTACGTCGGGATTAACTTACTTTCAGCTCTACGTCGGGACGTGCGTTGGGCTCTATGTCGGGACGTGCGTTGGGCTCTACGTCGGGACGTGCGTTGGGCTCTACGTTGGGATTTAGCTTACTTTCAGCTCTACGTCGGGACGTGCGTTGGCCTCTACGTCGGGATTTAGCTTACTTTCAGCTCTACGTCGGGACGTGCGTTGGCCTCTACATCGGGACGTGCGTTGGCCTCTACGTCGGGATTTAGCTTACTTTCAGCTCTACGTCGGGACGTGCGTTGGGCTCTACGTCGGGATTTAGCTTACTTTCAGCTCTACGTCGGGACGTGCGTTGGGCTCTACGTCAGGACGTGCGTTGGGCTCTACGTCTGTAGTTAGCTAACTTTCACCTCTAGGTCGGGACGTGCGTTGGGCTCTACGTCGGGACGTGAGTTGGGCTCCACGTCGGGATGTGCGTTGGGCTCTACGTCGGGATTTAGCTTACTTTCAGCTCTACGTCGGGACGTGCATTGGCCTCTACGTCGGCATTTAGCTTTCAGCTTTACGTCGGGACGTGCGTTGGGCTCTACGTCGGGACGTGCGTTGGGCTCTACGTCGGGACGTGCGTTATGCTCTACGTCAGGACGTGCGTTGGCCTCTACGTCGGGATTTAGGTTACTTTCAGCTCTACGTCGGGACGCGCGTTGGGCTCTTCGTCTGTAGTTACCTATCTTTCAGCTCTACGTCGGGACGTGCGTTGGGCTCTACGTCGGGATTTAGCTTACTTTCAGCTCTACGTCGGGACGTGCGTTGGCCTCTACGTCGGGACGTGCGTTGGCCTCTACGTCGGGATTTAGCTTACTTTCAGCTCTACGTCGGGACGTGCATTGGGCGCTACGTCGGGACGTGCGTTGGGCTCTACGTCGGGACGTGCGTTGGGCGGTACTTCGGGAAATGCGTTGGGCGCTACGTCGGGATTTAGCTTACTTTCAGCTCTACGTCGGGACGTGCGTTGGGCTCTATGTCGGGACGTGCGTTGGGCTCTACGTCGGGACGTGCGTTGGGCTCTACGTCGGGATTTAGCTTACTTTCAGCTCTACGTCGGGACGTGCGTTGGCCTCTACATTGGGACGTGCGTTGGCCTCTACGTCGGGATTTAGCTTACTTTCAGCTCTACGTCGGGACGTGCGTTGGCCTCTACGTCGGGACGTGCGTTGGCCTCTACGTCGGGATTTAGCTTACTTTCAGCTCTACGTCGGGACGCGCGTTGGCCTCTACGTCGGGATTTAGCTTACTTTCAGCTCTACGTCGGGACGTGCGTTGGGCTCTACGTCGGGACGTGCGTTGGGCTCTACGTCGGGACGTGCGTTGGGCTCTACGTCTGTAGTTAGCTAACTTTCAGCTCTACGTCGGGACGTGCGTTGGGCTCTACGTCGGGACGTGCGTTGGGCTCTACGTCTGTAGTTAGCTAACTTTCAGCTCTACGTCGGGACGTGCGTTGGGCTCTACGTCGGGACGTGAGTTGGGCTCTACGTCGGGACGTGCGTTGGGCTCTACGTCGGGATTTAGCTTACTTTCAGCTCTACGTCGGGACGTGCGTTGGCCTCTAAGTCGGCATTTAGCTTACTTTCAGCTCTACGTCGGGACGTGCGTTGGGCTCTACGACGGGACGTGCGTTGGGCTCTACGTCGGGACGTGCGTTGGGTTCTACGTCGGGACGTGCGTTGGGCTCTACGTCTGTAGTTAGCTAACTTTCTGCTCTACGTCGGGACGTGCGTTGGGCTCTACGTCTGTAGTTAGCTAACTTTGAGCTCTACGTCGGGACGTGCGTTGGGCGCTACGTCGGGACGTGCGTTGGGCTCTACGTCGCGACGTGCGTTGGCCTCTACGTCGGGATTTAGCTTA
Source organism: Leptosomus discolor (assembly GCF_034619465.1). NCBI lineage: Eukaryota > Metazoa > Chordata > Aves > Leptosomiformes > Leptosomidae > Leptosomus > Leptosomus discolor. The sequence continues at coordinate 1,327,512 of NW_028237819.1, forward strand.
CTTTCAGCTCTACGTCGGGACGTGCGTTGGCCTCTACGTCGGGACGTGCGTTGGGCTCTACGTCGGGACACGCGTTGGGCTCTACGTCGGGACGTGCGTTGGGCTCTACGTCTGTAGTTAGCTAACTTTCAGCTCTACGTCGGGACGTGAATTGTGCTCTACGTCTGTAGTTAGCTAACTTTCAGCTCTACGTCGGCACGTGCGTTGGGCTCTACGTCGGTACGTGCGTTGGGCTCTACGTCGGGATTTAGCTTACTTTCAGCTCTACGTCGGGACGTGCGTTGGGCTCTACGTCGGGACGTGCGTTGGGCTCTACGTCGGGACGTGCGTTGGGCTCTACGTCGGGATTTAACTTAATTTTAGCTCTACGTCGGGACGTGCGTTGGGCTCTACGTCTGTAGTTAGCTAACTTTGAGCTCTACGTCGGGACGTGCGTTGGGCTCTATGTCGGGACGTGCGTTGGGCGCTACGTTGGGACGTGCGTTGGGCGCTACGTCGGGACGTGCGTTGGGCTCTACGTCGGGACGTGCGTTGGGCTCTACGTCGGGATTTAGCTTAATTTTAGCTCTACGTCGGGACGTGCGTTGGGCTCTACGTCTGTAGTTAGCTAACTTTCACCTCTACGTCGGGACGTGCGTTGGGCTCTATGTCGGGACGTGCGTTGGGCGCTACGTCGGGACGTGTGTTGGGCGCTACGTCGGGACGTGCGTTGGGCTCTACGTCGGGACGTGCGTTGGGCTCTACGTCGGGATTTAGCTTAATTTTAGCTCTACGTCGGGACGTGCGTTGGGCTCTACGTCGGGATTTAGCTTAATTTTAGCTCTACGTCGGGACGTGCGTTGGGCTCTACGTCTGTAGTTAGCTAACTTTCACCTCTACGTCGGGACGTGCGTTGGGCTCTACGTCGGGACGTGCGTTGGGCTCTACGTCGGGACGTGCGTTGGGCTCTACGTCGGGACGTGCGTTGGGCTCTACGTCGGGATTTAGCTTACTTTCAGCTCTACGTCGGGACGTGCGTTGGGCTCTACGTCGGGACGTGCGTTGGGCTCTATGTCGGGACGTGCGTTGGGTTCTACGTCGGGACGTGCGTTGGGCTCCACGTCTGTAGTTAGCTAACTTTCAGCTCTACGTCGGGACGCGCGTTGGGCTCTTCGTCTGTAGTTAGCTAACTTTCAGCTCTACGTCGGGACGTGCGTTAGCCTCTACGTCGGGACGTGCGTTGGGCGCTACGTCGGGACGTGCGTTGGCCTCTACGTCGGGACGTGCGTTGGGCTCTACGTCGGGACGTGCGTTGGGTTCTACGTCGGGACGTGCGTTGGGCTCTACGTCTGTAGTTAGCTAACTTTCTGCTCTACGTCGGGACGTGCGTTGGGCTCTACGTCTGTAGTTAGCTAACTTTCAGCTCTACGTCGGGACGTGCGTTGGGCGCTACGTCGGGACGTGCGTTGGGCTCTACGTCGGGACGTGCGTTGGGCTCTACGTCGGGATTTAGGTCACTTTCAGCTCTACGTCAGGACGTGCGTTGGCCTCTACGCCGGGACGTGCGTTGGGCGCTACGTCGGGACGTGCGTTGGCCTCTACGTCGCGACGTGCGTTGGCCTCTACGTCGGGATTTAGCTTACTTTCAGCTCTACGTCGGGACGTGCGTTGGCCTCTACGTCGGGACGTGCGTTGGGCTCTACGTCGGGACACGCGTTGGGCTCTACGTCGGGACGTGCGTTGGGCTCTACGTCTGTAGTTAGCTAACTTTCAGCTCTACGTCGGGACGTGAATTGTGCTCTACGTCTGTAGTTAGCTAACTTTCAGCTCTACGTCGGCACGTGCGTTGGGCTCTACGTCGGTACGTGCGTTGGGCTCTACGTCGGGATTTAGCTTACTTTCAGCTCTACGTCGGGACGTGCGTTGGGCTCTACGTCGGGACGTGCGTTGGGCTCTACGTCGGGACGTGCGTTGGGCTCTACGTCGGGATTTAACTTAATTTTAGCTCTACGTCGGGACGTGCATTGGGCTCTACGTCTGTAGTTAGCTAACTTTGAGCTCTACGTCGGGACGTGCGTTGGGCTCTATGTCGGGACGTGCGTTGGGCGCTACGTTGGGACGTGCGTTGGGCGCTACGTCGGGACGTGCGTTGGGCTCTACGTCGGGACGTGCGTTGGGCTCTACGTCGGGATTTAGCTTAATTTTAGCTCTACGTCGGGACGTGCGTTGGGCTCTACGTCTGTAGTTAGCTAACTTTCACCTCTACGTCGGGACGTGCGTTGGGCTCTATGTCGGGACGTGCGTTGGGCGCTACGTCGGGACGTGCGTTGGGCTCTACGTCGGGACGTGCGTTGGGCTCTACGTCGGGATTTAGCTTACTTTCAGCTCTACGTCGGGACGTGCGTTGGGCTCTACGTCGGGACGTGCGTTGGGCTCTATGTCGGGACGTGCGTTGGGTTCTACGTCGGGACGTGCGTTGGGCTCCACGTCTGTAGTTAGCTAACTTTCAGCTCTACGTCGGGACGCGCGTTGGGCTCTTCGTCTGTAGTTAGCTAACTTTCAGCTCTACGTCGGGACGTGCGTTGGCCTCTACGTCGGGACGTGCGTTGGGCGCTACGTCGGGACGTGCGTTGGCCTCTACGTCGGGACGTGCGTTGGCCTCTACGTCGGGACGTGCGTTGGGCTCTACGTCGGGATTTAGCTTACTTTCAGCTCTACGTCGGGACCTGCGTTGGGCTCTACGTCAGGACGTGCGTTGGGCACTACGTTGGGACACGCGTTGGGCTCTACGTCGGGATTTAGGTTACTTTCAGCTCTACGTCGGGACGTGCGTTGGGCTCTATGTCGGGACGTGCGTTGGGCTCTACGTCGGGACGTGCGTTGGGCTCTACGTCGGGACGTGCGTTGGGCTCTACGTCGGGATTTAGCTTACTTTCAGCTCTACGTCGGGACGTGCGTTGGGCTCTCCGTCGGGACGTGCGTTGGGCTCTACGTCTGTAGTTAGCTAACTTTCAGGTCTACGTCGGGACGTGCGTTGGGCTCTACGTCGGGACGTGCGTTGGGCTCTACGTCGGGACGTGTTTTGGGCTCTACGTCGGGACGTGTGTTGGGCTCTACGTCGGGATTTAGCTTACTTTCAGCTCTACGTCGGATGTGCGTTGGCCTCTACGTCGGCATTTAGCTTTCAGCTCTACGTCGGGACGTGCGTTGGGCTCTACGTCGGGACGTGCGTTGGGCTCTACGTCTGTAGTTAGCTAACTTTCAGCTCTACGTCGGGACGTGCGTTGGGCTCTACGTCGGGACGTGAGTTGGGCTCCACGTCGGGACGTGCATTGGGCTCTACGTCGGGATTTAGCTTACTTTCAGCTCTACGTCGGGACGTGCGTTGGCCTCTACGTCGGCATTTACCTTTCAGCTCTACGTCGGGACGTGCGTTGGGCTCTACGTCGGGACGTGCGTTGGGCTGTACGTCGGGACGTGCGTTGGGCTCTACGTCGGGACGTGCGTTGGGTTCTACGTCGGGACGTGCGTTGGGCTCCACGTCTGTAGTTAGCTAACTTTCTGCTCTACGTCAGGACGTGCGTTGGGCTCTACGTCTGTAGTTAGCTAACTTTCAGCTCTACGTCGGGAGGTGCGTTGGGCGCTACGTCGGGACGTGCGTTGGGCTCTACGTCGGGACGTGCGTTGGGCTCTACGTCGGGACGTGCGTTGGGCTCTACGTCGGGATTTAGGTTACTTTCAGCTCTACGTCGGGACGTGCGTTGGCCTCTACGTCGGGACGTGCGTTGGGCGCTACGTCGGGACGTGCGTTGGCCTCTACGTCGGGACGTGCGTTGGGCTCTACGTCGGGATTTAGCTTACTTTCGCTCTACGTCAGGACGTGCGTTGGGCTCTACGTCGGGACACGAGTTGGGCTCTACGTCGGGATTTAGCTTACTTTCAGCTCTACGTCGGGACGTGCGTTGGTCTCTACGTCGGGACGTGCGTTGGGCGCTACGTCGGGACGTGCGTTGGCCTCTACGTCGGGATTTAGCTTACTTTCAGCTCTACGTCGGGACGTGCGTTGGCCTCTACGTCGGGACGTGCATTGGGCTCTACGTCGGGACACGCGTTGGGCTCTACGTCGCGACGCGCGTTGGGCTCTACGTCTGCAGATAGCTAACTTTCAGCTCTACGTCGGGACGCGCGTTGGGCTCTTCGTCTGTAGTTAGGTAACTTTCAGCTCTACGTCGGGACGTGCGTTGGGCTCTACGTCGGGACGTGCGTTGGGCTCTTCATCAGGATTTATTTTACTTTCAGCTCTACGAGGGGACGTGTGTTGGGCTCGACATCAGGATTTAGCGTACTTTCAGCTCTACGTCGGGACGTGTGTTGGGCTCTACGTCGGGACGTGTGTTGGGCTCCACGTCGGGACGCGTGTTGGGCTGAATGTCGGGACGTGTGTTGGGCTCTACGTCGGGATTTAGTTACTTTCAGCTCTACGTCGGGACGTGTGTTGGCCTCTACGTCGCGACGTGTGTTGGACTCTACGTCGCGACGTGTGTTGGGCTGTACGTCGCGACGTGTGTTGGGCTCTGCGTCGCGACGTGTGTTGGGCTCTGCGTCGGGACGTGTGTTGGGCTCTACGTCGGGACGTGTGTTGGGCTCTACGTCGGGACGTGTTTTGGGCACTAGATCAGGATTTATCTTACTTTCAGCTCTACGAGGGGACGTGTCTTGGGCTCGACATCAGGATTTAGCGTACTTTCAGCTCTACGTGGGGACCTGTGTTGGGCTCTACGTCGGGACGTGTGTTGGGCTCCACGTCGGGACGCGTGTTGGGCTGCATGTCGGGACGTGTGTTGGGCTCTACATCGGGACGTGTGTTGGGCTCCACGTCGGGACACGTGTTGGGCTGCATGTCGGGACATGTGTTGGGCTCTACGTCGGGACGCGCGTTGGGCTCTTCGTCTGTAGTTAGCTAACTTTCAGCTCTACGTCGGGACGTGCGGTGGGCTCTACGTCGGGACGTGCGTTGGGCTCTACATCGGGACGTGCGTTGGGCTCTACGTCGGGATTTAGCTTACTTTCAGCTCTACGTCGGGACGTGCGTTGGGCTCTACGTCGGGACGTGCGTTGGGCTCTACGTCAGGACGTGCGTTGGGCTCTACGTCGGGATTTAGCTTACTTTCAGCTCTACGTCGGGACGTGCGTTGGGCTGTACGTCGGGACGTGCGTTGGGCTCTACGTCTGTAGTTAGCTAACTTTCAGCTCTACGTCGGGACGTGCATTGGGCTCTATGTCGGGACGTGCGTTGGGCTCTACGTCGGGACGTGCGTTGGGCTCTACGTCGGGACGTGCGTTGGGCTCTACGTCGGGATTTAGCTTACTTTCAGCTCTACGTCGGGACGTGCGTTGGGCTCTACGTCGGAACGTGCGTTGGGCTCCACGTCGGGACATGCGTTGGGCTCTACGTCTGTAGTTAGCTAACTTTCTGCTCTACGTCGGGACGTGCGTTGGGCTCTACGTCTGTAGTTAGCTAACTTTCAGCTCTACGTCGGGACGTGCGTTGGGCTCTACGTCGGGACGTGCGTTGGGCTCTACGTCGGGACGTGCGTTGGGCTCTATGTCGGGATTTAGCTTACTTTCAGCTCTACGTCGAGACGTGCGTTGGCCTCTACGTCGGGACGTGCGTTGGCCTCTACGTCGGGACGTGCGTTGGCCTCTACGTCGGGACGTGCGTTGGCCTCTACGTCGGGATTTAGCTTACTTTCAGCTCTACGTCGGGACGTGCATTGGGCGCTACGTCGGGACGTGCGTTGGGCGCTACGTCGGGACGTGCGTTGGGCGGTACTTCGGGAAATGCGTTGGGCGCTATGTCGGGATTTAGCTTACTTTCAGCTCTACGTCGGGACGTGCGTTGGGCTCTATGTCGGGACGTGCGTTGGGCTCTACGTCGGGACGTGCGTTGGGCTCTACGTCGGGACGTGTTTTGGGCTCTACGTCGGGACGTGTGTTGGGCTCTACGTCGGGATTTAGCTTACTTTCAGCTCTACGTCGGATGTGCGTTGGCCTCTACGTCGGCATTTAGCTTTCAGCTCTACGTCGGGACGTGCGTTGGGCTCTACGTCGGGACGTGCGTTGGGCTCTACGTCTGTAGTTAGCTAACTTTCAGCTCTACGTCGGGACGTGCGTTGGGCTCTACGTCGGGACGTGAGTTGGGCTCCACGTCGGGACGTGCATTGGGCTCTACGTCGGGATTTAGCTTACTTTCAGCTCTACGTCGAGACGTGCGTTGGCCTCTACGTCGGGACGTGCGTTGGCCTCTACGTCGGGACGTGCGTTGGCCTCTACGTCGGGACGTGCGTTGGCCTCTACGTCGGGATTTAGCTTACTTTCAGCTCTACGTCGGGACGTGCATTGGGCGCTACGTCGGGACGTGCGTTGGGCGCTACGTCGGGACGTGCGTTGGGCTCTACATCAGGATTTATTTTACTTTCAGCTCTACGAGGGGACGTGTGTTGGGCTCGACATCAGGATTTAGCGTACTTTCAGCTCTACGTCGGGACGTGTGTTGGGCTCTACGTCGGGACGTGCGTTGGGCTCTACGTCGGGACGTGTTTTGGGCTCTACGTCGGGACGTGTGTTGGGCTCTACGTCGGGATTTAGCTTACTTTCAGCTCTACGTCGGGACGTGTGTTGGCCTCTACGTCGCGACGTGTGTTGGACTCTACGTCGCGACGTGTGTTGGGCTGTACGTCGGGACGTGTTTTGGGCACTAGATCAGGATTTATCTTACTTTCAGCTCTACGAGGGGACGTGTCTTGGGCTCGACATCAGGATTTAGCGTACTTTCAGCTCTACGTGGGGACCTGTGTTGGGCTCTACGTCGGGAGATGTGTTGGGCTCTACGTCGGGACGTGTGTTGGGCTCTACATCAGGATTTAGATTACTTTCAGCTCTACGTCGGGACGTGTGTTGGGCTCTACGTCGGGACGTGTGTTGGGCTCTACGTCGGGACGTGTGTTGGGCTCTACATCAGGGTTTACCTTACTTTCAGCTCTACGTCGGGACGTGTGCTGGGCTCTACGTCGGGACGTGTGCTGGGCTCTACGTCGGGACGTGTGCTGGTCTCTACGTCGCGACGTGTGTTGGAGTCTGCCTCGGGACGTGTGTTGGGCTCTACGTCGGGACGTGGGTTGGACTCTACATCAGGATTTAGCTTACTTTCAGCTCTACGTCGGGACGTGTGTTGGGCTCTACATCATGATTTAGCTTACTTTCAGCTCTACGTCGGGACGTGTGTTGGGCTCTACATCAGGATTTAGCTTGTTTTCAGCTCTACCTCGGGACGTGCGTTGGGCTCTACGTCGGGACGTGCGCTGGGCTCTACGTCGGGACGTGCGCTGGGCTCTACGTCGGGACGTGCGTTGGACTCTACGTCGGGACTTGCGTTGGGCTCTACGTCGGGACGTGCGTTGTGCTCTACATCAGGGTTTAGCTTACTTTCACCTCTACGTCGGGACGTGTGTTGGGCTCTACATCGGGACGTGTGTTGCGCTCTACGTCGGGACGTGTGTTGGGCTCTACGTTGGGACGTGTGTTGGGCTGTACGTCGGGACGAGTGTTGGGCTCTACTTCGGGACGTGTGTTGGTCTCTACATAAGGATTTAGCTTACTTTCAGCTCTACGTCGGGACGTGTGTTGGGCTCTACGTCGGGACGTGCGTTGGGCTCTACGTCGGGACGTGCGTTGGGCTCTAAGTCGGGACGTGTGTTGGGATCTACATCAGGATTTAGGTTAATTTCAGCACTACGTCGGGTCGTGTGTAGGGCACTACGTCGGGACGTGTGTTGGGCTCTACATCAGGTTTTAGCTTACTTTCAGCTCTACGTCGGGACGTGTGTTGGGCTCTACGTCGGGATGTGTGTTGGGCTCTACATCAGGATTTGGATTACTTTCAGCTCTTCGTCGGGACGTGTGTTGGGCTCTACGTCGGGACGTGTTGGGCTGTACATCAGGATTTAGCTTACTTTTAGCTCTACGTGGGGACGTGTGTTGGGCTCGACATCAGGATTTAGCTTACTTTTAGCTCTACGTCGGGACATGTGTTGGGCTCTACGTCGGGACGTGTGTAGGGCTGTACATCAGGATTTAGATTACTTTCAGCTCTACGTCGGGATGTGTGTTGGGCTCTACGTCGGGACGTGTGTTGGGCTCTACATCAGGGTTTACCTTACTTTCAGCTCTACATCGGGACGTGTGCTGGGCTCTACATCGAGACGTATGTTGGGCTCTACATCAGGGTTTACCTTACTTTCAGCTCTACGTCGGGACGTGCGTTGGGCTCTATGTCGGGACGTGCGTTGGTCTCTACGTCAGGATTTAGCTTACTTTCAGCTCTACGTCGGGACGTGTGCTGGGCTCTACCGCGGGACGTGTGCTGGGCTCTACATCGCGACGTGTGTTGGAGTCTTCCTCGGGACGTGTGTTGGGCTCTACGTCGGGACGTGTGTTGGGCTCTAGATCAGGATTTATTTTACTTTCAGCTCTACGTGGGGACGTGTGTTGGGCTCTACGTCGGGACGTGTGTTGGGCTCCACGTCGGGACGCGTGTTGGGCTGCATGTCGGGACGTGTGTTGCGCTCTAGGTCGGGATTTAGTTACTTTCAGCTCTACGTCGGGACGTGTGTTGGGCTCTACGTCGCGACGTGTGTTGGACTCGACGTCGCGACGTGTGTTGGGCTCTACGTCGCGACGTGTGTTGGGCACTAGATCAGGATTTATCTTACTTTCAGCTCTACGAGGGGACGTGTCTTGGGCTCGACATCAGGATTTAGCGTACTTTCAGCTCTACGTGGGGACCTGTGTTGGGCTCTACGTCGGGACGTGTGTTGGGCTCCACGTCGGGACGCGTGTTGGGCTGCATGTCGGGACGTGTGTTGGGCTCTACGTCGGGACCTGTGTTGCGCTCCACGTTGGGACGCGTGTTGGGCTGCATGTCGGGACGTGTGTTGGGCTCTGCGTCGAGACGTGTGTTGGGCTCTATGTCGGGATTTAGTTCCTTTCAGCTCTACGTTGGGACGTGTGTTGGGCTCTAGGTCGGGATTTGTGTTGGGCTCTACGTCGCGACGTGTGTTGGACTCTGCGTCGGGACGTGTGTTGGGCTCTGCGTCGGGACGTGTGTTGGGCTCTACGTCGGGACGTGTGTTGGGCTCTACATCAGGATTTAGCTTACTTTCAGCTCTACGTCGGGACGTGTGTTGTGCTCTACATCGGGATGTTTGTTGGGCTCTACATCAGGATTTAGCTTACTTTCAGCTCTACGTCGGGACGTGTGTTGGGCTCTACGTCGGGACGTGTGTTGGGCTCTACGTCGGGACGTGTGTTGGGCTCTACATCAGGATTTAGCTTACATTCAGCTCTACGTCGGGACGTGTGTTGGGCTCTACGTCGGGACGTGTGTTGGGCTCCACGTCGGGACGTGCGTTGGGCTCTATGTCGGGACGTGCGTTGGGCTCTATGTCGGGACGTGCGTTGGGCTCTACGTCTGTAGTTAGCTTACTTTCAGCTCTATGTCGTGACGTGTGTTGGGCTCTATGTCGGGACGTGTGTTGGGCTCTACGTCGCGACGTGTGTTGGGCTCTACGTCGAGACGTATGTTGGGCTCTACATCAGGGTTTACCTTACTTTCAGCTCTACGTCGGGACGTGATTTTGTGTCTACGTCGGGACGTGTGCTGGGCTCTACGTCGGGACGTGTGCTGGGCTCTACGTCGGGACGTGTGTTGGGCTCTACATCAGGTTTAGCTTTTATTGAGCTCTACGTCGGGACGTGTGTTGGGCTCTACGTCGGGACGTGTGTTGGGCTCTACATCAGTGTTTAGCTTACTTTCACCTCTACGTCGGGACATGTGTTGGGCTCTACGTCGGGACGTGTGTTGGGCTCTACGTCCGGACGTGTGTTGGGCTCTACGTCGGGACGTGTGTTGGGCTCTACGTCGGGACGTGTGTTGGGCTCGACATCAGGATTTAGCTTACTTTCAGCTCTACTTCGGGACGTGTGTTGGGCTCTACGTCGGGACGTGTGTTGGGCTCTTCGTCGGGACATCTGTTCGGCTCTACGTCGGGATGTAGCTTACTTTCAGCTCTATGTCGGGACGTGTGTTGGGCTCTATGTCGGGACGTGTGTTGGGCTCTATGTCCGGACGTGTGTTGGGCTCTACGTCGCGACGTGTGTTGGGCTCTACGTCGAGACGTATGTTGGGGTCTACATCAGGGTTTATCTTACTTTCAGCTATACGTCGGGACGTGAGTTTGTGTCTACGTCGGGACGTGTGTTGGGCTCTACGTCGGGACGTGTGTTGGGCTCTACGTCGGGACGTCGGTTGCCTCTACATCGGGACGTGTGATGGGCTCTACGTCGGGACGTGGGTTGGGCTCTACGTCGGGACGTGGGTTGGGCTCTACGTCGGGACGTCTGTCGGGCCCTACGTCGGGACGTGGGTTGGGCTCTACGTCGGGACGTCTGTCGGGCTCTACGTCGGGACATCTGTTGGGCTCTACTTCGTGACATGTGTTGGGCTCTGCGTCGGGACGTGTGTTGGTCTCTACGTCAGGATTTAGCTTACTTTCAGCTCTATGTCGGGACGTGTGTTGGGCTCTTCATCGGGACGTGTGTTGGGCTCTACGTCGGGACGTGTGTTGGGCTCTACATCAGGATTTAGCTTACTTTTAGCTCTACGTCGGGACGTGTGTTGGGCTCTACGTCGGGACATGCGTTGGGCTCTACGTCGGGACGTGTGTTGGGCTCTACGTCGGGACGTGTGTTGGGCTCTACGTCGGGACGTGTGTTGGGCTCTACATCAGGACTTAGCTTACTTTCGGCTCTACGTCGGGACGTGCGTTGGGCTCTACGTCGGGACGTGCGTTGGGCTCTACGTCGGGACGTGTGTTGGGTTCTACGTCTGTAGTTAGCTAACGTTCAGCTCTACATCGAGACGTGTGTTGGGCTCTACGTCTGTAGTTAGCTGACTTTCAGCTGTACGTCGGGACGTGTGTTGGGCTCTACATCAGGATTTAGCTTACTTTCAGCTCTACGTCGGGACGTGCGTTGGGCTCTACGTCGGGACGTCCGTTGGGCCCTACGTCGGGACGTGTGTTGGGTTCTACGTCTGTAGTTAGCTAACGTTCAGCTCTACATCGAGACGTGTGTTGGGCTCTACGTCTGTAGTTAGCTGACTTTCAGCTGTACGTCGGGACGTGTGTTGGGCTCTACATCAGGATTTAGCTTACTTTCAGCTCTACGTCGGGAAGTGTGTTGGGCTCGACATCAGGATTTAGCTTGTTTTCAGCTCTACGTCGGGACGTGTGTTGGGCTCTACGTCGGGACGTGTGTTGGGCTCTACGTCGGGACGTGTGTTGGGCTCTACATCAGGTTTAGCTTATATTGAGCTCTACGTCGGGACGTGTGTTGGGCTCTACGTCGGGACGTGTGTTGGGCTCTACATCAGTGTTTAGCTTACTTTCACCTCTACGTCGGGACATGTGTTGGGCTCTACGTCGGGACGTGTGTTGGGCTCTACGTCCGGACGTGTGTTGGGCTCTACGTCGGGACGTGTGTTGGGCTCTACGTCGGGACGTGTGTTGGGCTCTACGTCGGGACGTGTGTTGGGCTCGACATCAGGATTTAGCTTACTTTCAGCTCTACTTCAGGACGTGCGTTGGGCTCTACGTCGGGACGTGTGTTGGGCTCTTCGTCGGGACATCTGTTCGGCTCTACGTCGGGATGTAGCTTACTTTCAGCTCTATGTCGGGACGTGTGTTGGGCTCTATGTCGGGACGTGTGTTGGGCTCTACGTCGCGACGTGTGTTGGGCTCTACGTCGAGACGTATGTTGGGCTCTACATCAGGGTTTACCTTACTTTCAGCTCTACGTCGGGACGTGAGTTTGTGTCTACGTCGGGACGTGTGCTGGGCTCTACGTCGGGACGTGTGCTGGGCTCTACGTCGGGACGTGTTTTGGGCTCTACGTCGCGACTTGTGTTGGAGTCTGGCCCGGGACGTGTGTTGGGCTCTACGTCGGGACGTGTGTTGGGCTCTACGTCGGGACGTCGGTTGGCTCTACGTCGGGACGTGTGATGGGCTCTACGTCGGGACGTGGGTTGGGCTCTACGTCGGGACGTGGGTTGGGCTCTACGTCGGGACGTCTGTCGGGCCCTACGTCGGGACGTGGGTTGGGCTCTACGTCGGGACGTCTGTCGGGCTCTACGTCGGGACATCTGTTGGGCTCTACGTCTTGACATGTGTTGGGCTCTGCGTCGGGACGTGTGTTGGTCTCTACGTCAGGATTTAGCTTACTTTCAGCTCTATGTCGGGACGTGTGTTGGGCTCTTCATCGGGACGTGTGTTGGGCTCTACGTCGGGACGTGTGTTGGGCTCTACATCAGGATTTAGCTTACTTTTAGCTCTACGTCGGGACGTGTGTTGGGCTCTACGTCGGGACATGCATTGGGCTCTACGTCGGGACGTGTGTTGGGCTCTACGTCGGGACGTGTGTTGGGCTCTACATCAGGACTTAGCTTACTTTCGGCTCTACGTCGGGACGTGCGTTGGGCTCTACGTCGGGACGTGCGTTGGGCTCTACGTCGGGACGTGCGTTGGGCTCTACGTCGGGACGTGCGTTGGGCCCTACGTCGAGACGTGTGTTGGGTTCTACGTCTGTAGTTAGCTAACGTTCAGCTCTACATCGAGACGTGTGTTGGGCTCTACGTCTGTAGTTAGCTGACTTTCAGCTGTACGTCGGGACGTGTGTTGGTCTCTACATCAGGATTTAGCTTACTTTCAGCTCTACGTCGGGAAGTGTGTTGGGCTCGACATCAGGATTTAGCTTGTTTTCAACTCTACGTCGGGACGTGTGTTGGGCTCTACGTCGGGACGTGTGTTGGGCTCTACGTCGGGACGTGTGTTGGGCTCTACATCAGGTTTAGCTTATATTGAGCTCTACGTCGGGACGTGTGTTGGGCTCTACGTCGGGACGTGTGTTGGGCTCTACATCAGTGTTTAGCTTACTTTCACCTCTACGTCGGGACATGTGTTGGGCTCTACGTCGGGACGTGTGTTGGGCTCTATGTCCGGACGTGTGTTGGGCTCTACGTCGGGACGTGTGTTGGGCTCTACGTCGGGACGTGTGTTGGGCTCTACATCACGATTTAGCGTACTTTCAGCTCTACGTCGGGACTTGTGTTGGGCTCTACGTCGGGATGTGTGTTGGGCTCTACATGAGGATTTAGCTTACTTTCAGCTCTACGTGGTGACGTGTGTTGGGCTCGACATCAGGATTTAGCTTACTTTCAGCTCTACTTCGGGACGTGTGTTGGGCTCTACATCGGGACGTGTGTTGGGCTCTACGTCGGGACGTGTGTTGGGCTCTTCGTCGGGACGTCTCTTCGGCTCTACGTCGGGATTTAGCTTACTTTCAGCTCTGTGTCGGGACGTGTGTTGGGCTCTATGTCGGGACGTGTGTTGGGCTCTACGTCGCGACGTGTGTTGGGCTCTACGTCGAGACGTATGTTGGGCTCTACATCAGGGTTTACCTTACTTTCAGCTCTACGTCGGGACGTGAGTTTGTGTCTACGTCGGGACGTGTGCTGGGCTCTACGTCGGGACGTGTGCTGGGCTCTACGTCGGGACGTGTGTTGGGCTCTACGTCGCGACTTGTGTTGGAGTCTGGCCCGGGACGTGTGTTGGGCTCTACGTCGGGACGTGTGTTGGGCTCTACGTCGGGACGTGTTTTGGGCTCTACGTCGGGACGTCGGTTGGCTGTACGTCGGGACGTGTGATGGGCTCTACGTCGGGACGTGGGTTGGGCTCTACGTCGGGACGTGTGTTGGGCTCTACGTCGGGACGTCTGTCGGGCCCTACGTCGGGACGTGGGTTGGGCTCTACGTCGGGACGTCTGTCGGGCTCTACGTCGGGACATCTGTTGGGCTCTACGTCGTGACATGTGTTGGGCTCTGCGTCGGGACGTGTGTTGGTCTCTACGTCAGGATTTAGCTTACTTTCAGCTCTATGTCGGGACGTGTGTTGGGCTCTTCATCGGGACGTGTGTTGGGCTCTACGTCGGGACGTGTGTTGGGCTCTACATCAGGATTTAGCTTACTTTTAGCTCTACGTCGGGACGTGTGTTGGGCTCTACGTCGGGACATGCATTGGGCTCTACGTCGGGACGTGTGTTGGGCTCTACGTCGGGACGTGTGTTGGGCTCTACATCAGGACTTAGCTTACTTTCGGCTCTACGTCGGGACGTGCGTTGGGCTCTACGTCGGGACGTGCGTTGGGCTCTACGTCGGGACGTGCGTTGGGCTCTACGTCGGGACGTGTGTTGGGTTCTATGAATGTAGTTAGCTAACGTTCAGCTCTAAATCGAGACGTGTGTTGGGCTGTACGTCTGTAGTTAGCTTACTTTCAGCTGTACGTCGGGACGTGTGTTGGGCTCTACATCAGGATTTAGCTTACTTTCAGCTCTACGTCGGGAAGTGTGTTGGGCTCGACATCAGGATTTAGCTTGTTTTCAGCTCTACGTCGGGACGTGTGTTGGGCTCTACGTCGGCACGTGTGTTGGGCTCTACGTCGGGACGTGTGTTGGGCTCTACATCAGGTTTAGCTTATATTGAGCTCTACGTCGGGACGTGTGTTGGGCTCTACGTCGGGACGTGTGTTGGGCTCTACATCAGAATTAGCTTACTTTCACCTCTACGTCGGGACATGTGTTGGGCTCTACGTCGGGACGTGTGTTGGGCTCTACATCGGGACGTGTGTTGGGCTCTACGTCGGGATGTGTGTTGGGCTCTACGTCGGGACGTGTGTTGGGCTCTACGTCGGGACGTGTGTTGGGCTCTACATCTGTAGATAGCTAACTTTCAGCTCTACGTCGGCACGTGCGTTGGGCTCTTCGTCGGCACGTGCGTTGGGCTCTACGTCGGCACGTGCGTTGGGCTCTACGTCGGGACTTGCGTTGGGCTCTACGTCGGGACGTGCGTTGGGCTATACGTCGGGACGTGTGTTGGGCTCTACATCAGGATTTAGCTTAATTTCAGCTCTACGTCGGGACGTGTGTTGGGCTCTACGTCGGGACGTGTGTTGGGCTCTACGTCGGGACGTGTGTTGGGCTCCATGTCGGGACTTGTGTTGGGTTCTACGTCTGTTGTTAGCTAACTTTCAGCTCTACGTAGGGACGTATGTTGGGCCCTACGTCGGGACGTGTGTTGGGCCCTACGTCGGTACGTGTGTTGGGCCCTACGTCGGTACGTGAGTTGGGCCCTACGTCGGGACGTGTGTTGGGTTCTACGTCTGTAGTTAGCTAACGTTCAGCTCTACGTCGAGACGTGTGTTGGGCTCTACGTCTGTAGTTAGCTGACTTTCAGCTGTACGTCGGGTCGTGTGTTGGGCTCTACATCAGGATTTAGCTTACTTTCAGCTCTACGTCGGGACGTGTGTTGGGTTCTACGTCGGGACGTGTGTTGGGCTCTACGTCGGGACGTGTGTTGTGCTCTACGTTGGGACGTGTGTTGGGCTCTACATCGGGACATGTGTTGGGCTCTACGTCGGGATGTGTGTTGGTCACTACGTTGGGACGTGTGTTGGGCTCTACGCCGGGACGTGTGTTGGGCTCTACGCCGGGACGTGTGTTGGGCTCTACATCAGGATTTAGCTTACTTTCAGCTCTACGTCGCGACATGTGTTGGGCTCTACGTCGGGACGTGTGTTGCGCTCTACATCAGGATTTAGATTACTTTCATCTCTACGTCGGGACCTGTGTTGGGCTCTACGTCGGGATGTGTGTTGGAGTCTACATCAGGATTTAGCTTACTTTCAGCTCTATGTGGGACGTGTGTTGGGCTCGACATCAGTATTTAGCTTACTTTCAGCTCTACGTCGGGACGTGTGTTGGGCTCTACGTCGGGACATGTGTTGGGCTCTACATCAGAATTTAGCGTACTTTCAGGTCTACGTCGGGACATGTGTTGGGCTCTACGTCAGGACGTCTGTTGGGCTCTACATCAGAATTTAGCGTATTTTCAGCTCTACGTCGGGACGTGTCTTGGGCTCTACGTCGGTACGTGTGTTGGGCTCTACGTTGGGACGTGTGTTGGGCTCTGCGTCGCGACGAGTGTTGGACTCTGCGTCGGGACGTGTGTTGGGCTCTACGTCAGGACGTGTGTTGGTCTCTACGTCGGGACGTGTGTTGGGCTCTACGTCGGGACTTGTGTTGGTCTCTACGTCGGGACGTGTGTTGTGCTCTACGTCGGGACTTGTGTTGGGCTCTACGTCAGGACGTGTGTTGGGCTCTACGTCGGGACGTGTGTTGGGCTCTACATCAGGATTTAGCTTTTTTTCAGCTCTACGTGGGGACGTGTGTTGGGCTCGACATCAGGGTTTACCTTACTTTCACCTCTACGTCGGGACGTGTGTTGGGTTCTACGTCGGGACGTATGTGGGGCTCTACGTCGGGACGTGTGTTGGGCTCTACATCAGGATTTAGCTTACTTTCAGCTCTACGTCGGGACGTGTGTTGGGCTCTACATCAGGATTTAAATTACTTTCAGCTCTACGTCGGGACGTGTGTTGGGCTCTACATCAGGATTTAGATTACTTTCAGCTCTAAGTCGGAACGTGTGTTGGGCTCTACGTCGGGACGTGTGTTGGGCTCTACATCAGGATTTAGCGTACTTACAGCTCTACGTCGGGACGTGCGTTGGGCTCTACGTCGGGACGTGCGTTGGGCTCTACGTCGGGACGTGTATTGGGCTCTACATCTGGATTTAGCTTATTTTCAGCTCTACGTCGGGACATGTGTTGGGCTCTACGTCGCGACGTGTGTTGGTCTCTGCTTCGGGACGTGCGTTGGGCTCTACTTCAGGACGTGCGTTGGGCTCTACGTCGGGACGTGCGTTGGGCGCTACATCGGGACGTGTGTTGGGCTCTACGTCGGGACGTGTGTTGGGCTCTACGTCGGGACGTGTGTTCGGCTCTATATCAGGATTTAGCTTACTTTCAGCTCTACGTCGGGACGTGTGTTGGGCTCTACGTCGGGACGTGTGTTGGGCTCTACATCAGGATTTAGCTTACTTTCAGCTCTACGTCGCGACATGTGTTGGGCTCTACGTCGGGACGTGTGTTGGGCTCTACATCAGGGTTTAGCTTACTTTCAGCTCTACGTCGGGACGTGTGTTGGCCTTGACATCAGGATTTAGCTTACTTTCAGCTCTACGTTGGGACGTGTGTTGGGCTCTACGTCGGGACGTGTGTTGGGCTCTAGGTCGGGACCTGTGTTGGGCTCTACGTCGGGACATGTGTTGGAGTCTGCCTCGGGACGTGTGTTGGGCTCTACGTCGGGACGTGTGTTGGGCTCTACATCAGGATGTCTGTTGGGCTCTACATCAGAATTTAGCGTACTTTCAGCTCTACTTCGGGACGTGTGTTGGGCTCTACGTCGGGATGTGTGTTGGGCTCTACATCAGGATTTAGCTTACTTTCAGCTCTACGTGGGGACACGTGTTTGGCTCGACATCAGGACTTAGCTTACTTTCAGCTCTACTTCGGGACGTGTCTTGGGCTCTACGTCAAGACGTCTGCTGGGCTCTACGTCGGGACATGTGTTGGGCTCTCCATCAGGATTTAGCGTACTGTCAGCTCTACGTCGGGACGTGTGTTGGGCTCTACGTCGGGACGTGTGTTAGGCTCTACGTCGGGACGTGTGTTGCGCTCTACATCAGGATTTAGCTTACTTTCAGCTCTACGTTGGGACGTGTGTTGGGCTCTACATCGGGACGTGTGTTGGGCTCTACCTCAGGATTTAGCGTACTTTCAGCTCTGCGTCGGGACGAGTGTTGGGCTCTACATCTGTAGTTAGATAACTTTCAGATCTACGTCGGGACGTGTGTTGGGCTCTACATCGGGACATGTGTTGGGCTCTACGTCGGGATGTGTGTTGGGCTCTACGTCGAGACGTGTGTTGGGCTCTACGTCGGGACGTGTGTTGGGCTCTACATTGTAGATAGCTAACTTTCAGCTCTACGTCGGCACGTGCGTTGGGCTCTACGTCGGCACGTGCGTTGGGCTCTACGTCGGCACGTGCGTTGGGCTCTACGTCGGGACGTGCGTTGGGCTCTACGTCGGGACGTGCGTTGGGCTCTACGTCGGGACGTGTGTTGGGCTCTACATCAGGATTTAGCTTAATTTCAGCTCTACGTCGGGACGTGTGTTGGGCTCTACGTCGGGACGTGTGTTGGGCTCTACGTCGGGACGTGTGTTGGGCTCTACGTCGGGACGTGTGTTGGGCTCCATGTCGGGACTTGTGTTGGGCTCTACGGCTGTTGTTAGCTAACTTTCAGCTCTACGTTGGGACGTATGTTGGGCCCTACGTCGGGACGTGTGTTGGGCCCTACGTCGGTACGTGTGTTGGGCCCTACGTCGGTACGTGAGTTGGGCCCTACGTCGGGACGTGTGTTGGGTTCTACGTCTGTAGTTAGCTAACGTTCAGCTTTACGTCGAGACGTGTGTTGGGCTCTACGTCTGTAGTTAGCTGACTTTCAGCTGTACGTCGGGTCGTGTGTTGGGCTCTACATCAGGTTTAGCTTATATTGAGCTCTACGTCGGGACGTGTGTTGGGCTCTACGTCGGGACGTGTGGTGGGCTCTACATCAGTGTTTAGCTTACTTTCACCTCTACGTCGGGACATGTGTTTGGCTCTACGTCGGGACGTGTGTTGGGCTCTACGTCCGGACGTGTGTTGGGCTCTACGTCGGGACGTGTGTTGGGCTCTACGTCGGGACGTGTGTTGTGCTCTACGTCGGGACGTGTGTTTGGCTCTACATCGGGACATGTGTTGGGCTCTACGTCGGGATGTGTGTTGGGCTCTACATCAGTATTTAGCTTAATTTCAGCTCTACGTCGGGACGTGTTTTGGGCACTACGTTGGGACGTGTGCTGGGCTCTACGTCGGGACGTGTGTTGGGCTCTACATCAGGATTTAGATTACTTTCAGCTCTTCGTCTGGACGTGTGTTGGGCTCTACCTCGGGACATGTGTTGGGCTCTACATCAGAATTTAGCTTACTTTCAGCTCTACGTGGGGACGTGTGTTGGGCTTGACATCAGGATTAAGCTTACTCTCAGCTCTACGTCGGGACGTGTGTTGGGCTCTACGTCGGGACGTGTGTTAGGCTCTACGTCGGGACGTGTTTTGGGCTCTACGTCGGGAAGTGTGTTGGGCTCTACATCAGGATTTAGCGTACTTTCAGCTCTACGTCGGGACGTGCGTTGGGCTCTACGTCAGGACGTGTGTCGGGCTCTACGTCGGGACGTGTGTTGGGCTCTACGTCGGGACGTCTGTTGGGTTCTACGTCGCGATGTGTGTTGGGCTCTACGTCGAGACGTATGTTGGGCTCTACATCAGGATTTAGCTTACTTTCAGCTCTACGTTGGGACGTGTGTTGGGCTCTACGTCGGGACGTGTGTTGGGCTCTATATCAGGATTTAGCTTACTTTCAGCTCTACGTCGTGACATGTGTTGGGCTCTACGTCGGGACGTGTGTTGGGCTCCACATCAGGATTTAGTTTACTTTCAGCTCTACGTCGGGACGTGTGTTGGGCTCTACGTCGGGACGTGTATTGGGCTCTACATCAGGATTTAGCTTACTTTCAGCTCTACGTCGGGACGTGTGTTGGGCTCTACGTCGGGACGTGTGTTGTTGGGCTCTACGTCGTGACGTGTTTTGGGCTCTACGTCGGGACGTCTGTTGGGTTCTACATCAGGGTTTAGCTTACTTTCACCTCTACGTCGGGACATGTGTTGGGCTCTACGTCGGGACGTGTGTTGGGCTCTACGTCGGGACGTGTGTTGGGCTCTACATCAGGATTTAGCGTACTTTCAGCTCTACGTCGGGACGTGTGTTGGGCTCTACGTCGGGACGTGTGTTGGGCTCTACGTCGGCACGTGTGTTGGGCTCTACATCAGGATTTAGCTTACTTTCAGCTCTACGTCGGGAAATGTGTTATGCTCTTTGTCGGGACGTGTGTTGGGCTCTACATCAGATTTAGCTTTCTTTCAGCTCTACGTCGGGACTTGTGTTGGGCTCTACATCAGGATTTAGCTTGTTTTCAGCTCTACTTCGGGACGTGTGTTGGGCTCTACATCGGGACGTGTGTTGGGCTCTACATCAGGATTTAGCTTACTTACAGCTCTACGTCGGGACATGTGTTGGGCTCTACTTCGGGACTTGTTTGGGCTCTACATCAGGATTTAGCTTACTTTCTGCTCTACGTTGGGACGTGGGTTGGGTTCTACGTAGGGACGTGTGTTGGGCTCTACGTCGGGACGTGTGTTGGGCTCTACGTCGGGAAGTGTGTTGGGCTCTACGTCGGGAAGTGTGTTGGGCTCTACATCAAGATTTAGCTTCCTTTCAGCTCTACGTCGGGACGTGTGTTGGGCTCCACGTCGGGACGTGCGTTTGGCTCTACCTCGGGACGTGTGTTGGTCTCTACGTCTAGACTTGTTTTTGGCTCTACATCAGGATTTAGCTTACTTTGAGCTCTATGTCGGGACGTGTGTTGGGCTCTACGTTGGGACGTGTGTTGGGCTCTACGTCTAGACGTGTGTTGGGCTCTACATCAGGATTTAGCTTACTTTGAGCTCTATGTCGGGACGTGTGTTGGGCTCTACGTCGGGACGTGTGTTGGGCTCTACGTCGCGACGTGCGTTGGGCTCTACGTCTGTAGTTAGCTAACTTTCAGCTCTACGTCGGGACGTGCGTTGGGCTCTACATCGGGACGTGCCTTGGGCTCTACGTCGGGACATGGGTTGGGCTCTACGTAGGGACGTGCGTTGGGCTCTCCGTCGGGACGTGTGTTGGGCTCTACATCAGGATTTAGCTTACTTTCAGCTCTACGTCGGGACGTGTGTTGGCATCTACGTCGGGAAGTGTGTTGAGCTCTACGTCGGGAAGTGTGTTGGGCTCTACGTCGGGAAGTGTGTTGGGCTCTAAGTCGGAACGTGTGTTGGGCTTTACGTCGGGAAGTGTGTTGGGCTCTACATCAAGATTTAGCTTCCTTTCAGCTCTACGTCGAGACGTGTGTTGGGCTCTACGTCGGGACGTGTGTTGGGCTCTACGTCGGGACGTGTGTTGGGCCCTACATCAGGATTTAGCTTATTTTCCGCTCTACTTCGGGACGTGTGTTGGGCTCTACGTCGGGACGTGTGTTGGGCTCTACGTCGGGATGTGTGTTGGGCTCTACGTCGGGACGTCTGTTGGGCTCTACGTCGGGACGTGTGTTGGGCTCTACATCAGGATTTAGCTTACTTTCAGCTCTACGTCGGGACGTGTGTTGGGCTCTACGTCGGGAAGTGTGTTGGGCTCTACGTTGGGAAGTGTGTTGCGGTCTACGTCGGGAAGTGTGTTGGGCTCTACATCAAGATTTACCTTCCTTTCAGCTCTACGTCGGGACGTGTGTTGGGCTCTACGTCGGGACGTGTGTTGGGCTCTACGTCGGGACGTGTGTTGGGCTCTACGTGGGGTTTTAGCATACATTCAGCTCTACGTTGGGACGTGTGTTGGGCTCCACGTCGGGACGTGTGTTTGGCTCCATGTCGGGACGTGTGTTGGGCTCCATGTCAGGACGTGTGTTGGGCTCTACCTCGGAACGTGTGTTGGGCTCTACGTCGGGACGTGTATTGGGCTCTACGTGGGGACGTGTGTTGGGCTCTACGTGGGGACGTGTGTTGGGCTCTACGTCGGGACGTGTGTTGGGCTCTACATCAGGATTTAGCTGACTTTCATCTCTACTTCGGGACGTGTGTTGGGCTCTACGTCGGGACGTGTGTTGGGCTCTACGTCGGGACATGTGTTGGGCTCTACATCAGGATTTAGCTTACTTTCAGCTCTACGTCGGGACGTGTGTTGGTCTCTACGTCGGGCTGTGTGTTGGGCTCTACGTCGGGACGTGTGTTGGGCTCTACTTAGGGATGTGTGTTGTGCTCTACATCAGGATTTAGCTTACTTTCAGCTCTACGTCGGGACGTGTGTTGGGCTCCACATCAAGATTTAGCTTACTTTCAGCTCTACGTCGGGACGTGTGTTGGGCTCTACGTCGGGACGTGTGTTGGGCTCTACATCAGGATTTAACTTACATTCAGCTCTTCGTCGGGACGTGTGTTGGGCTCTACGTCGGGATGTGTGTTGGGCTTTACTTCAGGATTTAACTTACTTTCAGCTCTACCTCGGAACGTGTGTTGGGCTCTACGTCGGGACGTGTATTGGGCTCTATGTGGGGACGTGTGTTGGGCTCTACGTGGGGACGTGTGTTGGGCTCTACGTCGGGACGTGTGTTGGGCTCTACGTCGGGACGTGTGTTGGGCTCTACATCAGGATTTAGCTGACTTTCATCTCCACTTCGGGACGTGTGTTGGGCTCTACGTCGGGACGTGTGTTGTGCTCTACGTCGGGACGTGCGTTGGGCTCTACGTCGGGACGTGCGTTGGGCTCTACGTCGGGACGTGCGTTGGGCTCTACGTCTGTAATTAGCTAACTTTCAGGTCTACGTCGGGACGTGCGTTGGGCTCTACGTCGGGACGTGCGTTGGGCTCTACGTCGGGACGTGCGTTGGGCTCTACGTCGGGATTTAGCTTACTTTCAGCTCTACGTCGGGACGTGCGTTGGGCTCTACGTCGGGACGTGCGTTGGGCTCTACGTCGGGACGTGCGTTGGGCTCTACGTCGGGATTTAGCTTACTTTCAGCTCTACGTCGGGACGTGCGTTGGCCTCTACTTCGGGACGTGCGTTGGCCTCTACGTCGGGATTTAGCTTACTTTCAGCTCTACGTCGGGACGTGCTTTGGCCTCTACGTCGGGATTTAGCTTACTTTCAGCTCTACGTCGGGACGTGCGTTGGGCTCTACGTCGGGACGTGCGTTGGGCATTACGTCGGGACGTGCGTTGGGCTCTACGTCTGTAGTTAGCTAACTTTCAGTTCTACGTCGGGACGTGCGTTGGGCTCTACGTCGGGATTTAGCTTACTTTCAGCTCTACGTAGGGACGTGCGTTGGGCTCTACGTCGGGACGTGCGTTGGGCTCTACGTCGGGACGTGCGTTGAGCTCTACGTCGGGACGTGCGTTGGGCTCTACGTCGGGATTTAGCTTACTTTCAGCTCTACGTCGGGACGTGCGTTGGGCTCTACGTCGGGATTTAGCTTACTTTCAGCTCTATGTCGGGACGCGCGTTTGCCTCTACGTCGGGACGCGCGTTGGCCTCTACGTCGCGACGCGCGTTGGCCTCTACGTCGGGATTTAGCTTACTTTCAGCTCTACGTCGGGACGCGCGTTGGGCTCTACGTCGGGACGCGCGTTGGGTTCTACGTCGGGACGCGCGTTGGGCTCTACGTCGGGATTTAGCTTAGTTTTAGCTCTACGTCGGGACGTGCGTTGGGCTCTACGTCGGGACGTGCGTTGGGCTCTACGTCGGGACGTGCCTTGGGCTCTACGTCTGTAGTTAGCTAACTTTCAGCTCTACGTCGGGACGTGCGTTGGGCTCTACGTCTGTAGTTAGCTAACTTTCAGCTCTACGTCGGGACGTGCGTTGGGCTCTACGTCGGGACGTGCGTTGGGCTCTACGTCGGGACGTGCGTTGGGCTCTACGTCGGGATTTAGCTTACTTTCAGCTCTACGTCGGGACGTGCGTTGGGCTCTATGTCGGGATGTGCGTTGGGCTCTACGTCGGGACGTGCGTTGGGCTCTACGTCGGGACGTGCGTTGGGCTCTACTGCGGGACGTGCTTTGGGCTCTACGCCTGTAGTTAGCTAACTTTCAGCTCTACGTCGGGACGTGCGTTGGCCTCTACGTCGGGACGTGCTTTGGCCTCTACGTCGGGATTTAGCTTACTTTCAGCTCTACGTCGGGACGTGCGTTGGGCTCTACGTCGGGACGTGCGTTGGGCATTACGTCGGGACGTGCGTTGGGCTCTACGTCTGTAGTTAGCTAACTTTCAGTTCTACGTCGGGACGTGCGTTGGGCTCTACGTCGGGATTTAGCTTACTTTCAGCTCTACGTCGGGACGTGCGTTGGGCTCTACGTCGGGACGTGCGTTGGGCTCTACGTCGGGACGTGCGTTGAGCTCTACGTCGGGACGTGCGTTGGGCTCTACGTCGGGATTTAGCTTACTTTCAGCTCTACGTCGGGACGTGCGTTGGGCTCTACGTCGGGATTTAGCTTACTTTCAGCTCTATGTCGGGACGCGCGTTTGCCTCTACGTCGGGACGCGCGTTGGCCTCTACGTCGCGACGCGCGTTGGCCTCTACGTCGGGATTTAGCTTACTTTCAGCTCTACGTCGGGACGCGCGTTGGGCTCTACGTCGGGACGCGCGTTGGGTTCTACGTCGGGACGCGCGTTGGGCTCTACGTCGGGATTTAGCTTAGTTTTAGCTCTACGTCGGGACGTGCGTTGGGCTCTACGTCGGGACGTGCCTTGGGCTCTACGTCTGTAGTTAGCTAACTTTCAGCTCTACGTCGGGACGTGCGTTGGGCTCTACGTCTGTAGTTAGCTAACTTTCAGCTCTACGTCGGGACGTGCGTTGGGCTCTACGTCGGGACGTCGTTGGGCTCTACGTCGGGACGTGCGTTGGCCTCTACGTCGGGATTTAGCTTACTTTCAGCTCTACGTCGGGACGTGCGTTGGGCTCTACGTCGGGACGTGCGTTTGGCTCTACGTCGGGACGTGCGTTGGGCTCTACGTCTGTAGTTAGCTAACTTTCAGCTCTACGTCGGGACGTGCGTTGGGCTCTACGTCGGGACGTGCCTTGGGCTCTACGTCTGTAGTTAGCTAACTTTCAGCTCTACGTCGGGACGTGCGTTGGGCTCTACGTCTGTAGTTAGCTAACTTTCAGCTCTACGTCGGGACGTGCGTTGGGCTCTACGTCGGGACGTCGTTGGGCTCTACGTCGGGACGTGCGTTGGCCTCTACGTCGGGATTTAGCTTACTTTCAGCTCTACGTCGGGACGTGCGTTGGGCTCTACGTCGGGACGTGCGTTTGGCTCTACGTCGGGACGTGCGTTGGGCTCTACGTCTGTAGTTAGCTAACTTTCAGCTCTACGTCGGGACGTGCGTTGGGCTCTACCTCGGGACGTGCGTTGGGCTCTACGTCGGGACGTGCGTTGGGCTCTACATCGGGACGTGCGTTGGGCTCTACGTCTGTATTTAGCTAACTTTCAGCTCTACGTCGGGACGTGCGTTGGGCTCTACGTCTGTAGTTAGCTAACTTTCAGCTCTACGTCGGGACGTGCGTTGGGCGCTACGTCGGGACGTGCGTTGGGCTCTACGTCGGGACGTGCGTTGGGCTCTACGTCGGGACTTAGCTCACTTTCAGCTCTACGTCGGGACGTGCGTTGGGCTCTACGTCGGGACGTGCGTTGGGCTCTACGTCGGGACGTGCGTTGGGCTCTACGTCTGTAATTAGCTAACTTTCAGGTCTACGTCGGGACGTGCGTTGGGCTCTACGTCGGGATTTAGCTTACTTTCAGCTCTACGTCGGGATGTGCGTTGGGTTCTATGTCGGGACGTGCGTTGGGCTCTATGTCGGGACGTGCGTTGGGCTCTACGTCGGGACGTGCGTTGGGCTCTACTTCGGGACGTGCTTTGGGCTCTAGGCCTGTAGTTAGCTAACTTTCAGCTCTACGTCGGGATGTGCGTTGGCCTCTACTTCGGGACGTGCGTTGGGCTCTACGTCGGGATTTAGCTTAATTTCAGGTCTACGTCGGGACGTGCGTTGGCCTCTACGTCGGGATTTAGCTTACTTTCAGCTCTACGTCGGGACGTGCGTTGGCCTCTACGTCGGGATTTAGCTTACTTTCAGCTCTACGTCGGGACGTGCTTTGGCCTCTAAGTCGGGATTTAGCTTACTTTCAGCTCTACGTCGGGACGTGCGTTGGGCTCTACGTCGGGACGTGCGTTGGGCATTACGTCGGGACGTGCGTTGGGCTCTACGTCTGTAGTTAGCTAACTTTCAGTTCTACGTTGGGACGTGCGTTGGGCTCTACGTCGGGATTTAGCTTACTTTCAGCTCTACGTCGGGACGTGCGTGGGGCTCTACGTCGGGACGTGCGTTGGGCTCTACGTCGGGACGTGCGTTGGCCTCTACGTCGGGACGTGCGTTGGGCTCTACGTCGGGATTTAGCTTACTTTCAGCTCTACGTCGGGACACGCGTTTGCCTCTACGTCGGGACGCGCGTTGGCCTCTACGTCGGGATTTAGCTTACTTTCAGCTCTACGTCGGGACGCGCGTTGGGCTGTACGTCGGGACGCGCGTTGGGCTCTACGTCGGGACGCGCGTTGGGCTCTACGTCGGGATGCGCGTTGGGCTCTACGTCTGTAGTTAGCTAACTTTCAGCTCTACGTCGGGACGCGCGTTGGGCTCTACGTCGGGACGCGCGTTGAGCTCTACGTCGGGACGCGCGTTGGGCTCTACGTCGGGACGCGCGTTGGGCTCTGCGTCGGGACGCGCGTTGGGCTCTACGTCGGGATTTAGCTTACTTTTAGCTCTACGTCGGGACGTGCGTTGGGCTCTACGTCGGGACGTGCGTTGGGCTCTACGTCGGGACGTGCGTTGGGCTCTACGTCTGTAGTTAGCTAACTTTCAGCTCTACGTCGGGACGTGCGTTGGGCTCTACGTCGGGACGTGCGTTGGGCTCTACGTCGGGACGTCGTTGGGCTCTACGTCGGGACGTGCGTTGGGCTCTACGTCGGGATTTAGCTTACTTTCAGCTCTACGTCGGGACGTGCGTTGGGCTCTACGTCGGGACGTGCATTGGGCTCTACGTCTGTAGTTAGCTAACTTTCAGCTCTACGTCGGGACGTGCGTTGGGCGCTACGTCGGGACGTGCGTTGGGCTCTACGTCGGGACGTGCGTTGGGCTCTACGTCGGGACTTAGCTTACGTTCAGCTCTACGTCGGGACGTGCGTTGGGCTCTACGTCGGGACGTGCGTTGGGCTCTACGTCGGGACGTGCGTTGGGCTCTACGTCTGTAATTAGCTAACTTTCAGGTCTACGTCGGGACGTGCGTTGGGCTCTACGTCGGGACGTGCGTTGGGCTCTACGTCGGGACGTGCGTTGGGCTCTACGTCGGGATTTAGCTTACTTTCAGCTCTACGTCGGGATGTGCGTTGGGTTCTATGTCGGGACGTGCGTTGGGCTCTATGTCGGGACGTGCGTTGGGCTCTACGTCGGGACGTGCGTTGGGCTCTACTTCGGGACGTGCTTTGGGCTCTACGTCTGTAGTTAGCTAACTTTCAGCTCTACGTCGGGATGTGCGTTGGCCTCTACTTCGGGACGTGCGTTGGGCTCTACGTCGGGATTTAGCTTAATTTCAGGTCTACGTCGGGAAATGCGTTGGCCTCTACGTCGGGATTTAGCTTACTTTCAGCTCTACGTCGGGACGTGCGTTGGCCTCTACGTCGGGATTTAGCTTACTTTCAGCTCTACGTCGGGACGTGCTTTGGCCTCTACGTCGGGATTTAGCTTACTTTCAGCTCTACGTCGGGACGTGCGTTGGCCTCTACGTCGGGACGTGCGTTGGGCATTACGTCGGGACGTGCGTTGGGCTCTACGTCTGTAGTTAGCTAACTTTCAGTTCTACGTCGGGACGTGCGTTGGGCTCTACGTCGGGATTTAGCTTACTTTCAGCTCTACGTCGGGACGTGCGTTGGGCTCTACGTCGGGACGTGCGTTGGGCTCTACGTCGGGACGTGCGTTGGCCTCTACGTCGGGACGTGCGTTGGGCTCTACGTCGGGATTTAGCTTACTTTCAGCTCTACGTCGGGACGTGCGTTGGCCTCTACGTCGGGATTTAGCTTACTTTCAGCTCTACGTCGGGACGTGCTTTGGCCTCTACGTCGGGATTTAGCTTACTTTCAGCTCTACGTCGGGACGTGCGTTGGGCTCTACGTCGGGACGTGCGTTGGGCATTACGTCGGGACGTGCGTTGGGCTCTACGTCTGTAGTTAGCTAACTTTCAGTTCTACGTCGGGACGTGCGTTGGGCTCTACGTCGGGATTTAGCTTACTTTCAGCTCTACGTCGGGACGTGCGTTGGGCTCTACGTCGGGATGTGCGTTGGGCTCTACGTCGGGAAGTGTGTTGGGCTCTACGTCGGGAAGTCTGTTGGGCTCTACTTCAGGATTTAGCTTCCTTTCAGCTCTACGTCGGGACGTGTGTTGGGCTCTACGTCGGGACGTGTGTTGGGCTCTACTTCGGGACTTGTGTTGGGCTCTACATCACGATTTAGCTTACTTTCTACTCTACGTCGGGACGTGGGTTCGGTTCCACGTAGGGACGTGTGTTGGGCTCTACGTCGGGACGTGTGTTGGGCACTACTTCGGGACTTGTGTTGGGCTCTACATCAGGATTTAGCTTACTTTCTGCTCTACGTTGGGACGTGGGTTGGGTTCTACGTAGGGACGTGTGTTGGGCTCTACGTCGGGACGTGTGTTGGGCTCTACGTCGGGAAGTGTGTTGGGCTCTACGTCGGGAAGTGTGTTGGGCTCTACATCAAGATTTAGCTTCCTTTCAGCTCTACGTCGGGACGTGTGTTGGGCTCCACGTCGGGACGTGCGTTTGGCTCTACCTCGGGACGTGTGTTGGTCTCTACGTCTAGACGTGTTTTTGGCTCTACATAAGGATTTAGCTTACTTTGAGCTCTATGTCGGGACGTGTGTTGGGCTCTACGTTGGGACGTGTGTTGGGCTCTACGTCTAGACGTGTGTTGGGCTCTACATCAGGATTTAGCTTACTTTGAGCTCTATGTCGGGACGTGTGTTGGGCTCTACGTCGGGACGTGTGTTGGGCTCTACGTCGCGACGTGCGTTGGGCTCTACGTCTGTAGTTAGCTAACCTTCAGCTCTACGTCGGGACGTGCGTTGGGCTCTACATCGGGACGTGCGTTGGGCTCTACGTCGGGACATGGGTTGGGCTCTACGTCGGGACATGGGTTGGGCTCTACGTCGGGACATGGGTTGGGCTCTACGTAGGGACGTGCGTTGGGCTCTCCGTCGGGACGTGTGTTGGGCTCTACATCAGGATTTAGCTTACTTTCAGCTCTACATCGGGACGTGTGTTGGCATCTACGTCGGGAAGTGTGTTGAGGTCTACGTCGGGAAGTGTGTTGGGCTCTACGTCGGGAAGTGTGTTGGGCTCTAAGTCGGAACGTGTGTTGGGCTTTACGTCGGGAAGTGTGTTGGGCTCTACATCAAGATTTAGCTTCCTTTCAGCTCTACGTCGAGACGTGTGTTGGGCTCTACGTCGGGACGTGTGTTGGGCTCTACGTCGGGACGTGTGTTGGGCTCTACATCAGGATTTAGCTTATTTTCAGCTCTACTTCGGGACGTGTGTTGGGCTCTACGTCGAGACGTGTGTTGGGCTCTACGTCGGGATGTGTGTTGGGCTCTACGTCGGGATTTAGCTTACTTTCAGCTCTACGTCGGGACGTGCGTTGGGCTCTACGTCGGGATGTGCGTTGGGCTCTACGTCGGGACGTGCGTTGGGCTCTACGTCGGGACGTGCGTTGGGCTCTACGTCGGGATTTAGCTTACTTTCAGCTCTACGTCGGGACGTGCGTTGGGATTTACGTCGGGATTTAGCTTACTTTCAGCTCTACGTCGGGACGTGCGTTGGGCTCTACGTCGGGACGTGCGTTGGGCATTACGTCGGGACGTGCGTTGGGCTCTACGTCTGTAGTTAGCTAACTTTCAGTTCTACGTCGGGACGTGCGTTGGGCTCTACGTCGGGATTTAGCTTACTTTCAGCTCTACGTCGGGACGTGCGTTGGGCTCTACGTCGGGATGTGCGTTGGGCTCTACGTCGGGACGTGCGTTGGGCTCTACGTCGGGACGTGCGTTGGGCTCTACGTCGGGATTTAGCTTACTTTCAGCTCTACGTCGGGACGTGCGTTGGGCTCTACGTCGGGACGTGCGTTGGGCTCTACGTCGGGACGTGCGTTGGGCTCTACGTCTGTAGTTAGCTAACTTTCGGCTCTACGTCGGGACGTGCGTTGGGCTCTACGTCGGGACATGTGTTTCTAAGCAGAGAATAGAAACGCTTCCGCAAGTCTATTAAGATTCCTGATAAGATGGTAAAAGGAAAAGCAAAGAAAGAAGTCTGTCTTATTTGATGGGGACAGGAAATAACACCGTATTACATAACCCATTAAATGTTCCAAGCTTTACTTCACACTAAAGCTCAATGCCAATGGTTTTATATATGTGTGTGTGTGTTTTTGTAAAAACCTGTGTAGCTGTTCTGGCAGATCTGCACTGATCCATTGCCATAATTTTTTTTTCCCAGTGGTTCAAATCTCTGACACCAACCCAGTGCTCTAGTACAAAAATACTAGAGTACAATAGTTCAATTTCTAGTGCTAAGGTCTAAATTGTTTTCCCTGTGGTTTGAGAGTGAAAATTTGGCACATCAAACAGGCCACAAGATCATCCAAATTAAACTTCATCCAAACAATTGAACCTACTCCTGTAAACACAGTAAGCAAATTTATATCCAAGCATTTGGCTTTACATTGTTTCGAATTATTTGCTAGCATATATGGAACGTGATAAAACAGGTGATTACTCAATCACTGGCATAAAATGCACCAAAAATAAATATAAGCTAATATTAGTTGGCAAGTTCTGAATGATCCAGAGGTTCCCTTTAACATGCGCATTTGAGCTTCAGATTTGGGAAAGAAAAAGTTTTCTTTTAGTCTTGAGTGTTCACGGATTACGTCCACTGCATAGTAAACTGCTTTTCATGGTATTTGAATAGCACTGTGGTGTTAAAAATACGCGCGTAACTATAGTATCATTTTGCCAGAATGCATTTAAAGAGTATGCTGAAAGATATATTTCAATGGCAAATGGTGACAGAACAAGAATATATTGGGGGTGCTTTCTTTGGAGATTTAATGGGTCACTTCTTAAATATACATGAAGTGGTAAAGCCGCAAAGGACCGGCTACATTGAATGAGGGTCTCACTCCAAAATCACTGAGGGAATTTTTTAACACTTTGGATCTGATCTAAATGTTCACTTGGTGTAAACATCTGGAAGATGTTTACTTTCTACAGTTACAGCCCAGGCCAACCGAGGAGAGAGGAGTGATGGCCTGTAGTGAGTTATGTGCTCAGCATTGTTGCCCAAAGGCCAGTGTAGTTGAAGGGACACCGGCCTAACTGCATCTGTGCTGAGGAGTAGCCAGAGAAGGCGTGCCGTTTAAGTAGGTCTTTAATTTGAAGGAGCCCAACTGAAAGGCATCCTGTCTCTGGATGCAGCCATTGACTGTTCCCTGCTGCAAGGCATTGGCATACACATGCATGGCCCTGTTACACAGTCTGACGCATGGCTTCTCATAGGATAGGACCCAGAAATGCTTGAGCTGCCTGCCTTTTCTCAAAGGGGCTCTACGCACACAGATGCTAGCATACCTCCATGGAGCTCCCCCTAAGAAGTCTGTGGCAATGCTGCATACAGCAATTGCCTGTGATTTTCTCGTGGTTCTTCCCTTTAGTTGCAAAAGGATTTGAGCAAAGCTAGTTTGTTCCTTCCAGCATGGGCCACGTTCTCTGTGCAGGTGCACCACTGTAATTAAAACTGGAGTAACTCTAATGACTCCCATTTACTCAGGTTACTGCAAGCTGGTCCTGAGATGAAGCATAGATCTTGCTGCCTCCTCCTCCTAACATAATTGTTAAGGACATAAACTACAACTGCGTTCACTGTGACTACTGAACTAGAGGGTAAACAGGCTTAGCACAGTAATATAGAGGATTTAAAGTCATGGGTTCTTATGCCTGTTAACGGTCTAGTTCCAAAGATCTGATCCAGGTTCTGTTTATCTGTGGTGTAAATCTAGACTAATTCGATGTGCTCAGTGGAATTGTGGCTGTATAAAGCTGAATGAGAAGAGAATCAGCATGTAGGTATCAAACGTGGTGGACAGATGTCCCCTTCAGGATTCTTCTGTTTCAGTGGTAGGGGATATCACCTCCAGCTTTTCTTCAGTCACCTGCAACAATCTGGCAAACTCGACTGCAGAAAAAGCAGTCTTTCTGCTACCTAGGAGAGATATTCTACCGTTATACTTCAACCCTGTGTGAAGAAGGGACATCCGTTCATTGCTTGAAAATAGGACTTGGAGGCAGCTCCTCAGTAAAATTTAAGCCAAATATAGTTTCTGCCCTTCTGAAATATTTTGAAGGGAAGGAAAGAAGCGGAGGACTGTCATACTAAGAACTTCTACCTTCATGTTTTTATAAAACTCGTGGGTCACTGCCCTTGTTTTTCACCTGGACAGCTGCATCTAAAGGCCTGTAAGGCTCGAGAGATTAAATGCATTGCAAGTATAAGAGCGGAAAGACACCTAAAGACAGCATAACCTGGATTCCATCTTTCAGTTTTTAAGAAATGCTGAATTTTGGTAATGACATTACATAAGGTAAATTAGGAGTTATTTTTTGGTATCCATCCAAACCTTCCTGGGTAAGATGTGATTTGACCTAAAGAGGAGACAGGCTCAAGAAGAAAACCAGACATGCAAAATTGTTTGGCTGTTCTTGCTTGCTCTGATAAATACCACGGCCGGAGCTAGGGTAGCTTCTCTGAAAAGATGACTGTATTTATCATGCTATCAGATGTTTACTAAAAAGAATTATGCTCTTACTCAGTGGTATTGTAATAGAGGACATAAATTAACACAGTGTTTTGGAACTATGCATATTTTTTTCAGCCAAACATTTGGCCTGCGGCCCAGATAACAATGAGGTTTAGGGCAAAGCTGTGCACTCTGAGTAACCCATGGGATCAACAGCTCCCTTTCCCAACACACATTTTATTTTTACCTTTCCATTCTGTCTCTTCCTTCCCAATTGGAAAAGCAAAATTGAGACAGTAATGAAAACAATGAGACACAATACATTGATTCAAGGATTCCAAGTGCTCCTTGCCCATATACATCTTCCGTGTCCTTTTTGGTCATCAAAATGCCTTTGAATTAAGGAGGAACTTAGAGCAATGCTCTCAGGCAAGAGAAAGAGAGACCATGTGAGGTGGAAAGATGGGTCTGCAAGACAGGGACAACTTGGAAAGCCATACTCTAAGACTGCAAAACCTCTTTCTTCAGTGAAAAGATACATACTGATCATTTCCTCATTGGTTACTGCCATCACACACAAGGCAACTCGCTTCTCCTGTTCCGGCGTAAAACTGGCCAGTTTTTTTTTCCTTCTCTTTTAGGGCTCAAACTGGCAAAGTGCATGTTAAGGTTCAAGGCCTTGAGAAACTCTGGAGCAACTGGAAAGTTCTCCTGGGTTATAGTATCATTTACTGATAGAGCTTTACCTCTGCTGATGCCCCTATTACTGTCCACAAAGTCAGACTCCTCTGCTTACGGATTTGTTAAGAGCAGTCTTCTAAAGGACACACTCCCTTGGCCTTTAGGGACCAGCATAAAACTCGCATACAGTGCCCGTGTTTTCAGGAGACTAAGACTCTGGCTGGTTGCCAACACAAGTGAGAAAAGGATAATGGAACTTATCCCTTTGAAGAACAGACACAATATAGCAGCCTTTCTCCTCCATCCCCTTTGAAGTACACGACAACACAGAGGAGACAATGAAAAAGACGGAAATTTAATGTGAATGCACCTAGGAGTAATCAAAAAAAGATCCTCTTCTGCAATTTGACCAGAAAAGCACACCCTTCTCGAAGGAAGGAACTCCCATCTAAAAGGAAGTTCATTCAGAGTGAGGGAGGTCATGAATGTGCAGCATACGGCATATGCTACACCTGTTCCTTATACAGACACTCATGGGGTTAAGAGAGATGATATGGTTGATCTAATCTAATGGTACACTGTGGCCAAGACGGAAAGCCAAGTCTCCTGTTACCATCCTCACTCCCACTGTTTGTGTCATGCCATTTCTGGGTTCATCAGAACACTTCATGAGGCAATTCAATCATTCAACCCAACAGAAAACCAGTCCAAGCAAAAAAGAAATGGATTTGCCCTCTTCTGGGCTAGTAAGCTCAGTCAGCAACGGACAGAGCAGGAAAGAACTGGTAGCACTGAGAGTGACACTGAGAGTGGCGACTGGAAAGGAAGAAGACCACTCTCACTGGGCAGCAGTGTGTGGCTAGTCTGGTTCTTGGCATGCAGTAAGACTACCCTTGAATGGAATCAGTTCCTCAGTCTCACTCTTCACAAAGCATGCTGATTAATTAGTGCACAGCAAATTTGTATCATACCTTATTGCGCAGTAACTTCCAATGGCAGACATAGCTCTTCTCACGCTGGCAAAGCTTCATAAACCAATAGGGCAGCAGGGATCAATGCCAGCAGGGAAGCTGTCTCTGCTTTGACAGGGAAAAAAAAAAATCTAAGAAGAGATGCTTTCCTTCCAGAAAGGCAGTGAGACACAACTGCTGTATTCTCTCATAGGTACCCACTGGGGTGGAAAATGTTTTCCCTGTGGGAATGCTGCTTTCAGCAAGGTGTCAGAGAACAATGCTGTCACCAGCCCCAGCCACATATGATTTCCATGTCTCTTTCTATCTTTTCTTCTCACATAGTTACTTGTGCGCTTTATCTGGCTGGAGCAGGGCCATTTATCTCCTATGGTACATTGCTTCCCAGGTCAAGTCTGCCTCTCCCTTCCCCCTTCTCTCCTCAACAGCTTGAAAAACATACCTTAAATTCTGTAAAGTAATCGAAGGCCTTGTTCTCTGCCATCAAAAGAGTCTAAAGGGCTTGCTGTGAAAGATGCTGGACAGTTCTGGTACTGGCAACCTCCGTACTCCTGCCAGCCAAAATTCTGCTCGTGACGAGACTAAGACTATATCTCTCCACTACCGCTCTCTTCTGCCACTGCCAAAAGAGGAGTGAGAATAAAGCAGGATCCTCAGGGTCTCTGTACTGAAAGCAACTAAGGAGCAAAGAAGTGAGAATAGAAGCTGAAATGAAGGACTGAAGAGCACGCAGTAGGAGGAATGGATATGTGTGATTTGTGGTGTTGTATGAGCACCTGGAGTTTCAGTATGCCTGGGTCTATCCCATCTACACTCCACTTACTCTTAAACTGGGCTGTGAGAATAAATTTAGTGTTGCCTGCAGATGTGTAACCACTTCTCATACTGTACCTTTTCCGCTTGGCAAGAAAGCACTATCTCTAGCTAAAAGCTGAAAGTAAAGCTGTCTCTGTTTTTTGTGCACAGACTGACAGGTCAGTCTGTGTTGCTTCCCTCTGGTGAGGAAACTCCTGAGAGTATTGAGTCATTGGTTTCCTGCCATTGCTGGGGCAGAGCAGAAGCACAGTGTCTGACCTCAAAGAGGACTCAGTTCAGGGCTCCTACTTCTGCAACATTAACGACTGAATTTTGCAGATACTGACATTTCACCTCAGCAAATGGTAGTCTGACAAGGACTGGCAAATAGGGAAGCTCAGAGAGGAGCCAACACAT
Source organism: Leptosomus discolor (assembly GCF_034619465.1). NCBI lineage: Eukaryota > Metazoa > Chordata > Aves > Leptosomiformes > Leptosomidae > Leptosomus > Leptosomus discolor. Next base: position 1,363,014 of record NW_028237819.1, read on the forward strand.
ACCTGATTCCCACAGAGTCTGTTGTCTTCCTGCAAACAGATGACCTTCACAGACAGCCAGGTGGCAAGCACGTGGGAACACTTGGAATTTTTAGAGGAAAAATGTGGCAGGCTTTTTTTTGCAGCAGGTATTTGCTCATCCTCTTGCTGACTCTCCATTTCCCAATTACCTGCAAAATGCCTTCTTTTAGAGAAGACTCCCATAGAAAGGTTTACTGCACGAGTGTTTACTGTTTAAGAGTTTCAGTCCAGAGCAAGTATGTCACAAATTCTGTCCCTTCTGGCAATTGGCCCTTAGCAAAAGATTTCTCTAAGGTTTAAACTGAATGGCGGCATGCGTGTGCATTTCGTACTGACAAGTAAGAGGTTACGGCTGTCGGGGGCAGTTTGTTCATGAGCCAGCCAATTTTGTAGCAAGGATGCATTGGATCTGCGATGGAGGAACATTATGGTTTCTATTCCTCTGACAAACGTGCACGCTTCAAATGATGCCAGTCCTTCCTCAGCTTATCCTAGTGCTCACTGCAATTTATATGCCAAAACCATTGCTATTCCTCTCCCTGGCATCCCAGCTGGGAGAGCTCTGGGAAGGGAGAGAATCAATTTTCCTGGCAAGCAGTAGGTCACATGGCAGCATGTTTTGCCCATTTTTTCTCTGCCAAGCCCCATCCTAACATACCCTTGTCCTCTGCCGATTCTGATAGGCTGGTCTTTTTCCAGAGTGGACTGGGAAACTAGCTAAAAAAATAAAACAATCAACCAGCTTCTGCTCAATGCCAGATGCTGTGCTTTGTAAAAATGGCTCAGGTGAGATCCTGCTGGCCAAGTCAGTAGGAGATTTGCCAGTGGTGTACAGGATGCCACATCAGGCTTTTCCAGCAAGAAGCAGTCTTGGAATTTATTACAGAAAGTATCCTTTCATACTAACAACAACCACCCGCAAGATTTGGTTCCAAAGGAGTCCAAAATGCAGTGTACAGACTGGATGTAGAGGTGTAATGGATTAAGGATGGGAAATGTTTCTTTCGGATTCATTTTCAAGACAGCAGTTTTCCTATTTTTTTATGCCAGGCCAGACACTTCAAAAACTACAGGCATAACTGCTTCATGCTGTAGCCTGAATCGCTTCAACCATTCTGTCAGAGACATCCTCCCTGCACTAGTAATTTTCATCCCTCCTCTACCTCAGTTCACCTATATGCAGAATACAGCTAATAACATCCCCTCAAGTAAAGCACCTTCCATTGACTGTCTTGCTGAATATCGTGGTCAGCTGTTTTGGTCGTGGACTATTTTTTACCCCATGAATTACTGGGCAGCATCCAGCATAACTGGGAACTCTCAGTACTCCTATAATAAAAGAAGTACTTGTAACACTGGCACCATTCATAAGGCAGCATGCCATCCTAACCACCAGCTTAACCCATCAGCTCTCGGCACATTCCCAGGTTTAGGCTTGGAATCTTGATGACTATGACAGACCACCAGGATACATGTCCAGCTGTTAGGATGTGCTTCTTTCCCCTTCCTCTGACAGGTACCAGGCTACCAGAGTCTAAGCAGCAACCTGCAAGATGGCTCAAGGCTTCCACTGGGAGACCATTTCCTATGCCAGCAAGCAGTGCCTGGCATCTTCCATGGCTCACTCCTGCTCACTGTCATTTGTATTCCAAAATTAAGCCTCAAAATTAATGAGGAGATTAAGTTAGAGAATAAGATTCAAAGTTCTAGGTTGCTGCAAACAAGACACCTTGGATTAATCAGCATACATGTTTAAAACAGATTATAATGACTGGTGGTGTCAAAGTGGAGCTGAAAAATACAGTTTATAAAAGCGCTGGATTAAGCAGGCAGCTTCATGGCATCAGGCAAAGCAGAGGGAATAACTGCATCACTGAAAAGCATACACGTCTGCTTAACTCTGACTCAAAAAGATGCATATGCCTGTGTCCAAATTTGCATCTGATTGGCTTTGTTCTTAAAAAAGATACTCGAGTGTTTTGCTGTACTTCAGCATGACACAAGAAACAGGCGTGCAGTACCAAAGCAAGCACAAGCCACATCAATGCACGTGCAAAAGACCAAAGGCTTTGCACTTATTGTGTGAAATATGATTATTACCAAAAGGCAAGTGCACATGCAAAAAGATTTCTAGTGCACTCAATGTGATTTGCCAGTGTGTCGCATGCTGATCAACACAGCACACTGCAGTCCTAATTCTGGAGTCCTTAAAATCAACTGTGCACTACAGCTGCATATGATAAGTGCTTCACTGTCGGATTTTCCTTACTTCAGATTTGTTCCTCTTTGGACATCTTTCTAAGTTGGTTTTATTTTATGAACTGTTTTAGTTGCTTGAGTCTCTTTTCATTCATGTTAGCAGACCAGTCAGAGCAGGGACTAGCAATGGGGCTCTGGTCTTCCCTATGACACTGACTTTCCAGCAATCATTGGGCAAGCTCCTGAAACTCTGGGACTACTGAGGATTAAAGGCCCTTTATGCTCTCCTGCCAAAACTGGGGTGACAGGAAGTGGATGTGACTTCAGTTTGCTGTAAAGTTTCTTTTGCTTGTGAAAAGGGCATTTCTAGGTCTCCCTCTCTCCCTGCCTCCATTTATCCAGGTCCCTGTTGATTGTGGGAAGTGTGGTGGGTTTCCACTGGCGCTTTTGTTGTATTTTCTTCCTCTGGTTGAGGAAAGGAAGTGATGGAGCACCTTGGTGGGCACTCAACAGCCAGCCAAGGTCAACCCATGGCAGTTTGCTTCTACTGGGCTCTCTGTTCCTGTTTTTTCCTTCTTGCATGTTTCTTGTACCCCATCGCTTTTGAAAGTTTCTACCTCTCCGTTCCTGTCTTTTAACTTCTCACTTAAGTCTCTTGAACCCAGTCGCTTTTTAAATTTTCTTGCAACCTCTCTCTTGCTCTCCCCCTCCCTGACCTAATTTTAATTTCTTGCCTATGTTTCTCGTCTCCTGTTGTTTTTCACATTTTTGCCTGCATCCCTTTACGCAGGTCCATATACCTATTCTTTTAATTCTTGTACCCTTTCACATTTAAAATATTCTTTCTGCTTTTCCCTCTGTCCATCTCCCTGTCTCTAGTTCTTAATTCTTCCCTCTGTGTCCTCTACCCAACCACTTCTTCAGTTTTGCTTCTTCCATCTGTCACCCTGCCCCCATGTGTTATTTCTTGCCTGTGTTTCCCGTACTCCATCGCTTTTTGAAATATTTGTTCTACATGTGTTTCTATTTGGCTCCCTGTTTCTATTTTTAATTTCTTGCCTATGTTTCTTTTCCCCTGTTGCTTTAGAATTTGTCCCTGGCCCTTGTTTTGCCTCTGTCTCGTCAGTCCCTTCTGCCTCACTCCCCATCTCTCCCATTTGTCTCTCAGTCCCTATTTTCTGGTGCAATCTCTCAGCTCTCCTCTCTACACCCTTGTCCCCCTCTCCATCCCTCTCTTGTTCATGGTGTCCCATTTTCTGGCTCCCTCTCCCAATTTCTTAATGCTTTCCCGTGTTTCTTGTGCCTCACTGCATTGCAATTTCTCTTTCTCATTTTCCCTCCCTCTGGCACCCTGTCCCTCCTTTTTTAATTCCTCTCTCTGTCCTGTATGCTCTCACTTAAAAAAAAAAAAAAATTCTTCCTCAATTTTCTTCTATCCACCTCCCCAACCCTATTTTTAAATTATTTCTGTTTCTTGTACCCTGTTGCTCTTAAAGATTTCTATCTACTTTTATCCCACATCCTGTCTTTATTTTTTAATTATGCCTTATCTTTCCTTACCACCATCCTTTTAAATTTTTCTTTCTCTGTCTCCATTTTTGTTGGCTGTCACTTTCTGTATTTTTATATCTTTCCCCTTTATTTCCCTAATCCCTATTGCTTACACTGTATTTTCTACATCTACTCTTTGCTTTTTGATATCTTAAGTTTTAACTTTTTCTTTTTCTTCAGTGCCTTTGCTTTATAGATTTTTCTTTCTACTTCTCCATTACTATTTTTATTTTTTTCCCTTATTTCCTTAATCCCCATCACTTTTAAAAGTTTCTGTCTACAGACTTGCTTGTCTGTGTTTCACTGTCACGGTTTGGCTGGTCCAGAATCACAGCCCAGCAATGCTCAGCAGGCTGTTAGCAGTTTGAGTCAGCTACAGGTGTAGCCCGGACCATTGTGTCATGCTCAGTATAAAGCGGGAAGGTTTGCTGAGGAAGGGGATCTCCCGCGGGGCTCCTGCAGGGCTCTCTCCTTTCCCTGCTTCTCCTTGCTCCCGAGGACCCCTCTCCTGTCGATCGTGGCTGCTGCACGTTCATTTGGCCCAGTCTAACTTTGCATGCCTCTGTTGGTAGTGGTGCTGTCTCGTTAAACCCGATTTCACTTCGACCCGCAGGTCTCCTCCCCTTTTCTCGACGCCCCTCCCTGGCTAGTGAGGGGTCATCGGGGGACAGGGCAGCTGTTGCCGTGTAGCCCCGGACACGGGCTGGAGGGGCACGTTCGCTGCCTTTTCTGTCCATCGCCCCCGGATTTCCTCAGAGCCCGCGCTTCTTAAATGGGCTTTCTGCGCGTTTCAGTTCGCTTTGCGGCGCTCTGCTGCCACCATGCGGCCAAGGGCAGGTACTGCAGCCCCGACCCGCGCATGCGCGGTGTCGCTCGCTGTTTCCACGCTGCCGTTCGCCCGCAGCGGCCATGCGAGACCGCGGGGGCTGCCTGGCGCCGTCTGCTGCCTCCCGGTAAGGCAGCCCCGCTGCCGCTCCGCGGGCGCGGGGCCGGCGCTGCCGTTCTGCCCCTCGCCCTCTGCCCGTTCGCGCGCCGGCTCCGGCCCCTCCGGCGCGTCGGTGGTGGGCGGGGCAAGCGCGTGCCGGGCAAACGCGTGCCCGGCAGCAGCACGGCGGCGCGCCGGGGGAGGGCCGAGGCCACCGGTGAGGCGAGCGAGTCATCCCTTTCGGCGGGTGCGCGGGGTCTCCTGGTCGGCGGCGGCCCGGGGGTGCCGTCCCGCTCCCTTCTCCCGCCCCTGGTGCGCGTGCTTTGGCGCTGCCCAGCGGTGCTCCCGCCCGCCCAGGGGTGTGTCTTCCATGCTCCCCCCGCCCGGCAGGGGGCGCGCTTTGCCGCATCCCCCCGTCCTGGTGGGCGCGTGTTCCTGCATCCTGTCGCGCCGCCGGAAGCGTCACTTCCGCCTCTCTCCCCGCCCCTCCGGGGCGCGTGGCTTCCTGCACTCTCCGGTGCACCGCCCGGCAGTGCGAGTCGCGGCAGGAGCGGCGCGGTCACCGAACGTTGCGGGGCTGGGGCTGCGGCTGGGGCTCTTCTGGCTCGGGCTCCGCCGGGGGAGCGGGTGAGTGGGGAGCGGGCGATCGACCGGTGGGTCCCGGGGAAAGCCGTGAGGCGGGCGGCCAGGCCGGCGGGGCCCGTGTCGGAGGCGCGGAGCGGGGGGGGGCTGCGGGCGGAGCCGCGCCGTGTGGGAAGGAGCGGGGGGGAGCCGCGCCGTGGGGGGGAGGGTGGGGAGGGCGATGTCCCCGCAGGGCCGGAAGCCGGGCAGGCGCCTCTCGCGACACGGCGGGAGCGGCGGTCCCGGGGCGCGGCGCTGCCGGGCTGCCCTGCCGGTGCGCCGGAGCGGGCCGGGCGGTGCTCGCCGGTGTCTGGGGCGGGGCGGCGGGGCCTGCTCGGTGCCGGGCAAAGGGGACGGAAAGGGGCCGGCTGGGGCTCCAGGGGGCCCTGCCCGGCCCCTCGGGCAGAACCTTGCTCGGTCTTCTCGCCGCTGGCCGGGCGACCTGACCAAGAGGTTCCTGTTCCGCCGCCTCTTCCCGGCGTCGCGTTCCGCGTCCCACGAGGGAGATCCCGCGCGGGCGGATGCGGTCGGTGCTTGGGCGATGGCCCACGTGGGGCTGGGGGAGCGCGGAGGGGCCAGGGCGAGTGGAAGGGCCCCGCCGCCCCTCCCCACCCAAGCCCGGGGCAGAGAAGCTGGAGACAAAACGCCGTTAATGGAGCACGGTTCGTTCCCCGGGAGGTCTCTTGGGAGTCGAGAGTGGTTTTTTTTTCCGGGCCGAGGAACAGACTTTCCTCCGTGGTAAGTGCAGAGCTGCCTGTTGCCGCCTTGAGAGTTTCTCTTCTCGTGGTTCACCCTGATTTTATGGGTGGGGTGGAGATGGCTTTTTATTTTTAGATGCCCGAGTACATTGTCAGTAACCTGTGGTGTGAGGACAGTGAACTCTTGAGCACCTAGATGCCGGTAGAAATGTAACCAAAGACACAGGATGGACAGTGATGTTTAAACTTGGTTTATAGTCGATTTGGTTTTTTCATTAGAGTGTTGATGACTGCTTGTCCTGTGGTTCAGTCCACATGCTATTCCGTGGAGCCCTCAGTCTGGGACTTTTATGTGTTAAAAAAAAAAAAGCTTGTCCTTCAAAAAAAAGAACTAGTCCTTCGTAGGACTGAGGTATAGACTTGGGGAGTCTCTTAAAGACGTGATCAGAATTAAAGCTGGATTTCACTTAACGTTGCTGCTGTTTGTCTTTGCTTTTGTTACTGTCCCCACCGCTCCGTCATGATTGGGAGCTCCGAATCATGCCCTTTTTTTTTTTTCCAATTTGTAATGCCTTTCTCCCCCCTGCCCCTCTCCTAGGACTGTAGCGTACAGACCCTTCATTTAAACGTTAGTTTGTTTCCTCACAATTGAGTTCTGATGATTGAAATCACAGAAATGACACCTGTCTGTCTTACAGATTCGGAGTATTTCTGAACATGTACCCTCACAGACAAATGCTGTGGGGATACGCATCTTCTGCACTTCATCCTCCAGCAGGACAATCCGCCGAGACGGGGACGAGCTGTGAAGGGGCAGTTTCTGCAAGGAGGCGGTTGACAAGGACAGGTGGGTCGCTGTACATTTTAAGGATAGTATTCGATTTGGGATGTCTAGGGTGAGGAAACCCTGGCTCTGTGTAGGCTTGAGAAAAGGTGCGTAGTTATCTGTGTCGATCTAAGGAAGGGAGTTCTGGTGAGACTGAAGCTGCCAATGAGTCAGAAGGAGGAAAAAAAAGAAAAAAAAAAAAAAGGCAGAAAGCACCCAGTTTTCTATGAAAACCAAAATCTCTAGTGGCCTGTCTCAACAGCTGTACCAAAGATGATGCAAAATGCTTTTTCCTCCACTCGGTTGTAGTCATTGCAAACCTTCGCCGAAATAGGAAGCTTTTGATTCCTAGCCCGCTTTGTGCTAAAAGGTGGCTTGTTTTTTTTTTTTTTTCCTCTCTCAGCAGACTATCAACTGGCATCATTTCACCATGGTGACCCTTTCTTCTGCCCTGGAGGTACAAGACTGGCCCAGAGGATCCCGAGTGGCCTGCAAGGACAAGGTACATCTGCCCCGTGCGTCTGCATTTTTCCCCAGGTACTTGTAGTACGGACTTTAAAGTGAACGTGAAGAACGTGCCAGCTCTCCTTCTCTAGTTTTGATAGGAAGTGCTTCAGCAGAAACACTCAAAATAAGATCTGTTCTGGAGCACGTTGTGCCTGTGTGAAGTGTACTCCCCTCCGTTTATTTGCTCTTCCTGAGAGCGTGCGTAGCTTTCTGTTTTGTGTGCTTGCTGAGAAACGATTCTGTGAGAATCGTGTGGTGCTGAAAGGGGAAAGAAACTGTGTGTCAGAGTTTGGATGTTCTGAAGAAATGGACTGTGTTCCAGATAAAAGCTTTCTCCTTTTTCAGTCCTTAAGTGTTTAAAATATCTCATAGGGGTACGTGAAAACCTGACTGAGATACTGACATCTGTACTAAGAGCAATCAAGGTCGTGGGTTGGGGTTTTTTTTGTGTTGTGTTGTTTTGTTTTGTTGTTTGGGGTTTTTTTGCTTGTTTGGTGGGTTTTTTCCCCCCACCTCTCTCTGGCAAATCTTCCAGTCCTGTTTGGTAGCCTTAAGCATTGCAGAACTGGGTAGTTGATTTCTGCATTGTGTCGTCATCCCTGTCCGTCATCGTCCCGTCCGTGTGTGTGTCGTGTGTGTGTGTGTCCCCCAAAGTAAAATAGTATGGGGATCTCTTATCTTACTAATTTTTTATAAGTTTCATTTCTGATAGGAAAAAACCCCAAACAGTTCATGTTGTGTAATATACAAATGAACTTGCCTTGTTTAAACTGTAACCGCCCGCGAGCTTCAGGGTACGATTGAAGAGGGTGTTTAAGCAATTCGGTATTTCTTCTATGTGTTTAAAAAGAGAGGCTGCTGAATGTTATGGGTGGTTTTCCCCATATTTGGAGGGAGCACTCCAAAGTACTTTATTTCTGTCTGGCTTTCGGTGGTGCATTTCCCTGGCCATTTGGTGGCATCTCTCCTGGGCGGTGCAGCTGCCCAGATGTCCCTCCTAATGGTGTAATGCACAAGAAACCCCCCAGTCGGATGGGAACGGTGTATTTTGGAGACAGGTGATTTAATGGTATCTGCTTGCAGCTGGGTGAGTGCAGTTAACGCAAACATCAAATCAAATACTTTGGTAGTGTAAGCGTTTTTGTTGGATGTACATGAACATCCACGTGCTTTTTCGGTATAAAGTGAACGACTGAGATTTGTTCTTTCTTTAAAGAACGTTTTAAACATGACTTTGTTATGTTTATTTAGAGTTTTACACTTCACTCTGCAGATTTATTGACTGAGCAAGCGAGACGTGCAGCAGCAGCGGCGGTGGTGCAAGGGCTGTAGCTGTTGTGGTGAGTCCGAGGATGGTACGAGGTCTTCATGCGGTCTCACGGGCGGGGGGGGGGGGGGGTGTGTGTATCTCCCCCCAGGGGTGCTGTGAGAAAGGGACGAGACGTTTTCCAGCACTATCTCCGCAGGCAAGCGGAGAGTCCATGTGCGTAACCCACGGCGTGGTACGGCCGTGTGACGCATGAACGAGCGAGGCTACATGTCTAGGAAGCCTTGTCTCGCAAGAGTTGAGACAGCCATGTAATCTTTTAGGTGGAGAACCACCATGTGACCGGAGCTGCAGAAGAGGAAGGGAGGAGAGGAAGAGAAGGAAGCGTCTGAACGGGCAAATTCTCCTGGCAGCACTGAGAACAAGGGATGCGGTGAGTCCTGGGCCCTCGGGGCCCCATCGCCCCACTTGTGTGTCCCAGGCCCTCCCTATCCCCCTCCCCTGGCCCCCTGTCTTTCACATGGTGCTGTGATTTCCCCCTTGCCCGCCCCCGTCTTTTTTTTTTTTTTTTTTTTATCCCTCCCCTGTCTCAGTCTCTCTCTGTCCAGCTCCTGGTCTCTAATTTTAAATTCCCCTCTCTCTCTGGAAGCCTGTCAGGACTTTTCTCTGTCTGGCTCTCTGTCCCTGTTGTTTAATTCCTTCCTGTGTGCCCTTTTAGGCCTCACCATTTTTATTTGCTCGGTCTCTCTTGGTCCAGCACAAGATCCGGATTTTTTAAAATTCCTCCCTCTCTGCCCTGCAGCCTGTCGCTTTCGAAGTTCGTGTTGCGATTTCATTCCTTTTGCCGTCTCTCCCTGCTGGGATTTTTCAATTCCTCCCTGTCTGTCTCGCAGCCCGTTGTTGCTTTCTTGTTCTCTCTGTCTCTGTTGGGCTCCCTGTCCCTGTCTTGACCCACTTCTAAAAATGCCTTCCTCTCTGCCTCGTATGCATTGTTCTTGAAACTTCCGTTTCCCGACGTCTCTCTGTAGGTTGCTCCTGGTCCCAGATGTTTATTTCTTCCCTCTCTGTCCTGTGGCCTGTTGCGATTTGGTGTTTCTGCGTGTCTCCTGTTCCCGGCTCTCGGTCCCCGTTTTTCAGTTTCTCTCTCTCAGCCCTGTAGCCCACTGCTGTTATCTGTCTGTCCTCATCTCTCTCTGGCCAGTTGCCTCTCCCCACATATGTGGTTCCTCCCTCTGCCCTGTGGCCCGTCACTGGTTTTCCGTTCTCTGTCCTGCTCCTTTTCCCCGAGTCTTCAGTTGCTCCCTCTCTGTCCTGTAGCCCATCAAGGGGCTTTGTTTCTTTCTCCATCGCTCCCTGTCCGTCTCCCTGCCCCATCTTTTTAATCCTTCCCTTGCTGCCGTGTGGCGGCTCCCCGCTATCTTCCCTTTCTTCATATCTCTCTCTGGACGGCTCCCGCTTCCCTGTTTTTCAGTTTCTTCCTTCTGGGCCCTGTAGCCTGTGGTGATTGTGCTGCTTTCTCCTTCTCTCTGTCCGGCTGTGGATCCCATTTCTTTAATTCCTCCTGCTTCTCCCTGTAGCCTGTCTTTCTGTCTGCCCTCTCCCCCTTTATCTGTCTCCCCACTCCACCTCTGGCGCCCTGTACCTGTGTTTTAATTCTTCCCTTTCTGCCCTCCAGCTGTTGCTGTGCTTCCTGCGTGTGTCACACTGGGTCCGGCCCCTCATCTCTGTCTTTTCATTCCTCCCGCTCCTCCCTGGAGCTTGTCGCTGTCATTTTCTTTTGCTGTTGCTCTGTCTGGCTCCAGATCCTCGCAGCTTCCCCCCACCCCTGTCCCGCCTCGTTGCTCCTGGCTGTTTTTTCTGTCTCGATCTCTCTGTGCCTGGCTCTGGCTCCCTGTTGTTTCACTCCTCCCTCTCTGTCCTGTAGCCCATCGGCACATTTTCTTTCGTTGGGCTCTCTTTGGCCGTTTCCCTGTCCCTGTTGTTCAGTTTCTTCCTTCTCAGCCCTGTAGTGTGCCGTGATTCTTTTTCTTTCTCCCCCTCTCCCAGCTCCCAGTCCCTCCCTTTTAATTCCTCCCTCTCTGTCCTGTTGCCTGTCAGGAGTCGTGTGTCCTGGAGTCCCCGGCCCACCCCCCCCCCCCCAGCCCCTTCTCACTTTCGCACTTCCTGTCCGTGTTTTTTAATTCCTCCTCCTTTGCTGTGTAGCCTGTTGCTTTTTTCTTTTCTCCATCTCTGTGTCTCAGTGCCCCCATTTTTTAATTCTTACTCTCTGCCCTCTACCCTACCCCTATTTTCACCTTTCTCTGACCCTCTGTATCCAGCTCCCTGTCCCTATCGATTATTTTCTCCCTCTTACTCCTGCACCCGCTGCTATTCCCTGCTGTCGCCATCCCTCTCTGTTCAGCTCTCTGTCCCCAGATTTTAATTCCTTCTTCTGCCCCTCCGTAGCCTGTCTGGATTTTCCCCCTGCTCTCTGTCTGGCTCCCTCTCTCTGCCTTTTCATTCCACATTCTCTGTCCCATAGCCCCAGGCTATTTGTCTGTGTTTCTCAGTCTCTTCTGTCTGGCTCCCTGCTGCTGTTTTTTCTTTCCTCCTTATTTGTCTCATAGCCCATCACTGTTTCGTGGTTTGTTTTTTTTTTTTCTGTCTCTTTGTCCAGCTCCCAGTCCCTGCTCTTGAATTCCTCTTCCCTGTAGCCCGCTGCTGTTTTTTTCTGTTCTCGATCACGCTCTGTCTGGTCCCCTGTCCCTGTTGGTCAATTCTTCCTTCTCTGCCCTGCAGCCCCTGCAGTCTTGTACTTTTTTCTGTCTCTCTCTGGCCGGAGCTCTGTTGCTGCTCATGAGTTCCTCCCTCTCTGCCCTGTAGCCTGTTGCTTTTGTCCTTTCTCCGTCTCGCTTTCTCTGGCTCCCTGATGACGCTATTTTAATATTCCCTCCCTTTTTGTATGAATCGCTATACTTTTTGCTCTCCAGCTTTTTTTTTTTCCTGGCTCCCCGGCTCTATTTTTTAATTCTTCCACCTGTAGTGTGTAGCTCTGTGGTTTGTACCGTGTTGTTGTTCCCCCCACCCCCGCCCCTTCCCTCCATCGTTGGCTGTCTTGGCTCCCTGTCCCTGTTGTTTCATCCTCCCTCTCTGCCCTGTTCTTTGTTGTCTTTCTCCATGTGTCTCGGTCCAGCTTCCTGCCCCTGTTCTTCTTTCCTTCCTCTCTGTCGTGCTGCCTGTCCCAGTTTTGTCCTGCGTCTCCGTCCTCCTTTGTCAGTCTCTGCCCTGCTCCCTTCTCCCTCTATCTGCTGCCTCTCTTCTTCTCTCCCTGCTGCTTCTTTCTCCACCTGTCGGGCTCCCTGTCCCTGTCTTTCTCTCGCCATCCTGTTCCCTGCCTCAGGCGCTCTCGCTGCATCCGCTACCTGCGTGACTGAAGAAACGTTCGCAGTCTCCTTTGCCCTCCCAGCTGCGTTTGCAGTCCCTTCACAGCAGGCGAGGGGCTGTGAGGGAGCCCAGGGGAGGAGGTGCTGCGCTGCGGGGGTCGAGTGATGGCCCCCCGCTCCTGCGGCACGGCCCAGCCCTCGCCACAGCCGCCGCACGAGCTGTGGGCTCGTTGCCAGGGCCGCATGGCTGCCTGCGGGCGTCCGGCTCGGGCACCATGCTCAGCGCTGCATCCGGCGAGCAGCAGGCTGTCCTGCCGGCGGGCGCCGCCGGTAACGGCCGCGCGATGCTGCAGGGCCTGTGGGATGGGGCCGCCGTGCCCGCTGCCACTTCCCCGTGAGGAAAGGCCGCTGCTGCCCCCTGGGCACAGGGCTGGTGGGCGTGCTCTTTTCACCCGCCTGGCTCCCTGACCCCGTTTTCCTTCCACAGACCAGGACTCTGTGTCCTTTCTTTATCTGTGTCTCCCCCTCTCTGTTCTTTTCCCGGTACCTCTCTTTCTCTGCTCCTCAGTTCCTCTCCCTCACCTTATTTTTCTGTTCCTCTGCCCAGCTCCCCATGGCTGTGTTTTCGTTCTCCGTACCTGCTGCCCCAGCGTGGACTGCCGAGCGGTCCCAGGGAAGGGTGAGTGGACGGGCTCTGAGCCCCAGAGCAGGCGTGTTCCTCGCACTTAGATGGGTTTGCAAATAAACCCTCGCTCTGTCTCCTTTGTACTTGCTGAGCAGCGGTCAGAGAGTCCAGGGGAGCAGGTACACAGCGGGGGTAAGGGGCCATGGCTGCAGCTGCGGGCTGGTGCCGGAGGAGCCCCGGAGGGAGCCAGCGAGGCTGATGGCGATGGCCGCTCTGTGTCATGGGGCCGCAGCCCCAGGGGATGGTGCTGCTAGGGCACGCCTGCCCGAGAGTGCCGACAGCAGACGTCGGGCCCCGTCAGGGCAGCTCCCAGGGGTTTTGTGAGCTGGTGGAGAGGAAGGAGGAAGAGGGGCAGATGGCTGCCTCCGGGCACCTGGAGGCCTTCCCACCCCCTGGAAAAGTGCTCCAGCCTGCGCGCCCCATGCAGCTGCCCACAGCTCCAGCACCTGTCCCGTAGCCCCTGACCACCCCAGACCCTGCCCTCGCAGCAGCAAGCTGACCCGCGAACGTGCTTTATTGCCCCATAAGCACGGGTGCCGTTGGCAATGGTCTGGGGCAGGAGGGGGCGTCTCCAGGAGCTCCTGCAGAAGGAGGGGTTCCTGCCTGGGGAAAGGGGTGGCCGTCGCTGTGGACAACAGTTGGCCGTTCTTTGTGTCTCCCAGGGGCAGCGCTGAGGACTTGGTTGCCGGTTCCTCCCCGGGGATGTTGCTGACTGCACCTGGCTCAGGTTTGTGTCCTTATTCTCCCAGTTAAAGCGGTTCCGTTAGTTTAATTCCCTGCCCGGTCACGTTGCTGGTGCCGCAGATACCTGCAGTAGAAGAGCAGGTGTCGGCCTTTGCGGTACGGGTCGCTGTCTTTGCTCAGTGCTTTGTACCCCGTGACACGGAGGCAGGTGAGGAAACTCCCCGCTGCTCCTCCGGCCGCCCTTGTGTCTGCTGGGGGTCGCCCCAGCCCCTTTCCCAGGGGATTGCAGGAAGGGTGGTGAGCAGGGCCCCGGGTGTACGAGCCCTGGCCTCTGCACAGGGAGCCCGTTCTGCTCCGGGGCTGCTGCGGTGCGGGCGCTCCGCTGGTCTGGTCGCTGGCGGCAGCTCTTGGAGCCGGCTGGGCTGCGCGGGCGTCGGGGGTTTGCTCACGGCAAGAAGCGGAGGCGTCGGTGTGAGGGAAGAGTTTCGAGACCGGCCGAGGTTCGGCTGTAGGCATAGTAGGAAGTACCCTTTTATGCAGTTGTTTTTGTTGTTTCAGGCTGGCGGTTTTCCGCTGAGGGTTTGGGGGTGGCAAAATGGTTTAATAGCCTGCCATTTTTTTTTTTTAAATTTTAGATGCATTGCATTTTTTTGGAATTCCTGACTATGGGAGATGGAACCTTGTTTTTTTTCCCCACCGTTTTTACTGTGTGCTGTGTAAGTTGCTGATGTCTTGATCTATGCTCTTTTTTCTCTCTTAATAGGACTGATGGTGAAATTGTCCAGCGAGGGTTAGGGTGAGCATCTTGTACTCGCCTGTATACGGAGCTTGAGAGTTTCTCGAGAAGGCATCTTCCCCAGAACTTCTCAGAGAAGAGGGTCTGCGTTCTTTGCGCTGGTAACAGTCTCCAGCCAGGGTCTGTCTTCTGTCGTAGGCCCGGGCACGCGAGCCTTCCCATTACTCCGTTTCTGACTTTTTCATGACGCGCCTGATGAGACGTGTCGTAGTGCCGGTCACAGCAGTTACGTTTCCGTGTAGTTTTTCACCTGTTGTGTGTTTAGCACCGGTTTCTGTGGTTGTAAGGTGCCTGTGTTAGATCTTTCAGCCGCCGTGGTTTTTCCGTCAGCTGACCGCCGCTGTGATTCCTTGAGGGGTTCAGTGGTAAGGAGGCGGTCGGTGGTGCTTGTTCCGTGTGCGCTATACTGCACATTAATGAGGTCTCGATGCTCCGGAGGTTTATTCTTTTGCGGTAGGCGGGCGCATCGGTAGCCGCACCGAGGGTCTCGTGCTCCTCGACTCACCGGGGTACCGCCGACCGAGCGCTCCCCGTCTCGCGCGAGAAGCTCCACACACAGATCTGTCCAGCACGTCTCGTGTCCGAGAAGGTGACGAGTGGTCCAGGATGCGCTGGGGTATCCGCTGTCGAGCGGTCTGTTCTCACGGAGCCCTCTTCTGGGACGACGACTTCTCCGCGTCCTGTGGATGTTGGGTCTTGGGGCCCGGCTTCTCGCGCGTCCACCGTTGCGGTTGCGGCCGCGGCCGTATCTTTTCGTCAGGGGCCGTGGCATTTGACTTCCGGGGTGGAAGGTGCTAAGGGTCGTACGCGTAGGGCCAGGTGTTGCTTTGGCTTTGGTTTTCTGTGATGGCTGGCTGGCTGTTGTTGGAGTCTAGAGGGTATTCCTACATGGAAAGGAGATCTCCGGAACCGTTAAGCTGTTGCTCCGCAGCCGGGTGACTCGTTCGATGCCGTTTTCAGATGCAGTGAGACGAGCCGTGCACCAAAGGGTTAGAGGAGGGGCGGGGGAGCGGCCAGAAGAAGGTGGGTTGGCACGCAGTGTCAGCGGGCAGATGCGGCCGATGGCTGTGTGAGCAGCTGACAGGTCTTGGTAGGTTTGTTGTATTCCAAAGGCACGAAGTAGCGAGCGAAGCAGGGTATCGGCACTGCGGGTGGCTGGGGCGAGGTGAGCTGGGACTGGTGGGCTGCAGCAGAGAAGTTACTTTTCAGGCGTTGTGTCGTTTGTGAAGTTTATAAGCATCCCTTATGGGTTGTGTTTTACAGGTGGTACCGGAGCCTCAACGCGGCAGCTGGCAGAGGTAGGGTGGGTGGGCGGCCGAGGTAGAGGAGGAGGAGAGGGGAATGGGCACGGGCAGGCTGTGGTTTCGGGCGGTATCTCAGCACGTGCCTTTTGTTTTGGCTTTCGCAGGTCACGCACGTAGCCTCGGAGGGGCGAAGCTGCGCGCCGACCAGCGGCCTGAGGAGGCGAGGCGGTTGTCAGCCGGGCCGGCGTCCAAGAGCGGAGCATCCTGCGGCAGCTCGGTCAAGCGTTTCTGTGCGTTTGTGCAGGTGTTACGCAGCTGCCTTTGGAGTTGGGTGAGCTTTTGAGGTGGTGAGCTAAGGAGCAGCAAGGAGGAGCGTGGGGCTGGTGATTTCTCCCAAGCGTGACGGTATTTCTCTGTCTGTTGCTACCTTAGGGGGGCCGCAAGCGATGACAGCTGCAGCGTCCAACACGGGAATCGGTGCGGAGCAGTTGAGCGGAAGACCACGTTCCTTTTGAGGAGGAGGGTGTTTCGAGGAGGTCTGTGGTGACCCGTGTGACAGCTACCACTGTCAGCGGTGTGTGTGGTTTTTTTTTTTTCTTTTCTGTAGGCGATGAGGAGGAACGTGGCAACTGCAGGAGTAATCAGGTTAGTTGATGTGGTTTCTGCTGAGGATGGACGCGGATCCCCAGCCCTCTGGAAGCGAAGCTGAGGGACCAGGGACCGTTGTCCTGCAGTGCGTAACTTTGATTTCAGTTGGAAAAGGGATTTTCCTGGAATGGAAATCTTTCTCCTTCAAAGAAATTGCGTTGTACGAACTGCCTGTCGGACTCTGTGTGCTTGGCTGTAGAAGTCATGAGCAGTGAGACTTTTTGCCCTCTTTTGAAAAACAAAACAACAGCAAAGTCAATTTGTTTCCAAAGACTGAAGCACAGCAAGTGTTCCAAAAGTGGATGGCGTCGCTGGTCTTTACATTCTTGGTTGCAACGGTCGAGATACGATTAAAAAATGTTCCTCTGCGTGCTTTGGTACAGCCAGAAGCCTTAGTGCATCTGCCAGTCCTGTTCGGTGGCCTTACCTGTTGCAGCCCTGGGGATTTGAATTTCTTTTTTTTTTTTTTTCTTTTTAATGAGTAAAACCATGTGGGGGATCTATTATTTCACTGATCTTTTCCTGTCATATATGAAACTCTAGAGAAAGTTAAAATTGTATAATTGGCAGAATGACTAACGCGGTTTAAACTCGCTGCCGAATCAGTACAGCATGTAATGTATGAGGTGTACTTAAGCGGTCAGGGGTTTCTCTAACTCTTTCCAAGCCAGAGGCAGCTGCATGTTACTGAGTTTCTTCCCTGTGTTTTGACAGAGCGCTCTGAAGTACTTGGTTTCTAATCATGTGACATGATAGAACAAGGTGGGGCAGGAGCAGAGTCAATTAACAACTGTGTATTTTGGAGACAGGTGTAAGCATAGATCTAGATGGGGGTGTACAGCCTTGTTCTGCAGCAGCGCTCTAAGGAAGGGCATCAAACATGAGCAAGAGCAGTTGCTTTTCTGCTAAGAAGGGGTTGGAAATCGTATCTGTTTGTCTTTCTATGGAGTGTTAAGTATTCAAATCACTCTGGTTTGTAGAGGATGTGTCTGTATTTCGGGCTGGTCTCCTTCAGTTCGACTGCTCTCCTGTCCCTCGTTCTATTGAATTCCTCTCCTTGCTTCTGTGTTGTTCTTCTAATGTGCTGAACTATGGCTGGGGCCTTTTGTTTCCCGATGTCTTGCTGTGAGTGTCCGGTGCTGCGCAGCAGCTCGCCCCCCCCCCCCCCCCCCCAGGTTTGCCTGCCGGTGGCTCAGCGCTCTCGCCCCACGGGGCCAGCTCTGTCCAAGCTTTCTGCCACGGCTGTCCGGTGGGGAAAGGGGCAGTTGTTGCTCTGGGGAGCCCGTCCGGGCGTGGTCCGAGACGGGGAACGTGGCAGAGCCGAGTGCGAGCAAGAGCCATGGCACCGTCCTTTGGCGGACGCCCTGCCACCCCTCTGCTGTGCGGCAGCCGGCGTCGATGATCTGGCGGGGGGCAGGCATCGAGCATGGATTCTGTCTCGTGGGCTGTGGCAGGTGAGTGCTCGTCTGTGGGTTATGCCGGGGAGAGCCGTTGGTGTCGGTCATCCCCCACCCCTCTCCGGGTCCCCCTGTACCCCCAGTGTCAGAGAAAGACGCAGGTGCTGCTGCGCCGCTGTGACCGCACGGGGGTGCTGCGTGAAACGGCGCTTTGTGCTGCCTGCGCGTGGGGGGTGTGCGGTACTGCAGGCCGGGGTACGCGCATGCGCGCTGGCGGCCGCCCGCGGCGCGCTCTGCTACCACGATTTGACTAGGGTTGGGTACTGGGGCGTGGTACACGCGCGTGTGCGGTGACACCGATTTGTGGCGCTCTCTGCTGCCACCCTGTGACCAAAAAGCAGTACTGCAGCCCCGAAGGCGCTGCCGCGCTCCCTGCTGCCACCCTGTGACCGAAAGTCGGTACTGCAGGCCCAGCGGAGCTTTCCGCGCTCCCTGCTGCCACCCTATGACCAAAAAGCGGTTATGCAGCCCCGGCGGCGCTGCCGCGCACCCTGCTGCCACCCTGTGACCAAAAGACGGTACTGCAGCTCCGGGTGCGCGCTGCCGCGCTCTCTCCTGCTACCGCCTACAGTGAGTGGGCTACGCACCGGACGCTCTCACCTTTGTGCCCCGCGGCGGCCCCTTCCCCTGGGGATGTTTGGAAAGGCAGTGGGCGGGGCCTGGGGTAGATGAGTCCCGGGCTCTGCCCAGGGAGCTCCTTCTGTGCGAGGTGAGAGCTGTGGGATTGGGCAAGCTCCAGCAGCACCCACAGTAGAGAGAGCCCTGGGATGCAGCTTGGGCTTTTTTTTTTTATTATTTGTCAGCAGTTTCATACGGAGTGTTAAGGGGTGATGAGAGGGTTCTAAAACACACAGCTTTTTTAACTGACAGTTTTGCTGTGGTTTTGTTCTAGGTTGTCCTGGGTTACAGTGCAAAATGTGCCAAAAGAAAAAAATATTCTATTACCATCTTCAGGAGCTGTTGAGACCAGGTGGGGCGGTGCTCTCTGCCTCCCCCCCCCCCCCGGACTATCTCCTGTTACTGGGCACAACAATGCCTTATCGCCTGACTCATCGATAACTCGCTCCTGGACTATCTCCTGTTAATGGCCCATCAAGGAACTGCCTCACGACTCCCCATCCCATTGTGAGATGCTCCGCCCGGGGGGGGGGGGGGGAGGGGGGGCGGGGGGCGGGGGGGAAGGAGCCAAGCAGTCCATGCCAAATAAAAACAGAGATTTTGAACACCCTAGCAGCCTTCTTCCAGTGGATTCCCAGAGGAGCTTTTCCCCCCACTGGAGTTCCAGAGGACAAGAGCTACCTACCTACCACTGGACCTTCGGAGGAAGACCAGACTCTTTTACCTGATTGCTGCTTCCACAGAACTACATCCATCGCTTCAGGAGGACTGCAGCCAGCATCTTATCGGACTGCTACTGCCACCCTAACAGGGTGTCAGGTTGTATTCCTGACTCTGTCAGTGTAAACCAGTGGGTTGTTTGTTTTTTCCCTGCCTTGTGTTATATATATATATATATATATATATATATATATATTTATATATATATATATTAGTAAAGAACTGTTATTCCTATTCCCCATATCTTTGCCTGAACGCCCGTTAATTTCAAAATTATAATAATTTGGAGGGAAGGGGGTTGCACTTTCCATTTCAAGGGAGGCTCCTGCCTTCCTCCACAGACACCTGTCTTTCAAACCAAGACATAGGTGCACTGGATTTTCCTGGAATTCTGAACTTCCTGCAGGATGGCAACTTGTTTTTTGTGACAAGGGTTTGTGATCCCATTTCCTTTCCTAGGACTGAAGGTGAGATTATCGAGTAGCATGAGGATGTGCACCACATCTGCACCTGTCTATGCCCCCCCATACCCCTGTCTCTGCCTTCAGGTGGGGTTTTTCCCATGCCACCCCGATCTTTGTGGCCTTGACTCCCGTGTGTGTGCCTGGCCCTACTTGTCATGTCCCTGCCTCCCATGGGCCTGCCTTGCCTGCTTTTTTTCATGGTAGGGATGGACAACGACAAGAGTATATGTAAGAAGGCAGTCTTTATTAAGTTGCAAAAACCAAGATGGCTGAGATGGTGCAGCAGAAAAAGCGTACCCTTTTATAACCTTTCTTATCTGTCCACCTGTTCATGCACTAAGGCTGCTAAAATGATTCGCTCAATAGCTTTGTCCATTCACCTCCATTCACATAATGATTGGCTGGAGCTCCTACTGTATTTCTCACTGTACCTACTGTTCTCTTGCCAAGTTTCTGCTCTGTGGTATTACTTGCTCAGTCTCTTCTTGCTCAATCTCTTATAACTTCCTCAAACTTGTTTACAACATTCTTCATCCACTTCTTCTGTCTTTTCAAGGGTATACTGGAATGCTGTCAAGGTCAACTTCATCTTCCTCAATCAGGTTATCCCTGACAGATTTTTGTACCCACTTTATGGGTGTGCATAGCTCACACCCTATCCTCCCCCTGTGCACCTGCCTTCCTCCCCCCCCCCCCCCGCCCCCCCACCATGGGTGTGCCTTGCACCTGCCTCCCATTACCATGTTTTGTGTCCCCCCCCCCCTTGTCCCTGCTCCATGCACCTGCCTTGCCCCCACCGCTACAAGAAGTGCTGCTCCAGATGCAAACTGTTTTAAACAAACTGTTTGCATTCCAAACTTCGCTCTGGCACTTCCTTGGGCCCAAAATGCCATCACCAGTAGATATCAGGGGGAATGAGGGGCACCCAGCAGGGACACCCTGAAGTCTCATGGTTTCCATCAGGCTTTCCCAAGGGCAGGGGTGGGTGGGAGAGTGGAAAAGCAGTATCGCTTTTTACATTTTCTTTCTACATCTCCCTCTTCAGAGCTCCTTGTCCCTGGGTGCTTGTTCTTGCCTGTGGCCCCTGTTCCTGATGGGCTCCAGGTGTGGCCAGTGGGGCTAATAACAGGGCCGGCCCTCCTGTGGGCTATAAAGGGGCTGCCTGAGGGAGCTGATAAAGGGGAACTGGTTGAGGAGGTAGCTGGAGGTACCTCCAGAATGGAATGGCTGGTCCCTGTGGTAAGGAAGGATCCCCCTGAGCTGTCCATGATGGAGCAGACCACCAGCACACGTTGCTGGCAGCTTGGTGCCTGCATCGGCTGTGTGTGTGAGCCGCTGGCCAGCCTGGCGGTGGAGGGGAGTTGAGAGAAAAGTGTTGGGGTGCTGAAGATCTGAGCTGGTGCCAGGAGCTGGGGTGAGTCACACGTTCTCCTGTGTGTGTCCCAGTCCACCTCTGCTGCCCTGCCTGCCGCTCCTTCTGCTGCCTGGGAAAGGGCTGCCCAGGGATGGGGAGGGCCAGCAATGGCTTTCTGTCCTGGCCCCTTTGCTGTGGGAGCCTGATGGACAGCCTAACACCTTCCTGACTGCACTGGGGCTTCCCCTCAAGCCAGGGGGAGAGGCAGGGCTGGAAGAAAGTGGAGGCTGAGATGGGGTGCGAAGTCAGGGAAAATGTGGAAGTCAAGATGGGGGTGGAAATGGTGTCACTTTTTACATTGTCTTTGTAAGGCTCCCTCTTTTTGTCTTCCTGACCCTATGTGTTAGTTCTTGCCTCTGTTTCTTTTCCCCTATTGCTTTACAATATTCCGCTGTCCCTTGTCTTGTCCCTGCTTTGTGGTCCTGCTGGTCCCTTTGGCCTCTCTCTCCTGCTCCTCCTCGCTCTTATGTATTCCTCCATCTCTCCCTGGGTTTTTTGCTCAGTGTCCCAGTACTCCTCTCTCTATGCTACTGTCCTGCTCCCTGTCCCTCTCCTGTTTGCAGCATCCCGTTTACTGGCTGCCTGTCCCCCACCTCTTCTCTACCTTCCTCCTGCTTTTTCCCTTCTCTCCTGCTGCGTTTGTTGTGTTTGCACATCGAGCCTTGTAGCCAGCTAAGTGCCAGGATTTGTTCTGGGCAGAGGTGAGTAAACTTTTCCTGCCTCCTCTGTGCCCCTGGATGGTATTCAAGCCCCTGGGTGCAGAGCTCGTGGCTGTGGGCAGGTGCCGGGGAGGGGGCCATGTGCTGTGGGGCTTTGCCCAGGCCCCTGTTCCTGATGGGCTCCAGCTGGGGCAGGTGTGGCCAGTGAGGCTAATGATGGGGCTGGCCCTACTTTGGGCTATGAAGGGGGCTGCCTGGGCATGCCTGCCTGCAGGAGCTGGCTGAGGAGTCAAACCAAGGGGCTTCCACAGGCAACTGTCTCCAGCTGGTCCCTGTGGCAAGGAATGATCCCTCCCACCCATCCACAACAGAGAATGCCACCATAACACAGCACCAGGACCTTGGCGCCTCTGTTGGCTGCACACGTGTGAGCTGCTGCATGTCCAGGAAACCTCGTGAGAGAAGTGCATTGAGTCACCCACCGCCTGCTCCTAAGGTCAGGCAGCTGGCACTGTGGAGGAGGAAGGGGCAGAGACAGAGAGAAAAGCCTCGGGGCGGTGAAGGTCTGCCGTTGTCACCAGGAGCCACGTGTCCCCTCGTGTGTGTCCAGGGCCATCCCTGCCCTGGTTCTCTGGATCTCTGCCTGCCTCCTTGCCTGTCCCTGCCTCTGTCTGCCTTTCAGGCTGTCTAGTTCCCCAAAGCTTTTTGCTCTTTTGCTAGCATTGCCCTGTAAAGTGTCACCTTCTACCTTTCCTTTCTATGTCGTTTCCTTTCTGGCACCCCACCAGCTCTGATTTCATTCTTCCTCATTGCTTGTGAAACTGGCATTTCTAGGTCCCCTCTCCCGTGTCTCAGTTTACCCAGTTGCCTATGATTGTGGGAAGGGTGGTGGTTGGGGCCTGGGGTAGATGAGCCCTGAGCTCTCCCAGGAAGCTCCTTCTTACGTGTGAAGCAAGAACTCTGGGACTAGGCAGGGTCCAGCAGCACCCACAGTAGAAAGTGCCCTGGGATGAAGCTTGGGTTTTTTTTTTTTCTTGTTTTTATGTCAGCAGTTTCCTAGGGGGTGTTCAGGGGTGACAGGAGGGTTTTAAAACACACAGCCTTTTTTTTAACTGATAGTTTTGGTGCTGTTTTGTTCTAGGTGCACTGGATTTTCCCGGAATTCTGAACTTCCTGCAGGATGGCAACTTGTTTTTTGTGAGGAGTGTTTGTGACCGCATTTCCCTTCCTAGGACTTGAAGGTGAGACTATCGAGCAGCCGTGAGGATGCGCACCACGTCTGCACCTGTCTATGCCCCCCCGTACCCCTGTCTCCGCCTTCAGGTGGGGTTTTTCCCATGCCACCCCCAACTCGGTGGCCTTGCTAAGGGTGGGTGTGCCTGGCCCCAAATCCACCCGGCGCCTCCCCCCCGCCGTGAGCGTGCCTTGCTGCTGTTCTTCGGCACTGGCCACTGTAGGCGTGCCCTGCTTGCCCCCCCCCCCGACCCCCCCCCCCGTGTGCCTTTTCTGCCCCGGCACCGCCCCCCCCCCGTGGGCGTGCCCTGCTTCCCCGCGCCCCGCCCCGGCACCGCTCCCCCCGTGGGAGTGCCTTGCTGCTTTGCACCTCGCCCCAGCACCGCCCCCCCCCCATGGCCTCGCCGACAGTGGCTGTGCCCTGCCCGGCCCCCACCCCCTCCCCTTCCCGGGTTTGCCTTTGTTATTCTGCACCCCACCCCAGCACCGCCCCCCCCGGGCGTGACTTTTTTGCCCCATGCCCCACCCTCCTGTTGGCGTGCCTTGCTGCCCCCCCCCCCCCCCCGGCCCCGCCCCCCCCTTGTGTCCCATCCCCACCACTTGCCCGGGGGCGGGGCCTGGGGTATATGAGCCTCGGCCTCTGCTCAGGGAGCTCATTCTGCTCTGGGGCTGCTGGCGCTGGCAGCTCCAGACCCAGCTGCCTCTGCGGGCATGGGGCTTCGGGCGCGGACAGGAGCGCAGGCGGCTGCGGAGGGAAGAGCTGCGGCCGGGGACACCAGGCCACCCCTGTACTCCTCAGGCCCCCATCGGCTCCAGCCCCTCAGCGAGGACCAGATGTGCTCCTGGGCCTGGCCAGGCCCTGCCGGGACGCGTTCCACCCCGTCGGGCCCCCTGCCACCAGCTACGCCGAGCGCTGCTGCCTCTGCCCGGCCCCGGGGGCGCCGGGGCCAGAGGCTGTCGTCCCCAAGTGGGGTCACAGCATCTTTTGGGGGGGGTCGATGGCACCGACGCCGAGCCATCCTGCAGCCTGGCTTTGCACCGCAGGCATCTCCGTAAGCTGTCCGAGTTCCTCCCTCCCCTTCGTGTGCCCCTCAGTCCCCTCCATTTCCCATCCAGGCACCAGAATCAATCTGCGTGACAAGTGGCCTTCTCAGAACCACAGGCCTTCAAAGGGCCTTCTCTCACCTGCCTAGTCCTCTCAGAAGGACACGGGCGTTGCTCTGTGTGGACTCATTTGTCTTTCCTGGCACCTCTCCTGAGGTGCCTTGTCACTTGTTTTGGTTCGAGTCGCTTCAGTGTTACTTAAGGTGCTTGGTACAGTTCCTGATGCTGTGGGGTTCTTTTCCCCGACGGTTTTTCCTTGGTTTTGGTTTTTGGTTTGGGTTCGGTTTGGTTTCAACCCTATCCTGGGGTTTTCTGTCCTTTGGGACTTATTTCTGTTGAGGGAGGCAGATGGAGAAAAGTAGGAGTCTCAGTGTCTTACAACTGCTGGTGATCTACAATATTCCCTTTGCAACCAGAGAGCTCTGAGAGGAGGATTCTTGCAGGCTGTCATTCGGCTTTGTCATTCGGTCCCGTCCAGAATGTAGCGCTGGTACAAGTTCTGCAACAGACAGGAACGGGTCTAGCCTTGTTACGCGGGCTTTCTTTTTCCTTGCAGGTCGGACTTGAGACTTGCAATGGCCTTTTCCTTCGCTAAAAAAACACGCCCCGGACTCGCCGCAGACTCGGCAGCGTCGCGGATTTCGCCGGACCGCGCCGCTGGCAGAGCCGGCGGCCGACGGGGTCGCGGGCGCTCGGCACTGCGTCGGCCGGAGGCTCCCGTTGGCGCAGCAGCGACGGTCGGGGGCGGCGCAGCTGGACAGCCGGAGGTTTGGTGTCGCGGCGTATCTGCTGTGCGCGGGTTCGCTTCCCCGGGATTTTGGGCTGCTCTGGAAAAACGGGTGGCGGAGCCGGAGAGAAGAGCGGGCGGTGGCTACAGGCCGAGTCGCCGCTCGGGGAGGTTGCGCTCCGCGGAGCTTCAAGCTTTGGAGACGGAGTGCAAAACCGTCGAGCGTCCCAAGTGGACCGCGGCAGGCGTCCTGGCTCCGGTCGCGTCGAGGCGCTCCGGTGGTTTTTCCTGGGGAATTCCAAAGTGGTCAGTTTCTATTAGTTTAATTTTTACCGCTCGTTTACGTCAAAACGTTTAAAATAAAAATGTCCGTCACAGTAACCAGAATAGTCTTTGGGAGCAAATACTGCCCGTCGTCCGCTCTAGCTATTGCTTCCCGCTTTGCAGACAGTACTTACTCCCCATTGATGTAATCAAAGGGCAAGCAGCAGAATATCAACAACAGAGCACTAACTGGAAGTAATAGCTGTAGCGAAACAACTCTAACAGGAAAAGAAAAAAATCACGCGTCCTAGTTAATCCACTTCGTGGTAAAGTCACAAAATATTAGAGCGCGCCTAAAGAGAAGAAATATTACCTAGGGTTGAGTAATGACTAAATTTAGTGGCAGATGTTACTTAATGAACCGGGCAGTAATGATTCCCGGTCCGTATTGCAATTCAAAAAATGAATAGTTTAGAGACCCTCTTGAAGTGATAAAGACAGAAAACTAATTGGGAGTCGTTAACAGCTCCATTTAAACATAACCACTGCTAAACCAATTGAACTGGAAACTAATTGGGAGGCTCTAACGCTTAAACGATCACACCGCTGTAAGCAAGCTGGGAGGCAACAGTGACTCCTGCTTAGAACCAAAAGAGTAATCGAAGCTTTAGATTTTTAGATAAAGAGAAATAAAAAAAGGAATCGTTCAATAACGGCTACGTTTAAACGTAGGTACTAAAAGAATTCCCGGGCGGTGGTGAACTAACATAACGCTAAAAGATTTAGATTTAAAATAAAAGGAAAATTAGAAAACCAACAGGGAGTCACGACTGCCAAAATTTAAACATAGCCGTTGGGGGGGGGAGGAGGGGACGGGTACCAATTCCTTCCAAGTAGAGCTAAAAGAAAAAACCGACGCCCATTAAATCCGACGAACAAAAACTTAGATTTCATTTTAGAAACAGATCGAATGCTAACTGGGCATCATGAATGCCCGTTTAACAATACTAGCCATCTTAAACTGATGCATTAAAGATACCCCCGCAGCACCATCAGATGAAAATTTTCTCCTTGGGAAGCAGAAATAGAATACCAATTGGGAGCAGTTTAGGGTAACGGTCGTCGTGAACGTACCCCTAATTTGAGTCCTAATTCACAATCCGAAACCGTGATTTCCAACGGTAATGAACCTTTTCCTCTTGTGTCAGTCGGGTGCCTGCGCTTTGCTCCTGCTCCCTTCAGCAGCGGTACACGGAGCGCTCGCTGGCTGTGAGCCGTTCGTTCAGCGGCTTTTTGTACCAGTCAACTCTTCAATCGGGCCATTTAAATAACAGACTATTCTCTCAAATTCCAGCTCAAACGCGTGGCACGAATTAACGGCGCCCGAGGACCACGCCATTTACTAGCGCCGCCCCGGAGCTGAGCCTGCTTATTGTGAGGCTCTTCTCGCAAGAGCCCCTCACGCACGCACGCAGGTCCCGTCACCGGTGCTCCGCGCCGGCCTAACCGCGGACCGGCAGGGCGGGCGGAGAAACTGCCCGGAAGCCGTGGAGAGCGAGACGGATTTGAGAGCGAGACGGATTCAACAGCGATTCCTGCCGAAACACGCAAGGAACGCAGCTCTGCACGGCGGGGCGGCGGCCTGTCCCCTCCTGCCCGCGCGGCCCCATCCCCGTCGTGGGCAGCCTCAGCCTTCAGAAGATGGCGGCGCCATACCCCCCCCCCCCGCCCCCCTCCAAGCACCGGCCGCAGCTCCGGAGAGAAACGACGCGGATGCGGCCCCGAGACAGCGGCGCCGCCACCGCGGCCGCCGTCGGCACTCGTTTCGCGGGGGACTCACCGGCTCCTCCGGGGCTCCGGCAGGCTCCCGCCGCTTCCCCGCGGTCCTCCATGATGCCGGAAGTGCCCCTCAGTCCTCCGAACTTGCGCTCTATGGGCCCGCAGTCCTCCAGGATGCCCAAGTGCCGGTTCGGTGCGGGGGGCCCTGGAGTAGATGAGCCCCGGGCTCTGCCCAGGGAGCTCCTTCTGGGCGAGGCGAGAGCTGTGGGACTGGGCAGGGTCCAGCGGCACCCACAGGAGAGAGCGCCCTGGCTGGGATGCAGCTTGGGTTTTGGGGTTTTTTTGGTTTGTTTTTTTTTTTTTTACGTCGGCAGTTTCCTAGGGGGTGTTCAGGGGTGACAGGAGGGTTTTAAAACACACAGCCTTTTTTTTAACTGATAGTTTTGGTGCTGTTTTGTTCTAGGTGCACTGGATTTTCCCGGAATTCTGAACTTCCTGCAGGATGGCAACTTGTTTTTTGCGAGGAGTGTTTGTGACCGCATTTCCCTTCCTCGGACTTGAAGGTGAGAATATCGAGCAGCCGTTAGGATGCGCACGTCTGCACCTGTCTATGCCCCCCCATACCCCTGTCTCTGCCTTCAGGTGGGGTTTTTCCCATGCCACCCCCAACTCGGTGGCCTTGCTAAGGGTGGGTGTGCCTGGCCCCAAATCCACCCGGCGCCTCCCCCCCGCCGTGAGCGTGCCTTGCTGCTGTTCTTCGGCACTGGCCACTGTAGGCGTGCCCTGCTTGCCCCCCCCCCGACCCCCCCCCCCAGTGTGCCTTTTCTGCCCCGGCACCACCCCCCCCGTGGGCGTGCCCTGCTTCCCCGCGCCCCGCCCCGGCACTGATCCCCCCCCCGGTGGGTGTGCCTTGCTTTTCCGCGCCCCGCCCCGTCACCGCCCCCCTGTGGGCGTGCCCTGCTTCCCCGCGCCTCGCCCCGGCACCGCTCCCCCCGTGGGAGTGCCTTGCTGCTTTGCACCTCGCCCCAGCACCGCCCCCCCCATGGCCTCGCCGACAGTGGCCGTGCCCTGCCCGGCCCCCACCCCCTTCCCCTTCCCGGGTTTGCCTTTGTTATTCTGCACCCCACCCCAGCACCGCCCCCCCCCCGGGCGTGACTTTTTTGCCCCATGCCCCACCCTCCCGTTGGCGTGCCTTGCTGCCCACCCCCCCCCCCTCACCGGCACCGCCCCCCCTTGTGTCCCATCCCCACCACTTGCCCGGGGGCGGGGCCTGGGGTATATGAGCCTCGGCCTCTGCTCAGGGAGCTCATTCTGCTCTGGGGCTGCTGGCGCTGGCAGCTCCAGACCCAGCTGCCTCTGCGGGCATGGGGCTTCGGGCGCGGACAGGAGCGCAGGCGGCTGCGGCAGGGAAGAGCTGCGGCCGGGGACACCAGGCCACCCCTGTACTCCTCAGGCCCCTATCGGCTCCAGCCCCTCAGCGAGGACCAGATGTGCTCCTGGGCCTGGCCAGGCCCTGCCGGGACGCGTTCCCCCCTGTCGGGCCCCCTGCCACCAGCTACGCCCAGCGCTGCTGCCTCTGCCCGGCCCCGGGGGCGCCGGGGCCAGAGGTTGTCGTCCCCAAGTGGGGTCACAGCATCTTTTGGGGGGGGTCGATGGCACCGACGCCGAGCCATCCTGCAGCCCGGCTTTGCACCGCAGGCATCTCCGTAAGCTGTCCGAGTTCCTCCCTCCCCTTCGTGCGCCCCTCAGTCCCCTCCATTTCCCATCCAGGCACCAGAATCAATCTGCGTGACAAGTGGCCTTCTCAGAACCACAGGCCTTCAAAGGGCCTTCTCTCACCTGCCTAGTCCTCTCAGAAGGACACGGGCGTTGCTCTGTGTGGACTCATTTGTCTTTCCTGGCACCTCTCCTGAGGTGCTTTGTCACTTGTTTTGGTTCGAGTCGCTTCAGTGTTACTTAAGGTGCTTGGTACAGTTCCTGATGCTGTGGGGTTCTTTTCCCCGACGGTTTTTCCTTGGTTTTGGTTTTTGGTTTGGGTTCGGTTTGGTTTCAACCCTATCCTGGGGTTTTCTGTCCTTTGGGACTTATTTCTGTTGAGGGAGGCAGATGGAGAAAAGTAGGAGTCTCAGTGTCTTACAACTGCTGGTGATCTACAATATTCCCTTTGCAACCAGAGAGCTCTGAGAGGAGGATTCTTGCAGGCTGTCATTCGGCTTTGTCATTCGGTCCCGTCCAGAATGTAGCGCTGGTACAAGTTCTGCAACAGACAGGAACGGGTCTAGCCTTGTTACGCGGGCTTTCTTTTTCCTTGCAGGTCGGACTTGAGACTTGCAATGGCCTTTTCCTTCGCTAAAAAAACACGCCCCGGACTCGCCGCAGACTCGGCAGCGTCGCGGATTTCGCCGGACCGCGCCGCTGGCAGAGCCGGCGGCCGACGGGGTCGCGGGCGCTCGGCACTGCGTCGGCCGGAGGCTCCCGTTGGCGCAGCAGCGACGGTCGGGGGCGGCGCAGCTGGACAGCCGGAGGTTTGGTGTCGCGGCGTATCTGCTGTGCGCGGGTTCGCTTCCCCGGGATTTTGGGCTGCTCTGGAAAAACGGGTGGCGGAGCCGGAGAGAAGAGCGGGCGGTGGCTACAGGCCGAGTCGCCGCTCGGGGAGGTTGCGCTCCGCGGAGCTTCAAGCTTTGGAGACGGAGTGCAAAACCGTCGAGCGTCCCAAGTGGACCGCGGCAGGCGTCCTGGCTCCGGTCGCGTCGAGGCGCTCCGGTGGTTTTTCCTGGGGAATTCCAAAGTGGTCAGTTTCTATTAGTTTAATTTTTACCGCTCGTTTACGTCAAAACGTTTAAAATAAAAATGTCCGTCACAGTAACCAGAATAGTCTTTGGGAGCAAATACTGCCCGTCGTCCGCTCTAGCTATTGCTTCCCGCTTTGCAGACAGTACTTACTCCCCATTGATGTAATCAAAGGGCAAGCAGCAGAATATCAACAACAGAGCACTAACTGGAAGTAATAGCTGTAGCGAAACAACTCTAACAGGAAAAGAAAAAAATCACGCGTCCTAGTTAATCCACTTCGTGGTAAAGTCACAAAATATTAGAGCGCGCCTAAAGAGAAGAAATATTACCTAGGGTTGAGTAATGACTAAATTTAGTGGCAGATGTTACTTAATGAACCGGGCAGTAATGATTCCCGGTCCGTATTGCAATTCAAAAAATGAATAGTTTAGAGACCCTCTTGAAGTGATAAAGACAGAAAACTAATTGGGAGTCGTTAACAGCTCCATTTAAACATAACCACTGCTAAACCAATTGAACTGGAAACTAATTGGGAGGCTCTAACGCTTAAACGATCACACCGCTGTAAGCAAGCTGGGAGGCAACAGTGACTCCTGCTTAGAACCAAAAGAGTAATCGAAGCTTTAGATCTTTAGATAAAGAGAAATAAAAAAAGGAATCGTTCAATAACGGCTACGTTTAAACGTAGGTACTAAAAGAATTCCCGGGCGGTGGTGAACTAACATAACGCTAAAAGATTTAGATTTAAAATAAAAGGAAGATTAGAAAACCAACAGGGAGTCACGACTGCCAAAATTTAAACATAGCCGTTGGGGGGGGAGGAGGGGACGGGTACCAATTCCTTCCAAGTAGAGCTAAAAGAAAAAACCGACGCCCATTAAATCCGACGAACAAAAACTTAGATTTCATTTTAGAAACAGATCGAACGCTAACTGGGCATCATGAATGCCCGTTTAACAATACTAGCCATCTTAAACTGATGCATTAAAGATACCCCCGCAGCACCATCAGGTGAAAATTTTCTCCTTGGGAAGCAGAAATAGAATACCAATTGGGAGCAGTTTAGGGTAACGGTCGTCGTGAACGTACCCCTAATTCGAGTCCTAATTCACAATCCGAAACCGTGATTTCCAACGGTAATGAACCTTTTCCTCTTGTGTCAGTCGGGTGCCTGCGCTTTGCTCCTGCTCCCTTCAGCAGCGGTACACGGAGCGCTCGCCGGCTGTGAGCCGTTCGTTCACCGGCTTTTTGTACCAGTCAACTCTTCAATCGGGCCGTTTAAATAACAGACTATTCTCTCAAATTCCAGCTCAAACGCGTGGCACGAATTAACGGCGCCCGAGGACCACGCCATTTACTAGTGCCGCCCCGGAGCTGAGCCTGCTTATTGTGAGGCTCTTCTCGCAAGAGCCCCTCACGCACGCACGCCCGCACGCCCGCACGCCCGCAGGTCCCGTCACCGGTGCTCCGCGCCGGCCTAACCGCGGACCGGCAGGGCGGGCGGAGAAACTGCCCGGAAGCCGTGGAGAGCGAGACGGATTCGAGAGCGAGACGGATTCAACAGCGATTCCTGCCGAAACACGCAAGGAACGCAGCTCTGCACGGCGGGGCGGCGGCCTGTCCCCTCCTGGCCGCGCGGCCCCATCCCCGCCGCGGGCAGCCTTAGCCTTCAGAAGATGGCGGCGCCATACCCCCCCCCCCCCCCCGCCCCCCTCCAAGCACCGGCCGCAGCTCCGGAGAGAAACGACGCGGATGCGGCCCCGAGACAGCGGCGCCGCCACCGCGGCCGCCGTCGGCACTCGTTTCGCGGGGGACTCACCGGCTCCTCCGGGGCTCCGGCAGGCTCCCGCCGCTTCCCCGCGGTCCTCCATGATGCCGGAAGTGCCCCTCAGTCCTCCGAACTTGCGCTCTATGGGCCCGCAGTCCTCCAGGATGCCCAAGTGCCGGTTCGGTGCGGGGGGCCCTGGAGTAGATGAGCCCCGGGCTCTGCCCAGGGAGCTCCTTCTGGGCGAGGCGAGAGCTGTGGGACTGGGCAGGGTCCAGCGGCACCCACAGGAGAGAGTGCCCTGGGCTGCAGCTTGGGTTTTGGTGGGGTTTTTTTGGTTTGGTTTTTTTTTTTTTTTTTACGTCGGCAGTTTCCTACGGGGCGTTCAGGGGTGACAGGAGGGTTTTAAAACACACAGCCTTTTTTTAACTGATAGTTTTGGTGCTGTTTTGTTCTAGGTGCACTGGATTCTCCCAGAATTCTGAACTTCCTGCAGGATGGCAACTTGTTTTTTGCGAGGAGTGTTTGTGACCGCATTTCCCTTCCTCGGACTTGAAGGTGAGAATATCGAGCAGCCGTGAGGATGCGCACCACGTCCGCACCTGTCTATGCCCCCCCATCCCTCCGTCCGTGGCTGCAGGTGGGATTTTTCCCATGCCACCCCCAACTCGGTGGCCTTGCCAAGGGTGGGTGTGCCTGGCCCTACTTCTCGTGTCCCTGCCTCCAATGGGTGTGCTTTGCCTGCTTTGTGTTCCCTCTTTATGGGTGTGCATAGCTCACACTGTTGTCCTCGCCCTGTGCTTCTGCCTTGCACCTGCCTCCCATGGGCATGCATTGTCCCCCCCTTGTCTCTGCTCCATGCAGCTGCCTTGCCCCCACCTCTCCAAGTATTGCTGCTCCAGGTTTACAGCACGAATAAACTGTTAGCATTCCGAACTTTGCTCTGGCACTTCCTTGGGCCCCAAATCCCTAAGACTACCGCAAAATGCCATCACCAGTAGATGTCAGGGGGAATGAGGGGCACCCAGCAGGGACACCCTGAAGTCTCATGGTTTCCATCAGGCTTTCCCAAGGGCAGAGGTGGGTGGGAGAGTGGAAAAGCAGCATTACTTTTTACGTTTTCTTCCTACATCTCCCTCTTCTGAGCTCCTTGTCCCTGGGTGTTTGTTCTTGCCTGTGGCCCCTGTTCCTGATGGGCTCCAGGTGTGGCCAGTGGGGCTAATGGCATGACTGGCCCTGCTGTGGACTATAAAGGGGCTGCCTGAGGGAGCTGGTAAAGGGGAACTGGCTGAGGAGGAGCTGGAGGTGCCTCCAGCATGGAATGGCTGGTCCCTGTGGTGAAGAAGGGTTCCTCTGAGCTGTCCGTGATGGAGCAGACCACCAGCATGTGTTGCCAAGAGCTTGGTGCCTGCATCGGCTGTGTGTGAGCCGCTGGCCAGCCTGGCAGTGGAGGGGAGTTGAGAGAAAAGTGTTGGGGCACTGAAGGTCTGAGCCGGTGCTGGGAGCTGGGGTGAGTCACATGTTCTCCCATGCACATCCTGGTCCATCTCTGCTGCCCTGCCTGTCGCTCCTTCCGCTGCCTGGGAAAGGGCTGCCCAGGGATGGGGAGGGCCAACGATGGCTTTCTGTCCTGGCCACTTTGCTGTGGAAGCCTGCCAGGCACCCTGCTGCCATTCCGATGGCACTGGGGCTTCCCCTCAAGCCAGGGGGAGGTGGCAGGGCTGGAAGAAAGTGGAGGCTGAGATGGGGTGCGAAGTCAGGGAAAATGTGGAAATCAAGAGTGGGTGGAAATGGTGTCACTTTTTACATTGTCTTTGTAAGGCTCCCTCTTTTTGTCTTCCTGACCCTATGTGTTAGTTCTTGCCTCTGTTTCTTTTCCCCTATTGCTTTACAATATTTGCCTGTCCCTCGTCTTGTCCTTGCCTTGTGGTCCTGCTGGTGCCTTTGGACTCTTTCTCCTGCTCCTCCTCTCTCTTATGTATTCCTCCACCTCTCCCTGGGTTTTTTGCTCAGTGTCCCAGTACTCCTCTCTCTATGCTACTGTCCTGCTCCCTGTCCCTCCCCTGTTTGCAGCATCCCGTTTACTGGCTGCCTGTCCCCCACCTCTTCTCTATCTTCCTCCTGTTTTTTCCCTTCTCTCCTGCTGTCCTGCTGCGTTTGAGCACTGAGCCTTGTAGCCAGCTCAGTGCCAGGATTTGTTCTGGGCAGAGGTGAGTAAACTTTTCCTGCCTCCTCTGTGCCCCTGGATGGTATTCAAGCCCCTGGGTGCAGAGCTCGTGGCTGTGAGCAGGTGCCAGGGAGGGGGCCATGTGCTGTGGGGATTTGGCCAGGCCCCTGTTCCTGACGGGCTCCAGCTGGGGCAGGTGTGGCCAGTGAGGCTAATGATGGGGCTGGCCCTGCTTTGGGCTAGGAAGGGGGCTGCCTGGGCATGCCTGCCTGCAGGAGGTGGCTGAGGAGTCAAACCAAGGGGCTTCCACAGGCAGCTGTCTCTAGCCGGTCCCTGTGGCAAGGAAGGATCCCTCCCAGCCGTCCCCAACAGAGCACGCCACCAGCACACGACACCAGGACCCTGGCGGCTCTGTTGGCCACACGTGTGAGCTGCTGCATGTCCAGGAAACCTCGTGAGAGAAGTGCATTGAGTCACGCACCGCTTACTCCTAAGGTCAGGCAGCTGGCACTGTGGAGGAGGAAGGGGCAGAAGCAGAGAGAAAAGCCTCGGGGCGGTGAAGGTCTGCCGTTGGCACCAGGAGCCACGTGTCCCCTCGTGTGTGTCCGGGCCCATCCCTGCCCTGGTTCTGCAGGTCTCTGCCTGCCTCCTTGCCTGTCCCTGCTTCTGTCTGCCTTTCAGGCTGTCTAGTTCCCCAAAGCTTTTTGCTCTTCTGCTAGCATTGCCCTGTAAAGTATCACCTTCTACCTTTCCTTTCTATGTCTCTTCCTTTCTGGCACCCCACCAGCTCTGATTTCATTCTTCCTCGTTGCTTGTGACAATGGCATTTCTAGGTCTCCCTCTCTCGGTGTCTCCGTTTATTCAGTTCCCTGTGATTGTGGGAAGGGTGGTGGTCGGGGTCTGGGTCTCTGCTCAGGGAGCTCATTCTGCTCTGAGGTTGCTGTGGTGTGGGTGCTCTGTTGGTGCTATCAGCGGTGGCAGTTTGGGAGCTGGCTGGGCTGTGTGGGTATTGCGGTTTGGACACGGAGAGAAGCAGAAGCATCTGAGGTAAGAGTTGTGGGACTGGGCAAGGTCCAGCAGCACATAGAGAGTGCCATTGGATGCCGGTTTGTTGGTTTTGATGTCAGCAATTTTATACTGAGTGTTCAGGGGTGGCAAGATACTTTAAAAACACAGAATTTTTTTTAACTGAATTTTTTTTGTTCTAGCTGCACTGGATTTTCCTGGAACTCTGGACTTCATGCAGGATGTAACCTTGTTTTTTTCCCTAGTTTGGCTGACAGCTTTTCCCTTAATAGGACTGAAGGTGAGATTATTAGGTATTAGAATGTGCAACATGTATGCACCTGTATATGCCACTCCCTATCCACCTGTCCATGCCTCATTCAGAAGATGGCGGCGCCATACCCCCCCCCCCCCCCCCCGCCCCCTCCAAGCACCGTCCGCAGCTCCGGAGAGAAATGACGCGGATGCGGCCCCGAGACGGCGGTGCCGCCACCGCGGCCGCCGTCGGCACTCGTTTCGCGGGGGACTCACCGGCTCCTCCAGGGCTCCGGCAGGCTCCCGCCGCTTCCCCGCGGTCCTCCATGATGCCGGAAGTGCCCCTCAGTCCTCCAAACTTGCGCTCTATGGGCCCGCAGTCCTCCAGGATGCCCAAGTGCCGGTTCGGTGCGGGGGGCCCTGGAGTAGATGAGCCCCGGGCTCTGCCCAGGGAGCTCCTTCTGGGCAAGGCGAGAGCTGTGGGACTGGGCAGGGTCCAGCGGCATCCACAGGAGAGAGCGCCCTGGGATGCAGCTTGGGTTTTGGGTGTGTGTTTTTTTTTTTTTTTTTTTTTTTTTTTTTTTTTTTTTACGTCGGCAGTTTCCTAGGGGGTGTTCAGGGGTGACAGGAGGGTTTTAAAACACATAGCCTTTTTTTTAACTGATAGTTTTGGTGCTGTTTTGTTCTAGGTGCACTGGTTTTTCCCGGAATTCTGAACTTCCTGCAGGATGGCAACTTGGTTTTTGTGAGGAGTGTTTGTGACCGCATTTCCCTTCCTGGGACTTGAAGGTGAGACTATCGAGCAGCCGTGAGGATGCGCACCACGTCTGCACCTGTCTATGCCCCCCCATCCCTCCGTCTTGCGGCTATACGTCGGGTCATCTTCTGAGCTATACGTCGGGACGTCTGTTGGTCTCTACGTCGGAACGTATGTTGGATTCTACGTCTGGCTTGACGTTAATTTCAGCTCTACTTCGGAATGTCTTTTGGGATATACGTCGGGACGTGTGTTGGGCTCTATGTCGGGACATCTCTCGGGCTCTACGTCAGGACGTCTTTTAGGCTCTACGTCCGGCTGTAGCTCACTTTTGGCTCTACGTCGGAACGTCTGTTGGTCTCTACTTCGATATGTCTGGCTTGAGCTCGCTTTCGGCTCTATGTCGGGACGTATGTTGAGTTCTACAACTGGACATGTGTTGGGCTCTGCGTCGGGACGTCTGTTAGGCTCTATGTCGGGACATCTCTTGGGCTCTACGTCGGGACATCTGTTGGGATCAACGTCGGGACGTTTGTTGGGTTGTAGGTCGGGAAGTCTGGCTTGAGCTTGCTTTCGCCTCTAAGTCGGGACGTCTGTTGGGCTCTACATCTGGTTTAGCTTACTTTCAGCTCTGCGTCGGGACGTGCGTTGGGCTCTGCGTCTGTAGTTAGCTTACTTTCAGCTCTGCGTCGGGACGTGCGTTGGGCTCTGCGTCGGGACGTGCGTTGGGCTCTGCGTCGGGACGTGCGTTGGGCTCTGCGTCGGGACGTGCGTTGGGCTCTGCGTCGGGACGTGCGTTGGGCTCTGCGTCGGGACGTGCGTTGGGCTCTGCGTCGGGACGTGCGTTGGGCTCTGCGTCGGGACGTGCGTTGGGCTCTGCGTCGGGACGTGCGTTGGGCTCTGCGTCGGGACGTGCGTTGGGCTCTGCGTCGGGACGTGCGTTGGGCTCTGCGTCGGGACGTGCGTTGGGCTCTGCGTCGGGACGTGCGTTGGGCTCTGCGTCGGGACGTGCGTTGGGCTCTGCGTCGGGACGTGCGTTGGGCTCTGCGTCGGGACGTGCGTTGGGCTCTGCGTCGGGACGTGCGTTGGGCTCTGCGTCGGGACGTGCGTTGGGCTCTGCGTCGGGACGTGCGTTGGGCTCTGCGTCGGGACGTGCGTTGGGCTCTGCGTCGGGACGTGCGTTGGGCTCTGCGTCGGGACGTGCGTTGGGCTCTGCGTCGGGACGTGCGTTGGGCTCTGCGTCGGGACGTGCGTTGGGCTCTGCGTCGGGACGTGCGTTGGGCTCTGCGTCGGGACGTGCGTTGGGCTCTGCGTCGGGACGTGCGTTGGGCTCTGCGTCGGGACGTGCGTTGGGCTCTGCGTCGGGACGTGCGTTGGGCTCTGCGTCGGGACGTGCGTTGGGCTCTGCGTCGGGACGTGCGTTGGGCTCTGCGTCGGGACGTGCGTTGGGC
Organism: Leptosomus discolor; assembly: GCF_034619465.1. Lineage (NCBI taxonomy): Eukaryota > Metazoa > Chordata > Aves > Leptosomiformes > Leptosomidae > Leptosomus > Leptosomus discolor. The sequence goes on from NW_028237819.1 coordinate 1,399,679, forward strand.
TCTGCGTCGGGACGTGCGTTGGGCTCTGCGTCGGGACGTGCGTTGGGCTCTGCGTCGGGACGTGCGTTGGGCTCTGCGTCGGGACGTGCGTTGGGCTCTGCGTCGGGACGTGCGTTGGGCTCTGCGTCGGGACGTGCGTTGGGCTCTGCGTCGGGACGTGCGTTGGGCTCTGCGTCGGGACGTGCGTTGGGCTCTGCGTCGGGACGTGCGTTGGGCTCTGCGTCGGGACGTGCGTTGGGCTCTGCGTCTGTAGTTAGCTAACTTTCAGCTCTACGTCGGGACGTGCGTTGGGCTCTGCGTCTGTAGTTAGCTAACTTTCAGCTCTACGTCGGGACGTGCGTTGGGCTCTGCGTCTGTAGTTAGCTAACTTTCAGCTCTACGTCGGGACGTGCGTTGGGCGCTACGTCGGGACGTGCGTTGGGCTCTACGTCGGGACGTGCGTTGGGCTCTACGTCGGGACGTGCGTTGGGCTCTACGTCTGTAGTTAGCTAACTTTCTGCTCTACGTCGGGACGTGCGTTGGGCTCTACGTCGGGACTTGCGTTGGGCTCTACGTCGGGACGTGCGTTGGGCTCTACGTCGGGATTTAGTTTACTTTCAGCTCTACGTCGGGACGTGCGTTGGCCTCTACGTCGGGACGTGCGTTGGCCTCTACGTCGGGATTTAGTTTCTTTCAGCTCTACGTCGGGACGTGCGTTGGCCTCTACGTCGGGACGTGCGTTGGGCTCTACGTCGGGATTTAGCTTACTTTCAGCTCTACGTCGGGACGTGCGTTGGGCTCTACGTCGGGACCTGCGTTGGGCTCTACGTCGGGACCTGCGTTGGGCTCTACGTCGGGACGTGCGTTGGGCTCTACGTCGGGATTTAGCTTACTTTCAGGTCTACGTCGGGACGTGCGTTGGGCTCTACGTCGGGACATGTTTTGGGATATACGTCGGGACGTGCGCTCGGCTCTACGTCGGGACGTGCGCTCGGCTCTACGTCGGGACGTGCGTTGGGCTCTACGTCGGGACGTGCGTTGGGCTCTACGTCGGGACGTGCGTTGGGCTCTACGTCGGGACGTGCGTTGGGCTCTACGTCGGGACGTGCGTTGGGCTCTACGTCTGTAGTTAGCTAACTTTCAGCTCTACGTCGGGACGTGCGTTGGGCTCTACGTCTGTAGTTAGCTAACTTTCAGCTCTACGTCGGGACGTGCGTTGGGCTCTAGGTCGTTACGTGCGTTGGGCTCTACGTCGAGACGTGCGTTGGGCTCTACGTCGGGATTTAGCTTACTTTCAGCTCTACGTCGGGACGTGCGTTGGCCTCTACGTCGGGACGTGCGTTGGCCTCTACGTCGGGACGTGCGTTGGCCTCTACGTCGGGACGTGCGTTGGCCTCTACGTCGGGATTTAGCTTACTTTCAGCTCTACGTCGGGACGTGCGTTGGGCGCTACGTCGGGACGTGCGTTGGGCGCTACGTCGGGACGTGCGTTGGGCGCTACGTCGGGACGTGCGTTGGGCGCTACGTCGGGACGTGCCTTGGGCGCTACGTCGGGATTTAGCTTACTTTCAGCTCTACGTCGGGACGTACGTTGGGCTCTCTATGTCGGGACGTGCGTTGGGCTCTACGTCGGGACGTGCGTTGGGCTCTACGTCGGGACGTGCGTTGGGCTCTACGTCGGGACGTGCGTTGGGCTCTACGTCGGGACGTGCGTTGGGCTCTACGTCGGGACGTGCGTTGGGCTCTACGTCGGGACCTGCGTTGGGCTCTACGTCGGGATTTAGCTTACTTTCAGGTCTACGTCGGACGTGCGTTGGGCTCTACGTCGGGATTTAGCTTACTTTCAGCTCTACGTCGGGACGTGCGTTGGCCTCTACGTCGGGACGTGCGTTGGCCTCTAAGTCGGGATTTAGCTTACTTTCAGCTCTACGTCGGGACGTGCGTTGGGCTCTACGTCGGGATTTAGCTTACTTTCAGCTCTACGTCGGGACGTGCGTTGGGCTCTACGTCGGGACGTGCGTTGGGCTCTACGTCGGGACGTGCGTTGGGCGCTACGTCGGGATTTAGCTTACTTTCAGGTCTACGTCGGGACGTGCGTTGGGCTCTACGTCGGGACATGTTTTGGGATATACGTCGGGACGTGCGCTCGGCTCTACGTCGGGACGTGCGCTCGGCTCTACGTCGGGACGTGCGCTCGGCTCTACGTCGGGACGTGCGTTGGGCTCTACGTCGGGACGTGCGTTGGGCTTTACGTCTGTAGTTAGCTAACTTTCAGCTCTATGTCGATACGTGCGTTGGGCTCTATGTTGGGACTTTCGTTGGGCTCTACGTTGGGACGTGCGTTGGGCTCTACGTCGGGACGTGCGTTGGGCTCTACATCTGTAGTTAGCTAACTTTCAGCTCTACGTCGGGACGTGCGTTGGGCTCTACGTCTGTAGTTAGCTAACTTTCAGCTCTACGTCGGGACGTGCGTTGGGCTCTAGGTCGGGACGTGCGTTGGGCTCTAGGTCGGGACGTGCGTTGGGCTCTACGTCGAGACGTGCGTTGGGCTCTACGTCGGGATTTAGCTTACTTTCAGCTCTACGTCGGGACGTGCGTTGGCCTCTACGTCGGGACGTGCGTTGGCCTCTACGTCGGGACGTGCGTTGGCCTCTACGTCGGGATTTAGCTTACTTTCAGCTCTACGTCGGGACGTGCGTTGGCCGCTACGTCGGGACGTGCGTTGGGCGCTACTTCGGGACGTGCCTTGGGCGCTACGTCGGGATTTAGCTTACTTTCAGCTCTACGTCGGGACGTACGTTGGGCTCTCTATGTCGGGACGTGCGTTGGGTTCTACGTCGGGACGTGCGTTGGGTTCTACGTCGGGACGTGCGTTGGGTTCTACGTCGGGACGTGCCTTGGGTTCTACGTCGGGACGTGCGTTGGGCTCTACGTCGGGACCTGCGTTGGGCTCTACGTCGGGATTTAGCTTACTTTCAGGTCTACGTCGGGACGTGCGTTGGGCTCTACGTCGGGATGTGCATTGGGCTCTACGTCGGGATTTAGCTTACTTTCAGCTCTACGTCGGGACGTGCGTTGGCTTCTACGTCGGGACGTGCGTTGGCCTCTAAGTCGGGATTTAGCTTACTTTCAGCTCTACGTCGGGACGTGTGTTGGGCTCTACGTCGGGATTTAGCTTACTTTCAACTCTACGTCGGGACGTGCGTTGGGCTCTACGTCGGGACGTGCGTTGGCCTCTACGTCGGGATTTAGCTTACTTTCAGCTGTACGTCGGGACGTGTGTTGGGCTCTACGTCGGGATTTACCTTACTTTCAGCTCTACGTCGGGACGTGTGTTGGGCTCTACGTCGGGACGTGCGTTGGGCTCTACGTCGGGATTTAGCTTACTTTCAGCTCTACGTCGGGACGTGCGTTGGCCTCTACGTCGGGACGTGCGTTGGCCCGTACGTCGGTATTTAGCTTACTTTCAGCTCTACGTCGGGACGTGCGTTGGCCTCTACGTCGGGACGTGCGTTGGCCTCTACGTCGGGACGTGCGTTGGCCTCTACGTCGGGACGTGCGTTGGCCTCTTCGTCGGGATTTAGCTTACTTTCAGGTCTACGTCGGGACGTGTGTTGCGCTCTACGTCGGGATTTAGCTTACTTTAAGCTCTACGTCGGGACGTGCGTTGGGCTCTACGTCGGGACGTGCGCTGGCCTCTACGTCGGGACGTGCGCTGGCCTCTACGTCGGGACGTGCGTTGGCCTTAACGTCGGGATTTAGCTTACTTTTAGCTCTACGTCGGGACGTGCCTTGGCCTGTACGTCGGGACGTGCGTTGGCCTCTACGTCGGGGTTTAGCTTACTTACAGCTCTACGTCGGGACGTGCATTGGGCTCTAAGTCGGGATTTAGCTTACTTTCAGCTCTACGTCGGGACGTGCGTTGGGCTCTACGTCGGGACGTGCGTTGGGCTCTACGTCGGGATTTAGCTAACTTTCAGCTCTACGTCGGGACGTGCGTTGGGCTCTACGTCGGGACGTGCGTTGGGCTCTACGTCGGGACGTGCGTTGGGCTCTACGTCGGGACGTGCGTTGGGCTCTACGTCGGGATTTAGCTTACTTTCAGCTCTATGTTGGGACGTGCGTTGGGCTCTACGTCGGGATTTAGCTTACTTTCAGCTCTACGTCGGGACGTGCGTTGGGCTCTTCGTCTGTAGTTAGCTAATTTCAGCTCTACGTCGGGACGTGCGTTGGGCTCTACGTCTGTAGTTAGCTAACTTTCAGCTCTACGTCGGGACGTGCGTTGGGCGCTACGTCGGGACGTGCGTTGGGCTCTACGTCGGGACGTGCGTTGGGGTCTACGTCGGGATTTAGCTTACTTTCAGCTCTACGTCAGGACGTGCGTTGGCCTCTACGTCGGGACGTGCGTTGTCCTCTACGTCGGGACGTGCGTTGGCCTCTACGTCGGGACGTGCGTTGGCCTCTACGTCGGGACGTGCGTTGGCCTCTACGTCGGGACGTGCGTTGGCCTCTACGTCGGGACGTGCGTTGGCCTCTACGTCGGGACGTGCGTTGGCCTCTACGTCGGGACGTGCGTTGGCCTCTACGTCGGGACGTGCGTTGGGCTCTACGTCGGGACCTGCGTTGGGCTCTACGTCGGGATTTAGCTTACTTTCAGGTCTACGTCGGGACGTGCGTTGGGCTCTACGTCGGGACGTGCGTTGGGCTCTACGTCGGGACGTGCGTTGGGCTCTACGTCGGGACGTGCGTTGGGCTCTACGTCGGGACGTGCGTTGGGCTCTACGTCGGGACGTGCGTTGGGCTCTACGTCGGGACGTGCGTTGGGCTCTACGTCGGGACGTGCGTTGGGCTCTACGTCGGGACGTGCGTTGGGCTCTACGTCGGGACGTGCGTTGGGCTCTACGTCGGGACGTGCGTTGGGCTCTACGTCGGGACGTGCGTTGGGCTCTACGTCGGGATTTAGCTTACTTTCAGCTCTACGTCGGGACGTGCGTTGGCTTCTACGTCGGGACGTGCGTTGGCCTCTAAGTCGGGATTTAGCTTACTTTCAGCTCTACGTCGGGACGTGTGTTGGGCTCTACGTCGGGATTTAGCTTACTTTCAGCTCTACGTCGGGACGTGTGTTGGGCTCTACGTCGGGATTTAGCTTACTTTCAACTCTACGTCGGGACGTGCGTTGGGCTCTACGTCGGGACGTGCGTTGGCCTCTACGTCGGGATTTAGCTTACTTTCAGCTGTACGTCGGGACGTGCGTTGGGCTCTACGTCGGGATTTACCTTACTTTCAGCTCTACGTCGGGACGTGCGTTGGGCTCTACGTCGGGACGTGCGTTGGGCTCTACGTCGGGATTTAGCTTACTTTCAGCTCTACGTCGGGACGTGCGTTGGCCTCTACGTCGGGACGTGCGTTGGCCCGTACGTCGGTATTTAGCTTACTTTCAGCTCTACGTCGGGACGTGCGTTGGCCTCTTCGTCGGGATTTAGCTTACTTTCAGGTCTACGTCGGGACGTGTGTTGGGCTCTACGTCGGGATTTAGCTTACGTTAAGCTCTACGTCGGGACGTGCGCTGGCCTCTACGTCGGGACGTGCGCTGGCCTCTACGTCGGGACGTGCGTTGGCCTTAACGTCGGGATTTAGCTTACTTTCAGCTCTACGTCGGGACGTGCCTTGGCCTGTACGTCGGGACGTGCGTTGGCCTCTACGTCGGGGTTTAGCTTACTTACAGCTCTACGTCGGGACGTGCATTGGGCTCTAAGTCGGGATTTAGCTTACTTTCAGCTCTACGTCGGGACGTGCGTTGGGCTCTACGTCGGGACGTGCGTTGGGCTCTACGTCGGGATTTAGCTAACTTTCAGCTCTACGTCGGGACGTGCGTTGGGCTCTACGTCGGGACGTGCGTTGGGCTCTACGTCGGGACGTGCGTTGGGCTCTACGTCGGGACGTGCGTTGGGCTCTACGTCGGGACGTGCGTTGGGCTCTACGTCGGGACGTGCGTTGGGCTCTAGGTCGGGACGTGCGTTGGGCTCTACGTCGGGATTTAGCTTACTTTCAGCTCTATGTTGGGACGTGCGTTGGCCTCTACGTCGGGATTTAGCTTACTTTCAGCTCTACGTCGGGACGTGCGTTGGGCTCTACGTCTGTAGTTAGCTAATTTCAGCTCTACGTCGGGACGTGCGTTGGGCTCTACGTCTGTAGTTAGCTAACTTTCAGCTCTACGTCGGGACGTGCGTTGGGCGCTACGTCGGGACGTGCGTTGGGCGCTACGTCGGGACGTGCGTTGGGCTCTACGTCGGGACGTGCGTTGGGGTCTACGTCGGGATTTAGCTTACTTTCAGCTCTACGTCGGGACGTGCGTTGGCCTCTACGTCGGGACGTGCGTTGGCCTCTACGTCGGGACGTGCGTTGGCCTCTACGTCGGGACGTGCGTTGGCCTCTACGTCGGGACGTGCGTTGGCCTCTACGTCGGGACGTGCGTTGGCCTCTACGTCGGGACGTGCGTTGGCCTCTACGTCGGGACGTGCGTTGGCCTCTACGTCGGGACGTGCGTTGGCCTCTACGTCGGGACGTGCGTTGGCCTCTACGTCGGGACGTGCGTTGGCCTCTACGTCTGTAGTTAGCTTACTTTCAGCTCTAAGTCGGGACGTGCGTTGGGCGCTACGTCGGGACGTGCGTTGGGCGCTACGTCGGGATTTAGCTTACTTTCAGCTCTACGTCGGGACGTGCGTTGGGCTCTACGTCGGGACGTGCGTTGGGCTCTACGTCGGGACGTGCGTTGGGGTCTACGTCGGGATTTAGCTAACTTTCAGCTCTACGTCGGGACGTGCGTTGGGCTCTACGTCGGGACGTGCGTTGGGCTCTAGGTCGGGACGTACGTTGGGCTCTAGGTCGGGACGTGCGTTGGGCTCTAGGTCGGGACGTGCGTTGGGCTCTACGTCGGGATTTAGCTTACTTACAGCTCTATGTTGGGACGTGCGTTGGCCTCTACGTCGGGATTTAGCTTACTTTCAGCTCTACGTCGGGACGTGCGTTGGGCTCTACGTCGGGACGTGCGTTGGGCTCTACGTCGGGACGTGCGTTGGGCTCTACGTCGGGACGTGCGTTGGGCTCTACGTCGGGACGTGCGTTGGGCTCTACGTCGGGACGTTCGTTGGGCTCTACGTCTGTAGTTAGCTAACTTTCAGCTGTACGTCGGGACGTGCGTTGGGCTCTACGTCTGTAGTTAACTAATTTCAGCTCTACGTCGGGACGTGCGTTGGGCTCTACGTCTGTAGTTAACTAATTTCAGCTCTACGTCGGGACGTGCGTTGGGCTCTACGTCTGTAGATAGCTAACTTTCAGCTCTACGTCGGGACGTGCGTTGGGCTCTACGTCTGTAGATAGCTAACTTTCAGCTCTACGTCGGGACGTGCGTTGGGCTCTACGTCGGGACGTGCGTTGGGCTCTACGTCGGGATTTAGCTTACTTTCAGCTCTACGTCGGGACGTGCGTTGTCCTCTACGCCGGGACGTGCGTTGTCCTCTACGCCGGGACGTGCGTTGGCCTCTAAGTCGGGACGTGCGTTGGCCTCTAAGTCGGGACGTGCGTTGGCCTCTAAGTCGGGACGTGCGTTGGCCTCTAAGTCGGGACGTGCGTTGGCCTCTAAGTCGGGACGTGCGTTGGCCTCTAAGTCGGGACGTGCGTTGGCCTCTACGTCGGGACGTGCGTTGGCCTCTACGTCGGGATTTAGCTTACTTTCAGATCTACGTCGGGACGTGCGTTGGGCGCTACGTCGGGACGTGCGTTGGGCGCTACGTCGGGACGTGCGTTGGGCGCTACGTCGGGACGTGCGTTGGCCTCTACGTCGGGATTTAGCTTACTTTCAGCTCTACGTCGGGATTTAGCTTACTTTCAGCTCTACGTCGGGATTTAGCTTACTTTCAGCTCTACGTCGGGACGTGCGTTGGCCTCTACGTCGGGATTTAGTTTACTTTCAGCTCTACGTCGGGACGTGCGTTGGGCTCTACGTAGGGACGTGCGTTGGGCTCTACGTCGGGAAGTGTGTTGGGCTCTACGTCGGGATTTAGCTTACTTTAAGCTCTACGTCGGGACGTGCGCTGGCCTCTACGTCGGGACGTCCGCTGGCCTCTACGTCGGGACGTGCGCTGGCCTCTACGTCGGGACGTGCGCTGGCCTCTACGTCGGGACGTGCGCTGGCCTCTACGTCGGGACGTGCGTTGGCCTTAACGTCGGGACGTGCTTTGGGCTCTACGTCGGGACGTGCGTTGGGCTCTACGTCGGGATTTAGCTTACTTTCAGCTCTACGTCGGGACGTGCGATGGGCTCTACGTCGGGACGTGCGTTGGGCTCTACGTCGGGACGTGCGTTGGCCTCTACGTCGGGATTTAGCTTACTTTCAGCTCTACGTCGGGACGTGCGTTGGGCGCTACGTCGGGACGTGCGTTGGGCGCTACGTCGGGACGTGTGTTGGGCGCTACTTCGGGACGTGCATTGGGCGCTACGTCGGGATTTAGCTTACTTTCAGCTCTACGTCGGGACGTGCGTTGGGCTCTACGTCGGGACGTGCGTTGGGCTCTACGTCGGGACGTGCGTTGGGCTCTACGTCGGGACGTGCGTTGGGCTCTACGTCGGGACGTGCGTTGGGCTCTACGTCGGGACGTGCGTTGGGCTCTACGTCGGGATTTAGCTTACTTTCAGCTCTACGTCGGGACGTGCGTTGGCCTCTACGTCGGGACGTGCGTTGGCCTCTACGTCAGGATTTAGCTTACTTTCAGCTCTACGTCGGGACGTGCGTTTGGCTCTACGTCGGGACGTGCGTTGGGCGCTACGTCGGGATTTAACTTACTTTCAGCTCTACGTCGGGACGTGCGTTGGGCTCTACGTCTGTAGTTAACTAATTTCAGCTCTACGTCGGGACGTGCGTTGGGCTCTACGTCTGTAGTTAACTAATTTCAGCTCTACGTCGGGACGTGCGTTGGGCTCTACGTCTGTAGATAGCTAACTTTCAGCTCTACGTCGGGACGTGCGTTGGGCTCTACGTCTGTAGATAGCTAACTTTCAGCTCTACGTCGGGACGTGCGTTGGGCTCTACGTCGGGACGTGCGTTGGGCTCTACGTCGGGATTTAGCTTACTTTCAGCTCTACGTCGGGACGTGCGTTGTCCTCTACGCCGGGACGTGCGTTGTCCTCTACGCCGGGACGTGCGTTGGCCTCTAAGTCGGGACGTGCGTTGGCCTCTAAGTCGGGACGTGCGTTGGCCTCTAAGTCGGGACGTGCGTTGGCCTCTAAGTCGGGACGTGCGTTGGCCTCTACGTCGGGACGTGCGTTGGCCTCTACGTCGGGATTTAGCTTACTTTCAGATCTACGTCGGGACGTGCGTTGGGCGCTACGTCGGGACGTGCGTTGGGCGCTACGTCGGGACGTGCGTTGGCCTCTACGTCGGGATTTAGCTTACTTTCAGCTCTACGTCGGGATTTAGCTTACTTTCAGCTCTACGTCGGGATTTAGCTTACTTTCAGCTCTACGTCGGGACGTGCGTTGGCCTCTACGTCGGGATTTAGTTTACTTTCAGCTCTACGTCGGGACGTGCGTTGGGCTCTACGTAGGGACGTGCGTTGGGCTCTACGTCGGGAAGTGTGTTGGGCTCTACGTCGGGATTTAGCTTACTTTAAGCTCTACGTCGGGACGTGCGCTGGCCTCTACGTCGGGACGTCCGCTGGCCTCTACGTCGGGACGTGCGCTGGCCTCTACGTCGGGACGTGCGCTGGCCTCTACGTCGGGACGTGCGTTGGCCTTAACGTCGGGACGTGCTTTGGGCTCTACGTCGGGACGTGCGTTGGGCTCTACGTCGGGATTTAGCTTACTTTCAGCTCTACGTCGGGACGTGCGATGGGCTCTACGTCGGGACGTGCGTTGGGCTCTACGTCGGGACGTGCGTTGGCCTCTACGTCGGGATTTAGCTTACTTTCAGCTCTACGTCGGGACGTGCGTTGGGCGCTACGTCGGGACGTGCGTTGGGCGCTACGTCGGGACGTGTGTTGGGCGCTACTTCGGGACGTGCGTTGGGCGCTACGTCGGGATTTAGCTTACTTTCAGCTCTACGTCGGGACGTGCGTTGGGCTCTACGTCGGGACGTGCGTTGGGCTCTACGTCGGGACGTGCGTTGGGCTCTACGTCGGGACGTGCGTTGGGCTCTACGTCGGGACGTGCGTTGGGCTCTACGTCGGGACGTGCGTTGGGCTCTACGTCGGGATTTAGCTTACTTTCAGCTCTACGTCGGGACGTGCGTTGGCCTCTACGTCAGGATTTAGCTTACTTTCAGCTCTACGTCGGGACGTGCGTTGGCCTCTACGTCAGGATTTAGCTTACTTTCAGCTCTACGTCGGGACGTGCGTTTGGCTCTACGTCGGGACGTGCGTTGGGCGCTACGTCGGGATTTAACTTACTTTCAGCTCTACGTCGGGACGTGCGTTGGGCTCTACGTCGGGACATGCGTTGGGCTCTACGTCAGGATGTGCGTTGGTCTCTAGGTCTGTAGTTAGCTAACTTTCAGCTCTACGTCGGGACGTGCGTTGGGCTCTACGTCGGGACGTGCGTTGGGCTCTACGTCGGGACGTGCGTTGGGCTCTACGTCGGGACGTGCGTTGGGCTCTACGTCGGGACGTGCGTTGGGCTCTACGTCGGGACGTGCGTTGGGCTCTACGTCGGGACGTGCGTTGGGCTCTACGTCGGGACGTGCGTTGGGCTCTACGTCGGGATTTAGCTTACTTTCAGCTCTACGTCGGGACGTGCGTTGGCCTCTACGTCGGGACGTGCGTTGGCCTCTACGTCGGGACGTGCGTTGGCCTCTACGTCGGGATTTAGCTTACTTTCAGCTCTACGTCGGGACGTGCGTTGGGCGCTACGTCGGGATTTAACTTACTTTCAGCTCTACGTCGGGACGTGCGTTGGGCTCTACGTCGGGACGTGCGTTGGGCTCTACGTCGGGTCGTGCGTTGGTCTCTACGTCTGTAGTTAGCTAACTTTCAGCTCTACGTCGGGACGTGCGTTGGGCTCTACGTCGGGACGTGCGTTGGGCTCTACGTCGGGACGTGCGTTGGGCTCTACGTCGGGACGTGCGTTGGGCTCTACGTCGGGACGTGCGTTGGGCTCTACGTCGGGACGTGCGTTGGGCTCTACGTCGGGACGTGCGTTGGGCTCTACGTCGGGATTTAGCTTGCTTTCAGCTCTACGTCGGGACGTGTGTTGGGCTCTACGTCTGGACTTGCGTTGGGCTCTACGTCGGGATTTAGCTTACTTTCAGGTCTACGTCGGGACGTGCGTTGGGCTCTACGTCGGGACATGCTTTTGGATAGACGTCGGGACGTGCGCTGGGCTCTACGTCGGGACGTGCGTTGGCCTCTACGTCGGGACGTGCGTTGGCCTCTACGTCGGGACGTGCGTTGGCCTCTACGTCGGGACGTGCGTTGGCCTCTACGTCGGGACGTGCGTTGGCCTCTACGTCGGGACGTGCGTTGGCCTCTACGTCTGTAGTTAGCTTACTTTCAGCTCTAAGTCGGGACGTGCGTTGGGCGCTACGTCGGGACGTGCGTTGGGCGCTACGTCGGGATTTAGCTTACTTTCAGCTCTACGTCGGGACGTGCGTTGGGCTCTACGTCGGGACGTGCGTTGGGCTCTACGTCGGGACGTGCGTTGGGGTCTACGTCGGGATTTAGCTAACTTTCAGCTCTACGTCGGGACGTGCGTTGGGCTCTACGTCGGGACGTGCGTTGGGCTCTACGTCGGGACGTGCGTTGGGCTCTACGTCGGGACGTGCGTTGGGCTCTACGTCGGGACGTGCGTTGGGCTCTACGTCGGGATTTAGCTTACTTTCAGCTCTACGTCGGGACGTGCGTTGGCCTCTACGTCGGGACGTGCGTTGGCCTCTACGTCGGGACGTGCGTTGGCCTCTACGTCGGGACGTGCGTTGGCCTCTACGTCGGGACGTGCGTTGGCCTCTACGTCGGGACGTGCGTTGGCCTCTACGTCGGGACGTGCGTTGGCCTCTACGTCGGGACGTGCGTTGGCCTCTACGTCGGGACGTGCGTTGGCCTCTACGTCAGGATTTAGCTTACTTTCAGCTCTACGTCGGGACGTGCGTTGGGCTCTACGTCGGGACGTGCGTTGGGCGCTACGTCGGGATTTAACTTACTTTCAGCTCTACGTCGGGACGTGCGTTGGGCTCTACGTCGGGACGTGCGTTGGGCTCTACGTCAGGATGTGCGTTGGTCTCTAGGTCTGTAGTTAGCTAACTTTCAGCTCTACGTCGGGACGTGCGTTGGGCTCTACGTCGGGACGTGCGTTGGGCTCTACGTCGGGACGTGCGTTGGGCTCTACGTCGGGACGTGCGTTGGGCTCTACGTCGGGATTTAGCTTACTTTCAGCTCTACGTCGGGACGTGCGTTGGCCTCTACGTCGGGACGTGCGTTGGCCTCTACGTCGGGACGTGCGTTGGCCTCTACGTCGGGACGTGCGTTGGCCTCTACGTCGGGACGTGCGTTGGCCTCTACGTCGGGACGTGCGTTGGCCTCTACGTCGGGACGTGCGTTGGCCTCTACGTCGGGACGTGCGTTGGCCTCTACGTCTGTAGTTAGCTTACTTTCAGCTCTAAGTCGGGATGTGCGTTGGGCGCTACGTCGGGACGTGCGTTGGGCGCTACGTCGGGATTTAGCTTACATTCAGCTCTACGTCGGGACGTGCGTTGGGCTCTACGTCGGGACGTGCGTTGGGCTCTACGTCGGGACGTGCGTTGGGGTCTACGTCGGGATTTAGCTAACTTTCAGCTCTACGTCGGGACGTGCGTTGGGCTCTACGTCGGGACGTGCGTTGGGCTCTACGTCGGGACGTGCGTTGGGCTCTAGGTCGGGACGTGCGTTGGGCTCTACGTCGGGATTTAGCTTACTTTCAGCTCTATGTCGGGACGTGCGTTGGCCTCTACGTCGGGATTTAGCTTACTTTCAGCTCTACGTCGGGACGTGCGTTGGGCTCTACGTCGGGACGTGCGTTGGGCTCTACGTCGGGACGTGCGTTGGGCTCTACGTCGGGACGTTCGTTGGGCTCTACGTCGGGACGTGCGTTGGGCTCTACGTCGGGATTTAGCTTACTTTCAGCTCTACGTCGGGACGTGCGTTGGCCTCTACGTCGGGACGTGCGTTGGCCTCTACGTCGGGATTTAGCTTACTTTCAGCTCTACGTCGGGACGTGCGTTGGGCTCTACGTCTGTAGTTAACTAATTTCAGCTCTACGTCGGGACGTGCGTTGGGCTCTACGTCGGGACGTGCGTTGGGCTCTACGTCGGGACGTGCGTTGGGCTCTACGTCGGGACGTGCGTTGGGCTCTACGTCGGGACGTGCGTTGGCCTCTACGTCGGGACGTGCGTTGGCCTCTACGTCGGGATTTAGCTTACTTTCAGCTCTACGTCGGGACGTGCGTTGGGCGCTACGTCGGGATTTAACTTACTTTCAGCTCTACGTCGGGACGTGCGTTGGGCTCTACGTCGGGACATGCGTTGGGCTCTACGTCGGGTCGTGCGTTGGTCTCTACGTCTGTAGTTAGCTAACTTTCAGCTCTACGTCGGGACGTGCGTTGGGCTCTACGTCGGGACGTGCGTTGGGCTCTACGTCGGGACGTGCGTTGGGCTCTACGTCGGGACGTGCGTTGGGCTCTACGTCGGGATTTAGCTTGCTTTCAGCTCTACGTCGGGACGTGTGTTGGGCTCTACGTCGGGACGTGCGTTGGGCTCTACGTCGGGATTTAGCTTACTTTCAGGTCTACGTCGGGACGTGCGTTGGGCTCTACGTCGGGACATGCTTTTGGATAGACGTCGGGACGTGCGCTGGGCTCTACGTCGGGACGTGCTTTGGGCTCTACGTCGGGACGTGCGTTGGGCTCTACGTCTGTAGTTAGCTAACTTTCAGCTCTACCTCGGGGCGTGCGTTGGGCTCTACGTCTGTAGTTAGCTAACTTTCAGCTCTACGTCGGGACGGGCGTTGGGCTCTACGTCGGGACGTGCGTTGGGCTCTACGTCGGGATTTAGCTTACTTTCAGCTCTACGTCGGGACGTGCGTTGGGCTCTACGTCGGGACGTGCGTTGAGCTCTACGTCGGGACGTGCGTTGGCCTCTACGTCGGGATTTAGCTTACTTTCAGCTCTACGTCGGGACGTGCGTTGGGCGCTACGTCGGGACGTGCGTTGGGCGCTACGTCGGGATTTAGCTTACTTTCAGCTCTATGTCGGGACGTGCGTTGGGCTCTCTATGTCGGGACGTGCGGTGGGCTCTACGTTGGGACGTGCGGTGGGCTCTACGTTGGGACGTGCGTTGGGCTCTACGTCGGGACGTGCGTTGGCTCTACGTCGGGACGTGCGTTGGGCTCTACGTCGGGACCTGCGTTGGGCTCTACGTCGGGATTTAGCTTACTTTCAGGTCTACGTCGGGACATGCGTTGGCCTCTACGTCGGGACGTGCGTTGGCCTCTACGTCGGGATTTAGCTTACTTTCAGCTCTACGTCGGGACGTGCGTTGGCCTCTACGTCGGGACGTGCATTGGGCTCTACGTCGGGATTTAGCTTACTTTCAGCTCTACGTCGGGACGTGTGTTGGGCTCTACGTCGGGATTTAGCTTACTTTCAGCTCTACGTCGGGACGAGCGTTGGCCTCTACGTCGGGACGAGCGTTGGCCTCTACGTCGGGACGAGCGTTGGCCTCTACGTCGGGACGTGCGTTGGCCTCTACGTCGGTATTTAGCTTACTTTCAGCTCTACGTCGGGACGTGTGTTGGGCTCTACGTCGGGATTTAGCTTACTTTCAGCTCTACGTCGGGACGAGCGTTGGCGTCTACGTCGGGACGTGCGTTGGCCTCTACGTCGGTATTTAGCTTACTTTCAGCTCTACGTCGGGACGTGCGTTGGCCTCTACGTCGGGACGTGCGTTGGCCTCTACGTCGGGATTTAGCCTACTTTCAGCTCTACGTCGGGACATGTGTTGGGCTCTACGTCGGGATTTAGCTTACTTTTAGCTCTACGTCGGGACGTGCGTTGGGCTCTACGTCGGGACGTGCGTTGGGCTCTACGTCGGGACGTGCGTTGGGCTCTACGTCGGGACGTGCGTTGGGCTCTACGTCGGGACGTGCGTTGGGCTCTACGTCTGTAGTTAGCTAAATTTCAGCTCTACGTCGGGACGTGCGTTGGGCTCTACGTCGGGACGTGCGTTGGGCTCTACGTCGGGATTTAGCTTACTTTCAGCTCTACGTCGGGACGTGCGTTGGCCTCTACGTCGGGACGTGCGTTGTCCTCTACGTCGGGACGTGCGTTGGCCTCTACGTCGGGACGTGCGTTGGTCTCTACTTCGGGATTTAGCTTACTTTCAGCTCTAAGTCGGGACGTGCGTTGGGCGCTACGTCGGGACGTGCGTTGGGCGCTACTTCGGGACGTGCGTTGGGCGCTACGTCGGGATTTAGCTTACTTTCAGCTTTATGTTGGGACGTGCGTTGGCCTCTACGTCGGGATTTAGCTTACTTTCAGCTCTACGTCGGGACGTGCGTTGGGCTCTACGTCGGGACGTGCGTTGGGCTCTACGTCGGGACGTGCGTTGGGCTCTACGTCGCGACGTGCGTTGGGCTCTACGTCGGGATTTAGCTTACTTTCAGCTCTACGTCGGGACGTGCGTTGGGCGCTACGTCGGGACGTGCGTTGGGCGCTACGTCGGGACGTGCGTTGGCCTCTACGTCGGGACGTGCGTTGGCCTCTACGTCGGGACGTGCGTTGGCCTCTACGTCGGGACGTGCGTTGGCCTCTACTTCGGGACGTGCGTTGGCCTCTACGTCGGGATTTAGCTTACTTTCAGCTCTACGTCGGGACGTGCGTTGGGCGCTACATCGGGACGTGCGTTGGGCGCTACTTCGGGACGTGCGTTGGGCGCTACGTCGGGATTTAGCTTACTTTCAGCTCTACGTCGGGACGTGCGTTGGGCTCTACGTCGGGACGTGCGTTGGGCTCTACGTCGGGACGTGCGTTGGGCTCTACGTCGGGACGTGCGTTGGGCTCTACGTCGGGACGTGTGTTGGGCTCTACGTCGGGACGTGTGTTGGGCTCTACGTCGGGATTTAGCTTACTTTCAGCTCTACGTCGGGACGTGCGTTGGCCTCTACGTCGGGATTTAGCTTACTTTCAGCTCTACGTCGGGACGTGCGTTGGCCTCTACGTCGGGACGTGCGTTGGCCTCTACGTCGGGATTTATCTTACTTTCAGCTCTACGTCGGGACGTGTGTTGGGCTCTACGTCTGTAGTTAGCTAACTTTCAGCTCTACGTCGGGACGTGCGTTGGGCTCTACGTCTGTAGTTAGCTAACTTTCAGCTCTACGTCGGGACGTGCGTTGGGCTCTACGTCGGGACGTGCGTTGGGCTCTACGTCGGGATTTAGCTTACTTTCAGCTCTACGTCGGGACGTGCGTTGGGCTCTACGTCGGGATTTAGCTTACTTTCAGCTCTACGTCGGGACGTGCGTTGGGCTCTACGTCGGGACGTGCGTTGGGCTCTACGTCGGGACGTGCGTTGGGCTCTACGTCGGGACGTGCGTTGGGCTCTACGTCGGGACGTGCGTTGGGCTCTACGTCTGTAGTTAGCTAACTTTCTGCTCTACGTCGGGACGTGCGTTGGGCTCTACGTTTGTAGTTAGCTGACTTTCAGCTCTATGCCGGGACGTGCGTTGGCCTCTACGTCGGGACGTGCGTTGGCCTCTACGTCGGGATTTAGTTTCTTTCAGCTCTACGTCGGGACGTGCGTTGGCCTCTACGTCGGGACGTGCGTTGGGCTCTACGTCGGGATTTAGCTTACTTTCAGCTCTACGTCGGGACGTGCGTTGGGCTCTACGTCGGGACATGCGTTGGGCTCTACGTCGGGACGTGCGTTGGTCTCTACGTCTGTAGTTAGCTAACTTTCAGCTCTACGTCGGGACGTGCGTTGGGCTCTACGTCGGGACGTGCGTTGGGCTCTACGTCGGGACGTGCGTTGGGCTCTACGTCGGGACGTGCGTTGGGCTCTACGTCGGGACGTGCGTTGGGCTCTACGTCGGGACGTGCGTTGGGCTCTACGTCGGGACGTGCGTTGGGCTCTACGTCGGGATTTAGCTTACTTTCAGCTCTACGTCGGGACGTGCGTTGGGCTCTACGTCGGGACGTGCGTTGGGCTCTACGTCGGGACGTGCGTTGGGCTCTACGTCGGGACGTGCGTTGGGCTCTACGTCGGGACGTGCGTTGGGCTCTACGTCGGAACATGTTTTGGGATATACGTCGGGACGTCCGCTCGGCTCTACGTCGGGACGTGCGTTGGGCTCTACGTTGGGACGTGCGTTGGGCTTTACGTCTGTAGTTAGCTAACTTTCAGCTCTATGTCGATACGTGCGTTGGGCTCTATGTTGGGACTTTCGTTGGGCTCTACGTTGGGACGTGCGTTGGGCTCTACGTCGGGACGTGCGTTGGGCTCTACATCTGTAGTTAGCTAACTTTCAGCTCTACGTCGGGACGTGCGTTGGGCTCTACGTCTGTAGTTAGCTAACTTTCAGCTCTACGTCGGGACGTGCGTTGGGCTCTAGGTCGGGACGTGCGTTGGGCTCTAGGTCGGGACGTGCGTTGGGCTCTACGTCGGGATTTAGCTTACTTTCAGCTCTACGTCGGGACGTGCGTTGGCCTCTACGTCGGGACGTGCGTTGGCCTCTACGTCGGGACGTGCGTTGGCCTCTACGTCGGGACGTGCGTTGGCCTCTACGTCGGGACGTGCGTTGGCCTCTACGTCGGGACGTGCGTTGGCCTCTACGTCGGGATTTAGCTTACTTTCAGCTCTAAATCGGGACGTGCGTTGGGCGCTACGTCGGGACGTGCGTTGGGCGCTACTTCGGGACGTGCCTTGGGCGCTACGTCGGGATTTAGCTTACTTTCAGCTCTACGTCGGGACGTACGTTGGGCTCTCTATGTCGGGACGTGCGTTGGGCTCTACGTCGGGACGTGCGTTGGGCTCTACGTCGGGACGTGCGTTGGGCTCTACGTCGGGACCTGCGTTGGGCTCTACGTCGGGACCTGCGTTGGGCTCTACGTCGGGATTTAGCTTACTTTCAGGTCTACATCGGGACGTGCGTTGGGCTCTACGTCGGGACGTGCGTTGGCCTCTACGTCGGGATTTAGCTTACTTTCAGCTCTACGTCGGGACGTGTGTTGGGCTCTACGTCGGGATTTACCTTACTTTCAGCTCTACGTCGGGACGTGTGTTGGGCTCTACGTCGGGACGTGCGTTGGGCTCTACGTCGGGATTTAGCTTACTTTCAGCTCTACGTCGGGACGTGCGTTGGCCTCTACGTCGGGACGTGCGTTGGCTTGTACGTCGGTATTTAGCTTACTTTCAGCTCTACGTCGGGACGTGCGTTGGCCTCTACGTCGGGACGTGCGTTGGCCTCTTCGTCGGGATTTAGCTTACTTTCAGGTCTACGTCGGGACGTGTGTTGGGCTCTACGTCGGGATTTAGCTTACTTTAAGCTCTACGTCGGGACGTGCGTTGGGCTGTACGTCGGGACGTGCGCTTGCCTCTACGTCGGGACGTGCGCTGGTCTCTACGTCGGGACGTGCGTTGGCCTTAACGTCGGGATTTAGCTTACTTTCAGCTCTACGTTGGGACGTGCCTTGGCCTGTACGTCGGGACGTGCGTTGGCCTCTACGTTGGGATTTAGCTTACTTACAGCTCTACGTCGGGACGTGCATTGGGCTCTAAGTCGGGATTTAGCTTACTTTCAGCTCTACGTCGGGACGTGCGTTGGGCTCTACGTCGGGACGTGCGTTGGGCTCTACGTCGGGACGTGCGTTGGGCTCTACGTCGGGATTTAGCTAACTTTCAGCTCTACGTCGGGACGTGCGTTGGGCTCTACGTCGGGACGTGCGTTGGGCTCTACGTCGGGACGTGCGTTGGGCTCTACGTCGGGATTTAGCTTACTTTCAGCTCTATGTTGGGACGTGCGTTGGCCTCTACGTCGGGATTTAGCTTACTTTCAGCTCTACGTCGGGACGTGCGTTGGGCTCTACGTCTGTAGTTAGCTAATTTCAGCTCTACGTCGGGACGTGCGTTGGGCTCTACGTCTGTAGTTAGCTAACTTTCAGCTCTACGTCG
This sequence comes from Leptosomus discolor, assembly GCF_034619465.1. Lineage (NCBI taxonomy): Eukaryota > Metazoa > Chordata > Aves > Leptosomiformes > Leptosomidae > Leptosomus > Leptosomus discolor. The sequence continues at coordinate 1,418,840 of NW_028237819.1, forward strand.
GGACGTGCGTTGGGCGCTACGTCGGGACGTGCGTTGGGCGCTACGTCGGGACGTGCGTTGGGCTCTACGTCGGGATTTAGCTTACTTTCAGCTCTACGTCAGGACGTGCGTTGGCCTCTACGTCGGGACGTGCGTTGGCCTCTACGTCGGGACGTGCGTTGGCCTCTACGTCGGGACGTGCGTTGGCCTCTACGTCGGGACGTGCGTTTGCCTCTACGTCGGGACGTGCGTTGGCCTCTACTTCGGGACGTGCGTTGGCCTCTACTTCGGGCGTGCGTTGGCCTCTACGTCGGGATTTAGCTTACTTTCAGCTCTAAGTCGGGACGTGCGTTGGGCGCTACGTCGGGACGTGCGTTGGGCGCTACTTCGGGACGTGCGTTGGGCGCTACGTCGGGATTTAGCTTACTTTCAGCTCTACGTCGGGACGTGCGTTGGGCTCTACGTCGGGACGTGCGTTGGGGTCTACGTCGGGATTTAGCTATCTTTCAGCTCTACGTCGGGACGTGCGTTGGGCTCTAGGTCGGGACGTGCGTTGGGCTCTACGTCGGGATTTAGCTTACTTTCAGCTCTATGTTGGGACGTGCGTTGGCCTCTACGTCGGGATTTAGCTTACTTTCAGCTCTACGTCGGGACGTGCGTTGGGCTCTACGTCGGGATTTAGCTTACTTTAAGCTCTACGTCGGGACGTGCGTTGGGCTCTACGTCGGGACGTGCGTTGGGCTCTACGTCGGGATTTAGCTTACTTGCAGCTCTACGTCAGGACGTGCGTTGGCCTCTACGTCGGGACGTGCGTTGTCCTCTACGTCGGGACGTGCGTTGGCCTCTACGTCGGGACGTGCGTTGGGCTCTAGGTCGGGACGTGCGTTGGGCTCTACGTCGGGATTTAGCTTACTTTCAGCTCTATGTTGGGACGTGCGTTGGCCTCTACGTCGGGATTTAGCTTACTTTCAGCTCTACGTCGGGACGTGCGTTGGGCTCTACGTCGGGACGTGCGTTGGGCTCTACGTCGGGACGTGCGTTGGGCTCTACGTCGGGACGTGCGTTGGGCTCTACGTCGGGACGTGCGTTGGGCTCTACATCTGTAGTTAGCTAACTTTCAGCTGTACGTCGGGACGTGCGTTGGGCTCTACGTCTCTAGTTAACTAATTTCAGCTCTACGTCGGGACGTGCGTTGGGCTCTACGTCTGTAGTTAGCTAACTTTCAGCTCTACGTCGGGACGTGCGTTGGGCTCTACGTCGGGACGTGCGTTGGGCTCTACGTCGGGATTTAGCTTACTTTCAGCTCTACGTCGGGACGTGCGTTGGCCTCTACGTCGGGACGTGCGTTGTCCTCTACGCCGGGACGTGCGTTGGCCTCTAAGTCGGGACTTGCGTTGGCCTCTACGTCGGGACGTGCGTTGGCCTCTACGTCGGGATTTAGCTTACTTTCAGCTCTATGTCGGGACGTGCGTTGGGCGCTACGTCGGGACGTGCGTTGGGCGTTGCTTCGGGACGTGCGTTGTGCGCTACGTCGGGATTTAGCTTACTTTCAGCTCTACGTCGGGACGTGCGTTGGGCTCTACGTTGGGACGTGCGGTGGGCTCTACGTCGGGACGTGCGGTGGGCTCTACGTCGGGATTTAGCTTACTTTCAGCTCTACGTCGGGACGTGCGTTGGCCTCTACTTCGGGACGTGCGTTGGCCTCTACTTCGGGATTTAGCTTACTTTCAGCTCTACGTCGGGACGTGCGTTGGCCTCTACGTCGGGACGTGCGTTGGCCTCTACGTCGGGATTTAGCTTACTTTCAGCTCTACGTCGGGACGTGCGTTGGGCTCTACGTCGGGATTTAGCTTACTTTCAGCTCTACGTCGGGACGTGCGTTGGGCTTTACGTCGGGACGTGCGTTGGGCTCTACGTCGGGACGTGCGTTGGGCTCTACGTCTGTAGTTAGCTAACTTTCAGCTCTACGTCAGGACGTGCGTTGGGCTCTATGTCGGGACGTGCGTTGGGCTCTACGTCGGGACGTGCCTTGGGCTCTACGTCGGGATTTAGCTTACTTTCAGCTCTACGTCGGGACGTGCGTTGGGCTCCACGTCGGGACGTGCGTTGGGCTCTACGTCGGGACGTGCGTTGGGCTCTACGTCTGTAGTTAGCTAACTTTCTGCTCTACGTCGGGACGTGCGTTGGGCTCTACGTTTGTAGTTAGCTAACTTTCAGCTCTACGTCGGGACGTGCGTTGGGCTCTACGTCGGGACGTGCGTTGGGCTCTACGTCGGGACGTGCGTTGGGCTCTACGTCGGGACGTGCGTTGGGCTCTACGTCGGGATTTAGTTTACTTTCAGCTCTACGTCGGGACGTGCGTTGGGCTCTACGTCGGGACGTGCGTTGGCCTCTACGTCGGGACGTGCGTTGGCCTCTACGTCGGGACGTGCGTTGGCTTCTACGTCGGGATTTAGCTTACCTTCAGCTCTACGTCGGGACGCGCGTTGGGCTCTACGTCGGGACGCGCGTTGGGCTCTACGTCGGGACGCGCGTTGGGCTCTACGTCGGGACGCGCGTTGGGCTCTACGTCGGGACGCGCGTTGGGCTCTACGTCGGGACGCGCGTTGGGCTCTACGTCTGTAGTTAGCTAACTTTCAGCTCTACGTCGGGACGCGCGTTGGGCTCTTCGTCTGTAGTTAGCTAACTTTCAGCTCTACGTCGGGACGTGCGTTGGGCTCTACGTCGGGACGTGCGTTGGGCTCTAGGTCGGGACGTGCGTTGGGCTCTAGGTCGGGATTTAGCTTACCTTCAGGTCTACGTCGGGACGTGCGTTGTGCTCTACGTCGGGACGTGCGTTGGCCTCTACGTCGGGATTTAGCTTACTTTCAGCTCTACGTCGGGACGTGCGTTGGACGCTACGTCGGGACGTGCGTTGGGCGCTACGTCGGGACGTGCGTTGGGCGCTACGTCGGGACGTGCGTTGGGCGCTACGTCGGGACGTGCGTTGGGCGCTACGTCGGGATTTAGCTTACTTTCAGCTCTACCTCGGGACGTGCGTTGGGCTCTATGTCGGGATGTGCGTTGGGCTCTACGTCAGGACGTGCGTTGGGCTCTACGTCGGGACGTGCGTTGGGCTCTACGTCGGGATTTAGCTTACTTTCAGATCTACGTCGGGACGTGCGTTGGCCTCTATGTCGGGACGTGCGTTGGCCTCTACGTCGGGATTTAGCTTACTTTCAGCTCTACATCGGGACGTGCGTTGGCCTCTACGTCGGGACGTGCGTTGGCCTCTACGTCGGGATTTAGCTTACTTTCAGCTCTACGTCGGGACGTCCGTTGGGCTCTACGTCGGGATTTAGCTTACTTTCAGCTCTACGTCGGGACGTGCGTTGGGCTCTAAGTCGGGACGTGCGTTGGGCTCTGCGTCGGGACGTGCGTTGGGCTCTGCGTCGGGACGTGCGTTGGGCTCTGCGTCGGGACGTGCGTTGGGCTCTGCGTCGGGACGTGCGTTGGCCTCTACGTCGGGACGTGCGTTGGCTTCTACGTCGGGATTTAGCTTACCTTCAGCTCTACGTCGGGACGTGCGTTGGGCTCTACGTCGGGACGTGCGTTGGGCTCTACGTCGGGACGTGCGTTGGGCTCTACGTCGGGACGTGCGTTGGGCTCTACGTCGGGATTTAGCTTACTTTCAGCTCTATGTTGGGACGTGCGTTGGCCTCTACGTCGGGATTTAGCTTACTTTCAGCTCTACGTCGGGACGTGCGTTGGGCTCTACGTCTGTAGTTAGCTAATTTCAGCTCTACGTCGGGACGTGCGTTGGGCTCTACGTCTGTAGTTAGCTAACTTTCAGCTCTACGTCGGGACGTGCGCTGGGCGCTACGTCGGGACGTGCGTTGGGCTCTACGTCAGGACGTGCGTTGGGGTCTACGTCGGGATTTAGCTTACTTTCAGCTCTACGTCAGGACGTGCGTTGGCCTCTACGTCGGGACGTGCGTTGGCCTCTACGTCGGGACGTGCGTTGGCCTCTACGTCGGGATTTAGCTTACTTTCAGCTCTAAGTCGGGACGTGCGTTGGGCGCTACGTCGGGACGTGCGTTGGGCGCTACTTCGGGACGTGCGTTGGGCGCTACGTCGGGATTTAGCTTACTTTCAGCTCTACGTCGGGACGTGCGTTGGGCTCTACGTCGGGACGTGCGTTGGGGTCTACGTCGGGATTTAGCTATCTTTCAGCTCTACGTCGGGACGTGCTTTGGGCTCTACGTCGGGACGTGCGTTGGGCTCTAGGTCGGGACGTGCGTTGGGCTCTACGTCGGGATTTAGCTTACTTTCAGCTCTATGTTGGGACGTGCGTTGGCCTCTACGTCGGGATTTAGCTTACTTTCAGCTCTACGTCGGGACGTGCGTTGGGCTCTACGTCGGGACGTGCGTTGGGCTCTACGTCGGGACGTGCGTTGGGCTCTACGTCGGGACGTGCGTTGGGCTCTACGTCGGGACGTGCGTTGGGCTCTACATCTGTAGTTAGCTAACTTTCAGCTGTACGTTGGGACGTGCGTTGGGCTCTACGTCTGTAGTTAACTAATTTCAGCTCTACGTCGGGACGTGCGTTGGGCTCTACGTCTGTAGTTAGCTAACTTTCAGCTCTACGTCGGGACGTGCGTTGGGCTCTACGTCGGGACGTGCGTTGGGCTCTACGTCGGGATTTAGCTTACTTTCAGCTCTACGTTGTGACGTGCGTTGGGCGCTACGTCGGGACGTGCGTTGTCCTCTACGCCGGGACGTGCGTTGTCCTCTACGCCGGGACGTGCGTTGGCCTCTAAGTCGGGACGTGCGTTGGCCTCTACGTCGGGACGTGCGTTGGCCTCTACGTCGGGACGTGCGTTGGCCTCTACGTCGGGATTTAGCTTACTTTCAGCTCTACGTCGGGACGTGCGTTGGGCGCTACGTCGGGACGTGCGTTGGGCGCTACGTCGGGACGTGCGTTGGGCGCTACGTCGGGACGTGCGTTGGGCGTTGCTTCGGGACGTGCGTTGGGCTCTACGTCGGGACGTGCGTTGGGCTCTACGTCGGGACGTGCGTTGGGCTCTACGTCGGGACGTGCGTTGGGCTCTACGTCGGGACGTGCGTTGGGCTCTACGTCGGGACGTGCGTTGGGCTCTACATCTGTAGTTAGCTAACTTTCAGCTGTACGTCGGGACGTGCGTTGGGCTCTACGTCTGTAGTTAACTAATTTCAGCTCTACGTCGGGACGTGCGTTGGGCTCTACGTCTGTAGTTAGCTAACTTTCAGCTCTACGTCGGGACGTGCGTTGGGCTCTACGTCGGGACGTGCGTTGGGCTCTACGTCGGGATTTAGCTTACTTTCAGCTCTACGTTGGGACGTGCGTTGGGCGCTACGTCGGGACGTGCGTTGTCCTCTACGCCGGGACGTGCGTTGGCCTCTAAGTCGGGACGTGCGTTGGCCTCTACGTCGGGACGTGCGTTGGCCTCTACGTCGGGATTTAGCTTACTTTCAGCTCTACGTCGGGACGTGCGTTGGGCGCTACGTCGGGACGTGCGTTGGGCGCTACGTCGGGACGTGCGTTGGGCGTTGCTTCGGGACGTGCGTTGGGCGCTACGTCGGGATTTAGCTTACTTTCAGCTCTATGTCGGGACGTGCGTTGGGCTCTACGTTGGGACTTGCGGTGGGCTCTACGTCGGGACGTGCGTTGGGCTCTACGTCGGGATTTAGCTTACTTTCAGCTCTACGTCGGGACGTGCGTTGTCCTCTACTTCGGGACGTGCGTTGGCCTCTACTTCGGGACGTGCGTTGGCCTCTACTTCGGGATTTAGCTTACTTTCAGCTCTACGTCGGGACGTGCGTTGGCCTCTACGTCGGGATTTAGCTTACTTTCAGCTCTACGTCGGGACGTGTGTTGGGCTCTACGTCGGGATTTAGCTTACTTTCAGCTCTACGTCGGGACGTGCGTTGGGCTTTACGTCGGGACGTGCGTTGGGCTCTACGTCGGGACGTGCGTTGGGCTCTACGTCTGTAGTTAGCTAACTTTCAGCTCTACGTTGGGACTTGCGTTGGGCTCTATGTCGGGACGTGCGTTGGGCTCTACGTCGGGACGTGCCTTGGGCTCTACGTCGGGATTTAGCTTACTTTCAGCTCTACGTCGGGACGTGCGTTGGGCTCCACGTCGGGACGTGCGTTGGGCTCTACGTCGGGACGGGCGTTGGGCTCTACGTCTGTAGTTAGCTAACTTTCTGCTCTACGTCGGGACGTGCGTTGGGCTCTACGTTTGTAGTTAGCTAACTTTCAGCTCTACGTCGGGACGTGCGTTGGGCTCTAAGTCGGGACGTGCTTTGGGCTCTACGTCGGGATTTAGTTTACTTTCAGCTCTACGTCGGGACGTGCGTTGGCCTCTACGTCGGGACGTGCGTTGGGCTCTACGTCGGGACGTGCGTTGGCCTCTACGTCGGGACGTGCGTTGGCTTCTACGTCGGGATTTAGCTTACCTTCAGCTCTACGTCGGGACGTGCATTGGGCTCTACGTCGGGACGCGCGTTGGGCTCTACGTCGGGACGCGCGTTGGGCTCTACGTCGGGACGCGCGTTGGGCTCTACGTCGGGACGCGCGTTGGGCTCTACGTCTGTAGTTAGCTAACTTTCAGCTCTACGTCGGGACGCTTGTTGGGCTCTTCGTCTGTAGTTAGCTAACTTTCAGCTCTACGTCGGGACGTGCGTTGGGCTCTAGGTCGGGACGTGCGTTGGGCTCTAGGTCGGGATTTAGCTTACCTTCAGGTCTACGTCGGGACGTGCGTTGGGCTCTACGTCGGGACGTGCGTTGGGCTCTACGTCGGGACGTGCGTTGGGCTCTACGTCGGGACGTGCGTTGGGCTCTACGTCGGGACGTGCGTTGGGCTCTACATCTGTAGTTAGCTAAGTTTCAGCTCTATGTCGGGACGTGCGTTGGGCTCTACGTCTGTAGTTAGCTAACTTTCAGCTCTACGTCGGGACGTGCGTTGGGCTCTACGTCGGGACGTGCGTTGGGCTCTACGTCTGTAGTTAGCTTACTTTCAGCTCTATGTCGGGACGTGCGTTGGGCTCTACGTCGGGATTTAGCTAACTTTCAGCTCTACGTCGGGACGTGCGTTGGGCTCTACATCTGTAGTTAGCTAACTTTCAGCTCTACGTCAAGACGTGCGTTGGGCTCTACGTCGGGACGTGCGTTGAGCTCTACGTCGGGACGTGCGTTGGGCTCTACGTCGGGATTTAGCTTACTTTCAGCTCTACGTCGGGACGTGCGTTGGGCTCTACGTCGGGACGTGCGTTGGCCTCTACGTCGGGATTTAGCTTACTTTCAGCTCTACGTCGGGACGTGCGTTGGGCGCTACGTCGGGACGTGCGTTGGGCGCTACGTCGGGACGTGCGTTGGGCGCTACGTCGGGACGTGCGTTGGGCTCTACATCTGTAGTTAGCTAACTTTCAGCTCTACGTCAAGACGTGCGTTGGGCTCTACGTCGGAACGTGCGTTGGGCTCTACGTCGGGACGTGCGTTGAGCTCTACGTCGGGACGTGCGTTGGGCTCTACGTCGGGATTTAGCTTACTTTCAGCTCTACGTCGGGACGTGCGTTGGGCGCTACGTCGGGACGTGCGTTGGGCGCTACGTCGGGACGTGCGTTGGGCGCTACTTCGGGACATGTGTTGGGCGCTATGTCGGGATTTAGCTTACTTTCAGCTCTACCTCGGGACGTGCGTTGGGCTCTACGTCGGGATGTGCGTTGGGCTCTACGTCAGGACGTGCGTTGGGGTCTACGTCGGGACGTGCGTTGGGCTCTACGTCGGGACGTGCGTTGGGCTCTACGTCGGGATTTAGCTTACTTTCAGATCTACGTCGGGACGTGCGTTGGCCTCTACGTCGGGACGTGCGTTGGCCTCTACGTCGGGATTTAGCTTACTTTCAGCTCTACATCGGGACGTGCGTTGGCCTCTACGTCGGGACGTGCGTTGGCCTCTAAGTCGGGACGTGCGTTGGCCTCTACGTCGGGACGTGCGTTGGCCTCTACGTCGGGATTTAGCTTACTTTCAGCTCTACGTCGGGACGTGCGTTGGGCGCTACGTCGGGACGTGCGTTGGGCGCTACTTCGGGACATGTGTTGGGCGCTATGTCGGGATTTAGCTTACTTTGAGCTCTACCTCGGGACGTGCGTTGGCCTCTAAGTCGGGACGTGCGTTGGCCTCTAAGTCGGGACGTGCGTTGGCCTCTACGTCGGGACGTGCGTTGGCCTCTACGTCGGGATTTAGCTTACTTTCAGCTCTACGTCGGGACGTGCGTTGGGCTCTACGTCGGGACGTGCGGTGGGCTCTACGTCGGGACGTGCGGTGGGCTCTACGTCGGGATTTAGCTTACTTTCAGCTCTACGTCGGGACGTGCGTTGGCCTCTACTTCGGGACGTGCGTTGGCCTCTACTTCGGGATTTAGCTTACTTTCAGCTCTACGTCGGGACGTGCGTTGGCCTCTACGTTGGGACGTGCGTTGGCCTCTACGTCGGGATTTAGCTTACTTTCAGCTCTACGTCGGGACGTGTGTTGGGCTCTACGTCGGGATTTAGCTTACTTTCAGCTCTACGTCGGGACGTGCGTTGGGCTTTACGTCGGGACGTGCGTTGGGCTCTACGTCGGGACGTGCGTTGGGCTCTACGTCTGTAGTTAGCTAACTTTCAGCTCTATGTCGGGACGTGCGTTGGGCTCTATGTCGGGACGTGCGTTGGGCTCTACGTCGGGACGTGCCTTGGGCTCTACGTCGGGATTTAGCTTACTTTCAGCTCTACGTCGGGACGTGCGTTGGGCTCCACGTCGGGACGTGCGTTGGGCTCCACGTCGGGACGTGCGTTGGGCTCTACGTCGGGACGGGCGTTGGGCTCTACGTCTGTAGTTAGCTAACTTTCTGCTCTACGTCGGGACGTGCGTTGGGCTCTACGTTTGTAGTTAGCTAACTTTCAGCTCTACGTCGGGACGTGCGTTGGGCTCTACGTCGGGACGTGCGTTGGGCTCTACGTCGGGATTTAGTTTACTTTCAGCTCTACGTCGGGACGTGCGTTGGCCTCTACGTCGGGACGTGCGTTGGGCTCTACGTCGGGACGTGCGTTGGCCTCTACGTCGGGACGTGCGTTGGCTTCTACGTCGGGATTTAGCTTACCTTCAGCTCTACGTCGGGACGTGCATTGGGCTCTACGTCGGGACGTGCGTTGGGCTCTACGTCGGGACGCGCGTTGGGCTCTACGTCGGGACGCGCGTTGGGCTCTACGTCGGGACGCGCGTTGGGCTCTACGTCGGGACGCGCGTTGGGCTCTACGTCTGTAGTTAGCTAACTTTCAGCTCTACGTCGGGACGCGTGTTGGGCTCTTCGTCTGTAGTTAGCTAACTTTCAGCTCTAGGTCGGGACGTGCGTTGGGCTCTAGGTCGGGACGTGCGTTGGGCTCTAGGTCGGGACGTGCGTTGGGCTCTAGGTCGGGACGTGCGTTGGGCTCTAGTTCGGGATTTAGCTTACCTTCAGGTCTACGTCGGGACGTGCGTTGGGCTCTACGTCGGGACGTGCGTTGGGCTCTACGTCGGGACGTGCGTTTGGCTCTACGTCGGGACGTGCGTTTGGCTCTACGTCGGGACGTGCGTTGGGCTCTACGTCGGGACGTGCGTTGGGCTCTACATCTGTAGTTAGCTAAGTTTCAGCTCTATGTCGGGACGTGCGTTGGGCTCTACGTCTGTAGTTAGCTAACTTTCAGCTCTACGTCGGGACGTGCGTTGGGCTCTACGTCGGGACGTGCGTTGGGCTCTACGTCGGGACGTGCGTTGGGCTCTACGTCGGGACGTGCGTTGGGCTCTACGTCGGGACGTGCGTTGGGCTCTACGTCTGTAGTTAGCTTACTTTCAGCTCTATGTCGGGACGTGCGTTGGGCTCTACGTCGGGATTTAGCTAACTTTCAGCTCTACGTCGGGACGTGCGTTGGGCTCTACATCTGTAGTTAGCTAACTTTCAGCTCTACGTCAAGACGTGCGTTGGGAGCTACGTCGGAACGTGCGTTGGGAGCTACGTCGGAACGTGCGTTGGGAGCTACGTCGGAACGTGCGTTGGGCTCTACGTCGGGACGTGCGTTGAGCTCTACGTCGGGACGTGCGTTGGGCTCTACGTCGGGATTTAGCTTACTTTCAGCTCTACGTCGGGACGTGCGTTGGGCTCTACGTCGGGACGTGCGTTGGCCTCTACGTCGGGATTTAGCTTACTTTCAGCTCTACGTCGGGACGTGCGTTGGACGCTACGTCGGGACGTGCGTTGGGCGCTACGTCGGGACGTGCGTTGGGCGCTACGTCGGGACGTGCGTTGGGCGCTACTTCGGGACATGTGTTGGGCGCTATGACGGGATTTAGCTTACTTTCAGCTCTACCTCGGGACGTGCGTTGGGCTCTATGTCGGGACGTGCGTTGGGCTCTACGTCAGGACGTGCGTTGGGCTCTACGTCGGGACGTGCGTTGGGCTCTACGTCGGGATTTAGCTTACTTTCAGCTCTACGTCGGGACGTGCGTTGGCCTCTACGTCGGGACGTGCGTTGGCCTCTACGTCGGGATTTAGCTTACTTTCAGCTCTACGTCGGGACGTCCGTTGGGCTCTACGTCGGGATTTAGCTTACTTTCAGCTCTACGTCGGGACGTGCATTGGGCTCTAAGTCGGGACGTGCGTTGGGCTCTACGTCGGGATTTAGCTTACTTTAAGCTCTACGTCGGGACGTGCGTTGGGCTCTACGCCGGGACGTGCGTTGGGGTCTACGTCGGGACGTGCGTTGGGCTCTACGTCGGGATTTAGCTTACTTTCAGGTCTACGTCGGGACGTGCGTTGGGCTCTACGTCGGGACGTGCGTTGGGCTCTACGTCGGGACGTGCGTTGGGCTCTACGTCGGGACGTGCGTTGGGCTCTACGTCGGGATTTAGTTTACTTTCAGCTCTACGTCGGGACGTGCGTTGGCCTCTACGTCGGGACGTGCGTTGGGCTCTACGTCGGGACGTGCGTTGGCCTCTACGTCGGGACGTGCGTTGGCTTCTACGTCGGGATTTAGCTTACCTTCAGCTCTACGTCGCGACGCGCGTTGGGCTCTACGTCGGGACGCGCGTTGGGCTCTACGTCGGGACGCGCGTTGGGCTCTACGTCGGGACGCGCGTTGGGCTCTACGTCGGGACGCGCGTTGGGCTCTACGTCGCGACGCGCGTTGGGCTCTACGTCGGGACGCGCGTTGGGCTCTACGTCGGGACGCGCGTTGGGCTCTACGTCTGTAGTTAGCTAACTTTCAGCTCTACGTCGGGACGCGCGTTGGGCTCTTCGTCTGTAGTTAGCTAACTTTCAGCTCTACGTCGGGACGCGCGTTGGGCTCTTCGTCTGTAGTTAGCTAACTTTCAGCTCTACGTCGGGACGTGCGTTGGGCTCTACGTCGGGACGTGCGTTGGGCTCTAGGTCGGGATTTAGCTTACCTTCAGGTCTACGTCGGGACGTGCGTTGGGCTCTACGTCGGGACGTGCGTTGGGCTCTACGTCGGGACGTGCGTTGGGCTCTACGTCTGTAGTTAGCTAAGTTTCAGCTCTATGTCGGGACGTGCGTTGGGCTCTACGTCTGTAGTTAGCTAACTTTCAGCTCTACGTCGGGACGTGCGTTGGGCTCTACGTCGGGACGTGCGTTGGGCTCTACGTCGGGATTTAGCTAACTTTCAGCTCTACGTCGGGACGTGCGTTGGGCTCTACATCTGTAGTTAGCTAACTTTCAGCTCTACGTCAAGACGTGCGTTGGGAGCTACGTCGGAACGTGCGTTGGGCTCTACGTCGGGACGTGCGTTGAGCTCTACGTCGGGACGTGCGTTGGGCTCTACGTCGGGATTTAGCTTACTTTCAGCTCTACGTCGGGACGTGCGTTGGGCGCTACGTCGGGACGTGCGTTGGGCGCTACGTCGGGACGTGCGTTGGGCGCTACGTCGGGACGTGCGTTGGGCGCTACGTCGGGACGTGCGTTGGGCGCTACTTCGGGACATGTGTTGGGCGCTATGTCGGGATTTAGCTTACTTTCAGCTCTACCTCGGGACGTGCGTTGGGCTCTATGTCGGGATGTGCGTTGGGCTCTACGTCAGGACGTGCGTTGGGCTCTACGTCGGGACGTGCGTTGGGCTCTACGTCGGGATTTAGCTTACTTTCAGATCTACGTCGGGACGTGCGTTGGCCTCTACGTCGGGACGTGCGTTGGCCTCTACGTCGGGATTTAGCTTACTTTCAGCTCTACATCGGGACGTGCGTTGGCCTCTACGTCGGGACGTGCGTTGGCCTCTACGTCGGGATTTAGCTTACTTTCAGCTCTACGTCGGGACGTCCGTTGGGCTCTACGTCGGGATTTAGCTTACTTTCAGCTCTACGTCGGGACGTGCGTTGGGCTCTAAGTCGGGACGTGCGTTGGGCTCTACGTCGGGATTTAGCTTACTTTAAGCTCTACGTCGGGACGTGCGTTGGGCTCTACGTCGGGACGTGCGTTGGGGTCTACGTCGGGACGTGCGTTGGGCTCTACGTCGGGATTTAGCTTACTTTCAGGTCTACGTCGGGACGTGCGTTGGGCTCTACGTCGGGACGTGCGTTGGGCTCTACGTCGGGACGTGCGTTGGGCTCTACGTCGGGATTTATCTTACTTTTCAGCTCTACGTCGGGACGTGCGTTGGCCTCTACGTCGGGACGTGCGTTGGCCTCTACGTCGGGACGTGCGTTGGCCTCTACGTCGGGACGTGCGTTGGCCTCTACGTCGGGACGTGCGTTGGCCTCTACGTCGGGATTTAGCTTACTTTCAGCTCTACGTCGGGACGTGCGTTGGATGCTACGTCGGGACGTGCGTTGGGCGCTATGTCGGGACGTGCGTTGGGCGGTACTTCGGGACGTGCGTTGGGCGCTACGTTGGAATTTAGCTTACTTTCAGCTCTACGTCGGGACGTGCGTTGGGCTCTACGTCGGGACGTGCGTTGGGCTCTACGTCGGGACGTGCGTTGGGCTCTACGTCGGGATTTAGCTTACTTTGAGCTCTACGTCGGGACGTGCGTTGGGCTCTACGTCGGGACGTGCGTTGGGCTCTACGTCGGGATTTAGCTTACTTTCAGCTCTACGTCGGGACGTGCGTTGGCCTCTACGTCGGCATTTAGCTTACTTTCAGCTCTACGTCGGGACGTGCGTTGGGCTCTACGTCGGGACGTGCGTTGGGCTCTACGTCGGGACGTGCGTTGGGCTCTACGTCGGGATTTAGCTTACTTTAAGCTCTACGTCGGGACGTGCGTTGGGCTCTACGTCGGGACGTGCGTTGGGCTCTACGTCGGGATTTAGCTTACTTTCAGGTCTACGTCGGGACGTGCGTTGGGCTCTACGTCGGGACGTGCGTTAGGCTCTACGTCGGGACGTGCGTTGGGCTCTACGTCGGGACGTGCGTTGGGCTCTACGTCGGGATTTAGCTTACTTTTCAGGTCAACGTCGGGACGTGCGTTGGGCTCTACGTCTGTAGTTAGCTAACTTTCAGCTCTACATCGGGACGTGCGTTGGGCTCTACGTCGGGACGTGCGTTGGGCTCTACGTCGGGACGTGCGTTGGGCTCTACGTCTGTAGTCAGCTAATTTTCAGCTCTACGTCGGGACGTGCGTTGCGCTCTACGTCGGGACGTGCGTTGGGCTCTACGTCGGGATTTAGCTTACTTTCAGCTCTACGTCGGGACGTGCGTTGGGCTCTACGTCGGGACGTGCGTTGGGCTCTACGTCGGGATTTAGCTTACTTTCAGCTCTACGTCGGGACGTGCATTGGCCTCTACGTCGGCATTTAGCTTACTTTCAGCTCTACGTCAGGACGTGCGTTGGGCTCTGCGTCGGGACGTGCGTTGGGCTCTACGTCGGGAGGTGCGTTGGGCTCTACGTCGGGACGTGCGTTGGGTTCTACGTCGGGACCTGCGTTGGGCTCTACGTCTGTAGTTAGCTAACTTTCTGCTCTACGTCGGGACGTGCGTTGGGCTCTACGTCTGTAGTTAGCTAACTTTCAGCTCTACGTCGGGACGTGCGTTGGGCTGTACGTCGGGACGTGCGTTGGGCTTTACGTTGGGACGTGCGTTGGGCTCTACGTCGGGATTTAGCTTACTTTCAGCTCTACGTCGGGACGTGCGTTGCCTCTACGTCGGGACGTGCGTTGGGCGCTACATCAGGACGTGCGTTGGCCTCTACGTCGGGACGTGCGTTGGCCTCTACGTCGGGATTTAGCTTACTTTCAGCTCTACGTCGGGACGTGCGTTGGCCTCTACGTCGGGACGTGCGTTGGGCTCTACGTCGGGACACGCGTTGGGCTCTACGTCGGGACGCGCGTTGGGCTCTACGTCTGTAGTTAGCTAACTTTCAGCTCTACGTCGGGACGCGCGTTGGGCTCTTCGTCTGTAGTTAGCTAACTTTCAGCTCTACGTCGGGACGTGCGTTGGGCTCTACGTCGGGACGTGCTTTGGGCTCTACGTCGGGACGTGCGTTGGGCTCTACGTCGGGATTTAGCTTACTTTCAGCTCTACGTCGGGACGTGCGTTGTGCTCTACGTCGGGACGTGCGTTGGGCTCTACGTCGGGACGTGCTTTGGGCTCTACGTCGGGATTTAGCTTACTTTCAGCTCTACGTCGGGACGTGCGTTGGGCTCTACTTCGGGACGTGCGTTGGGCACTACGTCGGGACGTGCGTTGGGCACTACGTCGGGACGTGCGTTGGCCTCTACGTCGGGATTTAGCTTTTTTTCAGGTCTACGTCGGGACGTGCGTTGGGCTCTACTTCGGGACGTGCGTTGGGCTCTACGTCGGGACGTGCGTTGGGCTCTACGTCGGGACGTGCGTTGGGCTCTACGTCGGGACGTGCGTTGGGCTCTACGTCGGGATTTAGCTTACTTTCAGCTCTACGTCGGGACGTGCGTTGGGCTCTACGTCGGGACGTGCGTTGGGCTCTACGTCAGGATTTAGCTTACTTTCAGCTCTACGTCGGGACGTGCGTTGGCCTCTACGTCGGGACGTGCGTTGGGCGCTACGTCGGGACGTGCGTTGGCCTCTACGTCGGGACGTGCGTTGGCCTCTACGTCGGGATTTAGCTTACTTTCAGCTCTACGTCGGGACACGCGTTGGGCTCTACGTCGGGACGTGCGTTGGGCTCTACGTCGGGACACGCGTTGGGCTCTACGTCGGGACGCGCGTTGGGCTCTACGTCTGTAGTTAGCTAACTTTCAGCTCTACGTCGGGACGCGCGTTGGGCTCTTCGTCTGTAGTTAGCTAAGTTTCAGCTCTACGTCGGGACGTGCGTTGGGCTCTACGTCGGGATTTAGCTTACTTTCAGCTCTACGTCGGGACGTGCGTTGGCCTCTACGTCGGGACGTGCGTTGGCCTCTACGTCGGGATTTAGCTTACGTTCAGCTCTACGTCGGGACGTGCGTTGGGCGCTACGTCGGGACGTGCGTTGGGCGCTACTTCGGGACATGTGTTGGGCGCTATGTCGGGATTTAGCTTACTTTCAGCTCTACGTCGGGATGTGCGTTGGGCTCTATGTCGGGATGTGCGTTGGGCTCTACGTCGGGACGTGCGTTGGGCTCTACGTCGGGACGTGCGTTGGGCTCTACGTCGGGACGTGCGTTGGGCTCTACGTCGGGATTTAGCTTACTTTCAGCTCTACGTCGGGACGTGCGTTGGCCTCTACGTCGGGACGTGCGTTGGCCTCTACGTCGGGATTTAGCTTATTTCAGCTCTACATCGGGACGTGCGTTGGGCTCTACGTCGGGACGTGCGTTGGGCTCTACGTCGGGATTTAGCTTACTTTCAGCTCTACGTCGGGACGTGCGTTGGGCTCTACGTCGGGACGTGCGTTGGGCTCTACGTCGGGACGTGCGTTGGGTTCTACGTCGGGACGTGCGTTGGGCTCTACGTCTGTAGTTTGCTAACTTTCAGCTCTACGTCGGGACGTGCGTTGGGCTCTACGTCGGGAAGTGCGTTGGGCTCTACGTCTGTATTTTGCTAACTTTCAGCTCTACGTCGGGACGTGCGTTGGGCTCTACGTCGGGACGTGCATTGGGCTCTACGTCGGGACGTGCGTTGGGCTCTACGTCGGGATTTAGCTTACTTTAAGCTCTACGTCGGGACGTGCGTTGGGCTCTACGTCGGGACGTGCGTTGGGGTCTACGTCCGGACGTGCGTTGGGCTCTACGTCTGTAGTTTGCTAACTTTCAGCTCTACGTCGGGACGTGCGTTGGGCTCTACGTCGGGACGTGCGTTGGGCTCTACGTCGGGACGTGCGTTGGGCTCTAGGTCGGGATTTAGCTTACCTTCAGGTCTACGTCGGGACGTGCGTTGGGCTCTACGTCGGGACGTGCGTTGGGCTCTACGTCGGGACGTGCGTTGGGCTCTACGTCGGGACGTGCGTTGGGCTCTACGTCTGTAGTTAGCTAAGTTTCAGCTCTATGTCGGGACGTGCGTTGGGCTCTACGTCTGTAGTTAGCTAACTTTCAGCTCTACGTCGGGACGTGCGTTGGGCTCTACGTCGGGACGTGCGTTGGGCTCTACGTCGGGATTTAGCTAACTTTCAGCTCTACGTCGGGACGTTCGTTGGGCTCTATATCTGTAGTTAGCTAACTTTCAGCTCTACGTCAAGACGTGCGTTGGGAGCTACGTCGGAACGTGCGTTGGGCTCTACGTCGGGACGTGCGTTGAGCTCTACGTCGGGACGTGCGTTGGGCTCTACGTCGGGATTTAGCTTACTTTCAGCTCTACGTCGGGACGTGCGTTGGGCTCTACGTCGGGACGTGCGTTGGGCTCTACGTCGGGACGTGCGTTGGGCGCTACGTCGGGACGTGCGTTGGGCGCTACTTCGGGACATGTGTTGGGCGCTATGTCGGGATTTAGCTTACTTTCAGCTCTACGTCGGGACGTGCGTTGGGCTCTATGTCGGGATGTGCGTTGGGCTCTACGTCAGGACGTGCGTTGGGCTCTACGTCGGGACGTGCGTTGGGCTCTACGTCGGGATTTAGCTTACTTTCAGATCTACGTCGGGACGTGCGTTGGCCTCTACGTCGGGAGGTGCGTTGGCCTCTACGTCGGGATTTAGCTTACTTTCAGCTCTACATCGGGACGTGCGTTGGCCTCTACGTCGGGACGTGCGTTGGCCTCTACGTCGGGATTTAGCTTACTTTCAGCTCTACGTCGGGACGTCCGTTGGGCTCTACGTCGGGATTTAGCTTACTTTCAGCTCTACGTCGGGACGTGCGTTGGGCTCTAAGTCGGGACGTGCGTTGGGCTCTACGTCGGGATTTAGCTTACTTTAAGCTCTACGTCGGGACGTGCGTTGGGCTCTACGTCGGGACGTGCGTTGGGGTCTACGTCGGGACGTGCGTTGGGCTCTACGTCGGGATTTAGCTTACTTTCAGGTCTACGTCGGGACGTGCGTTGGGCTCTACGTCGGGACGTGCGTTGGGCTCTACGTCGGGACGTGCGTTGGGCTCTACGTCGGGATTTAGCTTACTTTTCAGCTCTACGTCGGGACGTGCGTTGGCCTCTACGTCGGGACGTGCGTTGGCCTCTACGTCAGGACGTGCGTTGGCCTCTACGTCGGGATTTAGCTTACTTTCAGCTCTACGTCGGGACGTGCGTTGGATGCTACGTCGGGACGTGCATTGGGCGCTATGTCGGGACGTGCGTTGGGCGGTACTTCGGGACGTGCGTTGGGCGCTACGTTGGAATTTAGCTTACTTTCAGCTCTACGTCGGGATGTGCGTTGGGCTCTACGTCGGGACGTGCGTTGGGCTCTACGTCGGGACGTGCGTTGGGCTCTACGTCGGGATTTAGCTTACTTTCAGCTCTACGTCGGGACGTGCGTTGGGCTCTACGTCGGGACGTGCGTTGGGCTCTACGTCGGGATTTAGCTTACTTTCAGCTCTACGTCGGGACGTGCGTTGGCCTCTACGTCGGCATTTAGCTTACTTTCAGCTCTACGTCGGGACGTGCGTTGGGCTCTACGTCGGGACGTGCGTTGGGCTCTACGTCGGGACGTGCGTTGGGCTCTACGTCGGGATTTAGCTTACTTTAAGCTCTACGTCGGGACGTGCGTTGGGCTCTACGTCGGGACGTGCGTTGGGCTCTACGTCGGGATTTAGCTTACTTTCAGGTCTACGTCGGGACGTGCGTTGGGCTCTACGTCGGGACGTGCGTTGGGCTCTACGTCGGGACGTGCGTTGGGCTCTACGTCGGGACGTGCGTTGGGCTCTACGTCGGGACGTGCGTTGGGCTCTACGTCGGGATTTAGCTTACTTTTCAGGTCAACGTCGGGACGTGCGTTGGGCTCTACGTCTGTAGTTAGCTAACTTTCAGCTCTATGTCGGGACGTGCGTTGGGCTCTACGTCGGGACGTGCGTTGGGCTCTACGTCGGGACGTGCGTTGGGCTCTACGTCTGTAGTCAGCTAATTTTCAGCTCTACGTCGGGACGTGCGTTGGGCTCTACGTCGGGACGTGCGTTGGGCTCTACGTCGGGACGTGCGTTGGGCTCTACGTCGGGATTTAGCTTACTTTCAGCTCTACGTCGGGACGTGCGTTGGGCTCTACGTCGGGACGTGCGTTGGGCTCTACGTCGGGATTTAGCTTACTTTCAGCTCTACGTCGGGACGTGCATTGGCCTCTACGTCGGCATTTAGCTTACTTTCAGCTCTACGTCGGGACGTGCGTTGGGCTCTACGTCGGGACGTGCGTTGGGCTCTACGTCGGGAGGTGCGTTGGGCTCTACGTCGGGACGTGCGTTGGGTTCTACGTCGGGACCTGCGTTGGGCTCTACGTCTGTAGTTAGCTAACTTTCTGCTCTACGTCGGGACGTGCGTTGGGCTCTACGTCTGTAGTTAGCTAACTTTCAGCTCTACGTCGGGACGTGCGTTGGGCTGTACGTCGGGACGTGCGTTGGGCTCTACGTTGGTACGTGCGTTGGGCTCTACGTCGGGATTTAGCTTACTTTCAGCTCTACGTCGGGACGTGCGTTGCCTCTACGTCGGGACGTGCGTTGGGCGCTACATCAGGACGTGCGTTGGCCTCTACGTCGGGACGTGCGTTGGCCTCTACGTCGGGATTTAGCTTACTTTCAGCTCTACGTCGGGACGTACGTTGGCCTCTACGTCGGGACGTGCGTTGGGCTCTACGTCGGGACACGCGTTGGGCTCTACGTCGGGACGCGCGTTGGGCTCTACGTCTGTAGTTAGCTAACTTTCAGCTCTACGTCGGGACGCGCGTTGGGCTCTTCGTCTGTAGTTAGCTAACTTTCAGCTCTACGTCGGGACGTGCGTTGGGCTCTACGTCGGGACGTGCTTTGGGCTCTACGTCGGGACGTGCGTTGGGCTCTACGTCGGGATTTAGCTTACTTTCAGCTCTACGTCGGGACGTGCGTTGTGCTCTACGTCGGGACGTGCGTTGGGCTCTACGTCGGGACGTGCTTTGGGCTCTACGTCGGGATTTAGCTTACTTTCAGCTCTACGTCGGGACGTGCGTTGGGCTCTACTTCGGGACGTGCGTTGGGCACTACGTCGGGACGTGCGTTGGCCTCTACGTCGGGATTTAGCTTTTTTTCAGGTCTACGTCGGGACGTGCGTTGGGCTCTACTTCGGGACGTGCGTTGGGCTCTACGTCGGGACGTGCGTTGGGCTCTACGTCGGGACGTGCGTTGGGCTCTACGTTGGGATTTAGCTTACTTTCAGCTCTACGTCGGGACGTGCGTTGGGCTCTACGTCGGGACGTGCGTTGGGCTCTACGTCGGGATTTAGCTTACTTTCAGCTCTACGTCGGGACGTGCGTTGGCCTCTACGTCGGGACGTGCGTTGGGCGCTACGTCGGGACGTGCGTTGGGCTGTACGTCGGGACGTGCGTTGGCCTCTACGTCGGGACGTGCGTTGGCCTCTACGTCGGGATTTAGCTTACTTTCAGCTCTACGTCGGGACGTGCGTTGGGCTCTACGTCGGGACGTGCGTTGGGCTCTACGTCGGGACACACGTTGGGCTCTACGTCGGGACGCGCGTTGGGCTCTACGTCTGTAGTTAGCTAAGTTTCAGCTCTACGTCGGGACGCGCGTTGGGCTCTTCGTCTGTAGTTAGCTAAGTTTCAGCTCTACGTCGGGACGTGCGTTGGGCTCTACGTCGGGACGTGCATTGGGCTCTACGTCGGGACGTGCGTTGGGCTCTACGTCGGGATTTAGCTTACTTTAAGCTCTACGTCGGGACGTGCGTTGGGCTCTACATCGGGACGTGCGTTGGGGTCTACGTCCGGACGTGCGTTGGGCTCTACGTCTGTAGTTTGCTAACTTTCAGCTCTACGTCGGGACGTGCGTTGGGCTCTACGTCGGGACGTGCGTTGGGCTCTACGTCGGGACGTGCGTTGGGCTCTAGGTCGGGATTTAGCTTACCTTCAGGTCTACGTCGGGACGTGCGTTGGGCTCTACGTCGGGACGTGCGTTGGGCTCTACGTCGGGACGTGCGTTGGGCTCTACGTCGGGACGTGCGTTGGGCTCTACGTCTGTAGTTAGCTAAGTTTCAGCTCTATGTCGGGACGTGCGTTGGGCTCTACGTCTGTAGTTAGCTAACTTTCAGCTCTACGTCGGGACGTGCGTTGGGCTCTACGTCGGGACGTGCGTTGGGCTCTACGTCGGGATTTAGCTAACTTTCAGCTCTACGTCGGGACGTGCGTTGGGCTCTATATCTGTAGTTAGCTAACTTTCAGCTCTACGTCAAGACGTGCGTTGGGAGCTACGTCGGAACGTGCGTTGGGCTCTACGTCGGGACGTGCGTTGAGCTCTACGTCGGGACGTGCGTTGGGCTCTACGTCGGGATTTAGCTTACTTTCAGCTCTACGTCGGGACGTGCGTTGGGCTCTACGTCGGGACGTGCGTTGGGCTCTACGTCGGGACGTGCGTTGGGCGCTACGTCGGGACGTGCGTTGGGCGCTACTTCGGGACATGTGTTGGGCGCTATGTCGGGATTTAGCTTACTTTCAGCTCTACGTCGGGACGTGCGTTGGGCTCTATGTCGGGATGTGCGTTGGGCTCTACGTCAGGACGTGCGTTGGGCTCTACGTCGGGACGTGCGTTGGGCTCTACGTCGGGATTTAGCTTACTTTCAGATCTACGTCGGGACG
The DNA here is from genome assembly GCF_034619465.1 of Leptosomus discolor. Lineage (NCBI taxonomy): Eukaryota > Metazoa > Chordata > Aves > Leptosomiformes > Leptosomidae > Leptosomus > Leptosomus discolor. Next base: position 1,439,995 of record NW_028237819.1, read on the forward strand.
TGCGTTGGCCTCTACGTCGGGAGGTGCGTTGGCCTCTACGTCGGGATTTAGCTTACTTTCAGCTCTACATCGGGACGTGCGTTGGCCTCTACGTCGGGACGTGCGTTGGCCTCTACGTCGGGATTTAGCTTACTTTCAGCTCTACGTCGGGACGTCCGTTGGGCTCTACGTCGGGATTTAGCTTACTTTCAGCTCTACGTCGGGACGTGCGTTGGGCTCTAAGTCGGGACGTGCGTTGGGCTCTACGTCGGGATTTAGCTTACTTTAAGCTCTACGTCGGGACGTGCGTTGGGCTCTACGTCGGGACGTGCGTTGGGGTCTACGTCGGGACGTGCGTTGGGCTCTACGTCGGGATTTAGCTTACTTTCAGGTCTACGTCGGGACGTGCGTTGGGCTCTACGTCGGGACGTGCGTTGGGCTCTACGTCGGGACGTGCCTTGGGCTCTACGTCGGGACGTGCATTGGGCTCTACGTCGGGATTTAGCTTACTTTTCAGCTCTACGTCGGGACGTGCGTTGGCCTCTACGTCGGGACGTGCGTTGGCCTCTACGTCAGGACGTGCGTTGGCCTCTACGTCGGGATTTAGCTTACTTTCAGCTCTACGTCGGGACGTGCGTTGGATGCTACGTCGGGACGTGCATTGGGCGCTATGTCGGGACGTGCGTTGGGCGGTACTTCGGGACGTGCGTTGGGCGCTACGTTGGAATTTAGCTTACTTTCAGCTCTACGTCGGGACGTGCGTTGGGCTCTACGTCGGGACGTGCGTTGGGCTCTACGTCGGGACGTGCGTTGGGCTCTACGTCGGGATTTAGCTTACTTTCAGCTCTACGTCGGGACGTGCGTTGGGCTCTACGTCGGGACGTGCGTTGGGCTCTACGTCGGGATTTAGCTTACTTTCAGCTCTACGTCGGGACGTGCGTTGGCCTCTACGTCGGCATTTAGCTTACTTTCAGCTCTACGTCGGGACGTGCGTTGGGCTCTACGTCGGGACGTGCGTTGGGCTCTACGTCGGGACGTGCGTTGGGCTCTACGTCGGGACGTGCGTTGGGCTCTACGTCGGGACGTGCGTTGGGCTCTACGTCGGGATTTAGCTTACTTTAAGCTCTACGTCGGGACGTGCGTTGGGCTCTACGTCGGGACGTGCGTTGGGCTCTACGTCGGGATTTAGCTTACTTTCAGGTCTACGTCGGGACGTGCGTTGGGCTCTACGTCGGGACGTGCGTTGGGCTCTACGTCGGGACGTGCGTTGGGCTCTACGTCGGGACGTGCGTTGGGCTCTACGTCGGGACGTGCGTTGGGCTCTACGTCGGGATTTAGCTTACTTTTCAGGTCAACGTCGGGACGTGCGTTGGGCTCTACGTCTGTAGTTAGCTAACTTTCAGCTCTATGTCGGGACGTGCGTTGGGCTCTACGTCGGGACGTGCGTTGGGCTCTACGTCGGGACGTGCGTTGGGCTCTACGTCTGTAGTCAGCTAATTTTCAGCTCTACGTCGGGACGTGCGTTGGGCTCTACGTCGGGACGTGCGTTGGGCTCTACGTCGGGACGTGCGTTGGGCTCTACGTCGGGACGTGCGTTGGGCTCTACGTCGGGATTTAGCTTACTTTCAGCTCTACGTCGGGACGTGCGTTGGGCTCTACGTCGGGACGTGCGTTGGGCTCTACGTCGGGATTTAGCTTACTTTCAGCTCTACGTCGGGACGTGCATTGGCCTCTACGTCGGCATTTAGCTTACTTTCAGCTCTACGTCGGGACGTGCGTTGGGCTCTACGTCGGGACGTGCGTTGGGCTCTACGTCGGGAGGTGCGTTGGGCTCTACGTCGGGACGTGCGTTGGGTTCTACGTCGGGACCTGCGTTGGGCTCTACGTCTGTAGTTAGCTAACTTTCTGCTCTACGTCGGGACGTGCGTTGGGCTCTACGTCTGTAGTTAGCTAACTTTCAGCTCTACGTCGGGACGTGCGTTGGGCTGTACGTCGGGACGTGCGTTGGGCTCTACGTTGGTACGTGCGTTGGGCTCTACGTCGGGATTTAGCTTACTTTCAGCTCTACGTCGGGACGTGCGTTGCCTCTACGTCGGGACGTGCGTTGGGCGCTACATCAGGACGTGCGTTGGCCTCTACGTCGGGACGTGCGTTGGCCTCTACGTCGGGATTTAGCTTACTTTCAGCTCTACGTCGGGACGTACGTTGGCCTCTACGTCGGGACGTGCGTTGGGCTCTACGTCGGGACACGCGTTGGGCTCTACGTCGGGACGCGCGTTGGGCTCTACGTCTGTAGTTAGCTAACTTTCAGCTCTACGTCGGGACGCGCGTTGGGCTCTTCGTCTGTAGTTAGCTAACTTTCAGCTCTACGTCGGGACGTGCGTTGGGCTCTACGTCGGGACGTGCTTTGGGCTCTACGTCGGGACGTGCGTTGGGCTCTACGTCGGGATTTAGCTTACTTTCAGCTCTACGTCGGGACGTGCGTTGTGCTCTACGTCGGGACGTGCGTTGGGCTCTACGTCGGGACGTGCTTTGGGCTCTACGTCGGGATTTAGCTTACTTTCAGCTCTACGTCGGGACGTGCGTTGGGCTCTACTTCGGGACGTGCGTTGGGCACTACGTCGGGACGTGCGTTGGCCTCTACGTCGGGATTTAGCTTTTTTTCAGGTCTACGTCGGGACGTGCGTTGGGCTCTACTTCGGGACGTGCGTTGGGCTCTACGTCGGGACGTGCGTTGGGCTCTACGTCGGGACGTGCGTTGGGCTCTACGTTGGGATTTAGCTTACTTTCAGCTCTACGTCGGGACGTGCGTTGGGCTCTACGTCGGGACGTGCGTTGGGCTCTACGTCGGGATTTAGCTTACTTTCAGCTCTACGTCGGGACGTGCGTTGGCCTCTACGTCGGGACGTGCGTTGGGCGCTACGTCGGGACGTGCGTTGGGCTGTACGTCGGGACGTGCGTTGGCCTCTACGTCGGGACGTGCGTTGGCCTCTACGTCGGGATTTAGCTTACTTTCAGCTCTACGTCGGGACGTGCGTTGGGCTCTACGTCGGGACGTGCGTTGGGCTCTACGTCGGGACACACGTTGGGCTCTACGTCGGGACGCGCGTTGGGCTCTACGTCTGTAGTTAGCTAAGTTTCAGCTCTACGTCGGGACGTGCGTTGGGCTCTACGTCGGGACGTGCGTTGGGCTCTACGTCGGGATTTAGCTTACTTTCAGGTCTACGTCGGGACGTGCGTTGGGCTCTACGTCGGGACGTGCGTTGGGCTCTACGTCGGGACGTGCGTTGGGCTCTACGTCTGTAGTTAGCTAACTTTCAGCTCTACGTCGGGACGCGCGTTGGGCTCTTCGTCTGTAGTTAGCTAACTTTCAGCTCTACGTCGGGACGCGCGTTGGGCTCTTCGTCTGTAGTTAGCTAACTTTCAGCTCTACGTCGGGACGTGCGTTGGGCTCTACGTCGGGACGTGCGTTGGGCTCTACGTCGGGACGTGCGTTGGGCTCTACGTCGGGACGTGCGTTGGGCTCTAGGTCGGGATTTAGCTTACCTTCAGGTCTACGTCGGGACGTGCGTTGGGCTCTACGTCGGGACGTGCGTTGGGCTCTACGTCGGGACGTGCGTTGGGCTCTACGTCGGGACGTGCGTTGGGCTCTACGTCTGTAGTTAGCTTACTTTCAGCTCTATGTCGGGACGTGCGTTGGGCTCTACGTCTGTAGTTAGCTAACTTTCAGCTCTACGTCGGGACGTGCGTTGGGCTCTACATCTGTAGTTAGCTAACATTCAGCTCTACGTCAAGACGTGCGTTGGGCGCTACGTCGGAACGTGCGTTGGGCTCTACGTCGGGATTTAGCTTACTTTAAGCTCTACGTCGGGACGTCCGTTGGGCTCTACGTCGGGATTTAGCTTACTTTAAGCTCTACGTCGGGACGTGCGTTGGGCTCTACGTCGGGACGTGCGTTGGGGTCTACGTCGGGACGTGCGTTGGGCTCTACGTCAGGATTTAGCTTACTTTCAGGTCTACGTCGGGACGTGCGTTGGGCTCTACGTCGGGACGTGCGTTGGGCTCTACGTCGGGACGTGCGTTGGGCTCTACGTCGGGATTTAGCTTACTTTTCAGCTCTACGTCGGGACGTGCGTTGGCCTCTACGTCGGGACGTGCGTTGGCCTCTACGTCAGGACGTGCGTTGGCCTCTACGTCGGGATTTAGCTTACTTTCATCTCTACGTCGGGACGTGCGTTGGATGCTACGTCGGGACGTGCATTGGGCGCTACGTCGGGACGTGCGTTGGGCTCTACGTCGGGATTTAGCTTACTTTCAGCTCTACGTCGGGACGTGCGTTGGGCTCTACGTCGGGACGTGCGTTGGGCTCTACGTCGGGATTTAGCTTACTTTCAGCTCTACGTCGGGACGTGCATTGGCCTCTACGTCGGCATTTAGCTTACTTTCAGCTCTACGTCGGGACGTGCGTTGGGCTCTACGTCGGGACGTGCGTTGGGCTCTACGTCGGGACGTGCGTTGGGCTCTACGTCGGGACGTGCGTTGGGCTCTACGTCGGGAGGTGCGTTGGGCTCTACGTCGGGACGTGCGTTGGGTTCTACGTCGGGACCTGCGTTGGGCTCTACGTCTGTAGTTAGCTAACTTTCTGCTCTACGTCGGGACGTGCGTTGGGCTCTACGTCTGTAGTTAGCTAACTTTCAGCTCTACGTCGGGACGTGCGTTGGGCTGTACGTCGGGACGTGCGTTGGGCTCTACGTTGGTACGTGCGTTGGGCTCTACGTCGGGATTTAGCTTACTTTCAGCTCTACGTCGGGACGTGCGTTGCCTCTACGTCGGGACATGCGTTGGGCGCTACATCAGGACGTGCGTTGGCCTCTACGTCGGGACGTGCGTTGGCCTCTACGTCGGGATTTAGCTTACTTTCAGCTCTACGTCGGGACGTACGTTGGCCTCTACGTCGGGACGTGCGTTGGGCTCTACGTCGGGACACGCGTTGGGCTCTACGTCGGGACACGCGTTGGGCTCTACGTCGGGACGCGCGTTGGGCTCTACGTCTGTAGTTAGCTAACTTTCAGCTCTACGTCGGGACGCGCGTTGGGCTCTTCGTCTGTAGTTAGCTAACTTTCAGCTCTACGTCGGGACGCGCGTTGGGCTCTTCGTCTGTAGTTAGCTAACTTTCAGCTCTACGTCGGGACGTGCGTTGGGCTCTACGTCGGGACGTGCTTTGGGCTCTACGTCGGGACGTGCGTTGGGCTCTACGTCGGGATTTAGCTTACTTTCAGCTCTACGTCGGGACGTGCGTTGTGCTCTACGTCGGGACGTGCGTTGGGCTCTACGTCGGGACGTGCTTTGGGCTCTACGTCGGGATTTAGCTTACTTTCAGCTCTACGTCGGGACGTGCGTTGGGCTCTACTTCGGGACGTGCGTTGGGCACTACGTCGGGACGTGCGTTGGCCTCTACGTCGGGATTTAGCTTTTTTTCAGGTCTACGTCGGGACGTGCGTTGGGCTCTACTTCGGGACGTGCGTTGGGCTCTACGTCGGGACGTGCGTTGGGCTCTACGTTGGGATTTAGCTTACTTTCAGCTCTACGTCGGGACGTGCGTTGGGCTCTACGTCGGGACGTGCGTTGGGCTCTACGTCGGGATTTAGCTTACTTTCAGCTCTACGTCGGGACGTGCGTTGGCCTCTACGTCGGGACGTGCGTTGGGCGCTACGTCGGGACGTGCGTTGGGCACTACGTCGGGACGTGCGTTGGCCTCTACGTCGGGACGTGCGTTGGCCTCTACGTCGGGATTTAGCTTACTTTCAGCTCTACGTCGGGACGTGCGTTGGGCTCTACGTCGGGACGTGCGTTGGGCTCTACGTCGGGACACACGTTGGGCTCTACGTCGGGACGCGCGTTGGGCTCTACGTCTGTAGTTAGCTAAGTTTCAGCTCTACGTCGGGACGCGCGTTGGGCTCTTCGTCTGTAGTTAGCTAAGTTTCAGCTCTACGTCGGGACGTGCGTTGGGCTCTACGTCGGGATTTAGCTTACTTTCAGCTCTACGTCGGGACGTGCGTTGGCCTCTACGTCGGGACGTGCGTTGGCCTCTACGTCGGGATTTAGCTTACTTTCAGCTCTACGTCGGGACGTGCGTTGGGCGCTACGTCGGGACGTGCGTTGGGCGCTACTTCGGGACATGTGTTGGGCGCTATGTCGGGATTTAGCTTACTTTCAGCTCTACGTCGGGATGTGCGTTGGGCTCTATGTCGGGATGTGCGTTGGGCTCTACGTCGGGACGTGCGTTGGGCTCTACGTCGGGACGTGCGTTGGGCTCTACGTCGGGACGTGCGTTGGGCTCTACGTCGGGACGTGCGTTGGGCTCTACGTCGGGATTTAGCTTACTTTCAGCTCTACGTCGGGACGTGCGTTGGCCTCTACGTCGGGACGTGCGTTGGCCTCTACGTCGGGATTTAGCTTACTTTCAGCTCTACATCGGGACGTGCGTTGGGCTCTACGTCGGGACGTGCGTTGGGCTCTACGTCGGGATTTAGCTTACTTTCAGCTCTACGTCGGGACGTGCGTTGGACTCTACGTCGGGACGTGCGTTGGGCTCTACGTCGGGACGTGCGTTGGGCGTTGCTTCGGGACGTGCGTTGGGCGCTACGTCGGGATTTAGCTTACTTTCAGCTCTACGTCGGGACGTGCGTTGGGCTCTACGTTGGGACGTGCGGTGGGCTCTACGTCGGGACGTGCGTTGGGCTCTACGTCGGGATTTAGCTTACTTTCAGCTCTACGTCGGGACGTGCGTTGGCCTCTACGTCGGGACGTGCGTTGGCCTCTACTTCGGGATTTAGCTTACTTTCAGCTCTACGTCGGGACGTGCGTTGGCCTCTACGTTGGGACGTGCGTTGGCCTCTACGTCGGGATTTAGCTTACTTTCAGCTCTACGTCGGGACGTGTGTTGGGCTCTACGTCGGGATTTAGCTTACTTTCAGCTCTACGTCGGGACGTGCGTTGGGCTATACGTCGGGACGTGCGTTGGGCTCTACGTCGGGACGTGCGTTGGGCTCTACGTCTGTAGTTAGCTAACTTTCAGCTCTACGTCGGGACGTGCGTTGGGCTCTACGTCTGTAGTTAGCTAACTTTCAGCTCTACGTCGGGACGTGCGTTGGGATCTACGTCGGGACGTGCGTTGGGCTCTACGTCGGGACGTGCGTTGGGCTCTACGTCGGGATTTAGCTTACTTTCAGCTCTACGTCGGGACGTGCGTTGGGCTCCACGTCGGGACGTGCGTTGGGCTCCACGTCGGGACGTGCGTTGGGCTCTACGTCGGGACGTGCGTTGGGCTCTACGTTTGTAGTTAGCTAACTTTCAGCTCTACGTCGGGACGTGCGTTGGGCTCTACGTCGGGACGTGCGTTGGGCTCTACGTCGGGACGTGCGTTGGGCTCTACGTCGGGACGTGCGTTGGGCTCTACGTCGGGACGTGCGTTGGGCTCTAGGTCGGGATTTAGCTTACCTTCAGGTCTACGTCGGGACGTGCGTTGGGCTCTACGTCGGGACGTGCGTTGGGCTCTACGTCGGGACGTGCGTTGGGCTCTACGTCGGGACGTGCGTTGGGCTCTACGTCGGGACGTGCGTTGGGCTCTACGTCTGTAGTTAGCTTACTTTCAGCTCTATGTCGGGACGTGCGTTGGGCTCTACGTCTGTAGTTAGCTAACTTTCAGCTCTACGTCGGGACGTGCGTTGGGCTCTACATCTGTAGTTAGCTAACATTCAGCTCTACGTCAAGACGTGCGTTGGGCGCTACGTCGGAACGTGCGTTGGGCTCTACGTCGGGATTTAGCTTACTTTAAGCTCTACGTCGGGACGTCCGTTGGGCTCTACGTCGGGATTTAGCTTACTTTAAGCTCTACGTCGGGACGTGCGTTGGGCTCTACGTCGGGACGTGCGTTGGGGTCTACGTCGGGACGTGCGTTGGGCTCTACGTCAGGATTTAGCTTACTTTCAGGTCTACGTCGGGACGTGCGTTGGGCTCTACGTCGGGACGTGCGTTGGGCTCTACGTCGGGACGTGCGTTGGGCTCTACGTCGGGATTTAGCTTACTTTTCAGCTCTACGTCGGGACGTGCGTTGGCCTCTACGTCGGGACGTGCGTTGGCCTCTACGTCAGGACGTGCGTTGGCCTCTACGTCGGGATTTAGCTTACTTTCATCTCTACGTCGGGACGTGCGTTGGATGCTACGTCGGGACGTGCATTGGGCGCTACGTCGGGACGTGCGTTGGGCTCTACGTCGGGATTTAGCTTACTTTCAGCTCTACGTCGGGACGTGCATTGGGCGCTACGTCGGGACGTGCGTTGGGCTCTACGTCGGGATTTAGCTTACTTTCAGCTCTACGTCGGGACGTGCGTTGGGCTCTACGTCGGGACGTGCGTTGGGCTCTACGTCGGGATTTAGCTTACTTTCAGCTCTACGTCGGGACGTGCATTGGCCTCTACGTCGGCATTTAGCTTACTTTCAGCTCTACGTCGGGACGTGCGTTGGGCTCTACGTCGGGACGTGCGTTGGGCTCTACGTCGGGACGTGCGTTGGGCTCTACGTCGGGAGGTGCGTTGGGCTCTACGTCGGGACGTGCGTTGGGTTCTACGTCGGGACCTGCGTTGGGCTCTACGTCTGTAGTTAGCTAACTTTCTGCTCTACGTCGGGACGTGCGTTGGGCTCTACGTCTGTAGTTAGCTAACTTTCAGCTCTACGTCGGGACGTGCGTTGGGCTGTACGTCGGGACGTGCGTTGGGCTCTACGTTGGTACGTGCGTTGGGCTCTACGTCGGGATTTAGCTTACTTTCAGCTCTACGTCGGGACGTGCGTTGCCTCTACGTCGGGACATGCGTTGGGCGCTACATCAGGACGTGCGTTGGCCTCTACGTCGGGACGTGCGTTGGCCTCTACGTCGGGATTTAGCTTACTTTCAGCTCTACGTCGGGACGTACGTTGGCCTCTACGTCGGGACGTGCGTTGGGCTCTACGTCGGGACACGCGTTGGGCTCTACGTCGGGACACGCGTTGGGCTCTACGTCGGGACGCGCGTTGGGCTCTACGTCTGTAGTTAGCTAACTTTCAGCTCTACGTCGGGACGCGCGTTGGGCTCTTCGTCTGTAGTTAGCTAACTTTCAGCTCTACGTCGGGACGTGCGTTGGGCTCTACGTCGGGACGTGCTTTGGGCTCTACGTCGGGACGTGCGTTGGGCTCTACGTCGGGATTTAGCTTACTTTCAGCTCTACGTCGGGACGTGCGTTGTGCTCTACGTCGGGACGTGCGTTGGGCTCTACGTCGGGACGTGCTTTGGGCTCTACGTCGGGATTTAGCTTACTTTCAGCTCTACGTAGGGACGTGCGTTGGGCTCTACTTCGGGACGTGCGTTGGGCACTACGTCGGGACGTGCGTTGGCCTCTACGTCGGGATTTAGCTTTTTTTCAGGTCTACGTCGGGACGTGCGTTGGGCTCTACTTCGGGACGTGCGTTGGGCTCTACGTCGGGACGTGCGTTGGGCTCTACGTCGGGACGTGCGTTGGGCTCTACGTTGGGATTTAGCTTACTTTCAGCTCTACGTCGGGACGTGCGTTGGGCTCTACGTCGGGACGTGCGTTGGGCTCTACGTCGGGATTTAGCTTACTTTCAGCTCTACGTCGGGACGTGCGTTGGCCTCTACGTCGGGACGTGCGTTGGGCGCTACGTCGGGACGTGCGTTGGGCGCTACGTCGGGACGTGCGTTGGCCTCTACGTCGGGACGTGCGTTGGCCTCTACGTCGGGATTTAGCTTACTTTCAGCTCTACGTCGGGACGTGCGTTGGGCTCTACGTCGGGACGTGCGTTGGGCTCTACGTCGGGACACACGTTGGGCTCTACGTCGGGACGCGCGTTGGGCTCTACGTCTGTAGTTAGCTAAGTTTCAGCTCTACGTCGGGACGCGCGTTGGGCTCTTCGTCTGTAGTTAGCTAAGTTTCAGCTCTACGTCGGGACGTGCGTTGGGCTCTACGTCGGGATTTAGCTTACTTTCAGCTCTACGTCGGGACGTGCGTTGGCCTCTACGTCGGGACGTGCGTTGGCCTCTACGTCGGGATTTAGCTTACTTTCAGCTCTACGTCGGGACGTGCGTTGGGCGCTACGTCGGGACGTGCGTTGGGCGCTACTTCGGGACATGTGTTGGGCGCTATGTCGGGATTTAGCTTACTTTCAGCTCTACGTCGGGATGTGCGTTGGGCTCTATGTCGGGATGTGCGTTGGGCTCTACGTCGGGACGTGCGTTGGGCTCTACGTCGGGACGTGCGTTGGGCTCTACGTCGGGACGTGCGTTGGGCTCTACGTCGGGATTTAGCTTACTTTCAGCTCTACGTCGGGACGTGCGTTGGCCTCTACGTCGGGACGTGCGTTGGCCTCTACGTCGGGATTTAGCTTACTTTCAGCTCTACATCGGGACGTGCGTTGGGCTCTACGTCGGGACGTGCGTTGGGCTCTACGTCGGGATTTAGCTTACTTTCAGCTCTACGTCGGGACGTGCGTTGGACTCTACGTCGGGACGTGCGTTGGGCTCTACGTCGGGACGTGCGTTGGGCGTTGCTTCGGGACGTGCGTTGGGCGCTACGTCGGGATTTAGCTTACTTTCAGCTCTACGTCGGGACGTGCGTTGGGCTCTACGTTGGGACGTGCGGTGGGCTCTACGTCGGGACGTGCGTTGGGCTCTACGTCGGGATTTAGCTTACTTTCAGCTCTACGTCGGGACGTGCGTTGGCCTCTACGTCGGGACGTGCGTTGGCCTCTACTTCGGGATTTAGCTTACTTTCAGCTCTACGTCGGGACGTGCGTTGGCCTCTACGTTGGGACGTGCGTTGGCCTCTACGTCGGGATTTAGCTTACTTTCAGCTCTACGTCGGGACGTGTGTTGGGCTCTACGTCGGGATTTAGCTTACTTTCAGCTCTACGTCGGGACGTGCGTTGGGCTATACGTCGGGACGTGCGTTGGGCTCTACGTCGGGACGTGCGTTGGGCTCTACGTCTGTAGTTAGCTAACTTTCAGCTCTACGTCGGGACGTGCGTTGGGCTCTACGTCTGTAGTTAGCTAACTTTCAGCTCTACGTCGGGACGTGCGTTGGGATCTACGTCGGGACGTGCGTTGGGCTCTACGTCGGGACGTGCGTTGGGCTCTACGTCGGGATTTAGCTTACTTTCAGCTCTACGTCGGGACGTGCGTTGGGCTCCACGTCGGGACGTGCGTTGGGATCCACGTCGGGACGTGCGTTGGGCTCTACGTCGGGACGTGCGTTGGGCTCTACGTTTGTAGTTAGCTAACTTTCAGCTCTACGTCGGGACGTGCGTTGGGCTCTACGTCGGGACGTGCGTTGGGCTCTACGTCGGGACGTGCGTTGGGCTCTACGTCGGGACGTGCGTTGGGCTCTACGTCGGGATTTAGTTTACTTTCAGCTCTACGTCGGGACGTGCGTTGGCCTCTACGTCGGGACGTGCGTTGGCCTCTACGTCGGGACGTGCGTTGGCCTCTACGTCGGGACGTGCGTTGGGCTCTACGTCGGGACGTGCGTTGGCCTCTACGTCTGGACGTGCGTTGGCTTCTACGTCGGGATTTAGCTTACCTTCAGCTCTACGTCGCGACGTGCGTTGGGCTCTACGTCGGGACGTGCGTTGGGCTCTACGTCGGGACGCGCGTTGGGCTCTACGTCGGGACGCGCGTTGGGCTCTACGTCTGTAGTTAGCTAACTTTCAGCTCTACGTCGGGACGCGCGTTGGGCTCTTCGTCTGTAGTTAGCTAACTTTCAGCTCTACGTCGGGACGCGCGTTGGGCTCTTCGTCTGTAGTTAGCTAACTTTCAGCTCTACGTCGGGACGTGCGTTGGGCTCTACGTCGGGACGTGCGTTGGGCTCTACGTCGGGACGTGCGTTGGGCTCTACGTCGGGACGTGCGTTGGGCTCTAGGTCGGGATTTAGCTTACCTTCAGGTCTACGTCGGGACGTGCGTTGGGCTCTACGTCGGGACGTGCGTTGGGCTCTACGTCGGGACGTGCGTTGGGCTCTACGTCGGGACGTGCGTTGGGCTCTACGTCTGTAGTTAGCTTACTTTCAGCTCTATGTCGGGACGTGCGTTGGGCTCTACGTCTGTAGTTAGCTAACTTTCAGCTCTACGTCGGGACGTGCGTTGGGCTCTACATCTGTAGTTAGCTAACATTCAGCTCTACGTCAAGACGTGCGTTGGGCGCTACGTCGGAACGTGCGTTGGGCTCTACGTCGGGATTTAGCTTACTTTAAGCTCTACGTCGGGACGTCCGTTGGGCTCTACGTCGGGATTTAGCTTACTTTAAGCTCTACGTCGGGACGTGCGTTGGGCTCTACGTCCGGACGTGCGTTGGGGTCTACGTCGGGACGTGCGTTGGGCTCTACGTCAGGATTTAGCTTACTTTCAGGTCTACGTCGGGACGTGCGTTGGGCTCTACGTCGGGACGTGCGTTGGGCTCTACGTCGGGACGTGCGTTGGGCTCTACGTCGGGATTTAGCTTACTTTTCAGCTCTACGTCGGGACGTGCGTTGGCCTCTACGTCGGGACGTGCGTTGGCCTCTACGTCAGGACGTGCGTTGGCCTCTACGTCGGGATTTAGCTTACTTTCATCTCTACGTCGGGACGTGCGTTGGATGCTACGTCGGGACGTGCATTGGGCGCTACGTCGGGACGTGCGTTGGGCTCTACGTCGGGATTTAGCTTACTTTCAGCTCTACGTCGGGACGTGCGTTGGGCTCTACGTCGGGACGTGCGTTGGGCTCTACGTCGGGATTTAGCTTACTTTCAGCTCTACGTCGGGATTTAGCTTACTTTCAGCTCTACGTCGGGACGTGCGTTGGCCTCTACGTCGGCATTTAGCTTACTTTCAGCTCTACGTCGGGACGTGCGTTGGGCTCTACGTCGGGACGTGCGTTGGGCTCTACGTCGGGACGTGCGTTGGGCTCTACGTCGGGAGGTGCGTTGGGCTCTACGTCGGGACGTGCGTTGGGTTCTACGTCGGGACCTGCGTTGGGCTCTACGTCTGTAGTTAGCTAACTTTCTGCTCTACGTCGGGACGTGCGTTGGGCTCTACGTCTGTAGTTAGCTAACTTTCAGCTCTACGTCGGGACGTGCGTTGGGCTGTACGTCGGGACGTGCGTTGGGCTCTACGTTGGTACGTGCGTTGGGCTCTACGTCGGGATTTAGCTTACTTTCAGCTCTACGTCGGGACGTGCGTTGCCTCTACGTCGGGACGTGCGTTGGGCGCTACATCAGGACGTGCGTTGGCCTCTACGTCGGGACGTGCGTTGGCCTCTACGTCGGGATTTAGCTTACTTTCAGCTCTACGTCGGGACGTACGTTGGCCTCTACGTCGGGACGTGCGTTGGGCTCTACGTCGGGACACGCGTTGGGCTCTACGTCGGGACGCGCGTTGGGCTCTACGTCTGTAGTTAGCTAACTTTCAGCTCTACGTCGGGACGCGCGTTGGGCTCTTCGTCTGTAGTTAGCTAACTTTCAGCTCTACGTCGGGACGTGCGTTGGGCTCTACGTCGGGACGTGCTTTGGGCTCTACGTCGGGACGTGCGTTGGGCTCTACGTCGGGATTTAGCTTACTTTCAGCTCTACGTCGGGACGTGCGTTGTGCTCTACGTCGGGACGTGCGTTGGGCTCTACGTCGGGACGTGCTTTGGGCTCTACGTCGGGATTTAGCTTACTTTCAGCTCTACGTCGGGACGTGCGTTGGGCTCTACTTCGGGACGTGCGTTGGGTACTACGTCGGGACGTGCGTTGGCCTCTACGTCGGGATTTAGCTTTTTTTCAGGTCTACGTCGGGACGTGCGTTGGGCTCTACTTCGGGACGTGCGTTGGGCTCTACGTCGGGACGTGCGTTGGGCTCTACGTCGGGACGTGCGTTGGGCTCTACGTTGGGATTTAGCTTACTTTCAGCTCTACGTCGGGACGTGCGTTGGGCTCTATGTCGGGACGTGCGTTGGGCTCTACGTCGGGATTTAGCTTACTTTCAGCTCTACGTCGGGACGTGCGTTGGCCTCTACGTCGGGACGTGCGTTGGGCGCTACGTCGGGACGTGCGTTGGGCGCTACGTCGGGACGTGCGTTGGCCTCTACGTCGGGACGTGCGTTGGCCTCTACGTCGGGATTTAGCTTACTTTCAGCTCTACGTCGGGACGTGCGTTGGGCTCTACGTCGGGACGTGCGTTGGGCTCTACGTCGGGACACACGTTGGGCTCTACGTCGGGACGCGCGTTGGGCTCTACGTCTGTAGTTAGCTAAGTTTCAGCTCTACGTCGGGACGCGCGTTGGGCTCTTCGTCTGTAGTTAGCTAAGTTTCAGCTCTACGTCGGGACGTGCGTTGGGCTCTACGTCGGGATTTAGCTTACTTTCAGCTCTACGTCGGGACGTGCGTTGGCCTCTACGTCGGGACGTGCGTTGGCCTCTACGTCGGGATTTAGCTTACTTTCAGCTCTACGTCGGGACGTGCGTTGGGCGCTACGTCGGGACGTGCGTTGGGCGCTACTTCGGGACATGTGTTGGGCGCTATGTCGGGATTTAGCTTACTTTCAGCTCTACGTCGGGATGTGCGTTGGGCTCTATGTCGGGATGTGCGTTGGGCTCTACGTCGGGACGTGCGTTGGGCTCTACGTCGGGACGTGCGTTGGGCTCTACGTCGGGACGTGCGTTGGGCTCTACGTCGGGATTTAGCTTACTTTCAGCTCTACGTCGGGACGTGCGTTGGGCTCTACGTCGGGATTTAGCTTACTTTCAGCTCTACGTCGGGACGTGCGTTGGCCTCTACGTCGGGACGTGCGTTGGCCTCTACGTCGGGATTTAGCTTACTTTCAGCTCTACATCGGGACGTGCGTTGGGCTCTACGTCGGGACGTGCGTTGGGCTCTACGTCGGGATTTAGCTTACTTTCAGCTCTACGTCGGGACGTGCGTTGGACTCTACGTCGGGACGTGCGTTGGGCTCTACGTCGGGACGTGCGTTGGGTTCTACGTCGGGACGTGCGTTGGGCTCTACGTCTGTAGTTTGCTAACTTTCAGCTCTACGTCGGGACGTGCGTTGGGCTCTACGTCGGGAAGTGCGTTGGGCTCTACGTCTGTAGTTTGCTAACTTTCAGCTCTACGTCGGGACGTGCGTTGGGCTCTACGTCGGGACGTGCATTGGGCTCTACGTCGGGACGTGCGTTGGGCTCTACGTCGGGATTTAGCTTACTTTAAGCTCTACGTCGGGACGTGCGTTGGGCTCTACGTCGGGACGTGCGTTGGGGTCTACGTCCGGACGTGCGTTGGGCTCTACGTCGGGATTTAGCTTACTTTCAGGTCTACGTCGGGACGTGCGTTGGGCTCTACGTCGGGACGTGAGTTGGCCTCTAACTCGGGACGTGCGTTGGCCTCTACGTCGGGACGTGCGTTGGCCTCTACGTCGGGATTTAGCTTACTTTCAGCTCTACGTCGGGACGTGCGTTGGGCGCTACGTCGGGACGTGCGTTGGGCGCTAGGTCGGGACGTGCGTTGGGCGTTGCTTCGGGACGTGCGTTGGGCGCTACGTCGGGATTTAGCTTACTTTCAGCTCTACGTCGGGACGTGCGTTGGGCTCTACGTTGGGACGTGCGGTGGGCTCTACGTCGGGACGTGCGTTGGGCTCTACGTCGGGATTTAGCTTACTTTCAGCTCTACGTCGGGACGTGCGTTGGCCTCTACGTCGGGACGTGCGTTGGCCTCTACTTCGGGATTTAGCTTACTTTCAGCTCTACGTCGGGACGTGCGTTGGCCTCTACGTTGGGACGTGCGTTGGCCTCTACGTCGGGATTTAGCTTACTTTCAGCTCTACGTCGGGACGTGTGTTGGGCTCTACGTCGGGATTTAGCTTACTTTCAGCTCTACGTCGGGACGTGCGTTGGGCTATACGTCAGGACGTGCGTTGGGCTCTACGTCGGGACGTGCGTTGGGCTCTACGTCTGTAGTTAGCTAACTTTCAGCTCTACGTCGGGACGTGCGTTGGGCTCTACGTCTGTAGTTAGCTAACTTTCAGCTCTACGTCGGGACGTGCGTTGGGATCTACGTCGGGACGTGCGTTGGGCTCTACGTCGGGACGTGCGTTGGGCTCTACGTCGGGATTTAGCTTACTTTCAGCTCTACGTCGGGACGTGCGTTGGGCTCTACGTCGGGACGTGCGTTGGGCTCTACGTTTGTAGTTAGCTAACTTTCAGCTCTACGTCGGGACGTGCGTTGGGCTCTACGTCGGGACGTGCGTTGGGCTCTACGTCGGGACGTGCGTTGGGCTCTACGTCGGGATTTAGTTTACTTTCAGCTCTACGTCGGGACGTGCGTTGGCCTCTACGTCGGGACGTGCGTTGGCCTCTACGTCGGGACGTGCGTTGGCCTCTACGTCGGGACGTGCGTTGGCCTCTACGTCGGGACGTGCGTTGGGCTCTACGTCGGGACGTGCGTTGGCCTCTACGTCTGGACGTGCGTTGGCTTCTACGTCGGGATTTAGCTTACCTTCAGCTCTACGTCGCGACGTGCGTTGGGCTCTACGTCGGGACGTGCGTTGGGCTCTACGTCGGGACGCGCGTTGGGCTCTACGTCGGGACGCGCGTTGGGCTCTACGTCGGGACGCGCGTTGGGCTCTACGTCTGTAGTTAGCTAACTTTCAGCTCTACGTCGGGACGCGCGTTGGGCTCTTCGTCTGTAGTTAGCTAACTTTCAGCTCTACGTCGGGACGCGCGTTGGGCTCTTCGTCTGTAGTTAGCTAACTTTCAGCTCTACGTCGGGACGTGCGTTGGGCTCTACGTCGGGACGTGCGTTGGGCTCTACGTCGGGACGTGCGTTGGGCTCTACGTCGGGACGTGCGTTGGGCTCTAGGTCGGGATTTAGCTTACCTTCAGGTCTACGTCGGGACGTGCGTTGGGCTCTACGTCGGGACGTGCGTTGGGCTCTACGTCGGGACGTGCGTTGGGCTCTACGTCGGGACGTGCATTGGGCTCTACGTCGGGACGTGCGTTGGGCTCTACGTCGGGATTTAGCTTACTTTAAGCTCTACGTCGGGACGTGCGTTGGGCTCTACGTCGGGACGTGCGTTGGGGTCTACGTCCGGACGTGCGTTGGGCTCTACGTCGGGATTTAGCTTACTTTCAGGTCTACGTCGGGACGTGCGTTGGGCTCTACGTCGGGACGTGAGTTGGCCTCTAACTCGGGACGTGCGTTGGCGTCTACGTCGGGACGTGCGTTGGCCTCTACGTCGGGATTTAGCTTACTTTCAGCTCTACGTCGGGACGTGCGTTGGGCGCTAGGTCGGGACGTGCGTTGGGCGCTAGGTCGGGACGTGCGTTGGGCGCTAGGTCGGGACGTGCGTTGGGCGTTGCTTCGGGACGTGCGTTGGGCGCTACGTCGGGATTTAGCTTACTTTCAGCTCTACGTCGGGACGTGCGTTGGGCTCTACGTTGGGACGTGCGGTGGGCTCTACGTCGGGACGTGCGTTGGGCTCTACGTCGGGATTTAGCTTACTTTCAGCTCTACGTCGGGACGTGCGTTGGCCTCTACGTCGGGACGTGCGTTGGCCTCTACTTCGGGATTTAGCTTACTTTCAGCTCTACGTCGGGACGTGCGTTGGCCTCTACTTCGGGATTTAGCTTACTTTCAGCTCTACGTCGGGACGTGCGTTGGCCTCTACGTTGGGATTTAGCTTACTTTCAGCTCTACGTCGGGACGTGTGTTGGGCTCTACGTCGGGATTTAGCTTACTTTCAGCTCTACGTCGGGACGTGCGTTGGGCTATACGTCAGGACGTGCGTTGGGCTCTACGTCGGGACGTGCGTTGGGCTCTACGTCTGTAGTTAGCTAACTTTCAGCTCTACGTCGGGACGTGCGTTGGGCTCTACGTCTGTAGTTAGCTAACTTTCAGCTCTACGTCGGGACGTGCGTTGGGATCTACGTCGGGACGTGCGTTGGGCTCTACGTCGGGACGTGCGTTGGGCTCTACGTCGGGATTTAGCTTACTTTCAGCTCTACGTCGGGACGTGCGTTGGGCTCTACGTCGGGACGTGCGTTGGGCTCTACGTTTGTAGTTAGCTAACTTTCAGCTCTACGTCGGGACGTGCGTTGGGCTCTACGTCGGGACGTGCGTTGGGCTCTACGTCGGGACGTGCGTTGGGCTCTACGTCGGGACGTGCGTTGGGCTCTACGTCGGGATTTAGTTTACTTTCAGCTCTACGTCGGGACGTGCGTTGGCCTCTACGTCGGGACGTGCGTTGGCCTCTACGTCGGGACGTGCGTTGGCCTCTACGTCGGGACGTGCGTTGGGCTCTACGTCGGGACGTGCGTTGGCCTCTACGTCTGGACGTGCGTTGGCTTCTACGTCGGGATTTAGCTTACCTTCAGCTCTACGTCGCGACGTGCGTTGGGCTCTACGTCGGGACGTGCGTTGGGCTCTACGTCGGGACGCGCGTTGGGCTCTACGTCGGGACGCGCGTTGGGCTCTACGTCTGTAGTTAGCTAACTTTCAGCTCTACGTCGGGACGCGCGTTGGGCTCTTCGTCTGTAGTTAGCTAACTTTCAGCTCTACGTCGGGACGCGCGTTGGGCTCTTCGTCTGTAGTTAGCTAACTTTCAGCTCTACGTCGGGACGTGCGTTGGGCTCTACGTCGGGACGTGCGTTGGGCTCTACGTCGGGACGTGCGTTGGGCTCTACGTCGGGACGTGCGTTGGGCTCTAGGTCGGGATTTAGCTTACCTTCAGGTCTACGTCGGGACGTGCGTTGGGCTCTACGTCGGGACGTGCGTTGGGCTCTACGTCGGGACGTGCGTTGGGCTCTACGTCGGGACGTGCGTTGGGCTCTACGTCTGTAGTTAGCTTACTTTCAGCTCTATGTCGGGACGTGCGTTGGGCTCTACGTCTGTAGTTAGCTAACTTTCAGCTCTACGTCGGGACGTGCGTTGGGCTCTACATCTGTAGTTAGCTAACATTCAGCTCTACGTCAAGACGTGCGTTGGGCGCTACGTCGGAACGTGCGTTGGGCTCTACGTCGGGATTTAGCTTACTTTAAGCTCTACGTCGGGACGTCCGTTGGGCTCTACGTCGGGATTTAGCTTACTTTAAGCTCTACGTCGGGACGTGCGTTGGGCTCTACGTCGGGACGTGCGTTGGGGTCTACGTCGGGACGTGCGTTGGGCTCTACGTCAGGATTTAGCTTACTTTCAGGTCTACGTCGGGACGTGCGTTGGGCTCTACGTCGGGACGTGCGTTGGGCTCTACGTCGGGACGTGCGTTGGGCTCTACGTCGGGATTTAGCTTACTTTTCAGCTCTACGTCGGGACGTGCGTTGGCCTCTACGTCGGGACGTGCGTTGGCCTCTATGTCAGGACGTGCGTTGGCCTCTACGTCGGGATTTAGCTTACTTTCATCTCTACGTCGGGACGTGCGTTGGATGCTACGTCGGGACGTGCATTGGGCGCTACGTCGGGACGTGCGTTGGGCGCTACGTCGGGACGTGCGTTGGGCGCTACGTCGGGACGTGCGTTGGGCGCTACGTTGGAATTTAGCTTACTTTCAGCTCTACGTCGGGATGTGCGTTGGGCTCTATGTCGGGATGTGCGTTGGGCTCTACGTCGGGACGTGCGTTGGGCTTTACGTTGGGACGTGCGTTGGGCTCTACGTCGGGATTTAGCTTACTTTCAGCTCTACGTCGGGACGTGCGTTGCCTCTACGTCGGGACGTGCGTTGGGCGCTACGTCAGGACGTGCGTTGGCCTCTACGTCGGGACGTGCGTTGGCCTCTACGTCGGGATTTAGCTTACTTTCAGCTCTACGTCGGGACGTACGTTGGCCTCTACGTCGGGACGTGCGTTGGGCTCTACGTCGGGACACGCGTTGGGCTCTACGTCGGGACGCGCGTTGGGCTCTACGTCTGTAGTTAGCTAACTTTCAGCTCTACGTCGGGACGCGCGTTGGGCTCTTCGTCTGTAGTTAGCTAACTTTCAGCTCTACGTCGGGACGTGCGTTGGGCTCTACGTCGGGACGTGCGTTGGGCTCTACGTCGGGACGTGCTTTGGGCTCTACGTCGGGACGTGCGTTGGGCTCTACGTCGGGATTTAGCTTACTTTCAGCTCTACGTCGGGACGTGCGTTGTGCTCTACGTCGGGACGTGCGTTGTGCTCTACGTCGGGACGTGCGTTGGGCTCTACGTCGGGACGTGCTTTGGGCTCTACGTCGGGATTTAGCTTACTTTCAGCTCTACGTCGGGACGTGCGTTGGGCTCTACTTCGGGACGTGCGTTGGGCTCTACGTCGGGACGTGCGTTGGCCTCTACGTCGGGATTTAGCTTTTTTTCAGGTCTACGTCGGGACGTGCGTTGGGCTCTACGTCGGGACGTGCGTTGGGCTCTACGTTGGGATTTAGCTTACTTTCAGCTCTATGTCGGGACGTGCGTTGGGCTCTACGTCGGGACGTGCGTTGGGCTCTACGTCGGGACGTGCGTTGGGCTCTACGTCGGGATTTAGCTTACTTTCAGCTCTACGTCGGGACGTGCGTTGGCCTCTACGTCGGGACGTGCGTTGGGCGCTACGTCGGGACGTGCGTTGGCCTCTACGTCGGGACGTGCGTTGGCCTCTACGTCGGGATTTAGCTTACTTTCAGCTCTACGTCGGGACACGCGTTGGGCTCTACGTCGGGACGTGCGTTGGGCTCTACGTCGGGACACGCGTTGGGCTCTACGTCGGGACGCGCGTTGGGCTCTACGTCTGTAGTTAGCTAACTTTCAGCTCTACGTCGGGACGCGCGTTGGGCGCTTCGTCTGTAGTTAGCTAAGTTTCAGCTCTACGTCGGGACGTGCGTTGGGCTCTACGTCGGGATTTAGCTTACTTTCAGCTCTACGTCGGGACGTGCGTTGGCCTCTACGTCGGGACGTGCGTTGGCCTCTACGTCGGGATTTAGCTTACTTTCAGCTCTACGTCGGGACGTGCGTTGGGCGCTACGTCGGGACGTGCGTTGGGCGCTACTTCGGGACATGTGTTGGGCGCTATGTCGGGATTTAGCTTACTTTCAGCTCTACGTCGGGATGTGCGTTGGGCTCTATGTCGGGATGTGCGTTGGGCTCTACGTCGGGACGTGCGTTGGGCTCTACGTCGGGACGTGCGTTGGGCTCTACGTCGGGACGTGCGTTGGGCTCTACGTCGGGACGTGCGTTGGGCTCTACGTCGGGATTTAGCTTACTTTCAGCTCTACGTCGGGACGTGCGTTGGCCTCTACGTCGGGACGTGCGTTGGCCTCTACGTCGGGATTTAGCTTACTTTCAGCTCTACATCGGGACGTGCGTTGGGCTCTACGTCGGGACGTGCATTGGGCTCTACGTCGGGATTTAGCTTACTTTCAGCTCTACGTCGGGACGTGCGTTGGACTCTACGTCGGGACGTGCGTTGGGCTCTACGTCGGGACGTGCGTTGGGTTCTACGTCGGGACGTGCGTTGGGCTCTACATCTGTAGTTTGCTAACTTTCAGCTCTACGTCGGGACGTGCGTTGGGCTCTACGTCGGGAAGTGCGTTGGGCTCTACGTCTGTAGTTTGCTAACTTTCAGCTCTACGTCGGGACGTGCGTTGGGCTCTACGTCGGGACGTGCATTGGGCTCTACGTCGGGACGTGCGTTGGGCTCTACGTCGGGATTTAGCTTACTTTAAGCTCTACGTCGGGACGTGCGTTGGGCTCTACGTCGGGACGTGCGTTGGGGTCTACGTCCGGACGTGCGTTGGGCTCTACGTCGGGATTTAGCTTACTTTCAGGTCTACGTCGGGACGTGCGTTGGGCTCTACGTCGGGACGTGCGTTGGCCTCTAAGTCGGGACGTGCGTTGGCCTCTACGTCGGGACGTGCGTTGGCCTCTACGTCGGGATTTAGCTTACTTTCAGCTCTACGTCGGGACGTGCGTTGGGCGCTACGTCGGGACGTGCGTTGGGCGCTAGGTCGGGACGTGCGTTGGGCGTTGCTTCGGGACGTGCGTTGGGCGCTACGTCGGGATTTAGCTTACTTTCAGCTCTACGTCGGGACGTGCGTTGGGCTCTACGTTGGGACGTGCGGTGGGCTCTACGTCGGGACGTGCGTTGGGCTCTACGTCGGGATTTAGCTTACTTTCAGCTCTACGTCGGGACGTGCGTTGGCCTCTACGTCGGGACGTGCGTTGGCCTCTACTTCGGGATTTAGCTTACTTTCAGCTCTACGTCGGGACGTGCGTTGGCCTCTACGTTGGGACGTGCGTTGGCCTCTACGTCGGGATTTAGCTTACTTTCAGCTCTACGTCGGGACGTGTGTTGGGCTCTACGTCGGGATTTAGCTTACTTTCAGCTCTACGTCGGGACGTGCGTTGGGCTCTACGTCGGGACGTGCGTTGGGCTCTACGTCAGGACGTGCGTTGGGCTCTACGTCTGTAGTTAGCTAACTTTCAGCTCTACGTCGGGACGTGCGTTGGGCTCTATGTCGGGACGTGCGTTGGGCTCTACGTCGGGACGTGCGTTGGGCTCTACGTCTGGACGTGTGTTGGGCTCTACGTCGGGACGTGCGTTGGGCTCTACGTCGGGATTTAGCTTACTTTCAGCTCTACGTCGGGACGTGCGTTGGGCTCTACGTCGGACGTGCGTTGGGCTCTACGTCGGGATTTAGCTTACTTTCAGCTCTACGTCGGGACGTGCGTTGGCCTCTACGTCGGCATTTAGCTTACTTTCAGCTGTACGTCGGGACGTGCGTTGGGCTCTACGTCGGGACGTGCGTTGGGCTCTACGTCGGGACGTGCGTTGGGCTCTACGTCGGGACGTGCGTTGGGATCTACGTCGGGACGTGCGTTGGGTTCTACGTCGGGACGTGCGTTGGGCTCTACGTCTGTAGTTAGCTAACTTTCTGCTCTACGTCGGGACGTGCGTTGGGCTCTACGTCTGTAGTTAGCTAACTTTCAGCTCTACGTCGGGACGTGCGTTGGGCTCTACGTCGGGACGTGCGTTGGGCTCTACGTCGGGACGTGCGTTGGGCTCTACGTCGGGACGTGCGTTGGGCTCTACGTCGGGACGTGCGTTGGGCTCTACGTCGGGATTTAGCTTACTTTCAGGTCTACGTCGGGACGTGCGTTGGGCTCTACGTCGGGACGTGCGTTGGGCTCTACGTCGGGACGTGCGTTGGGCTCTACGTCGGGATTTAGCTTACTTTTCAGGTCTACGTCGGGACGTGCGTTGGGCTCTACGTCGGGACGTGCGTTGGGCTCTACGTCGGGACGTGCGTTGGGCTCTACGTCTGTAGTTAGCTAACTTTCAGCTCTACGTCGGGACGTGCGTTGGGCTCTACGTCGGGACGTGCGTTGGGCTCTACGTCTGTAGTCAGCTAATTTTCAGCTCTACGTCGGGACGTGCGTTGGGCTCTACGTCGGGACGTGCGTTGGGCTCTACGTCGGGACGTGCGTTGGGCTCTACGTCGGGATTTAGCTTACTTTCAGCTCTACGTCGGGACGTGCGTTGGGCTCTACGTCGGGACGTGCGTTGGGCTCTACGTCGGGATTTAGCTTACTTTCAGCTCTACGTCGGGATGTGCATTGGCCTCTACGTCGGCATTTAGCTTACTTTCAGCTCTACGTCGGGACGTGCGTTGGGCTCTACGTCGGGAGGTGCGTTGGGCTCTACGTCGGGAGGTGCGTTGGGCTCTACGTCGGGACGTGCGTTGGGTTCTACGTCGGGACCTGCGTTGGGCTCTACGTCTGTAGTTAGCTAACTTTCTGCTCTACGTCGGGACGTGCGTTGGGCTCTACGTCTGTAGTTAGCTAACTTTCAGCTCTACGTCGGGACGTGCGTTGGGCTCTATGTTGGGACGTGCGTTGGGCTCTATGTCGGGATTTAGCTTACTTTCAGCTCTAAATCGGGACGTGCGTTGGCCTCTACGTCGGGACGTGCGTTGGGCGCTACGTCGGGACGTGCGTTGGCCTCTACGTCGGGACGTGCGTTGGCCTCTACGTCGGGATTTAGCTTACTTTCAGCTCTACGTCGGGACGTGCGTTGGCCTCTACGTCGGGACGTGCGTTGGGCTCTACGTCGGGACGTGCGTTGGGCTCTACGTCGGGACGCGCGTTGGGCTCTACGTCTGTAGTTAGCTAACTTTCAGCTCTACGTCGGAACGCGCGTTGGGCTCTTCGTCTGTAGTTAGCTAACTTTCAGCTCTACGTCGGGACGTGCGTTGGGCTCTACGTCGGGACGTGCGTTGGGCTCTACGTCGGGATTTAGCTTACTTTCAGGTCTACGTCGGGACGTGCGTTGGGCTCTACGTCGGGACGTGCGTTGGGCTCTACGTCGGGATTTAGCTTACTTTCAGCTCTACGTCGGGACGTGCGTTGGGCTCTACTTCGGGACGTGCGTTGGGCTCTACGTCGGGACGTGCGTTGGGCTCTATGTCGGGATTTAGCTTATCTTCAGCTCTACGTCGGGACGTGCGTTGGCCTCTACGTCGGGACGTGCGTTGGCCTCTACGTCGGGATTTAGCTTACTTTCAGCTCTACGTCGGGACGTGCGTTGGCCTCTACGTCGGGACGTGCGTTGGGCGCTACGTCGGGACGTGCGTTGGGCTCTACGTCGGGATTTAGCTTACTTTCAGGTCTACGTCGGGACGTGCGTTGGGCTCTACGTCGGGACGTGCGTTGGGCTCTACGTCGGGACGTGCGTTGGGCTCTACGTCGGGATTTAGCTTACTTTCAGCTCTACGTCGGGACGTGCGTTGGGCTCTACGTCGGGACGTGCGTTGGGCACTACGTCGGGACGTGCGTTGGGCTCTACGTCGGGACGTGCGTTGGGCTCTACGTCGGGACGTGCGTTGGGCTCTACGTCGGGATTTAGCTTACTTTCAGCTCTACGTCGGGACGTGCGTTGGGCTCTACGTCGGGACGTGCGTTGGGCACTACGTCGGGACGTGCGTTGGGCTCTACTTCGGGATTTAGCTTACTTTCAGGTCTACGTCGGGACGTGCGTTGGGCTCTACTTCGGGACGTGCGTTGGGCTCTACGTCGGGACGTGCGTTGGGCTCTACGTTGGGATTTAGCTTACTTTCAGCTCTACGTCGGGACGTGCGTTGGGCTCTACGTCGGGACGTGCGTTGGGCTCTACGTCGGGATTTAGCTTGCTTTCAGCTCTACGTCGGGACGTGCGTTGGCCTCTACGTCGGGACGTGCGTTGGGCGCTACGTCGGGACGTGCGTTGGGCTCTACGTTGGGATTTAGCTTACTTTCAGGTCTACGTCGGGACGTGCGTTGGGCTCTACGTCGGGATTTAGCTTACTTTCAGGTCTACGTCGGGACGTGCGTTGGGCTCTACGTCGGGACGTGCGTTGGGCTCTACGTCGGGACGTGCGTTGGCCTCTACGTGGGGATTTAGCTTACTTTCAGCTCTACGTCGGGACGTGCGTTGGGCTCTACTTCGGGACGTGCGTTGGGCTCTACGTCGGGACGTGCGTTGGGCTCTATGTCGGGATTTAGCTTATCTTCAGCTCTACGTTGGGACGTGCGTTGGCCTCTACGTCGGGACGTGCGTTGGCCTCTACGTCGGGATTTAGCTTACTTGCAGCTCTACGTCGGGACGTGCGTTGGCCTCTACGTCGGGACGTGCGTTGGGCGCTACGTCGGGACGTGCGTTGGGTTCTACGTCGGGATTTAGCTTACTTTCAGGTCTACGTCGGGACGTGCGTTGGGCTCTACGTCGGGACGTGCGTTGGGCTCTACGTCGGGACGTGCGTTGGGCTCTACGTCGGGATTTAGCTTACTTTCAGCTCTACGTCGGGACGTGCGTTGGGCTCTACGTCGGGACGTGCGTTGGGCACTACGTCGGGACGTGCGTTGGTCTCTACTTCGGGATTTAGCTTACTTTCAGGTCTACGTCGGGACGTGCGTTGGGCTCTACTTCGGGACGTGCGTTGGGCTCTACGTCTGGACGTGAGTTGGGCTCTACGTTGGGATTTAGCTTACTTTCAGCTCTACGTCGGGACGTGCGTTGGGCTCTACGTCGGGACGTGCGTTGGGCTCTACGTCAGGATTTAGCTTACTTTCAGCTCTACGTCGGGACGTGCGTTGGCCTCTACGTCGGGACATGCGTTGGGCGCTACGTCGGGACGTGCGTTGGCCTCTACGTCGGGACGTGCGTTGGCCTCTACGTCGGGACGTGCGTTGGCCTCTACGTCGGGATTTAGCTTACTTTCAGCTCTACGTCGGGACGTGCGTTGGCCTCTACGTCGGGATTTAGCTTACTTTCAGCTCTACGTCGGGACGTGCGTTGGGCTCTACGTCGGGATTTAGCTTACTTTCAGCTCTACGTCGGGACGTGCGTTGGGCTCTACGTCGGGACGTGCGTTGGGCTCTACGTCGGGACGTGCGTTGGGCTCTACGTCTGTAGTTAGCTAACTTTCAGCTCTACGTCGGGACGTGCGTTGGGCTCTATGTCGGGACGTGCGTTGGGCTCTATGTCGGGACGTGCGTTGGGCTCTACGTCGGGACGTGCGTTGGGCTCTACGTCGGGATTTAGCTTACTTTCAGCTCTACGTCGGGACGTGCGTTGGGCTCCACGTCGGGACGTGCGTTGGGCTCTACGTCGGGACGTGCGTTGGGCTCTACGTTTGTAGTTAGCTAACTTTCAGCTCTACGTCGGGACGTGCGTTGGGCTCTACGTCGGGACGTGCGTTGGGCTCTACGTCGGGACGTGCGTTGGGCTCTACGTCGGGATTTAGTTTACTTTCAGCTCTACGTCGGGACGTGCGTTGGCCTCTACGTCGGGACGTGCGTTGGGCTCTACGTCGGGACGTGCGTTGGCCTCTACGTCTGGACGTGCGTTGGCTTCTACGTCGGGATTTAGCTTACCTTCAGCTCTACGTCGCGACGTGCGTTGGGCTCTACGTCGGGACGTGCGTTGGGCACTACGTCGGGACACGCGTTGGGCTCTACGTCGGGACGCGCGTTGGGCTCTACGGCTGTAGTTAGCTAACTTTCAGCTCTACGTCGGGACGCGCGTTGGGCTCTTCGTCTGTAGTTAGCTAACTTTCAGCTCTACGTCGGGACGCGCGTTGGGCTCTTCGTCTGTAGTTAGCTAACTTTCAGCTCTACGTCGGGACGTGCGTTGGGCTCTACGTCGGGACGTGCGTTGGGCTCTAGGTCGGGATTTAGCTTACCTTTAAGTCTACGTCGGGACGTGCGTTGGGCTCTATGTCGGGACGTGCGTTGGGCTCTATGTCGGGACGTGCGTTGGGCTCTACGTCGGGACGTGCGTTGGGCTCTACGTCTGTAGTTAGCTTACTTTCAGCTCTATGTCGGGACGTGCATTGGGCTCTACGTCTGTAGTTAGCTAACTTTCAGCTCTACGTCGGGACGTGCGTTGGGCTCTACATCTGTAGTTAGCTAACATTCAGCTCTACGTCAAGACGTGCGTTGGGCGCTACGTCGGAACGTGCGTTGGGCTCTACGTCGGGATTTAGCTTACTTTAAGCTCTACGTCGGGACGTCCGTTGGGCTCTACGTCGGGATTTAGCTTACTTTCAGCTCTACGTCGGGACGTGCGTTGGGCTCTAAGTCGGGACGTGCGTTGGGCTCTACGTCGGGATTTAGCTTATTTTAAGCTCTACGTCGGGACGTGCGTTGGGCTCTACGTCGGGACGTGCGTTGGGGTCTACGTCGGGACGTGCGTTGGGCTCTACGTCGGGACGTGCGTTGGGCACTACGTCGGGACGTGCGTTGGGCTCTACGTCGGGACGTGCGTTGGGCTCTACGTCGGGACGTGCGTTGGGCTCTACGTCGGGACGTGCGTTGGGCTCTACGTCGGGATTTAGCTTACTTTCAGCTCTACGTCGGGACGTGCGTTGGGCTCTACGTCGGGACGTGCGTTGGGCACTACGTCGGGACGTGCGTTGGGCTCTACTTCGGGATTTAGCTTACTTTCAGGTCTACGTCGGGACGTGCGTTGGGCTCTACTTCGGGACGTGCGTTGGGCTCTACGTCGGGACGTGCGTTGGGCTCTACGTTGGGATTTAGCTTACTTTCAGCTCTACGTCGGGACGTGCGTTGGGCTCTACGTCGGGACGTGCGTTGGGCTCTACGTCGGGATTTAGCTTGCTTTCAGCTCTACGTCGGGACGTGCGTTGGCCTCTACGTCGGGACGTGCGTTGGGCGCTACGTCGGGACGTGCGTTGGGCTCTACGTCGGGATTTAGCTTACTTTCAGGTCTACGTCGGGACGTGCGTTGGGCTCTACGTCGGGACGTGCGTTGGGCTCTACGTCGGGACGTGCGTTGGGCTCTACGTGGGGATTTAGCTTACTTTCAGCTCTACGTCGGGACGTGCGTTGGGCTCTACTTCGGGACGTGCGTTGGGCTCTACGTCGGGACGTGCGTTGGGCTCTATGTCGGGATTTAGCTTATCTTCAGCTCTACGTCGGGACGTGCGTTGGCCTCTACGTCGGGACGTGCGTTGGCCTCTACGTCGGGATTTAGCTTACTTGCAGCTCTACGTCGGGACGTGCGTTGGCCTCTACGTCGGGACGTGCGTTGGCCTCTACGTCGGGATTTAGCTTACTTGCAGCTCTACGTCGGGACGTGCGTTGGCCTCTACGTCGGGACGTGCGTTGGGCGCTACGTCGGGACGTGCGTTGGGCTCTACGTCGGGATTTAGCTTACTTTCAGGTCTACGTCGGGACGTGCGTTGGGCTCTACGTCGGGACGTGCGTTGGGCTCTACGTCGGGACGTGCGTTGGGCTCTACGTCGGGATTTAGCTTACTTTCAGCTCTACGTCGGGACGTGCGTTGGGCTCTACGTCGGGACGTGCGTTGGGCACTACTTCGGGACGTGCGTTGGTCTCTACTTCGGGATTTAGCTTACTTTCAGGTCTACGTCGGGACGTGCGTTGGGCTCTACTTCGGGACGTGCGTTGGGCTCTACGTCTGGACGTGAGTTGGGCTCTACGTTGGGATTTAGCTTACTTTCAGCTCTACGTCGGGACGTGCGTTGGGCTCTACGTCGGGACGTGCGTTGGGCTCTACGTCAGGATTTAGCTTACTTTCAGCTCTACGTCGGGACGTGCGTTGGCCTCTACGTCGGGACATGCGTTGGGCGCTACGTCGGGACGTGCGTTGGCCTCTACGTCGGGACGTGCGTTGGCCTCTACGTCGGGACGTGCGTTGGCCTCTACGTCGGGATTTAGCTTACTTTCAGCTCTACGTCGGGACGTGCGTTGGCCTCTACGTCGGGATTTAGCTTACTTTCAGCTCTACGTCGGGACGTGCGTTGGGCTCTACGTCGGGATTTAGCTTACTTTCAGCTCTACGTCGGGACGTGCGTTGGGCTCTACGTCGGGACGTGCGTTGGGCTCTACGTCGGGACGTGCGTTGGGCTCTACGTCTGTAGTTAGCTAACTTTCAGCTCTACGTCGGGACGTGCGTTGGGCTCTATGTCGGGACGTGCGTTGGGCTCTATGTCGGGACGTGCGTTGGGCTCTACGTCGGGACGTGCGTTGGGCTCTACGTCGGGATTTAGCTTACTTTCAGCTCTACGTCGGGACGTGCGTTGGGCTCCACGTCGGGACGTGCGTTGGGCTCTACGTCGGGACGTGCGTTGGGCTCTACGTTTGTAGTTAGCTAACTTTCAGCTCTACGTCGGGACGTGCGTTGGGCTCTACGTCGGGACGTGCGTTGGGCTCTACGTCGGGACGTGCGTTGGGCTCTACGTCGGGATTTAGTTTACTTTCAGCTCTACGTCGGGACGTGCGTTGGCCTCTACGTCGGGACGTGCGTTGGGCTCTACGTCGGGACGTGCGTTGGCCTCTACGTCTGGACGTGCGTTGGCTTCTACGTCGGGATTTAGCTTACCTTCAGCTCTACGTCGCGACGTGCGTTGGGCTCTACGTCGGGACGTGCGTTGGGCTCTACGTCGGGACACGCGTTGGGCTCTACGTCGGGACGCGCGTTGGGCTCTACGGCTGTAGTTAGCTAACTTTCAGCTCTACGTCGGGACGCGCGTTGGGCTCTTCGTCTGTAGTTAGCTAACTTTCAGCTCTACGTCGGGACGCGCGTTGGGCTCTTCGTCTGTAGTTAGCTAACTTTCAGCTCTACGTCGGGACGTGCGTTGGGCTCTACGTCGGGACGTGCGTTGGGCTCTACGTCGGGACGTGCGTTGGGCTCTAGGTCGGGATTTAGCTTACCTTTAAGTCTACGTCGGGACGTGCGTTGGGCTCTATGTCGGGACGTGCGTTGGGCTCTATGTCG
Organism: Leptosomus discolor; assembly: GCF_034619465.1. Taxonomy (NCBI): domain Eukaryota; kingdom Metazoa; phylum Chordata; class Aves; order Leptosomiformes; family Leptosomidae; genus Leptosomus; species Leptosomus discolor. Next base: position 1,470,261 of record NW_028237819.1, read on the forward strand.
GGACGTGCGTTGGGCTCTATGTCGGGACGTGCGTTGGGCTCTACGTCGGGACGTGCGTTGGGCTCTACGTCTGTAGTTAGCTTACTTTCAGCTCTACGTCGGGACGTGCGTTGGGCTCTACATCTGTAGTTAGCTAACATTCAGCTCTACGTCAAGACGTGCGTTGGGCGCTACGTCGGAACGTGCGTTGGGCTCTACGTCGGGATTTAGCTTACTTTAAGCTCTACGTCGGGACGTCCGTTGGGCTCTACGTCGGGATTTAGCTTACTTTCAGCTCTACGTCGGGACGTGCGTTGGGCTCTAAGTCGGGACGTGCGTTGGGCTCTACGTCGGGATTTAGCTTATTTTAAGCTCTACGTCGGGACGTGCGTTGGGCTCTACGTCGGGACGTGCGTTGGGGTCTACGTCGGGACGTGCGTTGGGCTCTACGTCGGGATTTAGCTTACTTTCAGGTCTACGTCGGGACGTGCGTTGGGCTCTACGTCGGGACGTGCGTTGGGCTCTACGTCGGGACGTGCGTTGGGCTCTACGTCGGGATTTAGCTTACTTTTCAGCTCTACGTCGGGACGTGCGTTGGCCTCTACGTCGGGACGTGCGTTGGCCTCTACGTCAGGACGTGCGTTGGCCTCTACTTCGGGATTTAGCTTACTTTCAGCTCTACGTCGGGACGTGCGTTGGGCGCTACTTCGGGACGTGCGTTGGGCGCTACGTTGGAATTTAGCTTACTTTCAGCTCTACGTCGGGATGTGCGTTGGGCTCTATGTCGGGATGTGCGTTGGGCTCTACGTCGGGACGTGCGTTGGGCTCTACGTCTGTAGTTAGCTAACTTTCTGCTCTACGTCGGGACGTGCGTTGGGCTCTACGTCTGTAGTTAGCTAACTTTCAGCTCTACGTCGGGACGTGCGTTGGGCTCTACGTCGGGACGTGCGTTGGGCTCTACGTCGGGACGTGCGTTGGGCTCTACGTCGGGATTTAGCTTACTTTAAGCTCTACGTCGGGACGTGCGTTGGGCTCTACGTCGGGACGTGCGTTGGGCTCTACGTCGGGACGTGCGTTGGGCTCTACGTCGTGATTTAGCTTACTTTTCAGGTCTACGTCGGGACCTGCGTTGGGCTCTACGTCGGGACGTGCGTTGGGCTCTACTTCGGGACGTGCGTTGGGCTCTACGTCTGTAGTTAGCTAACTTTCAGCTCTACGTCGGGACGTGCGTTGGGCTCTACGTCGGGACGGGCGTTGGGCTCTACGTCTGTAGTCAGCTAATTTTCAGCTCTACGTCGGGACGTGCGTTGGGCTCTACGTCGGGACGTGCGTTGGGCTCTACGTCGGGACGTGCGTTGGGCTCTACGTCGGGATTTAGCTTACTTTCAGCTCTACGTCGGGACGTGCATTGGGCTGTACGTCGGGACGTGCGTTGGGCTCTACGTCGGGATTTAGCTTACTTTCAGCTCTACGTCGGGACGTGCATTGGCCTCTACGTCGGCATTTAGCTTACTTTCAGCTCTACGTCGGGACGTGCGTTGGGCTCTACGTCGGGAGGTGCGTTGGGCTCTACGTCGGGAGGTGCGTTGGGCTCTACGTCGGGACGTGCGTTGGGTTCTACGTCGGGACCTGCGTTGGGATCTACGTCTGTAGTTAGCTAACTTTCTGCTCTACGTCGGGACGTGCGTTGGGCTCTACGTCTGTAGTTAGCTAACTTTCAGCTCTACGTCGGGACGTGCGTTGGGCTCTACGTTGGGACGTGCGTTGGGCTCTACGTCGGGATTTAGCTTACTTTCAGCTCTAAATCGGGACGTGCGTTGGCCTCTACGTCGGGACGTGCGTTGGGCGCTACGTCGGGACGTGCGTTGGCCTCTACGTCGGGACGTGCGTTGGCCTCTACGTCGGGATTTAGCTTACTTTCAGCTCTACGTCGGGACGTGCGTTGGCCTCTATGTCGGGACGTGCGTTGGGCTCTACGTCGGGACGTGCGTTGGGCTCTACGTCGGGACGCGCGTTGGGCTCTACGTCTGTAGTTAGCTAACTTTCAGCTCTACGTCGGAACGCGCGTTGGGCTCTTCGTCTGTAGTTAGCTAACTTTCAGCTCTACGTCGGGACGTGCGTTGGGCTCTACGTCGGGACGTGCGTTGGGCTCTACGTCGGGATTTAGCTTACTTTCAGGTCTACGTCGGGACGTGCGTTGGGCTCTACGTCGGGACGTGCGTTGGGCTCTACGTCGGGATTTAGCTTACTTTCAGCTCTACGTCGGGACGTGCGTTGGGCTCTACTTCGGGACGTGCGTTGGGCTCTACGTCGGGACGTGCGTTGGGCTCTATGTCGGGATTTAGCTTATCTTCAGCTCTACGTCGGGACGTGCGTTGGCCTCTACGTCGGGACGTGCGTTGGCCTCTACGTCGGGATTTAGCTTACTTTCAGCTCTACGTCGGGACGTGCGTTGGCCTCTACGTCGGGACGTGCGTTGGGCGCTACGTCCGGACGTGCGTTGGGCTCTACGTCGGGATTTAGCTTACTTTCAGGTCTACGTCGGGACGTGCGTTGGGCTCTACGTCGGGACGTGCGTTGGGCTCTTCGTCGGGACGTGCGTTGGGCTCTACGTCGGGATTTAGCTTACTTTCAGCTCTACGTCGGGACGTGCGTTGGGCTCTACGTCGGGACGTGCGTTGGGCACTACGTCGGGACGTGCGTTGGGCTCTACGTCGGGACGTGCGTTGGGCTCTACGTCGGGATTTAGCTTACTTTCAGCTCTACGTCGGGACGTGCGTTGGGCTCTACGTCGGGACGTGCGTTGGGCACTACGTCGGGACGTGCGTTGGGCTCTACTTCGGGATTTAGCTTACTTTCAGGTCTACGTCGGGACGTGCGTTGGGCTCTACTTCGGGATGTGCGTTGGGCTCTACGTCGGGACGTGCGTTGGGCTCTACGTTGGGATTTAGCTTACTTTCAGCTCTAGGTCGGGACGTGCGTTGGGCTCTACGTCGGGACGTGCGTTGGGCTCTACGTCGGGATTTAGCTTGCTTTCAGCTCTACGTCGGGACGTGCGTTGGCCTCTACGTCGGGACGTGCGTTGGGCGCTACGTCGGGACGTGCGTTGGGCTCTACGTCGGGATTTAGCTTACTTTCAGGTCTACGTCGGGACGTGCGTTGGGCTCTACGTCGGGACGTGCGTTGGGCTCTACGTCGGGACGTGCGTTGGGCTCTACGTCGGGATTTAGCTTACTTTCAGCTCTACGTCGGGACGTGCGTTGGGCTCTACTTCGGGACGTGCGTTGGGCTCTACGTCGGGACGTGCGTTGGGCTCTATGTCGGGATTTAGCTTATCTTCAGCTCTACGTCGGGACGTGCGTTGGCCTCTACGTCGGGACGTGCGTTGGCCTCTACGTCGGGATTTAGCTTACTTTCAGCTCTACGTCGGGACGTGCGTTGGCCTCTACGTCGGGACGTGCGTTGGGCGCTACGTCGGGACGTGCTTTGGGCTCTACGTCGGGACGTGCGTTGGGCTCTACGTCGGGATTTAGCTTACTTTCAGCTCTACGTCGGGACGTGCGTTTGGCTCTACGTCGGGACGTGCGTTGGGCACTACGTCGGGACGTGCGTTGGGCTCTACTTTGGGATTTAGCTTACTTTCAGGTCTACGTCGGGACGTGCGTTGGCCTCTACGTCGGGACATGCGTTGGGCGCTACGTCGGGACGTGCGTTGGCCTCTACGTCGGGACGTGCGTTGGCCTCTACGTCGGGACGTGCGTTGGGCTCTACGTTGGGATTTAGCTTACTTTCAGCTCTACGTCGGGACGTGCGTTGGGCTCTACGTCGGGACGTGCGTTGGGCTCTACGTCAGGATTTAGCTTACTTTCAGCTCTACGTCGGGACGTGCGTTGGCCTCTACGTCGGGACATGCGTTGGGCGCTACGTCGGGACGTGCGTTGGCCTCTACGTCGGGACGTGCGTTGGCCTCTACGTCGGGATTTAGCTTACTTTCAGCTCTACGTCGGGACATGCGTTGGCCTCTACGTCGGGACGTGCGTTGGGCTCTACGTCGGGACGTGCGTTGGTTTCTACGTCGGGACGTGCGTTGGTTTCTACGTCGGGACGCGCGTTGGGCTCTTCGTCTGTAGTTAGCTAACTTTCAGCTCTACGTCGGGACGCGCGTTGGGCTCTTCGTCTGTAGTTAGCTAAGTTTCAGCTCTACGTCGGGACGTGCGTTGGGCTCTACGTCGGGACGTGCGTTGGGCTCTACGTCGGGACGTGCGTTGGGCTCTACGTCGGGATTTAGCTTACTTTCAGCTCTACGTCGGGACGTGCGTTGGGCTCTACGTCGGGACGTGCGTTGGGCACTACGTCGGGACGTGCGTTGGGCTCTACGTCGGGACGTGCGTTGGGCTCTACGTCGGGACGTGCGTTGGGCTCTACGTCGGGACGTGCGTTGGGCTCTACGTCGGGATTTAGCTTACTTTCAGCTCTACGTCGGGACGTGCGTTGGGCTCTACGTCGGGACGTGCGTTGGGCACTACGTCGGGACGTGCGTTGGGCTCTACTTCGGGATTTAGCTTACTTTCAGGTCTACGTCGGGACGTGCGTTGGCCTCTACGTCGGGACGTGCGTTGGCCTCTACGTCGGGATTTAGCTTACTTTCAGCTCTACGTCGGGACGTGCGTTGGGCGCTACGTCGGGACGTGCGTTGGGCGCTAGGTCGGGACGTGCGTTGGGCGTTGCTTCGGGACGTGCGTTGGGCGCTACGTCGGGATTTAGCTTACTTTCAGCTCTACATCGGGACGTGCGTTGGCCTCTACGTCGGGACGTGCGTTGGCCTCTACTTCGGGATTTAGCTTACTTTCAGCTCTACGTCGGGACGTGCGTTGGGCTCTACGTCGGGACTTGCGTTGGGCTCTACGTCGGGATTTAGCTTACTTTCAGCTCTACGTCGGGACGTGCGTTGGGCTCTACGTCGGGACGTGCGTTGGGCACTACGTCGGGACGTGCGTTGGGCTCTACTTCGGGATTTAGCTTACTTTCAGGTCTACGTCGGGACGTGCGTTGGCCTCTACGTCGGGACGTGCGTTGGCCTCTACGTCGGGATTTAGCTTACTTTCAGCTCTACGTCGGGACGTGCGTTGGGCGCTACGTCGGGACGTGCGTTGGGCGCTAGGTCGGGACGTGCGTTGGGCGTTGCTTCGGGACGTGCGTTGGGCGCTACGTCGGGATTTAGCTTACTTTCAGCTCTACATCGGGACGTGCGTTGGCCTCTACGTCGGGACGTGCGTTGGCCTCTACTTCGGGATTTAGCTTACTTTCAGCTCTACGTCGGGACGTGCGTTGGGCTCTACGTCGGGACTTGCGTTGGGCTCTACGTCGGGATTTAGCTTACTTTCAGCTCTACGTCGGGACGTGCGTTGGGCTCCACGTCGGGACGTGCGTTGGGCTCTACGTCGGGACGTGCGTTGGGCTCTACGTTTGTAGTTAGCTAACTTTCAGCTCTACGTCGGGACGTGCGTTGGGCTCTACGTCGGGACGTGCGTTGGGCTCTACGTCGGGACGTGCGTTGGGCTCTACGTCGGGATTTAGTTTACTTTCAGCTCTACGTCGGGACGTGCGTTGGGCTCTACGTCGGGACACGCGTTGGGCTCTACGTCGGGACGCGCGTTGGGCTCTACGTCTGTAGTTAGCTAACTTTCAGCTCTACGTCGGGACGCGCGTTGGGCTCTTCGTCTGTAGTTAGCTAACTTTCAGCTCTACGTCGGGACGCGCGTTGGGCTCTTCGTCTGTAGTTAGCTAACTTTCAGCTCTACGTCGGGACGTGCGTTGGGCTCTACGTCGGGACGTGCGTTGGGCTCTACGTCGGGACGTGCGTTGGGCTCTAGGTCGGGATTTAGCTTACTTTCAGCTCTACGTCGGGACGTGCATTGGGCGCAACGTCGGGACGTGCGTTGGGCTCTACGTCGGGACGTGCGTTGGGTTCTACGTCGGGACGTGCGTTGGGCTCTACGTCGGGACGTGCGTTGGGCTCTACATCAGGATTTAGCTTACTTTCAGCTCTACGTCGGGACGTGCGTTGGGCTCTACGTCGGGACGTGCGTTGGGCTCTACGTCGGGACGTGCGTTGGGCTCTACGTCTGTAGTTAGCTAACTTTCTGCTCTACGTCCGGACGTGCGTTGGGCGCTATGTCGGGACGTGCGTTGGGCTCTACGTCGGGACGTGCGTTGGGCTCTACATCAGGATTTAGCTTACTTTCAGGTCTACGTCGGGACGTGCGTTGGGCTCTACGTCGGGACGTGCGTTGGGCTCTACGTCGGGACGTGCGTTGGGCTCTACGTCGGGACGTGCGTTGGGCTCTACGTCTGTAGTTAGCTAACTTTCTGCTCTACGTCGGGACGTGCGTTGGGCTCTACGTCTGTAGTTAGGTAACTTTCAGCTCTACGTCGGGACGTGCGTTGGGCGCTACGTCGGGACGTGCGTTGGGCTCTACGTCGGGACGTGCGTTGGGCTCTAAGTCGGGACGTGCGTTGGGCTCTACCTCGGGATTTAGCTTAATTTCAGCTCTACGTCGAGACGTGCGTTGGCCTCTACGTCGGGACGTGCGTTGGCCTCTACATCGGGACCTGCGTTGGGCTCTACGTCGGGACGTGCGTTGGGCTCTACGTCAGGATTTAGCTTACTTTCAGCTCTACGTCGGGACGTGCGTTGGGCTCTACGTCGGGACGTGCGTTGGGCTCTACGTCGGGACACGCGTTGGGCTCTACGTCGGGACGCGCGTTGGGCTCTACGTCTGTAGTTAGCTAACTTTCAGCTCTACGTCGGGACGCGCGTTGGGCTCTTCGTCTGTAGTTAGCTAACTTTCAGCTCTACGTCGGGACGTGCGTTGGGCTCTACGTTGGGACGTGCGTTGGGCTCTACGTCGGGATGTGCGTTGGGTTCTACGTCGGGACGTGCGTTGATCTCTACGTCGGGATTTAGCTTACTTTCAGCTCTACGTCGGGACGTGCGTTAGGCTCTACGTCGGGACGTGCGTTGGGCTCTACGTCGGGACGTGCGTTGGGCTCTACGTCGGGATTTAGCTTACTTTCAGGTCTACGTCGGGACGTGCGTTGGGCTCTACGTCGGGACGTGCGTTGGGCTCTACGTCTGTAGTTAGCTAACTTTCAGTTCTACGTCGGGACGTGCGTTGGGCTCTACATCTGTAGTTAGCTAACTTTCAGCTCTACGTCGGGACGTGCGTTGGGCGCTACGTCGGAACTTGCGTTGGGCTCTACGTCGGGACGTGCGTTGGGCTCTACGTCGGGATTTAGCTTACTTTCAGCTCTACGTCGGGACGTGCGTTGGGCTCTACGTCGGAACGTGCGTTGGGCTCCACGTCGGGACGTGCGTTGGGCTCTACGTCTGTAGTTAGCTAACTTTCTGCTCTACGTCGGGACGTGCGTTGGGCTCTACGTCTGTAGTTAGCTAACTTTCAGCTCTACGTCGGGACGTGCGTTGGGCGCTACGTCGGGACGTGCGTTGGGCTCTACGTCGGGACGTGTGTTGGGCTCTACGTCGGGACGTGCGTTGGGCTCTACGTCGGGATTTAGCTTACTTTCAGCTCTACGTCGTGACGTGCGTTGGCATCTACGTCGGGACGTGCGTTGGCCTCTATATCGGGACGTGCGTTGGTCTCTACGTCGAGACGTGCGTTGGCCTCTACGTCGGGATTTAGCTTACTTGCAGCTCTACGTCGGGACGTGCGTTGGGCTCTACGTCAGGACGTGCGTTGGGCTCTACGTCTGTAGTTAGCTAACTTTCAGCTCTATATCGGGACGTGCGTTGGGCTCTACGTCTGTAGTTAGCTAACTTTCAGCTCTATGTCGGGACGTGCGTTGGGCGCTACGTCGGGACGTGCGTTGGGCGCTACGTCGGGACGTGCGTTGGGCTCTACGTCGGGACATGCGTTGGGCTCTACGTCGGGATTTAGCTTACTTTCAGCTCTACGTCGGGACGTGCGTTGGCCTCTACGTCGGGACGTGTGTTGGCCTCTACATTGGGACGTGCGTTGGCCTCTACGTCGGGATTTAGCTTACTTTCAGCTCTACGTCGGGACGTGCGTTGGCCTCTACGTCGGGATTTAGCTTACTTTCAGCTCTACGTCGGGACGCGCGTTGGGCTCTACGTCGGGATTTAGCTTACTTTCAGCTCTACGTCGGGACGTGCGTTGGGCTCTACGTCGGGACGTGCGTTGGGCTCTACGTCGGGACGTGCGTTGGGCTCTACGTCTGTAGTTAGCTAACTTTCAGCTCTACGTCCGGACGTGCGTTGGGCTCTACGTCGGGATTTAGCTTACTTTCAGCTCTACGTCGGGACGTGCGTTGGGCTCTACGTCGGGACACGCGTTGGGCTCTACGTCGGGACGTGCGTTGGGCTCTACGTCGGGATTTAGTTTACTTTCAGCTCTACGTCGGGACGTGCGTTGGGCTCTACGTCGGGACACGCGTTGGGCTCTACGTCGGGACGCGCGTTGGGCTCTACGTCTGTAGTTAGCTAACTTTCAGCTCTACGTCGGGACGCGCGTTGCGCTCTTCGTCTGTAGTTAGCTAACTTTCAGCTCTACGTCGGGACGCGCGTTGGGCTCTTCGTCTGTAGTTAGCTAACTTTCAGCTCTACGTCGGGACGTGCGTTGGGCTCTACGTCGGGACGTGCGTTGGGCTCTACGTCGGGACGTGCGTTGGGCTCTAGGTCGGGATTTAGCTTACTTTCAGCTCTACGTCCGGACGTGCATTGGGCGCAACGTCGGGACGTGCGTTGGGCTCTACGTCGGGACGTGCGTTGGGTTCTACGTCGGGACGTGCGTTGGGCTCTACGTCGGGACGTGCGTTGGGCTCTACATCAGGATTTAGCTTACTTTCAGCTCTACGTCGGGACGTGCGTTGGGCTCTACGTCGGGACGTGCGTTGGGCTCTACGTCGGGACGTGCGTTGGGCTCTACGTCTGTAGTTAGCTAACTTTCTGCTCTACGTCCGGACGTGCGTTGGGCGCTATGTCGGGACGTGCGTTGGGCTCTACGTCGGGACGTGCGTTGGGCTCTACATCAGGATTTAGCTTACTTTCAGGTCTACGTCGGGACGTGCGTTGGGCTCTACGTCGGGACGTGCGTTGGGCTCTACGTCGGGACGTGCGTTGGGCTCTACGTCGGGACGTGCGTTGGGCTCTACGTCTGTAGTTAGCTAACTTTCTGCTCTACGTCGGGACGTGCGTTGGGCTCTACGTCTGTAGTTAGGTAACTTTCAGCTCTACGTCGGGACGTGCGTTGGGCGCTACGTCGGGACGTGCGTTGGGCTCTACGTCGGGACGTGCGTTGGGCTCTAAGTCGGGACGTGCGTTGGGCTCTACCTCGGGATTTAGCTTAATTTCAGCTCTACGTCGAGACGTGCGTTGGCCTCTACGTCGGGACGTGCGTTGGCCTCTACATCGGGACCTGCGTTGGGCTCTACGTCGGGACGTGCGTTGGGCTCTACGTCAGGATTTAGCTTACTTTCAGCTCTACGTCGGGACGTGCGTTGGGCTCTACGTCGGGACGTGCGTTGGGCTCTACGTCGGGACACGCGTTGGGCTCTACGTCGGGACGCGCGTTGGGCTCTACGTCTGTAGTTAGCTAACTTTCAGCTCTACGTCGGGACGCGCGTTGGGCTCTTCGTCTGTAGTTAGCTAACTTTCAGCTCTACGTCGGGACGTGCGTTGGGCTCTACGTTGGGACGTGCGTTGGGCTCTACGTCGGGATGTGCGTTGGGTTCTACGTCGGGACGTGCGTTGATCTCTACGTCGGGATTTAGCTTACTTTCAGCTCTACGTCGGGACGTGCGTTAGGCTCTACGTCGGGACGTGCGTTGGGCTCTACGTCGGGACGTGCGTTGGGCTCTACGTCGGGATTTAGCTTACTTTCAGCTCTACGTCGGGACGTGCGTTGGCCTCTACGTCGGGACGTGCGTTGGGCTCTACGTCTGTAGTTAGCTAACTTTCAGTTCTACGTCGGGACGTGCGTTGGGCTCTACATCTGTAGTTAGCTAACTTTCAGCTCTACGTCGGGACGTGCGTTGGGCGCTACGTCGGAACTTGCGTTGGGCTCTACGTCGGGACGTGCGTTGGGCTCTACGTCGGGATTTAGCTTACTTTCAGCTCTACGTCGGGACGTGCGTTGGGCTCTACGTCGGAACGTGCGTTGGGCTCCACGTCGGGACGTGCGTTGGGCTCTACGTCTGTAGTTAGCTAACTTTCTGCTCTACGTCGGGACGTGCGTTGGGCTCTACGTCTGTAGTTAGCTAACTTTCAGCTCTACGTCGGGACGTGCGTTGGGCGCTACGTCGGGACGTGCGTTGGGCTCTACGTCGGGACGTGTGTTGGGCTCTACGTCGGGACGTGCGTTGGGCTCTACGTCGGGATTTAGCTTACTTTCAGCTCTACGTCGTGACGTGCGTTGGCATCTACGTCGGGACGTGCGTTGGCCTCTATATCGGGACGTGCGTTGGTCTCTACGTCGAGACGTGCGTTGGCCTCTACGTCGGGATTTAGCTTACTTGCAGCTCTACGTCGGGACGTGCGTTGGGCTCTACGTCAGGACGTGCGTTGGGCTCTACGTCTGTAGTTAGCTAACTTTCAGCTCTACATCGGGACGTGCGTTGGGCTCTACGTCTGTAGTTAGCTAACTTTCAGCTCTATGTCGGGACGTGCGTTGGGCGCTACGTCGGGACGTGCGTTGGGCGCTACGTCGGGACGTGCGTTGGGCTCTACGTCGGGACATGCGTTGGGCTCTACGTCGGGATTTAGCTTACTTTCAGCTCTACGTCGGGACGTGCGTTGGCCTCTACGTCGGGACGTGTGTTGGCCTCTACATTGGGACGTGCGTTGGCCTCTACGTCGGGATTTAGCTTACTTTCAGCTCTACGTCGGGACGTGCGTTGGCCTCTACGTCGGGATTTAGCTTACTTTCAGCTCTACGTCGGGACGCGCGTTGGGCTCTACGTCGGGATTTAGCTTACTTTCAGCTCTACGTCGGGACGTGCGTTGGGCTCTACGTCGGGACGTGCGTTGGGCTCTACGTCGGGACGTGCGTTGGGCTCTACGTCTGTAGTTAGCTAACTTTCAGCTCTACGTCCGGACGTGCGTTGGGCTCTACGTCGGGATTTAGCTTACTTTCAGCTCTACGTCGGGACGTGCGTTGGGCTCTACGTCGGGACGTGAGTTGGGCTCTACGTCGGGACGTGCGTTGGGCTCTACGTCGGGATTTAGCTTACTTTCAGCTCTACGTCGGGACGTGCGTTGGCCTCTAAGTCGGCATTTAGCTTACTTTCAGCTCTACGTCGGGACGTGCGTTGGGCTCTACGTCGGGACGTGCGTTGGGCTCTACGTCGGGACGTGCGTTGGGCTCTACGTCTGTAGTTAGCTAACTTTCTGCTCTACGTCGGGACGTGCGTTGGGCTCTACGTCTGTAGTTAGCTAACTTTCAGCTCTACGTCGGGACGTGCGTTGGGCGCTACGTCGGGACGTGCGTTGGGCTCTACGTCGGGATTTAGGTTACTTTCAGCTCTACGTCAGGACGTGCGTTGGCCTCTACGCCGGGACGTGCGTTGGGCGCTACGTCGGGACGTGCGTTGGCTTCTACGTCGCGACGTGCGTTGGCCTCTAGGTCGGGATTTGCTTACTTTCAGCTCTACGTCGGGACGTGCGTTGGCCTCTACGTCGGGACGTGCGTTGGGCTCTACGTCGGGACACGCGTTGGGCTCTACGTCGGGACACGCGTTGGGCTCTGCGTCGGGACGTGCGTTGGGCTCTACGTCTGTAGTTAGCTAACTTTCAGCTCTACGTCGGGACGTGAATTGTGCTCTACGTCTGTAGTTAGCTAACTTTCAGCTCTACGTCGGCACGTGCGTTGGGCTCTACGTCGGTACGTGCGTTGGGCTCTACGTCGGGATTTAGCTTACTTTCAGCTCTTCGTCGGGACGTGCGTTGGGCTCTACGTCGGGACGTGCGTTGGGCTCTACGTCGGGACGTGCGTTGGGCTCTACGTCGGGATTTAGCTGACTTTCAGGTCTACGTCTGGACGTGCGTTGGGCTCTACGTCGGGACGTGCGTTGGGCTCTACGTCTGTAGTTAGCTAACTTTCAACTCTACGTTGGGACGTGCGTTGGGCTCTACGTCTGTAGTTAGCTAACTTTCAGTTCTACGTCGGGACGTGCGTTGGGCTCTACATCTGTAGTTAGCTAACTTTCAGCTCTACGTCGGGACGTGCGTTGGGCGCTACGTCGGAACGTGCGTTGGGCTCTACGTCGGGACGTGCGTTGGGCTCTACGTCGGGACGTGCGTTGGGCTCTACGTCGGGACGTGCGTTGGGCTCTACGTCGGGATTTAGCTTACTTTCAGCTCTACGTCGGGACGTGCGTTGGCCTCTACGTCGGGACGTGCGTTGGCCTCTACGTCGGGACGTGCGTTGGCCTCTACGTCGGGACGTGCGTTGGCCTCTACGTCGGGATTTAGCTTACTTTCAGCTCTACGTCGGGACGTGCGTTGGGCTCTACGTCGGAACGTGCGTTGGGCTCCACGTCGGGACGTGCGTTGGGCTCTACGTCTGTAGTTAGCTAACTTTCTGCTCTATGTCGGGACGTGCGTTGGGCTCTACGTCTGTAGTTAGCTAACTTTCAGCTCTACGTCGGGACGTGCGTTGGGCACTACGTCGGGACGTGCGTTGGGCTCTACGTCGGGACGTCCGTTGGGCTCTACGTCGGGACGTGCGTTGGGCTCTACGTCGGGATTTAGCTTACTTTCAGCTCTACGTCGAGACGTGCGTTGGCCTCTACGTCGGGACGTGCGTTGGCCTCTACGTCGGGACGTGCGTTGGCCTCTACATCGGGACGTGCGTTGGCCTCTACGTCGGGACGTGCGTTGGCCTCTACGTCGGGATTTAGCTTACTTTCAGCTCTACGTCGGGACGTGCGTTGGGCTCTACGTCGGGACGTGCGTTGGGCTCTACGTCTGTAGTTAGCTAACTTTCAGCTCTACGTCGGGACGTGCGTTGGGCGCTACGTCGGGACGTGCGTTGGGCTCTACGTCGGGATTTAGCTTACTTTCAGCTCTACGTCGTGACGTGCGTTGGCATCTACGTCGGGACGTGCGTTGGCCTCTATATCGGGACGTGCGTTGGTCTCTACGTCGAGACGTGCGTTGGCCTCTACGTCGGGATTTAGCTTACTTGCAGCTCTACGTCGGGACGTGCGTTGGGCTCTACGTCAGGACGTGCGTTGGGCTCTACGTCTGTAGTTAGCTAACTTTCAGCTCTACATCGGGACGTGCGTTGGGCTCTACGTCTGTAGTTAGCTAACTTTCAGCTCTATGTCGGGACGTGCGTTGGGCGCTACGTCGGGACGTGCGTTGGGCGCTACGTCGGGACGTGCGTTGGGCTCTACGTCGGGACATGCGTTGGGCTCTACGTCGGGATTTAGCTTACTTTCAGCTCTACGTCGGGACGTGCGTTGGCCTCTACGTCGGGACGTGTGTTGGCCTCTACATTGGGACGTGCGTTGGCCTCTACGTCGGGATTTAGCTTACTTTCAGCTCTACGTCGGGACGTGCGTTGGCCTCTACGTCGGGACGTGCGTTGGCCTCTACGTCGGGATTTAGCTTACTTTCAGCTCTACGTCGGGACGCGCGTTGGGCTCTACGTCGGGATTTAGCTTACTTTCAGCTCTACGTCGGGACGTGCGTTGGGCTCTACGTCGGGACGTGCGTTGGGCTCTACGTCGGGACGTGCGTTGGGCTCTACGTCTGTAGTTAGCTAACTTTCAGCTCTACGTCCGGACGTGCGTTGGGCTCTACGTCGGGATTTAGCTTACTTTCAGCTCTACGTCGGGACGTGCGTTGGGCTCTACGTCGGGACGTGAGTTGGGCTCTACGTCGGGACGTGCGTTGGGCTCTACGTCGGGATTTAGCTTACTTTCAGCTCTACGTCGGGACGTGCGTTGGCCTCTAAGTCGGCATTTAGCTTACTTTCAGCTCTACGTCGGGACGTGCGTTGGGCTCTACGTCGGGACGTGCGTTGGGCTCTACGTCGGGACGTGCGTTGGGCTCTACGTCTGTAGTTAGCTAACTTTCTGCTCTACGTCGGGACGTGCGTTGGGCTCTACGTCTGTAGTTAGCTAACTTTCAGCTCTACGTCGGGACGTGCGTTGGGCGCTACGTCGGGACGTGCGTTGGGCTCTACGTCGGGATTTAGGTTACTTTCAGCTCTACGTCAGGACGTGCGTTGGCCTCTACGCCGGGACGTGCGTTGGGCGCTACGTCGGGACGTGCGTTGGCTTCTACGTCGCGACGTGCGTTGGCCTCTAGGTCGGGATTTGCTTACTTTCAGCTCTACGTCGGGACGTGCGTTGGCCTCTACGTCGGGACGTGCGTTGGGCTCTACGTCGGGACACGCGTTGGGCTCTGCGTCGGGACGTGCGTTGGGCTCTACGTCTGTAGTTAGCTAACTTTCAGCTCTACGTCGGGACGTGAATTGTGCTCTACGTCTGTAGTTAGCTAACTTTCAGCTCTACGTCGGCACGTGCGTTGGGCTCTACGTCGGTACGTGCGTTGGGCTCTACGTCGGGATTTAGCTTACTTTCAGCTCTTCGTCGGGACGTGCGTTGGGCTCTACGTCGGGACGTGCGTTGGGCTCTACGTCGGGACGTGCGTTGGGCTCTACGTCGGGATTTAGCTGACTTTCAGGTCTACGTCTGGACGTGCGTTGGGCTCTACGTCGGGACGTGCGTTGGGCTCTACGTCTGTAGTTAGCTAACTTTCAACTCTACGTTGGGACGTGCGTTGGGCTCTACGTCTGTAGTTAGCTAACTTTCAGTTCTACGTCGGGACGTGCGTTGGGCTCTACATCTGTAGTTAGCTAACTTTCAGCTCTACGTCGGGACGTGCGTTGGGCGCTACGTCGGAACGTGCGTTGGGCTCTACGTCGGGACGTGCGTTGGGCTCTACGTCGGGACGTGCGTTGGGCTCTACGTCGGGACGTGCGTTGGGCTCTACGTCGGGATTTAGCTTACTTTCAGCTCTACGTCGGGACGTGCGTTGGCCTCTACGTCGGGACGTGCGTTGGCCTCTACGTCGGGACGTGCGTTGGCCTCTACGTCGGGACGTGCGTTGGCCTCTACGTCGGGATTTAGCTTACTTTCAGCTCTACGTCGGGACGTGCGTTGGGCTCTACGTCGGAACGTGCGTTGGGCTCCACGTCGGGACGTGCGTTGGGCTCTACGTCTGTAGTTAGCTAACTTTCTGCTCTATGTCGGGACGTGCGTTGGGCTCTACGTCTGTAGTTAGCTAACTTTCAGCTCTACGTCGGGACGTGCGTTGGGCACTACGTCGGGACGTGCGTTGGGCTCTACGTCGGGACGTCCGTTGGGCTCTACGTCGGGACGTGCGTTGGGCTCTACGTCGGGATTTAGCTTACTTTCAGCTCTACGTCGAGACGTGCGTTGGCCTCTACGTCGGGACGTGCGTTGGCCTCTACGTCGGGACGTGCGTTGGCCTCTACATCGGGACGTGCGTTGGCCTCTACGTCGGGACGTGCGTTGGCCTCTACGTCGGGATTTAGCTTACTTTCAGCTCTACGTCGGGACGTGCGTTGGGCTCTACGTCGGGACGTGCGTTGGGCTCTACGTCTGTAGTTAGCTAACTTTCAGCTCTACGTCGGGACGTGCGTTGGGCGCTACGTCGGGACGTGCGTTGGGCTCTACGTCGGGACATGCGTTGGGCTCTACGTCGGGATTTAGCTTACTTTCAGCTCTACGTCGGGACGTGCGTTGGCCTCTACGTCGGGACGTGCGTTATCCTCTACGTCGGGATTTAGCTTACTTTCAGCTCTACGTCGGGACGTGCATTGGGCGCTACGTCGGGACGTGCGTTGGGCGCTACGTCGGGACGTGCGTTGGGCGGTACTTCGGGAAATGCGTTGGGCGCTACGTCGGGATTTAGCTTACTTTCAGCTCTACGTCGGGACGTGCGTTGGGCTCTATGTCGGGACGTGCGTTGGGCTCTACGTCGGGACGTGCGTTGGGCTCTACGTCGGGATTTAGCTTACTTTCAGCTCTACGTCGGGACGTGCGTTGGCCTCTACATTGGGACGTGCGTTGGCCTCTACGTCGGGATTTAGCTTACTTTCAGCTCTACGTCGGGACGTGCGTTGGCCTCTACGTCGGGACGTGCGTTGGCCTCTACGTCGGGACGTGCGTTGGCCTCTACGTCGGGATTTAGCTTACTTTCAGCTCTACGTCGGGACGCGCGTTGGGCTCTACGTCGGGATTTAGCTTACTTTCAGCTCTACGTCGGGACGTGCGTTGGGCTCTACGTCGGGACGTGCGTTGGGCTCTACGTCGGGACGTGCGTTGGGCTCTACGTCTGTAGTTAGCTAAATTTCAGCTCTACGTCGGGTCGTGCGTTGGGCTCTACGTCGGGACGTGCGTTGGGCTCTACGTCGGGATTTAGCTTACTTTCAGCTCTACGTCGGGACGTGCGTTGGGCTCTACGTCGGGACGTGAGTTGGGCTCTACGTCGGGACTTGCGTTGGGCTCTACGTCGGGATTTAGCTTACTTTCAGCTCTACGTCGGGACGTGCGTTGGCCTCTAAGTCGGCATTTAGGTTACTTTCAGCTCTACGTCGGGACGTGCGTTTGGCTCTACGACGGGACGTGCGTTGGGCTCTACGTCGGGACGTGCGTTGGGCTCTACGTCGGGACGTGCGTTGGGCTCTACGTCGGGATTTAGGTTACTTTCAGCTCTACGTCAGGACGTGCGTTGGCCTCTACGCCGGGACGTGCGTTGGGCGCTACGTCGCGACGTGCGTTGGCCTCTACGTCGCGACGTGCGTTGGCCTCTACGTCGGGATTTAGCTTACTTTCAGCTCTACGTCGGGACGTGCGTTGGCCTCTACGTCGGGATGTGCGTTGGGCTCTACGTCGGGACACGCGTTGGGCTCTACGTCGGGACGTGCGTTGGGCTCTAAGTCTGTAGTTAGCTAACTTTCAGCTCTACGTCGGGACGTGAATTGTGTTCTACGTCTGTAGTTAGCTAACTTTCAGCTCTACGTCGGCACGTGCGTTGGGCTCTACGTCGGTACGTGCGTTGGGCTCTACGTCGGGATTTAGCTTACTTTCAGCTCTACGTCGGGACGTGCGTTGGGCTCTACGTCGGGACGTGCGTTGGGCTCTACGTCGGGACGTGCGTTGGGCTCTACGTCGGGATTTAACTTAATTTTAGCTCTACGTCGGGACGTGCGTTGGGCTCTACGTCTGTAGTTAGCTAACTTTCAGCTCTACGTCGGGACGTGCGTTGAGCTCTATGTCGGGACGTGCGTTGGGCGCTACGTCGGGACGTGCGTTGGGCGCTACGTCGGGACGTGCGTTGGGCTCTACGTCGGGATTTAGCTTAATTTTAGCTGTACGTCGGGACGTGCGTTGGGCTCTACGTCTGTAGTTAGCTAACTTTCACCTCTACGTCGGGACGTGCGTTGGGCTCTATGTCGGGACGTGCGTTGGGCGCTACGTCGGGACGTGCGTTGGGCTCTACGTCGGGACGTGCGTTGGGCTCTACGTCGGGATTTAGCTTACTTTCAGCTCTACGTCGGGACGTGCGTTGGGCTCTACGTCGGGACGTGCGTTGGGCTCTATGTCGGGACGTGCGTTGGGTTCTACGTCGGGACGTGCGTTGGGCTCGACGTCTGTAGTTAGCTAACTTTCAGCTCTACGTCGGGACGCGCGTTGGGCTCTTCGTCTGTAGTTAGCTAACTTTCAGCTCTACGTCGGGACGTGCGTTGGCCTCTACGTCGGGACGTGCGTTGGGCGCTACGTCGGGACGTGCGTTGGCCTCTACGTCGGGACGTGCGTTGGCCTCTACGTCGGGACGTGCGTTGGGCTCTACGTCGGGATTTAGCTTACTTTCAGCTCTACGTCGGGACCTGCGTTGGGCTCTACGTCAGGACGTGCGTTGGGCTCTACGTCGGGACACGCGGTGGGATCTACGTCGGGATTTAGGTTACTTTCAGCTCTACGTCGGGACGTGCGTTAGGCTCTATGTCGGGACGTGCGTTGGGCTCTACGTCGGGACGTGCGTTGGGCTCTACGTCGGGACGTGCGTTGGGCTCTACGTCGGGATTTAGCTTACTTTCAGCTCTACGTCGGGACGTGCGTTGGGCTCTACGTCGGGACGTGCGTTGGGCTCTACGTCTGTAGTTAGCTAACTTTCTGCTCTACGTCGGGACGTGCGTTGGGCTCTACGTCGGGACGTGCGTTGGGCTCTACGTCGGGACGTGCTTTGGGCTCTACGTCGGGATTTAGCTTACTTTCAGCTCTACGTCAGGACGTGCGTTGGCCTCTACGTCGGCATTTAGCTTTCAGCTCTACGTCGGGACGTGCGTTGGGCTGTACGTCGGGACGTGCGTTGGGCTCTACGTCGGGATGTGCGTTGGGCTCTACGTCGGGATTTACCTTACTTTCAGCTCTACGTCGGGACGTGAGTTGGCCTCTACGTCGGGACGTACGTTGGCCTCTACGTCGGGACGTGCGTTGGCCTCTACGTCGGGACGTGCGTTGGCCTCTACGTCGGGACGTGCGTTGGGCTCTACGTCGGGACGTGCGTTGGGCTCTACGTCGGGACGCGCGTTGGGCTCTACGTCGGGACGCGCGTTGGGCTCTACGTCTGTAGTTAGCTAACTTTCAGCTCTACGTCGGGACGCGCGTTGGGCTCTTCGTCTGTAGTTAGCTAACTTTCAGCTCTACGTCGGGACGTGCGTTGGGCTCTACGTTGGGACGTGCGTTGGGCTCTACGTCGGGATGTGCGTTGGGTTCTACGTCGGGACGTGCGTTGAGCTCTACGTCGGGATTTAGCTTACTTTCAGCTCTACATCGGGACGTGCGTTGGGCTCTACGTCGGGACGTGCGTTGGGCTCTACGTCGGGACACGCGTTGGGCTCTACGTCGGGACGCGCGTTGGGCTCTACGGCTGTAGTTAGCTAACTTTCAGCTCTACGTCGGGACGCGCGTTGGGCTCTTCGTCTGTAGTTAGCTAACTTTCAGCTCTACGTCGGGACGTGCGTTGGGCTCTACGTTGGGACGTGCGTTGGGCTCTACGTCGGGATGTGCGTTGGGTTCTACGTCGGGACGTGCGTTGAGCTCTACGTCGGGATTTAGCTTACTTTCAGCTCTACGTCGGGACGTGCGTTAGGCTCTACGTCGGGACGTGCGTTGGGCTCTACGTCGGGACGTGCGTTGGGCTCTACGTCGGGATTTAGCTGACTTTCAGGTCTACGTCGGGACGTGCGTTGGGCTCTACGTCGGGACGTGCGTTGGGCTCTACGTCTGTAGTTAGCTAACTTTCAGCTCTACGTCGGGACGTGCGTTGGCCTCTACGTCGGGACGTGCGTTGGCCTCTACGTCGGGACGTGCGTTGGCCTCTACGTCGGGATTTAGCTTACTTTCAGCTCTACGTCGGGACGCGCGTTGGGCTCTACGTCGGGATTTAGCTTACTTTCAGCTCTACGTCGGGACGTGCGTTGGGCTCTACGTCGGGACGTGCGTTGGGCTCTACGTCGGGACGTGCGTTGGGCTCTACGTCTGTAGTTAGCTAAATTTCAGCTCTACGTCGGGTCGTGCGTTGGGCTCTACGTCGGGACGTGCGTTGGGCTCTACGTCGGGATTTAGCTTACTTTCAGCTCTACGTCGGGACGTGCGTTGGGCTCTACGTCGGGACGTGAGTTGGGCTCTACGTCGGGACTTGCGTTGGGCTCTACGTCGGGATTTAGCTTACTTTCAGCTCTACGTCGGGACGTGCGTTGGCCTCTAAGTCGGCATTTAGGTTACTTTCAGCTCTACGTCGGGACGTGCGTTGGGCTCTACGACGGGACGTGCGTTGGGCTCTACGTCGGGACGTGCGTTGGGCTCTACGTCGGGACGTGCGTTGGGCTCTAAGTCGGGATTTAGGTTACTTTCAGCTCTACGTCAGGACGTGCGTTCGCCTCTACGCCGGGACGTGCGTTGGGCGCTACGTCGCGACGTGCGTTGGCCTCTACGTCGCGACGTGCGTTGGCCTCTACGTCGGGATTTAGCTTACTTTCAGCTCTACGTCGGGACGTGCGTTGGCCTCTACGTCGGGATGTGCGTTGGGCTCTACGTCGGGACACGCGTTGGGCTCTACGTCGGGACGTGCGTTGGGCTCTACGTCTGTAGTTAGCTAACTTTCAGCTCTACGTCGGGACGCGCGTTGGGCTCTTCGTCTGTAGTTAGCTAACTTTCAGCTCTACGTCGGGACGTGCGTTGGGCTCTACGTTGGGACGTGCGTTGGGCTCTACGTCTGTAGTTAGCTAACTTTCAGCTCTACGTCGGGACGTGAATTGTGTTCTACGTCTCTAGTTAGCTAACTTTCAGCTCTACGTCGGCACGTGCGTTGGGCTCTACGTCGGGACGTGCGTTGGGCTCTACGTCTGTAGTTAGCTAACTTTCTGCTCTACGTCGGGACGTGCGTTGGGCTCTACGTCGGGACGTGCGTTGGGCTCTACGTCGGGACGTGCTTTGGGCTCTACGTCGGGATTTAGCTTACTTTCAGCTCTACGTCGGGACGTGCGTTGGCCTCTAC
This sequence comes from Leptosomus discolor, assembly GCF_034619465.1. Classification (NCBI taxonomy): domain Eukaryota; kingdom Metazoa; phylum Chordata; class Aves; order Leptosomiformes; family Leptosomidae; genus Leptosomus; species Leptosomus discolor. Next base: position 1,490,875 of record NW_028237819.1, read on the forward strand.
GTCGGCATTTAGCTTTCAGCTCTACGTCGGGACGTGCGTTGGGCTGTACGTGGGGACGTGCGTTGGGCTCTACGTCGGGATGTGCGTTGGGCTCTACGTCGGGATTTACCTTACTTTCAGCTCTACGTCGGGACGTGCGTTGGCCTCTACGTCGGGACGTACGTTGGCCTCTACGTCGGGACGTGCGTTGGCCTCTACGTCGGGACGTGCGTTGGCCTCTACGTCGGGACGTGCGTTGGGCTCTACGTCGGGACGTGCGTTGGGCTCTACGTCGGGACACGCGTTGGGCTCTACGTCGGGACGCGCGTTGGGCTCTACGTCTGTAGTTAGCTAACTTTCAGCTCTACGTCGGGACGCGCGTTGGGCTCTTCGTCTGCAGTTAGCTAACTTTCAGCTCTACGTCGGGACGTGCGTTGGGCTCTACGTTGGGACGTGCGTTGGGCTCTACGTCGGGATGTGCGTTGGGTTCTACGTCGGGACGTGCGTTGAGCTCTACGTCGGGATTTAGCTTACTTTCAGCTCTACATCGGGACGTGCGTTGGGCTCTACGTCGGGACGTGCGTTGGGCTCTACGTCGGGACACGCGTTGGGCTCTACGTCGGGACGCGCGTTGGGCTCTACGGCTGTAGTTAGCTAACTTTCAGCTCTACGTCGGGACGCGCGTTGGGCTCTTCGTCTGTAGTTAGCTAACTTTCAGCTCTACGTCGGGACGTGCGTTGGGCTCTACGTTGGGACGTGCGTTGGGCTCTACGTCGGGATGTGCGTTGGGTTCTACGTCGGGACGTGCGTTGAGCTCTACGTCGGGATTTAGCTTACTTTCAGCTCTACGTCGGGACGTGCGTTAGGCTCTACGTCGGGACGTGCGTTGGGCTCTACGTCGGGACGTGCGTTGGGCTCTACGTCGGGATTTAGCTGACTTTCAGGTCTACGTCGGGACGTGCGTTGGGCTCTACGTCTGTAGTTAGCTAACTTTCAACTCTACGTTGGGACGTGCGTTGGGCTCTACGTCTGTAGTTAGCTAACTTTCAGTTCTACGTCGGGACGTGCGTTGGGCTCTACATCTGTAGTTAGCTAACTTTCAGCTCTACGTCGGGACGTGCGTTGGGCGCTACGTCGGAACGTGCGTTGGGCTCTACGTCGGGACGTGCGTTGGGCTCTACGTCGGGACGTGCGTTGGGCTCTACGTCGGGACGTGCGTTGGGCTCTACGTCGGGACGTGCGTTGGGCTCTACGTCGGGATTTAGCTTACTTTCAGCTCTACGTCGGGACGTGCGTTGGCCTCTACGTCGGGACGTGCGTTGGCCTCTACGTCGGGACGTGCTTTGGCCTCTACGTCGGGATTTAGCTTACTTTCAGCTCTACGTCGGGACGTGCGTTGGGCTCTACGTCGGGACGTGCGTTGGGCTCCACGTCGGGACGTGCGTTGGGCTCTACGTCTGTAGTTAGCTAACTTTCTGCTCTACGTCGGGACGTGCGTTGGGCTCTACGTCTGTAGTTAGCTAACTTTCAGCTCTACGTCGGGACGTGCGTTGGGCTCTACATCTGTAGTTAGCTAACTTTCAGCTCTACGTCGGGACGTGCGTTGGGCGCTACGTCGGAACGTGCGTTGGGCTCTACGTCGGGACGTGCGTTGGGCTCTACGTCGGGACGTGCGTTGGGCTCTACGTCGGGATTTAGCTTACTTTCAGCTCTACGTCGGGACGTGCGTTGGCCTCTACGTCGGGACGTGCATTGGCCTCTACGTCGGGACGTGCGTTGGCCTCTACGTCGGGATTTAGCTTACTTTCAGCTCTACGTCGGGACGTGCGTTGGGCTCTACGTCGGAACGTGCGTTGGGCTCCACGTCGGGACGTGCGTTGGGCTCTACGTCTGTAGTTAGCTAACTTCCTGCTCTACGTCGGGACGTGCGTTGGGCTCTACGTCTGTAGTTAGCTAACTTTCAGCTCTACGTCGGGACGTGCGTTGGGCACTACGTCGGGACGTGCGTTGGGCTCTACGTCGGGACGTCCGTTGGGCTCTACGTCGGGACGTCCGTTGGGCTCTACGTCGGGACGTGCGTTGGGCTCTACGTCGGGATTTAGCTTACTTTCAGCTCTACGTCGAGACGTGCGTTGGCCTCTACGTCGGGACGTGCGTTGGCCTCTAAGTCGGGACGTGCGTTGGCCTCTACGTCGGGACGTGCGTTGGCCTCTACGTCGGGATTTAGCTTACTTTCAGCTCTACGTCGGGACGTGCGTTGGGCTCTACGTCGGGACGTGCGTTGGGCTCTACGTCTGTAGTTAGCTAACTTTCAGCTCTACATCGGGACGTGCGTTGGGCTCTACGTCTGTATTTAGCTAACTTTCAGCTCTACGTCGGGACGTGCGTTGGGCGCTACGTCGGGACGTGCGTTGGGCTCTACGTCGGGACGTGCGTTGGGCTCTACGTCGGGATTTAGCTTACTTTCAGCTCTACGTCGGGACGTGCGTTGGCCTCTACGTCGGGATTTAGCTTACTTTCAGCTCTACGTCGGGACGTGCGTTGGGCGCTACGTCGGGACGTGCGTTGGGCGCTACGTCGGGACGTGCGTTGGGCGGTACTTCGGGAAATGCGTTGGGCGCTACGTCGGGATTTAGCTTACTTTCAGCTCTACGTCGGGACGTGCGTTGGGCTCTATGTCGGGACGTGCGTTGGGCTCTACGTCGGGACGTGCGTTGGGCGCTACGTCGGGACGTGCGTTGGGCTCTACGTCGGGACGTGCGTTGGGCTCTACGTCGGGATTTAGCTTAATTTTAGCTCTACGTCGGGACGTGCGTTGGGCTCTACGTCTGTAGTTAGCTAACATTCACCTCTACGTCGGGACGTGCGTTGGGCTCTATGTCGGGACGTGCGTTGGGCGCTACGTCGGGACGTGCGTTGGGCTCTACGTCGGGACGTGCGTTGGGCTCTACGTCGGGATTTAGCTTACTTTCAGCTCTACGTCGGGACGTGCGTTGGGCTCTACGTCGGGACGTGCGTTGGGCTCTATGTCGGGACGTGCGTTGGGTTCTACGTCGGGACGTGCGTTGGGCTCCACGTCTGTAGTTAGCTAACTTTCAGCTCTACGTCGGGACGCGCGTTGGGCTCTTCGTCTGTAGTTAGCTAACTTTCAGCTCTACGTCGGGACGTGCGTTGGCCTCTACGCCGGGACGTGCGTTGGGCGCTACGTCGGGACGTGCGTTGGCCTCTACGTCGGGACGTGCGTTGGCCTCTACGTCGGGACGTGCGTTGGGCTCTACGTCGGGATTATCTTACTTTCAGCTCTACGTCGGGACCTGCGTTGGGCTCTACGTCAGGACGTGCGTTGGGCTCTACGTCGGGACACGCGTTGGGATCTACGTCGGGATTTAGGTTACTTTCAGCTCTACGTCGGGACGTGCGTTAGGCTCTATGTCGGGACGTGCGTTGGGTTCTACGTCGGGACGTGCGTTGGGCTCTACGTCGGGACGTGCGTTGGGCTCTACGTCGGGATTTAGCTTACTTTCAGCTCTACGTCGGGACGTGCGTTGGGCTCTACGTCGGGACGTGCGTTGGGCTCTACGTCTGTAGTTAGCTAACTTTCTGCTCTACGTCGGGACGTGCGTTGGGCTCTACGTCGGGACGTGAGTTGGGCTCTACGTCGGGACGTGCGTTGGGCTCTACGTCGGGACGTGCTTTGGGCTCTACGTCGGGATTTAGCTTACTTTCAGCTCTACGTCGGGACGTGCATTGGCCTCTACGTCGGCATTTAGCTTTCAGCTCTACGTCGGGACGTGCGTTGGGCTCTACGTCGGGACGTGCGTTGGGCTCTACGTCGGGACGTGCGTTGGGCTCTACGTCGGGATTTAGCTTACTTTCAGCTCTACGTCGTGACGTGCCTTGGCCTCTACGTCGGGACGTGCCTTGGCCTCTACGTCGGGACGTGCGTTGGCCTCTACGTCGGGACGTGTTTGGCCTCTACGTCGGGACGTGCGTTGGGCTCTACGTCGGGATTTAGCTTACTTTCAGCTCTACGTCGGGACGTGCGTTGGGCTCTACGTCGGGACGTGCGTTGGGCTCTACGTCGGGACACGCGTTGGGCTCTACGTCGGGACGCGCGTTGGGCTCTACGTCTGTAGTTAGCTAACTTTCAGCTCTACGTCGGGACGCGCGTTGGTCTCTTCGTCTGTAGTTAGCTAACTTTCAGCTCTACGTCGGGACGTGCGTTGGGCTCTACGTTGGGACGTGCGTTGGGCTCTACGTCGGGATGTGCGTTGGGTTCTACGTCGGGACGTGCGTTGAGCTCTACGTCGGGATTTAGCTTACTTTCAGCTCTACGTCGGGACGTGCGTTGGGCTCTACGTCGGGACACGCGTTGGGCTCTACGTCGGGACGCGCGTTGGGCTCTACGTCTGTAGTTAGCTAACTTTCAGCTCTACGTCGGGACGCGCGTTGGGCTCTTCGTCTGTAGTTAGCTAACTTTCAGCTCTACGTCGGGACGTGCGTTGGGCTCTACGTTGCGACGTGCGTTGGGCTCTACCTCGGGATGTGCGTTGGGTTCTACGTCGGGACGTGCGTTGAGCTCTACGTCGGGATTTAGCTTACTTTCAGCTCTACGTCGGGACGTGCGTTAGGCTCTACGTCGGGACGTGCGTTGGGCTCTACGTCGGGACGTGCGTTGGGCTCTACGTCGGGATTTAGCTGACTTTCAGGTCTACGTCGGGACGTGCGTTGGGCTCTACGTCGGGACGTGCGTTGGGCTCTACGTCTGTAGTTAGCTAACTTTCAACTCTACGTTGGGACGTGCGTTGGGCTCTACGTCTGTAGTTAGCTAACTTTCAGTTCTACGTCGGGACGTGCGTTGGGCTCTACATCTGTAGTTAGCTAACTTTCAGCTCTACGTCGGGACGTGCGTTGGGCGCTATGTCGGAACGTGCGTTGGGCTCTACGTTGGGACGTGCGTTGGGCTCTACGTCGGGACGTGCGTTGGGCTCTACGTCGGGATTTAGCTTACTTTCAGCTCTACGTCGGGACGTGCGTTGGCCTCTACGTCGGGACGTGCGTTGGCCTCTACGTCGGGACGTGCTTTGGCCTCTACGTCGGGATTTAGCTTACTTTCAGCTCTACGTCGGGACGTGCGTTGGGCTCTACGTCTGTAGTTAGCTAACTTTCAGCTCTACGTCGGGACGTGCGTTGGGCTCTACATCTGTAGTTAGCTAACTTTCAGCTCTACGTCGGGACGTGCGTTGGGCGCTATGTCGGAACGTGCGTTGGGCTCTACGTCGGGACGTGCGTTGGGCTCTACGTCGGGACGTGCGTTGGGCTCTACGTCGGGATTTAGCTTACTTTCAGCTCTACGTCGGGACGTGCGTTGGCCTCTACGTCGGGACGTGCGTTGGCCTCTACGTCGGGACGTGCGTTGGCCTCTACGTCGGGATTTAGCTTACTTTCAGCTCTACGTCGGGACGTGCGTTGGGCTCTACGTCGGAACGTGCGTTGGGCTCCACGTCGGGACGTGCGTTGGGCTCTACGTCTGTAGTTAGCTAACTTTCTGCTCTACGTCGGGACGTGCGTTGGGCTCTACGTCTGTAGTTAGCTAACTTTCAGCTCTACGTCGGGACGTGCGTTGGGCACTACGTCGGGACGTGCGTTGGGCTCTACGTCGGGATTTAGCTTACATTCAGCGCTACGTCGAGACGTGCGTTGGCCTCTACGTCGGGACGTGCGTTGGCCTCTACATCGGGACGTGCGTTGGCCTCTACGTCGGGACGTGCGTTGGCCTCTACGTCGGGATTTAGCTTACTTTCAGCTCTACGTCGGGACGTGCGTTGGGCTCTATGTCGGGACGTGCGTTGGGCTCTACGTCTGTAGTTAGCTAACTTTCAGCTCTACATCGGGACGTGCGTTGGGCTCTACGTCTGTAGTTAGCTAACTTTCAGCTCTACGTCGGGACGTGCATTGGGCGCTACGTCGGGACGTGCGTTGGGCGCTACGTCGGGACGTGCGTTGGGCGCTACGTCGGGACGTGCGTTGGGCGGTACTTCGGGAAATGCGTTGGGCGCTACGTCGGGATTTAGCTTACTTTCAGCTCTACGTCGGGACGTGCGTTGGGCTCTATGTCGGGACGTGCGTTGGGCTCTACGTCGAAACGTGCGTTGGGCTCTACATCGGGATTTAGCTTACTTTCAGCTCTACGTCGGGACGTGCGTTGGCCTCTACATTGGGACGTGCGTTGGCCTCTACGTCGGGATTTAGCTTACTTTCAGCTCTACGTCGGGACGTGCGTTGGCCTCTACGTCGGGACGTGCGTTGGCCTCTACGTCGGGATTTAGCTTACTTTCAGCTCTACGTCGGGACGCGCGTTGGGCTCTACGTCGGGATTTAGCTTACTTTCAGCTCTACGTCGGGACGTGCGTTGGGCTCTACGTCGGGACGTGCGTTGGCCTCTACATTGGGACGTGCGTTGGCCTCTACGTCGGGATTTAGCTTACTTTCAGCTCTACGTCGGGACGTGCGTTGGCCTCTACGTCGGGACGTGCGTTGGCCTCTACGTCGGGATTTAGCTTACTTTCAGCTCTACGTCGGGACGTGCGTTGGGCTCTACGTCTGTAGTTAGCTAACTTTCAGCTCTACGTCGGGTCGTGCGTTGGGCTCTACGTCGGGACGTGCGTTGGGCTCTACGTCGGGATTTAGCTTACTTTCAGCTCTACGTCGGGACGTTCGTTGGGCTCTACGTCGGGACGTGAGTTGGGCTCTACGTCGGGACGTGCGTTGGCCTCTACGTCGGGACGTGCGTTGGCCTCTACGTCGGGATTTAGCTTACTTTCAGCTCTACGTCGGGACGCGCGTTGGGCTCTACGTCGGGATTTAGCTTACTTTCAGCTCTACGTCGGGACGTGCGTTGGGCTCTACGTCTGTAGTTAGCTAACTTTCAGCTCTACGTCGGGTCGTGCGTTGGGCTCTACGTCGGGACGTGCGTTGGGCTCTACGTCGGGATTTAGCTTACTTTCAGCTCTACGTCGGGACGTTCGTTGGGCTCTACGTCGGGACGTGAGTTGGGCTCTACGTCGGGACTTGCGTTGGGCTCTACGTCGGGATTTAGCTTACTTGCAGCTCTACGTCGGGACGTGCGTTGGGCTCTACGACGGGACGTGCGTTGGGCTCTACGTCGGGACGTGCGTTGGGTTCTACGTCGGGACGTGCGTTGGGCTCTACGTCTGTAGTTAGCTAACTTTCTGTTCTACGTCGGGACGTGCGTTGGGCTCTACGTCTGTAGTTAGCTAACTTTCAGCTCTACGTCGGGACGTGCGTTGGGCGCTACGTCGGGACGTGCGTTGGGCTCTACGTCGGGACGTGCGTTGGGCTCTACGTCGGGATTTAGGTTACTTTCAGCTCTACGTCAGGACGTGCGTTGGCCTCTACGCCGGTACGTGCGTTGGGCGCTACGTCGGGACGTGCGTTGGCCTCTACGTCGCGACGTGCGTTGGCCTCTACGTCGGGATTTAGCTTACTTTCAGCTCTACGTCGGGACGTGCGTTGGCCTCTACGTCGGGATGTGCGTTGGGCTCTACGTCGGGACACGCGTTGGGCTCTACGTCGGGACGTGCGTTGGGCTCTACGTCTGTAGTTAGCTAACTTTCAGCTCTACGTCGGCACGTGCTTTGGGCTCTACGTCGGTACGTGCGTTGGGCTCTACGTCGGGATTTAGCTTACTTTCAGCTCTACGTCGGGACGTGCGTTGGGCTCTACGTCGGGACGTGCGTTGGGCTCTACGTCGGGACGTGCGTTGGGCTCTACGTCGGGATTTAACTTAATTTTAGCTCTACGTCGGGACGTGCGTTGGGCTCTACGTCTGTAGTTAGCTAACTTTCAGCTCTACGTCGGGACGTGCGTTGGGCTCTATGTCGGGACGTGCGTTGGGCGCTACGTCGGGACGTGCGTTGGGCTCTACGTCGGGACGTGCGTTGGGCTCTACGTCGGGATTTAGCTTAATTTTAGCTCTACGTCGGGACGTGCGTTGGGCTCTACGTCTGTAGTTAGCTAACTTTCACCTCTACGTCGGGACGTGCGTTGGGCTCTATGTCGGGACGTGCGTTGGGCGCTACGTCGGGACGTGCGTTGGGCTCTACGTCGGGACGTGCTTTGGGCTCTGCATCGGGATTTAGCTTACTTTCAGCTCTACGTCGGGACGTGCGTTGGGCTCTACGTCGGGACGTGCGTTGGGCTCTATGTCGGGACGTGCGTTGGGTTCTACGTCGGGACGTGCGTTGGGCTCCACGTCTGTAGTTAGCTAACTTTCAGCTCTACGTCAGGACGCGCGTTGGGCTCTTCGTCTGTAGTTAGCTAACTTTCAGCTCTACGTCGGGACGTGCGTTGGCCTCTACGTCGGGACGTGCGTTGGGCGCTACGTCGGGACGTGCGTTGGGCGCTACGTCGGGACGTGCGTTGGCCTCTACGTCGGGACGTGCGTTGGCTTCTACGTCGGGACGTGCGTTGGGCTCTACGTCGGGATTTAGCTTACTTTCAGCTCTACGTCGGGACCTGCGTTGGGCTCTACGTCAGGACGTGCGTTGGGCTCTACGTCGGGACACGCGTTGGGATCTACGTCGGGATTTAGGTTACTTTCAGCTCTACGTCGGGACGTGCGTTAGGCTCTATGTCGGGACGTGCGTTGGGCTCTACGTCGGGACGTGCGTTGGGCTCTACGTCGGGATTTAGCTTACTTTCAGCTCTACGTCGGGACGTGCGTTGGGCTCTACGTCGGGACGTGCGTTGGGCTCTACGTCTGTAGTTAGCTAACTTTCTGCTCTACGTCGGGACGTGCGTTGGGCTCTACGTCGGGACGTGCGTTGGGCTCTACGTCGGGACGTGCTTTGGGCTCTACGTCGGGATTTAGCTTACTTTCAGCTCTACGTCGGGACGTGCGCTGGCCTCTACGTCGGCATTTAGCTTTCAGCTCTACGTCGGGACGTGCGTTGGGCTCTACGTCGGGACGTGCGTTGGGCTCTACGTCTGTAGTTAGCTAACTTTCACCTCTACGTCGGGACGTGCGTTGGGCTCTACGTCGGGACGTGAGTTGGGCTCCACGTCGGGACGTGCATTGGGCTCTACGTCGGGATTTAGCTTACTTTCAGCTCTACGTCGGGACGTGCGTTGGCCTCTACGTCGGCATTTACCTTTCAGCTCTACGTCGGGACGTGCGTTGGGCTCTACGTCGGGACGTGCGTTGGGCTGTACGTCGGGACGTGCGTTGGGCTATACGTCGGGACGTGCGTTGGGCTCCACGTCTGTAGTTAGCTAACTTTCTGCTCTACGTCAGAACGTGCGTTGGTCTCTACGTCGGGACGTGCGTTGGGCGCTACGTCGGGACGTGCGTTGGCCTCTACGTCGGGATTTAGCTTACTTTCAGCTCTACGTCGGGACGTGCGTTGGCCTCTACGTCGGGACGTGCATTGGTCTCTACGTCGGGACACGCGTTGGGCTCTACGTCGCGACGCGCGTTGGGCTCTACGTCTGCAGATAGCTAACTTTCAGCTCTACGTCGGGACGCGCGTTGGGCTCTTCGTCTGTAGTTAGGTAACTTTCAGCTCTACGTCGGGACGTGCGTTGGGCTCTACGTCGGGACGTGCGTTGGGCTCTAGATCAGGATTTATTTTACTTTCAGCTCTACGAGGGGACGTGTGTTGGGCTCGACATCAGGATTTAGCGTACTTTCAGCTCTACGTCGGGACGTGTGTTGGGCTCTACGTCGGGACGTGTGTTGGGCTCCACGTCGGGACGCGTGTTGAGCTGAATGTCGGGACGTGTGTTGGGCTCTACGTCGGGATTTAGTTACTTTCAGCTCTACGTCGGGACGTGTGTTGGCCTCTACGTCGCGACGTGTGTTGGACTCTACGTCGCGACGTGTGTTGGGCTGTACGTCGCGACGTGTGTTGGGCTCTGCGTCGCGACGTGTGTTGGGCTCTGCGTCGGGACGTGTGTTGGGCTCTGCGTCGGGACGTGTGTTGGGCTCTACGTCGGGACGTGTGTTGGGCTCTACGTCGGGACGTGTTTTGGGCACTAGATCAGGATTTATCTTACTTTCAGCTCTACGAGGGGACGTGTCTTGGGCTCGACATCAGGATTTAGCGTACTTTCAGCTCTACGTGGGGACCTGTGTTGGGCTCCACGTCGGGACGTGTGTTGGGCTCCACGTCGGGACGCGTGTTGGGCTGCATATAGGGACGTGTGTTGGGCTCTACATCGGGACGTGTGTTGGGCTCCACGTCGGGACACGTGTTGGGCTGCATGTCGGGACGTGTGTTGGGCTCTACGTCGGGACGCGCGTTGGGCTCTTCGTCTGTAGTTAGCTAACTTTCAGCTCTACGTCGGCACGTGCGTTGGGCTCTACGTCGGTACGTGCGTTGGGCTCTACGTCGGGATTTAGCTTACTTTCAGCTCTACGTCGGGACGTGCGTTGGGCTCTACGTCGGGACGTGCGTTGGGCTCTACGTCAGGACGTGCGTTGGGCTCTACGTCGGGATTTAGGTTACTTTCAGCTCTACGTCAGGACGTGCGTTGACCTCTACGCCGGGACGTGCGTTGGGCGCTACGTCGGGACGTGCGTTGGCCTCTACGTCGCGACGTGCGTTGGCCTCTACGTCGGGATTTAGCTTACTTTCAGCTCTACGTCGGGACGTGCGTTGGCCTCTACGTCGGCATGTGCGTTGGGCTCTACGTCGGGACACGCGTTGGGCTCTACGTCGGGACGTGCGTTGGGCTCTACGTCTGTAGTTAGCTAACTTTCAGCTCTACGTCGGCACGTGCGTTGGGCTCTACGTCGGTACGTGCGTTGGGCTCTACGTCGGGATTTAGCTTACTTTCAGCTCTACGTCGGGACGTGCGTTGGGCTCTACGTCGGGATTTAACTTAATTTTAGCTCTACGTCGGGACGTGCGTTGGGCTCTACGTCTGTAGTTAGCTAACTTTCAGCTCTACGTCGGGACGTGCGTTGGGCTCTATGTCGGGACGTGCGATGGGCGATAAGTCGGGACGTGCATTGGGCGCGACGTCGGGACGTGCGTTGGGCTCTACGTCGGGACGTGCGTTGGGCTCTACGTCGGGATTTAGCTTAATTTTAGCTCTACGTCGGGACGTGCGTTGGGCTCTACGTCTGTAGTTAGCTAACTTTCACCTCTACGTCGGGACGTGCGTTGGGCTCTATGTCGGGACGTGCGTTGGGCGCTACGTCGGGACGTGCGTTGGGCTCTACGTCGGGACGTGCTTTGGGCTCTGCGTCGGGATTTAGCTTACTTTCAGCTCTACGTCGGGACGTGCGTTGGGCTCTACGTCGGGACGTGCGTTGGGCTCTATGTCGGGACGTGCGTTGGGTTCTACGTCGGGACGTGCGTTGGGCTCCACGTCTGTAGTTAGCTAACTTTCAGCTCTACGTCGGGACGCGCGTTGGGCTCTTCGTCTGTAGTTAGCTAACTTTCAGCTCTACGTCGGGACGTGCGTTGGCCTCTACGTCGGGACGTGCGTTGGGCGCTACGTCGGGACGTGCGTTGGCCTCTACGTCGGGACGTGCGTTGGGCGCTACGTCGGGACGTGCGTTGGCCTCTACGTCGGGACGTGCGATGGCCTCTACGTCGGGACGTGCGTTGGCCTCTACGTCGGGATTTAGCTTACTTTCAGCTCTACGTCGGGACCTGCGTTGGGCTCTACGTCAGGACGTGCGTTGGGCTCTACGTCGGGACACGCGTTGGGATCTACGTCGGGATTTAGGTTACTTTCAGCTCTACGTCGGGACGTGCGTTAGGCTCTATGTCGGGACGTGCGTTGGGCTCTACGTCGGGACGTGCGTTGGGCTCTACGTCGGGATTTAGCTTACTTTCAGCTCTACGTCGGGACGTGCGTTGGGCTCTACGTCGGGACGTGCGTTGGGCTCTACGTCTGTAGTTAGCTAACTTTCTGCTCTACGTCGGGACGTGCGTTGGGCTCTACGTCGGGACGTGCTTTGGGCTCTACGTCGGGATTTAGCTTACTTTCAGCTCTACGTCGGGACGTGCGTTGGCCTCTACGTCGGCATTTAGCTTTCAGCTCTACGTCGGGACGTGCGTTGGGCTCTACGTCGGGACGTGCGTTGGGCTCTACGTCTGTAGTTAGCTAACTTTCACCTCTACGTCGGGACGTGCGTTGGGCTCTACGTCGGGACGTGAGTTGGGCTCCACGTCGGGACGTGCATTGGGCTCTACGTCGGGATTTAGCTTACTTTCAGCTCTACGTCGGGACGTGCGTTGGCCTCTACGTCGGCATTTACCTTTCAGCTCTACGTCGGGACGTGCGTTGGGCTCTACGTCGGGACGTGCGTTGGGCTGTACGTCGGGACGTGCGTTGGGCTATACGTCGGGACGTGCGTTGGGCTCCACGTCTGTAGTTAGCTAACTTTCTGCTCTACGTCAGGACGTGCGTTGGTCTCTACGTCGGGACGTGCGTTGGGCGCTACGTCGGGACGTGCGTTGGCCTCTACGTCGGGATATAGCTTACTTTCAGCTCTACGTCGGGACGTGCGTTGGCCTCTACGTCGGGACGTGCATTGGTCTCTACGTCGGGACACGCGTTGGGCTCTACGTCGCGACGCGCGTTGGGCTCTACGTCTGCAGATAGCTAACTTTCAGCTCTACGTCGGGACGCGCGTTGGGCTCTTCGTCTGTAGTTAGGTAACTTTCAGCTCTACGTCGGGACGTGCGTTGGGCTCTACGTCGGGACGTGCGTTGGGCTCTAGATCAGGATTTATTTTACTTTCAGCTCTACGAGGGGACGTGTGTTGGGCTCGACATCAGGATTTAGCGTACTTTCAGCTCTACGTCGGGACGTGTGTTGGGCTCTACGTCGGGACGTGTGTTGGGCTCCACGTCGGGACGCGTGTTGGGCTGAATGTCGGGACGTGTGTTGGGCTCTACGTCGGGATTTAGTTACTTTCAGCTCTACGTCGGGACGTGTGTTGGCCTCTACGTCGGGACGTGTGTTGGCCTCTACGTCGCGACGTGTGTTGGGCTGTACGTCGCGACGTGTGTTGGGCTCTGCGTCGCGACGTGTGTTGGGCTCTGCGTCGGGACGTGTGTTGGGCTCTGCGTCGGGACGTGTGTTGGGCTCTACGTCGGGACGTGTGTTGGGCTCTACGTCGGGACGTGTTTTGGGCACTAGATCAGGATTTATCTTACTTTCAGCTCTACGAGGGGACGTGTCTTGGGCTCGACATCAGGATTTAGCGTACTTTCAGCTCTACGTGGGGACCTGTGTTGGGCTCCACGTCGGGACGTGTGTTGGGCTCCACGTCGGGATGCGTGTTGGGCTGCATGTCGGGACGTGTGTTGGGCTCTACATCGGGACGTGTGTTGGGCTCCACGTCGGGACACGTGTTGGGCTGCATGTCGGGACGTGTGTTGGGCTCTACGTCGGGACGCGCGTTGGGCTCTTCGTCTGTAGTTAGCTAACTTTCAGCTCTACGTCGGGACGTGCGGTGGGCTCTACGTCGGGACGTGCGGTGGGCTCTACATCGGGACGTGCGTTGGGCTCTACGTCGGGATTTAGCTTACTTTCAGCTCTACGTCGGGACGTGCGTTGGGCTCTACGTCGGGACGTGCGTTGGGCTCTACGTCAGGACGTGCGTTGGGCTCTGCGTCGGGATTTAGCTTACTTTCAGCTCTACGTCGGGACGTGCGTTGGGCTGTACGTCGGGACGTGCGTTGGGCTCTACGTCTGTAGTTAGCTAACTTTCAGCTCTACGTCGGGACGTGCATTGGGCTCTATGTCGGGACGTGCGTTGGGCTCTACGTCGGGACGTGCGTTGGGCTCTACGTCGGGACGTGCGTTGGGCTCTACGTCGGGATTTAGCTTCCTTTCAGCTCTACGTCGGGACGTGCGTTGGGCTCTACGTCGGAACGTGCGTTGGGCTCCACGTCGGGACATGCGTTGGGCTCTACGTCTGTAGTTAGCTAACTTTCTGCTCTACGTCGGGACGTGCGTTGGGCGCTACGTCGGGACGTGCGTTGGGCTCTACGTCGGGACGTCCGTTGGGCTCTACGTCGGGACGTGCTTTGGGCTCTACGTCGGGATTTAGCTTACTTTCAGCTCTACGTCGAGACGTGCGTTGGCCTCTACGTCGGGACGTGCGTTGGCCTCTACGTCGGGACGTGCGTTGGCCTCTACGTCGGGACGTGCGTTGGCCTCTACGTCGGGATTTAGCTTACTTTCAGCTCTACGTCGGGACGTGCATTGGGCGCTACGTCGGGACGTGCGTTGGGCGCTACGTCGGGACGTGCGTTGGGCGGTACTTCGGGAAATGCGTTGGGCGCTACGTCGGGATTTAGCTTACTTTCAGCTCTACGTCGGGACGTGCGTTGGGCTCTATGTCGGGACGTGCGTTGGGCTCTACGTCGGGACGTGCGTTGGGCTCTACGTCGGGATTTAGCTTACTTTCAGCTCTACGTCGGGACGTGCGTTGGCCTCTACATTGGGACGTGCGTTGGCCTCTACGTCGGGATTTAACTTACTTTCAGCTCTACGTCGGGACGTGCGTTGGCCTCTACGTCGGGACGTGCGTTGGGCTGCATGTCGGGACGTGTGTTGGGCTCTACGTCGGGATTTAGTTACTTTCAGCTCTACGTCGGGACGTGTGTTGGCCTCTACTTCGCGACGTGTGTTGGACTCTACGTCGCGACGTGTGTTGGGCTGTACGTCGCGACGTGTGTTGGGCTCTGCGTCGCGACTTGTGTTGGGCTCTGCGTCGGGACGTGTGTTGGGCTCTACGTCGGGACGTGTTTTGGGCACTAGATCAGGATTTATCTTACTTTCAGCTCTACGAGGGGACGTGTCCTGGGCTCGACATCAGGATTTAGCGTACTTTCAGCTCTACGTGGGGACCTGTGTTGGGCTCTACGTCGGGACGTGTGTTGGGCTCCACGTCGGGACGCGTGTTGGGCTGCATGTCGGGACGTGTGTTGGGCTCTACGTCGGGACGTGTGTTGGGCTCCACGTCGGGACACGTGTTGGGCTGCATGTCGGGACGTGTGTTGGGCTCTGCGTCGGGACGTGTGTTGGGCTCTACGTCGAGATTTAGTTACTTTCAGCTCTACGTCGGGACGTGTGTTGGGCTCTACGTCGGGACTTGTGTTGGGCTCTACGTCACGACGTGTGTTGGACTCTGCGTCGGGACGTGTGTTGGGCTCTACGTGGGGACGTGCGTTGGGCTCTACGTCGGGACGTGCGTTGGGCTCTACGTCGGGACGTGCGTTGGGCTCTACGTCGGGACGTGCGTTGGGCTCTACGTCTGTAGTTAGCTAACTTTCAGCTCTACGTCGGGACGTGCGTTGGGCTCTACGTCGGGACGTGCGTTGGGTTCTACGTCTGTAGTTAGCTAACTTTCAGCTCTACGTCGGGACGTGCGTTGGGCTC
The DNA here is from genome assembly GCF_034619465.1 of Leptosomus discolor. Taxonomy (NCBI): domain Eukaryota; kingdom Metazoa; phylum Chordata; class Aves; order Leptosomiformes; family Leptosomidae; genus Leptosomus; species Leptosomus discolor. Next base: position 1,506,286 of record NW_028237819.1, read on the forward strand.
TACGTCGGGACGTGAGTTGGGCTCTACGTCGGGACGTGCGTTGGGCTCTACGTCGGGATTTAGCTTACTTTCAGCTCTACGTCGGGACGTGCGTTGGCCTCTAAGTCGGCATTTAGCTTACTTTCAGCTCTACGTCGGGACGTGCGTTGGGCTCTACGTCGGGACGTGCGTTGGGCTCTACGTCGGGACGTGCGTTGGGTTCTACGTCGGGACGTGCGTTGGGCTCTACGTCTGTAGTTAGCTAACTTTCTGCTCTACGTCGTGACGTGCGTTGGGCTCTACGTCTGTAGTTAGCTAACTTTCAGCTCTACGTCGGGACGTGCGTTGGGCGCTACGTCGGGACGTGCGTTGGGCTCTACGTCGGGACGTGCGTTGGGCTCTACGTCGGGATTTAGGTTACTTTCAGCTCTACGTCAGGACGTGCGTTGGCCTCTACGTCGGGACGTGCGTTGGCCTCTACGTCGGGATTTAGCTTACTTTCAGCTCTACGTCGGTACGTGCTTTGGCCTCTACGTCGGGACGTGCGTTGGGCTCTACGTCGGGACACGCGTTGGGCTCTACGTCGGGACGCGCGTTGGGCTCTACGTCTGTAGTTAGCTAACTTTCAGCTCTACGTCGGGACGTGCGTTGAGCTCTACGTCGGTACGTGCGTTTGGCTCTACGTCGGGATTTAGCTTACTTTCAGCTCTACGTCGGGACGTGCGTTGGGCTCTAGATCAGGATTTATTTTACTTTCAGCTCTACGAGGGGACGTGTGTTGGGCTCGACATCAGGATTTAGCGTACTTTCAGCTCTACGTCGGGACGTGTGTTGGGCTCTACGTCGGGACGTGTGTTGGGCTCCACGTCGGGACGCGTGTTGGGCTGCATGTCGGGACGTGTGTTGGGCTCTACGTCGGGATTTAGTTACTTTCAGCTCTACGTCGGGACGTGTGTTGGCCTCTACGTCGCGACGTGTGTTGGACTCTACGTCGCGACGTGTGTTGGGCTGTACGTCGCGACGTGTGTTGGGCTCTGCGTCGCGACGTGTGTTGGGCTCTGCGTCGGGACGTGTGTTGGGCTCTACGTCGGGACGTGTGTTGGGCTCTACGTCGGGACGTGTTTTGGGCACTAGATCAGGATTTATCTTACTTTCAGCTCTACGAGGGGACGTGTCTTGGGCTCGACATCAGGATTTAGCGTACTTTCAGCTCTACGTGGGGACCTGTGTTGGGCTCTACGTCGGGACGTGTGTTGGGCTCCACGTCGGGACGCGTGTTGGGCTGCATGTCGGGACGTGTGTTGGGCTCTACGTCGGGACGTGTGTTGGGCTCCACGTCGGGACACGTGTTGGGCTGCATGTCGGGACGTGTGTTGGGCTCTGCGTCGGGACGTGTGTTGGGCTCTACGTCGGGATTTAGTTACTTTCAGCTCTACGTCGGGACGTGTGTTGGGCTCTACGTCGGGACTTGTGTTGGGCTCTACGTCACGACGTGTGTTGGACTCTGCGTCGGGATGTGTGTTGGGCACTGCGTCGGGACGTGTGTTGGGCTCTACGTCGGGACGTGCGTTGGGCTCTACGTCGGGACGTGCGTTGGGCTCTACTTCGGGATTTAGCTTACTTTCAGCTCTACGTCGGGACGTGCGTTGGGCTCTACGTCAGGATTTAGCTTACTTTCAGCTCTACCTCGGGACGTGCGTTGGGCTCTACGTCGGGACGTGCGTTGGGCTCTACGTCGGGACGTGTGTTGGGCTCTACGTCGGGACGTGCGTTAGGCTCTACATCTGTAGTTAGCTAACTTTCAGCTCTACGTCGGGACGTGCGTTGGGCTCTACGTCGGGACGTGCGTTGGGCTCTACGTCGGGACGTGTTTTGGGCTCTACGTCGGGACGTGTGTGGGGCTCTACGTCAGGATTTAGGATAATTTCAGCTCTACGTCGGGTCGTGCGTTGGGCACTACGTCGGGACGTGCGTTGGGCTCTACGTTGGGACGTGCGTTGGGCTCTACGTCGGGACGTGCGTTGGCTCTACGTCGGGACGTGTGTTGGGATCTACATCATGATTTAGGTTAATTTCAGCTCTACGTCGGGTCGTGTGTTGGGCACTACGTCGGGACGTGTGTTGGGCTCTACATCAGGATTTAGATTACTTTCAGCTCTACGTCGGGACGTGTGTTGGGCTCTACGTCGGGAAGTGTGTTGGGCTCTACATCAGGATTTGATTACTTTCAGCTCTTCGTCGGGACGTGTGTTGGGCTCTACGTTGGGACATGTGTTGGGCTGTACATCAGGATTTAGCTTACTTTTAGCTCTACGTGGGGACGTGTGTTGCGCTCGACATCAGGATTTAGCTTACTTTTAGCTCTACGTCGGGAGATGTGTTGGGCTCTACGTCGGGACGTGTGTTGGGCTCTACATCAGGATTTAGATTACTTTCAGCTCTATGTCGGGACGTGTGTTGGGCTCTACGTCGGGACGTGTGTTGGGCTCTACGTCGGGACGTGTGTTGGGCTCTACATCAGGGTTTACCTTACTTTCAGCTCTACGTCGGGACGTGTGCTGGGCTCTACGTCGGGACGTGTGCTGGGCTCTACGTCGGGACGTGTGCTGGGCTCTACGTCGGGACGTGTGCTGGGCTCTACGTCGCGACGTGTGTTGGAGTCTGCCTCGGGACGTGTGTTGGGCTCTACGTCGGGACGTGGGTTGGACTCTACATCAGGATTTAGCTTACTTTCAGCTCTACGTCGGGACGTGTGTTGGGCTCTACATCATGATTTAGCTTACTTTCAGCTCTACGTCGGGACGTGCGTTGGGCTCTACATCAGGATTTAGCTTGTTTTCAGCTCTACCTCGGTACGTGCGTTGGACTCTACGTCGGGACGTGCGCTGGGCTCTACGTCGGGACGTGCGCTGGGCTCTACGTCGGGACGTGCGTTGGGCTCTACGTCGGGACTTGCGTTGGGCTCTACGTCGGGACGTGCGTTGTGCTCTACATCAGGGTTTAGCTTACTTTCACCTCTACGTCGGGACGTGTGTTGGGCTCTACATCGGGACGTGTGTTGCGCTCTACGTCGGGACGTGTGTTGGGCTCTACGTTGGGACGTGTGTTGGGCTGTACGTCGGGACGAGTGTTGGGCTCTACTTCGGGACGTGTGTTGGTCTCTACATAAGGATTTAGCTTACTTTCAGCTCTACGTCGGGACGTGCGTTGGGCTCTACGTCGGGACGTGCGTTGGGCTCTACGTCGGGACGTGTGTTGGGATCTACATCAGGATTTTGGTTAATTTCAGCACTACGTCGGGTCGTGTGTAGGGCACTACGTCGGGACGTGTGTTGGGCTCTACATTAGGTTTTAGCTTACTTTCAGCTCTACGTCGGGACGTGTGTTGGGCTCTACGTCGGGACGTGTGTTGGGCTCTACATCAGGATTTGGATTACTTTCAGCTCTTCGTCGGGACGTGTGTTGGGCTCTACGTTGGGACATGTGTTGGGCTGTACATCAGGATTTAGCTTACTTTTAGCTCTACGTGGGGACGTGTGTTGGGCTCGAGATCAGGTTTTAGCTTACTTTTAGCTCTACGTCGGGACATGTGTTGGGCTGTACGTCGGGACGTGTGTAGGGCTGTACATCAGGATTTAGATTACTTTCAGCTCTACGTCGGGATGTGTGTTGGGCTCTACGTCGGGACGTGTGTTGGGCTCTACATCAGGGTTTACCTTACTTTCAGCTCTACATCGGGACGTGTGCTGGGCTCTACATCGAGACGTATGTTGGGCTCTACATCAGGGTTTACCTTACTTTCAGCTCTACGTCGGGACGTGCGTTGGGCTCTATGTCGGGACGTGCGTTGGGCTCTACGTCAGGATTTAGCTTACTTTCAGCTCTACGTCGGGACGTGTGCTGGGCTCTACCGCGGGACGTTTGCTGGGCTCTACATCGCGACGTGTGTTGGAGTCTTCCTCGGGACGTGTGTTGGGCTCTACGTCGGGACGGGTGTTGGGATCTACATCAGGATTTAGCCTGTTTTCAGCTCTACGTCGGGACGTGTGTTGGGCTCTACGTCGGGACGTGTGTTGGGCTCTACGTCGGGACGTGTGTTGGGCTCTAGATCAGGATTTATTTTACTTTCAGCTCTACGAGGGGACGTGTGTTGGGCTCGACATCAGGATTTAGCGTACTTTCAGCTCTACGTGGGGACGTGTGTTGGGCTCTACGTCGGGACGTGTGTTGGGCTCCACGTCGGGACGCGTGTTGGGCTGCATGTCGGGACGTGTGTTGGGCTCTACGTCGGGATTTAGTTACTTTCAGCTCTACGTCGGGACGTGTGTTGGGCTCTACGTCGCGACGTGTGTTGGACTCTACGTCGCGACGTGTGTTGGGCTCTACGTCGCGACGTGTGTTGGGCTCTGCGTCGCGACGTGTTTTGGGCACTAGATCAGGATTTATCTTACTTTCAGCTCTACGAGGGGACGTGTCTTGGGCTCGACATCAGGATTTAGCGTACATTCAGCTCTACGTGGGGACCTGTGTTGGGCTCTACGTCGGGACGTGTGTTGGGCTCCACGTCGGGACGCGTGTTGGGCTGCATGTCGGGACGTGTGTTGGGCTCTACGTCGGGACCTGTGTTGCGCTCCACGTCGGGACGCGTGTTGGGCTGCATGTCGGGACGTGTGTTGGGCTCTGCGTCGAGACGTGTGTTGGGCTCTATGTCGGGATTTAGTTACTTTCAGCTCTACGTCGGGACGTGTGTTGGGCTCTACGTCGGGATTTGTGTTGGGCTCTACGTCGCGACGTGTGTTGGACTCTGCGTCGGGACGTGTGTTGGGCTCTGCGTCGGGACGTGTGTTGGGCTCTACGTCGGGACGTGTGTTGGGCTCTACATCAGGATTTAGCTTACTTTCAGCTCTACGTCGGGACGTGTGTTGTGCTCTACATCGGGATGTTTTTTGGGCTCTACATCAGGATTTAGCTTACTTTCAGCTCTACGTCGGGACGTGTGTTGGGCTCTACGTCGGGACGTGTGTTGGGCTCTACGTCGGGACGTGTGTTGGGCTCTACATCAGGATTTAGCTTACATTCAGCTCTACGTCGGGACGTGTGTTGGGCTCTACGTCGGGACGTGTGTTGGGCTCCACGTCGGGACGTGCGTTGGGCTCTATGTCGGACGTGCGTTGGGCTCTATGTCGGGACGTGCGTTGGGCTCTACGTCTGTAGTTAGCTAACTTTCAGCTCTACGTCGGGACGTGCGTTGGGCTCTACGTCGGGACGTGCATTGGGCTCTACGTCGGGACGTGCGTTGGGCTCTACGTCGGGACGTGAGTGGGCTCTACGTCAGGATTTAGCTTACTTTCAGCTCCACGTCGGGACGTGCGTTGGGCTCTACGTCAGGACGTGCGTTGGGCTCTACGTCGGGACGTGCGTTGGGCTCTACGTCAGGATTTAGCTTACTTTCAGCTCTACGTCGGGACGTGCGTTGGGCTCTACGTCAGGATTTAGCTTACTTTCAGCTCTACGTAGGGACGTGCGTTGGGCTCTACGTCGGGACGTGTGTTGGGCTCTACGTCGGGACGTGCGTTAGGCTCTACGTCTGTAGTTAGCTAACTTTCAGCTCTACGTCGGGACGTGTGTTGGGCTCTACGTCGGGACGTGCGTTGGGCTGTACATCGGGACGTGCGTTGGGCTCTACGTCGGGACGTGCGTTGGGCTCTACGTCGGGACGTGTGTTGGGCTCTACGTCGGGACGTGTGTTGGGCTCTACGTCAGGATTTAGGTTAATTTCAGCTCTTCGTCGGGTCGTGCGTTGGGCACTACGTCGGGACGTGCGTTGGGCTCTACGTCGGGACGTGCGTTGGGCTCTACGTCGGGACGTGTGTTGGGATTTACATCAGGATTTAGGTTAATTTCAGCTCTACGTCGGGTCATGTGTTGGGCACTACGTCGGGACATGTGTTGGGCTGTACATCAGGATTTAGCTTACTTTTAGCTCTACGTGGGGACGTGTGTTGCGCTCGACATCAGGATTTAGCTTACTTTTAGCTCTACGTCGGGAGATGTGTTGGGCTCTACGTCGGGACGTGTGTTGGGCTCTACATCAGGATTTAGATTACTTTCAGCTCTACGTCGGGACGTGTGTTGGGCTCTACGTCGGGACGTGTGTTGGGCTCTACGTCGGGACGTGTGTTGGGCTCTACATCAGGGTTTACCTTACTTTCAGCTCTACGTCGGGACGTGTGCTGGGCTCTATGTCGGGACGTGTGCTGGGCTCTACGTCGGGACGTGTGCTGGTCTCTACGTCGCGACGTGTGTTGGAGTCTGCCTCGGGACGTGTGTTGGGCTCTACGTCGGGACGTGTGTTGGACTCTACATCAGGATTTAGCTTACTTTCAGCTCGACGTCGGGACGTGTGTTGGACTCTACATCAGGATTTAGCTTACTTTCAGCTCTACGTCGGGACGTGTGTTGGGCTCTACATCAGGATTTAGCTTGTTTTCAGCTCTACCTCGGGACGTGCGTTGGGCTCTACGTCGGGACGTGCGCTGGGCTCTACGTCGGGACGTGCGCTGGGCTCTACGTCGGGACGTGCGTTGGGCTCTACGTCGGGACTTGCGTTGGGCTCTACGTCGGGACGTGCGTTGTGCTCTACATCAGGGTTTAGCTTACTTTCACCTCTACATCGGGACGTGTGTTGGGCTCTACGTCGGGACGTGTGTTGGGCTCTACGTCGGGACGTGTGTTGCGCTCTACGTCGGGACGTGTGTTGGGCTCTACGTCGGGACGTGTGTTGGGCTCTACGTCGGGACGAGTGTTGGGCTCTACTTCGGGACGTCTGTTGGTCTCTACATAAGGATTTAGCTTACTTTCAGCTCTACGTCGGGACGTGTGTTGGGCTCTACGTCGGGACGTGCGTTGGGCTCTACGTCGGGACGTGTTTTGGGCACTAGATCAGGATTTATCTTACTTTCAGCTCTACGAGGGGACGTGTCTTGGGCTCGACATCAGGATTTAGCGTACTTTCAGCTCTACGTGGGGACCTGTGTTGGGCTCTACGTCGGGACGTGTGTTGGGCTCCACGTCGGGACGCGTGTTGGGCTGCATGTCGGGACGTGTGTTGGGCTCTACGTCAGGATTTAGTTACTTTCAGCTCTACGTCGGGACGTGTGTTGGGCTCTACGTCGGGACGTGTGCTGGGCTCTACGGCGGGACGTGTGCTGGGCTCTACATCGCGACGTGTGTTGGAGTCTGCCTCGGGACGTGTGTTGGGCTCTACGTCGGGACGTGTGTTGGGATCTACATCAGGATTTAGCTTGTTTTCAGCTCTACGTCGGGACGTGTGTTGGGCTCTACGTCGGGACGTGTGTTGGGCTCTACGTCGGGACGTGTGTTGGGCTCTAGATCAGGATTTATTTTACTTTCAGCTCTACGAGGGGACGTGTGTTGGGCTCGACATCAGGATTTAGTGTACTTTCAGCTCTACGTGGGGACGTGTGTTGGGCTCTACGTCGGGACGTGTGTTGGGCTCCACGTCGGGACGCGTGTTGGGCTGCATGTCGGGACGTGTGTTGGGCTCTACTTCGGGATTTAGTTACTTTCAGCTCTACATCGCGACGTGTGTTGGGCTCTACGTCGCGACGTTTGTTGGGCTCTGCGTCGCGACGTGTGTTGGGCTCTGCGTCGGGACGTGTGTTGGGCTCTACGTCGGGACGTGTGTTGGGCTGTACGTCGGGACGTGTTTTGGGCACTAGATCAGGATTTATCTTACTTTCAGCTCTACGAGGGGACGTGTGTTGGGCTCGACATCAGGATTTAGCGTACTTTCAGCTCTACGTGGGGACCTGTGTTGGGCTCTACGTCGGGACGTGTGTTTGGCTCTACGTCGGGACGTGTGTTGGGCTCCACGTCGGGATGTGTGTTGGGCTCTACATCAGGTTTAGCTTATATTCAGCTCTACGTCGGGACGTCTGTCGGGCTCTACGTCGGGACATCTGTTGGGCTCTACGTCGTGACATGTGTTGGGCTCTGCGTCGGGACGTGTGTTGGTCTCTACGTCAGGATTTAGCTTACTTTCAGCTCTATGTCGGGACGTGTGTTGGGCTCTTCATCGGGACGTGTGTTGGGCTCTATGTCGGGACGTGTGTTGGGCTCTACATCAGGATTTAGCTTACTTTTAGCTCTACGTCGGGACGTGTGTTGGGCTCTACGTCGGGACATGCATTGGGCTCTACGTCGGGACGTGTGTTGGGCTCTACGTCGGGACGTGTGTTGGGCTCTACGTCGGGACGTGTGTTGGGCTCTACATCAGGACTTAGCTTACTTTCGGCTCTACGTCGGGACGTGCGTTGGGCTCTACGTCGGGACGTGCGTTGGGCTCTACGTCGGGACGTGTGTTGGGCTCTACGTCGGGACGTGCGTTGGGTCCTACGTCGGGACGTGTGTTGGGCTCTTCGTCGGGACGTCTGTTCGGCTCTACGTCGGGATGTAGCTTACTTTCAGCTCTATGTCGGGACGTGTGTTGGGCTCTATGTCGGGACGTGTGTTGGGCTCTACGTCGCGATGTGTGTTGGGCTCTACGTCGAGACGTATGTTGGGCTCTACATCAGGGTTTACCTTACTTTCAGCTCTACGTCGGGACGTGAGTTTGTGTCTACGTCGGGACGTGTGCTGGTCTATACGTCGGGACGTGTGCTGGGCTCTACGTCGGGACGTGTGTTGGGCTCTACGTCGCGACTTGTGTTGGAGTCTGGCCCGGGACGTGTGTTGGGCTCTACGTCGGGACGTGTGTTGGGCTCTACGTCGGGACGTCGGTTGGCTCTACGTCGGGACGTGTGATGGGCTCTACGTCGGGACGTGGGTTGGGCTCTACGTCGGGACGTGGGTTGGGCTCTACGTCGGGACGTGGGTTGGGCTCTACGTCGGGACGTCTGTCGGGCCCTACGTTGGGACGTGGGTTGGGCTCTACGTCGGGACGTCTGTCGGGCTCTACGTCGGGACATCTGTTGGGCTCTACGTCGTGACATCTGTTGGTCTCTGCGTCGGGACGTGTGTTAGTCTCTACGTCAGGATTTAGCTTACTTTCAGCTCTATGTCGGGACATGTGTTGGGCTCTTCATCGGGACGTGTGTTGGGCTCTACGTCGGGACGTGTGTTGGGCTCTACATCAGGATTTAGCTTACTTTTAGCTCTACGTCGGGACGTGTGTTGGGCTCTACGTCGGGACATGCGTTGGGCTCTACGTCGGGACGTGTGTTGGGCTCTACGTCGGGACGTGTGTTGGGCTCTACGTCGGGACGTGTGTTGGGCTCTACATCAGGACTTAGCTTACTTTCGGCTCTACGTCGGGACGTGCGTTGGGCTCTACGTCGGGACGTGCGTTGGGCTCTACGTCGGGACGTGCGTTGGGCTCTACGTCGGGACGTGTGTTGGGTTCTACGTCTGTAATTAGCTAACGTTCAGCTCTACATCGAGACGTGTGTTGGGCTCTACGTCTGTAGTTAGCTGACTTTCAGCTGTACGTCGGGACGTGTGTTGGGCTCTACATCAGGATTTAGCTTACTTTCAGCTCTACGTCGGGAAGTGTGTTGGGCTCGACATCAGGATTTAGCTTGTTTTCAGCTCTACGTCGGGACGTGTATTGGGCTCTTCGTCGGGACGTGTGTTGAGCTCTACGTCGGGACGTGTGTTGGGCTCTACGTCGGGACGTGTGTTGGGCTCTACATCAGGTTTAGCTTTTATTGAGCTCTACGTCGGGACGTGTGTTGGACTCTACGTCGGGACGTGTGTTGGGCTCTACATCAGTGTTTAGCTTACTTTCACCTCTACGTCGGGACATGTGTTGGGCTCTACGTCGGGACGTGTGTTGGGCTCTACGTCCGGACGTGTGTTGGGCTCTACGTCGGGACGTGTGTTGGGCTCTACGTCGGGACGTGTGTTGGGCTCGACATCAGGATTTAGCTTACTTTCAGCTCTACTTCGGGACGTGTGTTGGGCTCTACGTCGGGACGTGTGTTGGGCTCTTCGTCGGGACATCTGTTCGGCTCTACGTCGGGATGTAGCTTACTTTCAGCTCTATGTCGGGACGTGTGTTGGGCTCTATGTCGGGACGTGTGTTGGGCTCTATGTCCGGATGTGTGTTGGGCTCTACGTCGCGACGTGTGTTGGGCTCTACGTCGAGACGTCTGTTGGGCTCTACATCAGGGTTTATCTTACTTTCAGCTCTACGTCGGGACGTGAGTTTCTGTCTACGTCGGGACGTGTGTTGGGCTCTACGTCGGGACGTGTGTTGGGCTCTACGTCGGGACGTCGGTTGGCTCTACATCGGGACGTGTGATGGGCTCTACGTCGGGACGTGGGTTGGGCTCTACGTCGGGACGTGGGTTGGGCTCTACGTCGGGACGTCCGTCGGCCCCTACGTCGGGACGTGGGTTGGGCTCTACGTCGGGACGTCTGTCGGGCTCTACGTCGGGACATCTGTTGGGCTCTACTTCGTGACATGTGTTGGGCTCTGCGTCGGGACGTGTGTTGGTCTCTACGTCAGGATTTAGCTTACTTTCAGCTCTACGTCGGGACGTGTGTTGGGCTCTTCATCGGGACGTGTGTTGGGCTCTACGTCGGGACGTGTGTTGGGCTCTACATCAGGATTTAGCTTACTTTTAGCTCTACGTCGGGACGTGTGTTGGGCTCTACGTCGGGACATGCGTTGGGCTCTACGTCGGGATGTGTGTTGGGCTCTACGTCGGGACGTGTGTTGGGCTCTACGTCGGGACGTGTGTTGGGCTCTACATCAGGACTTAGCTTACTTTCGGCTCTACGTCGGGACGTGCGTTGGGCTCTACGTCGGGACGTGCGTTGGGCTCTACGTCGGGACGTGTGTTGGGTTCTACGTCTGTAGTTAGCTAACGTTCAGCTCTACATCGAGACGTGTGTTGGGCTCTACGTCTGTAGTTAGCTGACTTTCAGCTGTACGTCGGGACGTGTGTTGGGCTCTACATCAGGATTTAGCTTACTTTCAGCTCTACGTCGGGACGTGAGTTTGTGTCTACGTCGGGACGTGTGCTGGGCTCTACGTCGGGACGTGTGCTGGGCTCTACGTCGGGACGTGTGCTGGGCTCTACGTCGGGACGTGTTTTGGGCTCTACGTCGCGACTTGTGTTGGAGTCTGGCCCGGGACGTGTGTTGGGCTCTACGTCGGGACGTGTGTTGGGCTCTACGTCGGGACGTCGGTTGGCTCTACGTCGGGACGTGTGATGGGCTCTACGTCGGGACGTGGGTTGGGCTCTACGTCGGGACGTGGGTTGGGCTCTACGTCGGGACGTCTGTCGGGCCCTACGTCGGGACGTGGGTTGGGCTCTACGTCGGGACGTCTGTCGGGCTCTACGTCGGGACATCTGTTGGGCTCTACGTCGTGACATGTGTTGGGCTCTGCGTCGGGACGTGTGTTGGTCTCTACGTCAGGATTTAGCTTACTTTCAGCTCTATGTCGGGACGTGTGTTGGGCTCTTCATCGGGACGTGTGTTGGGCTCTACGTCGGGACGTGTGTTGGGCTCTACATCAGGATTTAACTTACTTTTAGCTCTACGTCGGGACGTGTGTTGGGCTCTACGTCGGGACATGCATTGGGCTCTACGTCGGGACGTGTGTTGGGCTCTACGTCGGGACGTGTGTTGGGCTCTACGTCGGGACGTGTGTTGGGCTCTACATCAGGACTTAGCTTACTTTCGGCTCTACGTCGGGACGTGCGTTGGGCTCTACGTCGGGACGTGCGTTGGGCTCTACGTCGGGACGTGTGTTGGGCTCTACGTCGGGACGTGCGTTGGGCCCTACGTCGGGACGTGTGTTGGGTTCTACGTCTGTAGTTAGCTAACGTTCAGCTCTACATCGAGACGTGTGTTGGGCTCTACGTCTCTACTTAGCTGACTTTCAGCTGTACGTCGGGACGTGTGTTGGGCTCTACATCAGGATTTAGCTTACTTTCAGCTCTACGTCGGGAAGTGTGTTGGGCTCGACATCAGGATTTTGCTTGTTTTCAGCTCTACTTCGGGACGTGTGTTGGGCTCTACGTCGGGACGTGTGTTGGGCTCTACGTCGGGACGTGTGTTGGGCTCTACATCAGGTTTAGCTTATATTGAGCTCTACGTCGGGACGTGTGTTGGGCTCTACGTCGGGACGTGTGTTGGGCTCTACATCAGTGTTTCGCTTACTTTCACCTCTACGTCGGGACATGTGTTGGGCTCTACGTCGGGACGTGTGTTGGGCTCTACGTCCGGACGTGTGTTGGGCTCTACGTCGGGACGTGTGTTGGGCTCTACGTCGGGACGTGTGTTGGGCTCTACGTCGGGACGTGTGTTGTGCTCGACATCAGGATTTAGCTTACTTTCAGCTCTACTTCAGGACGTGTGTTGGGCTCTACGTCGGGACGTGTGTTGGGCTCTTCGTCGGGACATCTGTTCGGCTCTACGTCGGGATGTAGCTTACTTTCAGCTCTATGTCGGGACGTGTGTTGGGCTCTATGTCGGGACGTGTGTTGGGCTCTACGTCGCGACGTGTGTTGGGCTCTACGTCGCGACGTGTGTTGGGCTCTACGTCGAGACGTATGTTGGGCTCTACATCAGGGTTTACCTTACTTTCAGCTCTACGTCGGGACGTGAGTTTGTGTCTACGTCGGGACGTGTGCTGGGCTCTACGTCGGACGTGTGCTGGGCTCTACGTCGGGACGTGTTTTGGGCTCTACGTCGCGACTTGTGTTGGAGTCTGGCCCGGGACGTGTGTTGGGCTCTACGTCGGGACGTGTGTTGGGCTCTACGTCGGGACGTCGGTTGGCTCTACGTCGGGACGTGTGATGGGCTCTACGTCGGGACGTGGGTTGGGCTCTACGTCGGGACGTGGGTTGGGCTCTACGTCGGGACGTCTGTCGGGCCCTACGTCGGGACGTGGGTTGGGCTCTACGTCGGGACGTCTGTCGGGCTCTACGTCGGGACATCTGTTGGGCTCTACGTCGTGACATGTGTTGGGCTCTGCGTCGGGACGTGTGTTGGTCTCTACGTCAGGATTTAGCTTACTTTCAGCTCTATGTCGGGACGTGTGTTGGGCTCTTCATCGGGACGTGTGTTGGGCTCTACGTCGGGACGTGTGTTGGGCTCTACATCAGGATTTAACTTACTTTTAGCTCTACGTCGGGACGTGTGTTGGGCTCTACGTCGGGACATGCATTGGGCTCTACGTCGGGACGTGTGTTGGGCTCTACGTCGGGACGTGTGTTGGGCTCTACGTCGGGACGTGTGTTGGGCTCTACATCAGGACTTAGCTTACTTTCGGCTCTACGTCGGGACGTGCGTTGGGCTCTACGTCGGGACGTGCGTTGGGCTCTACGTCGGGACGTGCGTTGGGCTCTACGTCGGGACGTGCGTTGGGCCCTACGTCGGGACGTGTGTTGGGTTCTACGTCTGTAGTTAGCTAACGTTCAGCACTACATCGAGACGTGTGTTGGGCTCTACGTCTGTAGTTAGCTGACTTTCAGCTGTACGTCGGGACGTGTGTTGGGCTCTACATCAGGATTTACCTTACTTTCAGCTCTACGTCGGGAAGTGTGTTGGGTTCTACGTCGGGACGTATGTGGGGCTCTACGTCGGGACGTGTGTTGGGCTCTACATCAGGATTTAGCTTACTTTCAGCTCTACGTCGGGACGTGTGTTGGGCTCTACATCAGGATTTAAATTACTTTCAGCTCTACGTCGGGACGTGTGTTGGGCTCTACATCAGGATTTAGATTACTTTCAGCTCTAAGTCGGAACGTGTGTTGGGCTCTACGTCGGGACGTGTGTTGGGCTCTACATCAGGATTTAGCGTACTTACAGCTCTACGTCGGGACGTGCGTTGGGCTCTACGTCGGGACGTGCGTTGGGCTCTACGTCGGGACGTGTATTGGGCTCTACATCTGGATTTAGCTTATTTTCAGCTCTACGTCGGGACGTGTGTTGGGCTCTACGTCGCGACGTGTGTTGGTCTCTGCTTCGGGACGTGCGTTGGGCTCTACGTCGGGACGTGTGTTGGGCTCTACGTCGGGACGTGTGTTCGGCTCTACGTCGGGACGTGTGTTCGGCTCTACATCAGGATTTAGCTTACTTTCAGCTCTACGTCGGGACGTGTGTTGGGCTCTACGTCGGGACGTGTGTTGGGCTCTACATCAGGATTTAGCTTACTTTCAGCTCTACGTCGCGACATGTGTTGGGCTCTACGTCGGGACGTGTGTTGGGCTCTACATCAGGGTTTAGCTTACTTTCAGCTCTACGTCGGGACGTGTGTTGGCCTTGACATCAGGATTTAGCTTACTTTCAGCTCTACGTCGGGACGTGTGTTGGGCTCTACGTCGGGACGTGTGTTGGTCTCTAGGTCGGGACCTGTGTTGGGCTCTACGTCGGGACATGTGTTGGAGTCTGCCTCGGGACGTGTGTTGGGCTCTACGTCGGGACGTGTGTTGGGCTCTACATCAGGACGTCTGTTGGGCTCTACATCAGAATTTAGCGTACTTTCAGCTCTACTTCGGGACGTGTGTTGGGCTCTACGTCGGGATGTGTGTTGGGCTCTACATCAGGATTTAGCTTACTTTCAGCTCTACGTGGGGACGTGTGTTTGGCTCGACATCAGGACTTAGCTTACTTTCAGCTCTACTTCGGGACGTGTCTTGGGCTCTACGTCGAGACGTCTGCTGGGCTCTACGTCGGGACATGTGTTGGGCTCTCCATCAGGATTTAGCGTACTGTCAGCTCTACGTCGGGACGTGTGTTGGGCTCTACGTCGGGACGTGTGTTAGGCTCTACGTCGGGACGTGTGTTGGGCTCTACATCAGGATTTAGCTTACTTTCAGCTCTACGTTGGGACGTGTGTTGGGCTCTACCTCAGGATTTAGCGTACTTTCAGCTCTGCGTCGGGACGAGTGTTGGGCTCTACATCTGTAGTTAGATAACTTTCAGATCTACGTCGGGACATGTGTTGGGCTCTACATCGGGACGTGTGTTGGGCTCTACGTCGGGATGTGTGTTGGGCTCTACGTCGGGACGTGTGTTGGGCTCTACGTCGGGACGTGTGTTGGGCTCTACATTGTAGATAGCTAACTTTCAGCTCTACGTCGGCACGTGCGTTGGGCTCTACGTCGGCACGTGCGTTGGGCTCTACGTCGGCACGTGCGTTGGGCTCTACGTCGGGACGTGCGTTGGGCTCTACGTCGGGACGTGCGTTGGGCTCTACGTCGGGACGTGTGTTGGGCTCTACATCAGGATTTAGCTTAATTTCAGCTCTACGTCGGGACGTGTGTTGGGCTCTACGTCGGGACGTGTGTTGGGCTCTACGTCGGGACGTGTGTTGGGCTCCATGTCGGGACTTGTGTTGGGCTCTACGGCTGTTGTTAGCTAACTTTCAGCTCTACGTTGGGACGTATGTTGGGCCCTACGTCGGGACGTGTGTTGGGCCCTACGTCGGTACGTGTGTTGGGCCCTACGTCGGTACGTGAGTTGGGCCCTACGTCGGGACGTGTGTTGGGTTCTAAGTCTGTAGTTAGCTAACGTTCAGCTTTACGTCGAGACGTGTGTTGGGCTCTACGTCTGTAGTTAGCTGACTTTCAGCTGTACGTCGGGTCGTGTGTTGGGCTCTACATCAGGTTTAGCTTATATTGAGCTCTACGTCGGGACGTGTGTTGGGCTCTACGTCGGGACGTGTGTTGGGCTCTACATCAGTGTTTAGCTTACTTTCACCTCTACGTCGGGACATGTGTTTGGCTCTACGTCGGGACGTGTGTTGGGCTCTACGTCCGGACGTGTGTTGGGCTCTACGTCGGGACGTGTGTTGGGCTCTACGTCGGGACGTGTGTTGTGCTCTACGTCGGGACGTGTGTTTGGCTCTACATCGGGACATGTGTTGGGCTCTACGTCGGGATGTGTGTTGGGCTCTACATCAGTATTTAGCTTACTTTGAGCTCTTCGTTGGGACGTGTGTTAGGCTCGGCATCAGGATTTAGCTTACTTTCAGGTCTACGTCGAGACGTGTGGTGGGCTCTACGTCTGTAGTTAGCTGACTTTCAGCTGTACGTCGGGTCGTGTGTTGGGCTCTACGTCGGGACGTGGGTTGGGCTCTACGTCGGGACGTGGGTTGGGCTCTACGTCGGGACGTGGGTTGGGCTCTACATCAGGATTTAGCGTACTTTTAGCTCAACTTCGGGACGTGTGTTGGGCTCTACGTCGGGACGTGGGTTGGGCTCTACGTCGGGACGTGGGTTGGGCTCTACGTCGGGATGTGGGTTAGGCTCTACGTCGGGACGTGTGCTGGGCTCTACGTCGAGACGTGGGTTGGGCTCTACATCAGGATGTAGCGTACTTTTAGCTCTACTTCGGGACGTGTGTTGGGCTCTACGTCGGGACGTGTGCTGGGCTCTACGTCGGGACGTGTGCTGGGCTCTACGTCAGGACGTGTGTTGGGCTCTACATCAGGATTTAGCGTACTTTTAGCTCTGCTTCGGGACGTGTGTTGGGCTCTACGTCGGGACGTGTGTTGGGCTCTACATCAGGATTTAGCTTACTTTCAGCTCGACGTCGGAACGTGTGTTGGGCTCTACGTCGGGACGTGTGTTGGGCTCTACGTCAGGATTTAGCTTACTTTCAGCTGTACGTCGGGACGTGTGTTGGGCTCTACGTCGGGACGTGTGTTGGGCTCTACGTCGGGACGTGTGTTGGGCTCTACATCAGGATCTTGCATACTTTCAGTTCTACGTCGGGACACGTGTTATGCTCTAAGTCGGGACGTGTGTTGGGCTCTACATCAGATTTAGCTTACTTTCAGCTCTACGTCGGGACGTGTGTTGGGCTCTACGTCGGGACGTGTGTTGGGCTCTACATCAGGATTTAGCGTACTTTCAGCTCAACTTAGGGACGTGTGTTGGGCTCTATGTCGGGACGTGTGTTGGGCTCTATGTCGGGACGTGTGTTGGGCTCTACGTCGGGATTTAGCTTACTTTCAGCTCTACGTCGGGACGTGTGTTGGGCTCTATGTCGGGAAGTGTGTTGGGCTCTACGTCGCGACGTGTGTTGGGCTCTACGTCGAGACGTATGTTGGGCTCTACATCAGGGTTCAGCTTACTTTCAGCTCTACGTCGGGACGTGAGTTCGGGTCTACGTCGGGTCGTGTGCTGGGCTCTACGTCGGGACGTGTGTTGGGCTCTACGTTGCGACGTGTTTTGGCCTCTACGTCGGGACGTGTGTTGGGCTCTACATCAGGATTTAGCGTACTTTCAGCTCTACTTCGGGACGTGTGTTGGGCTCTACGTTGGGACGTGTGTTGGGCTCTACATCAGGATTTAGCTTACTTTCAGCTCTACGTCGGACATGTGTTGGGCTCTACGTTGGGACGTGTGTTGGGCTCTACATCAGGATTTAGCTTACTTTCAGCTCTACGTCTGGGCGAGTGTTAGGCTCTAAGTCGGGACGTGTGTTGGGCTCTACATCAGGATTTAGCGTACTTTTAGCTCTACTTCGGGACGTGTGTTGGGCTCTACGTCGGGACGTGTGTTGGGCTCTACATCAGGATTTAGCTTACTTTCAGCTCTACTTCGGGACATGTGTTGGGCTCTACGTTGGGACTTGTGTTGGGCTCTACATCAGGATTTAGCTTACTTTCATCTCTACGTCTGGGCGAGTGTTGGGCTCTAAGTCGGGACGTGTGTTGGGCTCTACATCAGGATTTAGCTTACTTTCAGCTCTACGTGGGGACGTGTGTTTGGCTCTACGTCGGGACGTGTGTTGGGCTCTATATCGGGACATGTGTTGGGCTCTACGTTGGGACGTCTGTTGGGATCTACGTCGGGACGTGTGTTGGGGTCTACGTCGGGACGTTTGTTGGGCTCTACGTCGGGACGTGGGTTGGGCCCTACGTCGGTACGTGTGTTGGGCCCTACGTCAGTACGTGAGTTGGGCCCTACGTCGGGACGTGTGTTGGGTTCTACGTCTGTAGTTAGCTAACGTTCAGCTTTACGTCGAGACGTGTGTTGGGCTCTACGTCTGTAGTTAGCTGACTTTCAGCTGTACGTCGGGTCGTGTGTTGGGCTCTACATCAGGTTTAGCTTATATTGAGCTCTACGTCGGGACGTGTGTTGGGCTCTACGTCGGGACGTGTGTTGGGCTCTACATCAGTGTTTAGCTTACTTTCACCTCTACGTCGGGACATGTGTTTGGCTCTACGTCGGGACGTGTGTTGGGCTCTACGTCCGGACGTGTGTTGGGCTCTACGTCGGGACGTGTGTTGGGCTCTACGTCGGGACGTGTGTTGTGCTCTACGTCGGGACGTGTGTTTGGCTCTACATCGGGACATGTGTTGGGCTCTACGTCGGGATGTGTGTTGGGCTCTACATCAGTATTTAGCTTACTTTGAGCTCTTCGTTGGGACGTGTGTTAGGCTCGGCATCAGGATTTAGCTTACTTTCAGGTCTACGTCGAGACGTGTGTTGGGCTCTACGTCTGTAGTTAGCTGACTTTCAGCTGTACGTCGGGTCGTGTGTTGGGCTCTACGTCGGGACGTGGGTTGGGCTCTACGTCGGGACGTGGGTTGGGCTCTACGTCGGGACGTGGGTTGGGCTCTACATCAGGATTTAGCGTACTTTTAGCTCTACTTCGGGACGTGTGTTGGGCTCTACGTCGGGACGTGGGTTGGGCTCTACGTCGGGACGTGGGTTGGGCTCTACGTCGGGATGTGGGTTGGGCTCTACGTCGGGACGTGTGCTGGGCTCTACGTCGAGACGTGGGTTGGGCTCTACATCAGGATGTAGCGTACTTTTAGCTCTACTTCGGGACGTGTGTTGGGCTCTACGTCGGGACGTGTGCTGGGCTCTACGTCAGGACGTGTGTTGGGCTCTACATCAGGATTTAGCGTACTTTTAGCTCTGCTTCGGGACGTGTGTTGGGCTCTACGTCGGGACGTGTGTTGGGCTCTACATCAGGATTTAGCTTACTTTCAGCTCGACGTCGGAACGTGTGTTGGGCTCTACGTCGGGACGTGTGTTGGGCTCTACGTCAGGATTTAGCTTACTTTCAGCTGTACGTCGGGACGTGTGTTGGGCTCTACGTCGGGACGTGTGTTGGGCTCTACATCAGGATCTTGCATACTTTCAGTTCTACGTCGGGACACGTGTTATGCTCTAAGTCGGGACGTGTGTTGGGCTCTACATCAGATTTAGCTTACTTTCAGCTCTACGTCGGGACGTGTGTTGGGCTCTACGTCGGGACGTGTGTTGGGCTCTACATCAGGATTTAGCGTACTTTCAGCTCAACTTAGGGACGTGTGTTGGGCTCTATGTCGGGACGTGTGTTGGGCTCTATGTCGGGACGTGTGTTGGGCTCTACGTCGGGATTTAGCTTACTTTCAGCTCTACGTCGGGACGTGTGTTGGGCTCTATGTCGGGAAGTGTGTTGGGCTCTACGTCGCGACGTGTGTTGGGCTCTACGTCGAGACGTATGTTGGGCTCTACATCAGGGTTCAGCTTACTTTCAGCTCTACGTCGGGACGTGAGTTCGGGTCTACGTCGGGTCGTGTGCTGGGCTCTACGTCGGGACGTGTGTTGGGCTCTACGTTGCGACGTGTTTTGGCCTCTACGTCGGGACGTGTGTTGGGCTCTACATCAGGATTTAGCGTACTTTCAGCTCTACTTCGGGACGTGTGTTGGGCTCTACGTTGGGACGTGTGTTGGGCTCTACATCAGGATTTAGCTTACTTTCAGCTCTACGTCGGACATGTGTTGGGCTCTACGTTGGGACGTGTGTTGGGCTCTACATCAGGATTTAGCTTACTTTCAGCTCTACGTCTGGGCGAGTGTTAGGCTCTAAGTCGGGACGTGTGTTGGGCTCTACATCAGGATTTAGCGTACTTTTAGCTCTACTTCGGGACGTGTGTTGGGCTCTACGTCGGGACGTGTGTTGGGCTCTACATCAGGATTTAGCTTACTTTCAGCTCTACTTCGGGACATGTGTTGGGCTCTACGTTGGGACTTGTGTTGGGCTCTACATCAGGATTTAGCTTACTTTCATCTCTACGTCTGGGCGAGTGTTGGGCTCTAAGTCGGGACGTGTGTTGGGCTCTACATCAGGATTTAGCTTACTTTCAGCTCTACGTGGGGACGTGTGTTTGGCTCTACGTCGGGACGTGTGTTGGGCTCTATATCGGGACATGTGTTGGGCTCTACGTTGGGACGTCTGTTGGGATCTACGTCGGGACGTGTGTTGGGGTCTACGTCGGGACGTTTGTTGGGCTCTACGTCGGGACGTGGGTTGGGCCCTACGTCGGTACGTGTGTTGGGCCCTACGTCAGTACGTGAGTTGGGCCCTACGTCGGGACGTGTGTTGGGTTCTACGTCTGTAGTTAGCTAACGTTCAGCTTTACGTCGAGACGTGTGTTGGGCTCTACGTCTGTAGTTAGCTGACTTTCAGCTGTACGTCGGGTCGTGTGTTGGGCTCTACATCAGGTTTAGCTTATATTGAGCTCTACGTCGGGACGTGTGTTGGGCTCTACGTCGGGACGTGTGTTGGGCTCTACATCAGTGTTTAGCTTACTTTCACCTCTACGTCGGGACATGTGTTTGGCTCTACGTCGGGACGTGTGTTGGGCTCTACGTCCGGACGTGTGTTGGGCTCTACGTCGGGACGTGTGTTGGGCTCTACGTCGGGACGTGTGTTGTGCTCTACGTCGGGACGTGTGTTTGGCTCTACATCGGGACATGTGTTGGGCTCTACGTCGGGATGTGTGTTGGGCTCTACATCAGTATTTAGCTTACTTTGAGCTCTTCGTTGGGACGTGTGTTAGGCTCGGCATCAGGATTTAGCTTACTTTCAGGTCTACGTCGAGACGTGTGTTGGGCTCTACGTCTGTAGTTAGCTGACTTTCAGCTGTACGTCGGGTCGTGTGTTGGGCTCTACGTCGGGACGTGGGTTGGGCTCTACGTCGGGACGTGGGTTGGGCTCTACGTCGGGACGTGGGTTGGGCTCTACATCAGGATTTAGCGTACTTTTAGCTCTACTTCGGGACGTGTGTTGGGCTCTACGTCGGGATGTGGGTTGGGCTCTACGTCGGGACGTGGGTTGGGCTCTACGTCGGGATGTGGGTTGGGCTCTACGTCGGGACGTGTGCTGGGCTCTACGTCGAGACGTGGGTTGGGCTCTACATCAGGATGTAGCGTACTTTTAGCTCTACTTCGGGACGTGTGTTGGGCTCTACGTCGGGACGTGTGCTGGGCTCTACGTCAGGACGTGTGTTGGGCTCTACATCAGGATTTAGCGTACTTTTAGCTCTGCTTCGGGACGTGTGTTGGGCTCTACGTCGGGACGTGTGTTGGGCTCTACATCAGGATTTAGCTTACTTTCAGCTCGACGTCGGAACGTGTGTTGGGCTCTACGTCGGGACGTGTGTTGGGCTCTACGTCAGGATTTAGCTTACTTTCAGCTGTACGTCGGGACGTGTGTTGGGCTCTACGTCGGGACGTGTGTTGGGCTCTACATCAGGATCTTGCATACTTTCAGTTCTACGTCGGGACACGTGTTATGCTCTAAGTCGGGACGTGTGTTGGGCTCTACATCAGATTTAGCTTACTTTCAGCTCTACGTCGGGACGTGTGTTGGGCTCTACGTCGGGACGTGTGTTGGGCTCTACATCAGGATTTAGCGTACTTTCAGCTCAACTTAGGGACGTGTGTTGGGCTCTATGTCGGGACGTGTGTTGGGCTCTATGTCGGGACGTGTGTTGGGCTCTACGTCGGGATTTAGCTTACTTTCAGCTCTACGTCGGGACGTGTGTTGGGCTCTATGTCGGGAAGTGTGTTGGGCTCTACGTCGCGACGTGTGTTGGGCTCTACGTCGAGACGTATGTTGGGCTCTACATCAGGGTTCAGCTTACTTTCAGCTCTACGTCGGGACGTGAGTTCGGGTCTACGTCGGGTCGTGTGCTGGGCTCTACGTCGGGACGTGTGTTGGGCTCTACGTTGCGACGTGTTTTGGCCTCTACGTCGGGACGTGTGTTGGGCTCTACATCAGGATTTAGCGTACTTTCAGCTCTACTTCGGGACGTGTGTTGGGCTCTACGTTGGGACGTGTGTTGGGCTCTACATCAGGATTTAGCTTACTTTCAGCTCTACGTCGGACATGTGTTGGGCTCTACGTTGGGACGTGTGTTGGGCTCTACATCAGGATTTAGCTTACTTTCAGCTCTACGTCTGGGCGAGTGTTAGGCTCTAAGTCGGGACGTGTGTTGGGCTCTACATCAGGATTTAGCGTACTTTTAGCTCTACTTCGGGACGTGTGTTGGGCTCTACGTCGGGACGTGTGTTGGGCTCTACATCAGGATTTAGCTTACTTTCAGCTCTACTTCGGGACATGTGTTGGGCTCTACGTTGGGACTTGTGTTGGGCTCTACATCAGGATTTAGCTTACTTTCATCTCTACGTCTGGGCGAGTGTTGGGCTCTAAGTCGGGACGTGTGTTGGGCTCTACATCAGGATTTAGCTTACTTTCAGCTCTACGTGGGGACGTGTGTTTGGCTCTACGTCGGGACGTGTGTTGGGCTCTATATCGGGACATGTGTTGGGCTCTACGTTGGGACGTCTGTTGGGATCTACGTCGGGACGTGTGTTGGGGTCTACGTCGGGACGTTTGTTGGGCTCTACGTCGGGACGTGGGTTGGGCCCTACGTCGGTACGTGTGTTGGGCCCTACGTCAGTACGTGAGTTGGGCCCTACGTCGGGACGTGTGTTGGGTTCTACGTCTGTAGTTAGCTAACGTTCAGCTTTACGTCGAGACGTGTGTTGGGCTCTACGTCTGTAGTTAGCTGACTTTCAGCTGTACGTCGGGTCGTGTGTTGGGCTCTACATCAGGTTTAGCTTATATTGAGCTCTACGTCGGGACGTGTGTTGGGCTCTACGTCGGGACGTGTGTTGGGCTCTACATCAGTGTTTAGCTTACTTTCACCTCTACGTCGGGACATGTGTTTGGCTCTACGTCGGGACGTGTGTTGGGCTCTACGTCCGGACGTGTGTTGGGCTCTACGTCGGGACGTGTGTTGGGCTCTACGTCGGGACGTGTGTTGTGCTCTACGTCGGGACGTGTGTTTGGCTCTACATCGGGACATGTGTTGGGCTCTACGTCGGGATGTGTGTTGGGCTCTACATCAGTATTTAGCTTACTTTGAGCTCTTCGTTGGGACGTGTGTTAGGCTCGGCATCAGGATTTAGCTTACTTTCAGGTCTACGTCGAGACGTGTGTTGGGCTCTACGTCTGTAGTTAGCTGACTTTCAGCTGTACGTCGGGTCGTGTGTTGGGCTCTACGTCGGGACGTGGGTTGGGCTCTACGTCGGGACGTGGGTTGGGCTCTACGTCGGGACGTGGGTTGGGCTCTACATCAGGATTTAGCGTACTTTTAGCTCTACTTCGGGACGTGTGTTGGGCTCTACGTCGGGACGTGGGTTGGGCTCTACGTCGGGACGTGGGTTGGGCTCTACGTCGGGATGTGGGTTGGGCTCTACGTCGGGACGTGTGCTGGGCTCTACGTCGAGACGTGGGTTGGGCTCTACATCAGGATGTAGCGTACTTTTAGCTCTACTTCGGGACGTGTGTTGGGCTCTACGTCGGGACGTGTGCTGGGCTCTACGTCAGGACGTGTGTTGGGCTCTACATCAGGATTTAGCGTACTTTTAGCTCTGCTTCGGGACGTGTGTTGGGCTCTACGTCGGGACGTGTGTTGGGCTCTACATCAGGATTTAGCTTACTTTCAGCTCGACGTCGGAACGTGTGTTGGGCTCTACGTCGGGACGTGTGTTGGGCTCTACGTCAGGATTTAGCTTACTTTCAGCTGTACGTCGGGACGTGTGTTGGGCTCTACGTCGGGACGTGTGTTGGGCTCTACATCAGGATCTTGCATACTTTCAGTTCTACGTCGGGACACGTGTTATGCTCTAAGTCGGGACGTGTGTTGGGCTCTACATCAGATTTAGCTTACTTTCAGCTCTACGTCGGGACGTGTGTTGGGCTCTACGTCGGGACGTGTGTTGGGCTCTACATCAGGATTTAGCGTACTTTCAGCTCAACTTAGGGACGTGTGTTGGGCTCTATGTCGGGACGTGTGTTGGGCTCTATGTCGGGACGTGTGTTGGGCTCTACGTCGGGATTTAGCTTACTTTCAGCTCTACGTCGGGACGTGTGTTGGGCTCTATGTCGGGAAGTGTGTTGGGCTCTACGTCGCGACGTGTGTTGGGCTCTACGTCGAGACGTATGTTGGGCTCTACATCAGGGTTCAGCTTACTTTCAGCTCTACGTCGGGACGTGAGTTCGGGTCTACGTCGGGTCGTGTGCTGGGCTCTACGTCGGGACGTGTGTTGGGCTCTACGTTGCGACGTGTTTTGGCCTCTACGTCGGGACGTGTGTTGGGCTCTACATCAGGATTTAGCGTACTTTCAGCTCTACTTCGGGACGTGTGTTGGGCTCTACGTTGGGACGTGTGTTGGGCTCTACATCAGGATTTAGCTTACTTTCAGCTCTACGTCGGACATGTGTTGGGCTCTACGTTGGGACGTGTGTTGGGCTCTACATCAGGATTTAGCTTACTTTCAGCTCTACGTCTGGGCGAGTGTTAGGCTCTAAGTCGGGACGTGTGTTGGGCTCTACATCAGGATTTAGCGTACTTTTAGCTCTACTTCGGGACGTGTGTTGGGCTCTACGTCGGGACGTGTGTTGGGCTCTACATCAGGATTTAGCTTACTTTCAGCTCTACTTCGGGACATGTGTTGGGCTCTACGTTGGGACTTGTGTTGGGCTCTACATCAGGATTTAGCTTACTTTCATCTCTACGTCTGGGCGAGTGTTGGGCTCTAAGTCGGGACGTGTGTTGGGCTCTACATCAGGATTTAGCTTACTTTCAGCTCTACGTGGGGACGTGTGTTTGGCTCTACGTCGGGACGTGTGTTGGGCTCTATATCGGGACATGTGTTGGGCTCTACGTTGGGACGTCTGTTGGGATCTACGTCGGGACGTGTGTTGGGGTCTACGTCGGGACGTTTGTTGGGCTCTACGTCGGGACGTGGGTTGGGCCCTACGTCGGTACGTGTGTTGGGCCCTACGTCAGTACGTGAGTTGGGCCCTACGTCGGGACGTGTGTTGGGTTCTACGTCTGTAGTTAGCTAACGTTCAGCTTTACGTCGAGACGTGTGTTGGGCTCTACGTCTGTAGTTAGCTGACTTTCAGCTGTACGTCGGGTCGTGTGTTGGGCTCTACATCAGGTTTAGCTTATATTGAGCTCTACGTCGGGACGTGTGTTGGGCTCTACGTCGGGACGTGTGTTGGGCTCTACATCAGTGTTTAGCTTACTTTCACCTCTACGTCGGGACATGTGTTTGGCTCTACGTCGGGACGTGTGTTGGGCTCTACGTCCGGACGTGTGTTGGGCTCTACGTCGGGACGTGTGTTGGGCTCTACGTCGGGACGTGTGTTGTGCTCTACGTCGGGACGTGTGTTTGGCTCTACATCGGGACATGTGTTGGGCTCTACGTCGGGATGTGTGTTGGGCTCTACATCAGTATTTAGCTTACTTTGAGCTCTTCGTTGGGACGTGTGTTAGGCTCGGCATCAGGATTTAGCTTACTTTCAGGTCTACGTCGAGACGTGTGTTGGGCTCTACGTCTGTAGTTAGCTGACTTTCAGCTGTACGTCGGGTCGTGTGTTGGGCTCTACGTCGGGACGTGGGTTGGGCTCTACGTCGGGACGTGGGTTGGGCTCTACGTCGGGACGTGGGTTGGGCTCTACATCAGGATTTAGCGTACTTTTAGCTCTACTTCGGGACGTGTGTTGGGCTCTACGTCGGGATGTGGGTTGGGCTCTACGTCGGGACGTGGGTTGGGCTCTACGTCGGGATGTGGGTTGGGCTCTACGTCGGGACGTGTGCTGGGCTCTACGTCGAGACGTGGGTTGGGCTCTACATCAGGATGTAGCGTACTTTTAGCTCTACTTCGGGACGTGTGTTGGGCTCTACGTCGGGACGTGTGCTGGGCTCTACGTCAGGACGTGTGTTGGGCTCTACATCAGGATTTAGCGTACTTTTAGCTCTGCTTCGGGACGTGTGTTGGGCTCTACGTCGGGACGTGTGTTGGGCTCTACATCAGGATTTAGCTTACTTTCAGCTCGACGTCGGAACGTGTGTTGGGCTCTACGTCGGGACGTGTGTTGGGCTCTACGTCAGGATTTAGCTTACTTTCAGCTGTACGTCGGGACGTGTGTTGGGCTCTACGTCGGGACGTGTGTTGGGCTCTACATCAGGATCTTGCATACTTTCAGTTCTACGTCGGGACACGTGTTATGCTCTAAGTCGGGACGTGTGTTGGGCTCTACATCAGATTTAGCTTACTTTCAGCTCTACGTCGGGACGTGTGTTGGGCTCTACGTCGGGACGTGTGTTGGGCTCTACATCAGGATTTAGCGTACTTTCAGCTCAACTTAGGGACGTGTGTTGGGCTCTATGTCGGGACGTGTGTTGGGCTCTATGTCGGGACGTGTGTTGGGCTCTACGTCGGGATTTAGCTTACTTTCAGCTCTACGTCGGGACGTGTGTTGGGCTCTATGTCGGGAAGTGTGTTGGGCTCTACGTCGCGACGTGTGTTGGGCTCTACGTCGAGACGTATGTTGGGCTCTACATCAGGGTTCAGCTTACTTTCAGCTCTACGTCGGGACGTGAGTTCGGGTCTACGTCGGGTCGTGTGCTGGGCTCTACGTCGGGACGTGTGTTGGGCTCTACGTTGCGACGTGTTTTGGCCTCTACGTCGGGACGTGTGTTGGGCTCTACATCAGGATTTAGCGTACTTTCAGCTCTACTTCGGGACGTGTGTTGGGCTCTACGTTGGGACGTGTGTTGGGCTCTACATCAGGATTTAGCTTACTTTCAGCTCTACGTCGGACATGTGTTGGGCTCTACGTTGGGACGTGTGTTGGGCTCTACATCAGGATTTAGCTTACTTTCAGCTCTACGTCTGGGCGAGTGTTAGGCTCTAAGTCGGGACGTGTGTTGGGCTCTACATCAGGATTTAGCGTACTTTTAGCTCTACTTCGGGACGTGTGTTGGGCTCTACGTCGGGACGTGTGTTGGGCTCTACATCAGGATTTAGCTTACTTTCAGCTCTACTTCGGGACATGTGTTGGGCTCTACGTTGGGACTTGTGTTGGGCTCTACATCAGGATTTAGCTTACTTTCATCTCTACGTCTGGGCGAGTGTTGGGCTCTAAGTCGGGACGTGTGTTGGGCTCTACATCAGGATTTAGCTTACTTTCAGCTCTACGTGGGGACGTGTGTTTGGCTCTACGTCGGGACGTGTGTTGGGCTCTATATCGGGACATGTGTTGGGCTCTACGTTGGGACGTCTGTTGGGATCTACGTCGGGACGTGTGTTGGGGTCTACGTCGGGACGTTTGTTGGGCTCTACGTCGGGACGTGGGTTGGGCTCTACGTCGGGATGTGTGTTGGGCTCTACGTCGGGACGTGGGTTGGGCTCTACGTCGTGACGTGGGTTGGGCTCTTCGTCGGGACGTCTGTTGGGCTCTACGTCGGGATTTAGCTTACTTTCAGCTCTACGTCGGGACGTGTGCTGGGCTCTACGTCGCGACGTGTGTTGGGCTCTACGTCGGGATGTGCGTTGGGCTCTACGTCGGGACGTGCGTTGGGCTCTACGTCGGGACGTGTGTTGGGCTCTATGTCGGGACGTGTGTTGGACTCTACGTCGGGATGTGTGTTGGGCTCTACATCAGGATTTAGCTTACTTTCAGCTCTACGTGGGGACGTGTGTTTGGCTCGATATCAGGATTTAGCGTACTTTCAGCTCTACGTCGGGACGTGTGTTGGGCTCTACGTCGGGATGTGTGTTGGGCTCTACATCAGGATTTAGCTTAATTTCAGCTCTACGTGGGGACGTGCGTTTGGCTCGACATTAGGACTTAGCTTACTTTCAGCTCTACTTCGGGACGTGTCTTGGGCTCTACGTCGGGACCTGTGCTGTGCTCTACGTGGGGACGTGTGCTGGGCTCTACGTCGGGACGTGTGCTGGGCTCTACGTCGGGACATGTGTTGGGCTCTTCGTCGGGACGTCTGTTGGGCTCTACGTCGGGTTTTAGCTTCCTTTCAGCTCTACGTCGGGACGTGTGTTGGGCTCTATATCAGGATTTAGCTTACTTTCAGCTCTACGTCGGGACGTGTGTTGGGCTCTACATCAGGATTTAGCTTGTTTTCAGCTCTACGTAGGGAGGTGTGTTGGGCTCTACGTCGGGACGTGTGTTGGGCTCTACCTCGGGACGTGTGTTGGGCTCTACGTCGGGACGTGTGTTGGGCTCTAGATCAGGATTTAGCTTACTTTCAGCTCTACGAGGGGATGTGTGTTGGGCTCGACATTAGGATTTAGCTTATTATCAGCTGTACGTTGGGACGCGTGTTGGGCTCTACATCGGGAAGTGTGTTGGGCTCTAGATCAGGATTTAGCTTACTTTCAGCTCTACGAGGGGACGTGTGTTGGGCTCGACATCAGGATTTAGCTTACTTTCAGCTCTACGTCGGGACATATGTTGGGCTCTACATCGGGAAGTATGTTGCGCTCTACGTCGGGACGTGTGTTGGGCTCTACGTCTGGACCAGTGTTGGGCTCTACGTCGGGACGAGTGTTGGGCCCTACGTCGGGACGAGTGTTGGGCTCTACGTCGGGACGAGTGTTGGGCTCTACGTCGGGACGAGTGTTGGGCTCTACATAACCATTTAGCTTACTTTCAGCTGTACGTCGGGATGTGTGTTGGGCTCTACGTCGGGACGTGTGTTGGGCTCTACGTCGGGACGTGTGTTGGGCTCTACATCAGGATCTAGCTTGTTTTCAGCTCTACTTCGGGACACGTGTTATGCTCTAAGTTGGGACGTGTGTTGGGCTCTAATTCAGGACGTGTGTTGGGCTCTACGTCGGGACGTATGTTGGGCTCTACATCAGGATCTAGCATACTTTCAGTTCTACGTCGGGACACGTGTTATGCTCTAAGTCGGGACGTGTGTTGGGCTCTACATCAGATTTAGCTTCCTTTCAGCTGTACGTTGGGACGTGTGTTGGGCTCTACGTCGGAATGTGTGTTGGGCTCGACATCAGGATTTAGCTTACTTTCAGCTCTACGTCGGGACGTGTGTTGGGCTCTACGTCGGGACGTGTGTTGGGCTCTACATCAGGATTTAGCGTACTTTCAGCTCTACTTCGGGACGTGCGTTGGGCTCTACGTCGGGACGTGTGTTGGGCTCTATGTTGGGACGTGTGTTGGGCTCTACGTCGGGATTTAGCTTACTTTCAGCTCTACGTCGGGACGTGTGTTGGGCTCTATGTCGGGACGTGTGTTGGGCTCTACGTCGCGACGTGTGTTGGGCTCTACGTCGAGACGTATGTTGGGCTCTACATCAGGGTTCAGCTTACTTTCAGGTCTACGTCGGGACGTGAGTTCGGGTCTACGTCGGGACGTGTGCTGGGCTCCACGTCGGGACTTCTGTTGGGTTCTACGTTGCACTGTGTGTTGGGCTCTACGTCGAGACGTATGTTGGGCTCTACATCACGATTTAGCGTACTTTCAGCTCTACTTCTGGACGTGTGTTGGGCTCTACGTTGGGACGTGTGTTGGGCTCTACATCAGGATTTAGCTTACTTTCAGCTCTACGTCGGGACATGTGTTGGGCTCTACGTTGGGACGTGTGTTGGGCTCTACATCAGGATTTAGCTTACTTTCAGCTCTACGTCTGGGCGAGTGTTGGGCTCTAAGTCAGGACGTGTGTTGGGCTCTACATCAGGATTTAGCTTACTTTCAGCTCTACGTGGGGACGTGTGTTTGGCTCTACGTCGGGACGTCTGTTGGGCTCTACGTTGGGACGTGTGTTGGGCTCTACGTCGGGACGTTTGTTGGGCTCTACGTCGGGACGTGTGTTGGCCTCTACATCGGGACGTGTGTTGGGCTCTACGTCGGGACGTGTGTTGGGCTCTACGTCGGGACGTGGGTTGGGCTCTACGTCGGGACGTGGGTTGGGCTCTACGTCGGGACGTGGGTTGGGTTCTACGTCGGGACGTGGGTTGGGCTCTACGTCGGGACGTGGGTTGGGGTCTAGATCAGGAATTAGCTTACTTTCAGCTCTACGAGGGGACGTGTGTTGGTCTCGACATCAGGATTTAGCTTACTTTCAGCTCTACGTCGGGACATGTGTTGGGCTCTACGTCGGGACGTGTGTTGCGCTCTACGTCGGGACGTGTGTTGGGCTCTACGTCGGGACGCGTGTTGGGCTGCATGTCGGGACGTGTGTTGAGCTCTACGTCGGGACATGTTTTGGGTTCTGCGTCGGGACGTGTGTTGGGCTCTACGTCGGGACGTGTGTTGGGCTCTACGTCGGGACGTGTGTTGGGCTCTACATCAGGATTTAGCTTACTTTCATCTCTACGTCGGGACGTGTGTTGGGCTCTACGTCGGGATGTGTGTTCGGCTCTACTTCGGGATGTGTGTTGGGCTCTACATAAGGATTTAGCTTACTTTCAGCTCTACGTGGGGACGTGTGTTTGGCTCGACATCAGGACTTAGCTTACTTTCAGCTCTACTTCGGGACGTGTGCTGGGCTCTGTGTCGGGACGTGTGCTGGGCTCTACGTCGGGATGTGTGCTGGGCTCTACGTCGGGACGTGTGTTGGGCTCTTCGTCGGGACGTCTGTTGGGCTCTATGTCAGGATTTAGCTTGTTTTCAGCGCTACATCGGGACGTGTGTTTGGCTCTACGTCGGGACGTGTGTTGGGCTCTACGTCGGGACGTGTGTTGGGCTCTAGATCAGGATTTAGCTTACTTTCAGCTCTACGAGGGGACGTGTGTTGGGCTCGACATCAGGATTTAGCTTACTTTCAGCTCTACGTCGGGACGTGTGTTGGGCTCTACGTCGGGACGTGTGTTGGGCTCTACGTCGGGATTTAGTTACTTTCAGCTCTACGTCGGGATGTGTGTTGGGCTCTACGTCGGGACGTGTGTTGGGCTCTACGTCGGGACGAGTGTTGGGCTCTACGTCGGGACGAGTGTTGGGCTCTACATAAGGATTTATCTTACTTTCAGCTCTACGTCGGGACGTGTGTTGGACTCTATGTCGGGACGTGTGTTGGGCTCCACGTCGGGACGTGTGTTCGGATCTACATCAGGATTTAGCTTAATTTCAGCTCTACGTCGGGACGTGTTTTGGGCACTACGTTGGGACGTGTGCTGGGCTCTACGTCGGGACGTGTGTTGGGCTCTACATCAGGATTTAGATTACTTTCAGCTCTTCGTCTGGACGTGTGTTGGGCTCTACGTCGGGACATGTGTTGGGCTCTACATCAGAATTTAGCTTACTTTCAGCTCTACGTGGGGACGTGTGTTGGGCTTGACATCAGGATTTAGCTTACTCTCAGCTCTACGTCGGGACGTGTGTTGGGCTCTACGTCGGGACGTGTGTTAGGCTCTACGTCGGGACGTGTTTTGGGCTCTACGTCGGGAAGTGTGTTGGGCTCTACATCAGGATTTAGCGTACTTTCAGCTCTACGTCGGGACGTGCGTTGGGCTCTACGTCGGGACGTGTGTTGGGCTCTACGTCGGGACGTGTGTTGGGCTCTACGTCGGGACGTCTGTTGGGTTCTACGTCGCGATGTGTGTTGGGCTCTACGTCGAGATGTATGTTCGGCTCTACATCAGGATTTAGCTTACTTTCAGCTCTACGTCGGGACGTGTGTTGGGCTCTACGTCGGGACGTGTGTTGGGCTCTATATCAGGATTTAGCTTACTTTCAGCTCTACGTCGGGACATGTGTTGGGCTCTACGTCGGGACGTGTGCTGGGCTCTACGTCGGGACGTGTGCTGGGCTCTACGTCAGGACGTGTGTTGGGCTCTACATCAGGATTTAGCGTACTTTTAGCTCTGCTTCGGGACGTGTGTTGGGCTCTACGTCGGGACGTGTGCTGGGCTCTACGTCAGGACGTGTGTTGGGCTCCACATCAGGATTTAGCTTACTTTCAGCTCTACGTCGGGACGTGTGTTGGGCTCTACGTCGGGACGTGTATTGGGCTCTACATCAGGATTTAGCTTACTTTCAGCTCTACGTCGGGACGTGTGTTGGGCTCTACGTCGGGACGTGTGTTGTTGGGCTCTACGTTGTGACGTGTTTTGGGCTCTACGTCGGGACGTCTGTTGGGTTCTACATCAGGGTTTAGCTTACTTTCACCTCTACGTCGGGACATGTGTTGGGCTCTACGTCGGGACGTGTGTTGGGCTCTACGTCGGGACGTGTGTTGGGCTCTACATCAGGATTTAGCGTACTTTCAGCTCTACGTCGGGACGTGTGTTGGGCTCTACGTCGGGACGTGTGTTGGGCTCTACGTCGGCACGTGTGTTGGGCTCTACATCAGGATTTAGCTTACTTTCAGCTCTACGTCGGGAAATGTGTTATGCTCTTTGTCGGGACGTGTGTTGGGCTCTACATCAGATTTAGCTTTCTTTCAGCTCTACGTCGGGACTTGTGTTGGGCTCTACATCAGGATTTAGCTTGTTTTCAGCTCTACTTCGGGACGTGTGTTGGGCTCTACATCGGGACGTGTGTTGGGCTCTACATCAGGATTTAGCTTACTTACAGCTCTACGTCGGGACATGTGTTGGGCTCTACGTTGGGACGTGTGTTGGGCTCTACATCAGGACTTAGCTTACTTTCAGCTCTACGTCGGGACGTGTGTTGGGCTCTACGTTGGGATGTGTGTTGGGCTCTACATCAGGATTTAGCTTACTTTCAGCTCAAGGTCGGGATGTGTGTTGGGCTATACGTCGGGATGTCTGTTGGTCTCTACGTCGGGACGTGTGTTGGGTTCTACATCAGGATTTAGCTTACTTTCACCTCTATGTCGGGACGTGTGTTGGGCTCTACGTCGGGACGTGTGTTGGGCTCCATGTCGGGACGTGTGTTGCGCTCTACGTCGGGACGTGTGTTGGGCTCTACGTCGGGACGTGTGTTGGGCTCCATGTCGGGACGTGTGTTGGGTTCTACGTCGGGACGTATGTGGTGGGCTCTACGTCGGGACGTGTGGTGGGCTCTACGGCGGGACGTGTGGTGGGCTCTACATCAGGATTTAGCTTACTTTCAGCTGTACGTCGGGACGTGTGTTGGGCTCTACGTTGGGACGTGTGTTGGGCTCTACGTCGGGACGTGTGTTGGGCTTTACGTCAGGACGTGTGTTGGGCTCTACGGCGGGATGTGTGTTGGGCTCTACGTCGGGACGTTTGTTGGGCTCTATATCAGGATTTAGCTTACTTTCAGCTGTACGTCGGGACGTGTGTTGGGCTCTATATCAGGATTTAGCTTACTTTCAGCTGTACGTCGGGACGTGTGTTGGGCTCTACGTCGAGACATGTGTTGGGCTCTACATCAGGATTTAGCTTACTTTCAGCTCTACGAGGGGACGTGTGTTGGGCTCGACATCATTTTTTAGCTTACTTTCAGCTCTACGTCGGGACGTGCGTTGGGCTCTACGTCGGGACGTGCGTTGGGCTCTACGTCAGGACGTGCGTTGGGCTCTACGTCGGGACGTGTGTTGGGCTCTACATCAGGATTTAGCGTACTTTCAGCTCTACGTCGGGACGTGTGTTGGGCTCTACGTCGGGACGTGTGTTGGGTTCTACGTCGCGACGTGTGTTGGGCTCTACGTCGAGACGTATGTTGGGCTCTACATCAGGATTTAGCTTACTTTCAGCTCTACGTCGGGACGTGTGTTGGGCTCTACGTCGGGACGTGTGCTGGGTTCTACGTCGCGACGTGTGTTGGGCTCTACGTCGAGACGTATGTTGGGCTCTACATCAGGATTTAGCTTACTTTCAGCTCTACGTCGGGACGTGTGTTGGGCTCTACGTCGGGACGTGTGTTGGGTTCTACGTCGCGACGTGTGTTGGGCTCTACGTCGGGACGTGTGCTGGGCTCTACGTCGGGGTTTAGCTTACATTCAGCTCTACGTCGGGACGTGTGTTGGGCTCTGCGTCGGGACGTGTGTTGAGCTCTACGTTGGGACGTCTGTTGGGCTCTACGTCGGGACGTTTGTTGGGCTCTATGTGGGGGTTTAGCATACATTCAGCTCTACGTCGGGACGTGTGTTGGGCTCCACGTCGGGACGTGTGTTGGGCTCCATGTCGGGACGTGTGTTGGGCTCTACGTCGGAACGTGTGTTGGGCTCTATGTCTGTAGTTAGCTAACTTTCATCTCTACGTCGGGACGTGTGTTGGGCTCTACGTCGGGCCGTGTGTTGGGCTCTACGTCGGGACGTTTGTTGGGCTCTACGTGGGGGTTTAGCATACATTCAGCTCTACGTCGGGACGTGTGTTGGGCTCCACGTCGGGACGTGTGTTGGGCTCCATGTCGGGACGTGTGTTGGGCTCCATGTCGGGACGTGTGTTGGGCTCTATGTCTGTAGTTAGCTAACTTTCATCTCTACGTCGGGACTTGTGTTGGGCTCTACGTCGGGACGTGTGTTGGGCTCTACGTCGGGACCTGTGTGGGGCTCTACGTCGGGACGTGTGTTGGGCTCTACGTCGGGACGTGTGTTGGGCTCTACATCAGGATTTAGCTTACTTTCAGCTCTACGTCGGGACGTGTGTTTGGCTCTACGTCGCGACGTGTGTTGGGCTCTACATCAGGATTTAGCTTCCTTTCAGCTCTACGTCGGGACGTGTGTGTGGCTCTACGTCGGGACGTGTGTTGGGCTCCACGTCGGGACGTGCGTTGGGCTCTACCTCGGGACGTGTGTTGGGCTCTACGTCGGGACGTGTGTTGGGCTCTACGTCGGGACGTGTATCGGCCTCTGCGTCTGTAGTTAGCTAAATTTCAACTCTACGTCGGGACGTGCGTTGGGCTCTACGTCGGGACGTGCGTTGGTCTCTACGTCGGGACGTGCGTTGGGCTCTCCGTCGGGACGTGTGTTGGGCTCTATATCAGGATTTAGCTTACTTTCGGCTCTACGTCGGGACGTGTGTTGGGCTCTACGTCGGGAAGTGTGTTGGGCTCTACGTCGGGAAGTGTGTTGGGCTCTACATCGGGAAGTGTGTTGGGCTCTAAGTCGGGACGTGTGTTGGGCTCTACGTCGGGAAGTGTGTTGGGCTCTACATCAAGATTTAGCTTCTATTCAGCTCTACGTCGGGACGTGTGTTGGGCTCTACGTCGGGACGTGTGTTGGGCTCTACGTCGGGACATGTGTTGGGCTCCACATCAGGATTTAGCTTACTTTCAGCTCTATGTCGGGACGTGTGTTGGGCTCTACGTCGGGACGTGTGTTGGGCTCTACATCAGGATTTAGCTTACTTTCAGCTCTACGTCGGGACGTGTGTTGGGCTCTACGTCGGGAAGTGTGTTGGGCTCTACGTCGGGACGTGTGTTGGGCTCCACGTCGGGACGTGCGTTGGGCTCTACCTCGGGACGTGTGTTGGGCTCTACGTCGAGACGTGTGTTGGGCTCTACGTCGGGACGTGTGTTGGGCTCTACGTCGGGACATGTGTTGGGCTCTACGTCGGGACGTGTGTTGGGCTATACGTCGGGACATGTGTTGGGCTCTACATCAGGATTTAGCATACTTTCAGCTCTACGTCGGGACGTGTGCTGGGCTCTACGTCGGGACGTGTGCTGGGCTCTACGTCGGGACGTGTGCTGGGGTCTACGTCGGGGTTTAGCTTACATTCAGCTCTACGTCGGGACGTGTGTTGGGCTCTGCGTCGGGACGTGTGTTGAGCTCTACGTTGGGACGTCTGTCGGGCTCTACGTCGGGACGTTTGTTGGGCTCTACGTGGTGGTTTAGCATACATTCAGCTCTACGTCGGGACGTGTGTTGGGCTCCATGTCGGGACGTGTGTTGGGCTCTACGTCGGAACGTGTGTTGGGCTCTATGTCTGTAGTTAGCTAACTTTCATCTCTACGTCGGGACGTGTGTTGGGCTCTACGTCGGGACGTGTGTTGGGCTCTACGTCGGGACATGTGTTGGGCTATACGTCGGGACGTGTGTGGGGCTCTACATCACGATTTAGCTTACTTTCTGCTCTACGTCGGGACGTGGGTTCGGTTCCACGTAGGGACGTGTGTTGGGCTCTACGTCGGGACGTGTGTTGGGCTCTACTTCGGGACTTGTGTTGGGCTCTACATCAGGATTTAGCTTACTTTCTGCTCTACGTCGGGACGTGGGTTGGGTTCTACGTAGGGACGTGTGTTGGGCTCTACGTCGGGACGTGTGTTGGGCTCTACGTCGGGAAGTGTGTTGGGCTCTACGTCGGGAAGTGTGTTGGGCTCTACGTCGGGAAGTCTGTTGGGCTCTACTTCAGGATTTAGCTTCCTTTCAGCTCTACGTCGGGACGTGTGTTGGGCTCTACGTCGGGACGTGTGTTGGGCTCTACTTCGGGACTTGTGTTGGGCTCTACATC
Organism: Leptosomus discolor; assembly: GCF_034619465.1. Lineage (NCBI taxonomy): Eukaryota > Metazoa > Chordata > Aves > Leptosomiformes > Leptosomidae > Leptosomus > Leptosomus discolor. The sequence continues at coordinate 1,542,759 of NW_028237819.1, forward strand.
ACGATTTAGCTTACTTTCTACTCTACGTCGGGACGTGGGTTCGGTTCCACGTAGGGACGTGTGTTGGGCTCTACGTCGGGACGTGTGTTGGGCTCTACTTCGGGACTTGTGTTGGGCTCTACATCAGGATTTAGCTTACTTTCTGCTCTACGTTGGGACGTGGGTTGGGTTCTACGTAGGGACGTGTGTTGGGCTCTACGTCGGGACGTGTGTTGGGCTCTACGTCGGGAAGTGTGTTGGGCTCTACGTCGGGAAGTGTGTTGGGCTCTACATCAAGATTTAGCTTCCTTTCAGCTCTACGTCGGGACGTGCTTTGGGCTCTACGTCGGGATTTAGCTTACTTTCAGCTCTACGTCGGGACGTGCGTTGGGCTCTACGTCGGGACGTGCGTTGGGCATTACGTCGGGACGTGCGTTGGGCTCTACGTCTGTAGTTAGCTAACTTTCAGTTCTACGTCGGGACGTGCGTTGGGCTCTACGTCGGGATTTAGCTTACTTTCAGCTCTACGTCGGGACGTGCGTTGGGCTCTACGTCGGGATGTGCGTTGGGCTCTACGTCGGGACGTGCGTTGGGCTCTACGTCGGGACGTGCGTTGGGCTCTATGTCGGGATTTAGCTTACTTTCAGCTCTACGTCGGGACGTGCATTGGGCTCTACGTCGGGACGTGCGTTGGGCTCTACGTCGGGACGTGCGTTGGGCTCTACGTCGGGACGTGCGTTGGGCTCTACGTCTGTAGTTAGCTAACTTTCGGCTCTACGTCGGGACGTGCGTTGGGCTCTACGTCGGGACATGTGTTTCTAAGCAGAGAATAGAAACGCTTCCGCAAGTCTATTAAGATTCCTGATAAGATGGTAAAAGGAAAAGCAAAGAAAGAAGTCTGTCTTATTTGATGGGGACAGGAAATAACACCGTATTACATAACCCATTAAATGTTCCAAGCTTTACTTCACACTAAAGCTCAATGTCAATGGTTTTATATATGTGTGTGTGTGTTTTTGTAAAAACCTGTGTAGCTGTTCTGGCAGATCTGCACTGATCCATTGCCATAATTTTTTTTTCCCAGTGGTTCAAATCTCTGACACCAACCCAGTGCTCTAGTACAAAAATACTAGAGTACAATAGTTCAATTTCTAGTGCTAAGGTCTAAATTGTTTTCCCTGTGGTTTGAGAGTGAAAATTTGGCACATCAAACAGGCCACAAGATCATCCAAATTAAACTTCATCCAAACAATTGAACCCACTCCTGTAAACACAGTAAGCAAATTTATATCCAAGCATTTGGCTTTACATTGTTTCGAATTATTTGCTAGCATATATGGAACGTGATAAAACAGGTGATTACTCAATCACTGGCATAAAATGCACCAAAAATAAATATAAGCTAATATTAGTTGGCAAGTTCTGAATGATCCAGAGGTTCCCTTTAACATGCGCATTTGAGCTTCAGATTTGGGAAAGAAAAAGTTTTCTTTTAGTCTTGAGTGTTCACGGATTACGTCCACTGCATAGTAAACTGCTTTTCATGGTATTTTAATAGCACTGTGGTGTTAAAAATACGGGCGTAACTATAGTATCATTTTGCCAGAATGCATTTAAAGAGTATGCTGAAAGATATATTTCAATGGCAAATGGTGACAGAACAAGAATATATTGGGGGTGCTTTCTTTGGAGATTTAATGGGTCACTTCTTAAATATACATGAAGTGGTAAAGCCGCAAAGGACCGGCTACATTGAATGAGGGTCTCACTCCAAAATCACTGAGGGAATTTTTTAACACTTTGGATCTGATCTAAATGTTCACTTGGTGTAAACATCTGGAAGATGTTTACTTTCTACAGTTACAGCCCAGGCCAACCGAGGAGAGAGGAGTGATGGCCTGTAGTGAGTTATGTGCTCAGCATTGTTGCCCAAAGGCCAGTGTAGTTGAAGGGACACCGGCCTAACTGCATCTGTGCTGAGGAGTAGCCAGAGAAGGCGTGCCGTTTAAGTAGGTCTTTAATTTGAAGGAGCCCAACTGAAAGGCATCCTGTCTCTGGATGCAGCCATTGACTGTTCCCTGCTGCAAGGCATTGGCATACACATGCATGGCCCTGTTACACAGTCTGACGCATGGCTTCTCATAGGATAGGACCCAGAAATGCTTGAGCTGCCTGCCTTTTCTCAAAGGGGCTCTACGCACACAGATGCTAGCATACCTCCATGGAGCTCCCCCTAAGAAGTCTGTGGCAATGCTGCATACAGCAATTGCCTGTGATTTTCTCGTGGTTCTTCCCTTTAGTTGCAAAAGGATTTGAGCAAAGCTAGTTTGTTCCTTCCAGCATGGGCCACGTTCTCTGTGCAGGTGCACCACTGTAATTAAAACTGGAGTAACTCTAATGACTCCCATTTACTCAGGTTACTGCAAGCTGGTCCTGAGATGAAGCATAGATCTTGCTGCCTCCTCCTCCTAACATAATTGTTAAGGACATAAACTACAACTGCGTTCACTGTGACTACTGAACTAGAGGGTAAACAGGCTTAGCACAGTAATATAGAGGATTTAAAGTCATGGGTTCTTATGCCTGTTAACGGTCTAGTTCCAAAGATCTGATCCAGGTTCTGTTTATCTGTGGTGTAAATCTAGACTAATTCGATGTGCTCAGTGGAATTGTGGCTGTATAAAGCTGAATGAGAAGAGAATCAGCATGTAGGTATCAAACGTGGTGGACAGATGTCCCCTTCAGGATTCTTCTGTTTCAGTGGTAGGGGATATCACCTCCAGCTTTTCTTCAGTCACCTGCAACAATCTGGCAAACTCGACTGCAGAAAAAGCAGTCTTTCTGCTACCTAGGAGAGATATTCTACCGTTATACTTCAACCCTGTGTGAAGAAGGGACATCCGTTCATTGCTTGAAAATAGGACTTGGAGGCAGCTCCTCAGTAAAATTTAAGCCAAATATAGTTTCTGCCCTTCTGAAATATTTTGAAGGGAAGGAAAGAAGCGGAGGACTGTCATACTAAGAACTTCTACCTTCATGTTTTTATAAAACTCGTGGGTCACTGCCCTTGTTTTTCACCTGGACAGCTGCATCTAAAGGCCTGTAAGGCTCGAGAGATTAAATGCATTGCAAGTATAAGAGCGGAAAGACACCTAAAGACAGCATAACCTGGATTCCATCTTTCAGTTTTTAAGAAATGCTGAATTTTGATAATGATATTACATAAGGTAAATTAGGAGTTATTTTTTGGTATCCATCCAAACCTTCCTGGGTAAGATGTGATTTGACCTAAAGAGGAGACAGGCTCAAGAAGAAAACCAGACATGCAAAATTGTTTGGCTGTTCTTGCTTGCTCTGATAAATACCACGGCCGGAGCTAGGGTAGCTTCTCTGAAAAGATGACTGTATTTATCATGCTATCAGATGTTTACTAAAAAGAATTATGCTCTTACTCAGTGGTATTGTAATAGAGGACATAAATTAACACAGTGTTTTGGAACTATGCATATTTTTTTCAGCCAAACATTTGGCCTGCGGCCCAGATAACAATGAGGTTTAGGGCAAAGCTGTGCACTCTGAGTAACCCATGGGATCAACAGCTCCCTTTCCCAACACACATTTTATTTTTACCTTTCCATTCTGTCTCTTCCTTCCCAATTGGAAAAGCAAAATTGAGACAGTAATGAAAACAATGAGACACAATACATTGATTCAAGGATTCCAAGTGCTCCTTGCCCATATACATCTTCCGTGTCCTTTTTGGTCATCAAAATGCCTTTGAATTAAGGAGGAACTTAGAGCAATGCTCTCAGGCAAGAGAAAGAGAGACCATGTGAGGTGGAAAGATGGGTCTGCAAGACAGGGACAACTTGGAAAGCCATACTCTAAGACTGCAAAACCTCTTTCTTCAGTGAAAAGATACATACTGATCATTTCCTCATTGGTTACTGCCATCACACACAAGGCAACTCGCTTCTCCTGTTCCGGCGTAAAACTGGCCAGTTTTTTTTTCCTTCTCTTTTAGGGCTCAAACTGGCAAAGTGCATGTTAAGGTTCAAGGCCTTGAGAAACTCTGGAGCAACTGGAAAGTTCTCCTGGGTTATAGTATCATTTACTGATAGAGCTTTACCTCTGCTGATGCCCCTATTACTGTCCACAAAGTCAGACTCCTCTGCTTACGGATTTGTTAAGAGCAGTCTTCTAAAGGACACACTCCCTTGGCCTTTAGGGACCAGCATAAAACTCGCATACAGTGCCCGTGTTTTCAGGAGACTAAGACTCTGGCTGGTTGCCAACACAAGTGAGAAAAGGATAATGGATCTTATCCCTTTGAAGAACAGACACAATATAGCAGCCTTTCTCCTCCATCCCCTTTGAAGTACACGACAACACAGAGGAGACAATGAAAAAGACGGAAATTTAATGTGAATGCACCTAGGAGTAATCAAAAAAAGATCCTCTTCTGCAATTTGACCAGAAAAGCACACCCTTCTCGAAGGAAGGAACTCCCATCTAAAAGGAAGTTCATTCAGAGTGAGGGAGGTCATGAATGTGCAGCATACGGCATATGCTACACCTGTTCCTTATACAGACACTCATGGGGTTAAGAGAGATGATATGGTTGATCTAATCTAATGGTACACTGTGGCCAAGACGGAAAGCCAAGTCTCCTGTTACCATCCTCACTCCCACTGTTTGTGTCATGCCATTTCTGGGTTCATCAGAACACTTCATGAGGCAATTCAATCATTCAACCCAACAGAAAACCAGTCCAAGCAAAAAAGAAATGGATTTGCCCTCTTCTGGGCTAGTAAGCTCAGTCAGCAACGGACAGAGCAGGAAAGAACTGGTAGCACTGAGAGTGACACTGAGAGTGGCGACTGGAAAGGAAGAAGACCACTCTCACTGGGCAGCAGTGTGTGGCTAGTCTGGTTCTTGGCATGCAGTAAGACTACCCTTGAATGGAATCAGTTCCTCAGTCTCACTCTTCACAAAGCATGCTGATTAATTAGTGCACAGCAAATTTGTATCATACCTTATTGCGCAGTAACTTCCAATGGCAGACATAGCTCTTCTCACGCTGGCAAAGCTTCATAAACCAATAGGGCAGCAGGGATCAATGCCAGCAGGGAAGCTGTCTCTGCTTTGACAGGGAAAAAAAAAAATCTAAGAAGAGATGCTTTCCTTCCAGAAAGGCAGTGAGACACAACTGCTGTGTTCTCTCATAGGTACCCACTGGGGTGGAAAATGTTTTCCCTGTGGGAATGCTGCTTTCAGCAAGGTGTCAGAGAACAATGCTGTCACCAGCCCCAGCCACATATGATTTCCATGTCTCTTTCTATCTTTTCTTCTCACATAGTTACTTGTGCGCTTTATCTGGCTGGAGCAGGGCCATTTATCTCCTATGGTACATTGCTTCCCAGGTCAAGTCTGCCTCTCCCTTCCCCCTTCTCTCCTCAACAGCTTGAAAAACATACCTTAAATTCTGTAAAGTAATCGAAGGCCTTGTTCTCTGCCATCAAAAGAGTCTAAAGGGCTTGCTGTGAAAGATGCTGGACAGTTCTGGTACTGGCAACCTCCGTACTCCTGCCAGCCAAAATTCTGCTCGTGACGAGACTAAGACTATATCTCTCCACTACCGCTCTCTTCTGCCACTGCCAAAAGAGGAGTGAGAATAAAGCAGGATCCTCAGGGTCTCTGTACTGAAAGCAACTAAGGAGCAAAGAAGTGAGAATAGAAGCTGAAATGAAGGACTGAAGAGCACGCAGTAGGAAGAATGGATATGTGTGATTTGTGGTGTTGTATGAGCACCTGGAGTTTCAGTATGCCTGGGTCTATCCCATCTACACTCCACTTACTCTTAAACTGGGCTGTGAGAATAAATTTAGTGTTGCCTGCAGATGTGTAACCACTTCTCATACTGTACCTTTTCCGCTTGGCAAGAAAGCACTATCTCTAGCTAAAAGCTGAAAGTAAAGCTGTCTCTGTTTTTTGTGCACAGACTGACAGGTCAGTCTGTGTTGCTTCCCTCTGGTGAGGAAACTCCTGAGAGTATTGAGTCATTGGTTTCCTGCCATTGCTGGGGCAGAGCAGAAGCACAGTGTCTGACCTCAAAGAGGACTCAGTTCAGGGCTCCTACTTCTGCAACATTAATGACTGAATTTTGCAGATACTGACATTTCACCTCAGCAAATGGTAGTCTGACAAGGACTGGCAAATAGGGAAGCTCAGAGAGGAGCCAACACATACCTGATTCCCACAGAGTCTGTTGTCTTCCTGCAAACAGATGACCTTCACAGACAGCCAGGTGGCAAGCACGTGGGAACACTTGGAATTTTTAGAGGAAAAATGTGGCAGGCTTTTTTTTGCAGCAGGTATTTGCTCATCCTCTTGCTGACTCTCCATTTCCCAATTACCTGCAAAATGCCTTCTTTTAGAGAAGACTCCCATAGAAAGGTTTACTGCACGAGTGTTTACTGTTTAAGAGTTTCAGTCCAGAGCAAGTATGTCACAAATTCTGTCCCTTCTGGCAATTGGCCCTTAGCAAAAGATTTCTCTAAGGTTTAAACTGAATGGCGGCATGCGTGTGCATTTCGTACTGACAAGTAAGAGGTTACGGCTGTCGGGGGCAGTTTGTTCATGAGCCAGCCAATTTTGTAGCAAGGATGCATTGGATCTGCAATGGAGGAACATTATGGTTTCTATTCCTCTGACAAACGTGCACGCTTCAAATGATGCCAGTCCTTCCTCAGCTTATCCTAGTGCTCACTGCAATTTATATGCCAAAACCATTGCTATTCCTCTCCCTGGCATCCCAGCTGGGAGAGCTCTGGGAAGGGAGAGAATCAATTTTCCTGGCAAGCAGTAGGTCACATGGCAGCATGTTTTGCCCATTTTTTCTCTGCCAAGCCCCATCCTAACATACCCTTGTCCTCTGCCGATTCTGATAGGCTGGTCTTTTTCCAGAGTGGACTGGGAAACTAGCTAAAAAAATAAAACAATCAACCAGCTTCTGCTCAATGCCAGATGCTGTGCTTTGTAAAAATGGCTCAGGTGAGATCCTGCTGGCCAAGTCAGTAGGAGATTTGCCAGTGGTGTACAGGATGCCACATCAGGCTTTTCCAGCAAGAAGCAGTCTTGGAATTTATTACAGAAAGTATCCTTTCATACTAACAACAACCACCCGCAAGATTTGGTTCCAAAGGAGTCCAAAATGCAGTGTACAGACTGGATGTAGAGGTGTAATGGATTAAGGATGGGAAATGTTTCTTTCGGATTCATTTTCAAGACAGCAGTTTTCCTATTTTTTTATGCCAGGCCAGACACTTCAAAAACTACAGGCATAACTGCTTCATGCTGTAGCCTGAATCGCTTCAACCATTCTGTCAGAGACATCCTCCCTGCACTAGTAATTTTCATCCCTCCTCTACCTCAGTTCACCTATATGCAGAATACAGCTAATAACATCCCCTCAAGTAAAGCACCTTCCATTGACTGTCTTGCTGAATATCGTGGTCAGCTGTTTTGGTCGTGGACTATTTTTTACCCCATGAATTACTGGGCAGCATCCAGCATAACTGGGAACTCTCAGTACTCCTATAATAAAAGAAGTACTTGTAACACTGGCACCATTCATAAGGCAGCATGCCATCCTAACCACCAGCTTAACCCATCAGCTCTCGGCACATTCCCAGGTTTAGGCTTGGAATCTTGATGACTATGACAGACCACCAGGATACATGTCCAGCTGTTAGGATGTGCTTCTTTCCCCTTCCTCTGACAGGTACCAGGCTACCAGAGTCTAAGCAGCAACCTGCAAGATGGCTCAAGGCTTCCACTGGGAGACCATTTCCTATGCCAGCAAGCAGTGCCTGGCATCTTCCATGGCTCACTCCTGCTCACTGTCATTTGTATTCCAAAATTAAGCCTCAAAATTAATGAGGAGATTAAGTTAGAGAATAAGATTCAAAGTTCTAGGTTGCTGCAAACAAGACACCTTGGATTAATCAGCATACATGTTTAAAACAGATTATAATGACTGGTGGTGTCAAAGTGGAGCTGAAAAATACAGTTTATAAAAGCGCTGGATTAAGCAGGCAGCTTCATGGCATCAGGCAAAGCAGAGGGAATAACTGCATCACTGAAAAGCATACACGTCTGCTTAACTCTGACTCAAAAAGATGCATATGCCTGTGTCCAAATTTGCATCTGATTGGCTTTGTTCTTAAAAAAGATACTCGAGTGTTTTGCTGTACTTCAGCATGACACAAGAAACAGGCGTGCAGTACCAAAGCAAGCACAAGCCACATCAATGCACGTGCAAAAGACCAAAGGCTTTGCACTTATTGTGTGAAATATGATTATTACCAAAAGGCAAGTGCACATGCAAAAAGATTTCTAGTGCACTCAATGTGATTTGCCAGTGTGTCGCATGCTGATCAACACAGCACACTGCAGTCCTAATTCTGGAGTCCTTAAAATCAACTGTGCACTACAGCTGCATATGATAAGTGCTTCACTGTCGGATTTTCCTTACTTCAGATTTGTTCCTCTTTGGACATCTTTCTAAGTTGGTTTTATTTTATGAACTGTTTTAGTTGCTTGAGTCTCTTTTCATTCATGTTAGCAGACCAGTCAGAGCAGGGACTAGCAATGGGGCTCTGGTCTTCCCTATGACACTGACTTTCCAGCAATCATTGGGCAAGCTCCTGAAACTCTGGGACTACTGAGGATTAAAGGCCCTTTATGCTCTCCTGCCAAAACTGGGGTGACAGGAAGTGGATGTGACTTCAGTTTGCTGTAAAGTTTCTTTTGCTTGTGAAAAGGGCATTTCTAGGTCTCCCTCTCTCCCTGCCTCCATTTATCCAGGTCCCTGTTGATTGTGGGAAGTGTGGTGGGTTTCCACTGGTGCTTTTGTTGTATTTTCTTCCTCTGGTTGAGGAAAGGAAGTGATGGAGCACCTTGGTGGGCACTCAACAGCCAGCCAAGGTCAACCCATGGCAGTTTGCTTCTACTGGGCTCTCTGTTCCTGTTTTTTCCTTCTTGCATGTTTCTTGTACCCCATCGCTTTTGAAAGTTTCTACCTCTCCGTTCCTGTCTTTTAACTTCTCACTTAAGTCTCTTGAACCCAGTCGCTTTTTAAATTTTCTTGCAACCTCTCTCTTGCTCTCCCCCTCCCTGACCTAATTTTAATTTCTTGCCTATGTTTCTCGTCTCCTGTTGTTTTTCACATTTTTGCCTGCATCCCTTTACGCAGGTCCATATACCTATTCTTTTAATTCTTGTACCCTTTCACATTTAAAATATTCTTTCTGCTTTTCCCTCTGTCCATCTCCCTGTCTCTAGTTCTTAATTCTTCCCTCTGTGTCCTCTACCCAACCACTTCTTCAGTTTTGCTTCTTCCATCTGTCACCCTGCCCCCATGTGTTATTTCTTGCCTGTGTTTCCCGTACTCCATCGCTTTTTGAAATATTTGTTCTACATGTGTTTCTATTTGGCTCCCTGTTTCTATTTTTAATTTCTTGCCTATGTTTCTTTTCCCCTGTTGCTTTAGAATTTGTCCCTGGCCCTTGTTTTGCCTCTGTCTCGTCAGTCCCTTCTGCCTCACTCCCCATCTCTCCCATTTGTCTCTCAGTCCCTATTTTCTGGTGCAATCTCTCAGCTCTCCTCTCTACACCCTTGTCCCCCTCTCCATCCCTCTCTTGTTCATGGTGTCCCATTTTCTGGCTCCCTCTCCCAATTTCTTAATGCTTTCCCGTGTTTCTTGTGCCTCACTGCATTGCAATTTCTCTTTCTCATTTTCCCTCCCTCTGGCACCCTGTCCCTCCTTTTTTAATTCCTCTCTCTGTCCTGTATGCTCTCACTTAAAAAAAAAAAAAAATTCTTCCTCAATTTTCTTCTATCCACCTCCCCAACCCTATTTTTAAATTATTTCTGTTTCTTGTACCCTGTTGCTCTTAAAGATTTCTATCTACTTTTATCCCACATCCTGTCTTTATTTTTTAATTATGCCTTATCTTTCCTTACCACCATCCTTTTAAATTTTTCTTTCTCTGTCTCCATTTTTGTTGGCTGTCACTTTCTGTATTTTTATATCTTTCCCCTTTATTTCCCTAATCCCTATTGCTTACACTGTATTTTCTACATCTACTCTTTGCTTTTTGATATCTTAAGTTTTAACTTTTTCTTTTTCTTCAGTGCCTTTGCTTTATAGATTTTTCTTTCTACTTCTCCATTACTATTTTTATTTTTTTCCCTTATTTCCTTAATCCCCATCACTTTTAAAAGTTTCTGTCTACAGACTTGCTTGTCTGTGTTTCACTGTCACGGTTTGGCTGGTCCAGAATCACAGCCCAGCAATGCTCAGCAGGCTGTTAGCAGTTTGAGTCAGCTACAGGTGTAGCCCGGACCATTGTGTCATGCTCAGTATAAAGCGGGAAGGTTTGCTGAGGAAGGGGATCTCCCGCGGGGCTCCTGCAGGGCTCTCTCCTTTCCCTGCTTCTCCTTGCTCCCGAGGACCCCTCTCCTGTCGATCGTGGCTGCTGCACGTTCATTTGGCCCAGTGTAACTTTGCATGCCTCTGTTGGTAGTGGTGCTGTCTCGTTAAACCCGATTTCACTTCGACCCGCAGGTCTCCTCCCCTTTTCTCGACGCCCCTCCCTGGCTAGTGAGGGGTCATCGGGGGACAGGGCAGCTGTTGCCGTGTAGCCCCGGACACGGGCTGGAGGGGCACGTTCGCTGCCTTTTCTGTCCATCGCCCCCGGATTTCCTCAGAGCCCGCGCTTCTTAAATGGGCTTTCTGCGCGTTTCAGTTCGCTTTGCGGCGCTCTGCTGCCACCATGCGGCCAAGGGCAGGTACTGCAGCCCCGACCCGCGCATGCGCGGTGTCGCTCGCTGTTTCCACGCTGCCGTTCGCCCGCAGCGGCCATGCGAGACCGCGGGGGCTGCCTGGCGCCGTCTGCTGCCTCCCGGTAAGGCAGCCCCGCTGCCGCTCCGCGGGCGCGGGGCCGGCGCTGCCGTTCTGCCCCTCGCCCTCTGCCCGTTCGCGCGCCGGCTCCGGCCCCTCCGGCGCGTCGGTGGTGGGCGGGGCAAGCGCGTGCCGGGCAAACGCGTGCCCGGCAGCAGCACGGCGGCGCGCCGGGGGAGGGCCGAGGCCACCGGTGAGGCGAGCGAGTCATCCCTTTCGGCGGGTGCGCGGGGTCTCCTGGTCGGCGGCGGCCCGGAGGTGCCGTCCCGCTCCCTTCTCCCGCCCCTGGTGCGCGTGCTTTGGCGCTGCCCAGCGGTGCTCCCGCCCGCCCAGGGGTGTGTCTTCCATGCTCCCCCCGCCCGGCAGGGGGCGCGCTTTGCCGCATCCCCCCGTCCTGGTGGGCGCGTGTTCCTGCATCCTGTCGCGCCGCCGGAAGCGTCACTTCCGCCTCTCTCCCCGCCCCTCCGGGGCGCGTGGCTTCCTGCACTCTCCGGTGCACCGCCCGGCAGTGCGAGTCGCGGCAAGAGCGGCGCGGTCACCGAACGTTGCGGGGCTGGGGCTGCGGCTGGGGCTCTTCTGGCTCGGGCTCCGCCGGGGGAGCGGGTGAGTGGGGAGCGGGCGATCGACCGGTGGGTCCCGGGGAAAGCCGTGAGGCGGGCGGCCAGGCCGGCGGGGCCCGTGTCGGAGGCGCGGAGCGGGGGGGGGCTGCGGGCGGAGCCGCGCCGTGTGGGAAGGAGCGGGGGGGAGCCGCGCCGTGGGGGGGAGGGTGGGGAGGGCGATGTCCCCGCAGGGCCGGAAGCCGGGCAGGCGCCTCTCGCGACACGGCGGGAGCGGCGGTCCCGGGGCGCGGCGCTGCCGGGCTGCCCTGCCGGTGCGCCGGAGCGGGCCGGGCGGTGCTCGCCGGTGTCTGGGGCGGGGCGGCGGGGCCTGCTCGGTGCCGGGCAAAGGGGACGGAAAGGGGCCGGCTGGGGCTCCAGGGGGCCCTGCCCGGCCCCTCGGGCAGAACCTTGCTCGGTCTTCTCGCCGCTGGCCGGGCGACCTGACCAAGAGGTTCCTGTTCCGCCGCCTCTTCCCGGCGTCGCGTTCCGCGTCCCACGAGGGAGATCCCGCGCGGGCGGATGCGGTCGGTGCTTGGGCGATGGCCCACGTGGGGCTGGGGGAGCGCGGAGGGGCCAGGGCGAGTGGAAGGGCCCCGCCGCCCCTCCCCACCCAAGCCCGGGGCAGAGAAGCTGGAGACAAAACGCCGTTAATGGAGCACGGTTCGTTCCCCGGGAGGTCTCTTGGGAGTCGAGAGTGGTTTTTTTTTCCGGGCCGAGGAACAGACTTTCCTCCGTGGTAAGTGCAGAGCTGCCTGTTGCCGCCTTGAGAGTTTCTCTTCTCGTGGTTCACCCTGATTTTATGGGTGGGGTGGAGATGGCTTTTTATTTTTAGATGCCCGAGTACATTGTCAGTAACCTGTGGTGTGAGGACAGTGAACTCTTGAGCACCTAGATGCCGGTAGAAATGTAACCAAAGACACAGGATGGACAGTGATGTTTAAACTTGGTTTATAGTCGATTTGGTTTTTTCATTAGAGTGTTGATGACTGCTTGTCCTGTGGTTCAGTCCACATGCTATTCCGTGGAGCCCTCAGTCTGGGACTTTTATGTGTTAAAAAAAAAAAAGCTTGTCCTTCAAAAAAAAGAACTAGTCCTTCGTAGGACTGAGGTATAGACTTGGGGAGTCTCTTAAAGACGTGATCAGAATTAAAGCTGGATTTCACTTAACGTTGCTGCTGTTTGTCTTTGCTTTTGTTACTGTCCCCACCGCTCCATCATGATTGGGAGCTCCGAATCATGCCCTTTTTTTTTTTTCCAATTTGTAACGCCTTTCTCCCCCCTGCCCCTCTCCTAGGACTGTAGCGTACAGACCCTTCATTTAAACGTTAGTTTGTTTCCTCACAATTGAGTTCTGATGATTGAAATCACAGAAATGACACCTGTCTGTCTTACAGATTCGGAGTATTTCTGAACATGTACCCTCACAGACAAATGCTGTGGGGATACGCATCTTCTGCACTTCATCCTCCAGCAGGACAATCCGCCGAGACGGGGACGAGCTGTGAAGGGGCAGTTTCTGCAAGGAGGCGGTTGACAAGGACAGGTGGGTCGCTGTACATTTTAAGGATAGTATTCGATTTGGGATGTCTAGGGTGAGGAAACCCTGGCTCTGTGTAGGCTTGAGAAAAGGTACGTAGTTATCTGTGTCGATCTAAGGAAGGGAGTTCTGGTGAGACTGAAGCTGCCAATGAGTCAGAAGGAGGAAAAAAAAGAAAAAAAAAAAAAGGCAGAAAGCACCCAGTTTTCTATGAAAACCAAAATCTCTAGTGGCCTGTCTCAACAGCTGTACCAAAGATGATGCAAAATGCTTTTTCCTCCACTCGGTTGTAGTCATTGCAAACCTTCGCCGAAATAGGAAGCTTTTGATTCCTAGCCCGCTTTGTGCTAAAAGGTGGCTTGTTTTTTTTTTTTTTCCTCTCTCAGCAGACTATCAACTGGCATCATTTCACCATGGTGACCCTTTCTTCTGCCCTGGAGGTACAAGACTGGCCCAGAGGATCCCGAGTGGCCTGCAAGGACAAGGTACATCTGCCCCGTGCGTCTGCATTTTTCCCCAGGTACTTGTAGTACGGACTTTAAAGTGAACGTGAAGAACGTGCCAGCTCTCCTTCTCTAGTTTTGATAGGAAGTGCTTCAGCAGAAACACTCAAAATAAGATCTGTTCTGGAGCACGTTGTGCCTGTGTGAAGTGTACTCCCCTCCGTTTATTTGCTCTTCCTGAGAGCGTGCGTAGCTTTCTGTTTTGTGTGCTTGCTGAGAAACGATTCTGTGAGAATCGTGTGGTGCTGAAAGGGGAAAGAAACTGTGTGTCAGAGTTTGGATGTTCTGAAGAAATGGACTGTGTTCCAGATAAAAGCTTTCTCCTTTTTCAGTCCTTAAGTGTTTAAAATATCTCATAGGGGTACGTGAAAACCTGACTGAGATACTGACATCTGTACTAAGAGCAATCAAGGTCGTGGGTTGGGGGTTTTTTTGTGTTGTGTTGTTTTGTTTTGTTGTTTGGGGTTTTTTTGCTTGTTTGGTGGGTTTTTTCCCCCCACCTCTCTCTGGCAAATCTTCCAGTCCTGTTTGGTAGCCTTAAGCATTGCAGAACTGGGTAGTTGATTTCTGCATTGTGTCGTCATCCCTGTCCGTCATCGTCCCGTCCGTGTGTGTGTCGTGTGTGTGTGTGTCCCCCAAAGTAAAATAGTATGGGGATCTCTTATCTTACTAATTTTTTATAAGTTTCATTTCTGATAGGAAAAAACCCCAAACAGTTCATGTTGTGTAATATACAAATGAACTTGCCTTGTTTAAACTGTAACCGCCCGCGAGCTTCAGGGTACGATTGAAGAGGGTGTTTAAGCAATTCGGTATTTCTTCTATGTGTTTAAAAAGAGAGGCTGCTGAATGTTATGGGTGGTTTTCCCCATATTTGGAGGGAGCACTCCAAAGTACTTTATTTCTGTCTGGCTTTCGGTGGTGCATTTCCCTGGCCATTTGGTGGCATCTCTCCTGGGCGGTGCAGCTGCCCAGATGTCCCTCCTAATGGTGTAATGCACAAGAAACCCCCCAGTCGGATGGGAACGGTGTATTTTGGAGACAGGTGATTTAATGGTATCTGCTTGCAGCTGGGTGAGTGCAGTTAACGCAAACATCAAATCAAATACTTTGGTAGTGTAAGCGTTTTTGTTGGATGTACATGAACATCCACGTGCTTTTTCGGTATAAAGTGAACGACTGAGATTTGTTCTTTCTTTAAAGAACGTTTTAAACATGACTTTGTTATGTTTATTTAGAGTTTTACACTTCACTCTGCAGATTTATTGACTGAGCAAGCGAGACGTGCAGCAGCAGCGGCGGTGGCGCAAGGGCTGTAGCTGTTGTGGTGAGTCCGAGGATGGTACGAGGTCTTCATGCGGTCTCACGGGCGGGGGGGGGGGGGGGGGGGGGTGTATCTCCCCCCAGGGGTGCTGTGAGAAAGGGACGAGACGTTTTCCAGCACTATCAAGGGTGTTTGCTTTTATGCTGAGAATGCTTTCAAAATTGTATTGATGAGTCTTAGTATTGATTTTTTTTTTTAAATTTTTTTTTAAGCGTACCGATGGCTCTGGCTTTGAACAGATGTGTTGTAGTTTGAGCTGACCTCCTTTAGCTCAACTGCTATCCTATCCCTCATTCTCACTGAATTCTTCTGCTTTCTCCTGTGTTACTTTTCTCATATGCTGAGACATAACTTGGGATTTTTGTTCTTGAGCTGCCGTGTTGTGTCTGGTGCTGCTCGGCAGCTCCCCCTGCCCAGGTTTGCCTGCCGGCCGTTCAGCGTGCTCGCCCGGCGGCGCCAGCCCTGCGGCCGGAGGCTCCTGGCTCTGTCTCCAGCGGGGACCTGCGGGTGCTGCAGCCGGGGCTGTCCGGTGGGGAGAGTCCGGGGCCCAGAGGGTCTCCTCCCCGCTGTTCTGCCCGCCCCCGCCCCCCCCATCCCTGTCGTCCGTCGTGTCGTCCCGTCCCGTCCCCCCCCCCCCCCCCCCCCAAGTGATTCCCATGGAGATGTTGCCCCATGCGAGGTTTTTGCGGGACGTGCCCCCGAACCCCCTGCCCTCCGACCTTGTGCCCCCTCCGCCCCACCATGCTCGGCACCGCCCTCCCACCGCCCCTCGGGTGCCGCCTGCACCCGCCGACTTGCCCCTCGCCCCCAGCCCAAGCTCAGACCCGCCCCTTCCCCGCTCCCGCCCCGCCGGGGGCGTGTCCTCCCGCCCCAGGGGCGCGGGGCCGGCGGGCGCTCGGCGCGCAACGCGCGGGGCTGCAGCGTCGAGGCCGCCCCGGGCACGCGCCGCCCGGCGGGCGCTGCTGCCGCGCGGCCAAAGCGCGGTCCCGCAGCGCGGCGGTCGCGCGCCGGGCGTGGACCTTCCGGCGCGCCGGCGGCGGCTCGCGCATGCGCGGTGCGCGAGAGCAGCATGGCGGCGGGTGAGGGGCGAGGCCGGCGGTGAGGCGAGCTCGCTCCTTCGGCTGGTGCGGGAGTCTCTGCTGGCCGCTGGCCGCCGGGGGTGGCGGGACGGGAAGCCTCAAGGCCCGTGCTGCGGCGGGCAGCCCCGGGGAGCTCCCGGGAGCTGGTGGGAGGGAAGAGGGGAAGGAGGCGGACGCCCCTCCAGGCGCCGGGTGCCTTCCCAACTCGCCAGAGCTCCCCTTGAGCCTTCCCCGGCCCCGCTGGCCCCGCGCAGCTGCCTCCAGCTCCAGCACCTCCCCTGCAGCCTGTCTCCCCAGGTCATCCTGTTGTGATGGCAGCAAGCTGGCCCTCGGATGCACTTGATTCTGCCTTAACGTGGATGCCATTAGCTGCAGTGCAGGGAAAAAGTGGCATCTCCAGAAGCTGCTGTGGAAGGAGGCGATTTGGCCGGGGATGATCTACGATCATAATGGTCACTGATTCTCCTTGTCTCCCAGAGGCTGCACTGAGGGCACAGGTGTCTCTTCCTCCCCTGAGGATGCTGTTGTCTGCACCCGCCTCGGTCTTGCCTGGGTTGTCTCTGCCTGACCTCGCTCTCGTCGCGGCGTGGGGGCAAAAAGGGGCGGGCGGAGCGCTTGCTGGCTGTGGGCAGTGGACAGGAGCTGCTGCGGCTGAAGCTGGAGAGGCCAGAGAAAGGTAAAGAAGAAGGAATCAGAGGCCGGCCGGCCGGCAGCTGCCTCCCACCGCAGGCAAGCGGAGAGTCCATGTGCGTAACCCACGGCGTGGTACGGCCGTGTGACGCATGAACGAGCGAGGCTACATGTCTAGGAAGCCTTGTCTCGCAAGAGTTGAGACAGCCATGTAATCTTTTAGGTGGAGAACCACCATGTGACTGGAGCTGCAGAAGAGGAAGAGAGGAGAGGAAGAGAAGGAAGCGTCTGAACGGGCAAATTCTCCTGGCAGCACTGAGAACAAGGGATGCGGTGAGTCCTGGGCCCTCGGGGCCCCATCGCCCCACTTGTGTGTCCCAGGCCCTCCCTATCCCCCTCCCCTGGCCCCCTGTCTTTCACATGGTGCTGTGATTTCCCCCTTGCCCGCCCCCGTCTTTTTTTTTTTTTTTTTTTTATCCCTCCCCTGTCTCAGTCTCTCTCTGTCCAGCTCCTGGTCTCTAATTTTAAATTCCCCTCTCTCTCTGGAAGCCTGTCAGGACTTTTCTCTGTCTGGCTCTCTGTCCCTGTTGTTTAATTCCTTCCTGTGTGCCCTTTTAGGCCTCACCATTTTTATTTGCTCGGTCTCTCTTGGTCCAGCACAAGATCCGGATTTTTTAAAATTCCTCCCTCTCTGCCCTGCAGCCTGTCGCTTTCGAAGTTCGTGTTGCGATTTCATTCCTTTTGCCGTCTCTCCCTGCTGGGATTTTTCAATTCCTCCCTGTCTGTCTCGCAGCCCGTTGTTGCTTTCTTGTTCTCTCTGTCTCTGTTGGGCTCCCTGTCCCTGTCTTGACCCACTTCTAAAAATGCCTTCCTCTCTGCCTCGTATGCATTGTTCTTGAAACTTCCGTTTCCCGACGTCTCTCTGTAGGTTGCTCCTGGTCCCAGATGTTTATTTCTTCCCTCTCTGTCCTGTGGCCTGTTGCGATTTGGTGTTTCTGCGTGTCTCCTGTTCCCGGCTCTCGGTCCCCGTTTTTCAGTTTCTCTCTCTCAGCCCTGTAGCCCACTGCTGTTATCTGTCTGTCCTCATCTCTCTCTGGCCAGTTGCCTCTCCCCACATATGTGGTTCCTCCCTCTGCCCTGTGGCCCGTCACTGGTTTTCCGTTCTCTGTCCTGCTCCTTTTCCCCGAGTCTTCAGTTGCTCCCTCTCTGTCCTGTAGCCCATCAAGGGGCTTTGTTTCTTTCTCCATCGCTCCCTGTCCGTCTCCCTGCCCCATCTTTTTAATCCTTCCCTTGCTGCCGTGTGGCGGCTCCCCGCTATCTTCCCTTTCTTCATATCTCTCTCTGGACGGCTCCCGCTTCCCTGTTTTTCAGTTTCTTCCTTCTGGGCCCTGTAGCCTGTGGTGATTGTGCTGCTTTCTCCTTCTCTCTGTCCGGCTGTGGATCCCATTTCTTTAATTCCTCCTGCTTCTCCCTGTAGCCTGTCTTTCTGTCTGCCCTCTCCCCCTTTATCTGTCTCCCCACTCCACCTCTGGCGCCCTGTACCTGTGTTTTAATTCTTCCCTTTCTGCCCTCCAGCTGTTGCTGTGCTTCCTGCGTGTGTCACACTGGGTCCGGCCCCTCATCTCTGTCTTTTCATTCCTCCCGCTCCTCCCTGGAGCTTGTCGCTGTCATTTTCTTTTGCTGTTGCTCTGTCTGGCTCCAGATCCTCGCAGCTTCCCCCCACCCCTGCCCTGCCTCGTTGCTCCTGGCTGTTTTTTCTGTCTCGATCTCTCTGTGCCTGGCTCTGGCTCCCTGTTGTTTCACTCCTCCCTCTCTGTCCTGTAGCCCATCGGCACATTTTCTTTCGTTGGGCTCTCTTTGGCCGTTTCCCTGTCCCTGTTGTTCTGTTTCTTCCTTCTCAGCCCTGTAGTGTGCCGTGATTCTTTTTCTTTCTCCCCCTCTCCCAGCTCCCAGTCCCTCCCTTTTAATTCCTCCCTCTCTGTCCTGTTGCCTGTCAGGAGTCGTGTGTCCTGGAGTCCCCGGCCCACCCCCCCCCCCCAGCCCCTTCTCACTTTCGCACTTCCTGTCCGTGTTTTTTAATTCCTCCTCCTTTGCTGTGTAGCCTGTTGCTTTTTTCTTTTCTCCATCTCTGTGTCTCAGTGCCCCCATTTTTTAATTCTTACTCTCTGCCCTCTACCCTACCCCTATTTTCACCTTTCTCTGACCCTCTGTATCCAGCTCCCTGTCCCTATCGATTATTTTCTCCCTCTTACTCCTGCACCCGCTGCTATTCCCTGCTGTCGCCATCCCTCTCTGTTCAGCTCTCTGTCCCCAGATTTTAATTCCTTCTTCTGCCCCTCCGTAGCCTGTCTGGGTTTTCCCCCTGCTCTCTGTCTGGCTCCCTCTCTCTGCCTTTTCATTCCACATTCTCTGTCCCATAGCCCCAGGCTATTTGTCTGTGTTTCTCAGTCTCTTCTGTCTGGCTCCCTGCTGCTGTTTTTTCTTTCCTCCTTATTTGTCTCATAGCCCATCACTGTTTCGTGGTTTGTTTTTTTTTTTTCTGTCTCTTTGTCCAGCTCCCAGTCCCTGCTCTTGAATTCCTCTTCCCTGTAGCCCGCTGCTGTTTTTTTCTGTTCTCGATCACGCTCTGTCTGGTCCCCTGTCCCTGTTGGTCAATTCTTCCTTCTCTGCCCTGCAGCCCCTGCAGTCTTGTACTTTTTTCTGTCTCTCTCTGGCCGGAGCTCTGTTGCTGCTCATGAGTTCCTCCCTCTCTGCCCTGTAGCCTGTTGCTTTTGTCCTTTCTCCGTCTCGCTTTCTCTGGCTCCCTGATGACGCTATTTTAATATTCCCTCCCTTTTTGTATGAATCGCTATACTTTTTGCTCTCCAGCTTTTTTTTTTTCCTGGCTCCCCGGCTCTATTTTTTAATTCTTCCACCTGTAGTGTGTAGCTCTGTGGTTTGTACCGTGTTGTTGTTCCCCCCACCCCCGCCCCTCCCCTCCATCGTTGGCTGTCTTGGCTCCCTGTCCCTGTTGTTTCATCCTCCCTCTCTGCCCTGTTCTTTGTTGTCTTTCTCCATGTGTCTCGGTCCAGCTTCCTGCCCCTGTTCTTCTTTCCTTCCTCTCTGTCGTGCTGCCTGTCCCAGTTTTGTCCTGCGTCTCCGTCCTCCTTTGTCAGTCTCTGCCCTGCTCCCTTCTCCCTCTATCTGCTGCCTCTCTTCTTCTCTCCCTGCTGCTTCTTTCTCCACCTGTCGGGCTCCCTGTCCCTGTCTTTCTCTCGCCATCCTGTTCCCTGCCTCAGGCGCTCTCGCTGCATCCGCTACCTGCGTGACTGAAGAAACGTTCGCAGTCTCCTTTGCCCTCCCAGCTGCGTTTGCAGTCCCTTCACAGCAGGCGAGGGGCTGTGAGGGAGCCCAGGGGAGGAGGTGCTGCGCTGCGGGGGTCGAGTGATGGCCCCCCGCTCCTGCGGCACGGCCCAGCCCTCGCCACAGCCGCCGCACGAGCTGTGGGCTCGTTGCCAGGGCCGCATGGCTGCCTGCGGGCGTCCGGCTCGGGCACCATGCTCAGCGCTGCATCCGGCGAGCAGCAGGCTGTCCTGCCGGCGGGCGCCGCCGGTAACGGCCGCGCGATGCTGCAGGGCCTGTGGGATGGGGCCGCCGTGCCCGCTGCCACTTCCCCGTGAGGAAAGGCCGCTGCTGCCCCCTGGGCACAGGGCTGGTGGGCGTGCTCTTTTCACCCGCCTGGCTCCCTGACCCCGTTTTCCTTCCACAGACCAGGACTCTGTGTCCTTTCTTTATCTGTGTCTCCCCCTCTCTGTTCTTTTCCCGGTACCTCTCTTTCTCTGCTCCTCAGTTCCTCTCCCTCACCTTATTTTTCTCTTTCTGTTCCTCTGCCCAGCTCCCCATGGCTGTGTTTTCGTTCTCCGTACCTGCTGCCCCAGCGTGGACTGCCGAGCGGTCCCAGGGAAGGGTGAGTGGACGGGCTCTGAGCCCCAGAGCAGGCGTGTTCCTCGCACTTAGATGGGTTTGCAAATAAACCCTCGCTCTGTCTCCTTTGTACTTGCTGAGCAGCGGTCAGAGAGTCCAGGGGAGCAGGTACACAGCGGGGGTAAGGGGCCATGGCTGCAGCTGCGGGCTGGTGCCGGAGGAGCCCCGGAGGGAGCCAGCGAGGCTGATGGCGATGGCCGCTCTGTGTCATGGGGCCGCAGCCCCAGGGGATGGTGCTGCTAGGGCACGCCTGCCCGAGAGTGCCGACAGCAGACGTCGGGCCCCGTCAGGGCAGCTCCCAGGGGTTTTGTGAGCTGGTGGAGAGGAAGGAGGAAGAGGGGCAGATGGCTGCCTCCGGGCACCTGGAGGCCTTCCCACCCCCTGGAAAAGTGCTCCGGCCTGCGCGCCCCATGCAGCTGCCCACAGCTCCAGCACCTGTCCCGTAGCCCCTGACCACCCCAGACCCTGCCCTCGCAGCAGCAAGCTGACCCGTGAACGTGCTTTATTGCCCCATAAGCACGGGTGCCGTTGGCAATGGTCTGGGGCAGGAGGGGGCGTCTCCAGGAGCTCCTGCAGAAGGAGGGGTTCCTGCCTGGGGAAAGGGGTGGCCGTCGCTGTGGACAACAGTTGGCCGTTCTTTGTGTCTCCCAGGGGCAGCGCTGAGGACTTGGTTGCCGGTTCCTCCCCGGGGATGTTGCTGACTGCACCTGGCTCAGGTTTGTGTCCTTATTCTCCCAGTTAAAGCGGTTCCGTTAGTTTAATTCCCTGCCCGGTCACGTTGCTGGTGCCGCAGATACCTGCAGTAGAAGAGCAGGTGTCGGCCTTTGCGGTACGGGTCGCTGTCTTTGCTCAGTGCTTTGTACCCCGTGACACGGAGGCAGGTGAGGAAACTCCCCGCTGCTCCTCCGGCCGCCCTTGTGTCTGCTGGGGGTCGCCCCAGCCCCTTTCCCAGGGGATTGCAGGAAGGGTGGTGAGCAGGGCCCCGGGTGTACGAGCCCTGGCCTCTGCACAGGGAGCCCGTTCTGCTCCGGGGCTGCTGCGGTGCGGGCGCTCCGCTGGTCTGGTCGCTGGCGGCAGCTCTTGGAGCCGGCTGGGCTGCGCGGGCGTCGGGGGTTTGCTCACGGCAAGAAGCGGAGGCGTCGGTGTGAGGGAAGAGTTTCGAGACCGGCCGAGGTTCGGCTGTAGGCATAGTAGGAAGTACCCTTTTATGCAGTTGTTTTTGTTGTTTCAGGCTGGCGGTTTTCCGCTGAGGGTTTGGGGGTGGCAAAATGGTTTAATAGCCTGCCATTTTTTTTTTTTAAATTTTAGATGCATTGCATTTTTTTGGAATTCCTGACTATGGGAGATGGAACCTTGTTTTTTTTCCCCACCGTTTTTACTGTGTGCTGTGTAAGTTGCTGATGTCTTGATCTATGCTCTTTTTTCTCTCTTAATAGGACTGATGGTGAAATTGTCCAGCGAGGGTTAGGGTGAGCATCTTGTACTCGCCTGTATACGGAGCTTGAGAGTTTCTCGAGAAGGCATCTTCCCCAGAACTTCTCAGAGAAGAGGGTCTGCGTTCTTTGCGCTGGTAACAGTCTCCAGCCAGGGTCTGTCTTCTGTCGTAGGCCCGGGCACGCGAGCCTTCCCATTACTCCGTTTCTGACTTTTTCATGACGCGCCTGATGAGACGTGTCGTAGTGCCGGTCACAGCAGTTACGTTTCCGTGTAGTTTTTCACCTGTTGTGTGTTTAGCACCGGTTTCTGTGGTTGTAAGGTGCCTGTGTTAGATCTTTCAGCCGCCGTGGTTTTTCCGTCAGCTGACCGCCGCTGTGATTCCTTGAGGGGTTCAGTGGTAAGGAGGCGGTCGGTGGTGCTTGTTCCGTGTGCGCTATACTGCACATTAATGAGGTCTCGATGCTCCGGAGGTTTATTCTTTTGCGGTAGGCGGGCGCATCGGTAGCCGCACCGAGGGTCTCGTGCTCCTCGACTCACCGGGGTACCGCCGACCGAGCGCTCCCCGTCTCGCGCGAGAAGCTCCACACACAGATCTGTCCAGCACGTCTCGTGTCCGAGAAGGTGACGAGTGGTCCAGGATGCGCTGGGGTATCCGCTGTCGAGCGGTCTGTTCTCACGGAGCCCTCTTCTGGGACGACGACTTCTCCGCGTCCTGTGGATGTTGGGTCTTGGGGCCCGGCTTCTCGCGCGTCCACCGTTGCGGTTGCGGCCGCGGCCGTATCTTTTCGTCAGGGGCCGTGGCATTTGACTTCCGGGGTGGAAGGTGCTAAGGGTCATACGCGTAGGGCCAGGTGTTGCTTTGGCTTTGGTTTTCTGTGATGGCTGGCTGGCTGTTGTTGGAGTCTAGAGGGTATTCCTACATGGAAAGGAGATCTCCGGAACCGTTAAGCTGTTGCTCCGCAGCCGGGTGACTCGTTCGATGCCGTTTTCAGATGCAGTGAGACGAGCCGTGCACCAAAGGGTTAGAGGAGGGGCGGGGGAGCGGCCATAAGAAGGTGGGTTGGCACGCAGTGTCAGCGGGCAGATGCGGCCGATGGCTGTGTGAGCAGCTGACAGGTCTTGGTAGGTTTGTTGTATTCCAAAGGCACGAAGTAGCGAGCGAAGCAGGGTATCGGCACTGCGGGTGGCTGGGGCGAGGTGAGCTGGGACTGGTGGGCTGCAGCAGAGAAGTTACTTTTCAGGCGTTGTGTCGTTTGTGAAGTTTATAAGCATCCCTTATGGGTTGTGTTTTACAGGTGGTACCGGAGCCTCAACGCGGCAGCTGGCAGAGGTAGGGTGGGTGGGCGGCCGAGGTAGAGGAGGAGGAGAGGGGAATGGGCATGGGCAGGCTGTGGTTTCGGGCGGTATCTCAGCACGTGCCTTTTGTTTTGGCTTTCGCAGGTCACGCACGTAGCCTCGGAGGGGCGAAGCTGCGCGCCGACCAGCGGCCTGAGGAGGCGAGGCGGTTGTCAGCCGGGCCGGCGTCCAAGAGCGGAGCATCCTGCGGCAGCTCGGTCAAGCGTTTCTGTGCGTTTGTGCAGGTGTTACGCAGCTGCCTTTGGAGTTGGGTGAGCTTTTGAGGTGGTGAGCTAAGGAGCAGCAAGGAGGAGCGTGGGGCTGGTGATTTCTCCCAAGCGTGACGGTATTTCTCTGTCTGTTGCTACCTTAGGGGGGCCGCAAGCGATGACAGCTGCAGCGTCCAACACGGGAATCGGTGCGGAGCAGTTGAGCGGAAGACCACGTTCCTTTTGAGGAGGAGGGTGTTTCGAGGAGGTCTGTGGTGACCCGTGTGACAGCTACCACTGTCAGCGGTGTGTGTGTTTTTTTTTTTTTCTTTTCTGTAGGCGATGAGGAGGAACGTGGCAACTGCAGGAGTAATCAGGTTAGTTGATGTGGTTTCTGCTGAGGATGGACGCGGATCCCCAGCCCTCTGGAAGCGAAGCTGAGGGACCAGGGACCGTTGTCCTGCAGTGCGTAACTTTGATTTCAGTTGGAAAAGGGATTTTCCTGGAATGGAAATCTTTCTCCTTCAAAGAAATTGCGTTGTACGAACTGCCTGTCGGACTCTGTGTGCTTGGCTGTAGAAGTCATGAGCAGTGAGACTTTTTGCCCTCTTTTGAAAAACAAAACAACAGCAAAGTCAATTTGTTTCCAAAGACTGAAGCACAGCAAGTGTTCCAAAAGTGGATGGCGTCGCTGGTCTTTACATTCTTGGTTGCAACGGTCGAGATACGATTAAAAAATGTTCCTCTGCGTGCTTTGGTACAGCCAGAAGCCTTAGTGCATCTGCCAGTCCTGTTCGGTGGCCTTACCTGTTGCAGCCCTGGGGATTTGAATTTCTTTTTTTTTTTTTTTCTTTTTAATGAGTAAAACCATGTGGGGGATCTATTATTTCACTGATCTTTTCCTGTCATATATGAAACTCTAGAGAAAGTTAAAATTGTATAATTGGCAGAATGACTAACGCGGTTTAAACTCGCTGCCGAATCAGTACAGCATGTAATGTATGAGGTGTACTTAAGCGGTCAGGGGTTTCTCTAACTCTTTCCAAGCCAGAGGCAGCTGCATGTTACTGAGTTTCTTCCCTGTGTTTTGACAGAGCGCTCTGAAGTACTTGGTTTCTAATCATGTGACATGATAGAACAAGGTGGGGCAGGAGCAGAGTCAATTAACAACTGTGTATTTTGGAGACAGGTGTAAGCATAGATCTAGATGGGGGTGTACAGCCTTGTTCTGCAGCAGCGCTCTAAGGAAGGGCATCAAACATGAGCAAGAGCAGTTGCTTTTCTGCTAAGAAGGGGTTGGAAATCGTATCTGTTTGTCTTTCTATGGAGTGTTAAGTATTCAAATCACTCTGGTTTGTAGAGGATGTGTCTGTATTTCGGGCTGGTCTCCTTCAGTTCGACTGCTCTCCTGTCCCTCGTTCTATTGAATTCCTCTCCTTGCTTCTGTGTTGTTCTTCTAATGTGCTGAACTATGGCTGGGGCCTTTTGTTTCCCGATGTCTTGCTGTGAGTGTCCGGTGCTGCGCAGCAGCTCGCCCCCCCCCCCCAGGTTTGCCTGCCGGTGGCTCAGCACTCTCGCCCCGCGGGGCCAGCTCTGTCTCTGTCCAAGCTTTCTGCCACGGCTGTCCGGTGGGGAAAGGGGCAGTTGTTGCTCTGGGGAGCCCGTCCGGGCGTGGTCCGAGACGGGGAACGTGGCAGAGCCGAGTGCGAGCAAGAGCCATGGCACCGTCCTTTGGCGGACGCCCTGCCACCCCTCTGCTGTGCGGCAGCCGGCGTCGATGATCTGGCGGGGGGCAGGCATCGAGCATGGATTCTGTCTCGTGGGCTGTGGCAGGTGAGTGCTCGTCTGTGGGTTATGCCGGGGAGAGCCGTTGGTGTCGGTCATCCCCCACCCCTCTCCGGGTCCCCCTGTACCCCCAGTGTCAGAGAAAGACGCAGGTGCTGCTGCGCCGCTGTGACCGCACGGGGGTGCTGCGTGAAACGGCGCTTTGTGCTGCCTGCGCGTGGGGGGTGTGCGGTACTGCAGGCCGGGGTACGCGCATGCGCGCTGGCGGCCGCCCGCGGCGCGCTCTGCTACCACGATTTGACTAGGGTTGGGTACTGGGGCGTGGTACACGCGCGTGTGCGGTGACACCGATTTGTGGCGCTCTCTGCTGCCACCCTGTGACCGAAAAGCAGTACTGCAGCCCCGAAGGCGCTGCCGCGCTCCCTGCTGCCACCCTGTGACCGAAAGTCGGTACTGCAGGCCCAGCGGAGCTTTCCGCGCTCCCTGCTGCCACCCTATGACCAAAAAGCGGTTATGCAGCCCCGGCGGCGCTGCCGCGCACCCTGCTGCCACCCTGTGACCAAAAGACGGTACTGCAGCTCCGGGTGCGCGCTGCCGCGCTCTCTCCTGCTACCGCCTACAGTGAGTGGGCTACGCACCGGACGCTCTCACCTTTGTGCCCCGCGGCGGCCCCTTCCCCTGGGGATGTTTGGAAAGGCAGTGGGCGGGGCCTGGGGTAGATGAGTCCCGGGCTCTGCCCAGGGAGCTCCTTCTGTGCGAGGTGAGAGCTGTGGGATTGGGCAAGCTCCAGCAGCACCCACAGTAGAGAGAGCCCTGGGATGCAGCTTGGGCTTTTTTTTTTTATTATTTGTCAGCAGTTTCATACGGAGTGTTAAGGGGTGATGAGAGGGTTCTAAAACACACAGCTTTTTTAACTGACAGTTTTGCTGTGGTTTTGTTCTAGGTTGTCCTGGGTTACAGTGCAAAATGTGCCAAAAGAAAAAAATATTCTATTACCATCTTCAGGAGCTGTTGAGACCAGGTGGGGCGGTGCTCTCTGCCTCCCCCCCCCCCCCGGACTATCTCCTGTTACTGGGCACAACAATGCCTTATCGCCTGACTCATCGATAACTCGCTCCTGGACTATCTCCTGTTAATGGCCCATCAAGGAACTGCCTCACGACTCCCCATCCCATTGTGAGATGCTCCGCCCGGGGGGGGGGGGGGGGGCGGGGGGCGGGGGGGAAGGAGCCAAGCAGTCCATGCCAAATAAAAACAGAGATTTTGAACACCCTAGCAGCCTTCTTCCAGTGGATTCCCAGAGGAGCTTTTCCCCCCACTGGAGTTCCAGAGGACAAGAGCTACCTACCTACCACTGGACCTTCGGAGGAAGACCAGACTCTTTTACCTGATTGCTGCTTCCACAGAACTACATCCATCGCTTCAGGAGGACTGCAGCCAGCATCTTATCGGACTGCTACTGCCACCCTAACAGGGTGTCAGGTTGTATTCCTGACTCTGTCAGTGTAAACCAGTGGGTTGTTTGTTTTTTCCCTGCCTTGTGTTATATATATATATATATATATATATATATATATATATATTTATATATATATATATTAGTAAAGAACTGTTATTCCTATTCCCCATATCTTTGCCTGAACGCCCGTTAATTTCAAAATTATAATAATTTGGAGGGAAGGGGGTTGCACTTTCCATTTCAAGGGAGGCTCCTGCCTTCCTCCACAGACACCTGTCTTTCAAACCAAGACATAGGTGCACTGGATTTTCCTGGAATTCTGAACTTCCTGCAGGATGGCAACTTGTTTTTTGTGACAAGGGTTTGTGATCCCATTTCCTTTCCTAGGACTGAAGGTGAGATTATCGAGTAGCATGAGGATGTGCACCACATCTGCACCTGTCTATGCCCCCCCATACCCCTGTCTCTGCCTTCAGGTGGGGTTTTTCCCATGCCACCCCGATCTTTGTGGCCTTGACTCCCGTGTGTGTGCCTGGCCCTACTTGTCATGTCCCTGCCTCCCATGGGCCTGCCTTGCCTGCTTTTTTTCATGGTAGGGATGGACAACGACAAGAGTATATGTAAGAAGGCAGTCTTTATTAAGTTGCAAAAACCAAGATGGCTGAGATGGTGCAGCAGAAAAAGCGTACCCTTTTATAACCTTTCTTATCTGTCCACCTGTTCATGCACTAAGGCTGCTAAAATGATTCGCTCAATAGCTTTGTCCATTCACCTCCATTCACATAATGATTGGCTGGAGCTCCTACTGTATTTCTCACTGTACCTACTGTTCTCTTGCCAAGTTTCTGCTCTGTGGTATTACTTGCTCAGTCTCTTCTTGCTCAATCTCTTATAACTTCCTCAAACTTGTTTACAACATTCTTCATCCACTTCTTCTGTCTTTTCAAGGGTATACTGGAATGCTGTCAAGGTCAACTTCATCTTCCTCAATCAGGTTATCCCTGACAGATTTTTGTACCCACTTTATGGGTGTGCATAGCTCACACCCTATCCTCCCCCTGTGCACCTGCCTTCCTCCCCCCCCCCCCCGCCCCCCCACCATGGGTGTGCCTTGCACCTGCCTCCCATTACCATGTTTTGTGTCCCCCCCCCCCTTGTCCCTGCTCCATGCACCTGCCTTGCCCCCACCGCTACAAGAAGTGCTGCTCCAGATGCAAACTGTTTTAAACAAACTGTTTGCATTCCAAACTTCGCTCTGGCACTTCCTTGGGCCCAAAATGCCATCACCAGTAGATATCAGGGGGAATGAGGGGCACCCAGCAGGGACACCCTGAAGTCTCATGGTTTCCATCAGGCTTTCCCAAGGGCAGGGGTGGGTGGGAGAGTGGAAAAGCAGTATCGCTTTTTACATTTTCTTTCTACATCTCCCTCTTCAGAGCTCCTTGTCCCTGGGTGCTTGTTCTTGCCTGTGGCCCCTGTTCCTGATGGGCTCCAGGTGTGGCCAGTGGGGCTAATAACAGGGCCGGCCCTCCTGTGGGCTATAAAGGGGCTGCCTGAGGGAGCTGATAAAGGGGAACTGGTTGAGGAGGTAGCTGGAGGTACCTCCAGAATGGAATGGCTGGTCCCTGTGGTAAGGAAGGATCCCCCTGAGCTGTCCATGATGGAGCAGACCACCAGCACACGTTGCTGGCAGCTTGGTGCCTGCATCGGCTGTGTGTGTGAGCCGCTGGCCAGCCTGGCGGTGGAGGGGAGTTGAGAGAAAAGTGTTGGGGTGCTGAAGATCTGAGCTGGTGCCAGGAGCTGGGGTGAGTCACACGTTCTCCTGTGTGTGTCCCAGTCCACCTCTGCTGCCCTGCCTGCCGCTCCTTCTGCTGCCTGGGAAAGGGCTGCCCAGGGATGGGGAGGGCCAGCAATGGCTTTCTGTCCTGGCCCCTTTGCTGTGGGAGCCTGATGGACAGCCTAACACCTTCCTGACTGCACTGGGGCTTCCCCTCAAGCCAGGGGGAGAGGCAGGGCTGGAAGAAAGTGGAGGCTGAGATGGGGTGCGAAGTCAGGGAAAATGTGGAAGTCAAGATGGGGGTGGAAATGGTGTCACTTTTTACATTGTCTTTGTAAGGCTCCCTCTTTTTGTCTTCCTGACCCTATGTGTTAGTTCTTGCCTCTGTTTCTTTTCCCCTATTGCTTTACAATATTCCGCTGTCCCTTGTCTTGTCCCTGCTTTGTGGTCCTGCTGGTCCCTTTGGCCTCTCTCTCCTGCTCCTCCTCGCTCTTATGTATTCCTCCATCTCTCCCTGGGTTTTTTGCTCAGTGTCCCAGTACTCCTCTCTCTATGCTACTGTCCTGCTCCCTGTCCCTCTCCTGTTTGCAGCATCCCGTTTACTGGCTGCCTGTCCCCCACCTCTTCTCTACCTTCCTCCTGCTTTTTCCCTTCTCTCCTGCTGCGTTTGTTGTGTTTGCACATCGAGCCTTGTAGCCAGCTAAGTGCCAGGATTTGTTCTGGGCAGAGGTGAGTAAACTTTTCCTGCCTCCTCTGTGCCCCTGGATGGTATTCAAGCCCCTGGGTGCAGAGCTCGTGGCTGTGGGCAGGTGCCGGGGAGGGGGCCATGTGCTGTGGGGCTTTGCCCAGGCCCCTGTTCCTGATGGGCTCCAGCTGGGGCAGGTGTGGCCAGTGAGGCTAATGATGGGGCTGGCCCTACTTTGGGCTATGAAGGGGGCTGCCTGGGCATGCCTGCCTGCAGGAGCTGGCTGAGGAGTCAAACCAAGGGGCTTCCACAGGCAACTGTCTCCAGCTGGTCCCTGTGGCAAGGAATGATCCCTCCCACCCATCCACAACAGAGAATGCCACCATAACACAGCACCAGGACCTTGGCGCCTCTGTTGGCTGCACACGTGTGAGCTGCTGCATGTCCAGGAAACCTCGTGAGAGAAGTGCATTGAGTCACCCACCGCCTGCTCCTAAGGTCAGGCAGCTGGCACTGTGGAGGAGGAAGGGGCAGAGACAGAGAGAAAAGCCTCGGGGCGGTGAAGGTCTGCCGTTGTCACCAGGAGCCACGTGTCCCCTCGTGTGTGTCCAGGGCCATCCCTGCCCTGGTTCTCTGGATCTCTGCCTGCCTCCTTGCCTGTCCCTGCCTCTGTCTGCCTTTCAGGCTGTCTAGTTCCCCAAAGCTTTTTGCTCTTTTGCTAGCATTGCCCTGTAAAGTGTCACCTTCTACCTTTCCTTTCTATGTCGTTTCCTTTCTGGCACCCCACCAGCTCTGATTTCATTCTTCCTCATTGCTTGTGAAACTGGCATTTCTAGGTCCCCTCTCTCCGTGTCTCAGTTTACCCAGTTGCCTATGATTGTGGGAAGGGTGGTGGTTGGGGCCTGGGGTAGATGAGCCCTGAGCTCTCCCAGGAAGCTCCTTCTTACGTGTGAAGCAAGAACTCTGGGACTAGGCAGGGTCCAGCAGCACCCACAGTAGAAAGTGCCCTGGGATGAAGCTTGGGGTTTTTTTTTTTCTTGTTTTTATGTCAGCAGTTTCCTAGGGGGTGTTCAGGGGTGACAGGAGGGTTTTAAAACACACAGCCTTTTTTTTAACTGATAGTTTTGGTGCTGTTTTGTTCTAGGTGCACTGGATTTTCCCGGAATTCTGAACTTCCTGCAGGATGGCAACTTGTTTTTTGTGAGGAGTGTTTGTGACCGCATTTCCCTTCCTAGGACTTGAAGGTGAGACTATCGAGCAGCCGTGAGGATGCGCACCACGTCTGCACCTGTCTATGCCCCCCCGTACCCCTGTCTCCGCCTTCAGGTGGGGTTTTTCCCATGCCACCCCCAACTCGGTGGCCTTGCTAAGGGTGGGTGTGCCTGGCCCCAAATCCACCCGGCGCCTCCCCCCCGCCGTGAGCGTGCCTTGCTGCTGTTCTTCGGCACTGGCCACTGTAGGCGTGCCCTGCTTGCCCCCCCCCCGACCCCCCCCCCCCGTGTGCCTTTTCTGCCCCGGCACCGCCCCCCCCCCGTGGGCGTGCCCTGCTTCCCCGCGCCCCGCCCCGGCACCGCTCCCCCCGTGGGAGTGCCTTGCTGCTTTGCACCTCGCCCCAGCACCGCCCCCCCCCCATGGCCTCGCCGACAGTGGCTGTGCCCTGCCCGGCCCCCACCCCCTCCCCTTCCCGGGTTTGCCTTTGTTATTCTGCACCCCACCCCAGCACCGCCCCCCCCGGGCGTGACTTTTTTGCCCCATGCCCCACCCTCCTGTTGGCGTGCCTTGCTGCCCCCACCCCCCCCGGCCCCGCCCCCCCCTTGTGTCCCATCCCCACCACTTGCCCGGGGGCGGGGCCTGGGGTATATGAGCCTCGGCCTCTGCTCAGGGAGCTCATTCTGCTCTGGGGCTGCTGGCGCTGGCAGCTCCAGACCCAGCTGCCTCTGCGGGCATGGGGCTTCGGGCGCGGACAGGAGCGCAGGCGGCTGCGGCAGGGAAGAGCTGCGGCCAGGGACACCAGGCCACCCCTGTACTCCTCAGGCCCCCATCGGCTCCAGCCCCTCAGCGAGGACCAGATGTGCTCCTGGGCCTGGCCAGGCCCTGCCGGGACGCGTTCCACCCCGTCGGGCCCCCTGCCACCAGCTATGCCGAGCGCTGCTGCCTCTGCCCGGCCCCGGGGGCGCCGGGGCCAGAGGTTGTCATCCCCAAGTGGGGTCACAGCATCTTTTGGGGGGGGTCGATGGCACCGACGCCGAGCCATCCTGCAGCCTGGCTTTGCACCGCAGGCATCTCCGTAAGCTGTCCGAGTTCCTCCCTCCCCTTCGTGTGCCCCTCAGTCCCCTCCATTTCCCATCCAGGCACCAGAATCAATCTGCGTGACAAGTGGCCTTCTCAGAACCACAGGCCTTCAAAGGGCCTTCTCTCACCTGCCTAGTCCTCTCAGAAGGACACGGGCGTTGCTCTGTGTGGACTCATTTGTCTTTCCTGGCACCTCTCCTGAGGTGCCTTGTCACTTGTTTTGGTTCGAGTCGCTTCAGTGTTACTTAAGGTGCTTGGTACAGTTCCTGATGCTGTGGGGTTCTTTTCCCCGACGGTTTTTCCTTGGTTTTGGTTTTTGGTTTGGGTTCGGTTTGGTTTCAACCCGATCCTGGGGTTTTCTGTCCTTTGGGACTTATTTCTGTTGAGGGAGGCAGATGGAGAAAAGTAGGAGTCTCAGTGTCTTACAACTGCTGGTGATCTACAATATTCCCTTTGCAACCAGAGAGCTCTGAGAGGAGGATTCTTGCAGGCTGTCATTCGGCTTTGTCATTCGGTCCCGTCCAGAATGTAGCGCTGGTACAAGTTCTGCAACAGACAGGAACGGGTCTAGCCTTGTTACGCGGGCTTTCTTTTTCCTTGCAGGTCGGACTTGAGACTTGCAATGGCCTTTTCCTTCGCTAAAAAAACACGCCCCGGACTCGCCGCAGACTCGGCAGCGTCGCGGATTTCGCCGGACCGCGCCGCTGGCAGAGCCGGCGGCCGACGGGGTCGCGGGCGCTCGGCACTGCGTCGGCCGGAGGCTCCCGTTGGCGCAGCAGCGACGGTCGGGGGCGGCGCAGCTGGACAGCCGGAGGTTTGGTGTCGCGGCGTATCTGCTGTGCGCGGGTTCGCTTCCCCGGGATTTTGGGCTGCTCTGGAAAAACGGGTGGCGGAGCCGGAGAGAAGAGCGGGCGGTGGCTACAGGCCGAGTCGCCGCTCGGGGAGGTTGCGCTCCGCGGAGCTTCAAGCTTTGGAGACGGAGTGCAAAACCGTCGAGCGTCCCAAGTGGACCGCGGCAGGCGTCCTGGCTCCGGTCGCGTCGAGGCGCTCCGGTGGTTTTTCCTGGGGAATTCCAAAGTGGTCAGTTTCTATTAGTTTAATTTTTACCGCTCGTTTACGTCAAAACGTTTAAAATAAAAATGTCCGTCACAGTAACCAGAATAGTCTTTGGGAGCAAATACTGCCCGTCGTCCGCTCTAGCTATTGCTTCCCGCTTTGCAGACAGTACTTACTCCCCATTGATGTAATCAAAGGGCAAGCAGCAGAATATCAACAACAGAGCACTAACTGGAAGTAATAGCTGTAGCGAAACAACTCTAACAGGAAAAGAAAAAAATCACGCGTCCTAGTTAATCCACTTCGTGGTAAAGTCACAAAATATTAGAGCGCGCCTAAAGAGAAGAAATATTACCTAGGGTTGAGTAATGACTAAATTTAGTGGCAGATGTTACTTAATGAACCGGGCAGTAATGATTCCCGGTCCGTACTGCAATTCAAAAAATGAATAGTTTAGAGACCCTCTTGAAGTGATAAAGACAGAAAACTAATTGGGAGTCGTGAACAGCTCCATTTAAACATAACCACTGCTAAACCAATTGAACTGGAAACTAATTGGGAGGCTCTAACGCTTAAACGATCACACCGCTGTAAGCAAGCTGGGAGGCAACAGTGACTCCTGCTTAGAACCAAAAGAGTAATCGAAGCTTTAGATTTTTAGATAAAGAGAAATAAAAAAAGGAATCGTTCAATAACGGCTACGTTTAAACGTAGGTACTAAAAGAATTCCCGGGCGGTGGTGAACTAACATAACGCTAAAAGATTTAGATTTAAAATAAAAGGAAAATTAGAAAACCAACAGGGAGTCACGACTGCCAAAATTTAAACATAGCCGTTGGGGGGGGGAGGAGGGGACGGGTACCAATTCCTTCCAAGTAGAGCTAAAAGAAAAAACCGACGCCCATTAAATCCGACGAACAAAAACTTAGATTTCATTTTAGAAACAGATCGAATGCTAACTGGGCATCATGAATGCCCGTTTAACAATACTAGCCATCTTAAACTGATGCATTAAAGATACCCCCGCAGCACCATCAGATGAAAATTTTCTCCTTGGGAAGCAGAAATAGAATACCAATTGGGAGCAGTTTAGGGTAACGGTCGTCGTGAACGTACCCCTAATTTGAGTCCTAATTCACAATCCGAAACCGTGATTTCCAACGGTAATGAACCTTTTCCTCTTGTGTCAGTCGGGTGCCTGCGCTTTGCTCCTGCTCCCTTCAGCAGCGGTACACGGAGCGCTCGCTGGCTGTGAGCCGTTCGTTCAGCGGCTTTTTGTACCAGTCAACTCTTCAATCGGGCCATTTAAATAACAGACTATTCTCTCAAATTCCAGCTCAAACGCGTGGCACGAATTAACGGCGCCCGAGGACCACGCCATTTACTAGTGCCGCCCCGGAGCTGAGCCTGCTTATTGTGAGGCTCTTCTCGCAAGAGCCCCTCACGCACGCCCGCAGGTCCCGTCACCGGTGCTCCGCGCCGGCCTAACCGCGGACCGGCAGGGCGGGCGGAGAAACTGCCCGGAAGCCGTGGAGAGCGAGACGGATTTGAGAGCGAGACGGATTCAACAGCGATTCCTGCCGAAACACGCAAGGAACGCAGCTCTGCACGGCGGGGCGGCGGCCTGTCCCCTCCTGCCCGCGCGGCCCCATCCCCGCCGTGGGCAGCCTCAGCCTTCAGAAGATGGCGGCGCCATACCCCCCCCCCCGCCCCCCTCCAAGCACCGGCCGCAGCTCCGGAGAGAAACGACGCGGATGCGGCCCCGAGACAGCGGCGTGGCCGCCGTCGGCACTCGTTTCGCGGGGGACTCACCGGCTCCTCCGGGGCTCCGGCAGGCTCCCGCCGCTTCCCCGCGGTCCTCCATGATGCCGGAAGTGCCCCTCAGTCCTCCGAACTTGCGCTCTATGGGCCCGCAGTCCTCCAGGATGCCCAAGTGCCGGTTCGGTGCGGGGGGCCCTGGAGTAGATGAGCCCCGGGCTCTGCCCAGGGAGCTCCTTCTGGGCGAGGCGAGAGCTGTGGGACTGGGCAGGGTCCAGCGGCACCCACAGGAGAGAGCGCCCTGGCTGGGATGCAGCTTGGGTTTTGGGGTTTTTTTGGTTTGTTTTTTTTTTTTTTACGTCAGCAGTTTCCTAGGGGGTGTTCAGGGGTGACAGGAGGGTTTTAAAACACACAGCCTTTTTTTTAACTGATAGTTTTGGTGCTGTTTTGTTCTAGGTGCACTGGATTTTCCCGGAATTCTGAACTTCCTGCAGGATGGCAACTTGTTTTTTGCGAGGAGTGTTTGTGACCGCATTTCCCTTCCTCGGACTTGAAGGTGAGAATATCGAGCAGCCGTTAGGATGCGCACGTCTGCACCTGTCTATGCCCCCCCATACCCCTGTCTCTGCCTTCAGGTGGGGTTTTTCCCATGCCACCCCCAACTCGGTGGCCTTGCTAAGGGTGGGTGTGCCTGGCCCCAAATCCACCCGGCGCCTCCCCCCCGCCGTGAGCGTGCCTTGCTGCTGTTCTTCGGCACTGGCCACTGTAGGCGTGCCCTGCTTGCCCCCCCCCCGACCCCCCCCCCCCAGTGTGCCTTTTCTGCCCCGGCACCACCCCCCCCGTGGGCGTGCCCTGCTTCCCCGCGCCCCGCCCCGGCACTGATCCCCCCCCCGGTGGGTGTGCCTTGCTTTTCCGCGCCCCGCCCCGTCACCGCCCCCCCGTGGGCGTGCTCTGCTTCCCCGCGCCCCGCCCGACACCGCTCCCCCCGTGGGAGTGCCTTGCTGCTTTGCACCTCGCCCCAGCACCGCCCCCCCCATGGCCTCGCCGACAGTGGCCGTGCCCTGCCCGGCCCCCACCCCCTTCCCCTTCCCGGGTTTGCCTTTGTTATTCTGCACCCCACCCCAGCACCGCCCCCCCCCCGGGCGTGACTTTTTTGCCCCATGCCCCACCCTCCCGTTGGCGTGCCTTGCTGCCCACCCCCCCCCCCTCACCGGCACCGCCCCCCCTTGTGTCCCATCCCCACCACTTGCCCGGGGGCGGGGCCTGGGGTATATGAGCCTCGGCCTCTGCTCAGGGAGCTCATTCTGCTCTGGGGCTGCTGGCGCTGGCAGCTCCAGACCCAGCTGCCTCTGCGGGCATGGGGCTTCGGGCGCGGACAGGAGCGCAGGCGGCTGCGGCAGGGAAGAGCTGCGGCCGGGGACACCAGGCCACCCCTGTACTCCTCAGGCCCCCATCGGCTCCAGCCCCTCAGCGAGGACCAGATGTGCTCCTGGGCCTGGCCAGGCCCTGCCGGGACGCGTTCCCCCCTGTCGGGCCCCCTGCCACCAGCTACGCCCAGCGCTGCTGCCTCTGCCCGGCCCCGGGGGCGCCGGGGCCAGAGGTTGTCGTCCCCAAGTGGGGTCACAGCATCTTTTGGGGGGGGTCGATGGCACCGACGCCGAGCCATCCTGCAGCCCGGCTTTGCACCGCAGGCATCTCCGTAAGCTGTCCGAGTTCCTCCCTCCCCTTCGTGTGCCCCTCAGTCCCCTCCATTTCCCATCCAGGCACCAGAATCAATCTGCGTGACAAGCGGCCTTCTCAGAACCACAGGCCTTCAAAGGGCCTTCTCTCACCTGCCTAGTCCTCTCAGAAGGACACGGGCGTTGCTCTGTGTGGACTCATTTGTCTTTCCTGGCACCTCTCCTGAGGTGCTTTGTCACTTGTTTTGGTTCGAGTCGCTTCAGTGTTACTTAAGGTGCTTGGTACAGTTCCTGATGCTTTGGGGTTCTTTTCCCCGACGGTTTTTCCTTGGTTTTGGTTTTTGGTTTGGGTTCCGTTTGATTTCAACCCGATCCTGGGGTTTTCTGTCCTTTGGGACTTATTTCTGTTGAGGGAGGCAGATGGAGAAAAGTAGGAGTCTCAGTGTCTTACAACTGCTGGTGATCTACAATATTCCCTTTGCAACCAGAGAGCTCTGAGAGGAGGATTCTTGCAGGCTGTCATTCGGCTTTGTCATTCGGTCCCGTCCAGAATGTAGCGCTGGTACAAGTTCTGCAACAGACAGGAACGGGTCTAGCCTTGTTACGCGGGCTTTCTTTTTCCTTGCAGGTCGGACTTGAGACTTGCAATGGCCTTTTCCTTCGCTAAAAAAACACGCCCCGGACTCGCCGCAGACTCGGCAGCGTCGCGGATTTCGCCGGACCGCGCCGCTGGCAGAGCCGGCGGCCGACGGGGTCGCGGGCGCTCGGCACTGCGTCGGCCGGAGGCTCCCGTTGGCGCAGCAGCGACGGTCGGGGGCGGCGCAGCTGGACAGCCGGAGGTTTGGTGTCGCGGCATATCTGCTGTGCGCGGGTTCGCTTCCCCGGGATTTTGGGCTGCTCTGGAAAAACGGGTGGCGGAGCCGGAGAGAAGAGCGGGCGGTGGCTACAGGCCGAGTCGCCGCTCGGGGAGGTTGCGCTCCGCGGAGCTTCAAGCTTTGGAGACGGAGTGCAAAACCGTCGAGCGTCCCAAGTGGACCGCGGCAGGCGTCCTGGCTCCGGTCGCGTCGAGGCGCTCCGGTGGTTTTTCCTGGGGAATTCCAAAGTGGTCAGTTTCTATTAGTTTAATTTTTACCGCTCGTTTACGTCAAAACGTTTAAAATAAAAATGTCCGTCACAGTAACCAGAATAGTCTTTGGGAGCAAATACTGCCCGTCGTCCGCTCTAGCTATTGCTTCCCGCTTTGCAGACAGTACTTACTCCCCATTGATGTAATCAAAGGGCAAGCAGCAGAATATCAACAACAGAGCACTAACTGGAAGTAATAGCTGTAGCGAAACAACTCTAACAGGAAAAGAAAAAAATCACGCGTCCTAGTTAATCCACTTCGTGGTAAAGTCACAAAATATTAGAGCGCGCCTAAAGAGAAGAAATATTACCTAGGGTTGAGTAATGACTAAATTTAGTGGCAGATGTTACTTAATGAACCGGGCAGTAATGATTCCCGGTCCGTATTGCAATTCAAAAAATGAATAGTTTAGAGACCCTCTTGAAGTGATAAAGACAGAAAACTAATTGGGAGTCGTTAACAGCTCCATTTAAACATAACCACTGCTAAACCAATTGAACTGGAAACTAATTGGGAGGCTCTAACGCTTAAACGATCACACCGCTGTAAGCAAGCTGGGAGGCAACAGTGACTCCTGCTTAGAACCAAAAGAGTAATCGAAGCTTTAGATCTTTAGATAAAGAGAAATAAAAAAAGGAATCGTTCAATAACGGCTACGTTTAAACGTAGGTACTAAAAGAATTCCCGGGCGGTGGTGAACTAACATAACGCTAAAAGATTTAGATTTAAAATAAAAGGAAGATTAGAAAACCAACAGGGAGTCACGACTGCCAAAATTTAAACATAGCCGTTGGGGGGGGAGGAGGGGACGGGTACCAATTCCTTCCAAGTAGAGCTAAAAGAAAAAACCGACGCCCATTAAATCCGACGAACAAAAACTTAGATTTCATTTTAGAAACAGATCGAACGCTAACTGGGCATCATGAATGCCCGTTTAACAATACTAGCCATCTTAAACTGATGCATTAAAGATACCCCCGCAGCACCATCAGGTGAAAATTTTCTCCTTGGGAAGCAGAAATAGAATACCAATTGGGAGCAGTTTAGGGTAACGGTCGTCGTGAACGTACCCCTAATTCGAGTCCTAATTCACAATCCGAAACCGTGATTTCCAACGGTAATGAACCTTTTCCTCTTGTGTCAGTCGGGTGCCTGCGCTTTGCTCCTGCTCCCTTCAGCAGCGGTACACGGAGCGCTCGCCGGCTGTGAGCCGTTCGTTCACCGGCTTTTTGTACCAGTCAACTCTTCAATCGGGCCGTTTAAATAACAGACTATTCTCTCAAATTCCAGCTCAAACGCGTGGCACGAATTAACGGCGCCCGAGGACCACGCCATTTACTAGTGCCGCCCCGGAGCTGAGCCTGCTTATTGTGAGGCTCTTCTCGCAAGAGCCCCTCACGCACGCACGCCCGCACGCCCGCAGGTCCCGTCACCGGTGCTCCGCGCCGGCCTAACCGCGGACCGGCAGGGCGGGCGGAGAAACTGCCCGGAAGCCGTGGAGAGCGAGACGGATTTGAGAGCGAGACGGATTCAACAGCGATTCCTGCCGAAACACGCAAGGAACGCAGCTCTGCACGGCGGGGCGGCGGCCTGTCCCCTCCTGGCCGCGCGGCCCCATCCCCGCCGCGGGCAGCCTTAGCCTTCAGAAGATGGCGGCGCCATACCCCCCCCCCCCCCCCCCGCCCCCCTCCAAGCACCGGCCGCAGCTCCGGAGAGAAACGACGCGGATGCGGCCCCGAGACAGCGGCGCCGCCACCGCGGCCGCCGTCGGCACTCGTTTCGCGGGGGACTCACCGGCTCCTCCGGGGCTCCGGCAGGCTCCCGCCGCTTCCCCGCGGTCCTCCATGATGCCGGAAGTGCCCCTCAGTCCTCCGAACTTGCGCTCTATGGGCCCGCAGTCCTCCAGGATGCCCAAGTGCCGGTTCGGTGCGGGGGGCCCTGGAGTAGATGAGCCCCGGGCTCTGCCCAGGGAGCTCCTTCTGGGCGAGAGCTGTGGGACTGGGCAGGGTCCAGCGGCACCCACAGGAGAGAGTGCCCTGGGCTGCAGCTTGGGTTTTGGTGGGGTTTTTTTGGTTTGGTTTTTTTTTTTTTTTTTACGTCGGCAGTTTCCTACGGGGTGTTCAGGGGTGACAGGAGGGTTTTAAAACACACAGCCTTTTTTTAACTGATAGTTTTGGTGCTGTTTTGTTCTAGGTGCACTGGATTCTCCCAGAATTCTGAACTTCCTGCAGGATGGCAACTTGTTTTTTGCGAGGAGTGTTTGTGACCGCATTTCCCTTCCTCGGACTTGAAGGTGAGAATATCGAGCAGCCGTGAGGATGCGCACCACGTCCGCACCTGTCTATGCCCCCCCATCCCTCCGTCCGTGGCTGCAGGTGGGATTTTTCCCATGCCACCCCCAACTCGGTGGCCTTGCCAAGGGTGGGTGTGCCTGGCCCTACTTCTCGTGTCCCTGCCTCCAATGGGTGTGCTTTGCCTGCTTTGTGTTCCCTCTTTATGGGTGTGCATAGCTCACACTGTTGTCCTCGCCCTGTGCTTCTGCCTTGCACCTGCCTCCCATGGGCATGCATTGTCCCCCCCTTGTCTCTGCTCCATGCAGCTGCCTTGCCCCCACCTCTCCAAGTATTGCTGCTCCAGGTTTACAGCACGAATAAACTGTTAGCATTCCGAACTTTGCTCTGGCACTTCCTTGGGCCCCAAATCCCTAAGACTACCGCAAAATGCCATCACCAGTAGATGTCAGGGGGAATGAGGGGCACCCAGCAGGGACACCCTGAAGTCTCATGGTTTCCATCAGGCTTTCCCAAGGGCAGAGGTGGGTGGGAGAGTGGAAAAGCAGCATTACTTTTTACGTTTTCTTCCTACATCTCCCTCTTCTGAGCTCCTTGTCCCTGGGTGTTTGTTCTTGCCTGTGGCCCCTGTTCCTGATGGGCTCCAGGTGTGGCCAGTGGGGCTAATGGCATGACTGGCCCTGCTGTGGACTATAAAGGGGCTGCCTGAGGGAGCTGGTAAAGGGGAACTGGCTGAGGAGGAGCTGGAGGTGCCTCCAGCATGGAATGGCTGGTCCCTGTGGTGAAGAAGGGTTCCTCTGAGCTGTCCGTGATGGAGCAGACCACCAGCATGTGTTGCCAAGAGCTTGGTGCCTGCATCGGCTGTGTGTGAGCCGCTGGCCAGCCTGGCAGTGGAGGGGAGTTGAGAGAAAAGTGTTGGGGCACTGAAGGTCTGAGCCGGTGCTGGGAGCTGGGGTGAGTCACATGTTCTCCCATGCACATCCTGGTCCATCTCTGCTGCCCTGCCTGTCGCTCCTTCCGCTGCCTGGGAAAGGGCTGCCCAGGGATGGGGAGGGCCAACGATGGCTTTCTGTCCTGGCCACTTTGCTGTGGAAGCCTGCCAGGCACCCTGCTGCCATTCCGATGGCACTGGGGCTTCCCCTCAAGCCAGGGGGAGGTGGCAGGGCTGGAAGAAAGTGGAGGCTGAGATGGGGTGCGAAGTCAGGGAAAATGTGGAAATCAAGAGTGGGTGGAAATGGTGTCACTTTTTACATTGTCTTTGTAAGGCTCCCTCTTTTTGTCTTCCTGACCCTATGTGTTAGTTCTTGCCTCTGTTTCTTTTCCCCTATTGCTTTACAATATTTGCCTGTCCCTCGTCTTGTCCTTGCCTTGTGGTCCTGCTGGTGCCTTTGGACTCTTTCTCCTGCTCCTCCTCTCTCTTATGTATTCCTCCACCTCTCCCTGGGTTTTTTGCTCAGTGTCCCAGTACTCCTCTCTCTATGCTACTGTCCTGCTCCCTGTCCCTCCCCTGTTTGCAGCATCCCGTTTACTGGCTGCCTGTCCCCCACCTCTTCTCTATCTTCCTCCTGTTTTTTCCCTTCTCTCCTGCTGTCCTGCTGCGTTTGAGCACTGAGCCTTGTAGCCAGCTCAGTGCCAGGATTTGTTCTGGGCAGAGGTGAGTAAACTTTTCCTGCCTCCTCTGTGCCCCTGGATGGTATTCAAGCCCCTGGGTGCAGAGCTCGTGGCTGTGAGCAGGTGCCAGGGAGGGGGCCATGTGCTGTGGGGATTTGGCCAGGCCCCTGTTCCTGACGGGCTCCAGCTGGGGCAGGTGTGGCCAGTGAGGCTAATGATGGGGCTGGCCCTGCTTTGGGCTAGGAAGGGGGCTGCCTGGGCATGCCTGCCTGCAGGAGGTGGCTGAGGAGTCAAACCAAGGGGCTTCCACAGGCAGCTGTCTCTAGCCGGTCCCTGTGGCAAGGAAGGATCCCTCCCAGCCGTCCCCAACAGAGCACGCCACCAGCACACGACACCAGGACCCTGGCGGCTCTGTTGGCCACACGTGTGAGCTGCTGCATGTCCAGGAAACCTCGTGAGAGAAGTGCATTGAGTCACGCACCGCTTACTCCTAAGGTCAGGCAGCTGGCACTGTGGAGGAGGAAGGGGCAGAAGCAGAGAGAAAAGCCTCGGGGCGGTGAAGGTCTGCCGTTGGCACCAGGAGCCACGTGTCCCCTCGTGTGTGTCCGGGCCCATCCCTGCCCTGGTTCTGCAGGTCTCTGCCTGCCTCCTTGCCTGTCCCTGCTTCTGTCTGCCTTTCAGGCTGTCTAGTTCCCCAAAGCTTTTTGCTCTTCTGCTAGCATTGCCCTGTAAAGTATCACCTTCTACCTTTCCTTTCTATGTCTCTTCCTTTCTGGCACCCCACCAGCTCTGATTTCATTCTTCCTCGTTGCTTGTGACAATGGCATTTCTAGGTCTCCCTCTCTCGGTGTCTCCGTTTATTCAGTTCCCTGTGATTGTGGGAAGGGTGGTGGTCGGGGTCTGGGTCTCTGCTCAGGGAGCTCATTCTGCTCTGAGGTTGCTGTGGTGTGGGTGCTCTGTTGGTGCTATCAGCGGTGGCAGTTTGGGAGCTGGCTGGGCTGTGTGGGTATTGCGGTTTGGACACGGAGAGAAGCAGAAGCATCTGAGGTAAGAGTTGTGGGACTGGGCAAGGTCCAGCAGCACATAGAGAGTGCCATTGGATGCCGGTTTGTTGGTTTTGATGTCAGCAATTTTATACTGAGTGTTCAGGGGTGGCAAGATACTTTAAAAACACAGAATTTTTTTTAACTGAATTTTTTTTGTTCTAGCTGCACTGGATTTTCCTGGAACTCTGGACTTCATGCAGGATGTAACCTTGTTTTTTTCCCTAGTTTGGCTGACAGCTTTTCCCTTAATAGGACTGAAGGTGAGATTATTAGGTATTAGAATGTGCAACATGTATGCACCTGTATATGCCACTCCCTATCCACCTGTCCATGCCTCATTCAGAAGATGGCGGCGCCATACCCCCCCCCCCCCCCCCCCGCCCCCTCCAAGCACCGTCCGCAGCTCCGGAGAGAAATGACGCGGATGCGGCCCCGAGACGGCGGTGCCGCCACCGCGGCCGCCGTCGGCACTCGTTTCGCGGGGGACTCACCGGCTCCTCCAGGGCTCCGGCAGGCTCCCGCCGCTTCCCCGCGGTCCTCCATGATGCCGGAAGTGCCCCTCAGTCCTCCGAACTTGCGCTCTATGGGCCCGCAGTCCTCCAGGATGCCCAAGTGCCGGTTCGGTGCGGGGGGCCCTGGAGTAGATGAGCCCCGGGCTCTGCCCAGGGAGCTCCTTCTGGGCAAGGCGAGAGCTGTGGGACTGGGCAGGGTCCAGCGGCATCCACAGGAGAGAGCGCCCTGGGATGCAGCTTGGGTTTTGGGTGTGTTTTTTTTTTTTGTTTTTTTTTTTTTTTTTTTTTACGTCGGCAGTTTCCTAGGGGGTGTTCAGGGGTGACAGGAGGGTTTTAAAACACATAGCCTTTTTTTTAACTGATAGTTTTGGTGCTGTTTTGTTCTAGGTGCACTGGTTTTTCCCGGAATTCTGAACTTCCTGCAGGATGGCAACTTGGTTTTTGTGAGGAGTGTTTGTGACCGCATTTCCCTTCCTGGGACTTGAAGGTGAGACTATCGAGCAGCCGTGAGGATGCGCACCACGTCTGCACCTGTCTATGCCCCCCCATCCCTCCGTCTTGCGGCTATACGTCGGGTCATCTTCTGAGCTATACGTCGGGACGTCTGTTGGTCTCTACGTCGGAACGTATGTTGGTTTCTACGTCTGGCTTGACGTTAATTTCAGCTCTACTTCGGAATGTCTTTTGGGATATACGTCGGGACGTGTGTTGGGCTCTATGTCGGGACATCTCTCGGGCTCTACGTCAGGACGTCTTTTAGGCTCTACGTCCGGCTGTAGCTCACTTTTGGCTCTACGTCGGAACGTCTGTTGGTCTCTACTTCGATATGTCTGGCTTGAGCTCGCTTTCGGCTCTATGTCGGGACGTATGTTGAGTTCTACAACTGGACATGTGTTGGGCTCTGCGTCGGGACGTCTGTTAGGCTCTATGTCGGGACATCTCTTGGGCTCTACGTCGGGACATCTGTTGGGATCAACGTCGGGACGTTTGTTGGGTTGTAGGTCGGGAAGTCTGGCTTGAGCTTGCTTTCGCCTCTAAGTCGGGACGTCTGTTGGGCTCTACATCTGGT
This sequence comes from Leptosomus discolor, assembly GCF_034619465.1. Classification (NCBI taxonomy): domain Eukaryota; kingdom Metazoa; phylum Chordata; class Aves; order Leptosomiformes; family Leptosomidae; genus Leptosomus; species Leptosomus discolor. The sequence goes on from NW_028237819.1 coordinate 1,586,466, forward strand.
TTAGCTTACTTTCAGCTCTGCGTCGGGACGTGCGTTGGGCTCTGCGTCTGTAGTTAGCTTACTTTCAGCTCTGCGTCGGGACGTGCGTTGGGCTCTGCGTCGGGACGTGCGTTGGGCTCTGCGTCGGGACGTGCGTTGGGCTCTGCGTCGGGACGTGCGTTGGGCTCTGCGTCGGGACGTGCGTTGGGCTCTGCGTCGGGACGTGCGTTGGGCTCTGCGTCGGGACGTGCGTTGGGCTCTGCGTCGGGACGTGCGTTGGGCTCTGCGTCGGGACGTGCGTTGGGCTCTGCGTCGGGACGTGCGTTGGGCTCTGCGTCGGGACGTGCGTTGGGCTCTGCGTCGGGACGTGCGTTGGGCTCTGCGTCTGTAGTTAGCTAACTTTCAGCTCTACGTCGGGACGTGCGTCGGGGCTCTGCGTCTGTAGTTAGCTAACTTTCAGCTCTACGTCGGGACGTGCGTCGGGGCTCTGCGTCGGGACGTGCGTCGGGGCTCTGCGTCGGGACGTGCGTCGGGGCTCTGCGTCGGGACGTGCGTCGGGGCTCTGCGTCGGGACGTGCGTCGGGACGTGCGTCGGGACGTGCGTCGGGACGTGCGTCGGGGCTCTGCGTCGGGACGTGCGTCGGGGCTCTGCGTCGGGACGTGCGTCGGGGCTCTGCGTCGGGACGTGCGTCGGGGCTCTGCGTCGGGACGTGCGTCGGGGCTCTGCGTCGGGGCTCTGCGTCGGGACGTGCGTCGGGGCTCTGCGTCGGGACGTGCGTCGGGGCTCTGCGTCGGGACGTGCGTCGGGGCTCTGCGTCGGGACGTGCGTCGGGGCTCTGCGTCGGGACGTGCGTCGGGGCTCTGCGTCTGTAGTTAGCTAACTTTCAGCTCTACGTCGGGACGTGCGTCGGGGCTCTGCGTCTGTAGTTAGCTAACTTTCAGCTCTACGTCGGGACGTGCGTCGGGGCTCTGCGTCTGTAGTTAGCTAACTTTCAGCTCTACGTCGGGACGTGCGTCGGGGCTCTGCGTCTGTAGTTAGCTAACTTTCAGCTCTACGTCGGGACGTGCGTCGGGGCTCTGCGTCTGTAGTTAGCTAACTTTCAGCTCTACGTCGGGACGTGCGTCGGGGCTCTGCGTCGGGACGTGCGTTGGGCTCTCCGTCGGGACGTGCGTCGGGGCTCTGCGTCGGGACGTGCGTTGGGCTCTGCGTCTGTAGTTAGCTAACTTTCAGCTCTACGTCGGGACGTGCGTCGGGGCTCTGCGTCTGTAGTTAGCTAACTTTCAGCTCTACGTCGGGACGTGCGTCGGGGCTCTGCGTCTGTAGTTAGCTAACTTTCAGCTCTACGTCGGGACGTGCGTCGGGGCTCTGCGTCTGTAGTTAGCTAACTTTCAGCTCTACGTCGGGACGTGCGTCGGGGCTCTGCGTCTGTAGTTAGCTAACTTTCAGCTCTACGTCGGGACGTGCGTCGGGGCTCTGCGTCTGTAGTTAGCTAACTTTCAGCTCTACGTCGGGACGTGCGTCGGGGCTCTGCGTCTGTAGTTAGCTAACTTTCAGCTCTACGTCGGGACGTGCGTCGGGGCTCTGCGTCTGTAGTTAGCTAACTTTCAGCTCTACGTCGGGACGTGCGTCGGGGCTCTGCGTCGGGACGTGCGTCGGGGCTCTGCGTCGGGACGTGCGTCGGGGCTCTGCGTCGGGACGTGCGTCGGGGCTCTGCGTCGGGACGTGCGTCGGGGCTCTGCGTCGGGACGTGCGTCGGGGCTCTCCGTCGGGACGTGCGTCGGGGCTCTGCGTCGGGACGTGCGTTGGGCTCTGCGTCGGGACGTGCGTCGGGGCTCTGCGTCGGGACGTGCGTTGGGCTCTGCGTCTGTAGTTAGCTAACTTTCAGCTCTACGTCGGGACGTGCGTTGGGCTCTGCGTCTGTAGTTAGCTAACTTTCAGCTCTACGTCGGGACGTGCGTTGGGCTCTGCGTCTGTAGTTAGCTAACTTTCAGCTCTACGTCGGGACGTGCGTTGGGCTCTGCGTCTGTAGTTAGCTAACTTTCAGCTCTACGTCGGGACGTGCGTTGGGCTCTGCGTCGGGACGTGCGTTGGGCTCTGCGTCGGGACGTGCGTCGGGACTTGCGTTGGGCTCTGCGTCGGGACGTGCGTTGGGCTCTGCGTCGGGACGTGCGTTGGGCTCTGCGTCGGGACGTGCGTTGGGCTCTGCGTCGGGACGTGCGTTGGGCTCTGCGTCGGGACGTGCGTTGGGCTCTGCGTCTGTAGTTAGCTAACTTTCAGCTCTACGTCGGGACGTGCGTCGGGGCTCTGCGTCTGTAGTTAGCTAACTTTCAGCTCTACGTCGGGACGTGCGTCGGGGCTCTGCGTCGGGACGTGCGTCGGGGCTCTGCGTCGGGACGTGCGTCGGGGCTCTGCGTCGGGACGTGCGTCGGGGCTCTGCGTCGGGACGTGCGTCGGGACGTGCGTCGGGACGTGCGTCGGGGCTCTGCGTCGGGACGTGCGTCGGGGCTCTGCGTCGGGACGTGCGTCGGGGCTCTGCGTCGGGACGTGCGTCGGGGCTCTGCGTCGGGACGTGCGTCGGGGCTCTGCGTCGGGACGTGCGTCGGGGCTCTGCGTCTGTAGTTAGCTAACTTTCAGCTCTACGTCGGGACGTGCGTCGGGGCTCTGCGTCTGTAGTTAGCTAACTTTCAGCTCTACGTCGGGACGTGCGTCGGGGCTCTGCGTCTGTAGTTAGCTAACTTTCAGCTCTACGTCGGGACGTGCGTCGGGGCTCTGCGTCTGTAGTTAGCTAACTTTCAGCTCTACGTCGGGACGTGCGTCGGGGCTCTGCGTCTGTAGTTAGCTAACTTTCAGCTCTACGTCGGGACGTGCGTCGGGGCTCTGCGTCTGTAGTTAGCTAACTTTCAGCTCTACGTCGGGACGTGCGTCGGGGCTCTGCGTCGGGACGTGCGTTGGGCTCTGCGTCGGGACGTGCGTCGGGGCTCTGCGTCGGGACGTGCGTCGGGGCTCTGCGTCGGGACGTGCGTCGGGGCTCTGCGTCGGGACGTGCGTCGGGGCTCTGCGTCGGGACGTGCGTCGGGGCTCTGCGTCGGGACGTGCGTCGGGGCTCTGCGTCGGGACGTGCGTCGGGGCTCTGCGTCGGGACGTGCGTCGGGGCTCTGCGTCGGGACGTGCGTCGGGGCTCTGCGTCGGGACGTGCGTTGGGCTCTGCGTCTGTAGTTAGCTAACTTTCAGCTCTACGTCGGGACGTGCGTTGGGCTCTGCGTCTGTAGTTAGCTAACTTTCAGCTCTACGTCGGGACGTGCGTTGGGCTCTGCGTCTGTAGTTAGCTAACTTTCAGCTCTACGTCGGGACGTGCGTTGGGCTCTGCGTCGGGACGTGCGTTGGGCTCTGCGTCGGGATGTGCGTCGGGACGTGCGTCGGGACGTGCGTCGGGACGCGCGTCGGGACGTGCGTCGGGACGCGCGTCGGGACGTGCGTCGGGACGCGCGTCGGGACGCGCGTCGGGACGTGCGTCGGGACGTGCGTCGGGACGTGCGTCGGGACGTGCGTCGGGACGTGCGTCGGGACGTGCGTCGGGACGTGCTTCGGGACGTGCGTCGGGACGTGCGTCGGGCTCTGCGTCGGGACGTGCGTCGGGCTCTGCGTCGGGACGTGCGTCGGGCTCTGCGTCTGTAGTTAGCTAACTTTCAGCTCTACGTCGGGACGTGCGTCGGGCTCTGCGTCTGTAGTTAGCTAACTTTCAGCTCTGCGTCGGGACGTGCGTTGGGCTCTGCGTCGGGACGTGCGTTGGGCTCTGCGTCGGGACGTGCGTTGGGCTCTGCGTCGGGACGTGCGTTGGGCTCTGCGTCGGGACGTGCGTTGGGCTCTGCGTCGGGACGTGCGTTGGGCTCTGCGTTGGGATTTAGCTTACTTTAAGCTCTACGTCGGGACGTGCGTTGGGCTCTACGTCTGTAGTTAGCTAACTTTCAGCTCTACGTCGGGACGTGCGTTGGGCTCTACGTCTGTAGTTAGCTAACTTTCAGCTCTACGTCGGGACGTGCGTTGGGCTCTGCGTCGGGACGTGCGTTGGGCTCTGCGTCGGGATTTACCTTACTTTCAGCTCTGCGTCGGGACGTGCGTTGGGCTCTGCGTCGGGACGTGCGTTGGGCTCTGCGTCGGGACGTGCGTTGGGCTCTGCGTCGGGACGTGCGTTGGGCTCTGCGTCGGGACGTGCGTTGGGCTCTGCGTCGGGATTTAGCTTACTTTCAGCTCTGCGTCGGGACGTGCGTTGGGCTCTGCGTCGGGATTTAGCTTACTTTCAGCTCTGCGTCGGGACGTGCGTTGGGCTCTGCGTCGGGATTTAGCTTACTTTCAGCTCTGCGTCGGGACGTGCGTTGGGCTCTGCGTCGGGATTTAGCTTACTTTCAGCTCTGCGTCGGGACGTGCGTTGGGCTCTGCGTCGGGATTTAGCTTACTTTCAGCTCTGCGTCGGGACGTGCGTTGGGCTCTGCGTCGGGATTTAGCTTACTTTCAGCTCTGCGTCGGGACGTGCGTTGGGCTCTGCGTCGGGACGTGCGTTGGGCTCTGCGTCGGGACGTGCGTTGGGCTCTGCGTCGGGACGTGCGTTGGGCTCTGCGTCGGGACGTGCGTTGGGCTCTGCGTCGGGACGTGCGTTGGGCTCTGCGTCGGGACGTGCGTTGGGCTCTGCGTCGGGACGTGCGTTGGGCTCTGCGTCGGGACGTGCGTTGGGCTCTGCGTCGGGACGTGCGTTGGGCTCTGCGTCGGGACGTGCGTTGGGCTCTGCGTCGGGACGTGCGTTGGGCTCTGCGTCGGGACGTGCGTTGGGCTCTGCGTTGGGATTTAGCTTACTTTAAGCTCTACGTCGGGACGTGCGTTGGGCTCTACGTGATGACGTGCGTTGGCCTCTAAGTCGGGACGTGCGTTGGCCTCTAAGTCGGGACGTGCGTTGGCCTCTAAGTCGGGACGTGCGTTGGCCTCTAAGTCGGGACGTGCGTTGGCCTCTAAGTCGGGACGTGCGTTGGCCTCTAAGTCGGGACGTGCGTTGGCCTCTAAGTCGGGACGTGCGTTGGCCTCTAAGTCGGGACGTGCGTTGGCCTCTAAGTCGGGACGTGCGTTGGCCTCTAAGTCGGGACGTGCGTTGGCCTCTAAGTCGGGACGTGCGTTGGCCTCTAAGTCGGGACGTGCGTTGGCCTCTAAGTCGGGACGTGCGTTGGCCTCTAAGTCGGGACGTGCGTTGGCCTCTAAGTCGGGACGTGCGTTGGCCTCTAAGTCGGGACGTGCGTTGGCCTCTAAGTCGGGACGTGCGTTGGCCTCTAAGTCGGGACGTGCGTTGGCCTCTAAGTCGGGACGTGCGTTGGCCTCTAAGTCGGGACGTGCGTTGGCCTCTAAGTCGGGACGTGCGTTGGCCTCTAAGTCGGGACGTGCGTTGGCCTCTAAGTCGGGACGTGCGTTGGCCTCTAAGTCGGGACGTGCGTTGGCCTCTACGTCGGGACGTGCGTTGGCCTCTACGTCGGGACGTGCGTTGGCCTCTACGTCGGGACGTGCGTTGGCCTCTACGTCGGGATTTAGCTTACTTTCAGCTCTACGTCGGGACGTGCGTTGGCCTCTACGTCGGGACGTGCGTTGGCCTCTACGTCGGGACGTGCGTTGGCCTCTACGTCGGGACGTGCGTTGGCCTCTACGTCGGGACGTGCGTTGGCCTCTACGTCGGGACGTGCGTTGGCCTCTACGTCTGTAGTTAGCTAACTTTCAGCTCTACGTCGGGACGTGCGTTGGGCGCTACATCGGAACGTGCGTTGGGCTCTACGTCGGGACGTGCGTTGGGCTCTACGTCGGGACGTGCGTTGGGCGCTACGTCGGGACGTGCGTTGGGCGCTACGTCGGGACGTGCGTTGGGCGCTACGTCGGGACGTGCGTTGGGCTCTACGTCGGGATTTAGCTTACTTTCAGGTCTACGTCGGGACGTGCGTTGGGCTCTACGTCGGGACGTGCGTTGGGCTCTACGTCGGGACGTGCGTTGGGCTCTACGTCGGGACGTGCGTTGGGCTCTACGTCGGGATTTAGCTTACTTTCAGCTCTACGTCGGGACGTGCGTTGGCCTCTAAGTCGGGACGTGCGTTGGGCTCTACGTCGGGATTTAGCTTACTTTCAGCTCTAAGTCGGGACGTGCGTTGGCCTCTAAGTCGGGACGTGCGTTGGGCTCTAAGTCGGGACGTGCGTTGGGCTCTAAGTCGGGACGTGCGTTGGGCTCTACGTCAGGATTTAGCTTACTTTCAGCTCTACGTCGGGACGTGCGTTGGCCTCTACGTCGGGACGTGCGTTGGCCTCTACGTCGGGACATGCGTTGGCCTCTACGTCGGGACGTGCGTTGGGCTCTACGTCGGGATTTAGCTTACTTTCAGCTCTACGTCGGGACGTGCGTTGGCCTCTACGTCGGGACGTGCGTTGGCCTCTACGTCGGGACGTGCGTTGGCCTCTACGTCGGGACGTGCGTTGGGCTCTACATCTGTAGTTAGCTAACTTTCAGTTCTACGTCGGGACGTGCGTTGGGCTCTACGTCTGTAGTTAGCTAACTTTCAGCTCTACGTCGGGACGTGCGTTGGGCGCTACGTCGGAACTTGCGTTGGGCTCTACGTCGGGACGTGCGTTGGGCGCTACGTCGGGACGTGCGTTGGGCGCTACGTCGGGACGTGCGTTGGGCTCTACGTCGGGACGTGCGTTGGGCTCTACGTCGGGACGTGCGTTGGGCTCTACGTCGGGATTTAGCTTACTTTCAGGTCTACGTCGGGACGTGCGTTGGGCTCTACGTCGGGACGTGCGTTGGGCACTACGTCGGGACGTGCGTTGGGCTCTACTTCGGGATTTAGCTTACTTTCAGGTCTACGTCGGGACGTGCGTTGGGCTCTACGTCGGGACGTGCGTTGGGCTCTACGTCGGGACGTGCGTTGGGCTCTACGTCGGGACGTGCGTTGGGCTCTACGTCGGGACGTGCGTTGGGCTCTACGTCGGGACGTGCGTTGGGCTCTACGTCGGGACGTGCGTTGGGCTCTACGTCGGGACGTGCGTTGGGCTCTACGTCGGGACGTGCGTTGGGCTCTACGTCGGGACGTGCGTTGGGCTCTACGTCGGGACGTGCGTTGGGCTCTACGTCGGGACGTGCGTTGGGCTCTACGTCGGGACGTGCGTTGGGCTCTACGTCGGGACGTGCGTTGGGCTCTACGTCGGGACGTGCGTTGGGCTCTACGTTGGGATTTAGCTTACTTTCAGCTCTACGTCGGGACGTGCGTTGGGCTCTACGTCGGGACGTGCGTTGGGCTCTACGTCGGGATTTAGCTTCCTTTCAGCTCTACGTCGGGACGTGCGTTGGGCGCTAAGTCGGGACGTGCGTTGGGCGCTACGTCGGGACGTGCGTTGGGCGCTACGTCGGGACGTGCGTTGGGCGCTACGTCGGGACGTGCGTTGGGCTCTACGTCGGGATTTAGCTTACTTTCAGGTCTACGTCGGGACGTGCGTTGGGCTCTACGTCGGGACGTGCGTTGGGCTCTACGTCGGGACGTGCGTTGGGCTCTACGTCGGGACGTGCGTTGGGCTCTACGTCGGGACGTGCGTTGGGCTCTACGTCGGGACGTGCGTTGGGCTCTACGTCGGGACGTGCGTTGGGCTCTACGTCGGGATTTAGCTTCCTTTCAGCTCTACGTCGGGACGTGCGTTGGGCGCTAAGTCGGGACGTGCGTTGGGCGCTACGTCGGGACGTGCGTTGGGCGCTACGTCGGGACGTGCGTTGGGCGCTACGTCGGGACGTGCGTTGGGCTCTACGTCGGGATTTAGCTTACTTTCAGGTCTACGTCGGGACGTGCGTTGGGCTCTACGTCGGGACGTGCGTTGGGCTCTACGTCGGGACGTGCGTTGGGCTCTACGTCGGGACGTGCGTTGGGCTCTACGTCGGGACGTGCGTTGGGCTCTACGTCGGGATTTAGCTTACTTTCAGCTCTACGTCGGGACGTGCGTTGGGCTCTACGTCGGGACGTGCGTTGGGCTCTACGTCGGGACGTGCGTTGGGCTCTATGTCGGGATTTAGCTTATCTTCAGCTCTACGTCGGGACGTGCGTTGGCCTCTACGTCGGGACGTGCGTTGGCCTCTACGTCGGGACGTGCGTTGGCCTCTACGTCGGGATTTAGCTTACTTTCAGCTCTACGTCGGGACGTGCGTTGGCCTCTACGTCGGGACGTGCGTTGGGCGCTACGTCGGGACGTGCGTTGGGCTCTACGTCGGGATTTAGCTTACTTTCAGGTCTACGTCGGGACGTGCGTTGGGCTCTACGTCGGGACGTGCGTTGGGCTCTACGTCGGGATTTAGCTTACTTTCAGCTCTACGTCGGGACGTGCGTTGGGCTCTACGTCGGGACGTGCGTTGGGCTCTACGTCGGGACGTGCGTTGGGCACTACGTCGGGACGTGCGTTGGGCTCTACTTCGGGATTTAGCTTACTTTCAGGTCTACGTCGGGACGTGCGTTGGGCTCTACGTCGGGACGTGCGTTGGGCTCTACGTCGGGACGTGCGTTGGGCTCTACGTTGGGATTTAGCTTACTTTCAGCTCTACGTCGGGACGTGCGTTGGGCTCTACGTCGGGACGTGCGTTGGGCTCTACGTCGGGACGTGCGTTGGGCTCTACGTCAGGATTTAGCTTACTTTCAGCTCTACGTCGGGACATGCGTTGGCCTCTACGTCGGGACGTGCGTTGGGCGCTACGTCGGGACGTGCGTTGGGCGCTACGTCGGGACGTGCGTTGGCCTCTACGTCGGGACGTGCGTTGGCCTCTACGTCGGGACGTGCGTTGGCCTCTACGTCGGGATTTAGCTTACTTTCAGCTCTACGTCGGGACGTGCGTTGGGCTCTACGTCGGGACGTGCGTTGGGCTCTACGTCGGGACGTGCGTTGGGCTCTACGTCGGGACGTGCGTTGGGCTCTACGTCGGGACGTGCGTTGGGCTCTACGTCGGGACGTGCGTTGGTTTCTACGTCGGGACGCGCGTTGGGCTCTTCGTCTGTAGTTAGCTAAATTTCAGCTCTACGTCGGGACGCGCGTTGGGCTCTTCGTCTGTAGTTAGCTAAGTTTCAGCTCTACGTCGGGACGTGCGTTGGGCTCTACGTCGGGACGTGCGTTGGGCTCTACGTCGGGACGTGCGTTGGGCTCTACGTCGGGACGTGCGTTGGGCTCTACGTCGGGACGTGCGTTGGGCTCTACGTCGGGACGTGCGTTGGGCTCTACGTCGGGACGTGCGTTGGTTTCTACGTCGGGACGCGCGTTGGGCTCTTCGTCTGTAGTTAGCTAAATTTCAGCTCTACGTCGGGACGCGCGTTGGGCTCTTCGTCTGTAGTTAGCTAAGTTTCAGCTCTACGTCGGGACGTGCGTTGGGCTCTACGTCGGGACGTGCGTTGGGCTCTACGTCGGGACGTGCGTTGGGCTCTACGTCGGGACGTGCGTTGGGCTCTACGTCGGGACGTGCGTTCGGCTCTACGTCGGGATTTAGCTTACTTTCAGCTCTACGTCGGGACGTGCGTTGGGCTCTACGTCGGGACGTGCGTTGGGCTCTACGTCGGGACGTGCGTTGGGCACTACGTCGGGACGTGCGTTGGGCTCTACGTCGGGACGTGCGTTGGGCTCTACGTCGGGACGTGCGTTGGGCTCTACGTCGGGACGTGCGTTGGGCTCTACGTCGGGACGTGCGTTGGGCTCTACGTCGGGACGTGCGTTGGGCTCTACGTCGGGATTTAGCTTATTTTCAGCTCTACGTCGGGACGTGCGTTGGGCTCTACGTCGGGACGTGCGTTGGGCACTACGTCGGGACGTGCGTTGGGCTCTACTTCGGGATTTAGCTTACTTTCAGGTCTACGTCGGGACGTGCGTTGGCCTCTACGTCGGGACGTGCGTTGGCCTCTACGTCGGGACGTGCGTTGGCCTCTACGTCGGGATTTAGCTTACTTTCAGCTCTACGTCGGGACGTGCGTTGGGCGCTACGTCGGGACGTGCGTTGGGCGCTAGGTCGGGACGTGCGTTGGGCGTTGCTTCGGGACGTGCGTTGGGCGCTACATCGGGATTTAGCTTACTTTCAGCTCTACGTCGGGACGTGCGTTGGCCTCTACGTCGGGACGTGCGTTGGCCTCTACTTCGGGATTTAGCTTACTTTCAGCTCTACGTCGGGACGTGCGTTGGGCTCTACGTCGGGACTTGCGTTGGGCTCTACGTCGGGATTTAGCTTACTTTCAGCTCTACGTCGGGACGTGCGTTGGGCTCTACGTCGGGACGTGCGTTGGGCTCTACGTCGGGACGTGCGTTGGGCTCTACGTTTGTAGTTAGCTAACTTTCAGCTCTACGTCGGGACGTGCGTTGGGCTCTACGTTTGTAGTTAGCTAACTTTCAGCTCTACGTCGGGACGTGCGTTGGGCTCTACGTCGGGACGTGCGTTGGGCTCTACGTCGGGATTTAGCTTACTTTCAGCTCTACGTCGGGACGTGCGTTGGGCTCTACGTCGGGACGTGCGTTGGGCACTACGTCGGGACGTGCGTTGGGCTCTACTTCGGGATTTAGCTTACTTTCAGGTCTACGTCGGGACGTGCGTTGGCCTCTACGTCGGGATGTGCGTTGGCCTCTACGTCGGGATTTAGCTTACTTTCAGCTCTACGTCGGGACGTGCGTTGGGCGCTACGTCGGGACGTGCGTTGGGCGCTAGGTCGGGACGTGCGTTGGGCGTTGCTTCGGGACGTGCGTTGGGCGCTACGTCGGGATTTAGCTTACTTTGAGCTCTACGTCGGGACGTGCGTTGGCCTCTACGTCGGGACGTGCGTTGGCCTCTACGTCGGGACGTGCGTTGGCCTCTACTTCGGGATTTAGCTTACTTTCAGCTCTACGTCGGGACGTGCGTTGGGCTCTACGTCGGGACTTGCGTTGGGCTCTACGTCGGGATTTAGCTTACTTTCAGCTCTACGTCGGGACGTGCGTTGGGCTCTACGTCGGGATTTAGCTTACTTTCAGCTCTACGTCGGGACGTGCGTTGGGCTCTACGTCGGGACGTGCGTTGGCCTCTACGTCGGGACGTGCGTTGGCCTCTACGTCGGGACGTGCGTTGGCCTCTACGTCGGGATTTAGCTTACCTTCAGCTCTACGTCGCGACGTGCGTTGGGCTCTACGTCGGGACGTGCGTTGGGCTCTACGTCGGGACGTGCGTTGGGCTCTACGTCGGGACACGCGTTGGGCTCTACGTCGGGACACGCGTTGGGCTCTACGTCGGGACACGCGTTGGGCTCTTCGTCTGTAGTTAGCTAACTTTCAGCTCTACGTCGGGACGCGCGTTGGGCTCTTCGTCTGTAGTTAGCTAACTTTCAGCTCTACGTCGGGATGTGCGTTGGGCTCTACGTCGGGACGTGCGTTGGGCTCTACGTCGGGACGTGCGTTGGGCTCTAGGTCGGGATTTAGCTTACTTTCAGCTCTACGTCGGGACGTGCATTGGGCGCTACGTCGGGACGTGCGTTGGGTTCTACGTCGGGACGTGCGTTGGGCTCTACGTCGGGACGTGCGTTGGGCTCTACGTCGGGACGTGCGTTGGGCTCTACATCAGGATTTAGCTTACTTTCAGCTCTACGTCGGGACGTGCGGTGGGCTCTACGTCGGGACGTGCGGTGGGCTCTACGTCGGGACGTGCGGTGGGCTCTACGTCGGGACGTGCGGTGGGCTCTACGTCGGGACGTGCGGTGGGCTCTACGTCGGGACGTGCGTTGGGCTCTACGTCGGGACGTGCGTTGGGCTCTACGTCGGGACGTGCGTTGGGCTCTACGTCGGGATTTAGCTTACTTTCAGCTCTACGTCGGGACGTGCGTTGGGCTCTACGTCGGGACGTGCGTTGGGCTCTACGTCGGGACATGCGTTGGGCTCTACGTCTGTAGTTAGCTAACTTTCTGCTCTACGTCGGGACGTGCGTTGGGCTCTACGTCTGTAGTTAGGTAACTTTCAGCTCTACGTCGGGACGTGCGTTGGGCTCTACGTCTGTAGTTAGGTAACTTTCAGCTCTACGTCGGGACGTGCGTTGGGCGCTACGTCGGGACGTGCGTTGGGCTCTACGTCGGGACGTGCGTTGGGCTCTACGTCGGGACGTGCGTTGGGCTCTACGTCGGGACGTGCGTTGGGCTCTAAGTCGGGACGTGCGTTGGGCTCTACCTCGGGATTTAGCTTAATTTCATCTCTACGTCGAGACGTGCGTTGGCCTCTACGTCGGGACGTGCGTTGGCCTCTACGTCGGGACGTGCGTTGGCCTCTACATCGGGACGTGCGTTGGGCTCTACGTCGGGACGTGCGTTGGGCTCTACGTCGGGATTTAGCTTACTTTCAGCTCTACGTCGGGACGTGCGTTGGGCTCTACGTCGGGACGTGCGTTGGGCTCTACGTCGGGACGTGCGTTGGGCTCTACGTCGGGACGTGCGTTGGGCTCTACGTCGGGACGTGCGTTGGGCTCTACGTCGGGACGTGCGTTGGGCTCTACGTCGGGACGCGCGTTGGGCTCTACGTCGGGACGCGCGTTGGGCTCTACGTCTGTAGTTAGCTAACTTTCAGCTCTACGTCGGGACGCGCGTTGGGCTCTTCGTCTGTAGTTAGCTAACTTTCAGCTCTACGTCGGGACGTGCGTTGGGCTCTACGTTGGGACGTGCGTTGGGCTCTACGTCGGGACGTGCGTTGGGTTCTACGTCGGGACGTGCGTTGAGCTCTACGTCGGGATTTAGCTTACTTTCAGCTCTACGTCAGGACGTGCGTTAGGCTCTACGTCGGGACGTGCGTTGGGCTCTACGTCGGGACGTGCGTTGGGCTCTACGTCGGGATTTAGCTTACTTTCAGCTCTACGTCGGGACGTGCGTTGGGCTCTACGTCGGGACGTGCGTTGGGCTCTACGTCGGGACGTGCGTTGGGCTCTACGTCTGTAGTTAGCTAACTTTCAGTTCTACGTCGGGACGTGCGTTGGGCTCTGCGTCGGGACGTGCGTTGGGCTCTGCGTCGGGACGTGCGTTGGGCTCTGCGTCGGGACGTGCGTTGGGCTCTGCGTCGGGACGTGCGTTGGGCTCTGCGTCGGGACGTGCGTTGGGCTCTGCGTCGGGACGTGCGTTGGGCTCTGCGTCTGTAGTTAGCTAACTTTCAGCTCTACGTCGGGACGTGCGTTGGGCTCTGCGTCGGGACGTGCGTTGGGCTCTGCGTCGGGACGTGCGTTGGGCTCTGCGTCGGGACGTGCGTTGGGCTCTGCGTCTGTAGTTAGCTAACTTTCAGCTCTACGTCGGGACGTGCGTTGGGCTCTGCGTCTGTAGTTAGCTAACTTTCAGCTCTACGTCGGGACGTGCGTTGGGCTCTGCGTCTGTAGTTAGCTAACTTTCAGCTCTACGTCGGGACGTGCGTTGGGCTCTGCGTCTGTAGTTAGCTAACTTTCAGCTCTACGTCGGGACGTGCGTTGGGCTCTGCGTCTGTAGTTAGCTAACTTTCAGCTCTACGTCGGGACGTGCGTTGGGCTCTGCGTCTGTAGTTAGCTAACTTTCAGCTCTGCGTCGGGACGTGCGTTGGGCTCTGCGTCGGGACGTGCGTTGGGCTCTGCGTCGGGACGTGCGTTGGGCTCTGCGTCGGGACGTGCGTTGGGCTCTGCGTCGGGACGTGCGTTGGGCTCTGCGTCGGGACGTGCGTTGGGCTCTGCGTCGGGACGTGCGTTGGGCTCTGCGTCGGGACGTGCGTTGGGCTCTGCGTCGGGACGTGCGTTGGGCTCTGCGTCGGGACGTGCGTTGGGCTCTGCGTCTGTAGTTAGCTAACTTTCAGCTCTACGTCGGGACGTGCGTTGGGCTCTGCGTCGGGACGTGCGTTGGGCTCTGCGTCGGGACGTGCGTTGGGCTCTGCGTCGGGACGTGCGTTGGGCTCTGCGTCGGGACGTGCGTTGGGCTCTGCGTCTGTAGTTAGCTAACTTTCAGCTCTACGTCGGGACGTGCGTTGGGCTCTGCGTCTGTAGTTAGCTAACTTTCAGCTCTACGTCGGGACGTGCGTTGGGCTCTGCGTCTGTAGTTAGCTAACTTTCAGCTCTACGTCGGGACGTGCGTTGGGCTCTGCGTCGGGACGTGCGTTGGGCTCTGCGTCGGGACGTGCGTCGGGACGTGCGTTGGGCTCTGCGTCGGGACGTGCGTTGGGCTCTGCGTCGGGACGTGCGTTGGGCTCTGCGTCGGGACGTGCGTTGGGCTCTGCGTCGGGACGTGCGTTGGGCTCTGCGTCTGTAGTTAGCTAACTTTCAGCTCTACGTCGGGACGTGCGTTGGGCTCTACGTCTGTAGTTAGCTAACTTTCAGCTCTACGTCGGGACGTGCGTTGGGCTCTGCGTCGGGACGTGCGTTGGGCTCTGCGTCGGGACGTGCGTTGGGCTCTGCGTCGGGACGTGCGTTGGGCTCTGCGTCGGGACGTGCGTTGGGCTCTGCGTCGGGACGTGCGTTGGGCTCTGCGTCGGGACGTGCGTTGGGCTCTGCGTCGGGACGTGCGTTGGGCTCTGCGTCGGGACGTGCGTTGGGCTCTGCGTCGGGACGTGCGTTGGGCTCTACGTCTGTAGTTAGCTAACTTTCAGCTCTACGTCGGGACGTGCGTTGGGCTCTACGTCTGTAGTTAGCTAACTTTCAGCTCTACGTCGGGACGTGCGTTGGGCTCTACGTCTGTAGTTAGCTAACTTTCAGCTCTACGTCGGGACGTGCGTTGGGCTCTACGTCTGTAGTTAGCTAACTTTCAGCTCTACGTCGGGACGTGCGTTGGGCTCTGCGTCGGGACGTGCGTTGGGCTCTGCGTCGGGATTTAGCTTACTTTCAGCTCTGCGTCGGGACGTGCGTTGGGCTCTGCGTCGGGATTTAGCTTACTTTCAGCTCTGCGTCGGGACGTGCGTTGGGCTCTGCGTCGGGACGTGCGTTGGGCTCTGCGTCGGGACGTGCGTTGGGCTCTGCGTCGGGACGTGCGTTGGGCTCTGCGTCGGGACGTGCGTTGGGCTCTGCGTCGGGACGTGCGTTGGGCTCTGCGTCGGGACGTGCGTTGGGCTCTGCGTCGGGACGTGCGTTGGGCTCTGCGTCGGGACGTGCGTTGGGCTCTGCGTCGGGACGTGCGTTGGGCTCTGCGTCGGGACGTGCGTTGGGCTCTGCGTTGGGATTTAGCTTACTTTAAGCTCTACGTCGGGACGTGCGTTGGGCTCTACGTGATGACGTGCGTTGGGCTCTACGTCTGTAGTTAGCTAACTTTCAGCTCTACGTCGGGACGTGCGTTGGGCTCTGCGTCTGTAGTTAGCTAACTTTCAGCTCTACGTCGGGACGTGCGTTGGGCTCTGCGTCTGTAGTTAGCTAACTTTCAGCTCTACGTCGGGACGTGCGTTGGGCTCTGCGTCTGTAGTTAGCTAACTTTCAGCTCTACGTCGGGACGTGCGTTGGGCTCTGCGTCTGTAGTTAGCTAACTTTCAGCTCTACGTCGGGACGTGCGTTGGGCTCTGCGTCGGGACGTGCGTTGGGCTCTGCGTCGGGACGTGCGTTGGGCTCTGCGTCGGGACGTGCGTTGGGCTCTGCGTCGGGACGTGCGTTGGGCTCTGCGTCGGGACGTGCGTTGGGCTCTGCGTCGGGACGTGCGTTGGGCTCTGCGTCGGGACGTGCGTTGGGCTCTGCGTCGGGACGTGCGTTGGGCTCTGCGTCGGGACGTGCGTTGGGCTCTGCGTCTGTAGTTAGCTAACTTTCAGCTCTACGTCGGGACGTGCGTTGGGCTCTGCGTCGGGACGTGCGTTGGGCTCTGCGTCGGGACGTGCGTTGGGCTCTGCGTCGGGACGTGCGTTGGGCTCTGCGTCGGGACGTGCGTTGGGCTCTGCGTCTGTAGTTAGCTAACTTTCAGCTCTACGTCGGGACGTGCGTTGGGCTCTGCGTCTGTAGTTAGCTAACTTTCAGCTCTACGTCGGGACGTGCGTTGGGCTCTGCGTCTGTAGTTAGCTAACTTTCAGCTCTACGTCGGGACGTGCGTTGGGCTCTGCGTCGGGACGTGCGTTGGGCTCTGCGTCGGGACGTGCGTCGGGACGTGCGTTGGGCTCTGCGTCGGGACGTGCGTTGGGCTCTGCGTCGGGACGTGCGTTGGGCTCTGCGTCGGGACGTGCGTTGGGCTCTGCGTCGGGACGTGCGTTGGGCTCTGCGTCGGGACGTGCGTTGGGCTCTGCGTCTGTAGTTAGCTAACTTTCAGCTCTACGTCGGGACGTGCGTTGGGCTCTACGTCTGTAGTTAGCTAACTTTCAGCTCTACGTCGGGACGTGCGTTGGGCTCTGCGTCGGGACGTGCGTTGGGCTCTGCGTCGGGACGTGCGTTGGGCTCTGCGTCGGGACGTGCGTTGGGCTCTGCGTCGGGACGTGCGTTGGGCTCTGCGTCGGGACGTGCGTTGGGCTCTGCGTCGGGACGTGCGTTGGGCTCTGCGTCGGGACGTGCGTTGGGCTCTGCGTCGGGACGTGCGTTGGGCTCTGCGTCGGGACGTGCGTTGGGCTCTGCGTCGGGACGTGCGTTGGGCTCTGCGTCGGGACGTGCGTTGGGCTCTGCGTCGGGACGTGCGTTGGGCTCTGCGTCGGGACGTGCGTTGGGCTCTGCGTTGGGATTTAGCTTACTTTAAGCTCTACGTCGGGACGTGCGTTGGGCTCTACGTGATGACGTGCGTTGGGCTCTACGTCTGTCGTTAGCTAACTTTCAGCTCTACGTCGGGACGTGCGTTGGCCTCTAAGTCGGGACGTGCGTTGGCCTCTAAGTCGGGACGTGCGTTGGCCTCTAAGTCGGGACGTGCGTTGGCCTCTAAGTCGGGACGTGCGTTGGCCTCTAAGTCGGGACGTGCGTTGGCCTCTAAGTCGGGACGTGCGTTGGCCTCTAAGTCGGGACGTGCGTTGGCCTCTAAGTCGGGACGTGCGTTGGCCTCTAAGTCGGGACGTGCGTTGGCCTCTACGTCGGGATTTAGCTTACTTTCAGCTCTACGTCGGGACGTGCGTTGGCCTCTACGTCGGGACGTGCGTTGGCCTCTACGTCGGGACGTGCGTTGGCCTCTACGTCGGGACGTGCGTTGGCCTCTACGTCGGGACGTGCGTTGGCCTCTACGTCGGGACGTGCGTTGGCCTCTACGTCGGGACGTGCGTTGGCCTCTACGTCGGGATTTAACTTACTTTCAGCTCTACGTCGGGACGTGCGTTGGGCTCTACGTCGGGATTTAACTTACTTTCAGCTCTACGTCGGGACGTGCGTTGGGCTCTACGTCGGGATTTAACTTACTTTCAGCTCTACGTCGGGACGTGCGTTGGCCTCTAAGTCGGGACGTGCGTTGGGCTCTACGTCGGGATTTAGCTTACTTTCAGCTCTACGTCGGGACGTGCGTTGGCCTCTAAGTCGGGACGTGCGTTGGCCTCTAAGTCGGGACGTGCGTTGGGCTCTACGTCGGGATTTAGCTTACTTTCAGCTCTACGTCGGGACGTGCGTTGGCCTCTACGTCGGGACGTACGTTGGCCTCTACGTCGGGACGTGCGTTGGGCTCTACGTCGGGATTTAGCTTACTTTCAGCTCTACGTCGGGACGTGCGTTGGCCTCTACGTCGGGACGTGCGTTGGCCTCTACGTCGGGACGTGCGTTGGCCTCTACGTCGGGACGTGCGTTGGCCTCTACGTCGGGACGTGCGTTGGCCTCTACGTCGGGACGTGCGTTGGCCTCTACGTCGGGACGTGCGTTGGCCTCTACGTCGGGACGTGCGTTGGCCTCTACGTCGGGACGTGCGTTGGCCTCTACGTCGGGACGTGCGTTGGCCTCTACGTCGGGACGTGCGTTGGCCTCTACGTCGGGACGTGCGTTGGGCTCTAAGTCGGGACGTGCGTTGGGCTCTACGTCGGGATTTAGCTTACTTTCAGCTCTACGTCGGGACGTGCGTTGGCCTCTACGTCGGGACGTGCGTTGGCCTCTACGTCGGGACGTGCGTTGGCCTCTACGTCGGGACGTGCGTTGGCCTCTACGTCGGGACGTGCGTTGGCCTCTACGTCGGGACGTGCGTTGGCCTCTACGTCGGGACGTGCGTTGGCCTCTACGTCGGGACGTGCGTTGGCCTCTACGTCGGGACGTGCGTTGGCCTCTACGTCGGGATTTAACTTACTTTCAGCTCTACGTCGGGACGTGCGTTGGGCTCTACGTCGGGACGTGCGTTGGGCTCTACGTCGGGACGTGCGTTGGGCTCTACGTCGGGACGTGCGTTGGGCTCTACATCTGTAGTTAGCTAACTTTCAGCTCTACGTCGGGACGTGCGTTGGTCTCTACGTCTGTAGTTAGCTAACTTTCAGCTCTACGTCGGGACGTGCGTTGGGCGCTACGTCGGGACGTGCGTTGGGCGCTACGTCGGGACGTGCGTTGGGCGCTACGTCGGGACGTGCGTTGGGCGCTACGTCGGGACGTGCGTTGGGCTCTACGTCGGGACGTGCGTTGGGCTCTACGTCGGGATTTAGCTTACTTTCAGCTCTACGTCGGGACGTGCGCTGGCCTCTACGTCGGGACGTGCGCTGGCCTCTACGTCGGGACGTGCGCTGGCCTCTACGTCGGGACGTGCGCTGGCCTCTACGTCGGGACGTGCGCTGGCCTCTACGTCGGGACGTGCGCTGGCCTCTACGTCGGGATTTAGCTTACTTTCAGCTCTACGTCGGGACGTGCGTTGGCCTCTACGTCGGGACGTGCGTTGGCCTCTACGTCGGGATTTAGCTTACTTTTAGCTCTAAGTCGGGACGTGCGGTGGGCTCTACGTCGGGACGTGCGGTGGGCTCTACGTCGGGACGTGCGGTGGGCTCTACGTCGGGACGTGCGGTGGGCTCTACGTCGGGACGTGCGGTGGGCTCTACGTCGGGACGTGCGGTGGGCTCTACGTCGGGATTTAGCTTACTTTCAGCTCTACGTCGGGACGTGCGTTGGGCGCTACGTCGGGACGTGCGTTGGGCTCTACGTCGGGACGTGCGTTGGACTCTACGTCGGGACGTGCGTTGGGCTCTACGTCGGGATTTAGCTTACTTTCAGCTCTACGTCGGGACGTGCGTTGGCCTCTACGTCGGGACGTGCGTTGGCCTCTACTTCGGGATTTAGCTTACTTTCAGCTCTACTTCGGGACGTGCGTTGGCCTCTACATCGGGACGTGCGTTGGCCTCTACGTCGGGATTTAGCTTACTTTCAGCTCTACGTCGGGACGTGCGTTGGGCTCTACGTCGGGTTTTAGCTTACTTTCAGCTCTACGTCGGGACGTGCGTTGGGCTCTACGTCGGGACGTGCGTTGGGCTCTACGTCGGGACGTGCGTTGGGCTCTACGTCGGGACGTGCGTTGGGCTCTACGTCGGGACGTGCGTTGGGCTCTATGTCTGTAGTTAGCTAACTTTCTGCTCTACGTCGGGACGTGCGTTGGGCTCTATGTCTGTAGTTAGCTAACTTTCAGCTCTACGTCGGGACGTGCGTTGGGCGCTACGTCGGGACGTGCGTTGGGCGCTACGTCGGGACGTGCGTTGGGCGCTACGTCGGGACGTGCGTTGGGCTCTACGTCGGGACGTGCGTTGGGCTCTACGTCGGGACGTGCGTTGGGCTCTACGTCGGGATTTAGCTTACTTTCAGCTCTACGTCGGGACGTGCGTTGGCCTCTACGTCGGGACGTGCGTTGGCCTCTAGGTCGGGACGTGCGTTGGCCTCTAGGTCGGGACGTGCGTTGGCCTCTAGGTCGGGATGTGCGTTGGCCTCTACGTCGGGACGTGCGTTGGCCTCTGCGTCGGGATTTAGTTTACTTTCAGCTCTGCTTCGGGACGTGCGTTGGGCGCTACGTCGGGACGTGCGTTGGGCGCTACGTCGGGATTTAGCTTACTTTCAGCTCTATGTCGGGACGTGCATTGGGCTCTACGTCGGGACTTGCGGTGGGCTCTACGTCGGGACGTGCGTTGGGCTCTACGTCGGGACGTGCGTTGGGCTCTACGTCGGGACGTGCGTTGGGCTCTACGTCGGGATTTAGCTTACTTTCATCTCTACGTCGGGATGTGCGTTGGCCTCTACGTCGGGACGTGCGTTGGCCTCTACGTCGGGATTTAGCTTACTTTCAGCTCTACGTCGGGACGTGCGTTGGCCTCTACGTCGGGACGTGCGTTGGCCTCTACGTCGGGACGTGCGTTGGCCTCTACGTCGGGACGTGCGTTGGCCTCTACGTCGGGACGTGCGTTGGCCTCTACGTCGGGACGTGCGTTGGCCTCTACGTCGGGATTTAGCTTACTTTCAGCTCTACGTCGGGACGTGTGTTGGGCTCTACGTCGGGATTTAGCTTACTTTTAGCTCTACGTCGGGACGTGCGTTGGGCTCTACGTCGGGACGTGCGTTGGGCTCTACGTCGGGACGTGCGTTGGGCTCTACGTCGGGACGTGCGTTGGGCTCTACGTCGGGACGTGCGTTGGGCTCTACGTCGGGACGTGCGTTGGGCTCTACGTCGGGACGTGCGTTGGGCTCTACGTCGGGACGTGCGTTGGGCTCTACGTCTGTAGTTAGCTAACTTTCAGCTCTACGTCGGGACGTGCGTTGGGCTCTACGTCGGGACGTGCGTTGGGCTCTACGTCGGGACGTGCGTTGGGCTCTACGTCGGGACGTGCGTTGGGCTCTACGTCGGGACGTGCGTTGGGCTCTACGTCGGGACGTGCGTTGGGCTCTACGTCGGGACGTGCGTTGGGCTCTACGTCTGTAGTTAGCTAACTTTCAGCTCTACGTCGGGACGTGCGTTGGCCTCTACGTCGGGACGTGCGTTGGCCTCTACGTCGGGACGTGCGTTGGCCTCTAAGTCGGGACGTGCGTTGGCCTCTACGTCGGGATTTAACTTACTTTCAGCTCTACGTCGGGACGTGCGTTGGGCTCTACGTCGGGATTTAACTTACTTTCAGCTCTACGTCGGGACGTGCGTTGGCCTCTACGTCGGGACGTGCGTTGGCCTCTACATCGGGATTTAGCTTACTTTCAGCTCTACGTCGGGACGTGCGTTGGGCTCTACGTCGGGACGTGCGTTGGCCTCTAAGTCGGGACGTGCGTTGGCCTCTAAGTCGGGACGTGCGTTGGCCTCTAAGTCGGGACGTGCGTTGGCCTCTAAGTCGGGACGTGCGTTGGCCTCTAAGTCGGGACGTGCGTTGGCCTCTAAGTCGGGACGTGCGTTGGCCTCTAAGTCGGGACGTGCGTTGGCCTCTAAGTCGGGACGTGCGTTGGCCTCTAAGTCGGGACGTGCGTTGGCCTCTAAGTCGGGACGTGCGTTGGCCTCTAAGTCGGGACGTGCGTTGCCCTCTACGTCGGGATTTAGCTTACTTTCAGCTCTACGTCGGGACGTGCGTTGGGCTCTACGTCGGGACGTGCGTTGGGCTCTACGTCGGGACGTGCGTTGGGCTCTACGTCGGGACGTGCGTTGGGCTCTACGTCGGGACGTGCGTTGGGCTCTACGTCGGGACGTGCGTTGGGCTCTACGTCGGGACGTGCGTTGGGCTCTACGTCTGTAGTTAGCTAACTTTCAGCTCTACGTCGGGACGTGCGTTGGGCTCTACGTCGGGACGTGCGTTGGGCTCTACGTCGGGACGTGCGTTGGGCTCTACGTCGGGACGTGCGTTGGGCTCTAAGTCGGGACGTGCGTTGGGCTCTACCTCGGGATTTAGCTTAATTTCATCTCTACGTCGAGACGTGCGTTGGCCTCTACGTCGGGACGTGCGTTGGCCTCTACATCGGGACGTGCGTTGGGCTCTACGTCGGGACGTGCGTTGGGCTCTACGTCGGGATTTAGCTTACTTTCAGCTCTACGTCGGGACGCGCGTTGGGCTCTACGTCGGGACGCGCGTTGGCCTCTACATCGGGACGTGCGTTGGGCTCTACGTCGGGACGTGCGTTGGGCTCTACGTCGGGATTTAGCTTACTTTCAGCTCTACGTCGGGACGTGCGTTGGGCTCTACGTCGGGACGTGCGTTGGCCTCTACATCGGGACGTGCGTTGGGCTCTACATCGGGACGTGCGTTGGGCTCTACGTCGGGACGTGCGTTGGGCTCTACGTCGGGATTTAGCTTACTTTCAGCTCTACGTCGGGACGTGCGTTGGGCTCTACGTCGGGACGCGCGTTGGGCTCTACGTCGGGACGCGCGTTGGGCTCTACGTCGGGACGCGCGTTGGGCTCTACGTCGGGACGCGCGTTGGGCTCTACGTCTGTAGTTAGCTAACTTTCAGCTCTACGTCGGGACGCGCGTTGGGCTCTTCGTCTGTAGTTAGCTAACTTTCAGCTCTACGTCGGGACGTGCGTTGGGCTCTACGTTGGGACGTGCGTTGGGCTCTACGTCGGGATGTGCGTTGGGCTCTACGTCGGGATGTGCGTTGGGCTCTACGTCGGGATTTAGCTTACTTTCAGGTCTACGTCGGGACGTGCGTTGGGCTCTACGTCGGGACGTGCGTTGGGCTCTACGTCTGTAGTTAGCTAACTTTCAGTTCTACGTCGGGACGTGCGTTGGGCTCTACATCTGTAGTTAGCTAACTTTCAGCTCTACGTCGGGACGTGCGTTGGGCGCTACGTCGGAACTTGCGTTGGGCTCTACGTCGGGACGTGCGTTGGGCTCTACGTCGGGACGTGCGTTGGGCTCTACGTCGGGACGTGCGTTGGGCTCTACGTCGGGATTTAGCTTACTTTCAGGTCTACGTCGGGACGTGAGTTGGGCTCTACGTCGGGACGTGCGTTGGGCACTACGTCGGGACGTGCGTTGGGCTCTACTTCAGGATTTAGCTTACTTTCAGGTCTACGTCGGGACGTGCGTTGGGCTCTACGTCGGGACGTGCGTTGGGCTCTACGTCGGGACGTGCGTTGGGCTCTACGTCGGGACGTGCGTTGGGCTCTACGTTGGGATTTAGCTTACTTTCAGCTCTACGTCGGGACGTGCGTTGGGCTCTACGTCGGGACGTGCGTTGGGCTCTACGTCGGGATTTAGCTTCCTTTCAGCTCTACGTCGGGACGTGCGTTGGCCTCTACGTCGGGACGTGCGTTGGGCGCTACGTCGGGACGTGCGTTGGGCTCTACGTCGGGATTTAGCTTACTTTCAGGTCTACGTCGGGACGTGCGTTGGGCTCTACGTCGGGACTTGCGTTGGGCTCTACGTCGGGACGTGCGTTGGGCTCTACGTCGGGACGTGCGTTGGGCTCTACGTCGGGATTTAGCTTACTTTCAGCTCTACGTCGGGACGTGCGTTGGGCTCTACGTCGGGACGTGCGTTGGGCTCTACGTCGGGACGTGCGTTGGGCTCTACGTCGGGACGTGCGTTGGGCTCTACGTCGGGATTTAGCTTACTTTCAGCTCTACGTCGGGACGTGCGTTGGGCTCTACGTCGGGACGTGCGTTGGGCTCTATGTCGGGATTTAGCTTATCTTCAGCTCTACGTCGGGACGTGCGTTGGCCTCTACGTCGGGACGTGCGTTGGCCTCTACGTCGGGATTTAGCTTACTTTCAGCTCTACGTCGGGACGTGCGTTGGCCTCTACGTCGGGACGTGCGTTGGGCGCTACGTCGGGACGTGCGTTGGGCTCTACGTCGGGATTTAGCTTACTTTCTGGTCTACGTCGGGACGTGCGTTGGGCTCTACGTCGGGACGTGCGTTGGGCTCTACGTCGGGACGTGCGTTGGGCTCTACGTCGGGATTTAGCTTACTTTCAGCTCTACGTCGGGACGTGCGTTGGGCTCTACGTCGGGACGTGCGTTGGGCACTACGTCGGGACGTGCGTTGGGCTCTACTTCGGGATTTAGCTTACTTTCAGGTCTACGTCGGGACGTGCGTTGGGCTCTACTTCGGGACGTGCGTTGGGCTCTACGTCGGGACGTGCGTTGGGCTCTACGTTGGGATTTAGCTTACTTTCAGCTCTACGTCGGGACGTGCGTTGGGCTCTACGTCGGGACGTGCGTTGGGCTCTACGTCAGGATTTAGCTTACTTTCAGCTCTACGTCGGGACGTGCGTTGGGCGCTACGTCGGGACGTGCGTTGGGCGCTACGTCGGGACGTGCGTTGGCCTCTACGTCGGGACGTGCGTTGGCCTCTACGTCGGGACGTGCGTTGGCCTCTACGTCGGGATTTAGCTTTCTTTCAGCTCTACGTCGGGACATGCGTTGGCCTCTACGTCTGGACGTGCGTTGGGCTCTACGTCGGGACGTGCGTTGGGCTCTACGTCGGGACGTGCGTTGGTTTCTACGTCGGGACGCGCGTTGGGCTCTTCGTCTGTAGTTAGCTAACTTTCAGCTCTACGTCGGGACGCGCGTTGGGCTCTTCGTCTGTAGTTAGCTAAGTTTCAGCTCTACGTCGGGACGTGCGTTGGGCTCTACGTCGGGACGTGCGTTGGGCTCTACGTCGGGACGTGCGTTGGGCTCTACGTCGGGACGTGCATTGGGCTCTACGTCGGGACGTGCGTTGGGCTCTACGTCGGGATTTAGCTTACTTTCAGCTCTACGTCGGGACGTGCGTTGGGCTCTACGTCGGGACGTGCGTTGGGCACTACGTCGGGACGTGCGTTGGGCTCTACGTCGGGACGTGCGTTGGGCTCTACGTCGGGACGTGCGTTGGCCTCTACGTCGGGATTTAGCTTACTTTCAGCTCTACGTCGGGACGTGCGTTGGGCTCTACGTCGGGACGTGCGTTGGGCACTACGTCGGGACGTGCGTTGGGCTCTACTTCGGGATTTAGCTTACTTTCAGGTCTACGTCGGGACGTGCGTTGGCCTCTACGTCGGGACGTGCGTTGGCCTCTACGTCGGGATTTAGCTTACTTTCAGCTCTACGTCGGGACGTGCGTTGGGCGCTACGTCGGGACGTGCGTTGGGCGCTAGGTCGGGACGTGCGTTGGGCGTTGCTTCGGGACGTGCGTTGGGCGCTACATCGGGATTTAGCTTACTTTCAGCTCTACGTCGGGACGTGCGTTGGCCTCTACGTCGGGACGTGCGTTGGCCTCTACTTCGGGATTTAGCTTACTTTCAGCTCTACGTCGGGACGTGCGTTGGGCTCTACGTCGGGACTTGCGTTGGGCTCTACGTCGGGATTTAGCTTACTTTCAGCTCTACGTCGGGACGTGCGTTGGGCTCCACGTCGGGACGTGCGTTGGGCTCTACGTCGGGACGTGCGTTGGGCTCTACGTTTGTAGTTAGCTAACTTTCAGCTCTACGTCGGGACGTGCGTTGGGCTCTACGTTTGTAGTTAGCTAACTTTCAGCTCTACGTCGGGACGTGCGTTGGGCTCTACGTTTGTAGTTAGCTAACTTTCAGCTCTACGTCGGGACGTGCGTTGGGCTCTACGTTTGTAGTTAGCTAACTTTCAGCTCTACGTCGGGACATGCGTTGGGCTCTACGTCGGGACGTGCGTTGGGCTCTACGTCGGGACGTGCGTTGGGCTCTACGTCGGGACGTGCGTTGGGCTCTACGTCGGGATTTAGCTTACTTTCAGCTCTACGTCGGGACGTGCGTTGGGCTCTACGTCGGGACGTGCGTTGGGCACTACGTCGGGACGTGCGTTGGGCTCTACTTCGGGATTTAGCTTACTTTCAGGTCTACGTCGGGACGTGCGTTGGCCTCTACGTCGGGACGTGCGTTGGCCTCTACGTCGGGATTTAGCTTACTTTCAGCTCTACGTCGGGACGTGCGTTGGGCGCTACATCGGGACGTGCGTTGGGCGCTAGGTCGGGACGTGCGTTGGGCGTTGCTTCGGGACGTGCGTTGGGCGCTACGTCGGGATTTAGCTTACTTTGAGCTCTACGTCGGGACGTGCGTTGGCCTCTACGTCGGGACGTGCGTTGGCCTCTACTTCGGGATTTAGCTTACTTTCAGCTCTACGTCGGGACGTGCGTTGGGCTCTACGTCGGGACTTGCGTTGGGCTCTACGTCGGGATTTAGCTTACTTTCAGCTCTACGTCGGGACGTGCGTTGGGCTCTACGTCGGGATTTAGTTTACTTTCAGCTCTACGTCGGGACGTGCGTTGGCCTCTACGTCGGGACGTGCGTTGGGCTCTACGTTGGGACGTGCGTTGGCCTCTACGTCGGGACGTGCGTTGGCTTCTACGTCGGGATTTAGCTTACCTTCAGCTCTACGTCGCGACGTGCGTTGGGCTCTACGTCGGGACGTGCGTTGGGCTCTACGTCGGGACGTGCGTTGGGCTCTACGTCGGGACGTGCGTTGGGCTCTACGTCGGGACGTGCGTTGGGCTCTACGTCGGGACGTGCGTTGGGCTCTACGTCGGGACACGCGTTGGGCTCTACGTCGGGACGTGCGTTGGGCTCTACGTCGGGATTTAGCTTACTTTCAGCTCTACGTCGGGACGTGCGTTGGGCTCTACGTCGGGACGTGCGTTGGGCTCTACGTCGGGACGTGCGTTGGGCTCTACGTCGGGACGTGCATTGGGCTCTACGTCGGGACGTGCGTTGGGCTCTACGTCTGTAGTTAGCTAACTTTCTGCTCTACGTCGGGACGTGCGTTGGGCTCTACGTCTGTAGTTAGGTAACTTTCAGCTCTACGTCGGGACGTGCGTTGGGCTCTACGTCTGTAGTTAGGTAACTTTCAGCTCTACGTCGGGACGTGCGTTGGGCGCTACGTCGGGACGTGCGTTGGGCTCTACGTCGGGACGTGCGTTGGGCTCTACGTCGGGACGTGCGTTGGGCTCTAAGTCGGGACGTGCGTTGGGCTCTACCTCGGGATTTAGCTTAATTTCATCTCTACGTCGAGACGTGCGTTGGCCTCTACGTCGGGACGTGCGTTGGCCTCTACATCGGGACGTGCGTTGGGCTCTACGTCGGGACGTGCGTTGGGCTCTACGTCGGGATTTAGCTTACTTTCAGCTCTACGTCGGGACGTGCGTTGGGCTCTACGTCGGGACGTGCGTTGGGCTCTACGTCGGGACGTGCGTTGGGCTCTACGTCGGGACACGCGTTGGGCTCTACGTCGGGACGCGCGTTGGGCTCTACGTCTGTAGTTAGCTAACTTTCAGCTCTACGTCGGGACGCGCGTTGGGCTCTTCGTCTGTAGTTAGCTAACTTTCAGCTCTACGTCGGGACGTGCGTTGGGCTCTACGTTGGGACGTGCGTTGGGCTCTACGTCGGGATGTGCGTTGGGTTCTACGTCGGGACGTGCGTTGAGCTCTACGTCGGGATTTAGCTTACTTTCAGCTCTACGTCGGGACGTGCGTTAGGCTCTACGTCGGGACGTGCGTTGGGCTCTACGTCGGGACGTGCGTTGGGCTCTACGTCGGGATTTAGCTTACTTTCAGCTCTACGTCGGGACGTGCGTTGGGCTCTACGTCGGGACGTGCGTTGGGCTCTACGTCTGTAGTTAGCTAACTTTCAGTTCTACGTCGGGACGTGCGTTGGGCTCTACATCTGTAGTTAGCTAACTTTCAGCTCTACGTCGGGACGTGCGTTGGGCGCTACGTCGGAACTTGCGTTGGGCTCTACGTCGGGACGTGCGTTGGGCTCTACGTCGGGATTTAGCTTACTTTCAGCTCTACGTCGGGACGTGCGTTGGGCTCTACGTCGGAACGTGCGTTGGGCTCCACGTCGGGACGTGCGTTGGGCTCTACGTCTGTAGTTAGCTAACTTTCTGCTCTACGTCGGGACGTGCGTTGGGCTCTACGTCTGTAGTTAGCTAACTTTCAGCTCTACGTCGGGACGTGCGTTGGGCGCTACGTCGGGACGTGCGTTGGGCTCTACGTCGGGACGTCCGTTGGGCTCTACGTCGGGACGTGCGTTGGGCTCTACGTCGGGATTTAGCTTACTTTAAGCTCTACGTCGAGACGTGCGTTGGCCTCTACGTCGGGACGTGCGTTGGCCTCTATATCGGGACGTGCGTTGGTCTCTACGTCGGGACGTGCGTTGGTCTCTACGTCGGGATTTAGCTTACTTTCAGCTCTACGTCGGGACGTGCGTTGGGCTCTACGTCAGGACGTGCGTTGGGCTCTACGTCTGTAGTTAGCTAACTTTCAGCTCTACATCGGGACGTGCGTTGGGCTCTACGTCTGTAGTTAGCTAACTTTCAGCTCTACGTCGGGACGCGCGTTGGGCTCTTCGTCTGTAGTTAGCTAACTTTCACCTCTACGTCGGGACGTGCGTTGGGCTCTACGTCTGTAGTTAGCTAACTTTCAGCTCTACGTCGGGACGTGCGTTGGGCTCTACGTCGGGACGTGCGTTGGGCTCTACGTCGGGACGTGCGTTGGGCTCTACGTCTGTAGTTAGCTAACTTTCAGCTCTACGTCCGGACGTGCGTTGGGCTCTACGTCGGGACGTGCGTTGGGCTCTACGTCGGGATTTAGCTTACTTTCAGCTCTACGTCGGGACGTGCGTTGGGCTCTACGTCGGGACGTGAGTTGGGCTCTACGTCGGGACGTGCGTTGGGCTCTACGTCGGGATTTAGCTTACTTTCAGCTCTACGTCGGGACGTGCGTTGGCCTCTATGTCGGCATTTAGCTTACTTTCAGCTCTACGTCGGGACGTGCGTTGGGCTCTACGTCTGTAGTTAGCTAACTTTCTGCTCTACGTCGGGACGTGCGTTGGGCTCTACGTCTGTAGTTAGCTAACTTTCAGCTCTACGTCGGGACGTGCGTTGGGCGCTATGTCGGGACGTACGTTGGGCTCTACGTCGGGACGTGCGTTGGGCTCTACGTCGGGATTTAGGTTACTTTCAGCTCTACGTCAGGACGTGCGTTGGCCTCTACGCCGGGACGTGCGTTGGGCGCTACGTCGGGACGTGCGTTGGCCTCTACGTCGCGACGTGCGTTGGCCTCTAGGTCGGGATTTAGCTTACTTTCAGCTCTACGTCGGGACGTGCGTTGGCCTCTACGTCGGGACGTGCGTTGGCCTCTACGTCGGGACGTGCGTTGGGCTCTACGTCGGGACACGCGTTGGGCTCTGCGTCGGGACGTGCGTTGGGCTCTACGTCTGTAGTTAGCTAACTTTCAGCTCTACGTCGGGACGTGAATTGTGCTCTACGTCTGTAGTTAGCTAACTTTCAGCTCTACGTCGGCACGTGCGTTGGGCTCTACGTCGGTACGTGCGTTGGGCTCTACGTCGGGATTTAGCTTACTTTCAGCTCTACGTCGGGACGTGCGTTGGGCTCTACGTCGGGACGTGCGTTGGGCTCTACGTCGGGACGTGCGTTATGCTCTACGTCAGCACGTGCGTTGGGCTCTACGTCGGGATTTAGGTTACTTTCAGCTCTACGTCGGGACGCGCGTTGGGCTCTTCGTCTGTAGTTACCTATCTTTCAGCTCTACGTCGGGACGTGCGTTGGGCTCTACGTCGGGACGTGCGTTGGGCTCTACGTCAGGATTTAGCTTACTTTCAGCTCTACGTCGGGACGTGCATTGGGCGCTACGTCGGGACGTGCGTTGGGCTCTACGTCGGGACGTGCGTTGGGTTCTACGTCGAGACGTGCGTTGGGCTCTACGTCTGTAGTTAGCTAACTTTCAGCTCTACGTCGGGACGTGCGTTGGGCGCTATGTCGGGACGTGCGTTGGGCTCTACGTCGGGACGTGCGTTGGGCTCTACATCAGGATTTAGCTTACTTTCAGCTCTACGTCGGGACGTGCGTTGGGCTCTACGTCGGGACGTGCGTTGGGCTCTACGTCTGTAGTTAGCTAACTTTCTGCTCTACGTCGGGACGTGCGTTGGGCTCTACGTCTGTAGTTAGGTAACTTTCAGCTCTACGTCGGGACGTGCGTTGGGCGCTACGTCGGGACGTGCGTTGGGCTCTACGTCGGGACGTGCGTTGGGCTCTAAGTCGGGACGTGCGTTGGGTTCTACCTCGGGATTTAGCTTAATTTCAGCTCTACGTCGAGACGTGCGTTGGCCTCTACGTCGGGACGTGCGTTGGCCTCTACATCGGGACGTGCGTTGGGCTCTACGTCGGGACGTGCGTTGGGCTCTACGTCGGGATTTAGCTTACTTTCAGCTCTACGTCGGGACGTGCGTTGGGCTCTACGTCGGGACGTGCGTTGGGCTCTACGTCGGGACACGCGTTGGGCTCTACGTCGGGACGCGCGTTGGGCTCTACGTCTGTAGTTAGCTAACTTTCAGCTCTACGACGGGACGCGCGTTGGGCTCTTCGTCTGTAGTTACCTATCTTTCAGCTCTACGTCGGGACGTGCGTTGGGCTCTACGTCGGGACGTGCGTTGGGCTCTACGTCGGGACGTGCGTTGGGCTCTACGTCGGGACGTGCGTTGGGCTCTACGTCAGGTTTTAGCTTACTTTCAGCTCTACGTCGGGACGTGCATTGGGCGCTACGTCGGGACGTGCGTTGGGCACTACGTCGGGACGTGCGTTGGGTTCTACGTCGGGACGTGCGTTGGGCTCTACGTCTGTAGTTAGCTAACTTTCAGCTCTACGTCGGGACGTGCGTTGGGCGCTATGTCGGGACGTGCGTTGGGCTCTACGTCGGGACGTGCGTTGGGCTCTACATCAGGATTTAGCTTACTTTCAGCTCTACGTCGGGACGTGCGTTGGGCTCTACGTCGGGACGTGCGTTGGGCTCTACGTCGGGACGTGCGTTGGGCTCTACGTCTGTAGTTAGCTAACTTTCTGCTCTACGTCGGGACGTGCGTTGGGCTCTACGTCTGTAGTTAGGTAACTTTCAGCTCTACGTCGGGACGTGCGTTGGGCGCTACGTCGGGACGTGCGTTGGGCTCTACGTCGGGACGTGCGTTGGGCTCTAAGTCGGGACGTGCGTTGGGTTCTACCTCGGGACTTAGCTTAATTTCAGCTCTACGTCGAGACGTGCGTTGGCCTCTACGTCGGGACGTGCGTTGGCCTCTACATCGGGACGTGCGTTGGGCTCTACGTCGGGACGTGCGTTGGGCTCTACGTCGGGATTTAGCTTACTTTCAGCTCTACGTCGGGACGTGCGTTGGGCTCTACGTCGGGACGTGCGTTGGGCTCTACGTCGGGACACGCGTTGGGCTCTACGTCGGGACGCGCGTTGGGCTCTACGTCTGTAGTTAGCTAACTTTCAGCTCTACGACGGGACGCGCGTTGGGCTCTTCGTCTGTAGTTAGCTAACTTTCAGCTCTACGTCGGGACGTGCGTTGGGTTCTACGTCGGGACGTGCGTTGAGCTCTACGTCGGGATTTAGCTTACTTTCAGCTCTACGTCGGGACGTGCGTTAGGCTCTACGTCGGGACGTGCGTTGGGCTCTACGTCTGTAGTTAGCTAACTTTCTGCTCTACGTCGGGACGTGCGTTGGGCTCTACGTCTGTAGTTAGCTAACTTTCAGCTCTACGTCGGGACGTGCGTTGGGCGCTACGTCGGGACGTACGTTGGGCTCTACGTCGGGACGTGCGTTGGGCTCTACGTCGGGATTTAGGTTACTTTCAGCTCTACGTCAGGACGTGCGTTGGCCTCTACGCCGGGACGTGCGTTGGGCGCTACGTCGGGACGTGCGTTGGCCTCTACGTCGCGACGTGCGTTGGGCTCTACGTCGGGATTTAGCTTACTTTCAGCTCTACGTCGGGACGTGCGTTGGCCTCTACGTCGGGACGTGCGTTGGGCTCTACGTCGGGACACGCGTTGGGCTCTGCGTCGGGACGTGCGTTGGGCTCTACGTCTGTAGTTAGCTAACTTTCAGGTCTACGTCGGGACGTGAATTGTGCTCTACGTCTGTAGTTAGCTAACTTTCAGCTCTACGTCGGCACGTGCGTTGGGCTCTACGTCGGTACGTGCGTTGGGCTCTACGTCGGGATTTAGCTTACTTTCAGCTCTTCGTCGGGACGTGCGTTGGGCTCTACGTCGGGACGTGCGTTGGGCTCTACGTCGGGACGTGCGTTGGGCTCTACGTCGGGACGTACGTTATGCTCTACGTCAGCACGTGCGTTGGGCTCTACGTCGGGATTTAGGTTACTTTCAGCTCTACGTCGGGACGTGCGTTGGGCTCTTCGTCTGTAGTTACCTATCTTTCAGCTCTACGTCGGGACGTGCGTTGGGCTCTACGTCGGGACGTGCGTTGGGCTCTACGTCAGGATTTAGCTTACTTTCAGCTCTACGTCGGGACGTGCATTGGGCGCTACGTCGGGACGTGCGTTGGGCTCTACGTCGGGACGTGCGTTGGGCTCTACGTCGGGACGTGCGTTGGGTTCTACGTCGGGACGTGCGTTGGGCTCTACGTCTGTAGTTAGCTAACTTTCAGCTCTACGTCGGGACGTGCGTTGGGCGCTATGTCGGGACGTGCGTTGGGCTCTACGTCGGGACGTGCGTTGGGCTCTACATCAGGATTTAGCTTACTTTCAGCTCTACGTCGGGACGTGCGTTGGGCTCTACGTCGGGACGTGCGTTGGGCTCTACGTCGGGACGTGCGTTGGGCTCTACGTCTGTAGTTAGCTAACTTTCTGCTCTACGTCGGGACGTGCGTTGGGCTCTACGTCTGTAGTTAGGTAACTTTCAGCTCTACGTCGGGACGTGCGTTGGGCGCTACGTCGGGACGTGCGTTGGGCTCTACGTCGGGATGTGCGTTGGGCTCTAAGTCGGGACGTGCGTTGGGTTCTACCTCGGGATTTAGCTTAATTTCAGCTCTACGTCGAGACGTGCGTTGGCCTCTACGTCGGGACGTGCGTTGGCCTCTACGTCGGGACGTGCGTTGGCCTCTACGTCGGGACGTGCGTTGGGCTCTACGTCGGGATTTAGCTTACTTTCAGCTCTACGTCGGGACGTGCGTTGGGCTCTACGTCGGGATTTAGCTTACTTTCAGCTCTACGTCGGGACGTGCGTTGGGCTCTACGTCGGGACGTGCGTTGGGCTCTACGTCGGGACACGCGTTGGGCTCTACGTCGGGACGTGTGTTGGGATTTACATCAGGATTTAGGTTAATTTCAGCTCTACGTCGGGTCATGTGTTGGGCACTACCTCGGGACATGTGTTGGGCTGTACATCAGGATTTAGCTTACTTTTAGCTCTACGTGGGGACGTGTGTTGCGCTCGACATCAGGATTTAGCTTACTTTTAGCTCTACGTCGGGAGATGTGTTGGGCTCTACGTCGGGACGTGTGTTGGGCTCTACATCAGGATTTAGATTACTTTCAGCTCTACGTCGGGACGTGTGTTGGGCTCTACGTCGGGACGTGTGTTGGGCTCTACGTCGGGACGTGTGTTGGGCTCTACATCAGGGTTTACCTTACTTTCAGCTCTACGTCGGGACGTGTGCTGGGCTCTATGTCGGGACGTGTGCTGGGCTCTACGTCGGGACGTGTGCTGGGCTCTACGTCGCGACGTGTGTTGGAGTCTGCCTCGGGACGTGTGTTGGGCTCTACGTCGGGACGTGTGTTGGACTCTACATCAGGATTTAGCTTACTTTCAGCTCGACGTCGGGACGTGTGTTGGACTCTACATAAGGATTTAGCTTACTTTCAGCTCTACGTCGGGACGTGTGTTGGGCTCTACATCAGGATTTAGCTTGTTTTCAGCTCTACCTCGGGACGTGCGTTGGGCTCTACGTCGGGACGTGCGCTGGGCTCTACGTCGGGACGTGCGTTGGGCTCTACGTCGGGACTTGCGTTGGGCTCTACGTCGGGACGTGCGTTGTGCTCTACATCAGGGTTTAGCTTACTTTCACCTCTACATCGGGACGTGTGTTGGGCTCTACGTCGGGACGTGTGTTGGGCTCTACGTCGGGACGTGTGTTGCGCTCTACGTCGGGACGTGTGTTGGGCTCTACGTCGGGACGAGTGTTGGGCTCTACTTCGGGACGTCTGTTGGTCTCTACATAAGTATTTAGCTTACTTTCAGCTCTACGTCGGGACGTGTGTTGGGCTATACGTCGGGACGTGCGTTGGGCTCTACGTCGGGACGTGTTTTGGGCACTAGATCAGGATTTATCTTACTTTCAGCTCTACGAGGGGACGTGTCTTGGGCTCGACATCAGGATTTAGCGTACTTTCAGCTCTACGTGGGGACCTGTGTTGGGCTCTACGTCGGGACGTGTGTTGGGCTCCACGTCGGGACGCGTGTTGGGCTGCATGTCGGGACGTGTCTTGGGCTCTACGTCAGGATTTAGTTACTTTCAGCTCTACGTCGGGACGTGTGTTGGGCTCTACGTCGGGACGTGTGCTGGGCTCTACGGCGGGACGTGTGCTGGGCTCTACATTGCGACGTGTGTTGGAGTCTGCCTCGGGACGTGTGTTGGGCTCTACGTCGGGACGTGTGTTGGGATCTACATCAGGATTTAGCTTGTTTTCAGCTCTACGTCGGGACGTGTGTTGGGCTCTACGTCGGGACGTGTGTTGGGCTCTAGATCAGGATTTATTTTACTTTCAGCTCTACGAGGGGACGTGTGTTGGGCTCGACATCAGGATTTAGTGTACTTTCAGCTCTACGTGGGGACGTGTGTTGGGCTCTACGTCGGGACGTGTGTTGGGCTCCACGTCGGGACGCGTGTTGGGCTGCATGTCGGGACGTGTGTTGGGCTCTACGTCGGGATTTAGTTACTTTCAGCTCTACATCGCGACGTGTGTTGGGCTCTGCGTCGCGACGTTTGTTGGGCTCTGCGTCGCGACGTGTGTTGGGCTCTGCGTCGGGACGTGTGTTGGGCTCTACGTAGGGACGTGTGTTGGGCTGTACGTCGGGACGTGTTTTGGGCACTAGATCAGGATTTATCTTACTTTCAGCTCTACGAGGGGACGTGTGTTGGGCTCGACATCAGGATTTAGCGTACTTTCAGCTCTACGTGGGGACCTGTGTTGGGCTCTACGTCGGGACGTGTGTTTGGCTCTACGTCGGGACGTGTGTTGGGCTCCACGTCGGGATGTGTGTTGGGCTCTACATCAGGTTTAGCTTATATTCAGCTCTACGTCGGGACGTCTGTCGGGCTCTACGTCGGGACATCTGTTGGGCTCTACGTCGTGACATGTGTTGGGCTCTGCGTCGGGACGTGTGTTGGTCTCTACGTCAGGATTTAGCTTACTTTCAGCTCTATGTCGGGACGTGTGTTGGGCTCTTCATCGGGACGTGTGTTGGGCTCTACGTCGGGACGTGTGTTGCGCTCTACATCAGGATTTAGCTTACTTTTACCTCTACGTCGGGACGTGTGTTGGGCTCTACGTCGGGACATGCATTGGGCTCTACGTCGGGACGTGTGTTGGGCTCTACGTCGGGACGTGTGTTGGGCTCTACGTCGGGACGTGTGTTGGGCTCTACATCAGGACTTAGCTTACTTTCGGCTCTACGTCGGGACGTGCGTTGGGCTCTACGTTGGGACGTGCGTTGGGCTCTACGTCGGGACGTGCGTTGGGCCCTACGTCGGGACGTGTGTTGGGCTCTTCGTCGGGACGTCTGTTCGGCTCTACGTCGGGATGTAGCTTACTTTCAGCTCTATGTCGGGACGTGTGTTGGGCTCTATGTCGGGACGTGTGTTGGGCTCTACGTCGCGATGTGTGTTGGGCTCTACGTCGAGACGTATGTTGGGGTCTACATCAGGGTTTACCTTACTTTCAGCTCTACGTCGGGACGTGAGTTTGTGTCTACGTCGGGACGTGTGCTGGGCTCTACGTCGGGACGTGTGCTGGGCTCTACGTCGGGACGTGTGTTGGGCTCTACGTCGCGACTTGTGTTGGAGTCTGGCCCGGGACGTGTGTTGGGCTCTACGTCGGGACGTGTGTTGGGCTCTACGTCGGGACGTCGGTTGGCTCTACGTCGGCACGTGGGTTGGGCTCTACGACGGGACGTGGGTTGGGCTCTACGTCGGGACGTGGGTTGGGCTCTACGTCGGGACGTGGGTTGGGCTCTACGTCGGGACGTCTGTCGGGCCCTACGTCGGGACGTGGGTTGGGCTCTACGTCGGGACGTCTGTCGGGCTCTACGTCGGGACATCTGTTGGGCTCTACGTCGTGACATCTGTTGGTCTCTGCGTCGGGACGTGTGTTGGTCTCTACGTCAGGATTTAGCTTACTTTCAGCTCTATGTCGGGACGTGTGTTGGGCTCTTCATCGGGACGTGTGTTGGGCTCTACGTCGGGACGTGTGTTGGGCTCTACATCAGGATTTAGCTTACTTTTAGCTCTACGTCGGGACATGCGTTGGGCTCTACGTCGGGACGTGTGTTGGGCTCTACGTCGGGACGTGTGTTGGGCTCTACGTCGGGACGTGTGTTGGGCTCTACGTCGGGACGTGTGTTGGGCTCTACATCAGGACTTAGCTTACTTTCGGCTCTACGTCGGGACGTGCGTTGGGCTCTACGTCGGGACGTGCGTTGGGCTCTACGTCGGGACGTGTGTTGGGTTCTACGTCTGTAATTAGCTAACGTTCAGCTCTACATCGAGACGTGTGTTGGGCTCTACGTCTGTAGTTAGCTGACTTTCAGCTGTACGTCGGGACGTGTGTTGGGCTCTACATCAGGATTTAGCTTACTTTCAGCTCTACGTCGGGACGTGCGTTGGGCTCTACGTCGGGACGTGCGTTGGGCCCTTCGTCGGGACGTGTGTTGGGTTCTACGTCTGTAGTTAGCTAACGTTCAGCTCTACATCGAGACGTGTGTTGGGCTCTAC
Organism: Leptosomus discolor; assembly: GCF_034619465.1. NCBI lineage: Eukaryota > Metazoa > Chordata > Aves > Leptosomiformes > Leptosomidae > Leptosomus > Leptosomus discolor. Next base: position 1,623,018 of record NW_028237819.1, read on the forward strand.
GTCTGTAGTTAGCTGACTTTCAGCTGTACGTCGGGACGTGTGTTGGGCTCTACATCAGGATTTAGCTTACTTTCAGCTCTACGTCGGGAAGTGTGTTGGGCTCGACATCAGGATTTAGCTTGTTTTCAGCTCTACGTCGGGACGTGTGTTGGGCTCTTCGTCGGGACGTGTGTTGGGCTCTTCGTCGGGACGTGTGTTGGGCTCTACGTCGGGACGTGTGTTGGGCTCTACGTCGGGACGTGTGTTGGGCTCTACATCAGGTTTAGCTTTTATTGAGCTCTACGTCGGGACGTGTGTTGGGCTCTACGTCGGGACGTGTGTTGGGCTCTACATCAGTGTTTAGCTTACTTTCACCTCTACGTCGGGACATGTGTTGGGCTCTACGTCGGGACGTGTGTTGGGCTCTACGTCCGGACGTGTGTTGGGCTCTACGTCGGGACGTGTGTTGGGCTCTACGTCGGGACGTGTGTTGGGCTCGACATCAGGATTTAGCTTACTTTCAGCTCTACTTCGGGACGTGTGTTGGGCTCTACGTCGGGACGTGTGTTGGGCTCTTCGTCGGGACATCTGTTCGGCTCTACGTCGGGATGTAGCTTACTTTCAGCTCTATGTCGGGACGTGTGTTGGGCTCTATGTCGGGACGTGTGTTGGGCTCTATGTCCGGACGTGTGTTGGGCTCTATGTCGGGACGTGTGTTGGGCTCTATGTCCGGACGTGTGTTGGGCTCTACGTCGCGACGTGTGTTGGGCTCTACGTCGAGACGTATGTTGGGCTCTACATCAGGGTTTATCTTACTTTCAGCTCTACGTCGGGACGTGAGTTTGTGTCTACGTCGGGACGTGTGTTGGGCTCTACATCGGGACGTGTGATGGGCTCTACGTCGGGACGTGGGTTGGGCTCTACGTCGGGACGTGGGTTGGGCTCTACGTCGGGACGTCTGTCGGCCCCTACGTCGGGACGTGGGTTGGGCTCTACGTCGGGACGTCTGTCGGGCTCTACGTCGGGACATCTGTTGGGCTCTACTTCGTGACATGTGTTGGGCTCTGCGTCGGGACGTGTGTTGGTCTCTACGTCAGGATTTAGCTTACTTTCAGCTCTATGTCGGGACGTGTGTTGGGCTCTTCATCGGGACGTGTGTTGGGCTCTACGTCGGGACGTGTGTTGGGCTCTACATCAGGATTTAGCTTACTTTTAGCTCTACGTCGGGACGTGTGTTGGGCTCTACGTCGGGACATGCGTTGGGCTCTACGTCGGGACGTGTGTTGGGCTCTACGTCGGGACGTGTGTTGGGCTCTACGTCGGGACGTGTGTTGGGCTCTACATCAGGACTTAGCTTACTTTCGGCTCTACGTCGGGACGTGCGTTGGGCTCTACGTCGGGACGTGCGTTGGGCTCTACGTCGGGACGTGTGTTGGGTTCTACGTCTGTAGTTAGCTAACGTTCAGCTCTACGTCGGGACGTGTGTTGGGCTCTACGTCTGTAGTTAGCTGACTTTCAGCTGTACGTCGGGACGTGTGTTGGGCTCTACATCAGGATTTAGCTTACTTTCAGCTCTACGTCGGGACGTGCGTTGGGCTCTACGTCGGGACGTGCGTTGGGCCCTACGTCGGGACGTGTGTTGGGTTCTACGTCTGTAGTTAGCTAACGTTCAGCTCTACATCGAGACGTGTGTTGGGCTCTACGTCTGTAGTTAGCTGACTTTCAGCTGTACGTCGGGACGTGTGTTGGGCTCTACATCAGGATTTAGCTTACTTTCAGCTCTACGTCGGGAAGTGTGTTGGGCTCGACATCAGGATTTAGCTTGTTTTCAGCTCTACGTCGGGACGTGTGTTGGGCTCTACGTCGGGACGTGTGTTGGGCTCTACGTCGGGACGTGTGTTGGGCTCTACATCAGGTTTAGCTTATATTGAGCTCTACGTCGGGACGTGTGTTGGGCTCTACGTCGGGACGTGTGTTGGGCTCTACATCAGTGTTTAGCTTACTTTCACCTCTACGTCGGGACATGTGTTGGGCTCTACGTCGGGACGTGTGTTGGGCTCTACGTCCGAACGTGTGTTGGGCTCTACGTCGGGACGTGTGTTGGGCTCTACGTCGGGACGTGTGTTGGGCTCTACGTCGGGACGTGTGTTGTGCTCGACATCAGGATTTAGCTTACTTTCAGCTCTACTTCAGGACGTGTGTTGGGCTCTACGTCGGGACGTGTGTTGGGCTCTTCGTCGGGACATCTGTTCGGCTCTACGTCGGGATGTAGCTTACTTTCAGCTCTATGTCGGGACGTGTGTTGGGCTCTATGTCGGGACGTGTGTTGGGCTCTACGTCGCGACGTGTGTTGGGCTCTACGTCGAGACGTATGTTGGGCTCTACATCAGGGTTTACCTTACTTTCAGCTCTACGTCGGGACGTGAGTTTGTGTCTACGTCGGGACGTGTGCTGGGCTCTACGTCGGGACGTGTGCTGGGCTCTACGTCGGGACGTGTTTTGGGCTCTACGTCGCGACTTGTGTTGGAGTCTGGCCCGGGACGTGTGTTGGGCTCTACGTCGGGACGTGTGTTGGGCTCTACGTCGGGACGTCGGTTGGCTCTACGTCGGGACGTGTGATGGGCTCTACGTCGGGACGTGGGTTGGGCTCTACGTCGGGACGTGGGTTGGGCTCTACGTCGGGACGTCTGTCGGGCCCTACGTCGGGACGTGGGTTGGGCTCTACGTCGGGACGTCTGTCGGGCTCTACGTCGGGACATCTGTTGGGCTCTACGTCGTGACATGTGTTGGGCTCTGCGTCGGGACGTGTGTTGGTCTCTACGTCAGGATTTAGCTTACTTTCAGCTCTATGTCGGGACGTGTGTTGGGCTCTTCATCGGGACGTGTGTTGGGCTCTACGTCAGGACGTGTGTTGGGCTCTACATCAGGATTTAGCTTACTTTTAGCTCTACGTCGGGACGTGTGTTGGGCTCTACGTCGGGACATGCATTGGGCTCTACGTCGGGACGTGTGTTGGGCTCTACGTCGGGACGTGTGTTGGGCTCTACATCAGGACTTAGCTTACTTTCGGCTCTACGTCGGGACGTGCGTTGGGCTCTACGTCGGGACGTGCGTTGGGCTCTACGTCGGGACGTGCGTTGGGCTCTACGTCGGGACGTGTGTTGGGCTCTACGTCGGGACGTGCGTTGGGCCCTACGTCGGGACGTGTGTTGGGTTCTACGTCTGTAGTTAGCTAACGTTCAGCTCTACATCGAGACGTGTGTTGGGCTCTACGTCTCTACTTAGCTGACTTTCAGCTGTACGTCGGGACGTGTGTTGGGCTCTACATCAGGATTTAGCTTACTTTCAGCTCTACGTCGGGAAGTGTGTTGGGGTCGACATCAGGATTTAGCTTGTTTTCAGCTCTACGTCGGGACGTGTGTTGGGCTCTACGTCGGGACGTGTGTTGGGCTCTACGTCGGGACGTGTGTTGGGCTCTACGTCGGGACGTGTGTTGGGCTCTACATCAGGTTTAGCTTATATTGAGCTCTACGTCGGGACATGTGTTGGGCTCTACGTCGGGACGTGTGTTGGGCTCTACGTCCGGACGTGTGTTGGGCTCTACGTCGGGACGTGTGTTGGGCTCTACGTCGGGACGTGTGTTGGGCTCTACGTCGGGACGTGTGTTGTGCTCGACATCAGGATTTAGCTTACTTTCAGCTCTACTTCAGGACGTGTGTTGGGCTCTATGTCGGGACGTGTGTTGGGCTCTACGTCGCGACGTGTGTTGGGCTCTACGTCGCGACGTGTGTTGGGCTCTACGTCGCGACGTGTGTTGGGCTCTACGTCGCGACGTGTGTTGGGCTCTACGTCGAGACGTATGTTGGGCTCTACATCAGGGTTTACCTTACTTTCAGCTCTACGTCGGGACGTGAGTTTGTGTCTACGTCGGGACGTGTGCTGGGCTCTACGTCGGGACGTGTGCTGGGCTCTACGTCGGGACGTGTTTTGGGCTCTACGTCGCGACTTGTGTTGGAGTCTGGCCCGGGACGTGTGTTGGGCTCTACGTCGGGACGTGTGTTGGGCTCTACGTCGGGACGTCGGTTGGCTCTACGTCGGGACGTGTGATGGGCTCTACGTCGGGACGTGGGTTGGGCTCTACGTCGGGACGTGGGTTGGGCTCTACGTCGGGACGTCTGTCGGGCCCTACGTCGGGACGTGGGTTGGGCTCTACGTCGGGACGTCTGTCGGGCTCTACGTCGGGACGTCTGTCGGGCTCTACGTCGGGACGTCTGTCGGGCTCTACGTCGGGACGTCTGTCGGGCTCTACGTCGAGACATCTGTCGGGCTCTACGTCGTGACATGTGTTGGGCTCTGCGTCGGGACGTGTGTTGGTCTCTACGTCAGGATTTAGCTTACTTTCAGCTCTATGTCGGGACGTGTGTTGGGCTCTTCATCGGGACGTGTGTTGGGCTCTACGTCGGGACGTGTGTTGTGCTCTACATCAGGATTTAACTTACTTTTAGCTCTACGTCGGGACGTGTGTTGGGCTCTACGTCGGGACATGCATTGGGCTCTACGTCGGGACGTGTGTTGGGCTCTACGTCGGGACGTGTGTTGGGCTCTACGTCGGGACGTGTGTTGGGCTCTACATCAGGACTTAGCTTACTTTCGGCTCTACGTCGGGACGTGCGTTGGGCTCTACGTCGGGACGTGCGTTGGGCTCTACGTCGGGACGTGCGTTGGGCTCTACGTCGGGACGTGCGTTGGGCTCTACGTCGGGACGTGCGTTGGGCCCTACGTCGGGACGTGTGTTGGGTTCTACGTCTGTAGTTAGCTAACGTTTAGCTCTACATCGAGACGTGTGTTGGGCTCTACGTCTGTAGTTAGCTGACTTTCAGCTGTACGTCGGGACGTGTGTTGGGCTCTACATCAGGATTTAGCTTACTTTCAGCTCTACGTCGGGAAGTGTGTTGGGCTCGACATCAGGATTTAGCTTGTTTTCAGCTCTACGTCGGGACGTGTGTTGGGCTCTACGTCGGGACGTGTGTTGGGCTCTACGTCGGGACGTGTGTTGGGCTCTACATCAGGTTTAGCTTATATTGAGCTCTACGTCGGGACGTGTGTTGGGCTCTACGTCGGGACGTGTGTTGGGCTCTACATCAGTGTTTAGCTTACTTTCACCTCTACGTCGGGACATGTGTTGGGCTCTCCGTCGGGACGTGTGTTGGGCTCTCCGTCGGGACGTGTGTTGGGCTCTACGTGGGGATTTAGCTTACTTCCAGCTCTACGTCGGGACGTGTGTTGGACTCTACGTCGGGACGTGTGTTGGGCTCTACATCGGAACGTGTGTTGGGCTCTACGTCGGGACGTGGGTTGGGCTCTACGTCGGGACGTGGGTTGGGCTCTACGTCGGGACGTGTGTCGGGCTCTACGTCGGGACGTCTGTCGGGCCCTAGGTCGGGACGTGGGTTGGGCTCTACGTCGGGACGTGTGTCGGGCTCTACGTCGGGACGTCTGTCGGGCCCTACGTCGGGACGTGGGTTGGGCTCTACGTCGGGACGTCTGTCGGGCTCTACGTCGGGACATCTGTTGGGCTCTACGTCGTGACATGTGTTGGGCTCTGCGTCGGGACGTGTGTTGGTCTCTACGTCAGGATTTAGCTTACTTTCAGCTCTATGTCGGGACGTGTGTTGGGCTCTTCATCGGGACGTGTGTTGGGCTCTACGTCGGGACGTGTGTTGGGCTCTACGTCGGGACGTGTGTTGGGCTCTACGTCGGGACGTGTGTTGGGCTCTACGTTGGGACGTGTGTTGGGCTCTGCGTCGCGACGAGTGTTGGACTCTGCGTCGGGACGTGTGTTGGGCTCTACGTCAGGACGTGTGTTGGTCTCTACGTCGGGACGTGTGTTGGGCTCTACGTCAGGACTTGTGTTGGTCTCTACGTCGGGACGTGTGTTGTGCTCTACGTCGGGACTTGTGTTGGGCTCTACGTCGGGACGTGTGTTGGGCTCTACATCAGGATTTAGCTTTTTTTCAGCTCTACGTGGGGACGTGTGTTGGGCTCGACATCAGGGTTTACCTTACTTTCACCTCTACGTCGGGACGTGTGTTGGGTTCTACGTCGGGACGTATGTGGGGCTCTACGTCGGGACGTGTGTTGGGATCTACATCAGGATTTAGCTTACTTTCATCTCTACGTCGGGACGTGTGTTGGGCTCTACATCAGGATTTAAATTACTTTCAGCTCTACGTCGGGACGTGTGTTGGGCTCTACATCAGGATTTAGATTACTTTCAGCTCTAAGTCGGAACGTGTGTTGGGCTCTACGTCGGGACGTGTGTTGGGCTCTACATCAGGATTTAGCGTACTTACAGCTCTACGTCGGGACGTGCGTTGGGCTCTACGTCGGGACGTGCGTTGGGCTCTACGTCGGGACGTGTATTGGGCTCTACATCTGGATTTAGCTTATTTTCAGCTCTACGTCGGGACGTGTGTTGGGCTCTACGTCGCGACGTGTGTTGGTCTCTGCTTCGGGACGTGCGTTGGGCTCTACGTCGGGACGTGCGTTGGGCTCTACGTCGGGACGTGCGTTGGGCTCTACGTCGGGACGTGTGTTGGGCTCTACGTCGGGACGTGTGTTGGGCTCTACGTCGGGACGTGTGTTCGGCTCTACATCAGGATTTAGCTTACTTTCAGCTCTACGTCGGGACGTGTGTTGGGCTCTACGTCGGGACGTGTGTTGGGCTCTACATCAGGATTTAGCTTACTTTCAGCTCTACGTCGCGACATGTGTTGGGCTCTACGTCGGGACGTGTGTTGGGCTCTACATCAGGGTTTAGCTTACTTTCAGCTCTACGTCGGGACGTGTGTTGGCCTTGACATCAGGATTTAGCTTACTTTCAGCTCTACGTCGGGACGTGTGTTGGGCTCTACATCGGGACGTGTGTTGGGCTCTAGGTCGGGACCTGTGTTGGGCTCTACGTCGGGACATGTGTTGGAGTCTGCCTCGGGACGTGTGTTGGGCTCTACGTCGGGACGTGTGTTGGGCTCTACGTCGGGACGTGTGTTGGGCTCTACATCAGGACGTCTGTTGGGCTCTACATCAGAATTTAGCGTACTTTCAGCTCTACTTCGGGACGTGTGTTGCGCTCTACGTCGGGATGTGTGTTGGGCTCTACATCAGGATTTAGCTTACTTTCAGCTCTACGTGGGGACGTGTGTTTGGCTCGACATCAGGACTTAGCTTACTTTCAGCTCTACTTCGGGACGTGTCTTGGGCTCTACGTCGAGACGTCTGCTGGGCTCTACGTCGGGACATGTGTTGGGCTCTCCATCAGGATTTAGCGTACTGTCAGCTCTACGTCGGGACGTGTGTTGGGCTCTACGTCGGGACGTGTGTTAGGCTCTACGTCGGGACGTGTGTTGGGCTCTACATCAGGATTTAGCTTACTTTCAGCTCTACGTTGGGACGTGTGTTGGGCTCTACATCGGGACGTGTGTTGGGCTCTACCTCAGGATTTAGCGTACTTTCAGCTCTGCGTCGGGACGAGTGTTGGGCTCTACATCTGTAGTTAGATAACTTTCAGATCTACGTCGGGACATGTGTTGGGCTCTACATCGGGACGTGTGTTGGGCTCTACGTCGGGACGTGTGTTGGGCTCTACGTCGGGACGTGTGTTGGGCTCTACATTGTAGATAGCTAACTTTCAGCTCTACGTCGGCACGTGCGTTGGGCTCTACGTCGGGACGTGCGTTGGGCTCTACGTCGGCACGTGCGTTGGGCTCTACGTCGGGACGTGCGTTGGGCTCTACGTCGGGACGTGTGTTGGGTTCTACGTCTGTAGTTAGCTAACGTTCAGCTCTACATCGAGACGTGTGTTGGGCTCTACGTCTCTACTTAGCTGACTTTCAGCTGTACGTCGGGACGTGTGTTGGGCTCTACATCAGGATTTAGCTTACTTTCAGCTCTACGTCGGGAAGTGTGTTGGGGTCGACATCAGGATTTAGCTTGTTTTCAGCTCTACGTCGGGACGTGTGTTGGGCTCTACGTCGGGACGTGTGTTGGGCTCTACGTCGGGACGTGTGTTGGGCTCTACGTCGGGACGTGTGTTGGGCTCTACATCAGGTTTAGCTTATATTGAGCTCTACGTCGGGACATGTGTTGGGCTCTACGTCGGGACGTGTGTTGGGCTCTACGTCCGGACGTGTGTTGGGCTCTACGTCGGGACGTGTGTTGGGCTCTACGTCGGGACGTGTGTTGGACTCTACGTCGGGACGTGTGTTGTGCTCGACATCAGGATTTAGCTTACTTTCAGCTCTACTTCAGGACGTGTGTTGGGCTCTATGTCGGGACGTGTGTTGGGCTCTATGTCGGGACGTGTGTTGGGCTCTACGTCGCGACGTGTGTTGGGCTCTACGTCGCGACGTGTGTTGGGCTCTACGTCGCGACGTGTGTTGGGCTCTACGTCGAGACGTATGTTGGGCTCTACATCAGGGTTTACCTTACTTTCAGCTCTACGTCGGGACGTGAGTTTGTGTCTACGTCGGGACGTGTGCTGGGCTCTACGTCGGGACGTGTGCTGGGCTCTACGTCGGGACGTGTTTTGGGCTCTACGTCGCGACTTGTGTTGGAGTCTGGCCCGGGACGTGTGTTGGGCTCTACGTCGGGACGTGTGTTGGGCTCTACGTCGGGACGTCGGTTGGCTCTACGTCGGGACGTGTGATGGGCTCTACGTCGGGACGTGGGTTGGGCTCTACGTCGGGACGTGGGTTGGGCTCTACGTCGGGACGTCTGTCGGGCCCTACGTCGGGACGTGGGTTGGGCTCTACGTCGGGACGTCTGTCGGGCTCTACGTCGAGACATCTGTTGGACTCTACGTCGTGACATGTGTTGGGCTCTGCGTCGGGACGTGTGTTGGTCTCTACGTCAGGATTTAGCTTACTTTCAGCTCTATGTCGGGACGTGTGTTGGGCTCTTCATCGGGACGTGTGTTGGGCTCTACGTCGGGACGTGTGTTGTGCTCTACATCAGGATTTAACTTACTTTTAGCTCTACGTCGGGACGTGTGTTGGGCTCTACGTCGGGACATGCATTGGGCTCTACGTCGGGACGTGTGTTGGGCTCTACGTCGGGACGTGTGTTGGGCTCTACGTCGGGACGTGTGTTGGGCTCTACATCAGGACTTAGCTTACTTTCGGCTCTACGTCGGGACGTGCGTTGGGCTCTACGTCGGGACGTGCGTTGGGCTCTACGTCGGGACGTGCGTTGGGCTCTACGTCGGGACGTGCGTTGGGCCCTACGTCGGGACGTGTGTTGGGTTCTACGTCTGTAGTTAGCTAACGTTTAGCTCTACATCGAGACGTGTGTTGGGCTCTACGTCTGTAGTTAGCTGACTTTCAGCTGTACGTCGGGACGTGTGTTGGGCTCTACATCAGGATTTAGCTTACTTTCAGCTCTACGTCGGGAAGTGTGTTGGGCTCGACATCAGGATTTAGCTTGTTTTCAGCTCTACGTCGGGACGTGTGTTGGGCTCTACGTCGGGACGTGTGTTGGGCTCTACGTCGGGACGTGTGTTGGGCTCTACATCAGGTTTAGCTTATATTGAGCTCTACGTCGGGACGTGTGTTGGGCTCTACGTCGGGACGTGTGTTGGGCTCTACATCAGTGTTTAGCTTACTTTCACCTCTACGTCGGGACATGTGTTGGGCTCTCCGTCGGGACGTGTGTTGGGCTCTCCGTCGGGACGTGTGTTGGGCTCTACGTGGGGATTTAGCTTACTTCCAGCTCTACGTCGGGACGTGTGTTGGACTCTACGTCGGGACGTGTGTTGGGCTCTACATCGGAACGTGTGTTGGGCTCTACGTCGGGACGTGGGTTGGGCTCTACGTCGGGACGTGGGTTGGGCTCTACGTCGGGACGTGTGTCGGGCTCTACGTCGGGACGTCTGTCGGGCCCTACGTCGGGACGTGGGTTGGGCTCTACGTCGGGACGTGTGTCGGGCTCTACGTCGGGACGTCTGTCGGGCCCTACGTCGGGACGTGGGTTGGGCTCTACGTCGGGACGTCTGTCGGGCTCTACGTCGGGACATCTGTTGGGCTCTACGTCGTGACATGTGTTGGGCTCTGCGTCGGGACGTGTGTTGGTCTCTACGTCAGGATTTAGCTTACTTTCAGCTCTATGTCGGGACGTGTGTTGGGCTCTTCATCGGGACGTGTGTTGGGCTCTACGTCGGGACGTGTGTTGGGCTCTACGTCGGGACGTGTGTTGGGCTCTACGTCGGGACGTGTGTTGGGCTCTACGTTGGGACGTGTGTTGGGCTCTGCGTCGCGACGAGTGTTGGACTCTGCGTCGGGACGTGTGTTGGGCTCTACGTCAGGACGTGTGTTGGTCTCTACGTCGGGACGTGTGTTGGGCTCTACGTCAGGACTTGTGTTGGTCTCTACGTCGGGACGTGTGTTGTGCTCTACGTCGGGACTTGTGTTGGGCTCTACGTCGGGACGTGTGTTGGGCTCTACATCAGGATTTAGCTTTTTTTCAGCTCTACGTGGGGACGTGTGTTGGGCTCGACATCAGGGTTTACCTTACTTTCACCTCTACGTCGGGACGTGTGTTGGGTTCTACGTCGGGACGTATGTGGGGCTCTACGTCGGGACGTGTGTTGGGATCTACATCAGGATTTAGCTTACTTTCAGCTCTACGTCGGGACGTGTGTTGGGCTCTACATCAGGATTTAAATTACTTTCAGCTCTACGTCGGGACGTGTGTTGGGCTCTACATCAGGATTTAGATTACTTTCAGCTCTAAGTCGGAACGTGTGTTGGGCTCTACGTCGGGACGTGTGTTGGGCTCTACATCAGGATTTAGCGTACTTACAGCTCTACGTCGGGACGTGCGTTGGGCTCTACGTCGGGACGTGCGTTGGGCTCTACGTCGGGACGTGTATTGGGCTCTACATCTGGATTTAGCTTATTTTCAGCTCTACGTCGGGACGTGTGTTGGGCTCTACGTCGCGACGTGTGTTGGTCTCTGCTTCGGGAAGTGCGTTGGGCTCTACGTCGGGACGTGCGTTGGGCTCTACGTCGGGACGTGCGTTGGGCTCTACGTCGGGACGTGCGTTGGGCTCTACGTCGGGACGTGTGTTGGGCTCTACGTCGGGACGTGTGTTGGGCTCTACGTCGGGACGTGTGTTCGGCTCTACATCAGGATTTAGCTTACTTTCAGCTCTACGTCGGGACGTGTGTTGGGCTCTACGTCGGGACGTGTGTTGGGCTCTACATCAGGATTTAGCTTACTTTCAGCTCTACGTCGCGACATGTGTTGGGCTCTACGTCGGGACGTGTGTTGGGCTCTACATCAGGGTTTAGCTTACTTTCAGCTCTACGTCGGGACGTGTGTTGGCCTTGACATCAGGATTTAGCTTACTTTCAGCTCTACGTCGGGACGTGTGTTGGGCTCTACATCGGGACGTGTGTTGGGCTCTAGGTCGGGACCTGTGTTGGGCTCTACGTCGGGACATGTGTTGGAGTCTGCCTCGGGACGTGTGTTGGGCTCTACGTCGGGACGTGTGTTGGGCTCTACATCAGGACGTCTGTTGGGCTCTACATCAGAATTTAGCGTACTTTCAGCTCTACTTCGGGACGTGTGTTGGGCTCTACGTCGGGATGTGTGTTGGGCTCTACATCAGGATTTAGCTTACTTTCAGCTCTACGTGGGGACGTGTGTTTGGCTCGACATCAGGACTTAGCTTACTTTCAGCTCTACTTCGGGACGTGTCTTGGGCTCTACGTCGAGACGTCTGCTGGGCTCTACGTCGGGACATGTGTTGGGCTCTCCATCAGGATTTAGCGTACTGTCAGCTCTACGTCGGGACGTGTGTTGGGCTCTACGTCGGGACGTGTGTTAGGCTCTACGTCGGGACGTGTGTTGGGCTCTACATCAGGATTTAGCTTACTTTCAGCTCTACGTTGGGACGTGTGTTGGGCTCTACATCGGGACGTGTGTTGGGCTCTACCTCAGGATTTAGCGTACTTTCAGCTCTGCGTCGGGACGAGTGTTGGGCTCTACATCTGTAGTTAGATAACTTTCAGATCTACGTCGGGACATGTGTTGGGCTCTACATCGGGACGTGTGTTGGGCTCTACGTCGGGACGTGTGTTGGGCTCTACGTCGGGACGTGTGTTGGGCTCTACATTGTAGATAGCTAACTTTCAGCTCTACGTCGGCACGTGCGTTGGGCTCTACGTCGGCACGTGCGTTGGGCTCTACGTCGGCACGTGCGTTGGGCTCTACGTCGGGACGTGCGTTGGGCTCTACGTCGGGACGTGCGTTGGGCTCTACGTCGGGACGTGCGTTGGGCTCTACGTCGGGACGTGTGTTGGGCTCTACATCAGGATTTAGCTTAATTTCAGCTCTACGTCGGGACGTGTGTTGGGCTCTACGTCGGGACGTGTGTTGGGCTCTACGTCGGGACGTGTGTTGGGCTCCATGTCGGGACTTGTGTTGGGCTCTACGGCTGTTGTTAGCTAACTTTCAGCTCTACGTTGGGACGTATGTTGGGCCCTACGTCGGGACGTGTGTTGGGCCCTACGTCGGGACGTGTGTTGGGCCCTACGTCGGTACGTGAGTTGGGCCCTACGTCGGGACGTGTGTTGGGTTCTACGTCTGTAGTTAGCTAACGTTCAGCTTTACGTCGAGACGTGTGTTGGGCTCTACGTCTGTAGTTAGCTGACTTTCAGCTGTACGTCGGGTCGTGTGTTGGGCTCTACATCAGGTTTAGCTTATATTGAGCTCTACGTCGGGACGTGTGTTGGGCTCTACGTCGGGACGTGTGTTGGGCTCTACATCAGGATTTAGCTTAATTTCAGCTCTACGTCGGGACGTGTGTTGGGCTCTACGTCGGGACGTGTGTTGGGCTCTACGTCGGGACTTGTGTTGGGCTCTACGGCTGTTGTTAGCTAACTTTCAGCTCTACGTTGGGACGTATGTTGGGCCCTACGTCGGGACGTGTGTTGGGCCCTACGTCGGTACGTGTGTTGGGCCCTACGTCGGTACGTGAGTTGGGCCCTACGTCGGGACGTGTGTTGGGTTCTACGTCTGTAGTTAGCTAACGTTCAGCTTTACGTCGAGACGTGTGTTGGGCTCTACGTCTGTAGTTAGCTGACTTTCAGCTGTACGTCGGGTCGTGTGTTGGGCTCTACATCAGGTTTAGCTTATATTGAGCTCTACGTCGGGACGTGTGTTGGGCTCTACGTCGGGACGTGTGTTGGGCTCTACATCAGTGTTTAGCTTACTTTCACCTCTACGTCGGGACATGTGTTTGGCTCTACGTCGGGACGTGTGTTGGGCTCTACGTCCGGATGTGTGTTGGGCTCTACGTCGGGACGTGAGTTGGGCTCTACGTCGGGACGTGTGTTGGGCTCTACGTCCGGATGTGTGTTGGGCTCTACGTCGGGACGTGTGTTGGGCTCTACGTCGGGACGTGTGTTGTGCTCTACGTCGGGACGTGTGTTTGGCTCTACATCGGGACATGTGTTGGGCTCTACGTCGGGATGTGTGTTGGGCTCTACATCAGTATTTAGCTTACTTTGAGCTCTTCGTTGGGACGTGTGTTAGGCTCGGCATCAGGATTTAGCTTACTTTCAGATCTACGTCGGGACGTGTGTTGGGCTCTACGTCGGGTCGTGTGTTGGGCTCTACGTCGGGACGTGGGTTGGGCTCTACGTCGGGACGTGGGTTGGGCTCTACGTCGGGACGTGGGTTGGGCTCTACATCAGGATTTAGCGTACTTTTAGCTCTACTTCGGGACGTGTGTTGGGCTCTACGTCGGGACGTGGGTTGGGCTCTACGTCGGGACGTGGGTTGGGCTCTACGTCGGGACGTGGGTTGGGCTCTACGTCGGGACGTGTGCTGGGCTCTACGTCGAGACGTGGGTTGGGCTCTACATCAGGATGTAGCGTACTTTTAGCTCTACTTCGGGACGTGTGTTGGGCTCTACGTCGGGACGTGTGCTGGGCTCTACGTCGGGACATGTGCTGGGCTCTACGTCAGGACGTGTGTTGGGCTCTACATCAGGATTTAGCGTACTTTTAGCTCTGCTTCGGGACGTGTGTTGGGCTCTACGTCGGGACGTGTGTTGGGCTCTACATCAGGATTTAGCTTACTTTCAGCTCGACGTCGGAACGTGTGTTGGGCTCTACGTCGGGACGTGTGTTGGGCTCTACGTCAGGATTTAGCTTACTTTCAGCTGTACGTCGGGACGTGTGTTGGGCTCTACGTCGGGACGTGTGTTGGGCTCTACGTCGGGACGTGTGTTGGGCTCTACATCAGGATCTTGCATACTTTCAGTTCTACGTCGGGACACGTGTTATGCTCTAAGTCGGGACGTGTGTTGGGCTCTACATCAGATTTAGCTTACTTTCAGCTCTACGTCGGGACGTGTGTTGGGCTCTACGTCGGGACGTGTGTTGGGCTCTACATCAGGATTTAGCGTACTTTCAGCTCAACTTAGGGACGTGTGTTGGGCTCTATGTCGGGACGTGTGTTGGGCTCTATGTCGGGACGTGTGTTGGGCTCTACGTCGGGATTTAGCTTACTTTCAGCTCTACGTCGGGACGTGTGTTGGGCTCTATGTCGGGAAGTGTGTTGGGCTCTATGTCGGGAAGTGTGTTGGGCTCTACGTCGCGACGTGTGTTGGGCTCTACGTCGAGACGTATGTTGGGCTCTACATCAGGGTTCAGCTTACTTTCAGCTCTACGTCGGGACGTGAGTTCGGGTCTACGTCGGGTCGTGTGCTGGGCTCTACGTCGGGACGTGTGTTGGGCTCTACGTTGCGACGTGTTTTGGCCTCTACGTCGGGACGTGTGTTGGGCTCTACATCAGGATTTAGCGTACTTTCATCTCTACTTCGGGACGTGTGTTGGGCTCTACGTTGGGACGTGTGTTGGGCTCTACATCAGGATTTAGCTTACTTTCAGCTCTACGTCGGACATGTGTTGGGCTCTACGTTGGGACGTGTGTTGGGCTCTACATCAGGATTTAGCTTACTTTCAGCTGTACGTCTGGGCGAGTGTTAGGCTCTAAGTCGGGACGTGTGTTGGGCTCTACATCAGGATTTAGCGTACTTTTAGCTCTACTTCGGGACGTGTGTTGGGCTCTACGTCGGGACGTGTGTTGGGCTCTACATCAGGATTTAGCTTACTTTCAGCTCTACTTCGGGACATGTGTTGGGCTCTACGTTGGGACTTGTGTTGGGCTCTACATCAGGATTTAGCTTACTTTCATCTCTACGTCTGGGCGAGTGTTGGGCTCTAAGTCGGGACGTGTGTTGGGCTCTACATCAGGATTTAGCTTACTTTCAGCTCTACGTGGGGACGTGTGTTTGGCTCTACGTCGGGACGTGTGTTGGGCTCTATATCGGGACATGTGTTGGGCTCTACGTTGGGACGTCTGTTGGGATCTACGTCGGGACGCGTGTTGGGGTCTACGTCGGGACGTTTGTTGGGCTCTACGTCGGGACGTGGGTTGGGCTCTACGTCGGGATGTGTGTTGGGCTCTACGTCGGGACGTGGGTTGGGCTCTACGTCGTGACGTGGGTTGGGCTCTTCGTCGGGACGTCTGTTGGGCTCTACGTCGGGATTTAGCTTACTTTCAGCTCTACGTCGGGACGTGTGCTGGGCTCTACGTCGCGACGTGTGTTGGGCTCTACGTCGGGATGTGCGTTGGGCTCTACGTCGGGACGTGCGTTGGGCTCTACGTCGGGACGTGTGTTGGGCTCTATGTCGGGACGTGTGTTGGACTCTACGTCGGGATGTGTGTTGGGCTCTACATCAGGATTTAGCTTACTTTCAGCTCTACGTGGGGACGTGTGTTTGGCTCGATATCAGGATTTAGCGTACTTTCAGCTCTACGTCGGGACGTGTGTTGGGCTCTACGTCGGGATGTGTGTTGGGCTCTACATCAGGATTTAGCTTAATTTCAGCTCTACGTGGGGACGTGCGTTTGGCTCGACATTAGGACTTAGCTTACTTTCAGCTCTACTTCGGGACGTGTCTTGGGCTCTACGTCGGGACCTGTGCTGTGCTCTACGTGGGGACGTGTGCTGGGCTCTACGTCGGGACGTGTGCTGGGCTCTACGTCGGGACATGTGTTGGGCTCTTCGTCGGGACGTCTGTTGGGCTCTACGTCGGGTTTTAGCTTCCTTTCAGCTCTACGTCGGGACGTGTGTTGGGCTCTATATCAGGATTTAGCTTACTTTCAGCTCTACGTCGGGACGTGTGTTGGGCTCTACATCAGGATTTAGCTTGTTTTCAGCTCTACGTAGGGAGGTGTGTTGGGCTCTACGTCGGGACGTGTGTTGGGCTCTACCTCGGGACGTGTGTTGGGCTCTACGTCGGGACGTGTGTTGGGCTCTAGATCAGGATTTAGCTTACTTTCAGCTCTACGAGGGGATGTGTGTTGGGCTCGACATTAGGATTTAGCTTATTATCAGCTGTACGTTGGGACATATGTTGGGCTCTACATCGGGACGTATGTTGCGCTCTACGTCGGGACGTGTGTTGGGCTCTACGTCTGGACCAGTGTTGGGCCCTACGTCGGGACGAGTGTTGGGCCCTACGTCGGGACGAGTGTTGGGCTCTACGTCGGGACGAGTGTTGGGCTCTACGTCGGGACGAGTGTTGGGCTCTACATAACCATTTAGCTTACTTTCAGCTGTACGTCGGGATGTGTGTTGGGCTCTACGTCGGGACGTGTGTTGGGCTCTACGTCGGGACGTGTGTTGGGCTCTACATCAGGATCTAGCTTGTTTTCAGCTCTACTTCGGGACACGTGTTATGCTCTAAGTTGGGACGTGTGTTGGGCTCTACGTCGGGACGTGTGTTGGGCTCTACGTCGGGACGTATGTTGGGCTCTACATCAGGATCTAGCATACTTTCAGTTCTACGTCGGGACACGTGTTATGCTCTAAGTCGGGACGTGTGTTGGGCTCTACATCAGATTTAGCTTCCTTTCAGCTGTACGTTGGGACGTGTGTTGGGCTCTACGTCGGAATGTGTGTTGCGCTCGACATCAGGATTTAGCTTACTTTCAGCTCTACGTCGGGACGTGTGTTGGGCTCTACGTCGGGACGTGTGTTGGGCTCTACATCAGGATTTAGCGTACTTTCAGCTCTACTTCGGGACGTGTGTTGGGCTCTACGTCGGGACGTGTGTTGGGCTCTATGTTGGGACGTGTGTTGGGCTCTACGTCGGGATTTAGCTTACTTTCAGCTCTACGTCGGGACGTGTGTTGGGCTCTATGTCGGGACGTGTGTTGGGCTCTACGTCGCGACGTGTGTTGGGCTCTACGTCGAGACGTATGTTGGGCTCTACATCAGGGTTCAGCTTACTTTCAGGTCTACATCGGGACGTGAGTTCGGGTCTACGTCGGGACGTGTGCTGGGCTCCACGTCGGGACTTCTGTTGGGTTCTACGTTGCACTGTGTGTTGGGCTCTACGTCGAGACGTATGTTGGGCTCTACATCAGGATTTAGCGTACTTTCAGCTCTACTTCTGGACGTGTGTTGGGCTCTACGTTGGGACGTGTGTTGGGCTCTACATCAGGATTTAGCTTACTTTCAGCTCTACGTCTGGGCGAGTGTTGGGCTCTAAGTCAGGACGTGTGTTGGGCTCTACATCAGGATTTAGCTTACTTTCAGCTCTACGTGGGGACGTGTGTTTGGCTCTACGTCGGGACGTCTGTTGGGCTCTACGTTGGGACGTGTGTTGGGCTCTACGTCGGGACGTTTGTTGGGCTCTACGTCGGGACGTGTGTTGGGCTCTACGTCGGGACGTGTGTTGGGCTCTACGTCGGGACGTGTGTTGGGCTCTACGTCGGGACGTGGGTTGGGCTCTACGTCGGGACGTGGGTTGGGCTCTACGTCGGGACGTGGGTTGGGTTCTACGTCGGGACGTGGGTTGGGCTCTACGTCGGGACGTGGGTTGGGGTCTAGATCAGGAATTAGCTTACTTTCAGCTCTACGAGGGGACGTGTGTTGGTCTCGACATCAGGATTTAGCTTACTTTCAGCTCTACGTCGGGACATGTGTTGGGCTCTACGTCGGGACGTGAGTTGCGCTCTACGTCGGGACGTGTGTTGGGCTCTACGTCGGGACGCGTGTTGGGCTGCATGTCGGGACGTGTGTTGAGCTCTACGTCGGGACATGTTTTGGGTTCTGCGTCGGGACGTGTGTTGGGCTCTACGTCGGGACGTGTGTTGGGCTTTACGTCGCGACGTGTGTTGGGCTCTACGTCGCGACGTGTGTTGGACTCTGCGTCGGGATGTGTGTTGGGTTCTGCGTCGGGACGTGTGTTGGGTTCTGCGTCGGGACGTGTGTTGGGCTCTACGTCGGGACGTGTGTTGGGCTCTACGTCGGGACGTGTGTTGGGCTCTACATCAGGATTTAGCTTACTTTCATCTCTACGTCGGGACGTGTGTTGGGCTCTACGTCGGGATGTGTGTTCGGCTCTACTTCGGGATGTGTGTTGGGCTCTACATAAGGATTTAGCTTACTTTCAGCTCTACGTGGGGACGTGTGTTTGGCTCGACATCAGGACTTAGCTTACTTTCAGCTCTACTTCGGGACGTGTGCTGGGCTCTGTGTCGGGACGTGTGCTGGGCTCTACGTCGGGACATGTGTTGGGCTCTTCGTCGGGACGTCTGTTGGGCTCTATGTCAGGATTTAGCTTGTTTTCAGCTCTACGTCGGGACGTGTGTTGGGCTCTGCGTCGGCACGTGTGTTGAGCTCTACGTTGGGACGTCTGTCGGGCTCTACGTCGGGACGTTTGTTGGGCTCTACGTGGTGGTTTAGCATACATTCAGCTCTACGTCGGGACGTGTGTTGGGCTCCATGTCGGGACGTGTGTTGGGCTCTACGTCGGAACGTGTGTTGGGCTCTATGTCTGTAGTGAGCTAACTTTCATCTCTACGTCGGGACGTGTGTTGGGCTCTACGTCGGGACATGTGTTGGGCTATACGTCGGGACGTGTGTTGGGCTATACGTCGGGACGTGTGTGGGGCTCTACATCACGATTTAGCTTACTTTCTGCTCTACGTCGGGACGTGGGTTCGGTTCCACGTAGGGACGTGTGTTGGGCTCTACGTCGGGACGTGTGTTGGGCTCTACTTCGGGACTTGTGTTGGGCTCTACATCAGGATTTAGCTTACTTTCTGCTCTACGTCGGGACGTGGGTTGGGTTCTACGTAGGGACGTGTGTTGGGCTCTACGTCGGGACGTGTGTTGGGCTCTACGTCGGGACGTGTGTTGGGCTCTACGTCGGGAAGTGTGTTGGGCTCTACGTCGGGAAGTGTGTTGGGCTCTACGTCGGGAAGTCTGTTGGGCTCTACTTCAGGATTTAGCTTCCTTTCAGCTCTACGTCGGGACGTGTGTTGGGCTCTACGTCGGGACGTGTGTTGGGCTCTACTTCGGGACTTGTGTTGGGCTCTACATCACGATTTAGCTTACTTTCTACTCTACGTCGGGACGTGGGTTCGGTTCCACGTAGGGACGTGTGTTGGGCTCTACGTCGGGACGTGTGTTGGGCTCTACTTCGGGACTTGTGTTGGGCTCTACATCAGGATTTAGCTTACTTTCTGCTCTACGTTGGGACGTGGGTTGGGTTCTACGTAGGGACGTGTGTTGGGCTCTACGTCGGGACGTGTGTTGGGCTCTACGTCGGGACGTGTGTTGGGCTCTACGTCGGGAAGTGTGTTGGGCTCTACGTCGGGAAGTGTGTTGGGCTCTACGTCGGGAAGTGTGTTGGGCTCTACATCAAGATTTAGCTTCCTTTCAGCTCTACGTCGGGACGTGTGTTGGGCTCCACGTCGGGACGTGTGTTGGGCTCTACGTTGGGACGTGTGTTGGGCTCTACGTCTAGACGTGTGTTGGGCTCTACATCAGGATTTAGCTTACTTTGAGCTCTATGTCGGGACGTGTGTTGGGCTCTACGTCGGGACGTGCGTTGGGCTCTACGTCGGGACGTGCGTTGGGCTCTACGTCGGGATTTAGCTTACTTTCAGCTCTACGTCGGGACGTGCGTTGGGCTCTACGTCGGGACGTGCGTTGGGCTCTACGTCGGGACGTGCGTTGGGCTCTACGTCTGTAGTTAGCTAACTTTCGGCTCTACGTCGGGACGTGCGTTGGGCTCTACGTCGGGACATGTGTTTCTAAGCAGAGAATAGAAACGCTTCCGCAAGTCTATTAAGATTCCTGATAAGATGGTAAAAGGAAAAGCAAAGAAAGAAGTCTGTCTTATTTGATGGGGACAGGAAATAACACCGTATTACATAACCCATTAAATGTTCCAAGCTTTACTTCACACTAAAGCTCAATGTCAATGGTTTTATATATGTGTGTGTGTGTTTTTGTAAAAACCTGTGTAGCTGTTCTGGCAGATCTGCACTGATCCATTGCCATAATTTTTTTTTCCCAGTGGTTCAAATCTCTGACACCAACCCAGTGCTCTAGTACAAAAATACTAGAGTACAATAGTTCAATTTCTAGTGCTAAGGTCTAAATTGTTTTCCCTGTGGTTTGAGAGTGAAAATTTGGCACATCAAACAGGCCACAAGATCATCCAAATTAAACTTCATCCAAACAATTGAACCCACTCCTGTAAACACAGTAAGCAAATTTATATCCAAGCATTTGGCTTTACATTGTTTCGAATTATTTGCTAGCATATATGGAACGTGATAAAACAGGTGATTACTCAATCACTGGCATAAAATGCACCAAAAATAAATATAAGCTAATATTAGTTGGCAAGTTCTGAATGATCCAGAGGTTCCCTTTAACATGCGCATTTGAGCTTCAGATTTGGGAAAGAAAAAGTTTTCTTTTAGTCTTGAGTGTTCACGGATTACGTCCACTGCATAGTAAACTGCTTTTCATGGTATTTTAATAGCACTGTGGTGTTAAAAATACGGGCGTAACTATAGTATCATTTTGCCAGAATGCATTTAAAGAGTATGCTGAAAGATATATTTCAATGGCAAATGGTGACAGAACAAGAATATATTGGGGGTGCTTTCTTTGGAGATTTAATGGGTCACTTCTTAAATATACATGAAGTGGTAAAGCCGCAAAGGACCGGCTACATTGAATGAGGGTCTCACTCCAAAATCACTGAGGGAATTTTTTAACACTTTGGATCTGATCTAAATGTTCACTTGGTGTAAACATCTGGAAGATGTTTACTTTCTACAGTTACAGCCCAGGCCAACCGAGGAGAGAGGAGTGATGGCCTGTAGTGAGTTATGTGCTCAGCATTGTTGCCCAAAGGCCAGTGTAGTTGAAGGGACACCGGCCTAACTGCATCTGTGCTGAGGAGTAGCCAGAGAAGGCGTGCCGTTTAAGTAGGTCTTTAATTTGAAGGAGCCCAACTGAAAGGCATCCTGTCTCTGGATGCAGCCATTGACTGTTCCCTGCTGCAAGGCATTGGCATACACATGCATGGCCCTGTTACACAGTCTGACGCATGGCTTCTCATAGGATAGGACCCAGAAATGCTTGAGCTGCCTGCCTTTTCTCAAAGGGGCTCTACGCACACAGATGCTAGCATACCTCCATGGAGCTCCCCCTAAGAAGTCTGTGGCAATGCTGCATACAGCAATTGCCTGTGATTTTCTCGTGGTTCTTCCCTTTAGTTGCAAAAGGATTTGAGCAAAGCTAGTTTGTTCCTTCCAGCATGGGCCACGTTCTCTGTGCAGGTGCACCACTGTAATTAAAACTGGAGTAACTCTAATGACTCCCATTTACTCAGGTTACTGCAAGCTGGTCCTGAGATGAAGCATAGATCTTGCTGCCTCCTCCTCCTAACATAATTGTTAAGGACATAAACTACAACTGCGTTCACTGTGACTACTGAACTAGAGGGTAAACAGGCTTAGCACAGTAATATAGAGGATTTAAAGTCATGGGTTCTTATGCCTGTTAACGGTCTAGTTCCAAAGATCTGATCCAGGTTCTGTTTATCTGTGGTGTAAATCTAGACTAATTCGATGTGCTCAGTGGAATTGTGGCTGTATAAAGCTGAATGAGAAGAGAATCAGCATGTAGGTATCAAACGTGGTGGACAGATGTCCCCTTCAGGATTCTTCTGTTTCAGTGGTAGGGGATATCACCTCCAGCTTTTCTTCAGTCACCTGCAACAATCTGGCAAACTCGACTGCAGAAAAAGCAGTCTTTCTGCTACCTAGGAGAGATATTCTACCGTTATACTTCAACCCTGTGTGAAGAAGGGACATCCGTTCATTGCTTGAAAATAGGACTTGGAGGCAGCTCCTCAGTAAAATTTAAGCCAAATATAGTTTCTGCCCTTCTGAAATATTTTGAAGGGAAGGAAAGAAGCGGAGGACTGTCATACTAAGAACTTCTACCTTCATGTTTTTATAAAACTCGTGGGTCACTGCCCTTGTTTTTCACCTGGACAGCTGCATCTAAAGGCCTGTAAGGCTCGAGAGATTAAATGCATTGCAAGTATAAGAGCGGAAAGACACCTAAAGACAGCATAACCTGGATTCCATCTTTCAGTTTTTAAGAAATGCTGAATTTTGATAATGATATTACATAAGGTAAATTAGGAGTTATTTTTTGGTATCCATCCAAACCTTCCTGGGTAAGATATGATTTGACCTAAAGAGGAGACAGGCTCAAGAAGAAAACCAGACATGCAAAATTGTTTGGCTGTTCTTGCTTGCTCTGATAAATACCACGGCCGGAGCTAGGGTAGCTTCTCTGAAAAGATGACTGTATTTATCATGCTATCAGATGTTTACTAAAAAGAATTATGCTCTTACTCAGTGGTATTGTAATAGAGGACATAAATTAACACAGTGTTTTGGAACTATGCATATTTTTTTCAGCCAAACATTTGGCCTGCGGCCCAGATAACAATGAGGTTTAGGGCAAAGCTGTGCACTCTGAGTAACCCATGGGATCAACAGCTCCCTTTCCCAACACACATTTTATTTTTACCTTTCCATTCTGTCTCTTCCTTCCCAATTGGAAAAGCAAAATTGAGACAGTAATGAAAACAATGAGACACAATACATTGATTCAAGGATTCCAAGTGCTCCTTGCCCATATACATCTTCCGTGTCCTTTTTGGTCATCAAAATGCCTTTGAATTAAGGAGGAACTTAGAGCAATGCTCTCAGGCAAGAGAAAGAGAGACCATGTGAGGTGGAAAGATGGGTCTGCAAGACAGGGACAACTTGGAAAGCCATACTCTAAGACTGCAAAACCTCTTTCTTCAGTGAAAAGATACATACTGATCATTTCCTCATTGGTTACTGCCATCACACACAAGGCAACTCGCTTCTCCTGTTCCGGCGTAAAACTGGCCAGTTTTTTTTTCCTTCTCTTTTAGGGCTCAAACTGGCAAAGTGCATGTTAAGGTTCAAGGCCTTGAGAAACTCTGGAGCAACTGGAAAGTTCTCCTGGGTTATAGTATCATTTACTGATAGAGCTTTACCTCTGCTGATGCCCCTATTACTGTCCACAAAGTCAGACTCCTCTGCTTACGGATTTGTTAAGAGCAGTCTTCTAAAGGACACACTCCCTTGGCCTTTAGGGACCAGCATAAAACTCGCATACAGTGCCCGTGTTTTCAGGAGACTAAGACTCTGGCTGGTTGCCAACACAAGTGAGAAAAGGATAATGGATCTTATCCCTTTGAAGAACAGACACAATATAGCAGCCTTTCTCCTCCATCCCCTTTGAAGTACACGACAACACAGAGGAGACAATGAAAAAGACGGAAATTTAATGTGAATGCACCTAGGAGTAATCAAAAAAAGATCCTCTTCTGCAATTTGACCAGAAAAGCACACCCTTCTCGAAGGAAGGAACTCCCATCTAAAAGGAAGTTCATTCAGAGTGAGGGAGGTCATGAATGTGCAGCATACGGCATATGCTACACCTGTTCCTTATACAGACACTCATGGGGTTAAGAGAGATGATATGGTTGATCTAATCTAATGGTACACTGTGGCCAAGACGGAAAGCCAAGTCTCCTGTTACCATCCTCACTCCCACTGTTTGTGTCATGCCATTTCTGGGTTCATCAGAACACTTCATGAGGCAATTCAATCATTCAACCCAACAGAAAACCAGTCCAAGCAAAAAAGAAATGGATTTGCCCTCTTCTGGGCTAGTAAGCTCAGTCAGCAACGGACAGAGCAGGAAAGAACTGGTAGCACTGAGAGTGACACTGAGAGTGGCGACTGGAAAGGAAGAAGACCACTCTCACTGGGCAGCAGTGTGTGGCTAGTCTGGTTCTTGGCATGCAGTAAGACTACCCTTGAATGGAATCAGTTCCTCAGTCTCACTCTTCACAAAGCATGCTGATTAATTAGTGCACAGCAAATTTGTATCATACCTTATTGCGCAGTAACTTCCAATGGCAGACATAGCTCTTCTCACGCTGGCAAAGCTTCATAAACCAATAGGGCAGCAGGGATCAATGCCAGCAGGGAAGCTGTCTCTGCTTTGACAGGGAAAAAAAAAAATCTAAGAAGAGATGCTTTCCTTCCAGAAAGGCAGTGAGACACAACTGCTGTATTCTCTCATAGGTACCCACTGGGGTGGAAAATGTTTTCCCTGTGGGAATGCTGCTTTCAGCAAGGTGTCAGAGAACAATGCTGTCACCAGCCCCAGCCACATATGATTTCCATGTCTCTTTCTATCTTTTCTTCTCACATAGTTACTTGTGCGCTTTATCTGGCTGGAGCAGGGCCATTTATCTCCTATGGTACATTGCTTCCCAGGTCAAGTCTGCCTCTCCCTTCCCCCTTCTCTCCTCAACAGCTTGAAAAACATACCTTAAATTCTGTAAAGTAATCGAAGGCCTTGTTCTCTGCCATCAAAAGAGTCTAAAGGGCTTGCTGTGAAAGATGCTGGACAGTTCTGGTACTGGCAACCTCCGTACTCCTGCCAGCCAAAATTCTGCTCGTGACGAGACTAAGACTATATCTCTCCACTACCGCTCTCTTCTGCCACTGCCAAAAGAGGAGTGAGAATAAAGCAGGATCCTCAGGGTCTCTGTACTGAAAGCAACTAAGGAGCAAAGAAGTGAGAATAGAAGCTGAAATGAAGGACTGAAGAGCACGCAGTAGGAAGAATGGATATGTGTGATTTGTGGTGTTGTATGAGCACCTGGAGTTTCAGTATGCCTGGGTCTATCCCATCTACACTCCACTTACTCTTAAACTGGGCTGTGAGAATAAATTTAGTGTTGCCTGCAGATGTGTAACCACTTCTCATACTGTACCTTTTCCGCTTGGCAAGAAAGCACTATCTCTAGCTAAAAGCTGAAAGTAAAGCTGTCTCTGTTTTTTGTGCACAGACTGACAGGTCAGTCTGTGTTGCTTCCCTCTGGTGAGGAAACTCCTGAGAGTATTGAGTCATTGGTTTCCTGCCATTGCTGGGGCAGAGCAGAAGCACAGTGTCTGACCTCAAAGAGGACTCAGTTCAGGGCTCCTACTTCTGCAACATTAATGACTGAATTTTGCAGATACTGACATTTCACCTCAGCAAATGGTAGTCTGACAAGGACTGGCAAATAGGGAAGCTCAGAGAGGAGCCAACACATACCTGATTCCCACAGAGTCTGTTGTCTTCCTGCAAACAGATGACCTTCACAGACAGCCAGGTGGCAAGCACGTGGGAACACTTGGAATTTTTAGAGGAAAAATGTGGCAGGCTTTTTTTTGCAGCAGGTATTTGCTCATCCTCTTGCTGACTCTCCATTTCCCAATTACCTGCAAAATGCCTTCTTTTAGAGAAGACTCCCATAGAAAGGTTTACTGCACGAGTGTTTACTGTTTAAGAGTTTCAGTCCAGAGCAAGTATGTCACAAATTCTGTCCCTTCTGGCAATTGGCCCTTAGCAAAAGATTTCTCTAAGGTTTAAACTGAATGGCGGCATGCGTGTGCATTTCGTACTGACAAGTAAGAGGTTACGGCTGTCGGGGGCAGTTTGTTCATGAGCCAGCCAATTTTGTAGCAAGGATGCATTGGATCTGCGATGGAGGAACATTATGGTTTCTATTCCTCTGACAAACGTGCACGCTTCAAATGATGCCAGTCCTTCCTCAGCTTATCCTAGTGCTCACTGCAATTTATATGCCAAAACCATTGCTATTCCTCTCCCTGGCATCCCAGCTGGGAGAGCTCTGGGAAGGGAGAGAATCAATTTTCCTGGCAAGCAGTAGGTCACATGGCAGCATGTTTTGCCCATTTTTTCTCTGCCAAGCCCCATCCTAACATACCCTTGTCCTCTGCCGATTCTGATAGGCTGGTCTTTTTCCAGAGTGGACTGGGAAACTAGCTAAAAAAATAAAACAATCAACCAGCTTCTGCTCAATGCCAGATGCTGTGCTTTGTAAAAATGGCTCAGGTGAGATCCTGCTGGCCAAGTCAGTAGGAGATTTGCCAGTGGTGTACAGGATGCCACATCAGGCTTTTCCAGCAAGAAGCAGTCTTGGAATTTATTACAGAAAGTATCCTTTCATACTAACAACAACCACCCGCAAGATTTGGTTCCAAAGGAGTCCAAAATGCAGTGTACAGACTGGATGTAGAGGTGTAATGGATTAAGGATGGGAAATGTTTCTTTCGGATTCATTTTCAAGACAGCAGTTTTCCTATTTTTTTATGCCAGGCCAGACACTTCAAAAACTACAGGCATAACTGCTTCATGCTGTAGCCTGAATCGCTTCAACCATTCTGTCAGAGACATCCTCCCTGCACTAGTAATTTTCATCCCTCCTCTACCTCAGTTCACCTATATGCAGAATACAGCTAATAACATCCCCTCAAGTAAAGCACCTTCCATTGACTGTCTTGCTGAATATCGTGGTCAGCTGTTTTGGTCGTGGACTATTTTTTACCCCATGAATTACTGGGCAGCATCCAGCATAACTGGGAACTCTCAGTACTCCTATAATAAAAGAAGTACTTGTAACACTGGCACCATTCATAAGGCAGCATGCCATCCTAACCACCAGCTTAACCCATCAGCTCTCGGCACATTCCCAGGTTTAGGCTTGGAATCTTGATGACTATGACAGACCACCAGGATACATGTCCAGCTGTTAGGATGTGCTTCTTTCCCCTTCCTCTGACAGGTACCAGGCTACCAGAGTCTAAGCAGCAACCTGCAAGATGGCTCAAGGCTTCCACTGGGAGACCATTTCCTATGCCAGCAAGCAGTGCCTGGCATCTTCCATGGCTCACTCCTGCTCACTGTCATTTGTATTCCAAAATTAAGCCTCAAAATTAATGAGGAGATTAAGTTAGAGAATAAGATTCAAAGTTCTAGGTTGCTGCAAACAAGACACCTTGGATTAATCAGCATACATGTTTAAAACAGATTATAATGACTGGTGGTGTCAAAGTGGAGCTGAAAAATACAGTTTATAAAAGCGCTGGATTAAGCAGGCAGCTTCATGGCATCAGGCAAAGCAGAGGGAATAACTGCATCACTGAAAAGCATACACGTCTGCTTAACTCTGACTCAAAAAGATGCATATGCCTGTGTCCAAATTTGCATCTGATTGGCTTTGTTCTTAAAAAAGATACTCGAGTGTTTTGCTGTACTTCAGCATGACACAAGAAACAGGCGTGCAGTACCAAAGCAAGCACAAGCCACATCAATGCACGTGCAAAAGACCAAAGGCTTTGCACTTATTGTGTGAAATATGATTATTACCAAAAGGCAAGTGCACATGCAAAAAGATTTCTAGTGCACTCAATGTGATTTGCCAGTGTGTCGCATGCTGATCAACACAGCACACTGCAGTCCTAATTCTGGAGTCCTTAAAATCAACTGTGCACTACAGCTGCATATGATAAGTGCTTCACTGTCGGATTTTCCTTACTTCAGATTTGTTCCTCTTTGGACATCTTTCTAAGTTGGTTTTATTTTATGAACTGTTTTAGTTGCTTGAGTCTCTTTTCATTCATGTTAGCAGACCAGTCAGAGCAGGGACTAGCAATGGGGCTCTGGTCTTCCCTATGACACTGACTTTCCAGCAATCATTGGGCAAGCTCCTGAAACTCTGGGACTACTGAGGATTAAAGGCCCTTTATGCTCTCCTGCCAAAACTGGGGTGACAGGAAGTGGATGTGACTTCAGTTTGCTGTAAAGTTTCTTTTGCTTGTGAAAAGGGCATTTCTAGGTCTCCCTCTCTCCCTGCCTCCATTTATCCAGGTCCCTGTTGATTGTGGGAAGTGTGGTGGGTTTCCACTGGCGCTTTTGTTGTATTTTCTTCCTCTGGTTGAGGAAAGGAAGTGATGGAGCACCTTGGTGGGCACTCAACAGCCAGCCAAGGTCAACCCATGGCAGTTTGCTTCTACTGGGCTCTCTGTTCCTGTTTTTTCCTTCTTGCATGTTTCTTGTACCCCATCGCTTTTGAAAGTTTCTACCTCTCCGTTCCTGTCTTTTAACTTCTCACTTAAGTCTCTTGAACCCAGTCGCTTTTTAAATTTTCTTGCAACCTCTCTCTTGCTCTCCCCCTCCCTGACCTAATTTTAATTTCTTGCCTATGTTTCTCGTCTCCTGTTGTTTTTCACATTTTTGCCTGCATCCCTTTACGCAGGTCCATATACCTATTCTTTTAATTCTTGTACCCTTTCACATTTAAAATATTCTTTCTGCTTTTCCCTCTGTCCATCTCCCTGTCTCTAGTTCTTAATTCTTCCCTCTGTGTCCTCTACCCAACCACTTCTTCAGTTTTGCTTCTTCCATCTGTCACCCTGCCCCCATGTGTTATTTCTTGCCTGTGTTTCCCGTACTCCATCGCTTTTTGAAATATTTGTTCTACATGTGTTTCTATTTGGCTCCCTGTTTCTATTTTTAATTTCTTGCCTATGTTTCTTTTCCCCTGTTGCTTTAGAATTTGTCCCTGGCCCTTGTTTTGCCTCTGTCTCGTCAGTCCCTTCTGCCTCACTCCCCATCTCTCCCATTTGTCTCTCAGTCCCTATTTTCTGGTGCAATCTCTCAGCTCTCCTCTCTACACCCTTGTCCCCCTCTCCATCCCTCTCTTGTTCATGGTGTCCCATTTTCTGGCTCCCTCTCCCAATTTCTTAATGCTTTCCCGTGTTTCTTGTGCCTCACTGCATTGCAATTTCTCTTTCTCATTTTCCCTCCCTCTGGCACCCTGTCCCTCCTTTTTTAATTCCTCTCTCTGTCCTGTATGCTCTCACTTAAAAAAAAAAATAAATTCTTCCTCAATTTTCTTCTATCCACCTCCCCAACCCTATTTTTAAATTATTTCTGTTTCTTGTACCCTGTTGCTCTTAAAGATTTCTATCTACTTTTATCCCACATCCTGTCTTTATTTTTTAATTATGCCTTATCTTTCCTTACCACCATCCTTTTAAATTTTTCTTTCTCTGTCTCCATTTTTGTTGGCTGTCACTTTCTGTATTTTTATATCTTTCCCCTTTATTTCCCTAATCCCTATTGCTTACACTGTATTTTCTACATCTACTCTTTGCTTTTTGATATCTTAAGTTTTAACTTTTTCTTTTTCTTCAGTGCCTTTGCTTTATAGATTTTTCTTTCTACTTCTCCATTACTATTTTTATTTTTTTCCCTTATTTCCTTAATCCCCATCACTTTTAAAAGTTTCTGTCTACAGACTTGCTTGTCTGTGTTTCACTGTCACGGTTTGGCTGGTCCAGAATCACAGCCCAGCAATGCTCAGCAGGCTGTTAGCAGTTTGAGTCAGCTACAGGTGTAGCCCGGACCATTGTGTCATGCTCAGTATAAAGCGGGAAGGTTTGCTGAGGAAGGGGATCTCCCGCGGGGCTCCTGCAGGGCTCTCTCCTTTCCCTGCTTCTCCTTGCTCCCGAGGACCCCTCTCCTGTCGATCGTGGCTGCTGCACGTTCATTTGGCCCAGTGTAACTTTGCATGCCTCTGTTGGTAGTGGTGCTGTCTCGTTAAACCCGATTTCACTTCGACCCGCAGGTCTCCTCCCCTTTTCTCGACGCCCCTCCCTGGCTAGTGAGGGGTCATCGGGGGACAGGGCAGCTGTTGCCGTGTAGCCCCGGACACGGGCTGGAGGGGCACGTTCGCTGCCTTTTCTGTCCATCGCCCCCGGATTTCCTCAGAGCCCGCGCTTCTTAAATGGGCTTTCTGCGCGTTTCAGTTCGCTTTGCGGCGCTCTGCTGCCACCATGCGGCCAAGGGCAGGTACTGCAGCCCCGACCCGCGCATGCGCGGTGTCGCTCGCTGTTTCCACGCTGCCGTTCGCCCGCAGCGGCCATGCGAGACCGCGGGGGCTGCCTGGCGCCGTCTGCTGCCTCCCGGTAAGGCAGCCCCGCTGCCGCTCCGCGGGCGCGGGGCCGGCGCTGCCGTTCTGCCCCTCGCCCTCTGCCCGTTCGCGCGCCGGCTCCGGCCCCTCCGGCGCGTCGGTGGTGGGCGGGGCAAGCGCGTGCCGGGCAAACGCGTGCCCGGCAGCAGCACGGCGGCGCGCCGGGGGAGGGCCGAGGCCACCGGTGAGGCGAGCGAGTCATCCCTTTCGGCGGGTGCGCGGGGTCTCCTGGTCGGCGGCGGCCCGGAGGTGCCGTCCCGCTCCCTTCTCCCGCCCCTGGTGCGCGTGCTTTGGCGCTGCCCAGCGGTGCTCCCGCCCGCCCAGGGGTGTGTCTTCCATGCTCCCCCCGCCCGGCAGGGGGCGCGCTTTGCCGCATCCCCCCGTCCTGGTGGGCGCGTGTTCCTGCATCCTGTCGCGCCGCCGGAAGCGTCACTTCCGCCTCTCTCCCCGCCCCTCCGGGGTGCGTGGCTTCCTGCACTCTCCGGTGCACCGCCCGGCAGTGCGAGTCGCGGCAGGAGCGGCGCGGTCACCGAACGTTGCGGGGCTGGGGCTGCGGCTGGGGCTCTTCTGGCTCGGGCTCCGCCGGGGGAGCGGGTGAGTGGGGAGCGGGCGATCGACCGGTGGGTCCCGGGGAAAGCCGTGAGGCGGGCGGCCAGGCCGGCGGGGCCCGTGTCGGAGGCGCGGAGCGGGGGGGGGCTGCGGGCGGAGCCGCGCCGTGTGGGAAGGAGCGGGGGGGAGCCGCGCCGTGGGGGGGAGGGTGGGGAGGGCGATGTCCCCGCAGGGCTGGAAGCCGGGCAGGCGCCTCTCGCGACACGGCGGGAGCGGCGGTCCCGGGGCGCGGCGCTGCCGGGCTGCCCTGCCGGTGCGCCGGAGCGGGCCGGGCGGTGCTCGCCGGTGTCTGGGGCGGGGCGGCGGGGCCTGCTCGGTGCCGGGCAAAGGGGACGGAAAGGGGCCGGCTGGGGCTCCAGGGGGCCCTGCCCGGCCCCTCGGGCAGAACCTTGCTCGGTCTTCTCGCCGCTGGCCGGGCGACCTGACCAAGAGGTTCCTGTTCCGCCGCCTCTTCCCGGCGTCGCGTTCCGCGTCCCACGAGGGAGATCCCGCGCGGGCGGATGCGGTCGGTGCTTGGGCGATGGCCCACGTGGGGCTGGGGGAGCGCGGAGGGGCCAGGGCGAGTGGAAGGGCCCCGCCGCCCCTCCCCACCCAAGCCCGGGGCAGAGAAGCTGGAGACAAAACGCCGTTAATGGAGCACGGTTCGTTCCCCGGGAGGTCTCTTGGGAGTCGAGAGTGGTTTTTTTTTCCGGGCCGAGGAACAGACTTTCCTCCGTGGTAAGTGCAGAGCTGCCTGTTGCCGCCTTGAGAGTTTCTCTTCTCGTGGTTCACCCTGATTTTATGGGTGGGGTGGAGATGGCTTTTTATTTTTAGATGCCCGAGTACATTGTCAGTAACCTGTGGTGTGAGGACAGTGAACTCTTGAGCACCTAGATGCCGGTAGAAATGTAACCAAAGACACAGGATGGACAGTGATGTTTAAACTTGGTTTATAGTCGATTTGGTTTTTTCATTAGAGTGTTGATGACTGCTTGTCCTGTGGTTCAGTCCACATGCTATTCCGTGGAGCCCTCAGTCTGGGACTTTTATGTGTTAAAAAAAAAAAAGCTTGTCCTTCAAAAAAAAGAACTAGTCCTTCGTAGGACTGAGGTATAGACTTGGGGAGTCTCTTAAAGACGTGATCAGAATTAAAGCTGGATTTCACTTAACGTTGCTGCTGTTTGTCTTTGCTTTTGTTACTGTCCCCACCGCTCCGTCATGATTGGGAGCTCCGAATCATGCCCTTTTTTTTTTTTCCAATTTGTAACGCCTTTCTCCCCCCTGCCCCTCTCCTAGGACTGTAGCGTACAGACCCTTCATTTAAACGTTAGTTTGTTTCCTCACAATTGAGTTCTGATGATTGAAATCACAGAAATGACACCTGTCTGTCTTACAGATTCGGAGTATTTCTGAACATGTACCCTCACAGACAAATGCTGTGGGGATACGCATCTTCTGCACTTCATCCTCCAGCAGGACAATCCGCCGAGACGGGGACGAGCTGTGAAGGGGCAGTTTCTGCAAGGAGGCGGTTGACAAGGACAGGTGGGTCGCTGTACATTTTAAGGATAGTATTCGATTTGGGATGTCTAGGGTGAGGAAACCCTGGCTCTGTGTAGGCTTGAGAAAAGGTGCGTAGTTATCTGTGTCGATCTAAGGAAGGGAGTTCTGGTGAGACTGAAGCTGCCAATGAGTCAGAAGGAGGAAAAAAAAGAAAAAAAAAAAAAAGGCAGAAAGCACCCAGTTTTCTATGAAAACCAAAATCTCTAGTGGCCTGTCTCAACAGCTGTACCAAAGATGATGCAAAATGCTTTTTCCTCCACTCGGTTGTAGTCATTGCAAACCTTCGCCGAAATAGGAAGCTTTTGATTCCTAGCCCGCTTTGTGCTAAAAGGTGGCTTGTTTTTTTTTTTTTTCCTCTCTCAGCAGACTATCAACTGGCATCATTTCACCATGGTGACCCTTTCTTCTGCCCTGGAGGTACAAGACTGGCCCAGAGGATCCCGAGTGGCCTGCAAGGACAAGGTACATCTGCCCCGTGCGTCTGCATTTTTCCCCAGGTACTTGTAGTACGGACTTTAAAGTGAACGTGAAGAACGTGCCAGCTCTCCTTCTCTAGTTTTGATAGGAAGTGCTTCAGCAGAAACACTCAAAATAAGATCTGTTCTGGAGCACGTTGTGCCTGTGTGAAGTGTACTCCCCTCCGTTTATTTGCTCTTCCTGAGAGCGTGCGTAGCTTTCTGTTTTGTGTGCTTGCTGAGAAACGATTCTGTGAGAATCGTGTGGTGCTGAAAGGGGAAAGAAACTGTGTGTCAGAGTTTGGATGTTCTGAAGAAATGGACTGTGTTCCAGATAAAAGCTTTCTCCTTTTTCAGTCCTTAAGTGTTTAAAATATCTCATAGGGGTACGTGAAAACCTGACTGAGATACTGACATCTGTACTAAGAGCAATCAAGGTCGTGGGTTGGGGTTTTTTTTGTGTTGTGTTGTTTTGTTTTGTTGTTTGGGGTTTTTTTGCTTGTTTGGTGGGTTTTTTCCCCCCACCTCTCTCTGGCAAATCTTCCAGTCCTGTTTGGTAGCCTTAAGCATTGCAGAACTGGGTAGTTGATTTCTGCATTGTGTCGTCATCCCTGTCCGTCATCGTCCCGTCCGTGTGTGTGTCGTGTGTGTGTGTGTCCCCCAAAGTAAAATAGTATGGGGATCTCTTATCTTACTAATTTTTTATAAGTTTCATTTCTGATAGGAAAAAACCCCAAACAGTTCATGTTGTGTAATATACAAATGAACTTGCCTTGTTTAAACTGTAACCGCCCGCGAGCTTCAGGGTACGATTGAAGAGGGTGTTTAAGCAATTCGGTATTTCTTCTATGTGTTTAAAAAGAGAGGCTGCTGAATGTTATGGGTGGTTTTCCCCATATTTGGAGGGAGCACTCCAAAGTACTTTATTTCTGTCTGGCTTTCGGTGGTGCATTTCCCTGGCCATTTGGTGGCATCTCTCCTGGGCGGTGCAGCTGCCCAGATGTCCCTCCTAATGGTGTAATGCACAAGAAACCCCCCAGTCGGATGGGAACGGTGTATTTTGGAGACAGGTGATTTAATGGTATCTGCTTGCAGCTGGGTGAGTGCAGTTAACGCAAACATCAAATCAAATACTTTGGTAGTGTAAGCGTTTTTGTTGGATGTACATGAACATCCACGTGCTTTTTCGGTATAAAGTGAACGACTGAGATTTGTTCTTTCTTTAAAGAACGTTTTAAACATGACTTTGTTATGTTTATTTAGAGATTTACACTTCACTCTGCAGATTTATTGACTGAGCAAGCGAGACATGCAGCAGCAGCGGCGGTGGCGCAAGGGCTGTAGCTGTTATGGTGAGTCCGAGGATGGTACGAGGTCTTCATGCGGTCTCACGGGCGGGGGGGGGGGGGGGGGTGTATCTCCCCCCAGGGGTGCTGTGAGAAAGGGACGAGACGTTTTCCAGCACTATCAAGGGTGTTTGCTTTTATGCTGAGAATGCTTTCAAAATTGTATTGATGAGTCTTAGTATTGATTTTTTTTTTTAAATTTTTTTTTAAGCGTACCGATGGCTCTGGCTTTGAACAGATGTGTTGTAGTTTGAGCTGACCTCCTTTAGCTCAACTGCTATCCTATCCCTCATTCTCACTGAATTCTTCTGCTTTCTCCTGTGTTACTTTTCTCATATGCTGAGACATAACTTGGGATTTTTGTTCTTGAGCTGCCGTGTTGTGTCTGGTGCTGCTCGGCAGCTCCCCCTGCCCAGGTTTGCCTGCCGGCCGTTCAGCGTGCTCGCCCGGCGGCGCCAGCCCTGCGGCCGGAGGCTCCTGGCTCTGTCTCCAGCGGGGACCTGCGGGTGCTGCAGCCGGGGCTGTCCGGTGGGGAGAGTCCGGGGCCCAGAGGGTCTCCTCCCCGCTGTTCTGCC
This sequence comes from Leptosomus discolor, assembly GCF_034619465.1. Lineage (NCBI taxonomy): Eukaryota > Metazoa > Chordata > Aves > Leptosomiformes > Leptosomidae > Leptosomus > Leptosomus discolor. Next base: position 1,657,862 of record NW_028237819.1, read on the forward strand.
CGCCCCCGCCCCCCCCATCCCTGTCGTCCGTCGTGTCGTCCCGTCCCGTCCCCCCCCCCCCCCCCCCAAGTGATTCCCATGGAGATGTTGCCCCATGCGAGGTTTTTGCGGGACGTGCCCCCGAACCCCCTGCCCTCCGACCTTGTGCCCCCTCCGCCCCACCATGCTCGGCACCGCCCTCCCACCGCCCCTCGGGTGCCGCCTGCACCCGCCGACTTGCCCCTCGCCCCCAGCCCAAGCTCAGACCCGCCCCTTCCCCGCTCCCGCCCCGCCGGGGGCGTGTCCTCCCGCCCCAGGGGCGCGGGGCCGGCGGGCGCTCGGCGCGCAACGCGCGGGGCTGCAGCGTCGGGGCCGCCCCGGGCACGCGCCGCCCGGCGGGCGCTGCTGCCGCGCGGCCAAAGCGCGGTCCCGCAGCGCGGCGGTCGCGCGCCGGGCGTGGACCTTCCGGCGCGCCGGCGGCGGCTCGCGCATGCGCGGTGCGCGAGAGCAGCATGGCGGCGGGTGAGGGGCGAGGCCGGCGGTGAGGCGAGCTCGCTCCTTCGGCTGGTGCGGGAGTCTCTGCTGGCCGCTGGCCGCCGGGGGTGGCGGGACGGGAAGCCTCAAGGCCCGTGCTGCGGCGGGCAGCCCCGGGGAGCTCCCGGGAGCTGGTGGGAGGGAAGAGGGGAAGGAGGCGGACGCCCCTCCAGGCGCCGGGTGCCTTCCCAACTCGCCAGAGCTCCCCTTGAGCCTTCCCCGGCCCCGCTGGCCCCGCGCAGCTGCCTCCAGCTCCAGCACCTCCCCTGCAGCCTGTCTCCCCAGGTCATCCTGTTGTGATGGCAGCAAGCTGGCCCTCGGATGCACTTGATTCTGCCTTAACGTGGATGCCATTAGCTGCAGTGCAGGGAAAAAGTGGCATCTCCAGAAGCTGCTGTGGAAGGAGGCGATTTGGCCGGGGATGATCTACGATCATAATGGTCACTGATTCTCCTTGTCTCCCAGAGGCTGCACTGAGGGCACAGGTGTCTCTTCCTCCCCTGAGGATGCTGTTGTCTGCACCCGCCTCGGTCTTGCCTGGGTTGTCTCTGCCTGACCTCGCTCTCGTCGCGGCGTGGGGGCAAAAAGGGGCGGGCGGAGCGCTTGCTGGCTGTGGGCAGTGGACAGGAGCTGCTGCGGCTGAAGCTGGAGAGGCCAGAGAAAGGTAAAGAAGAAGGAATCAGAGGCCGGCCGGCCGGCAGCTGCCTCCCACCGCAGGCAAGCGGAGAGTCCATGTGCGTAACCCACGGCGTGGTACGGCCGTGTGACGCATGAACGAGCGAGGCTACATGTCTAGGAAGCCTTGTCTCGCAAGAGTTGAGACAGCCATGTAATCTTTTAGGTGGAGAACCACCATGTGACCGGAGCTGCAGAAGAGGAAGGGAGGAGAGGAAGAGAAGGAAGCGTCTGAACGGGCAAATTCTCCTGGCAGCACTGAGAACAAGGGATGCGGTGAGTCCTGGGCCCTCGGGGCCCCATCGCCCCACTTGTGTGTCCCAGGCCCTCCCTATCCCCCTCCCCTGGCCCCCTGTCTTTCACATGGTGCTGTGATTTCCCCCTTGCCCGCCCCCGTCTTTTTTTTTTTTTTTTTTTTATCCCTCCCCTGTCTCAGTCTCTCTCTGTCCAGCTCCTGGTCTCTAATTTTAAATTCCCCTCTCTCTCTGGAAGCCTGTCAGGACTTTTCTCTGTCTGGCTCTCTGTCCCTGTTGTTTAATTCCTTCCTGTGTGCCCTTTTAGGCCTCACCATTTTTATTTGCTCGGTCTCTCTTGGTCCAGCACAAGATCCGGATTTTTTAAAATTCCTCCCTCTCTGCCCTGCAGCCTGTCGCTTTCGAAGTTCGTGTTGCGATTTCATTCCTTTTGCCGTCTCTCCCTGCTGGGATTTTTCAATTCCTCCCTGTCTGTCTCGCAGCCCGTTGTTGCTTTCTTGTTCTCTCTGTCTCTGTTGGGCTCCCTGTCCCTGTCTTGACCCACTTCTAAAAATGCCTTCCTCTCTGCCTCGTATGCATTGTTCTTGAAACTTCCGTTTCCCGACGTCTCTGTAGGTTGCTCCTGGTCCCAGATGTTTATTTCTTCCCTCTCTGTCCTGTGGCCTGTTGCGATTTGGTGTTTCTGCGTGTCTCCTGTTCCCGGCTCTCGGTCCCCGTTTTTCAGTTTCTCTCTCTCAGCCCTGTAGCCCACTGCTGTTATCTGTCTGTCCTCATCTCTCTCTGGCCAGTTGCCTCTCCCCACATATGTGGTTCCTCCCTCTGCCCTGTGGCCCGTCACTGGTTTTCCGTTCTCTGTCCTGCTCCTTTTCCCCGAGTCTTCAGTTGCTCCCTCTCTGTCCTGTAGCCCATCAAGGGGCTTTGTTTCTTTCTCCATCGCTCCCTGTCCGTCTCCCTGCCCCATCTTTTTAATCCTTCCCTTGCTGCTGTGTGGCGGCTCCCTGCTATCTTCCCTTTCTTCATATCTCTCTCTGGACGGCTCCCGCTTCCCTGTTTTTCAGTTTCTTCCTTCTGGGCCCTGTAGCCTGTGGTGATTGTGCTGCTTTCTCCTTCTCTCTGTCCGGCTGTGGATCCCATTTCTTTAATTCCTCCTGCTTCTCCCTGTAGCCTGTCTTTCTGTCTGCCCTCTCCCCCTTTATCTGTCTCCCCACTCCACCTCTGGCGCCCTGTACCTGTGTTTTAATTCTTCCCTTTCTGCCCTCCAGCTGTTGCTGTGCTTCCTGCGTGTGTCACACTGGGTCCGGCCCCTCATCTCTGTCTTTTCATTCCTCCCGCTCCTCCCTGGAGCTTGTCGCTGTCATTTTCTTTTGCTGTTGCTCTGTCTGGCTCCAGATCCTCGCAGCTTCCCCCCACCCCTGCCCTGCCTCGTTGCTCCTGGCTGTTTTTTCTGTCTCGATCTCTCTGTGCCTGGCTCTGGCTCCCTGTTGTTTCACTCCTCCCTCTCTGTCCTGTAGCCCATCGGCACATTTTCTTTCGTTGGGCTCTCTTTGGCCGTTTCCCTGTCCCTGTTGTTCAGTTTCTTCCTTCTCAGCCCTGTAGTGTGCCGTGATTCTTTTTCTTTCTCCCCCTCTCCCAGCTCCCAGTCCCTCCCTTTTAATTCCTCCCTCTCTGTCCTGTTGCCTGTCAGGAGTCGTGTGTCCTGGAGTCCCCGGCCCACCCCCCCCCCCCCCAGCCCCTTCTCACTTTCGCACTTCCTGTCCGTGTTTTTTAATTCCTCCTCCTTTGCTGTGTAGCCTGTTGCTTTTTTCTTTTCTCCATCTCTGTGTCTCAGTGCCCCCATTTTTTAATTCTTACTCTCTGCCCTCTACCCTACCCCTATTTTCACCTTTCTCTGACCCTCTGTATCCAGCTCCCTGTCCCTATCGATTATTTTCTCCCTCTTACTCCTGCACCCGCTGCTATTCCCTGCTGTCGCCATCCCTCTCTGTTCAGCTCTCTGTCCCCAGATTTTAATTCCTTCTTCTGCCCCTCCGTAGCCTGTCTGGGTTTTCCCCCTGCTCTCTGTCTGGCTCCCTCTCTCTGCCTTTTCATTCCACATTCTCTGTCCCATAGCCCCAGGCTATTTGTCTGTGTTTCTCAGTCTCTTCTGTCTGGCTCCCTGCTGCTGTTTTTTCTTTCCTCCTTATTTGTCTCATAGCCCATCACTGTTTCGTGGTTTGTTTTTTTTTTTTCTGTCTCTTTGTCCAGCTCCCAGTCCCTGCTCTTGAATTCCTCTTCCCTGTAGCCCGCTGCTGTTTTTTTCTGTTCTCGATCACGCTCTGTCTGGTCCCCTGTCCCTGTTGGTCAATTCTTCCTTCTCTGCCCTGCAGCCCCTGCAGTCTTGTACTTTTTTCTGTCTCTCTCTGGCCGGAGCTCTGTTGCTGCTCATGAGTTCCTCCCTCTCTGCCCTGTAGCCTGTTGCTTTTGTCCTTTCTCCGTCTCGCTTTCTCTGGCTCCCTGATGACGCTATTTTAATATTCCCTCCCTTTTTGTATGAATCGCTATACTTTTTGCTCTCCAGCTTTTTTTTTTTCCTGGCTCCCCGGCTCTATTTTTTAATTCTTCCACCTGTAGTGTGTAGCTCTGTGGTTTGTACCGTGTTGTTGTTCCCCCCACCCCCGCCCCTCCCCTCCATCGTTGGCTGTCTTGGCTCCCTGTCCCTGTTGTTTCATCCTCCCTCTCTGCCCTGTTCTTTGTTGTCTTTCTCCATGTGTCTCGGTCCAGCTTCCTGCCCCTGTTCTTCTTTCCTTCCTCTCTGTCGTGCTGCCTGTCCCAGTTTTGTCCTGCGTCTCCGTCCTCCTTTGTCAGTCTCTGCCCTGCTCCCTTCTCCCTCTATCTGCTGCCTCTCTTCTTCTCTCCCTGCTGCTTCTTTCTCCACCTGTCGGGCTCCCTGTCCCTGTCTTTCTCTCGCCATCCTGTTCCCTGCCTCAGGCGCTCTCGCTGCATCCGCTACCTGCGTGACTGAAGAAACGTTCGCAGTCTCCTTTGCCCTCCCAGCTGCGTTTGCAGTCCCTTCACAGCAGGCGAGGGGCTGTGAGGGAGCCCAGGGGAGGAGGTGCTGCGCTGCGGGGGTCGAGTGATGGCCCCCCGCTCCTGCGGCACGGCCCAGCCCTCGCCACAGCCGCCGCACGAGCTGTGGGCTCGTTGCCAGGGCCGCATGGCTGCCTGCGGGCGTCCGGCTCGGGCACCATGCTCAGCGCTGCATCCGGCGAGCAGCAGGCTGTCCTGCCGGCGGGCGCCGCCGGTAACGGCCGCGCGATGCTGCAGGGCCTGTGGGATGGGGCCGCCGTGCCCGCTGCCACTTCCCCGTGAGGAAAGGCCGCTGCTGCCCCCTGGGCACAGGGCTGGTGGGCGTGCTCTTTTCACCCGCCTGGCTCCCTGACCCCGTTTTCCTTCCACAGACCAGGACTCTGTGTCCTTTCTTTATCTGTGTCTCCCCCTCTCTGTTCTTTTCCCGGTACCTCTCTTTCTCTGCTCCTCAGTTCCTCTCCCTCACCTTATTTTTCTCTTTCTGTTCCTCTGCCCAGCTCCCCATGGCTGTGTTTTCGTTCTCCGTACCTGCTGCCCCAGCGTGGACTGCCGAGCGGTCCCAGGGAAGGGTGAGTGGACGGGCTCTGAGCCCCAGAGCAGGCGTGTTCCTCGCACTTAGATGGGTTTGCAAATAAACCCTCGCTCTGTCTCCTTTGTACTTGCTGAGCAGCGGTCAGAGAGTCCAGGGGAGCAGGTACACAGCGGGGGTAAGGGGCCATGGCTGCAGCTGCGGGCTGGTGCCGGAGGAGCCCCGGAGGGAGCCAGCGAGGCTGATGGCGATGGCCGCTCTGTGTCATGGGGCCGCAGCCCCAGGGGATGGTGCTGCTAGGGCACGCCTGCCCGAGAGTGCCGACAGCAGACGTCGGGCCCCGTCAGGGCAGCTCCCAGGGGTTTTGTGAGCTGGTGGAGAGGAAGGAGGAAGAGGGGCAGATGGCTGCCTCCGGGCACCTGGAGGCCTTCCCACCCCCTGGAAAAGTGCTCCAGCCTGCGCGCCCCATGCAGCTGCCCACAGCTCCAGCACCTGTCCCGTAGCCCCTGACCACCCCAGACCCTGCCCTCGCAGCAGCAAGCTGACCCGTGAACGTGCTTTATTGCCCCATAAGCACGGGTGCCGTTGGCAATGGTCTGGGGCAGGAGGGGGCGTCTCCAGGAGCTCCTGCAGAAGGAGGGGTTCCTGCCTGGGGAAAGGGGTGGCCGTCGCTGTGGACAACAGTTGGCCGTTCTTTGTGTCTCCCAGGGGCAGCGCTGAGGACTTGGTTGCCGGTTCCTCCCCGGGGATGTTGCTGACTGCACCTGGCTCAGGTTTGTGTCCTTATTCTCCCAGTTAAAGCGGTTCCGTTAGTTTAATTCCCTGCCCGGTCACGTTGCTGGTGCCGCAGATACCTGCAGTAGAAGAGCAGGTGTCGGCCTTTGCGGTACGGGTCGCTGTCTTTGCTCAGTGCTTTGTACCCCGTGACACGGAGGCAGGTGAGGAAACTCCCCGCTGCTCCTCCGGCCGCCCTTGTGTCTGCTGGGGGTCGCCCCAGCCCCTTTCCCAGGGGATTGCAGGAAGGGTGGTGAGCAGGGCCCCGGGTGTACGAGCCCTGGCCTCTGCACAGGGAGCCCGTTCTGCTCCGGGGCTGCTGCGGTGCGGGCGCTCCGCTGGTCTGGTCGCTGGCGGCAGCTCTTGGAGCCGGCTGGGCTGCGCGGGCGTCGGGGGTTTGCTCACGGCAAGAAGCGGAGGCGTCGGTGTGAGGGAAGAGTTTCGAGACCGGCCGAGGTTCGGCTGTAGGCATAGTAGGAAGTACCCTTTTATGCAGTTGTTTTTGTTGTTTCAGGCTGGCGGTTTTCCGCTGAGGGTTTGGGGGTGGCAAAATGGTTTAATAGCCTGCCATTTTTTTTTTTTAAATTTTAGATGCATTGCATTTTTTTGGAATTCCTGACTATGGGAGATGGAACCTTGTTTTTTTTCCCCACCGTTTTTACTGTGTGCTGTGTAAGTTGCTGATGTCTTGATCTATGCTCTTTTTTCTCTCTTAATAGGACTGATGGTGAAATTGTCCAGCGAGGGTTAGGGTGAGCATCTTGTACTCGCCTGTATACGGAGCTTGAGAGTTTCTCGAGAAGGCATCTTCCCCAGAACTTCTCAGAGAAGAGGGTCTGCGTTCTTTGCGCTGGTAACAGTCTCCAGCCAGGGTCTGTCTTCTGTCGTAGGCCCGGGCACGCGAGCCTTCCCATTACTCCGTTTCTGACTTTTTCATGACGCGCCTGATGAGACGTGTCGTAGTGCCGGTCACAGCAGTTACGTTTCCGTGTAGTTTTTCACCTGTTGTGTGTTTAGCACCGGTTTCTGTGGTTGTAAGGTGCCTGTGTTAGATCTTTCAGCCGCCGTGGTTTTTCCGTCAGCTGACCGCCGCTGTGATTCCTTGAGGGGTTCAGTGGTAAGGAGGCGGTCGGTGGTGCTTGTTCCGTGTGCGCTATACTGCACATTAATGAGGTCTCGATGCTCCGGAGGTTTATTCTTTTGCGGTAGGCGGGCGCATCGGTAGCCGCACCGAGGGTCTCGTGCTCCTCGACTCACCGGGGTACCGCCGACCGAGCGCTCCCCGTCTCGCGCGAGAAGCTCCACACACAGATCTGTCCAGCACGTCTCGTGTCCGAGAAGGTGACGAGTGGTCCAGGATGCGCTGGGGTATCCGCTGTCGAGCGGTCTGTTCTCACGGAGCCCTCTTCTGGGACGACGACTTCTCCGCGTCCTGTGGATGTTGGGTCTTGGGGCCCGGCTTCTCGCGCGTCCACCGTTGCGGTTGCGGCCGCGGCCGTATCTTTTCGTCAGGGGCCGTGGCATTTGACTTCCGGGGTGGAAGGTGCTAAGGGTCATACGCGTAGGGCCAGGTGTTGCTTTGGCTTTGGTTTTCTGTGATGGCTGGCTGGCTGTTGTTGGAGTCTAGAGGGTATTCCTACATGGAAAGGAGATCTCCGGAACCGTTAAGCTGTTGCTCCGCAGCCGGGTGACTCGTTCGATGCCGTTTTCAGATGCAGTGAGACGAGCCGTGCACCAAAGGGTTAGAGGAGGGGCGGGGGAGCGGCCATAAGAAGGTGGGTTGGCACGCAGTGTCAGCGGGCAGATGCGGCCGATGGCTGTGTGAGCAGCTGACAGGTCTTGGTAGGTTTGTTGTATTCCAAAGGCACGAAGTAGCGAGCGAAGCAGGGTATCGGCACTGCGGGTGGCTGGGGCGAGGTGAGCTGGGACTGGTGGGCTGCAGCAGAGAAGTTACTTTTCAGGCGTTGTGTCGTTTGTGAAGTTTATAAGCATCCCTTATGGGTTGTGTTTTACAGGTGGTACCGGAGCCTCAACGCGGCAGCTGGCAGAGGTAGGGTGGGTGGGCGGCCGAGGTAGAGGAGGAGGAGAGGGGAATGGGCATGGGCAGGCTGTGGTTTCGGGCGGTATCTCAGCACGTGCCTTTTGTTTTGGCTTTCGCAGGTCACGCACGTAGCCTCGGAGGGGCGAAGCTGCGCGCCGACCAGCGGCCTGAGGAGGCGAGGCGGTTGTCAGCCGGGCCGGCGTCCAAGAGCGGAGCATCCTGCGGCAGCTCGGTCAAGCGTTTCTGTGCGTTTGTGCAGGTGTTACGCAGCTGCCTTTGGAGTTGGGTGAGCTTTTGAGGTGGTGAGCTAAGGAGCAGCAAGGAGGAGCGTGGGGCTGGTGATTTCTCCCAAGCGTGACGGTATTTCTCTGTCTGTTGCTACCTTAGGGGGGCCGCAAGCGATGACAGCTGCAGCGTCCAACACGGGAATCGGTGCGGAGCAGTTGAGCGGAAGACCACGTTCCTTTTGAGGAGGAGGGTGTTTCGAGGAGGTCTGTGGTGACCCGTGTGACAGCTACCACTGTCAGCGGTGTGTGTGTTTTTTTTTTTTTCTTTTCTGTAGGCGATGAGGAGGAACGTGGCAACTGCAGGAGTAATCAGGTTAGTTGATGTGGTTTCTGCTGAGGATGGACGCGGATCCCCAGCCCTCTGGAAGCGAAGCTGAGGGACCAGGGACCGTTGTCCTGCAGTGCGTAACTTTGATTTCAGTTGGAAAAGGGATTTTCCTGGAATGGAAATCTTTCTCCTTCAAAGAAATTGCGTTGTACGAACTGCCTGTCGGACTCTGTGTGCTTGGCTGTAGAAGTCATGAGCAGTGAGACTTTTTGCCCTCTTTTGAAAAACAAAACAACAGCAAAGTCAATTTGTTTCCAAAGACTGAAGCACAGCAAGTGTTCCAAAAGTGGATGGCGTCGCTGGTCTTTACATTCTTGGTTGCAACGGTCGAGATACGATTAAAAAATGTTCCTCTGCGTGCTTTGGTACAGCCAGAAGCCTTAGTGCATCTGCCAGTCCTGTTCGGTGGCCTTACCTGTTGCAGCCCTGGGGATTTGAATTTCTTTTTTTTTTTTTTTCTTTTTAATGAGTAAAACCATGTGGGGGATCTATTATTTCACTGATCTTTTCCTGTCATATATGAAACTCTAGAGAAAGTTAAAATTGTATAATTGGCAGAATGACTAACGCGGTTTAAACTCGCTGCCGAATCAGTACAGCATGTAATGTATGAGGTGTACTTAAGCGGTCAGGGGTTTCTCTAACTCTTTCCAAGCCAGAGGCAGCTGCATGTTACTGAGTTTCTTCCCTGTGTTTTGACAGAGCGCTCTGAAGTACTTGGTTTCTAATCATGTGACATGATAGAACAAGGTGGGGCAGGAGCAGAGTCAATTAACAACTGTGTATTTTGGAGACAGGTGTAAGCATAGATCTAGATGGGGGTGTACAGCCTTGTTCTGCAGCAGCGCTCTAAGGAAGGGCATCAAACATGAGCAAGAGCAGTTGCTTTTCTGCTAAGAAGGGGTTGGAAATCGTATCTGTTTGTCTTTCTATGGAGTGTTAAGTATTCAAATCACTCTGGTTTGTAGAGGATGTGTCTGTATTTCGGGCTGGTCTCCTTCAGTTCGACTGCTCTCCTGTCCCTCGTTCTATTGAATTCCTCTCCTTGCTTCTGTGTTGTTCTTCTAATGTGCTGAACTATGGCTGGGGCCTTTTGTTTCCCGATGTCTTGCTGTGAGTGTCCGGTGCTGCGCAGCAGCTCGCCCCCCCCCCCAGGTTTGCCTGCCGGTGGCTCAGCACTCTCGCCCCGCGGGGCCAGCTCTGTCTCTGTCCAAGCTTTCTGCCACGGCTGTCCGGTGGGGAAAGGAGCAGTTGTTGCTCTGGGGAGCCCGTCCGGGCGTGGTCCGAGACGGGGAACGTGGCAGAGCCGAGTGCGAGCAAGAGCCATGGCACCGTCCTTTGGCGGACGCCCTGCCACCCCTCTGCTGTGCGGCAGCCGGCGTCGATGATCTGGCGGGGGGCAGGCATCGAGCATGGATTCTGTCTCGTGGGCTGTGGCAGGTGAGTGCTCGTCTGTGGGTTATGCCGGGGAGAGCCGTTGGTGTCGGTCATCCCCCACCCCTCTCCGGGTCCCCCTGTACCCCCAGTGTCAGAGAAAGACGCAGGTGCTGCTGCGCCGCTGTGACCGCACGGGGGTGCTGCGTGAAACGGCGCTTTGTGCTGCCTGCGCGTGGGGGGTGTGCGGTACTGCAGGCCGGGGTACGCGCATGCGCGCTGGCGGCCGCCCGCGGCGCGCTCTGCTACCACGATTTGACTAGGGTTGGGTACTGGGGCGTGGTACACGCGCGTGTGCGGTGACACCGATTTGTGGCGCTCTCTGCTGCCACCCTGTGACCGAAAAGCAGTACTGCAGCCCCGAAGGCGCTGCCGCGCTCCCTGCTGCCACCCTGTGACCGAAAGTCGGTACTGCAGGCCCAGCGGAGCTTTCCGCGCTCCCTGCTGCCACCCTATGACCAAAAAGCGGTTATGCAGCCCCGGCGGCGCTGCCGCGCACCCTGCTGCCACCCTGTGACCAAAAGACGGTACTGCAGCTCCGGGTGCGCGCTGCCGCGCTCTCTCCTGCTACCGCCTACAGTGAGTGGGCTACGCACCGGACGCTCTCACCTTTGTGCCCCGCGGCGGCCCCTTCCCCTGGGGATGTTTGGAAAGGCAGTGGGCGGGGCCTGGGGTAGATGAGTCCCGGGCTCTGCCCAGGGAGCTCCTTCTGTGCGAGGTGAGAGCTGTGGGATTGGGCAAGCTCCAGCAGCACCCACAGTAGAGAGAGCCCTGGGATGCAGCTTGGGCTTTTTTTTTTTATTATTTGTCAGCAGTTTCATACGGAGTGTTAAGGGGTGATGAGAGGGTTCTAAAACACACAGCTTTTTTAACTGACAGTTTTGCTGTGGTTTTGTTCTAGGTTGTCCTGGGTTACAGTGCAAAATGTGCCAAAAGAAAAAAATATTCTATTACCATCTTCAGGAGCTGTTGAGACCAGGTGGGGCGGTGCTCTCTGCCTCCCCCCCCCCCCCGGACTATCTCCTGTTACTGGGCACAACAATGCCTTATCGCCTGACTCATCGATAACTCGCTCCTGGACTATCTCCTGTTAATGGCCCATCAAGGAACTGCCTCACGACTCCCCATCCCATTGTGAGATGCTCCGCCCGGGGGGGGGGGGGGGGGAGGGGGGGGGCGGGGGGCGGGGGGGAAGGAGCCAAGCAGTCCATGCCAAATAAAAACAGAGATTTTGAACACCCTAGCAGCCTTCTTCCAGTGGATTCCCAGAGGAGCTTTTCCCCCCACTGGAGTTCCAGAGGACAAGAGCTACCTACCTACCACTGGACCTTCGGAGGAAGACCAGACTCTTTTACCTGATTGCTGCTTCCACAGAACTACATCTATCGCTTCAGGAGGACTGCAGCCAGCATCTTATCGGACTGCTACTGCCACCCTAACAGGGTGTCAGGTTGTATTCCTGACTCTGTCAGTGTAAACCAGTGGGTTGTTTGTTTTTTCCCTGCCTTGTGTTATATATATATATATATATATATATATATATATATATATATTTTTATATATATATATATTAGTAAAGAACTGTTATTCCTATTCCCCATATCTTTGCCTGAACGCCCGTTAATTTCAAAATTATAATAATTTGGAGGGAAGGGGGTTGCACTTTCCATTTCAAGGGAGGCTCCTGCCTTCCTCCACAGACACCTGTCTTTCAAACCAAGACATAGGTGCACTGGATTTTCCTGGAATTCTGAACTTCCTGCAGGATGGCAACTTGTTTTTTGTGACAAGGGTTTGTGATCCCATTTCCTTTCCTAGGACTGAAGGTGAGATTATCGAGTAGCATGAGGATGTGCACCACATCTGCACCTGTCTATGCCCCCCCATACCCCTGTCTCTGCCTTCAGGTGGGGTTTTTCCCATGCCACCCCGATCTTTGTGGCCTTGACTCCCGTGTGTGTGCCTGGCCCTACTTGTCATGTCCCTGCCTCCCATGGGCCTGCCTTGCCTGCTTTTTTTCATGGTAGGGATGGACAACGACAAGAGTATATGTAAGAAGGCAGTCTTTATTAAGTTGCAAAAACCAAGATGGCTGAGATGGTGCAGCAGAAAAAGCGTACCCTTTTATAACCTTTCTTATCTGTCCACCTGTTCATGCACTAAGGCTGCTAAAATGATTCGCTCAATAGCTTTGTCCATTCACCTCCATTCACATAATGATTGGCTGGAGCTCCTACTGTATTTCTCACTGTACCTACTGTTCTCTTGCCAAGTTTCTGCTCTGTGGTATTACTTGCTCAGTCTCTTCTTGCTCAATCTCTTATAACTTCCTCAAACTTGTTTACAACATTCTTCATCCACTTCTTCTGTCTTTTCAAGGGTATACTGGAATGCTGTCAAGGTCAACTTCATCTTCCTCAATCAGGTTATCCCTGACAGATTTTTGTACCCACTTTATGGGTGTGCATAGCTCACACCCTATCCTCCCCCTGTGCACCTGCCTTCCTCCCCCCCCCCCCCCCGCCCCCCCACCATGGGTGTGCCTTGCACCTGCCTCCCATTACCATGTTTTGTGTCCCCCCCCCCCTTGTCCCTGCTCCATGCACCTGCCTTGCCCCCACCGCTACAAGAAGTGCTGCTCCAGATGCAAACTGTTTTAAACAAACTGTTTGCATTCCAAACTTCGCTCTGGCACTTCCTTGGGCCCAAAATGCCATCACCAGTAGATATCAGGGGGAATGAGGGGCACCCAGCAGGGACACCCTGAAGTCTCATGGTTTCCATCAGGCTTTCCCAAGGGCAGGGGTGGGTGGGAGAGTGGAAAAGCAGTATCGCTTTTTACATTTTCTTCCTACATCTCCCTCTTCAGAGCTCCTTGTCCCTGGGTGCTTGTTCTTGCCTGTGGCCCCTGTTCCTGATGGGCTCCAGGTGTGGCCAGTGGGGCTAATAACAGGGCCGGCCCTCCTGTGGGCTATAAAGGGGCTGCCTGAGGGAGCTGATAAAGGGGAACTGGTTGAGGAGGTAGCTGGAGGTACCTCCAGAATGGAATGGCTGGTCCTTGTGGTAAGGAAGGATCCCCCTGAGCTGTCCATGATGGAGCAGACCACCAGCACACGTTGCTGGCAGCTTGGTGCCTGCATCGGCTGTGTGTGTGAGCCGCTGGCCAGCCTGGCGGTGGAGGGGAGTTGAGAGAAAAGTGTTGGGGTGCTGAAGATCTGAGCTGGTGCCAGGAGCTGGGGTGAGTCACACGTTCTCCTGTGTGTGTCCCAGTCCACCTCTGCTGCCCTGCCTGCCGCTCCTTCTGCTGCCTGGGAAAGGGCTGCCCAGGGATGGGGAGGGCCAGCAATGGCTTTCTGTCCTGGCCCCTTTGCTGTGGGAGCCTGATGGACAGCCTAACACCTTCCTGACTGCACTGGGGCTTCCCCTCAAGCCAGGGGGAGAGGCAGGGCTGGAAGAAAGTGGAGGCTGAGATGGGGTGCGAAGTCAGGGAAAATGTGGAAGTCAAGATGGGGGTGGAAATGGTGTCACTTTTTACATTGTCTTTGTAAGGCTCCCTCTTTTTGTCTTCCTGACCCTATGTGTTAGTTCTTGCCTCTGTTTCTTTTCCCCTATTGCTTTACAATATTCCGCTGTCCCTTGTCTTGTCCCTGCTTTGTGGTCCTGCTGGTCCCTTTGGCCTCTCTCTCCTGCTCCTCCTCGCTCTTATGTATTCCTCCATCTCTCCCTGGGTTTTTTGCTCAGTGTCCCAGTACTCCTCTCTCTATGCTACTGTCCTGCTCCCTGTCCCTCTCCTGTTTGCAGCATCCCGTTTACTGGCTGCCTGTCCCCCACCTCTTCTCTACCTTCCTCCTGCTTTTTCCCTTCTCTCCTGCTGCGTTTGTTGTGTTTGCACATCGAGCCTTGTAGCCAGCTAAGTGCCAGGATTTGTTCTGGGCAGAGGTGAGTAAACTTTTCCTGCCTCCTCTGTGCCCCTGGATGGTATTCAAGCCCCTGGGTGCAGAGCTCGTGGCTGTGGGCAGGTGCCGGGGAGGGGGCCATGTGCTGTGGGGCTTTGCCCAGGCCCCTGTTCCTGATGGGCTCCAGCTGGGGCAGGTGTGGCCAGTGAGGCTAATGATGGGGCTGGCCCTACTTTGGGCTATGAAGGGGGCTGCCTGGGCATGCCTGCCTGCAGGAGCTGGCTGAGGAGTCAAACCAAGGGGCTTCCACAGGCAACTGTCTCCAGCTGGTCCCTGTGGCAAGGAATGATCCCTCCCACCCATCCACAACAGAGAATGCCACCATAACACAGCACCAGGACCTTGGCGCCTCTGTTGGCTGCACACGTGTGAGCTGCTGCATGTCCAGGAAACCTCGTGAGAGAAGTGCATTGAGTCACCCACCGCCTGCTCCTAAGGTCAGGCAGCTGGCACTGTGGAGGAGGAAGGGGCAGAGACAGAGAGAAAAGCCTCGGGGCGGTGAAGGTCTGCCGTTGTCACCAGGAGCCACGTGTCCCCTCGTGTGTGTCCAGGGCCATCCCTGCCCTGGTTCTCTGGATCTCTGCCTGCCTCCTTGCCTGTCCCTGCCTCTGTCTGCCTTTCAGGCTGTCTAGTTCCCCAAAGCTTTTTGCTCTTTTGCTAGCATTGCCCTGTAAAGTGTCACCTTCTACCTTTCCTTTCTATGTCGTTTCCTTTCTGGCACCCCACCAGCTCTGATTTCATTCTTCCTCATTGCTTGTGAAACTGGCATTTCTAGGTCCCCTCTCCCGTGTCTCAGTTTACCCAGTTGCCTATGATTGTGGGAAGGGTGGTGGTTGGGGCCTGGGGTAGATGAGCCCTGAGCTCTCCCAGGAAGCTCCTTCTTACGTGTGAAGCAAGAACTCTGGGACTAGGCAGGGTCCAGCAGCACCCACAGTAGAAAGTGCCCTGGGATGAAGCTTGGGTTTTTTTTTTTTCTTGTTTTTATGTCAGCAGTTTCCTAGGGGGTGTTCAGGGGTGACAGGAGGGTTTTAAAACACACAGCCTTTTTTTTAACTGATAGTTTTGGTGCTGTTTTGTTCTAGGTGCACTGGATTTTCCCGGAATTCTGAACTTCCTGCAGGATGGCAACTTGTTTTTTGTGAGGAGTGTTTGTGACCGCATTTCCCTTCCTAGGACTTGAAGGTGAGACTATCGAGCAGCCGTGAGGATGCGCACCACGTCTGCACCTGTCTATGCCCCCCCGTACCCCTGTCTCCGCCTTCAGGTGGGGTTTTTCCCATGCCACCCCCAACTCGGTGGCCTTGCTAAGGGTGGGTGTGCCTGGCCCCAAATCCACCCGGCGCCTCCCCCCCGCCGTGAGCGTGCCTTGCTGCTGTTCTTCGGCACTGGCCACTGTAGGCGTGCCCTGCTTGCCCCCCCCCCCGACCCCCCCCCCCGTGTGCCTTTTCTGCCCCGGCACCGCCCCCCCCCCGTGGGCGTGCCCTGCTTCCCCGCGCCCCGCCCCGGCACCGCTCCCCCCGTGGGAGTGCCTTGCTGCTTTGCACCTCGCCCCAGCACCGCCCCCCCCCCATGGCCTCGCCGACAGTGGCTGTGCCCTGCCCGGCCCCCACCCCCTCCCCTTCCCGGGTTTGCCTTTGTTATTCTGCACCCCACCCCAGCACCGCCCCCCCCGGGCGTGACTTTTTTGCCCCATGCCCCACCCTCCTGTTGGCGTGCCTTGCTGCCCCCCCCCCCCCCCGGCCCCGCCCCCCCCTTGTGTCCCATCCCCACCACTTGCCCGGGGGCGGGGCCTGGGGTATATGAGCCTCGGCCTCTGCTCAGGGAGCTCATTCTGCTCTGGGGCTGCTGGCGCTGGCAGCTCCAGACCCAGCTGCCTCTGCGGGCATGGGGCTTCGGGCGCGGACAGGAGCGCAGGCGGCTGCGGAGGGAAGAGCTGCGGCCGGGGACACCAGGCCACCCCTGTACTCCTCAGGCCCCCATCGGCTCCAGCCCCTCAGCGAGGACCAGATGTGCTCCTGGGCCTGGCCAGGCCCTGCCGGGACGCGTTCCACCCCGTCGGGCCCCCTGCCACCAGCTACGCCGAGCGCTGCTGCCTCTGCCCGGCCCCGGGGGCGCCGGGGCCAGAGGCTGTCGTCCCCAAGTGGGGTCACAGCATCTTTTGGGGGGGGTCGATGGCACCGACGCCGAGCCATCCTGCAGCCTGGCTTTGCACCGCAGGCATCTCCGTAAGCTGTCCGAGTTCCTCCCTCCCCTTCGTGTGCCCCTCAGTCCCCTCCATTTCCCATCCAGGCACCAGAATCAATCTGCGTGACAAGTGGCCTTCTCAGAACCACAGGCCTTCAAAGGGCCTTCTCTCACCTGCCTAGTCCTCTCAGAAGGACACGGGCGTTGCTCTGTGTGGACTCATTTGTCTTTCCTGGCACCTCTCCTGAGGTGCCTTGTCACTTGTTTTGGTTCGAGTCGCTTCAGTGTTACTTAAGGTGCTTGGTACAGTTCCTGATGCTGTGGGGTTCTTTTCCCCGACGGTTTTTCCTTGGTTTTGGTTTTTGGTTTGGGTTCGGTTTGGTTTCAACCCTATCCTGGGGTTTTCTGTCCTTTGGGACTTATTTCTGTTGAGGGAGGCAGATGGAGAAAAGTAGGAGTCTCAGTGTCTTACAACTGCTGGTGATCTACAATATTCCCTTTGCAACCAGAGAGCTCTGAGAGGAGGATTCTTGCAGGCTGTCATTCGGCTTTGTCATTCGGTCCCGTCCAGAATGTAGCGCTGGTACAAGTTCTGCAACAGACAGGAACGGGTCTAGCCTTGTTACGCGGGCTTTCTTTTTCCTTGCAGGTCGGACTTGAGACTTGCAATGGCCTTTTCCTTCGCTAAAAAAACACGCCCCGGACTCGCCGCAGACTCGGCAGCGTCGCGGATTTCGCCGGACCGCGCCGCTGGCAGAGCCGGCGGCCGACGGGGTCGCGGGCGCTCGGCACTGCGTCGGCCGGAGGCTCCCGTTGGCGCAGCAGCGACGGTCGGGGGCGGCGCAGCTGGACAGCCGGAGGTTTGGTGTCGCGGCGTATCTGCTGTGCGCGGGTTCGCTTCCCCGGGATTTTGGGCTGCTCTGGAAAAACGGGTGGCGGAGCCGGAGAGAAGAGCGGGCGGTGGCTACAGGCCGAGTCGCCGCTCGGGGAGGTTGCGCTCCGCGGAGCTTCAAGCTTTGGAGACGGAGTGCAAAACCGTCGAGCGTCCCAAGTGGACCGCGGCAGGCGTCCTGGCTCCGGTCGCGTCGAGGCGCTCCGGTGGTTTTTCCTGGGGAATTCCAAAGTGGTCAGTTTCTATTAGTTTAATTTTTACCGCTCGTTTACGTCAAAACGTTTAAAATAAAAATGTCCGTCACAGTAACCAGAATAGTCTTTGGGAGCAAATACTGCCCGTCGTCCGCTCTAGCTATTGCTTCCCGCTTTGCAGACAGTACTTACTCCCCATTGATGTACTCAAAGGGCAAGCAGCAGAATATCAACAACAGAGCACTAACTGGAAGTAATAGCTGTAGCGAAACAACTCTAACAGGAAAAGAAAAAAATCACGCGTCCTAGTTAATCCACTTCGTGGTAAAGTCACAAAATATTAGAGCGCGCCTAAAGAGAAGAAATATTACCTAGGGTTGAGTAATGACTAAATTTAGTGGCAGATGTTACTTAATGAACCGGGCAGTAATGATTCCCGGTCCGTATTGCAATTCAAAAAATGAATAGTTTAGAGACCCTCTTGAAGTGATAAAGACAGAAAACTAATTGGGAGTCGTTAACAGCTCCATTTAAACATAACCACTGCTAAACCAATTGAACTGGAAACTAATTGGGAGGCTCTAACGCTTAAACGATCACACCGCTGTAAGCAAGCTGGGAGGCAACAGTGACTCCTGCTTAGAACCAAAAGAGTAATCGAAGCTTTAGATTTTTAGATAAAGAGAAATAAAAAAAGGAATCGTTCAATAACGGCTACGTTTAAACGTAGGTACTAAAAGAATTCCCGGGCGGTGGTGAACTAACATAACGCTAAAAGATTTAGATTTAAAATAAAAGGAAAATTAGAAAACCAACAGGGAGTCACGACTGCCAAAATTTAAACATAGCCGTTGGGGGGGGGAGGAGGGGACGGGTACCAATTCCTTCCAAGTAGAGCTAAAAGAAAAAACCGACGCCCATTAAATCCGACGAACAAAAACTTAGATTTCATTTTAGAAACAGATCGAATGCTAACTGGGCATCATGAATGCCCGTTTAACAATACTAGCCATCTTAAACTGATGCATTAAAGATACCCCCGCAGCACCATCAGATGAAAATTTTCTCCTTGGGAAGCAGAAATAGAATACCAATTGGGAGCAGTTTAGGGTAACGGTCGTCGTGAACGTACCCCTAATTTGAGTCCTAATTCACAATCCGAAACCGTGATTTCCAACGGTAATGAACCTTTTCCTCTTGTGTCAGTCGGGTGCCTGCGCTTTGCTCCTGCTCCCTTCAGCAGCGGTACACGGAGCGCTCGCTGGCTGTGAGCCGTTCGTTCAGTGGCTTTTTGTACCAGTCAACTCTTCAATCGGGCCATTTAAATAACAGACTATTCTCTCAAATTCCAGCTCAAACGCGTGGCACGAATTAACGGCGCCCGAGGACCACGCCATTTACTAGCGCCGCCCCGGAGCTGAGCCTGCTTATTGTGAGGCTCTTCTCGCAAGAGCCCCTCACGCACGCACGCAGGTCCCGTCACCGGTGCTCCGCGCCGGCCTAACCGCGGACCGGCAGGGCGGGCGGAGAAACTGCCCGGAAGCCGTGGAGAGCGAGACGGATTTGAGAGCGAGACGGATTCAACAGCGATTCCTGCCGAAACACGCAAGGAACGCAGCTCTGCACGGCGGGGCGGCGGCCTGTCCCCTCCTGCCCGCGCGGCCCCATCCCCGTCGTGGGCAGCCTCAGCCTTCAGAAGATGGCGGCGCCATACCCCCCCCCCCCCGCCCCCCTCCAAGCACCGGCCGCAGCTCCGGAGAGAAACGACGCGGATGCGGCCCCGAGACAGCGGCGCCGCCACCGCGGCCGCCGTCGGCACTCGTTTCGCGGGGGACTCACCGGCTCCTCCGGGGCTCCGGCAGGCTCCCGCCGCTTCCCCGCGGTCCTCCATGATGCCGGAAGTGCCCCTCAGTCCTCCGAACTTGCGCTCTATGGGCCCGCAGTCCTCCAGGATGCCCAAGTGCCGGTTCGGTGCGGGGGGCCCTGGAGTAGATGAGCCCCGGGCTCTGCCCAGGGAGCTCCTTCTGGGCGAGGCGAGAGCTGTGGGACTGGGCAGGGTCCAGCGGCACCCACAGGAGAGAGCGCCCTGGCTGGGATGCAGCTTGGGTTTTGGGGTTTTTTTGGTTTGTTTTTTTTTTTTTTACGTCGGCAGTTTCCTAGGGGGTGTTCAGGGGTGACAGGAGGGTTTTAAAACACACAGCCTTTTTTTTAACTGATAGTTTTGGTGCTGTTTTGTTCTAGGTGCACTGGATTTTCCCGGAATTCTGAACTTCCTGCAGGATGGCAACTTGTTTTTTGCGAGGAGTGTTTGTGACCGCATTTCCCTTCCTCGGACTTGAAGGTGAGAATATCGAGCAGCCGTTAGGATGCGCACGTCTGCACCTGTCTATGCCCCCCCATACCCCTGTCTCTGCCTTCAGGTGGGGTTTTTCCCATGCCACCCCCAACTCGGTGGCCTTGCTAAGGGTGGGTGTGCCTGGCCCCAAATCCACCCGGCGCCTCCCCCCCGCCGTGAGCGTGCCTTGCTGCTGTTCTTCGGCACTGGCCACTGTAGGCGTGCCCTGCTTGCCCCCCCCCCCGACCCCCCCCCCCCAGTGTGCCTTTTCTGCCCCGGCACCACCCCCCCCGTGGGCGTGCCCTGCTTCCCCGCGCCCCGCCCCGGCACTGATCCCCCCCCCGGTGGGTGTGCCTTGCTTTTCCGCGCCCCGCCCCGTCACCGCCCCCCTGTGGGCGTGCCCTGCTTCCCCGCGCCTCGCCCCGGCACCGCTCCCCCCGTGGGAGTGCCTTGCTGCTTTGCACCTCGCCCCAGCACCGCCCCCCCCATGGCCTCGCCGACAGTGGCCGTGCCCTGCCCGGCCCCCACCCCCTTCCCCTTCCCGGGTTTGCCTTTGTTATTCTGCACCCCACCCCAGCACCGCCCCCCCCCCGGGCGTGACTTTTTTGCCCCATGCCCCACCCTCCCGTTGGCGTGCCTTGCTGCCCACCCCCCCCCCCCTCACCGGCACCGCCCCCCCTTGTGTCCCATCCCCACCACTTGCCCGGGGGCGGGGCCTGGGGTATATGAGCCTCGGCCTCTGCTCAGGGAGCTCATTCTGCTCTGGGGCTGCTGGCGCTGGCAGCTCCAGACCCAGCTGCCTCTGCGGGCATGGGGCTTCGGGCGCGGACAGGAGCGCAGGCGGCTGCGGCAGGGAAGAGCTGCGGCCGGGGACACCAGGCCACCCCTGTACTCCTCAGGCCCCTATCGGCTCCAGCCCCTCAGCGAGGACCAGATGTGCTCCTGGGCCTGGCCAGGCCCTGCCGGGACGCGTTCCCCCCTGTCGGGCCCCCTGCCACCAGCTACGCCCAGCGCTGCTGCCTCTGCCCGGCCCCGGGGGCGCCGGGGCCAGAGGTTGTCGTCCCCAAGTGGGGTCACAGCATCTTTTGGGGGGGGTCGATGGCACCGACGCCGAGCCATCCTGCAGCCCGGCTTTGCACCGCAGGCATCTCCGTAAGCTGTCCGAGTTCCTCCCTCCCCTTCGTGCGCCCCTCAGTCCCCTCCATTTCCCATCCAGGCACCAGAATCAATCTGCGTGACAAGTGGCCTTCTCAGAACCACAGGCCTTCAAAGGGCCTTCTCTCACCTGCCTAGTCCTCTCAGAAGGACACGGGCGTTGCTCTGTGTGGACTCATTTGTCTTTCCTGGCACCTCTCCTGAGGTGCTTTGTCACTTGTTTTGGTTCGAGTCGCTTCAGTGTTACTTAAGGTGCTTGGTACAGTTCCTGATGCTGTGGGGTTCTTTTCCCCGACGGTTTTTCCTTGGTTTTGGTTTTTGGTTTGGGTTCGGTTTGGTTTCAACCCTATCCTGGGGTTTTCTGTCCTTTGGGACTTATTTCTGTTGAGGGAGGCAGATGGAGAAAAGTAGGAGTCTCAGTGTCTTACAACTGCTGGTGATCTACAATATTCCCTTTGCAACCAGAGAGCTCTGAGAGGAGGATTCTTGCAGGCTGTCATTCGGCTTTGTCATTCGGTCCCGTCCAGAATGTAGCGCTGGTACAAGTTCTGCAACAGACAGGAACGGGTCTAGCCTTGTTACGCGGGCTTTCTTTTTCCTTGCAGGTCGGACTTGAGACTTGCAATGGCCTTTTCCTTCGCTAAAAAAACACGCCCCGGACTCGCCGCAGACTCGGCAGCGTCGCGGATTTCGCCGGACCGCGCCGCTGGCAGAGCCGGCGGCCGACGGGGTCGCGGGCGCTCGGCACTGCGTCGGCCGGAGGCTCCCGTTGGCGCAGCAGCGACGGTCGGGGGCGGCGCAGCTGGACAGCCGGAGGTTTGGTGTCGCGGCATATCTGCTGTGCGCGGGTTCGCTTCCCCGGGATTTTGGGCTGCTCTGGAAAAACGGGTGGCGGAGCCGGAGAGAAGAGCGGGCGGTGGCTACAGGCCGAGTCGCCGCTCGGGGAGGTTGCGCTCCGCGGAGCTTCAAGCTTTGGAGACGGAGTGCAAAACCGTCGAGCGTCCCAAGTGGACCGCGGCAGGCGTCCTGGCTCCGGTCGCGTCGAGGCGCTCCGGTGGTTTTTCCTGGGGAATTCCAAAGTGGTCAGTTTCTATTAGTTTAATTTTTACCGCTCGTTTACGTCAAAACGTTTAAAATAAAAATGTCCGTCACAGTAACCAGAATAGTCTTTGGGAGCAAATACTGCCCGTCGTCCGCTCTAGCTATTGCTTCCCGCTTTGCAGACAGTACTTACTCCCCATTGATGTAATCAAAGGGCAAGCAGCAGAATATCAACAACAGAGCACTAACTGGAAGTAATAGCTGTAGCGAAACAACTCTAACAGGAAAAGAAAAAAATCACGCGTCCTAGTTAATCCACTTCGTGGTAAAGTCACAAAATATTAGAGCGCGCCTAAAGAGAAGAAATATTACCTAGGGTTGAGTAATGACTAAATTTAGTGGCAGATGTTACTTAATGAACCGGGCAGTAATGATTCCCGGTCCGTATTGCAATTCAAAAAATGAATAGTTTAGAGACCCTCTTGAAGTGATAAAGACAGAAAACTAATTGGGAGTCGTTAACAGCTCCATTTAAACATAACCACTGCTAAACCAATTGAACTGGAAACTAATTGGGAGGCTCTAACGCTTAAACGATCACACCGCTGTAAGCAAGCTGGGAGGCAACAGTGACTCCTGCTTAGAACCAAAAGAGTAATCGAAGCTTTAGATCTTTAGATAAAGAGAAATAAAAAAAGGAATCGTTCAATAACGGCTACGTTTAAACGTAGGTACTAAAAGAATTCCCGGGCGGTGGTGAACTAACATAACGCTAAAAGATTTAGATTTAAAATAAAAGGAAGATTAGAAAACCAACAGGGAGTCACGACTGCCAAAATTTAAACATAGCCGTTGGGGGGGGAGGAGGGGACGGGTACCAATTCCTTCCAAGTAGAGCTAAAAGAAAAAACCGACGCCCATTAAATCCGACGAACAAAAACTTAGATTTCATTTTAGAAACAGATCGAACGCTAACTGGGCATCATGAATGCCCGTTTAACAATACTAGCCATCTTAAACTGATGCATTAAAGATACCCCCGCAGCACCATCAGGTGAAAATTTTCTCCTTGGGAAGCAGAAATAGAATACCAATTGGGAGCAGTTTAGGGTAACGGTCGTCGTGAACGTACCCCTAATTCGAGTCCTAATTCACAATCCGAAACCGTGATTTCCAACGGTAATGAACCTTTTCCTCTTGTGTCAGTCGGGTGCCTGCGCTTTGCTCCTGCTCCCTTCAGCAGCGGTACACGGAGCGCTCGCCGGCTGTGAGCCGTTCGTTCAGTGGCTTTTTGTACCAGTCAACTCTTCAATCGGGCCGTTTAAATAACAGACTATTCTCTCAAATTCCAGCTCAAACGCGTGGCACGAATTAACGGCGCCCGAGGACCACGCCATTTACTAGTGCCGCCCCGGAGCTGAGCCTGCTTATTGTGAGGCTCTTCTCGCAAGAGCCCCTCACGCACGCACGCCCGCACGCCCGCACGCCCGCAGGTCCCGTCACCGGTGCTCCGCGCCGGCCTAACCGCGGACCGGCAGGGCGGGCGGAGAAACTGCCCGGAAGCCGTGGAGAGCGAGACGGATTTGAGAGCGAGACGGATTCAACAGCGATTCCTGCCGAAACACGCAAGGAACGCAGCTCTGCACGGCGGGGCGGCGGCCTGTCCCCTCCTGGCCGCGCGGCCCCATCCCCGCCGCGGGCAGCCTTAGCCTTCAGAAGATGGCGGCGCCATACCCCCCCCCCCCCCCCGCCCCCCTCCAAGCACCGGCCGCAGCTCCGGAGAGAAACGACGCGGATGCGGCCCCGAGACAGCGGCGCCGCCACCGCGGCCGCCGTCGGCACTCGTTTCGCGGGGGACTCACCGGCTCCTCCGGGGCTCCGGCAGGCTCCCGCCGCTTCCCCGCGGTCCTCCATGATGCCGGAAGTGCCCCTCAGTCCTCCGAACTTGCGCTCTATGGGCCCGCAGTCCTCCAGGATGCCCAAGTGCCGGTTCGGTGCGGGGGGCCCTGGAGTAGATGAGCCCCGGGCTCTGCCCAGGGAGCTCCTTCTGGGCGAGGCGAGAGCTGTGGGACTGGGCAGGGTCCAGCGGCACCCACAGGAGAGAGTGCCCTGGGCTGCAGCTTGGGTTTTGGTGGGGTTTTTTTGGTTTGGTTTTTTTTTTTTTTTTTACGTCGGCAGTTTCCTACGGGGCGTTCAGGGGTGACAGGAGGGTTTTAAAACACACAGCCTTTTTTTAACTGATAGTTTTGGTGCTGTTTTGTTCTAGGTGCACTGGATTCTCCCAGAATTCTGAACTTCCTGCAGGATGGCAACTTGTTTTTTGCGAGGAGTGTTTGTGACCGCATTTCCCTTCCTCGGACTTGAAGGTGAGAATATCGAGCAGCCGTGAGGATGCGCACCACGTCCGCACCTGTCTATGCCCCCCCATCCCTCCGTCCGTGGCTGCAGGTGGGATTTTTCCCATGCCACCCCCAACTCGGTGGCCTTGCCAAGGGTGGGTGTGCCTGGCCCTACTTCTCGTGTCCCTGCCTCCAATGGGTGTGCTTTGCCTGCTTTGTGTTCCCTCTTTATGGGTGTGCATAGCTCACACTGTTGTCCTCGCCCTGTGCTTCTGCCTTGCACCTGCCTCCCATGGGCATGCATTGTCCCCCCCTTGTCTCTGCTCCATGCAGCTGCCTTGCCCCCACCTCTCCAAGTATTGCTGCTCCAGGTTTACAGCACGAATAAACTGTTAGCATTCCGAACTTTGCTCTGGCACTTCCTTGGGCCCCAAATCCCTAAGACTACCGCAAAATGCCATCACCAGTAGATGTCAGGGGGAATGAGGGGCACCCAGCAGGGACACCCTGAAGTCTCATGGTTTCCATCAGGCTTTCCCAAGGGCAGAGGTGGGTGGGAGAGTGGAAAAGCAGCATTACTTTTTACGTTTTCTTCCTACATCTCCCTCTTCTGAGCTCCTTGTCCCTGGGTGTTTGTTCTTGCCTGTGGCCCCTGTTCCTGATGGGCTCCAGGTGTGGCCAGTGGGGCTAATGGCATGACTGGCCCTGCTGTGGACTATAAAGGGGCTGCCTGAGGGAGCTGGTAAAGGGGAACTGGCTGAGGAGGAGCTGGAGGTGCCTCCAGCATGGAATGGCTGGTCCCTGTGGTGAAGAAGGGTTCCTCTGAGCTGTCCGTGATGGAGCAGACCACCAGCATGTGTTGCCAAGAGCTTGGTGCCTGCATCGGCTGTGTGTGAGCCGCTGGCCAGCCTGGCAGTGGAGGGGAGTTGAGAGAAAAGTGTTGGGGCACTGAAGGTCTGAGCCGGTGCTGGGAGCTGGGGTGAGTCACATGTTCTCCCATGCACATCCTGGTCCATCTCTGCTGCCCTGCCTGTCGCTCCTTCCGCTGCCTGGGAAAGGGCTGCCCAGGGATGGGGAGGGCCAACGATGGCTTTCTGTCCTGGCCACTTTGCTGTGGAAGCCTGCCAGGCACCCTGCTGCCATTCCGATGGCACTGGGGCTTCCCCTCAAGCCAGGGGGAGGTGGCAGGGCTGGAAGAAAGTGGAGGCTGAGATGGGGTGCGAAGTCAGGGAAAATGTGGAAATCAAGAGTGGGTGGAAATGGTGTCACTTTTTACATTGTCTTTGTAAGGCTCCCTCTTTTTGTCTTCCTGACCCTATGTGTTAGTTCTTGCCTCTGTTTCTTTTCCCCTATTGCTTTACAATATTTGCCTGTCCCTCGTCTTGTCCTTGCCTTGTGGTCCTGCTGGTGCCTTTGGACTCTTTCTCCTGCTCCTCCTCTCTCTTATGTATTCCTCCACCTCTCCCTGGGTTTTTTGCTCAGTGTCCCAGTACTCCTCTCTCTATGCTACTGTCCTGCTCCCTGTCCCTCCCCTGTTTGCAGCATCCCGTTTACTGGCTGCCTGTCCCCCACCTCTTCTCTATCTTCCTCCTGTTTTTTCCCTTCTCTCCTGCTGTCCTGCTGCGTTTGAGCACTGAGCCTTGTAGCCAGCTCAGTGCCAGGATTTGTTCTGGGCAGAGGTGAGTAAACTTTTCCTGCCTCCTCTGTGCCCCTGGATGGTATTCAAGCCCCTGGGTGCAGAGCTCGTGGCTGTGAGCAGGTGCCAGGGAGGGGGCCATGTGCTGTGGGGATTTGGCCAGGCCCCTGTTCCTGACGGGCTCCAGCTGGGGCAGGTGTGGCCAGTGAGGCTAATGATGGGGCTGGCCCTGCTTTGGGCTAGGAAGGGGGCTGCCTGGGCATGCCTGCCTGCAGGAGGTGGCTGAGGAGTCAAACCAAGGGGCTTCCACAGGCAGCTGTCTCTAGCCGGTCCCTGTGGCAAGGAAGGATCCCTCCCAGCCGTCCCCAACAGAGCACGCCACCAGCACACGACACCAGGACCCTGGCGGCTCTGTTGGCCACACGTGTGAGCTGCTGCATGTCCAGGAAACCTCGTGAGAGAAGTGCATTGAGTCACGCACCGCTTACTCCTAAGGTCAGGCAGCTGGCACTGTGGAGGAGGAAGGGGCAGAAGCAGAGAGAAAAGCCTCGGGGCGGTGAAGGTCTGCCGTTGGCACCAGGAGCCACGTGTCCCCTCGTGTGTGTCCGGGCCCATCCCTGCCCTGGTTCTGCAGGTCTCTGCCTGCCTCCTTGCCTGTCCCTGCTTCTGTCTGCCTTTCAGGCTGTCTAGTTCCCCAAAGCTTTTTGCTCTTCTGCTAGCATTGCCCTGTAAAGTATCACCTTCTACCTTTCCTTTCTATGTCTCTTCCTTTCTGGCACCCCACCAGCTCTGATTTCATTCTTCCTCGTTGCTTGTGACAATGGCATTTCTAGGTCTCCCTCTCTCGGTGTCTCCGTTTATTCAGTTCCCTGTGATTGTGGGAAGGGTGGTGGTCGGGGTCTGGGTCTCTGCTCAGGGAGCTCATTCTGCTCTGAGGTTGCTGTGGTGTGGGTGCTCTGTTGGTGCTATCAGCGGTGGCAGTTTGGGAGCTGGCTGGGCTGTGTGGGTATTGCGGTTTGGACACGGAGAGAAGCAGAAGCATCTGAGGTAAGAGTTGTGGGACTGGGCAAGGTCCAGCAGCACATAGAGAGTGCCATTGGATGCCGGTTTGTTGGTTTTGATGTCAGCAATTTTATACTGAGTGTTCAGGGGTGGCAAGATACTTTAAAAACACAGAATTTTTTTTAACTGAATTTTTTTTGTTCTAGCTGCACTGGATTTTCCTGGAACTCTGGACTTCATGCAGGATGTAACCTTGTTTTTTTCCCTAGTTTGGCTGACAGCTTTTCCCTTAATAGGACTGAAGGTGAGATTATTAGGTATTAGAATGTGCAACATGTATGCACCTGTATATGCCACTCCCTATCCACCTGTCCATGCCTCATTCAGAAGATGGCGGCGCCATACCCCCCCCCCCCCCCCCGCCCCCTCCAAGCACCGTCCGCAGCTCCGGAGAGAAATGACGCGGATGCGGCCCCGAGACGGCGGTGCCGCCACCGCGGCCGCCGTCGGCACTCGTTTCGCGGGGGACTCACCGGCTCCTCCAGGGCTCCGGCAGGCTCCCGCCGCTTCCCCGCGGTCCTCCATGATGCCGGAAGTGCCCCTCAGTCCTCCGAACTTGCGCTCTATGGGCCCGCAGTCCTCCAGGATGCCCAAGTGCCGGTTCGGTGCGGGGGGCCCTGGAGTAGATGAGCCCCGGGCTCTGCCCAGGGAGCTCCTTCTGGGCAAGGCGAGAGCTGTGGGACTGGGCAGGGTCCAGCGGCATCCACAGGAGAGAGCGCCCTGGGATGCAGCTTGGGTTTTGGGTGTGTGTTGTTTTTTTTTTTTTTTTTTTTTTTTTTTTTTTTTACGTCGGCAGTTTCCTAGGGGGTGTTCAGGGGTGACAGGAGGGTTTTAAAACACATAGCCTTTTTTTTAACTGATAGTTTTGGTGCTGTTTTGTTCTAGGTGCACTGGTTTTTCCCGGAATTCTGAACTTCCTGCAGGATGGCAACTTGGTTTTTGTGAGGAGTGTTTGTGACCGCATTTCCCTTCCTGGGACTTGAAGGTGAGACTATCGAGCAGCCGTGAGGATGCGCACCACGTCTGCACCTGTCTATGCCCCCCCATCCCTCCGTCTTGCGGCTATACGTCGGGTCATCTTCTGAGCTATACGTCGGGACGTCTGTTGGTCTCTACGTCGGAACGTATGTTGGATTCTACGTCTGGCTTGACGTTAATTTCAGCTCTACTTCGGAATGTCTTTTGGGATATACGTCGGGACGTGTGTTGGGCTCTATGTCGGGACATCTCTCGGGCTCTACGTCAGGACGTCTTTTAGGCTCTACGTCCGGCTGTAGCTCACTTTTGGCTCTACGTCGGAACGTCTGTTGGTCTCTACTTCGATATGTCTGGCTTGAGCTCGCTTTCGGCTCTATGTCGGGACGTATGTTGAGTTCTACAACTGGACATGTGTTGGGCTCTGCGTCGGGACGTCTGTTAGGCTCTATGTCGGGACATCTCTTGGGCTCTACGTCGGGACATCTGTTGGGATCAACGTCGGGACGTTTGTTGGGTTGTAGGTCGGGAAGTCTGGCTTGAGCTTGCTTTCGCCTCTAAGTCGGGACGTCTGTTGGGCTCTACATCTGGTTTAGCTTACTTTCAGCTCTGCGTCGGGACGTGCGTTGGGCTCTGCGTCTGTAGTTAGCTTACTTTCAGCTCTGCGTCGGGACGTGCGTTGGGCTCTGCGTCGGGACGTGCGTTGGGCTCTGCGTCGGGACGTGCGTTGGGCTCTGCGTCGGGACGTGCGTTGGGCTCTGCGTCGGGACGTGCGTTGGGCTCTGCGTCGGGACGTGCGTTGGGCTCTGCGTCGGGACGTGCGTTGGGCTCTGCGTCGGGACGTGCGTTGGGCTCTGCGTCGGGACGTGCGTTGGGCTCTGCGTCGGGACGTGCGTTGGGCTCTGCGTCGGGACGTGCGTTGGGCTCTGCGTCGGGACGTGCGTTGGGCTCTGCGTCGGGACGTGCGTTGGGCTCTGCGTCGGGACGTGCGTTGGGCTCTGCGTCGGGACGTGCGTTGGGCTCTGCG
Source organism: Leptosomus discolor (assembly GCF_034619465.1). Taxonomy (NCBI): domain Eukaryota; kingdom Metazoa; phylum Chordata; class Aves; order Leptosomiformes; family Leptosomidae; genus Leptosomus; species Leptosomus discolor. The sequence goes on from NW_028237819.1 coordinate 1,686,559, forward strand.
TCGGGACGTGCGTTGGGCTCTGCGTCGGGACGTGCGTTGGGCTCTGCGTCGGGACGTGCGTTGGGCTCTGCGTCGGGACGTGCGTTGGGCTCTGCGTCGGGACGTGCGTTGGGCTCTGCGTCGGGACGTGCGTTGGGCTCTGCGTCGGGACGTGCGTTGGGCTCTGCGTCGGGACGTGCGTTGGGCTCTGCGTCGGGACGTGCGTTGGGCTCTGCGTCTGTAGTTAGCTAACTTTCAGCTCTACGTCGGGACGTGCGTTGGGCTCTGCGTCGGGACGTGCGTTGGGCTCTGCGTCGGGACGTGCGTTGGGCTCTGCGTCGGGACGTGCGTTGGGCTCTGCGTCGGGACGTGCGTTGGGCTCTGCGTCGGGACGTGCGTTGGGCTCTGCGTCGGGACGTGCGTTGGGCTCTGCGTCGGGACGTGCGTTGGGCTCTGCGTCGGGACGTGCGTTGGGCTCTGCGTCTGTAGTTAGCTAACTTTCAGCTCTACGTCGGGACGTGCGTTGGGCTCTGCGTCGGGACGTGCGTTGGGCTCTGCGTCGGGACGTGCGTTGGGCTCTGCGTCGGGACGTGCGTTGGGCTCTGCGTCGGGACGTGCGTTGGGCTCTGCGTCGGGACGTGCGTTGGGCTCTGCGTCGGGACGTGCGTTGGGCTCTGCGTCGGGACGTGCGTTGGGCTCTGCGTCGGGACGTGCGTTGGGCTCTGCGTCTGTAGTTAGCTAACTTTCAGCTCTACGTCGGGACGTGCGTTGGGCTCTGCGTCTGTAGTTAGCTAACTTTCAGCTCTACGTCGGGACGTGCGTTGGGCTCTGCGTCTGTAGTTAGCTAACTTTCAGCTCTACGTCGGGACGTGCGTTGGGCTCTGCGTCTGTAGTTAGCTAACTTTCAGCTCTACGTCGGGACGTGCGTTGGGCTCTGCGTCTGTAGTTAGCTAACTTTCAGCTCTACGTCGGGACGTGCGTTGGGCTCTGCGTCTGTAGTTAGCTAACTTTCAGCTCTACGTCGGGACGTGCGTTGGGCTCTGCGTCGGGACGTGCGTTGGGCTCTGCGTCGGGACGTGCGTTGGGCTCTGCGTCGGGACGTGCGTTGGGCTCTGCGTCGGGACGTGCGTTGGGCTCTGCGTCGGGACGTGCGTTGGGCTCTGCGTCGGGACGTGCGTTGGGCTCTGCGTCGGGACGTGCGTTGGGCTCTGCGTCGGGACGTGCGTTGGGCTCTGCGTCGGGACGTGCGTTGGGCTCTGCGTCGGGACGTGCGTTGGGCTCTGCGTCGGGACGTGCGTTGGGCTCTGCGTCGGGACGTGCGTTGGGCTCTGCGTCGGGACGTGCGTTGGGCTCTGCGTCGGGACGTGCGTTGGGCTCTGCGTCGGGACGTGCGTTGGGCTCTGCGTCGGGACGTGCGTTGGGCTCTGCGTCGGGACGTGCGTTGGGCTCTGCGTCGGGACGTGCGTTGGGCTCTGCGTCGGGACGTGCGTTGGGCTCTGCGTCGGGACGTGCGTTGGGCTCTGCGTCGGGACGTGCGTTGGGCTCTGCGTCGGGACGTGCGTTGGGCTCTGCGTCTGTAGTTAGCTAACTTTCAGCTCTACGTCGGGACGTGCGTTGGGCTCTGCGTCGGGACGTGCGTTGGGCTCTGCGTCGGGACGTGCGTTGGGCTCTGCGTCGGGACGTGCGTTGGGCTCTGCGTCGGGACGTGCGTTGGGCTCTGCGTCGGGACGTGCGTTGGGCTCTGCGTCGGGACGTGCGTTGGGCTCTGCGTCTGTAGTTAGCTAACTTTCAGCTCTACGTCGGGACGTGCGTTGGGCTCTGCGTCTGTAGTTAGCTAACTTTCAGCTCTACGTCGGGACGTGCGTTGGGCTCTGCGTCTGTAGTTAGCTAACTTTCAGCTCTACGTCGGGACGTGCGTTGGGCTCTGCGTCTGTAGTTAGCTAACTTTCAGCTCTACGTCGGGACGTGCGTTGGGCTCTGCGTCTGTAGTTAGCTAACTTTCAGCTCTACGTCGGGACGTGCGTTGGGCTCTGCGTCGGGACGTGCGTTGGGCTCTGCGTCGGGACGTGCGTTGGGCTCTGCGTCGGGACGTGCGTTGGGCTCTGCGTCGGGACGTGCGTTGGGCTCTGCGTCGGGACGTGCGTTGGGCTCTGCGTCGGGACGTGCGTTGGGCTCTGCGTCGGGACGTGCGTTGGGCTCTGCGTCGGGACGTGCGTTGGGCTCTGCGTCGGGACGTGCGTTGGGCTCTGCGTCGGGACGTGCGTTGGGCTCTGCGTCGGGACGTGCGTTGGGCTCTGCGTCGGGACGTGCGTTGGGCTCTGCGTCGGGACGTGCGTTGGGCTCTGCGTCGGGACGTGCGTTGGGCTCTGCGTCGGGACGTGCGTTGGGCTCTGCGTCGGGACGTGCGTTGGGCTCTGCGTCGGGATTTAGCTTACTTTCAGCTCTGCGTCGGGACGTGCGTTGGGCTCTGCGTCGGGATTTAGCTTACTTTCAGCTCTGCGTCGGGACGTGCGTTGGGCTCTGCGTCGGGATTTAGCTTACTTTCAGCTCTGCGTCGGGACGTGCGTTGGGCTCTGCGTCGGGATTTAGCTTACTTTCAGCTCTGCGTCGGGATTTAGCTTACTTTCAGCTCTGCGTCGGGATTTAGCTTACTTTCAGCTCTGCGTCGGGATTTAGCTTACTTTCAGCTCTGCGTCGGGATTTAGCTTACTTTCAGCTCTGCGTCGGGATTTAGCTTACTTTCAGCTCTGCGTCGGGATTTAGCTTACTTTCAGCTCTGCGTCGGGATTTAGCTTACTTTCAGCTCTGCGTCGGGATTTAGCTTACTTTCAGCTCTGCGTCGGGATTTAGCTTACTTTCAGCTCTGCGTCGGGACGTGCGTTGGGCTCTGCGTCGGGACGTGCGTTGGGCTCTGCGTCGGGACGTGCGTTGGGCTCTGCGTCGGGATTTAGCTTACTTTCAGCTCTGCGTCGGGATTTAGCTTACTTTCAGCTCTACGTCGGGATTTAGCTTACTTTCAGCTCTACGTCGGGACGTGCGTTGGGCTCTGCGTCGGGATTTAGCTTACTTTCAGCTCTGTGTCGGGACGTGCGTTGGGCTCTGCGTCGGGACGTGCGTTGGGCTCTGCGTCGGGACGTGCGTTGGGCTCTGCGTCGGGACGTGCGTTGGGCTCTGCGTCGGGATTTAGCTTACTTTCAGCTCTACGTCGGGACGTGCGTTGGGCTCTGCGTCGGGATTTAGCTTACTTTCAGCTCTACGTCGGGACGTGCGTTGGGCTCTGCGTCGGGATTTAGCTTACTTTCAGCTCTACGTCGGGACGTGCGTTGGGCTCTGCGTCGGGATTTAGCTTACTTTCAGCTCTACGTCGGGACGTGCGTTGGGCTCTGCGTCGGGATTTAGCTTACTTTCAGCTCTACGTCGGGACGTGCGTTGGGCTCTGCGTCGGGATTTAGCTTACTTTCAGCTCTACGTCGGGACGTGCGTTGGGCTCTGCGTCGGGATTTAGCTTACTTTCAGCTCTACGTCGGGACGTGCGTTGGGCTCTGCGTCGGGATTTAGCTTACTTTCAGCTCTACGTCGGGACGTGCGTTGGGCTCTGCGTCGGGATTTAGCTTACTTTCAGCTCTACGTCGGGACGTGCGTTGGGCTCTGCGTCGGGATTTAGCTTACTTTCAGCTCTACGTCGGGACGTGCGTTGGGCTCTGCGTCGGGATTTAGCTTACTTTCAGCTCTACGTCGGGACGTGCGTTGGGCTCTGCGTCGGGATTTAGCTTACTTTCAGCTCTACGTCGGGACGTGCGTTGGGCTCTGCGTCGGGATTTAGCTTACTTTCAGCTCTACGTCGGGACGTGCGTTGGGCTCTGCGTCGGGATTTAGCTTACTTTCAGCTCTACGTCGGGACGTGCGTTGGGCTCTGCGTCGGGATTTAGCTTACTTTCAGCTCTACGTCGGGACGTGCGTTGGGCTCTGCGTCGGGATTTAGCTTACTTTCAGCTCTACGTCGGGACGTGCGTTGGGCTCTGCGTCGGGATTTAGCTTACTTTCAGCTCTACGTCGGGACGTGCGTTGGGCTCTGCGTCGGGATTTAGCTTACTTTCAGCTCTACGTCGGGACGTGCGTTGGGCTCTGCGTCGGGATTTAGCTTACTTTCAGCTCTACGTCGGGACGTGCGTTGGGCTCTGCGTCGGGATTTAGCTTACTTTCAGCTCTACGTCGGGACGTGCGTTGGGCTCTGCGTCGGGATTTAGCTTACTTTCAGCTCTACGTCGGGACGTGCGTTGGGCTCTGCGTCGGGATTTAGCTTACTTTCAGCTCTACGTCGGGACGTGCGTTGGGCTCTGCGTCGGGATTTAGCTTACTTTCAGCTCTACGTCGGGACGTGCGTTGGGCTCTGCGTCGGGATTTAGCTTACTTTCAGCTCTACGTCGGGACGTGCGTTGGGCTCTGCGTCGGGATTTAGCTTACTTTCAGCTCTACGTCGGGACGTGCGTTGGGCTCTGCGTCGGGATTTAGCTTACTTTCAGCTCTACGTCGGGACGTGCGTTGGGCTCTGCGTCGGGATTTAGCTTACTTTCAGCTCTACGTCGGGACGTGCGTTGGGCTCTGCGTCGGGATTTAGCTTACTTTCAGCTCTACGTCGGGACGTGCGTTGGGCTCTGCGTCGGGATTTAGCTTACTTTCAGCTCTACGTCGGGACGTGCGTTGGGCTCTACGTGATGACGTGCGTTGGGCTCTACGTGATGACGTGCGTTGGGCTCTACGTCGGGACGTGCGTTGGCCTCTGCGTCGGGACGTGCGTTGGCCTCTGCGTCGGGACGTGCGTTGGCCTCTGCGTCGGGACGTGCGTTGGCCTCTGCGTCGGGACGTGCGTTGGCCTCTGCGTCGGGACGTGCGTTGGCCTCTGCGTCGGGACGTGCGTTGGCCTCTGCGTCGGGACGTGCGTTGGCCTCTGCGTCGGGACGTGCGTTGGCCTCTGCGTCGGGACGTGCGTTGGCCTCTGCGTCGGGACGTGCGTTGGCCTCTGCGTCGGGACGTGCGTTGGCCTCTGCGTCGGGATTTAGCTTACTTTCAGCTCTACGTCGGGACGTGCGTTGGGCTCTGCGTCGGGACGTGCGTTGGGCTCTGCGTCGGGACGTGCGTTGGGCTCTGCGTCGGGACGTGCGTTGGGCTCTGCGTCGGGACGTGCGTTGGGCTCTGCGTCGGGACGTGCGTTGGCCTCTGCGTCGGGATTTAGCTTACTTTCAGCTCTACGTCGGGACGTGCGTTGGGCTCTGCGTCGGGACGTGCGTTGGGCTCTGCGTCGGGACGTGCGTTGGGCTCTGCGTCGGGACGTGCGTTGGGCTCTGCGTCGGGACGTGCGTTGGGCTCTGCGTCGGGACGTGCGTTGGGCTCTGCGTCGGGACGTGCGTTGGGCTCTGCGTCGGGACGTGCGTTGGGCTCTGCGTCGGGACGTGCGTTGGGCTCTGCGTCGGGATTTAGCTTACTTTCAGCTCTACGTCGGGACGTGCGTTGGGCTCTGCGTCGGGATTTAGCTTACTTTCAGCTCTACGTCGGGACGTGCGTTGGGCTCTGCGTCTGTAGTTAGCTAACTTTCAGCTCTACGTCGGGACGTGCGTTGGCCTCTAAGTCGGGACGTGCGTTGGCCTCTAAGTCGGGACGTGCGTTGGCCTCTAAGTCGGGACGTGCGTTGGCCTCTAAGTCGGGACGTGCGTTGGCCTCTAAGTCGGGACGTGCGTTGGCCTCTAAGTCGGGACGTGCGTTGGCCTCTAAGTCGGGACGTGCGTTGGCCTCTAAGTCGGGACGTGCGTTGGCCTCTAAGTCGGGACGTGCGTTGGCCTCTAAGTCGGGATTTAACTTACTTTCAGCTCTACGTCGGGACGTGCGTTGGCCTCTAAGTCGGGATTTAACTTACTTACAGCTCTACGTCGGGACGTGCGTTGGCCTCTAAGTCGGGATTTAACTTACTTTCAGCTCTACGTCGGGACGTGCGTTGGCCTCTAAGTCGGGATTTAACTTACTTTCAGCTCTACGTCGGGACGTGCGTTGGGCTCTACGTCGGGACGTGCGTTGGGCTCTACGTCGGGACGTGCGTTGGGCTCTACGTCGGGACGTGCGTTGGGCTCTACGTCGGGACGTGCGTTGGGCTCTACGTCGGGACGTGCGTTGGGCTCTACGTCTGTAGTTAGCTAACTTTCTGCTCTACGTCGGGACGTGCGTTGGGCTCTACGTCTGTAGTTAGCTAACTTTCTGCTCTACGTCGGGACGTGCGTTGGGCTCTACGTCTGTAGTTAGCTAACTTTCTGCTCTACGTCGGGACGTGCGTTGGGCTCTACGTCTGTAGTTAGCTAACTTTCTGCTCTACGTCGGGACGTGCGTTGGGCTCTACGTCTGTAGTTAGCTAACTTTCAGCTCTACGTCGGGACGTGCGTTGGGCGCTACGTCTGTAGTTAGCTAACTTTCAGCTCTACGTCGGGACGTGCGTTGGGCGCTACGTCGGGACGTGCGTTGGGCGCTACGTCGGGACGTGCGTTGGGCTCTACGTCGGGATTTAGCTTACTTTCAGCTCTACGTCGGGCCGTGCGTTGGGCTCTACGTGGGGACGTGCGCTGGCCTCTACGTCGGGATTTAGCTTACTTTCAGCTCTACGTCGGGACGTGCGTTGGCCTCTACGTCGGGACCTGCGTTGGCCTCTACGTCGGGACCTGCGTTGGCCTCTACGTCGGGACGTGCGTTGGTCTCTACGTCGGGATTTAGCTTACTTTTAGCTCTAAGTCGGGACGTGCGGTGGGCTCTACGTCGGGACGTGCGGTGGGCTCTACGTCGGGACGTGCGGTGGGCTCTACGTCGGGACGTGCGGTGGGCTCTACGTCGGGACGTGCGGTGGGCTCTACGTCGGGATTTAGCTTACTTTCAGCTCTACGTCGGGACGTGCGTTGGCCTCTACGTCGGGACGTGCGTTGGCCTCTACGTCGGGATTTAGCTTACTTTCAGCTCTACGTCGGGACGTGCGTTGGCCTCTACGTCGGGACGTGCCTTGGCCTCTACGTCGGGATTTAGCTTACTTTCAGCTCTACGTCGGGACGTGCGTTGGGCTCTACGTCGGGATTTAGCTTACTTTCAGCTCTACGTCGGGACGTGCGTTGGGCTCTACGTCGGGACGTGCGTTGGGCTCTACGTCTGTAGTTAGCTAACTTTCAGCTCTACGTCGGGACGTGCGTTGGCCTCTACGTCGGGACGTGCGTTGGCCTCTACGTCGGGACGTGCGTTGGGCTCTACGTCGGGATTTAGCTTACTTTCAGCTCTACGTCGGGACGTGCGTTGGCCTCTACGTCGGGACGTGCGTTGGCCTCTACGTCGGGACGTGCGTTGGCCTCTACGTCGGGACGTGCGTTGGCCTCTACGTCGGGACGTGCGTTGGGCTCTACGTCGGGATTTAACTTACTTTCAGCTCTACGTCGGGACGTGCGTTGGGCGCTACGTCGGGACGTGCGTTGGGCGCTACGTCGGGACGTGCGTTGGGCTCTACGTCGGGATTTAACTTACTTTCAGCTCTACGTCGGGACGTGCGTTGGCCTCTGCGTCGGGACGTGCGTTGTCCTCTGCGTCGGGACGTGCGTTGGCCTCTGCGTCGGGACGTGCGTTGGCCTCTGCGTCGGGACGTGCGTTGGCCTCTGCGTCGGGACGTGCGTTGGCCTCTGCGTCGGGACGTGCGTTGGCCTCTGCGTCGGGATTTAGCTTACTTTCAGCTCTACGTCGGGACGTGCGTTGGCCTCTACGTCGGGATTTAGCTTACTTTCAGCTCTACGTCGGGACGTGCGTTGGCCTCTACGTCGGGATTTAGCTTACTTTCAGCTCTACGTCGGGACGTGCGTTGGCCTCTACGTCGGGATTTAGCTTACTTTCAGCTCTACGTCGGGACGTGCGTTGGCCTCTACGTCGGGACGTGCGTTGGCCTCTACGTCGGGATTTAGCTTACTTTCAGCTCTACGTCGGGACGTGCGTTGGCCTCTACGTCGGGACGTGCGTTGGCCTCTACGTCGGGACGTGCGTTGGCCTCTACGTCGGGACGTGCGTTGGCCTCTACGTCGGGACGTGCGTTGGCCTCTACGTCGGGACGTGCGTTGGCCTCTACGTCGGGACGTGCGTTGGCCTCTACGTCGGGACGTGCGTTGGCCTCTACGTCGGGATTTAGCTTACTTTTAGCTCTACGTCGGGACGTGCGTTGGGCTCTACGTCGGGACGTGCGTTGGGCTCTACGTCGGGACGTGCGTTGGGCTCTACGTCGGGACGTGCGTTGGGCTCTACGTCGGGATTTAGCTTACTTTCAGCTCTACGTCGGGACGTGCGTTGGGCTCTACGTCGGGACGTGCGTTGGGCTCTACGTCGGGACGTGCGTTGGGCTCTACGTCGGGATTTAGCTTACTTTCAGCTCTACGTCGGGACGTGCGTTGGCCTCTACGTCGGGACGTGCGTTGGCCTCTACGTCGGGATTTAACTTACTTTCAGCTCTACGTCGGGACGTGCGTTGGGCGCTACGTCGGGACGTGCGTTGGGCGCTACGTCGGGACGTGCGTTGGGCGCTACGTCGGGACGTGCGTTGGGCGCTACGTCGGGACGTGCGTTGGGCTCTACGTCGGGATTTAACTTACTTTCAGCTCTACGTCGGGACGTGCGTTGTCCTCTACGTCGGGACGTGCGTTGTCCTCTACGTCGGGACGTGCGTTGGCCTCTACGTCGGGACGTGCGTTGGCCTCTACGTCGGGACGTGCGTTGGGCTCTACGTCGGGACGTGCGTTGGGCTCTACGTCGGGACGTGCGTTGGGCTCTACGTCGGGACGTGCGTTGGGCTCTACGTCGGGACGTGCGTTGGGCTCTACGTCGGGACGTGCGTTGGCCTCTACGTCGGGATTTAGCTTACTTTCAGCTCTACGTCGGGACGTGCGTTGGGCTCTACGTCGGGACGTGCGTTGGGCTCTACGTCGGGACGTGCGTTGGGCTCTACGTCGGGATTTAGCTTACTTTCAGCTCTACGTCGGGACGTGCGTTGGCCTCTACGTCGGGACGTGCGTTGGGCTCTACGTCGGGATTTAGCTTACTTTCAGCTCTACGTCGGGACGTGCGTTGGGCTCTACGTCGGGTTTTAGCTTACTTTCAGCTCTACGTCGGGAAGTGCGTTGGGCTCTACGTCGGGACGTGCGTTGGGCTCTATGTCTGTAGTTAGCTAACTTTCTGCTCTACGTCGGGACGTGCGTTGGGCGCTACGTCGGGACGTGCGTTGGGCTCTACGTCGGGACGTGCGTTGGGCTCTACGTCGGGATTTAGCTTACTTTCAGCTCTACGTCGGGACGTGCGTTGGCCTCTAGGTCGGGACGTGCGTTGGCCTCTAGGTCGGGACGTGCGTTGGCCTCTAGGTCGGGACGTGCGTTGGCCTCTAGGTCGGGACGTGCGTTGGCCTCTACGTCGGGATTTAGCTTACTTTCAGTTCTACGTCGGGACGTGCGTTCGGCGCTACGTCGGGACGTGCGTTGGGCGCTACGTCGGGATTTAGCTTACTTTCAGCTCTACGTCGGGACGTGCATTGGGCTCTACGTCGGGACGTGCGGTGGGCTCTACGTCGGGACGTGCGGTGGGCTCTACGTCGGGACGTGCGGTGGGCTCTACGTCGGGACGTGCGGTGGGCTCTACGTCGGGACGTGCGGTGGGCTCTACGTCGGGATTTAGCTTACTTTTAGCTCTACGTCGGGACGTGCGTTGGGCTCTACGTCTGTAGTTAGCTAACTTTCAGCTCTACGTCGGGACGTGCGTTGGGCTCTACGTCGGGACGTGCGTTGGGCTCTACGACGGGACGTGCGTTGGGCTCTACGTCGGGACGTGCGTTGGGCTCTACGACGGGACGTGCGTTGGGCTCTACGTCAGGATTTAGCTAACTTTCAGCTCTACGTCGGGACATGCGTTGGGCTCTACGTCGGGACGTGCGTTGGGCTCTACGTCGGGACGTGCGTTGGGCTCTACGTCGGGACGTGCGTTGGGCTCTACGTCGGGACGTGCGTTGGGCTCTACGTCAGGATTTAGCTAACTTTCAGCTCTACGTCGGGACGTGCGTTGGGCGCTACGTCGGGACGTGCGTTGGGCTCTACGTCGGGATGTGCGTTGGGCTCTACGTCGGGATTTAACTTACTTTCAGCTCTACGTCGGGACGTGCGTTGGCCTCTAAGTCGGGACGTGCGTTGGCCTCTAAGTCGGGACGTGCGTTGGCCTCTAAGTCGGGACGTGCGTTGGCCTCTAAGTCGGGACGCGCGTTGGCCTCTAAGTCGGGACGCGCGTTGGCCTCTAAGTCGGGACGCGCGTTGGCCTCTAAGTCGGGACGTGCGTTGGCCTCTAAGTCGGGACGTGCGTTGGCCTCTAAGTCGGGACGTGCGTTGGCCTCTAAGTCGGGACGTGCGTTGGCCTCTAAGTCGGGATTTAGCTTACTTTCAGCTCTACGTCGGGATTTAGCTTACTTTCAGCTCTACGTCGGGATTTAGCTTACTTTCAGCTCTACGTCGGGATTTAGCTTACTTTCAGCTCTACGTCGGGATTTAGCTTACTTTCAGCTCTACGTCGGGATTTAGCTTATTTTCAGCTCTACGTCGGGATTTAGCTTACTTTCAGCTCTACGTCGGGATTTAGCTTACTTTCAGCTCTACGTCGGGATGTGCGTTGGCCTCTACGTCGGGATTTAGCTTACTTTCAGCTCTACGTCGGGACGTGCGTTGGCCTCTACGTCGGGATTTAGCTTACTTTCAGCTCTACGTCGGGACGTGCGTTGGGCTCTACGTCGGGTTTTAGCTTACTTTCAGCTCTACGTCGGGACGTGCGTTGGGCTCTACGTCGGGACGTGCGTTGGGCTCTACGTCGGGACGTGCGTTGGGCTCTACGTCGGGACGTGCGTTGGGCTCTACGTCGGGACGTGCGTTGGGCTCTACGTCGGGACGTGCGTTGGGCTCTACGTCGGGATTTAGCTTACTTTCAGCTCTACGTCGGGTCGTGCGTTGGGCTCTACGTCGGGACGTGCGTTGGGCTCTACGTCGGGACGTGCGTTGGGCTCTACGTCGGGACGTGCGTTGGGCTCTACGTCGGGACGTGCGTTGGGCTCTACGTCGGGACGTGCGTTGGGCTCTACGTCGGGACGTGCGTTGGGCTCTACGTCGGGACGTGCGTTGGGCTCTACGTCGGGATTTAGCTTACTTTCAGCTCTACGTCGGGACGTGCGTTGGCCTCTACGTCGGGTTTTAGCTTACTTTCAGCTCTACGTCGGGACGTGCGTTGGGCTCTACGTCGGGACGTGCGTTGGGCTCTACGTCGGGACGTGCGTTGGGCTCTACGTCGGGACGTGCGTTGGGCTCTACGTCGGGACGTGCGTTGGGCTCTACGTCGGGACGTGCGTTGGGCTCTACGTCGGGACGTGCGTTGGGCTCTACGTCGGGACGTGCGTTGGGCTCTACGTCTGTAGTTAGCTAACTTTCAGCTCTACGTCGGGACGTGCGTTGGGCTCTACGTCTGTAGTTAGCTAACTTTCAGCTCTACGTCGGGACGTGCGTTGGGCGCTACGTCGGGACGTGCGTTGGGCGCTACGTCGGGACGTGCGTTGGGCTCTACGTCGGGACGTGCGTTGGGCTCTACGTCGGGATTTAGCTTACTTTCAGCTCTACGTCGGGACGTGCGTTGGCCTCTACGTCGGGACGTGCGTTGGCCTCTACGTCGGGACGTGCGTTGGCCTCTACTTCGGGATTTAGCTTACTTTCAGCTCTACTTCGGGACGTGCGTTGGCCTCTACGTCGGGACGTGCGTTGGCCTCTACGTCGGGATTTAGCTTACTTTCAGCTCTACGTCGGGACGTGCGTTGGGTTCTACGTCGGGTTTTAGCTTACTTTCAGCTCTACGTCGGGACGTGCGTTGGGCTCTACGTCGGGACGTGCGTTGGGCTCTACGTCGGGACGTGCGTTGGGCTCTACGTCGGGACGTGCGTTGGGCTCTACGTCGGGACGTGCGTTGGGCTCTATGTCTGTAGTTAGCTAACTTTCTGCTCTACGTCGGGACGTGCGTTGGGCTCTATGTCTGTAGTTAGCTAACTTTCAGCTCTACGTCGGGACGTGCGTTGGGCGCTACGTCGGGACGTGCGTTGGGCTCTACGTCGGGACGTGCGTTGGGCTCTACGTCGGGACGTGCGTTGGGCTCTACGTCGGGACGTGCGTTGGGCTCTACGTCGGGACGTGCGTTGGGTTCTACGTCGGGTTTTAGCTTACTTTCAGCTCTACGTCGGGACGTGCGTTGGGCTCTACGTCGGGACGTGCGTTGGGCTCTACGTCGGGACGTGCGTTGGGCTCTACGTCGGGACGTGCGTTGGGCTCTACGTCGGGACGTGCGTTGGGCTCTATGTCTGTAGTTAGCTAACTTTCTGCTCTACGTCGGGACGTGCGTTGGGCTCTATGTCTGTAGTTAGCTAACTTTCAGCTCTACGTCGGGACGTGCGTTGGGCGCTACGTCGGGACGTGCGTTGGGCTCTACGTCGGGACGTGCGTTGGGCTCTACGTCGGGACGTGCGTTGGGCTCTACGTCGGGACGTGCGTTGGCCTCTACGTCGGGACGTGCGTTGGCCTCTACGTCGGGATTTAGCTTACTTTCAGCTCTACTTCGGGACGTGCGTTGGGCGCTACGTCGGGACGTGCGTTGGGCGCTACGTCGGGACGTGCGTTGGGCTCTACGTCGGGACGTGCGTTGGGCTCTACGTCGGGACGTGCGTTGGCCTCTACGTCGGGACGTGCGTTGGCCTCTACGTCGGGATTTAGCTTACTTTCAGCTCTACTTCGGGACGTGCGTTGGGCGCTACGTCGGGACGTGCGTTGGGCGCTACGTCGGGACGTGCGTTGGGCGCTACGTCGGGACGTGCGTTGGGCGCTACGTCGGGACGTGCGTTGGGCGCTACGTCGGGACGTGCGTTGGGCGCTACGTCGGGATTTAGCTTACTTTCATCTCTACGTCGGGACGTGCGTTGGCCTCTACGTCGGGACGTGCGTTGGCCTCTACGTCGGGATTTAGCTTACTTTCAGCTCTACGTCGGGACGTGCGTTGGCCTCTACGTCGGGACGTGCGTTGGCCTCTACGTCGGGACGTGCGTTGGCCTCTACGTCGGGATTTAGCTTACTTTCAGCTCTACGTCGGGACGTGCGTTGGCCTCTACGTCGGGATTTAGCTTACTTTTAGCTCTACGTCGGGACGTGCGTTGGGCTCTACGTCGGGACGTGCGTTGGGCTCTACGTCGGGACGTGCGTTGGGCTCTACGTCGGGACGTGCGTTGGGCTCTACGTCTGTAGTTAGCTAACTTTCAGCTCTACGTCGGGACGTGCGTTGGGCTCTACGTCGGGACGTGCGTTGGGCTCTACGTCGGGACGTGCGTTGGGCTCTACGTCGGGACGTGCGTTGGGCTCTACGTCTGCAGTTAGCTAACTTTCAGCTCTACGTCGGGACGTGCGTTGGCCTCTAAGTCGGGACGTGCGTTGGCCTCTACGTCGGGACGTGCGTTGGCCTCTACGTCGGGACGTGCGTTGGCCTCTACGTCGGGACGTGCGTTGGCCTCTACGTCGGGACGTGCGTTGGCCTCTACGTCGGGACGTGCGTTGGCCTCTACGTCGGGACGTGCGTTGGCCTCTAAGTCGGGACGTGCGTTGGCCTCTAAGTCGGGACGTCCGTTGGCCTCTACGTCGGGACGTCCGTTGGCCTCTACGTCGGGATTTAACTTACTTTCAGCTCTACGTCGGGACGTGCGTTGGGCGCTACATCGGGACCTGCGTTGGGCTCTACGTCGGGACCTGCGTTGGGCTCTACGTCGGGACGTGCGTTGGGCTCTACGTCGGGATTTAACTTACTTTCAGCTCTACGTCGGGACGTGCGTTGGCCTCTACGTCGGGACGTGCGTTGGCCTCTACATCGGGATTTAGCTTACTTTCAGCTCTACGTCGGGACGTGCGTTGGGCTCTACGTCGGGACGTGCGTTGGCCTCTACGTCGGGACGTGCGTTGGCCTCTAAGTCGGGACGTGCGTTGGCCTCTAAGTCGGGACGTGCGTTGGCCTCTAAGTCGGGACGTGCGTTGGCCTGTACGTCGGGACGTGCGTTGGCCTCTACGTCGGGATTAAGCTTACTTTCAGCTCTACGTCGGGACGTGCGTTGGGCTCTACGTCGGGACGTGCGTTGGGCTCTACGTCGGGACGTGCGTTGGGCTCTACGTCGGGACGTGCGTTGGGCTCTACGTCGGGACGTGCGTTGGGCTCTACGTCGGGACGTGCGTTGGGCTCTACGTCGGGATTTAGCTTACTTTCAGCTCTACGTCGGGACGTGCGTTGGCCTCTACTTCGTTATTTAGCTTACTTTCAGCTCTACTTCGGGACGTGCGTTGGCCTCTACGTCGGGACGTGCGTTGGCCTCTACGTCGGGACGTGCGTTGGCCTCTACGTCGGGACGTGCGTTGGCCTCTACGTCGGGACGTGCGTTGGCCTCTACGTCGGGACGTGCGTTGGCCTCTACGTCGGGACGTGCGTTGGCCTCTACGTCGGGACGTGCGTTGGCCTCTACGTCGGGACGTGCGTTGGCCTCTACGTCGGGACGTGCGTTGGCCTCTACGTCGGGACGTGCGTTGGCCTCTACGTCGGGACGTGCGTTGGCCTCTACGTCGGGACGTGCGTTGGCCTCTACGTCGGGACGTGCGTTGGCCTCTACGTCGGGACGTGCGTTGGCCTCTACGTCGGGACGTGCGTTGGCCTCTACGTCGGGATTTAGCTTACTTTCAGCTCTACGTCGGGACGTGCGTTGGGCTCTACGTCGGGACGTGCGTTGGGCTCTACGTCGGGACGTGCGTTGGGCTCTACGTCGGGACGTGCGTTGGGCTCTACGTCGGGACGTGCGTTGGGCTCTACGTCGGGACGTGCGTTGGGCTCTACGTCGGGACGTGCGTTGGGCTCTACGTCGGGACGTGCGTTGGGCTCTACGTCGGGACGTGCGTTGGGCTCTACGTCGGGACGTGCGTTGGGCTCTACGTCGGGACGTGCGTTGGGCTCTACGTCGGGACGTGCGTTGGCCTCTAAGTCGGGACGTGCGTTGGCCTCTACGTCGGGACGTGCGTTGGCCTCTACGTCGGGACGTGCGTTGGCCTCTACGTCGGGACGTGCGTTGGCCTCTACGTCGGGACGTGCGTTGGCCTCTAAGTCGGGACGTGCGTTGGCCTCTAAGTCGGGACGTGCGTTGGCCTCTACGTCGGGACGTGCGTTGGCCTCTACGTCGGGACGTGCGTTGGCCTCTACGTCGGGACGTGCGTTGGCCTCTACGTCGGGACGTGCGTTGGCCTCTACGTCGGGATTTAGCTTACTTTCAGCTCTACGTCGGGACGTGCGTTGGGCTCTACGTCGGGACGTGCGTTGGGCTCTACGTCGGGATTTAGCTTACTTTCAGCTCTACGTCGGGACGTGCGTTGGCCTCTACGTCGGGACGTGCGTTGGCCTCTACATCGGGATTTAGCTTACTTTCAGCTCTACGTCGGGAAGTGCGTTGGGCTCTACGTCGGGACGTGCGTTGGCCTCTAAGTCGGGACGTGCGTTGGCCTCTAAGTCGGGACGTGCGTTGGCCTCTACGTCGGGACGTGCGTTGGCCTCTACGTCGGGACGTGCGTTGGCCTCTACGTCGGGACGTGCGTTGGCCTCTAAGTCGGGACGTGCGTTGGCCTCTAAGTCGGGACGTGCGTTGGCCTCTAAGTCGGGACGTGCGTTGGCCTCTAAGTCGGGACGTGCGTTGGCCTCTAAGTCGGGACGTGCGTTGGCCTCTAAGTCGGGACGTGCGTTGGCCTCTAAGTCGGGACGTGCGTTGGCCTCTACGTCGGGACGTGCGTTGGCCTCTACGTCGGGACGTGCGTTGGCCTCTACGTCGGGACGTGCGTTGGCCTCTACGTCGGGACGTGCGTTGGCCTCTACGTCGGGACGTGCGTTGGCCTCTACGTCGGGATTTAGCTTACTTTCAGCTCTACGTCGGGACGTGCGTTGGGCTCTACGTCGGGACGTGCGTTGGGCTCTACGTCGGGATTTAGCTTACTTTCAGCTCTACGTCGGGACGTGCGTTGGGCTCTACGTCGGGACGTGCGTTGGCCTCTACGTCGGGATTTAGCTTACTTTCAGCTCTACGTCGGGACGTGCGTTGGGCTCTACGTCGGGACGTGCGTTGGGCTCTACGTCGGGACGTGCGTTGGGCTCTACGTCGGGACGTGCGTTGGGCTCTACTTCGGGACGTGCGTTGGGCTCTATGTCTGTAGTTAGCTAACTTTCTACGTCGGGACGTGCGTTGGGCTCTATGTCTGTAGTTAGCTAACTTTCTGCTCTACGTCGGGACGTGCGTTGGGCTCTATATCTGTAGTTAGCTAACTTTCTGCTCTACGTCGCGACGTGCGTTGGGCGCTACGTCGGGACGTGCGTTGGGCGCTACGTCGGGACGTGCGTTGGGCTCTACGTCGGGATTTAGCTTACTTTCAGCTCTACGTCGGGACGTGCGTTGGCCTCTAGGTCGGGACGTGCGTTGGCCTCTAGGTCGGGACGTGCGTTGGCCTCTACGTCGGGACGTGCGTTGGCCTCTGCGTCGGGATTTAGCTTACTTTCAGCTCTACGTCGGGACGTGCGTTCGGCGCTACGTCGGGACGTGCGTTGGGCGCTACGTCGGGATTTAGCTTACTTTCAGCTCTACGTCGGGACGTGCGTTGGGCTCTACGTCGGGACGTGCGTTGGGCTCTACGTCGGGACGTGCGTTGGGCTCTACGTCGGGACGTGCGGTGGGCTCTACGTCGGGACGTGCGGTGGGCTCTACGTCGGGACGTGCGGTGGGCTCTACGTCGGGACGTGCGGTGGGCTCTACGTCGGGATTTAGCTTACTTTCAGCTCTACGTCGGGACGTGCGTTGGCCTCTACGTCGGGTCGTGCGTTGGCCTCTACGTCGGGATTTAGCTTACTTTCAGCTCTACGTCGGGACGTGCGTTGGCCTCTACGCCGGGACGTGCGTTGGCCTCTACGTCGGGATTTAGCTTACTTTCAGCTCTACGTCGGGACGTGCGTTGGCCTCTACGCCGGGACGTGCGTTGGCCTCTACGTCGGGATTTAGCTTACTTTCAGCTCTACGTCGGGACGCGTGTTGGGCTCTACGTCGGGATTTAGCTTACTTTTAGCTCTACGTCGGGACGTGCGTTGGGCTCTACGTCGGGACGTGCGTTGGGCTCTACGTCTGTAGTTAGCTAACTTTCAGCTCTACGTCGGGACGTGCGGTGGGCTCTACGTCGGGACGTGCGGTGGGCTCTACGTCGGGACGTGCGGTGGGCTCTACGTCGGGACGTGCGGTGGGCTCTACGTCGGGACGTGCGGTGGGCTCTACGTCGGGATTTAGCTTACTTTTAGCTCTACGTCGGGACGTGCGTTGGGCTCTACGTCTGTAGTTAGCTAACTTTCAGCTCTACGTCGGGACGTGCGTTGGGCTCTACGTCGGGACGTGCGTTGGCCTCTACGACGGGACGTGCGTTGGGCTCTACGTCGGGACGTGCGTTGGGCTCTACGACGGGACGTGCGTTGGGCTCTACGTCAGGATTTAGCTAACTTTCAGCTCTACGTCGGGACATGCGTTGGGCTCTACGTCGGGACGTGCGTTGGGCTCTACGTCGGGACGTGCGTTGGCCTCTACGTCGGGATTTAGCTTACTTTCAGCTCTACGTCGGGACGTGCGTTGGGCTCTACGTCGGGACGTGCGTTGGGCTCTACGTCGGGATTTAGCTTACTTTCAGCTCTACGTCGGGACGTGCGTTGGGCTCTACGTCGGGACGTGCGTTGGCCTCTACATCGGGATTTAGCTTACTTTCAGCTCTACGTCGGGAAGTGCGTTGGGCTCTACGTCGGGAAGTGCGTTGGGCTCTACGTCGGGACGTGCGTTGGGCTCTACGTCGGGACGTGCGTTGGGCTCTACGTCGGGACGTGCGTTGGGCTCTACTTCGGGACGTGCGTTGGGCTCTATGTCTGTAGTTAGCTAACTTTCTACGTCGGGACGTGCGTTGGGCTCTATGTCTGTAGTTAGCTAACTTTCTGCTCTACGTCGGGACGTGCGTTGGGCTCTATGTCTGTAGTTAGCTAACTTTCTGCTCTACGTCGGGACGTGCGTTGGGCGCTACGTCGGGACGTGCGTTGGGCGCTACGTCGGGACGTGCGTTGGGCTCTACGTCGGGATTTAGCTTACTTTCAGCTCTACGTCGGGACGTGCGTTGGCCTCTAGGTCGGGACGTGCGTTGGCCTCTAGGTCGGGACGTGCGTTGGCCTCTACGTCGGGACGTGCGTTGGCCTCTGCGTCGGGATTTAGCTTACTTTCAGCTCTACGTCGGGACGTGCGTTCGGCGCTACGTCGGGACGTGCGTTGGGCGCTACGTCGGGATTTAGCTTACTTTCAGCTCTACGTCGGGACGTGCGTTGGGCTCTACGTCGGGACGTGCGTTGGGCTCTACGTCGGGACGTGCGTTGGGCTCTACGTCGGGACGTGCGTTGGGCTCTACGTCGGGACGTGCGTTGGGCTCTACGTCGGGACGTGCGTTGGGCTCTACGTCGGGACGTGCGGTGGGCTCTACGTCGGGACGTGCGGTGGGCTCTACGTCGGGACGTGCGGTGGGCTCTACGTCGGGATTTAGCTTACTTTCAGCTCTACGTCGGGACGTGCGTTGGCCTCTACGTCGGGACGTGCGTTGGCCTCTACGTCGGGATTTAGCTTACTTTCAGCTCTACGTCGGGACGTGCGTTGGCCTCTACGCCGGGACGTGCGTTGGCCTCTACGTCGGGATTTAGATTACTTTCAGCTCTACGTCGGGACGTGCGTTGGCCTCTACGCCGGGACGTGCGTTGGCCTCTACGTCGGGATTTAGCTTACTTTCAGCTCTACGTCGGGACGCGTGTTGGGCTCTACGTCGGGATTTAGCTTACTTTTAGCTCTACGTCGGGACGTGCGTTGGGCTCTACGTCGGGACGTGCGTTGGGCTCTACGTCTGTAGTTAGCTAACTTTCAGCTCTACGTCGGGACGTGCGTTGGGCTCTACGTCGGGACGTGCGTTGGGCTCTACGTCGGGACGTGCGTTGGGCTCTACGATGGGACGTGCGTTGGGCTCTACGTCAGGATTTAGCTAACTTTCAGCTCTACGTCGGGACATGCGTTGGGCTCTACGTCGGGACGTGTGTTGGGCTCTACGTCGGGATTTAGCTTACTTTCAGCTCTACGTTGGGACGTGCGTTGGACTCTACGTCAGGATTTAGCTAACTTTCAGCTCTACGTCGGGACATGCGTTGGGCTCTACGTCGGGACGTGTGTTGGGCTCTACGTCGGGATTTAGCTTACTTTCAGCTCTACTTCGGGACGTGCGTTGGGCTCTACGTCGGGACGTGCGTTGGGCTCTACGTCGGGACGTGCGTTGGGCTCTACGTCGGGACGTGCGTTGGGCTCTACGTCGGGATTTAGCTTACTTTCAGCTCTACGTCGGGACGTGCGTTGGGCTCTACGTCGGGACGTGCGTTGGGCTCTACGTCGGGACGTGCGTTGGGCTCTACGTCGGGACGTGCGTTGGGCTCTACGTCGGGATTTAGCTTACTTTCAGCTCTACGTCGGGACGTGCGTTGGGCTCTACGTTGGGACTTGCGTTGGCCTCTACATCGGGATTTA
The DNA here is from genome assembly GCF_034619465.1 of Leptosomus discolor. Lineage (NCBI taxonomy): Eukaryota > Metazoa > Chordata > Aves > Leptosomiformes > Leptosomidae > Leptosomus > Leptosomus discolor. Next base: position 1,706,282 of record NW_028237819.1, read on the forward strand.
GCTTACTTTCAGCTCTACGTCGGGAAGTGCGTTGGGCTCTACGTCGGGACGTGCGTTGGCCTCTAAGTCGGGACGTGCGTTGGCCTCTAAGTCGGGACGTGCGTTGGCCTCTAAGTCGGGACGTGCGTTGGCCTCTAAGTCGGGACGTGCGTTGGCCTCTACGTCGGGACGTGCGTTGGCCTCTACGTCGGGACGTGCGTTGGCCTCTACGTCGGGACGTGCGTTGGCCTCTACGTCGGGACGTGCGTTGGCCTCTACGTCGGGACGTGCGTTGGCCTCTAAGTCGGGACGTGCGTTGGCCTCTAAGTCGGGACGTGCGTTGGCCTCTAAGTCGGGACGTGCGTTGGCCTCTAAGTCGGGACGTGCGTTGGCCTCTACGTCGGGACGTGCGTTGGCCTCTACGTCGGGACGTGCGTTGGCCTCTACGTCGGGACGTGCGTTGGCCTCTACGTCGGGATTTAGCTTACTTTCAGCTCTACGTCGGGACGTGCGTTGGGCTCTACGTCGGGACGTGCGTTGGGCTCTACGTCGGGATTTAGCTTACTTTCAGCTCTACGTCGGGACGTGCGTTGGGCTCTACGTCGGGACGTGCGTTGGCCTCTACATCGGGATTTAGCTTACTTTCAGCTCTACGTCGGGAAGTGCGTTGGGCTCTACGTCGGGAAGTGCGTTGGGCTCTACGTCGGGACGTGCGTTGGGCTCTACGTCGGGACGTGCGTTGGGCTCTACGTCGGGACGTGCGTTGGGCTCTACTTCGGGACGTGCGTTGGGCTCTATGTCTGTAGTTAGCTAACTTTCTACGTCGGGACGTGCGTTGGGCTCTATGTCTGTAGTTAGCTAACTTTCTGCTCTACGTCGGGACGTGCGTTGGGCTCTATGTCTGTAGTTAGCTAACTTTCTGCTCTACGTCGGGACGTGCGTTGGGCGCTACGTCGGGACGTGCGTTGGGCGCTACGTCGGGACGTGCGTTGGGCTCTACGTCGGGATTTAGCTTACTTTCAGCTCTACGTCGGGACGTGCGTTGGCCTCTAGGTCGGGACGTGCGTTGGCCTCTACGTCGGGACGTGCGTTGGCCTCTGCGTCGGGATTTAGCTTACTTTCAGCTCTACGTCGGGACGTGCGTTCGGCGCTACGTCGGGACGTGCGTTGGGCGCTACGTCGGGATTTAGCTTACTTTCAGCTCTACGTCGGGACGTGCATTGGGCTCTACGTCGGGACGTGCGTTGGGCTCTACGTCGGGACGTGCGTTGGGCTCTACGTCGGGACGTGCGTTGGGCTCTACGTCGGGACGTGCGTTGGGCTCTACGTCGGGACGTGCGTTGGGCTCTACGTCGGGACGTGCGGTGGGCTCTACGTCGGGACGTGCGGTGGGCTCTACGTCGGGATTTAGCTTACTTTCAGCTCTACGTCGGGACGTGCGTTGGCCTCTACGTCGGGACGTGCGTTGGCCTCTACGTCGGGATTTAGCTTACTTTCAGCTCTACGTCGGGACGTGCGTTGGCCTCTACGCCGGGACGTGCGTTGGGCTCTACGTCGGGATTTAGCTTACTTTCAGCTCTACGTCGGGACGCGTGTTGGGCTCTACGTCGGGATTTAGCTTACTTTTAGCTCTACGTCGGGACGTGCGTTGGGCTCTACGTCGGGACGTGCGTTGGGCTCTACGTCTGTAGTTAGCTAACTTTCAGCTCTACGTCGGGACGTGCGTTGGGCTCTACGTCGGGACGTGCGTTGGGCTCTACGTCGGGACGTGCGTTGGGCTCTACGATGGGACGTGCGTTGGGCTCTACGTCAGGATTTAGCTAACTTTCAGCTCTACGTCGGGACATGCGTTGGGCTCTACGTCGGGACGTGTGTTGGGCTCTACGTCGGGATTTAGCTTACTTTCAGCTCTACGTTGGGACGTGCGTTGGACTCTACGTCAGGATTTAGCTAACTTTCAACTCTACGTCGGGACATGCGTTGGGCTCTACGTCGGGACGTGTGTTGGGCTCTACGTCGGGATTTAGCTTACTTTCAGCTCTACTTCGGGACGTGCGTTGGGCTCTACGTCGGGACGTGCGTTGGTCTCTACGTCGGGACGTGCGTTGGGCTCTACGTCGGGACGTGCGTTGGGCTCTACGTCGGGACGTGCGTTGGGCTCTACGTCGGGACGTGCGTTGGGCTCTACGTCGGGACGTGCGTTGGGCTCTACGTCGGGACGTGCGTTGGGCTCTACGTCGGGACGTGCGTTGGGCTCTACGTCGGGACGTGCGTTGGGCTCTACGTCTGTAGTTAGGTAACTTTCAGCTCTACGTCGGGACGTGCGTTGGGCTCTACGTCTGTAGTTAGCTAACTTTCAGCTCTACGTCGGGACGTGCGTTGGGCGCTACGTCGGGACGTGCGTTGGGCTCTACGTCGGGACGTGCGTTGGGCTCTACGTCGGGATTTAACTTACTTTCAGCTCTACGTCGGGACGTGCGTTGGCCTCTACGTCGGGACGTGCGTTGGCCTCTACGTCGGGACGTGCGTTGGCCTCTACGTCGGGATTTAGCTTACTTTCAGCTCTACGTCGGGACGTGCGTTGGACTCTACGTCGGGACGTGCGTTGGGCTCTACGTCGGGATTTAGCTTAGTTTCAGCTCTACGTCGGGACGTGCGTTGGCCTCTACGTCGGGACGTGCGTTGGCCTCTACGTCGGGACGTGCGTTGGCCTCTACTTCGGGATTTAGCTTACTTTCAGCTCTACGTCGGGACGTGCGTTGGCCTCTACGTCGGGACGTGCGTTGGCCTCTACGTCGGGATTTAGCTTACTTTCAGCTCTACGTCGGGACGTGCGTTGGGCTCTATGTCGGGTTTTAGCTTACTTGCAGCTCTACGTCGGGACGTGCGTTGGGCTCTACGTCGGGACGTGCGTTGGGCTCTACGTCGGGATTTAGCTTACTTTCAGCTCTACGTCGGGACGTGCGTTGGCCTCTACGTCGGGATTTAGCTTACTTTCAGCTCTACGTCGGGACGTGCGTTTGGCTCTACGTCGGGACGTGCGTTGGGCTCTACGTCGGGACGTGCTTTGGGCTCTACGTCTGTAGTTAGGTAACTTTTAGCTCTACGTCGGGACGTGCGTTGGGCTCTACGTCTGTAGTTAGGTAACTTTTAGCTCTACGTCGGGACGTGCGTTGGGCTCTACGTCTGTAGTTATCTAACTTTCAGCTCTACGTCGGGACGTGCGTTGGGCGCTACGTCGGGACGTGCGTTGGGCGCTACGTCGGGACGTGCGTTGGGCTCTACGTCGGGACGTGCGTTGGGCTCTACGTCGGGACGTGCGTTGGGCTCTACGTCGGGATTTAACTTACTTTCAGCTCTAAGTCGGGACGTGCGTTGGCCTCTACGTCGGGACGTGCGTTGGCCTCTACGTCGGGACGTGCGTTGGCCTCTAAGTCGGGACGTGCGTTGGCCTCTAAGTCGGGACGTGCGTTGGCCTCTAAGTCGGGACGTGCGTTGGCCTCTAAGTCGGGACGTGCGTTGGCCTCTACGTCGGGACGTGCGTTGGCCTCTACGTCGGGACGTGCGTTGGCCTCTACGTCGGGATTTAGCTTACTTTCAGGTCTACGTCGGGACGTGCGTTGGACTCTATGTCGGGACGTGCGTTGGGCTCTACGTCGGGATTTAGCTTACTTTCAGCTCTACGTCGGGACGTGCGTTGGGCTCTACGTCGGGACGTGCGTTGGCCTCTACGTCGGGATTTAGCTTACTTTCAGCTCTACGTCGGGACGTGCGTTGGACTCTACGTCGGGACGTGCGTTGGGCTCTACGTCGGGATTTAGCTTACTTTCAGCTCTACGTCGGGACGTGCGTTGGCCTCTACGTCGGGACGTGCGTTGGCCTCTACGTCGGGACGTGCGTTGGCCTCTACTTCGGGATTTAGCTTACTTTCAGCTCTACGTCGGGACGTGCGTTGGCCTCTACGTCGGGACGTGCGTTGGCCTCTACGTCGGGATTTAGCTTACTTTCAGCTCTACGTCGGGACGTGCGTTGGGCTCTATGTCGGGTTTTAGCTTACTTTCAGCTCTACGTCGGGACGTGCGTTGGGCTCTACGTCGGGACGTGCGTTGGGCTCTACGTCGGGATTTAGCTTACTTTCAGCTCTACGTTGGGACGTGCGTTGGCCTCTACGTCGGGATTTAGCTTACTTTCAGCTCTACGTCGGGACGTGCGTTGGGCTCTACGTCGGGACGTGCGTTGGGCTCTACGTCGGGACGTGCTTTGGGCTCTACGTCTGTAGTTAGGTAACTTTTAGCTCTACGTCGGGACGTGCGTTGGGCTCTACGTCTGTAGTTAGCTAACTTTCAGCTCTACGTCGGGACGTGCGTTGGGCGCTACGTCGGGACGTGCGTTGGGCGCTACGTCGGGACGTGCGTTGGGCGCTACGTCGGGACGTGCGTTGGGCGCTACGTCGGGACGTGCGTTGGGCTCTACGTCGGGACGTGCGTTGGGCTCTACGTCGGGACGTGCGTTGGGCTCTACGTCGGGATTTAACTTACTTTCAGCTCTAAGTCGGGACGTGCGTTGGCCTCTAAGTCGGGACGTGCGTTGGCCTCTAAGTCGGGACGTGCGTTGGCCTCTAAGTCGGGACGTGCGTTGGCCTCTAAGTCGGGACGTGCGTTGGCCTCTAAGTCGGGACGTGCGTTGGCCTCTAAGTCGGGACGTGCGTTGGACTCTATGTCGGGACGTGCGTTGGGCTCTACGTCGGGATTTAGCTTACTTTCAGCTCTACGTCGGGACGTGCGTTGGCCTCTACGTCGGGACGTGCGTTGGCCTCTACGTCGGGACGTGCGTTGGCCTCTACGTCGGGACGTGCGTTGGCCTCTACGTCGGGATTTAGCTTACTTTCAGCTCTACGTCAGGACGTGTGTTGGGCTCTACGTCGGGATTTAGCTTACTTTTAGCTCTACGTCGGGACGTGCGTTGGGCTCTACGTCGGGACGTGCGTTGGGCTCTACGTCGGGACGTGCGTTGGGCTCTACGTCGGGACGTGCGTTGGGCTCTACGTCTGTAGTTAGCTAACTTTCAGCTCTACGTTGGGACGTGCGTTGGGCTCTACGTCGGGACGTGCGTTGGGCTCTACGTCGGGACGTGCGTTGGGCTCTACGTCTGTAGTTAGCTAACTTTCAGCTCTACGTCGGGACGTGCGTTGCCCTCTACGTCGGGACGTGCGTTGCCCTCTACGTCGGGACGTGCGTTGGCCTCTAAGTCGGGACGTGCGTTGGCCTCTACGTCGGGACGTGCGTTGGCCTCTACGTCGGGATTTAACTTACTTTCAGCTCTACGTCGGGACGTGCGTTGGGCTCTACGTCGGGACCTGCGTTGGGCTCTACGTCGGGACGTGCGTTGGGCTCTACGTCGGGATTTAACTTACTTTCAGCTCTACGTCGGGACGTGCGTTGGCCTCTACGTCGGGACGTGCGTTGGCCTCTACATCGGGATTTAGCTTACTTTCAGCTCTACGTCGGGACGTGCGTTGGCCTCTAAGTCGGGACGTGCGTTGGCCTCTAAGTCGGGACGTGCGTTGGCCTCTACGTCGGGACGTGCGTTGGCCTCTACGTCGGGACGTGCGTTGGCCTCTACGTCGGGACGTGCGTTGGCCTCTACGTCGGGACGTGCGTTGGCCTCTACGTCGGGACGTGCGTTGGCCTCTACGTCGGGACGTGCGTTGGCCTCTACGTCGGGATTTAGCTTACTTTCAGCTCTACGTCGGGACGTGCGTTGGGCTCTACGTCGGGACGTGCGTTGGGCTCTACGTCGGGATTTAGCTTACTTTCAGCTCTACGTCGGGACGTGCGTTGGGCTCTACGTCGGGACGTGCGTTGGCCTCTACATCGGGATTTAGCTTACTTTCAGCTCTACGTCGGGACGTGCGTTGGGCTCTACGTCGGGAAGTGCGTTGGGCTCTACGTCGGGACGTGCGTTGGGCTCTACTTCGGGACGTGCGTTGGGCTCTATGTCTGTAGTTAGCTAACTTTCTACGTCGGGACGTGCGTTGGGCTCTATGTCTGTAGTTAGCTAACTTTCTGCTCTACGTCGGGACGTGCGTTGGGGTCTATGTCTGTAGTTAGCTAACTTTCTGCTCTACGTCGGGACGTGCGTTGGGCGCTACGTCGGGACGTGCGTTGGGCGCTACGTCGGGACGTGCGTTGGGCGCTACGTCGGGACGTGCGTTGGGCTCTACGTCGGGATTTAGCTTACTTTCAGCTCTACGTCGGGACGTGCGTTGGCCTCTACGTCGGGACGTGCGTTGGCCTCTACGTCGGGATTTAGCTTACTTACAGCTCTACGTCGGGACGTGCGTTGGGCTCTACGTCGGGACGTGCGTTGGGCTCTACGTCAGGACGTGCGTTGGGCTCTACGTCGGGACGTGCGTTGGCCTCTACATCGGGATTTAGCTTACTTTCAGCTCTACGTCGGGACGTGCGTTGGGCTCTACGTCGGGAAGTGCGTTGGGCTCTACGTCGGGACGTGCGTTGGGCTCTACTTCGGGACGTGCGTTGGGCTATATGTCTGTAGTTAGCTAACTTTCTACGTCGGGACGTGCGTTGGGCTCTATGTCTGTAGTTAGCTAACTTTCTGCTCTACGTCGGGACGTGCGTTGGGCTCTATGTCTGTAGTTAGCTAACTTTCTGCTCTACGTCGGGACGTGCGTTGGGCGCTACGTCGGGACGTGCGTTGGGCGCTACGTCGGGACGTGCGTTGGGCTCTACGTCGGGATTTAGCTTACTTTCAGCTCTACGTCGGGACGTGCGTTGGCCTCTACGTCGGGACGTGCGTTGGCCTCTACGTCGGGACGTGCGTTGGCCTCTACGTCGGGACGTGCGTTGGCCTCTAGGTCGGGACGTGCGTTGGCCTCTACGTCGGGACGTGCGTTGGCCTCTGCGTCGGGATTTAGCTTACTTTCAGCTCTACGTCGGGACGTGCGTTCGGCGCTACGTCGGGACGTGCGTTGGGCGCTACGTCGGGATTTAGCTTACTTTCAGCTCTACGTCGGGACGTGCATTGGGCTCTACGTCGGGACGTGCGGTGGGCTCTACGTCGGGACGTGCGTTGGGCTCTACGTCGGGACGTGCGGTGGGCTCTACGTCGGGACGTGCGGTGGGCTCTACGTCGGGACGTGCGGTGGGCTCTACGTCGGGACGTGCGGTGGGCTCTACGTCGGGATTTAGCTTACTTTCAGCTCTACGTCGGGACGTGCGTTGGCCTCTACGTCGGGACGTGCGTTGGCCTCTACGTCGGGATTTAGCTTACTTTCAGCTCTACGTCGGGACGTGCGTTGGGCTCTACGTCGGGACGTGCGTTGGGCTCTACGTCGGGACGTGCGTTGGGCTCTACGTCGGGATTTAGCTTACTTTCAGCTCTACGTCGGGACGTGCGTTGGGCTCTACGTCGGGACGTGCGTTGGGCTCTACGTCGGGACGTGCGTTGGGCTCTACGTCGGGACGTGCGTTGGGCTCTACGTCGGGACGTGCGTTGGGCTCTACGTCTGTAGTTAGGTAACTTTCAGCTCTACGTCGGGACGTGCGTTGGGCTCTACGTCTGTAGTTAGCTAACTTTCAGCTCTACGTCGGGACGTGCGTTGGGCGCTACGTCGGGACGTGCGTTGGGCTCTACGTCGGGACGTGCGTTGGGCTCTACGTCGGGACGTGCGTTGGGCTCTACGTCGGGATTTAACTTACTTTCAGCTCTACGTCGGGACGTGCGTTGGGCTCTACGTCTGTAGTTAGCTAACTTTCAGCTCTACGTCGGGACGTGCGTTGGGCTCTACGTCGGGACGTGCGTTGGGCTCTACGTCGGGACGTGCGTTGGGCTCTACGTCGGGACGTGCGTTGGGCTCTACGTCGGGACGTGCGTTGGCCTCTACGTCGGGATTTAGCTTACTTTCAGCTCTACGTCGGGACGTGCGTTGGACTCTACGTCGGGACGTGCGTTGGGCTCTACGTCGGGATTTAGCTTACTTTCAGCTCTACGTCGGGACGTGCGTTGGCCTCTACGTCGGGACGTGCGTTGTCCTCTACGTCGGGACGTGCGTTGGCCTCTACTTCGGGATTTAGCTTACTTTCAGCTCTACGTCGGGACGTGCGTTGGCCTCTACGTCGGGACGTGCGTTGGCCTCTACGTCGGGATTTAGCTTACTTTCAGCTCTACGTCGGGACGTGCGTTGGGCTCTACGTCGGGACGTGCGTTGGGCTCTACGTTGGGACGTGCGTTGGGCTCTACGTCGGGACGTGCGTTGGGCTCTACGTCGGGACGTGCGTTGGGCTCTACGTCGGGACGTGCGTTGGGCTCTACGTCTGTAGTTAGGTAACTTTTAGCTCTACGTCGGGACGTGCGTTGGGCTCTACGTCTGTAGTTAGCTAACTTTTAGCTCTACGTCGGGACGTGCGTTGGGCTCTACGTCTGTAGTTAGCTAACTTTCAGCTCTACGTCGGGACGTGCGTTGGGCGCTACGTCGGGACGTGCGTTGGGCGCTACGTCGGGACGTGCGTTGGGCGCTACGTCGGGACGTGCGTTGGGCTCTACGTCGGGACGTGCGTTGGGCTCTACGTCGGGATTTAACTTACTTTCAGCTCTAAGTCGGGACGTGCGTTGGCCTCTAAGTCGGGACGTGCGTTGGCCTCTACGTCGGGACGTGCGTTGGCCTCTACGTCGGGATTTAGCTTACTTTCAGGTCTACGTCGGGACGTGCGTTGGACTCTATGTCGGGACGTGCGTTGGGCTCTACGTCGGGATTTAGCTTCCTTTCAGCTCTACGTCGGGACGTGCGTTGGCCTCTACGTCGGGACGTGCGTTGGCCTCTACTTCGGGATTTAGCTTACTTTCAGCTCTACGTCGGGACATGCGTTGGCCTCTACGTCGGGACATGCGTTGGCCTCTACGTCGGGACATGCGTTGGCCTCTACGTCGGGACATGCGTTGGCCTCTACGTCGGGACATGCGTTGGCCTCTACGTCGGGACATGCGTTGGCCTCTACGTCGGGACATGCGTTGGCCTCTACGTCGGGATTTAGCTTACTTTCAGCTCTACGTCGGGACGTGCGTTGGGCTCTACGTCGGGTTTTAGCTTACTTTCAGCTCTACGTCGGGACGTGCGTTGGGCTCTATGTCTGTAGTTAGCTAACTTTCTGCTCTACGTCGGGACGTGCGTTGGGCTCTATGTCTCTAGTTAGCTAACTTTCAGCTCTACGTCGGGACGTGCGTTGGGCGCTACGTCGGGACGTGCGTTGGGCGCTACGTCGGGACGTGCGTTGGGCTCTACGTCGGGACGTGCGTTGGGCTCTACGTCGGGACGTGCGTTGGGCTCTACGTCGGGATTTAGCTTACTTTCAGCTCTACGTCGGGACGTGCGTTGGCCTCTACATCGGGACGTGCGTTGGCTTCTAGGTCGGGACGTGCGTTGGCCTCTACGTCGGGACGTGCGTTGGCCTCTGCGTCGGGATTTAGCTTACTTTCAGCTCTACTTCGGGACGTGCGTTGGGCGCTACGTCGGGACGTGCGTTGGGCGCTACGTCGGGATTTAGCTTACTTTCAGCTCTACGTCGGGACGTGCATTGGGCTCTACGTCGGGACGTGCGTTGGGCTCTACGTCGGGACGTGCGGTGGGCTCTACTTCGGGACGTGCGTTGGGCTCTACGTCGGGACGTGCGTTGGGCTCTACGTCGGGACGTGCGTTGGGCTCTACGTCGGGATTTAGCTTACTTTCAGCTCTACGTCGGGACGTGCGTTGGGCTCTACGTCGGGACGTGCGTTGGCCTCTACGTCGGGATTTAGCTTACTTTCAGCTCTACGTCGGGACGTGCGTTGGCCTCTACGTCGGGACGTGCGTTGGCCTCTACGTCGGGACGTGCGTTGGCCTCTACGTCGGGATTTAGCTTACTTTCAGCTCTACGTCGGGACGTGCGTTGGGCTCTACGTCGGTATTTAGCTTACTTTTAGCTCTACGTCGGGACGTGCGTTGGGCTCTACGTCGGGACGTGCGTTGGGCTCTACGTCGGGACGTGCGTTGGGCTCTACGTCGGGACGTGCGTTGGGCTCTACGTCGGGACGTGCGTTGGGCTCTACGTCGGGATTTAGCTTATTTTCAGCTCTAAGTCGGGACGTGCGTTGGCCTCTAAGTCGGGACGTGCGTTGGCCTCTAAGTCGGGACGTGCGTTGGCCTCTAAGTCGGGACGTGCGTTGGCCTCTACGTTGGGATTTAACTTACTTTCAGCTCTACGTCGGGACGTGCGTTGGCCTCTACGTTGGGATTTAACTTACTTTCAGCTCTACGTCGGGACGTGCGTTGGGCGCTACGTCGGGACGTGCGTTGGCCTCTACGTTGGGATTTAACTTACTTTCAGCTCTACGTCGGGACGTGCGTTGGCCTCTACGTTGGGATTTAACTTACTTTCAGCTCTACGTCGGGACGTGCGTTGGGCGCTACGTCGGGACGTGCGTTGGCCTCTACGTCGGGACGTGCGTTGGCCTCTACATCGGGATTTAGCTTACTTTCAGCTCTACGGTTGGACGTGCGTTGGCCTCTAAGTCGGGACGTGCGTTGGCCTCTAAGTCGGGACGTGCGTTGGCCTCTAAGTCGGGACGTGCGTTGGCCTCTACGTCGGGACGTGCGTTGGCCTCTACGTCGGGACGTGCGTTGGGCTCTACGTCGGGCTTTAGCTTACTTTCAGCTCTACGTCGGGACGTGCGTTGGGCTCTACGTCGGGACGTGCGTTGGGCTCTATGTCTGTAGTTAGCTAACTTTCTGCTCTACGTCGGGACGTGCGTTGGACTCTATGTCTGTAGTTAGCTAACTTCCAGCTCTACGTCGGGACGTGCGTTGGGCGCTACGTCGGGACGTGCGTTGGGCGCTACGTCGGGACGTGCGTTGGGCTCAACGTCGGGACGTGCGTTGGGCTCTACGTCGGGATTTAGCTTACTTTCAGCTCTACGTCGGGACGTGCGTTGGCCTCTAGGTCGGGACGTGCGTTGGCCTCTAGGTCGGGACGTGCGTTGGCCTCTAGGTCGGGACGTGCGTTGGCCTCTACGTCGGGACGTGCGTTGGCCTCTGCGTCGGGATTTAGCTTACTTTCAGCTCTACTTCGGGACGTGCATTGGGCTCTACGTCGGGACGTGCGGTGGGCTCTACTTCGGGACGTGCGTTGGGCGCCCCGTCGGGACGTGCGTTGGGCGCTACGTCGGGATTTAGCTTACTTTCAGCTCTACTTCGGGACGTGCGTTGGGCGCCACGTCGGGACGTGCGTTGGGCGCCACGTCGGGACGTGCGTTGGGCGCTACGTCGGGATTTAGCTTACTTTCAGCTCTACGTCGGGACGTGCATTGGGCTCTACGTCGGGACGTGCGGTGGGCTCTACGTCGGGACGTGCGGTGGGCTCTACGTCGGGACGTGCGGTGGGCTCTACGTCGGGACGTGCGGTGGGCTCTACGTCGGGACGTGCGGTGGGCTCTACGTCGGGACGTGCGGTGGGCTCTACGTCGGGACGTGCGGTGGGCTCTACGTCGGGATTTAGCTTACTTTCAGCTCTACGTCGGGACGTGCGTTGGCCTCTACGTCGGGACGTGCGTTGGCCTCTACGTCGGGATTTAGCTTACTTTCAGCTCTACGTCGGGACGTGCGTTGGCGTCTACGTCGGGACGTGCGTTGGCCTCTACGTCGGGATTTAGCTTACTTTCAGCTCTACGTCGGGACGTGCGTTGGGCTCTACGTCGGGACGTGCGTTGGGCTCTACGTCTGTAGTTAGCTAACTTTCAGCTCTACGTCGGGACGTGCGTTGGGCTCTACGTCGGGACGTGCGTTGGGTTCTACGTCGGGACGTGCGTTGGGCTCTACGTCGGGATTTAGCTTACTTTCAGCTCTACGTCGGGACGTGCGTTGGCCTCTACGTCGGGACGTGCGTTGGCCTCTACGTCGGGACGTGCGTTGGCCTCTACGTCGGGACGTGCGTTGGCCTCTACGTCGGGACGTGCGTTGGCCTCTACGTCGGGACGTGCGTTGGCCTCTACGTCGGGACGTGCGTTGGCCTCTACGTCGGGACGTGCGTTGGCCTCTACGTCGGGACGTGCGTTGGCCTCTACGTCGGGATTTAACTTACTTTCAGCTCTAAGTCGGGACGTGCGTTGGGCGCTACGTTGGGACGTGCGTTGGGCTCTACGTCGGGATTTAACTTACTTTCAGCTCTACGTCGGGACGTGCGTTGGCCTCTACGTCGGGACGTGCGTTGGCCTCTATATCGGGATTTAGCTTACTTTCAGCTCTACGTCGGGACGTGCGTTGGCCTCTACGTCGGGACGTGCGTTGGCCTCTACGTCGGGACGTGCGTTGGCCTCTACGTCGGGACGTGCGTTGGCCTCTACGTCGGGACGTGCGTTGGCCTCTACGTCGGGACGTGCGTTGGCCTCTACTTCGGGACGTGCGTTGGGCTCTACGTCGGGACGTGCGTTGGCCTCTACGTCGGGATTTAACTTACTTTCAGCTCTAAGTCGGGACGTGCGTTGGGCGCTACGTTGGGACGTGCGTTGGGCTCTACGTCGGGATTTAACTTACTTTCAGCTCTACGTCGGGACGTGCGTTGGCCTCTACGTCGGGACGTGCGTTGGCCTCTACGTCGGGACGTGCGTTGGCCTCTACGTCGGGACGTGCGTTGGCCTCTACGTCGGGACGTGCGTTGGCCTCTACTTCGGGACGTGCGTTGGCCTCTACGTCGGGACGTGCGTTGGCCTCTACGTCGGGATTTAACTTACTTTCAGCTCTAAGTCGGGACGTGCGTTGGGCGCTACGTTGGGACGTGCGTTGGGCTCTACGTCGGGATTTAACTTACTTTCAGCTCTACGTCGGGACGTGCGTTGGCCTCTACGTCGGGACGTGCGTTGGCCTCTATATCGGGATTTAGCTTACTTTCAGCTCTACGTCGGGACGTGCGTTGGGCTCTACGTCGGGACGTGCGTTGGCCTCTAAGTCGGGACGTGCGTTGGCCTCTAAGTCGGGACGTGCGTTGGCCTCTAAGTCGGGACGTGCGTTGGCCTCTACGTCGGGACGTGCGTTGGCCTCTACTTCGGGACGTGCGTTGGCCTCTACGTCGGGACGTGCGTTGGCCTCTACGTCGGGATTTAACTTACTTTCAGCTCTAAGTCGGGACGTGCGTTGGGCGCTACGTTGGGACGTGCGTTGGGCTCTACGTCGGGATTTAACTTACTTTCAGCTCTACGTCGGGACGTGCGTTGGCCTCTACGTCGGGACGTGCGTTGGCCTCTATATCGGGATTTAGCTTACTTTCAGCTCTACGTCGGGACGTGCGTTGGGCTCTACGTCGGGACGTGCGTTGGCCTCTAAGTCGGGACGTGCGTTGGCCTCTAAGTCGGGACGTGCGTTGGCCTCTAAGTCGGGACGTGCGTTGGCCTCTAAGTCGGGACGTGCGTTGGCCTCTACGTCGGGACGTGCGTTGGCCTCTACGTCGGGATTTAGCTTACTTTCAGCTCTACGTCGGGACGTGCGTTGGGCTCTACGTCGGGACGTGCGTTGGGCTCTACGTCGGGACGTGCGTTGGGCTCTACGTCGGGACGTGCGTTGGGCTCTACGTCGGGACGTGCGTTGGGCTCTACGTCGGGATTTAGCTTACTTTCAGCTCTACGTCGGGACGTGCGTTGGCCTCTACGTCGGGACGTGCGTTGGCCTCTACGTCGGGACGTGCGTTGGCCTCTACTTGGGATTTAGCTTACTTTCAGCTCTACGTCGGGACGTGCGTTGGCCTCTACGTCGGGACGTGCGTTGGCCTCTACGTCGGGACGTGCGTTGGCCTCTACGTCGGGACGTGCGTTGGCCTCTACGTCGGGACGTGCGTTGGCCTCTACATTGGGATTTAGCTTACTTTCAGCTCTACGTCGGGACGTGCGTTGGGCTCTACGTCGGGACGTGCGTTGGGCTCTACGTCGGGACGTGCGTTGGGCTCTACGTCGGGACGTGCGTTGGGCTCTACGTCGGGACGTGCGTTGGGCTCTACGTCGGGACGTGCGTTGGCCTCTACGTCGGGACGTGCGTTGGCCTCTACGTCGGGACGTGCGTTGGCCTCTACGTCGGGACGTGCGTTGGCCTCTACGTCGGGATTTAGCTTATTTTCAGGTCTACGTCGGGACGTGCGTTGGGCTCTACGTCGGGACGTGCGTTGGGCTCTACGTCGGGATTTAGCTTACTTTCAGCTCTACGTCGGGACGTGCGTTGGCCTCTACGTCGGGACGTGCGTTGGCCTCTACGTCGGGACGTGCGTTGGCCTCTACGTCGGGACGTGCGTTGGCCTCTACGTCGGGACGTGCGTTGGCCTCTACGTCGGGACGTGCGTTGGCCTCTACGTCGGGATTTAGCTTACTTTCAGCTCTACGTCGGGACGTGCGTTGGCCTCTACGTCGGGACGTGCGTTGGCCTCTACGTCGGGACGTGCGTTGGCCTCTACGTCGGGACGTGCGTTGGCCTCTACGTCGGGACGTGCGTTGGCCTCTACTTCGGGATTTAGCTTACTTTCAGCTCTACGTCGGGACGTGCGTTGGTCTCTACGTCGGGACGTGTGTTGGCCTCTACGTCGGGATTTAGCTTACTTTCAGCTCCACGTCGGGACGTGCGTTGGGCTCTATGTCGGGTTTTAGCTTACTTTCAGCTCTACGTCGGGACGTGCGTTGGGCTCTACGTCGGGACGTGCGTTGGGCTCTACGTCGGGATTTAGCTTACTTTCAGCTCTACGTTGGGACGTGCGTTGGCCTCTACGTCGGGATTTAGCTTACTTTCAGCTCTACGTCGGGACGTGCGTTGGGCTCTACGTCGGGACGTGCGTTGGGCTCTACGTCGGGACGTGCGTTGGGCTCTACGTCGGGACGTGCTTTGGGATCTACATCTGTAGTTAGGTAACTTTTAGCTCTACGTCGGGACGTGCGTTGGGCTCTACGTCTGTGGTTAGCTAACTTTCAGCTCTACGTCGGGACGTGCGTTGGGCGCTACGTCGGGACGTGCGTTGGGCTCTACGTCGGGACGTGCGTTGGGCTCTACGTCGGGACGTGCGTTGGGCTCTACGTCGGGACGTGCGTTGGGCTCTACGTCGGGATTTAACTTACTTTCAGCTCTGCGTCGGGACGTGCGTTGGCCTCTACGTCGGGACGTGCGTTGGCCTCTACGTCGGGACGTGCGTTGGCCTCTAAGTCGGTACGTGCGTTGGCCTCTACGTCGGGACGTGCATTGGCCTCTACGTCGGGATTTAGCTTACTTTCAGGTCTACGTCGGGACGTGCGTTGGACTCTACGTCGGGACGTGCGTTGGGCTCTACGTCGGGATTTAGCTTACTTTCAGCTCTACGTCGGGACGTGCGTTGGCCTCTACGTCGGGACGTGCGTTGGCCTCTACTTCGGGATTTAGCTTACTTTCAGCTCTACGTCGGGACGTGCGTTGGCCTCTACGTCGGGACGTGCGATGGCCTCTACGTCGGGATTTAGCTTACTTTCAGCTCTACGTCGGGACGTGCGTTGGGCTCTACGTCGGGTTTTAGCTTACTTTCAGCTCTACGTCGGGACGTGCGTTGGCCTCTACGTCGGGACGTGCGTTGGGCTCTATGTCTGTAGTTAGCTAACTTTCTGCTCTACGTCGGGACGTGCGTTGGGCTCTATGTCTGTTGTTAGCTGACTTTCAGCTCTACGTCGGGACGTGCGTTGGGCTCTACGTCTGTAGTTAGCTAACTTTCAGCTCTACGTCGGGACGTGCGTTGGGCGCTACGTCGGGACGTGCGTTGGGCTCTACGTCGGGACGTGCGTTGGGATCTACGTCGGGACGTGCGTTGGGCTCTACGTCGGGACGTGCGTTGGCCTCTACGTCGGGATTTAACTTACTTTCAGCTCTACGTCGGGACGTGCGTTGGCCTCTACGTCGGGACGCGCGTTGGCCTCTACGTCGGGATTTAGCTTACTTTCAGCTCTACGTCGGGACGTGCGTTGGACTCTACGTCGGGACGTGCGTTGGCCTCTACGTCGGGATTTAGCTTACTTTCAGCTCTACGTCGGGACGTGCGTTGGCCTCTACGTCGGGACGTGCGTTGGCCTCTACTTCGGGATTTAGCTTACTTTCAGCTCTACGTCGGGACGTGCGTTGGCCTCTACGTCGGGACGTGCGTTGGCCTCTACGTCGGGATTTAGCTTACTTTCAGCTCCACGTCGGGACGTGCGTTGGGCTCTACGTCGGGATTTAGCTTACTTTCAGCTCCACGTCGGGACGTGCGTTGGGCTCTATGTCGGGTTTTAGCTTACTTTCAGCTCTACGTCGGGACGTGCGTTGGGCTCTACGTCGGGACGTGCGTTGGGCTCTACGTCGGGACGTGCGTTGGGCTCTACGTCGGGATTTAGCTTACTTTCAGCTCTACGTCGGGACGTGCGTTGGCCTCTACGTCGGGATTTAGCTTACTTTCAGCTCTACGTCGGGACGTGCGTTTGGCTCTACGTCGGGACGTGCGTTGGGCTCTACGTCGGGACGTGCGTTGGGCTCTACGTCGGGACGTGCGTTGGGCTCTACGTCGGGACGTGCGTTGGGCTCTACGTCGGGACGTGCGTTGGGCTCTACGTCGGGACGTGCGTTGGGCTCTACGTCGGGACGTGCGTTGGGCTCTACGTCGGGACGTGCGTTGGGCTCTACATCTGTAGTTAGGTAACTTTTAGCTCTACGTCGGGACGTGCGTTGGGCTCTACGTCTGTAGTTAGCTAACTTTCAGCTCTACGTCGGGACGTGCGTTGGGCGCTACGTCGGGACGTGCGTTGGGCTCTACGTCGGGACGTGCGTTGGGCTCTACGTCGGGACGTGCGTTGGGCTCTACGTCGGGACGTGCGTTGGGCTCTACGTCGGGATTTAACTTACTTTCAGCTCTACGTCGGGACGTGCGTTGGCCTCTAAGTCGGGACATGCGTTGGCCTCTACGTCGGGATTTAGCTTACTTTCAGGTCTACGTCGGGACGTGCGTTGGCCTCTACGTCGGGATTTAGCTTACTTTCAGGTCTACGTCGGGACGTGCGTTGGACTCTACGTCGGGACGTGCGTTGGGCTCTACGTCGGGATTTAGCTTACTTTCAGCTCTACGTCGGGACGTGCGTTGGCCTCTACGTCGGGACGTGCGTTGGCCTCTACGTCGGGACGTGCGTTGGCCTCTACTTCGGGATTTAGCTTACTTTCAGCTCTACGTCGGGACGTGCGTTGGCCTCTACTTCGGGATTTAGCTTACTTTCAGCTCTACGTCGGGACGTGCGTTGGCCTCTACGTCGGGACGTGCGTTGGCCTCTACGTCGGGATTTAGCTTACTTTCAGCTCTACGTCGGGACGTGCGTTGGGCTCTACGTCGGGTTTTAGCTTACTTTCAGCTCTACGTCGGGACGTGCGTTGGGCTCTACGTCGGGACGTGCGTTGGGCTCTATGTCTGTAGTTAGCTAACTTTCTGCTCTACGTCGGGACGTGCGTTGGGCTCTATGTCTGTAGTTAGCTAACTTCCAGCTCTACGTCGGGACGTGCGTTGGGCGCTACGTCGGGACGTGCGTTGGGCGCTACGTCGGGACGTGCGTTGGGCTCTACGTCGGGACGTGCGTTGGGCTCTACGTCGGGATTTAGCTTACTTTCAGCTCTACGTCGGGACGTGCGTTGGCCTCTAGGTCGGGACGTGCGTTGGCCTCTAGGTCGGGACGTGCGTTGGCCTCTAGGTCGGGACGTGCGTTGGCCTCTAGGTCGGGACGTGCGTTGGCCTCTGCGTCGGGATTTAGCTTACTTTCAGCTCTACTTCGGGACGTGCATTGGGCTCTACGTCGGGACGTGCGGTGGGCTCTACTTCGGGACGTGCGTTGGGCGCCACGTCGGGACGTGCGTTGGGCGCTACGTCGGGATTTAGCTTACTTTCAGCTCTACTTCGGGACGTGCGTTGGGCGCCACGTCGGGACGTGCGTTGGGCGCTACGTCGGGATTTAGCTTACTTTCAGCTCTACGTCGGGACGTGCATTGGGCTCTACGTCGGGACGTGCGGTGGGCTCTACGTCGGGACGTGCGGTGGGCTCTACGTCGGGACGTGCGGTGGGCTCTACGTCGGGACGTGCGTTGGGCTCTACGTCGGGATTTAGCTTACTTTCAGCTCTACGTCGGGACGTGCGTTGGCCTCTACGTCGGGACGTGCGTTGGCCTCTACGTCGGGATTTAGCTTACTTTCAGCTCTACGTCGGGACGTGCGTTGGCCTCTACGTCGGGACGTGCGTTGGCCTCTACGTCGGGACGTGCGTTGGCCTCTACGTCGGGACGTGCGTTGGCCTCTACGTCGGGATTTAGCTTACTTTCAGCTCTACGTCGGGACGTGTGTTGGGCTCTACGTCGGGATTTAGCTTACTTTTAGCTCTACGTCGGGACGTGCGTTGGGCTCTACGTCGGGACGTGCGTTGGGCTCTACGTCTGTAGTTAGCTAACTTTCAGCTCTACGTCGGGACGTGCGTTGGGCTCTACGTCGGGACGTGCGTTGGGCTCTACGTCGGGACGTGCGTTGGGCTCTACGTCGGGACGTGCGTTGGCCTCTACGTCGGGACGTGCGTTGGCCTCTACGTCGGGACGTGCGTTGGCCTCTACGTCGGGACGTGCGTTGGCCTCTATTTCGGGACGTGCGTTGGCCTCTACGTCGGGACGTGCGTTGGCCTCTACGTCGGGATTTAACTTAATTTCAGCTCTAAGTCGGGACGTGCGTTGGGCGCTACGTTGGGACGTGCGTTGGGCTCTACGTCGGGATTTAACTTACTTTCAGCTCTACGTCGGGACGTGCGTTGGCCTCTACGTCGGGACGTGCGTTGGCCTCTATGTCGGGATTTAGCTTACTTTCAGCTCTACGTCGGGACGTGCGTTGGGCTCTAAGTCGGGACGTGCGTTGGGCTCTAAGTCGGGACGTGCGTTGGCCTCTAAGTCGGGACGTGCGTTGGCCTCTAAGTCGGGACGTGCGTTGGCCTCTAAGTCGGGACGTGCGTTGGCCTCTACGTCGGGACGTGCGTTGGCCTCTACGTCGGGACGTGCGTTGGCCTCTACGTCGGGACGTGCGTTGGCCTCTACATCGGGATTTAGCTTACTTTCAGCTCTACGTCGGGACGTGCGTTGGGCTCTACGTCGGGACGTGCGTTGGGCTCTACGTCGGGACGTGCGTTGGGCTCTACGTCGGGACGTGCGTTGGGCTCTACGTCGGGATTTAGCTTACTTTCAGCTCTACGTCGGGACGTGCGTTGGCCTCTACGTCGGGACGTGCGTTGGCCTCTACTTCGGGATTTAGCTTACTTTCAGCTCTACGTCGGGACGTGCGTTGGCCTCTACGTCGGGACGTGCGTTGGCCTCTACGTCGGGACGTGCGTTGGCCTCTACGTCGGGACGTGCGTTGGGCTCTACGTCGGGACGTGCGTTGGGCTCTACGTCGGGATTTAGCTTACTTTCAGCTCTACGTCGGGACGTGCGTTGGCCTCTACGTCGGGACGTGCGTTGGCCTCTACTTCGGGATTTAGCTTACTTTCAGCTCTACGTCGGGACGTGCGTTGGCCTCTACGTCGGGACGTGCGTTGGCCTCTACGTCGGGACGTGCGTTGGCCTCTACGTCGGGACGTGCGTTGGCCTCTACATTGGGATTTAGCTTACTTTCAGCTCTACGTCGGGACGTGCGTTGGGCTCTACGTCGGGACGTGCGTTGGGCTCTACGTCGGGACGTGCGTTGGCCTCTACGTCGGGACGTGCGTTGGCCTCTACGTCGGGACGTGCGTTGGCCTCTACGTCGGGACGTGCGTTGGCCTCTACGTCGGGACGTGCGTTGGCCTCTACGTCGGGACGTGCGTTGGCCTCTACGTCGGGATTTAGCTTATTTTCAGGTCTACGTCGGGACGTGCGTTGGGCTCTACGTCGGGACGTGCGTTGGGCTCTACGTCGGGATTTAGCTTACTTTCAGCTCTACGTCGGGACGTGCGTTGGCCTCTACGTCGGGACGTGCGTTGGCCTCTACGTCGGGACGTGCGTTGGCCTCTACGTCGGGACGTGCGTTGGCCTCTACTTCGGGATTTAGCTTACTTTCAGCTCTACGTCGGGACGTGCGTTGGCCTCTACGTCGGGACGTGCGTTGGCCTCTACGTCGGGACGTGCGTTGGCCTCTACTTCGGGATTTAGCTTACTTTCAGCTCTACGTCGGGACGTGCGTTGGCCTCTACGTCGGGACGTGCGTTGGCCTCTACGTCGGGATTTAGCTTACTTTCAGCTCCACGTCGGGACGTGCGTTGGGCTCTATGTCGGGTTTTAGCTTACTTTCAGCTCTACGTCGGGACGTGCGTTGGGCTCTACGTCGGGACGTGCGTTGGGCTCTACGTCGGGATTTAGCTTACTTTCAGCTCTACGTTGGGACGTGCGTTGGCCTCTACGTCGGGACGTGCGTTGGGCTCTACGTCGGGACGTGCGTTGGGCTCTACGTCGGGACGTGCGTTGGGCTCTACGTCGGGACGTGCGTTGGGCTCTACGTCGGGACGTGCGTTGGGCTCTACGTCGGGACGTGCTTTGGGCTCTACATCTGTAGTTAGGTAACTTTTAGCTCTACGTCGGGACGTGCGTTGGGCTCTACGTCTGTAGTTAGCTAACTTTCAGCTCTACGTCGGGACGTGCGTTGGGCGCTACGTCGGGACGTGCGTTGGGCTCTACGTCGGGACGTGCGTTGGGCTCTACGTCGGGACGTGCGTTGGGCTCTACGTCGGGATTTAACTTACTTTCAGCTCTACGTCGGGACGTGCGTTGGCCTCTACGTCAGGACGTGCGTTGGCCTCTACGTCGGGACGTGCGTTGGCCTCTACGTCGGGACGTGCGTTGGCCTCTACGTCGGGACGTGCGTTGGCCTCTACGTCGGGACGTGCGTTGGCCTCTACGTCGGGACGTGCGTTGGCCTCTACGTCGGGATTTAGCTTACTTTCAGGTCTACGTCGGGACGTGCGTTGGACTCTACGTCGGGACGTGCGTTGGGCTCTACGTCGGGATTTAGCTTACTTTCAGCTCTACGTCGGGACGTGCGTTGGCCTCTACGTCGGGACGTGCGTTGGCCTCTACTTCGGGATTTAGCTTACTTTCAGCTCTACGTCGGGACGTGCGTTGGCCTCTACGTCGGGACGTGCGTTGGCCTCTACGTCGGGATTTAGCTTACTTTCAGCTCTACGTCGGGACGTGCGTTGGGCTCTACGTCGGCTTTTAGCTTACTTTCTGCTCTACGTCGGGACGTGCGTTGGGCTCTATGTCTGTAGTTAGCTAACTTTCTGCTCTACGTCGGGACGTGCGTTGGGCTCTATGTCTGTAGTTAGCTAACTTCCAGCTCTACGTCGGGACGTGCGTTGGGCGCTACGTCGGGACGTGCGTTGGGCTCTACGTCGGGACGTGCGTTGGCCTCTACGTCGGGATTTAGCTTACTTTCAGCTCTACGTCGGGACGTGCGTTGGCCTCTACATCGGGACGTGCGTTGGCCTCTACGTCGGGACGTGCGTTGGCCTCTGCGTCGGGATTTAGCTTACTTTCAGCTCTACTTCGGGACGTGCATTGGGCTCTACGTCGGGACGTGCGGTGGGCTCTACTTCGGGACGTGCGTTGGGCGCCACGTCGGGACGTGCGTTGGGCGCTACGTCGGGATTTAGCTTACTTTCAGCTCTACGTCGGGACATGCATTGGGCTCTACGTCGGGACGTGCGTTGGGCTCTACTTCGGGACGTGCGTTGGGCTCTACGTCGGGACGTGCGTTGGGCTCTACGTCGGGATTTAGCTTACTTTCAGCTCTACGTCGGGACATGCGTTGGCCTCTAAGTCGGGACATGCGTTGGCCTCTACGTCGGGACGTGCGTTGGCCTCTACGTCGGGATTTAGCTTAATTTCAGCTCTACGTCGGGACGTGCGTTGGCCTCTACGTCGGGACGTGCGTTGGCCTCTACGTCGGGATTTAGCTTACTTTCAGCTCTACGTCGGGACGTGTGTTGGGCTCTACGTCGGGATTTAGCTTACTTTTAGCTCTACGTCGGGACGTGCGTTGGGCTTTACGTCGGGACGTGCGTTGGGCTCTACGTCTGTAGTTAGCTAACTTTCAGCTCTACGTCGGGACTTGCGTTGGGCTCTACGTCGGGACGTGCGTTGGGCTCTACGTCGGGACGCGCGTTGGGCTCTACGTCGGGATTTAGCTTACTTTCAGCTCTACGTCGGGACGTGCGTTGGCCTCTAAGTCGGGACGTGCGTTGGCCTCTACGTCGGGACGTGCGTTGGCCTCTACGTCGGGACGTGCGTTGGCCTCTACGTCGGGACGTGCGTTGGCCTCTACGTCGGGACGTGCGTTGGCCTCTACGTCGGGACGTGCGTTGGCCTCTACGTCGGGATTTAACTTACTTTCAGCTCTAAGTCGGGACGTGCGTTGGGCGCTACGTCGGGATTTAACTTACTTTCAGCTCTAAGTCGGGACGTGCGTTGGGCGCTACGTCGGGATTTAACTTACTTTCAGCTCTAAGTCGGGACGTGCGTTGGGCGCTACGTTGGGACGTGCGTTGGGCTCTACGTCGGGACGTGCGTTGGGCTCTACGTCGGGATTTAACTTACTTTCAGCTCTACGTCGGGACGTGCGTTGGGCTCTACGTCGGGACGTGCGTTGGGCTCTACGTCTGTAGTTAGCTAACTTTCAGCTCTACGTCGGGACGTGCGTTGGGCTCTACGTCGGGACGCGCGTTGGGCTCTACGTCGGGACGCGCGTTGGGCTCTACGTCGGGACGCGCGTTGGGCTCTACGTCGGGACGCGCGTTGGGCTCTACGTCGGGACGCGCGTTGGGCTCTACGTCGGGATTTAGCTTACTTTCAGCTCTACGTCGGGACGTGCGTTGGCCTCTACGTCGGGACGTGCGTTGGCCTCTACGTCGGGACGTGCGTTGGCCTCTACGTCGGGACGTGCGTTGGCCTCTACGTCGGGACGTGCGTTGGCCTCTACGTCGGGACGTGCGTTGGCCTCTACTTCGGGATTTAGCTTACTTTCAGCTCTACGTCGGGACGTGCGTTGGCCTCTACGTCGGGACGTGCGTTGGCCTCTACGTCGGGACGTGCGTTGGCCTCTACTTCGGGATTTAGCTTACTTTCAGCTCTACGTCGGGACGTGCGTTGGCCTCTACGTCGGGACGTGCGTTGGCCTCTACGTCGGGATTTAGCTTACTTTCAGCTCCACGTCGGGACGTGCGTTGGGCTCTATGTCGGGTTTTAGCTTACTTTCAGCTCTACGTCGGGACGTGCGTTGGGCTCTACGTCGGGACGTGCGTTGGGCTCTACGTCGGGATTTAGCTTACTTTCAGCTCTACGTCGGGACGTGCGTTGGCCTCTACGTCGGGATTTACCTTACTTTCAGCTCTACGTCGGGACGTGCGTTGGCCTCTACGTCGGGATTTAGCTTACTTTCAGCTCTACGTCGGGACGTGCGTTGGGCTCTACGTCGGGACGTGCGTTGGGCTCTACGTCGGGACGTGCGTTGGGCTCTACGTCGGGACGTGCGTTGGGCTCTACGTCGGGACGTGCTTTGGGCTCTACATCTGTAGTTAGGTAACTTTTAGCTCTACGTCGGGACGTGCGTTGGGCTCTACGTCTGTAGTTAGCTAACTTTCAGCTCTACGTCGGGACGTGCGTTGGGCGCTACGTCGGGACGTGCGTTGGGCGCTACGTCGGGACGTGCGTTGGGCGCTACGTCGGGACGTGCGTTGGGCTCTACGTCGGGACGTGCGTTGGGCTCTACGTCGGGACGTGCGTTGGGCTCTACGTCGGGATTTAACTTACTTTCAGCTCTACGTCGGGACGTGCGTTGGCCTCTACGTCGGGACGTGCGTTGGCCTCTACGTCGGGACGTGCGTTGGCCTCTACGTCGGGACGTGCGTTGGCCTCTACGTCGGGACGTGCGTTGGCCTCTACGTCGGGACGTGCGTTGGCCTCTACGTCGGGACGTGCGTTGGCCTCTACGTCGGGACGTGCGTTGGCCTCTACGTCAAGATTTAGCTTACTTTCAGGTCTACGTCGGGACGTGCGTTGGACTCTACGTCGGGACGTGCGTTGGCCTCTACTTCGGGATTTAGCTTACTTTCAGCTCTACGTCGGGACGTGCGTTGGCCTCTACGTCGGGACGTGCGTTGGCCTCTACGTCGGGATTTAGCTTACTTTCAGCTCTACGTCGGGACGTGCGTTGGGCTCTACGTCGGGTTTTAGCTTACTTTCAGCTCTACGTCGGGACGTGCGTTGGCCTCTACGTCGGGACGTGCGTTGGGCTCTATGTCTGTAGTTAGCTAACTTTCTGCTCTACGTCGGGACGTGCGTTGGGCTCTATGTCTGTAGTTAGCTAACTTTCTGCTCTACGTCGGGATGTGCGTTGGGCTCTATGTCTGTAGTTAGCTAACTTCCAGCTCTACGTCGGGACGTGCGTTGGGCGCTACGTCGGGACGTGCGTTGGGCTCTACGTCGGGACGTGCGTTGGCCTCTACGTCGGGATTTAGCTTACTTTCAGCTCTACGTCGGGACGTGCGTTGGCCTCTACATCGGGACGTGCGTTGGCCTCTACATCGGGACGTGCGTTGGCCTCTACGTCGGGACGTGCGTTGGCCTCTGCGTCGGGATTTAGCTTACTTTCAGCTCTACTTCGGGACGTGCATTGGGCTCTACGTCGGGACGTGCGGTGGGCTCTACTTCGGGACGTGCGTTGGGCGCCACGTCGGGACGTGCGTTGGGCGCTACGTCGGGATTTAGCTTACTTTCAGCTCTACGTCGGGACGTGCGTTGGGCTCTACGTCGGGACGTGCGTTGGGCTCTACTTCGGGACGTGCGTTGGGCTCTACGTCGGGACGTGCGTTGGGCTCTACGTCGGGATTTAGCTTACTTTCAGCTCTACGTCGGGACATGCGTTGGCCTCTACGTCGGGACGTGCGTTGGCCTCTACGTCGGGATTTAGCTTACTTTCAGCTCTACGTCGGGACGTGCGTTGGCCTCTACGTCGGGACGTGCGTTGGCCTCTACGTCGGGATTTAGCTTACTTTCAGCTCTACGTCAGGACGTGTGTTGGGCTCTACGTCGGGATTTAGCTTACTTTTAGCTCTACGTCGGGACGTGCGTTGGGCTTTACGTCGGGACGTGCGTTGGGCTCTACGTCTGTAGTTAGCTAACTTTCAGCTCTACGTCGGGACGTGCGTTGGGCTCTACGTCGGGACGTGCGTTGGGCTCTACGTCGGGACGCGCGTTGGGCTCTACGTCGGGATTTAGCTTACTTTCAGCTCTACGTCGGGACGTGCGTTGGCCTCTACGTCGGGACGTGCGTTGGCCTCTACGTCGGGACGTGCGTTGGCCTCTACGTCGGGACGTGCGTTGGCCTCTACGTCGGGATTTAACTTACTTTCAGCTCTAAGTCGGGACGTGCGTTGGGCGCTACGTCGGGATTTAACTTACTTTCAGCTCTAAGTCGGGACGTGCGTTGGGCGCTACGTCGGGATTTAACTTACTTTCAGCTCTAAGTCGGGACGTGCGTTGGGCGCTACGTTGGGACGTGCGTTGGGCTCTACGTCGGGACGTGCGTTGGGCTCTACGTCGGGATTTAACTTACTTTCAGCTCTACGTCGGGACGTGCGTTGGGCTCTACGTCGGGACGTGCGTTGGGCTCTACGTCTGTAGTTAGCTAACTTTCAGCTCTACGTCGGGACGTGCGTTGGGCTCTACGTCGGGACGCGCGTTGGGCTCTACGTCGGGACGCGCGTTGGGCTCTACGTCGGGACGCGCGTTGGGCTCTACGTCGGGATTTAGCTTACTTTCAGCTCTACGTCGGGACGTGCGTTGGCCTCTACGTCGGGACGTGCGTTGGCCTCTACTTCGGGATTTAGCTTACTTTCAGCTCTACGTCGGGACGTGCGTTGGGCTCTATGTCTGTAGTTAGCTAACTTCCAGCTCTACGTCGGGACGTGCGTTGGGCGCTACGTCGGGACGTGCGTTGGGCTCTACGTCGGGACGTGCGTTGGGCTCTACGTCGGGACGTGCGTTGGGCTCTACGTCG
The DNA here is from genome assembly GCF_034619465.1 of Leptosomus discolor. Lineage (NCBI taxonomy): Eukaryota > Metazoa > Chordata > Aves > Leptosomiformes > Leptosomidae > Leptosomus > Leptosomus discolor. Next base: position 1,732,369 of record NW_028237819.1, read on the forward strand.
GGACGTGCGTTGGGCTCTACGTCGGGATTTAGCTTACTTTCAGCTCTACGTCGGGACGTGCGTTGGCCTCTACATCGGGACGTGCGTTGGCCTCTAGGTCGGGACGTGCGTTGGCCTCTACGTCGGGACGTGCGTTGGCCTCTGCGTCGGGATTTAGCTTATTTTCAGCTCTACTTCGGGACGTGCGTTGGGCGCTACGTCGGGACGTGCGTTGGGCGCTACGTCGGGACGTGCGTTGGGCGCTACGTCGGGATTTAGCTTACTTTCAGCTCTACGTCGGGACGTGCGTTGGCCTCTACGTCGGGACGTGCGTTGGCCTCTACGTCGGGACGTGCGTTGGCCTCTACGTCGGGACGTGCGTTGGCCTCTATATCGGGATTTAGCTTGCTTTCAGCTCTACGTCGGGACGTGCGTTGGGCTCTACGTCGGGACGTGCGTTGGCCTCTAAGTCGGGACGTGCGTTGGCCTCTACGTCGGGACGTGCGTTGGCCTCTACGTCGGGACGTGCGTTGGCCTCTACGTCGGGACGTGCGTTGGCCTCTACGTCGGGACGTGCGTTGGCCTCTACGTCGGGACGTGCGTTGGCCTCTACGTCGGGACGTGCGTTGGCCTCTACGTCGGGACGTGCGTTGGCCTCTACGTCGGGACGTGCGTTGGCCTCTACGTCGGGACGTGCGTTGGCTTCTACGTCGGGACGTGCGTTGGCCTCTACGTCGGGACGTGCGTTGGCCTCTACGTCGGGACGTGCGTTGGCCTCTACATCGGGATTTAGCTTACTTTCAGCTCTACGTCGGGACGTGCGTTGGGCTCTACGTCGGGACGTGCGTTGGGCTCTACGTCGGGATTTAGCTTACTTTCAGCTCTACGTTGGGACGTGCGTTGGCCTCTACGTCGGGATTTAGCTTACTTTCAGCTCTACGTCGGGACGTGCGTTGGGCTCTACGTCGGGACGTGCGTTGGGCTCTACGTCGGGACGTGCGTTGGGCTCTACGTCGGGACGTGCGTTGGGCTCTACGTCGGGACGTGCGTTGGGCTCTACGTCGGGACGTGCGTTGGGCTCTACATCTGTAGTTAGGTAACTTTTAGCTCTACGTCGGGACGTGCGTTGGGCTCTACGTCTGTAGTTAGCTAACTTTCAGCTCTACGTCGGGACGTGCGTTGGGCGCTACGTCGGGACGTGCGTTGGGCTCTACGTCGGGACGTGCGTTGGGCTCTACGTCGGGACGTGCGTTGGGCTCTACGTCGGGACGTGCGTTGGGCTCTACGTCGGGATTTAACTTACTTTCAGCTCTAAGTCGGGACGTGCGTTGTCCTCTACGTCGGGATTTAACTTACTTTCAGCTCTAAGTCGGGACGTGCGTTGGCCTCTACGTCGGGACGTGCGTTGGCCTCTACTTCGGGATTTAGCTTACTTTCAGCTCTACGTCGGGACGTGCGTTGGCCTCTACGTCGGGACGTGCGTTGGCCTCTACGTCGGGATTTAGCTTACTTTCAGCTCCACGTCGGGACGTGCGTTGGGCTCTATGTCGGGATTTAGCTTACTTTCAGCTCTACGTCGGGACGTGCGTTGGGCTCTACGTCGGGACGTGCGTTGGGCTCTACGTCGGGATTTAGCTTACTTTCAGCTCTACGTCGGGACGTGCGTTGGCCTCTACGTCGGGATTTAGCTTACTTTCAGCTCTACGTCGGGACGTGCGTTGGGCTCTACGTCGGGACGTGCGTTGGGCTCTACGTCGGGACGTGCTTTGGGCTCTACATCTGTAGTTAGGTAACTTTTAGCTCTACGTCGGGACGTGCGTTGGGCTCTACGTCTGTAGTTAGCTAACTTTCAGCTCTACGTCGGGACGTGCGTTGGGCGCTACGTCGGGACGTGCGTTGGGCTCTACGTCGGGATTTAGCTTACTTTCAGCTCTACGTCGGGACGTGCGTTGGCCTCTACATCGGGACGTGCGTTGGCCTCTACATCGGGACGTGCGTTGGCCTCTACGTCGGGACGTGCGTTGGCCTCTGCGTCGGGATTTAGCTTACTTTCAGCTCTACTTCGGGATGTGCATTGGGCTCTACGTCGGGACGTGCGGTGGGCTCTACTTCGGGACGTGCGTTGGGCGCCACGTCGGGACGTGCGTTGGGCGCTACGTCGGGATTTAGCTTACTTTCAGCTCTACGTCGGGACGTGCGTTGGTCTCTACGTCGGGACGTGCGTTGGGCTCTACTTCGGGACGTGCGTTGGGCTCTACGTCGGGACGTGCGTTGGGCTCTACGTCGGGATTTAGCTTACTTTCAGCTCTACGTCGGGACATGCGTTGGCCTCTACGTCGGGACGTGCGTTGGCCTCTACGTCGGGATTTAGCTTACTTTCAGCTCTACGTCGGGACGTGCGTTGGCCTCTACGTCGGGACGTGCGTTGGCCTCTACGTCGGGATTTAGCTTACTTTCAGCTCTACGTCAGGACGTGTGTTGGGCTCTACGTCGGGATTTAGCTTACTTTTAGCTCTACGTCGGGACGTGCGTTGGGCTTTACGTCGGGACGTGCGTTGGGCTCTACGTCTGTAGTTAGCTAACTTTCAGCTCTACGTCGGGACGTGCGTTGGGCTCTACGTCGGGACGTGCGTTGGGCTCTACGTCGGGACGCGCGTTGGGCTCTACGTCGGGATTTAGCTTACTTTCAGCTCTACGTCGGGACGTGCGTTGGCCTCTACGTCGGGACGTGCGTTGGCCTCTACGTCGGGATTTAACTTACTTTCAGCTCTAAGTCGGGACGTGCGTTGGGCGCTACGTCGGGATTTAACTTACTTTCAGCTCTAAGTCGGGACGTGCGTTGGGCGCTACGTCGGGATTTAACTTACTTTCAGCTCTAAGTCGGGACGTGCGTTGGGCGCTACGTTGGGACGTGCGTTGGGCTCTACGTCGGGACGTGCGTTGGGCTCTACGTCGGGATTTAACTTACTTTCAGCTCTACGTCGGGACGTGCGTTGGGCTCTACGTCGGGACGTGCGTTGGGCTCTACGTCTGTAGTTAGCTAACTTTCAGCTCTACGTCGGGACGTGCGTTGGGCTCTACGTCGGGACGCGCGTTGGGCTCTACGTCGGGACGCGCGTTGGGCTCTACGTCGGGACGCGCGTTGGGCTCTACGTCGGGATTTAGCTTACTTTCAGCTCTACGTCGGGACGTGCGTTGGCCTCTACGTCGGGACGTGCGTTGGCCTCTACTTCGGGATTTAGCTTACTTTCAGCTCTACGTCGGGACGTGCGTTGGGCTCTATGTCTGTAGTTAGCTAACTTCCAGCTCTACGTCGGGACGTGCGTTGGGCGCTACGTCGGGACGTGCGTTGGGCTCTACGTCGGGACGTGCGTTGGGCTCTACGTCGGGACGTGCGTTGGGCTCTACGTCGGGATTTAGCTTACTTTCAGCTCTACGTCGGGACGTGCGTTGGCCTCTACATCGGGACGTGCGTTGGCCTCTAGGTCGGGACGTGCGTTGGCCTCTACGTCGGGACGTGCGTTGGCCTCTGCGTCGGGATTTAGCTTATTTTCAGCTCTACTTCGGGACGTGCGTTGGGCGCTACGTCGGGACGTGCGTTGGGCGCTACGTCGGGACGTGCGTTGGGCGCTACGTCGGGACGTGCGTTGGGCGCTACGTCGGGATTTAGCTTACTTTCAGCTCTACGTCGGGACGTGCGTTGGCCTCTACGTCGGGACGTGCGTTGGCCTCTACGTCGGGACGTGCGTTGGCCTCTACGTCGGGACGTGCGTTGGCCTCTATATCGGGATTTAGCTTGCTTTCAGCTCTACGTCGGGACGTGCGTTGGGCTCTACGTCGGGACGTGCGTTGGCCTCTAAGTCGGGACGTGCGTTGGCCTCTACGTCGGGACGTGCGTTGGCCTCTACGTCGGGACGTGCGTTGGCCTCTACGTCGGGACGTGCGTTGGCCTCTACGTCGGGACGTGCGTTGGCCTCTACGTCGGGACGTGCGTTGGCCTCTACGTCGGGACGTGCGTTGGCCTCTACGTCGGGACGTGCGTTGGCCTCTACGTCGGGACGTGCGTTGGCCTCTACGTCGGGACGTGCGTTGGCCTCTACATCGGGATTTAGCTTACTTTCAGCTCTACGTCGGGACGTGCGTTGGGCTCTACGTCGGGACGTGCGTTGGGCTCTACGTCGGGATTTAGCTTACTTTCAGCTCTACGTTGGGACGTGCGTTGGCCTCTACGTCGGGATTTAGCTTACTTTCAGCTCTACGTCGGGACGTGCGTTGGGCTCTACGTCGGGACGTGCGTTGGGCTCTACGTCGGGACGTGCGTTGGGCTCTACGTCGGGACGTGCGTTGGGCTCTACGTCGGGACGTGCGTTGGGCTCTACGTCGGGACGTGCGTTGGGCTCTACATCTGTAGTTAGGTAACTTTTAGCTCTACGTCGGGACGTGCGTTGGGCTCTACGTCTGTAGTTAGCTAACTTTCAGCTCTACGTCGGGACGTGCGTTGGGCGCTACGTCGGGACGTGCGTTGGGCTCTACGTCGGGACGTGCGTTGGGCTCTACGTCGGGACGTGCGTTGGGCTCTACGTCGGGACGTGCGTTGGGCTCTACGTCGGGATTTAACTTACTTTCAGCTCTAAGTCGGGACGTGCGTTGGCCTCTACGTCGGGATTTAACTTACTTTCAGCTCTAAGTCGGGACGTGCGTTGGCCTCTACGTCGGGACGTGCGTTGGCCTCTACTTCGGGATTTAGCTTACTTTCAGCTCTACGTCGGGACGTGCGTTGGCCTCTACGTCGGGACGTGCGTTGGCCTCTACGTCGGGATTTAGCTTACTTTCAGCTCCACGTCGGGACGTGCGTTGGGCTCTATGTCGGGATTTAGCTTACTTTCAGCTCTACGTCGGGACGTGCGTTGGGCTCTACGTCGGGACGTGCGTTGGGCTCTACGTCGGGATTTAGCTTACTTTCAGCTCTACGTCGGGACGTGCGTTGGCCTCTACGTCGGGATTTAGCTTACTTTCAGCTCTACGTCGGGACGTGCGTTGGGCTCTACGTCGGGACGTGCGTTGGGCTCTACGTCGGGACGTGCTTTGGGCTCTACATCTGTAGTTAGGTAACTTTTAGCTCTACGTCGGGACGTGCGTTGGGCTCTACGTCTGTAGTTAGCTAACTTTCAGCTCTACGTCGGGACGTGCGTTGGGCGCTACGTCGGGACGTGCGTTGGGCTCTACGTCGGGACGTGCGTTGGGCTCTACGTCGGGACGTGCGTTGGGCTCTACGTCGGGATTTAACTTACTTTCAGCTCTACGTCGGGACGTGCGTTGGGCTCTACGTCGGGATTTAGCTTACTTTCAGCTCTACGTCGGGACGTGCGTTGGGCTCTACGTCGGGACGTGCGTTGGGCTCTACGTCGGGACGTGCGTTGGGCTCTACGTCGGGACGTGCGTTGGGCTCTACGTCGGGACGTGCGTTGGCCTCTACGTCGGGACGTGCGTTGGCCTCTACGTCGGGATTTAGCTTACTTTCAGCTCTACGTCGGGACGTGCGTTGGGCGCTACGTCGGGACGTGTGTTGGGCGCTACTTCGGGACGTGCGTTGGGCGCTACGTCGGGATTTAGCTTACTTTCAGCTCTACGTCGGGACGTGCGTTGGGCTCTATGTCGGGACGTGCGTTGGGCTCTACGTCGGGACGTGCGTTGGGCTCTACGTCGGGATTTAGCTTACTTTCAGCTCTACGTCGGGACGTGCGTTGGCCTCTATGTCGGGACGTGCGTTGGCCTCTACGTCGGGACGTGCGTTGGCCTCTGCGTCGGGATTTATCTTACTTTCAGCTCTACGTCGGGACGTGCGTTGGGCGCTACGTCGGGACGTGCGTTGGGCGCTACGTCGGGATTTAGCTTACTTTGAGCTCTACGTCGGGACGTGCGGTGGGCTCTACGTCGGGACGTGCGTTGGGCTCTACGTCGGGACGTGCGTTGGGCTCTACGTCGGGATTTAGCTTACTTTCAGCTCTACGTCGGGACGTGCATTGGCCTCTACGTCGGGATGTGCGTTGGCCTCTACGTCGGGATTTAGCTTACTTTCAGCTCTACGTCGGGACGTGCGTTGGCCTCTACGTCGGGACGTGCGTTGGCCTCTACGTCGGGATTTAGCTTACTTTCAGCTCTACGTCGGGACGTGTGTTGGGCTCTACGTCGGGATTTAGCTTACTTTTAGCTCTACGTCGGGACGTGCGTTGGGCTCTACGTCTGTAGTTAGCTTACTTTCAGCTCTACGTCGGGACGTGCGTTGGGCTCTACGTCGGGACGTGCGTTGGGCTCTACGTCGGGACGTGCGTTGGGCTCTACGTCGGGACGTGCGTTGGGCTCTACGTCGGGATTTAGCTTACTTTCAGCTCTACGTCGGGACGTGCGTTGGCCTCTAAGTCGGGACGTGCGTTGGCCTCTAAGTCGGGACGTGCGTTGGCCTCTACGTCGGGACGTGCGTTGGCCTCTGCGTCGGGATTTAGCTTACTTTCAGCTCTACGTCGGGACGTGCGTTGGGCTCTACGTCGGGACGTGCGTTGGGCGCTACGTCGGGACGTGCGTTGGGCGCTACGTCGGGACGTGCGTTGGGCGCTAGGTCGGGATTTAGCTTACTTTGAGCTCTACGTCGGGACGTGCGGTGGGCTCTACGTCGGGACGTGCGGTGGGCTCTACGTCGGGACGTGCGGTGGGCTCTACGTCGGGACGTGCGGTGGGCTCTACGTCGGGATTTAGCTTACTTTCAGCTCTACGTCGGGACGTGCGTTGGCCTCTACGTCGGGACGTGCGTTGGCCTCTACGTCGGGATTTAGCTTACTTTCAGCTCTACGTCGGGACGTGCGTTGGCCTCTACGTCGGGACGTGCGTTGGCCTCTACGTCGGGACGTGCGTTGGCCTCTACGTCGGGATTTAGCTTACTTTCAGCTCTACGTCGGGACGTGTGTTGGGCTCTACGTCGGGATTTAGCTTACTTTTAGCTCTACGTCGGGACGTGCGTTGGCCTCTACGTCGGGACGTGCGTTGGCCTCTACGTCGGGACGTGCTTTGGGCTCTACATCTGTAGTTAGGTAACTTTTAGCTCTACGTCGGGACGTGCGTTGGGCTCTACGTCTGTAGTTAGCTAACTTTCAGCTCTACGTCGGGACGTGCGTTGGGCGCTACGTCGGGACGTGCGTTGGGCTCTACGTCGGGACGTGCGTTGGGCTCTACGTCGGGACGTGCGTTGGGCTCTACGTCGGGATTTAACTTACTTTCAGCTCTACGTCGGGACGTGCGTTGGGCTCTACGTCGGGATGTAGCTTACTTTCAGCTCTACGTCGGGACGTGCGTTGGGCTCTACGTCGGGACGTGCGTTGGGCTCTACGTCGGGACGTGCGTTGGCCTCTACGTCGGGACGTGCGTTGGCCTCTACGTCGGGATTTAGCTTACTTTCAGCTCTACGTCGGGACGTGCGTTGGGCGCTACGTCGGGACGTGTGTTGGGCGCTACTTCGGGACGTGCGTTGGGCGCTACGTCGGGATTTAGCTTACTTTCAGCTCTACGTCGGGACGTGCGTTGGGCTCTATGTCGGGACGTGCGTTGGGCTCTATGTCGGGACGTGCGTTGGGCTCTACGTCGGGACGTGCGTTGGGCTCTACGTCGGGATTTAGCTTACTTTCAGCTCTACGTCGGGACGTGCGTTGGCCTCTATGTCGGGACGTGCGTTGGCCTCTACGTCGGGACGTGCGTTGGCCTCTGCGTCGGGATTTATCTTACTTTCAGCTCTACGTCGGGACGTGCGTTGGGCGCTACGTCGGGACGTGCGTTGGGCGCTACGTCGGGATTTAGCTCACTTTGAGCTCTACGTCGGGACGTGCGGTGGGCTCTACGTCGGGATGTGCGGTGGGCTCTACGTCGGGACGTGCGTTGGGCTCTACGTCGGGATTTAGCTTACTTTCAGCTCTACGTCGGGACGTGCGTTGGCCTCTACGTCGGGACGTGCGTTGGCCTCTACGTCGGGATGTGCGTTGGCCTCTACGTCGGGATTTAGCTTACTTTCAGCTCTACGTCGGGACGTGCGTTGGCCTCTACGTCGGGACGTGCGTTGGCCTCTACGTCGGGACGTGCGTTGGCCTCTATGTCGGGATTTAGCTTACTTTCAGCTCTACGTCGGGACGTGTGTTGGGCTCTACGTCGGGATTTAGCTTACTTTTAGCTCTACGTCGGGACGTGCGTTGGGCTCTACGTCTGTAGTTAGCTTACTTTCAGCTCTACGTCGGGACGTGCGTTGGGCTCTACGTCGGGACGTGCGTTGGGCTCTACGTCGGGACGTGCGTTGGGCTCTACGTCGGGACGTGCGTTGGGCTCTACGTCGGGATTTAGCTTACTTTCAGCTCTACGTCGGGACGTGCGTTGGCCTCTAAGTCGGGACGTGCGTTGGCCTCTAAGTCGGGACGTGCGTTGGCCTCTAAGTCGGGACGTGCGTTGGCCTCTAAGTCGGGACGTGCGTTGGCCTCTAAGTCGGGACGTGCGTTGGCCTCTACGTCGGGACGTGCGTTGGCCTCTGCGTCGGGATTTAGCTTACTTTCAGCTCTACGTCGGGACGTGCGTTGGGCGCTACGTCGGGACGTGCGTTGGGCGCTACGTCGGGACGTGCGTTGGGCGCTAGGTCGGGATTTAGCTTACTTTGAGCTCTACGTCGGGACGTGCGGTGGGCTCTACGTCGGGACGTGCGGTGGGCTCTACGTCGGGACGTGCGGTGGGCTCTACGTCGGGACGTGCGTTGGGCTCTACGTCGGGATTTAGCTTACTTTCAGCTCTACGTCGGGACGTGCGTTGGCCTCTACGTCGGGACGTGCGTTGGCCTCTACGTCGGGATTTAGCTTACTTTCAGCTCTACGTCGGGACGTGCGTTGGCCTCTACGTCGGGACGTGCGTTGGCCTCTACGTCGGGACGTGCGTTGGCCTCTACGTCGGGATTTAGCTTACTTTCAGCTCTACGTCGGGACGTGTGTTGGGCTCTACGTCGGGATTTAGCTTACTTTTAGCTCTACGTCGGGACGTGCGTTGGGCTCTACGTCGGGACGTGCGTTGGGCTCTACGTCTGTAGTTAGCTTACTTTCAGCTCTACGTTGGGACGTGCGTTGGGCTCTACGTCGGGACGTGCGTTGGGCTCTACGTCGGGACGTGCTTTGGGCTCTACGTCGGGATTTAGCTTACTTTCAGCTCTACGTCGGGACGTGCGTTGGCCTCTAAGTCGGGACGTGCGTTGGCCTCTACGTCGGGATTTAACTTACTTTCAGCTCTACGTCGGGACGTGCGTTGGGTGCTACGTCGGGACGTGCGTTGGGCTCTACGTCGGGAAGTGCGTTGGGCTCTACGTCGGGATTTAGCTTACTTTCAGCTCTACGTCGGGACGTGCGTTGGGCTCTACGTCGGGACGTGCGTTGGGCTCTACGTCGGGACGTGCGTTGGGCTCTACGTCGGGACGTGCGTTGGGCTCTACGTCGGGACGTGCGTTGGGCTCTACGTCTGTAGTTAGCTAACTTTCAGCTCTACGTCGGGACGTGCGTTGGGCTCTACGTCTGTAGTTAGCTAACTTTCAGCTCTACGTCGGGACGTGCGTTGGGCTCTACGTCTGTAGTTAGCTAACTTTCAGCTCTACGTCGGGACGTGCGTTGGGCTCTACGTCGGGACGTGCGTTGGGCTCTACGTCGGGACGTGCGTTGGGCTCTACGTCGGGACGTGCGTTGGGCTCTACGTCGGGATTTAGCTTACTTTCAGCTCTACGTCGGGACGTGCGTTGGGCTCTACGTCGGGACGTGCGTTGGGCTCTACGTCGGGACGTGCGTTGGCCTCTACGTCGGGACGTGCGTTGGCCTCTACGTCGGGACGTGCGTTGGCCTCTACGTCGGGATTTAGCTTACTTTCAGCTCTACGTCGGGACGTGCGTTGGGCGCTACGTCGGGACGTGTGTTGGGCGCTACTTCGGGACGTGCGTTGGGCGCTACGTCGGGATTTAGCTTACTTTCAGCTCTACGTCGGGACGTGCGTTGGGCTCTATGTCGGGACGTGCGTTGGCCTCTACGTCGGGACGTGCGTTGGCCTCTGCGTCGGGATTTAGCTTACTTTCAGCTCTACGTCGGGACGTGCGTTGGGCGCTACGTCGGGACGTGCGTTGGGCGCTACGTCGGGATTTAGCTTACTTTGAGCTCTACGTCGGGACGTGCGGTGGGCTCTACGTCGGGACGTGCGGTGGGCTCTACGTCGGGACGTGCGTTGGGCTCTACGTCGGGATTTAGCTTACTTTCAGCTCTACGTCGGGACGTGCGTTGGCCTCTACGTCGGGATTTAGCTTACTTTCAGCTCTACGTCGGGACGTGCGTTGGCCTCTACGTCGGGACGTGCGTTGGCCTCTACGTCGGGATTTAGCTTACTTTCAGCTCTACGTCGGGACGTGTGTTGGGCTCTACGTCGGGATTTAGCTTACTTTTAGCTCTACGTCGGGACGTGCGTTGGGCTCTACGTCTGTAGTTAGCTTACTTTCAGCTCTACGTCGGGACGTGCGTTGGGCTCTACGTCGGGACGTGCGTTGGGCTCTACGTCGGGACGTGCGTTGGGCTCTACGTCGGGATTTAGCTTACTTTCAGCTCTACGTCGGGACGTGCGTTGGGCTCTACGTCGGGACGTGCGTTGGGCTCTACGTCGGGACGTGCGTTGGCCTCTACGTCGGGACGTGCGTTGGCCTCTACGTCGGGATTTAGCTTACTTTCAGCTCTACGTCGGGACGTGCGTTGGGCGCTACGTCGGGACGTGTGTTGGGCGCTACTTCGGGACGTGCGTTGGGCGCTACGTCGGGATTTAGCTTACTTTCAGCTCTACGTCGGGACGTGCGTTGGGCTCTACGTCGGGATTTAGCTTACTTTCAGCTCTACGTCGGGACGTGCGTTGGCCTCTAAGTCGGGACGTGCGTTGGCCTCTAAGTCGGGACGTGCGTTGGCCTCTAAGTCGGGACGTGCGTTGGCCTCTAAGTCGGGACGTGCGTTGGCCTCTACGTCGGGACGTGCGTTGGCCTCTGCGTCGGGATTTAGCTTACTTTCAGCTCTACGTCGGGACGTGCGTTGTGCGCTACGTCGGGACGTGCGTTGGGCGCTACGTCGGGACGTGCGTTGGGCGCTAGGTCGGGATTTAGCTTACTTTGAGCTCTACGTCGGGACGTGCGGTGGGCTCTACGTCGGGACGTGCGGTGGGCTCTACGTCGGGACGTGCGGTGGGCTCTACGTCGGGACGTGCGGTGGGCTCTACGTCGGGATTTAGCTTACTTTCAGCTCTACGTCGGGACGTGCGTTGGCCTCTACGTCGGGACGTGCGTTGGCCTCTACGTCGGGATTTAGCTTACTTTCAGCTCTACGTCGGGACGTGCGTTGGCCTCTACGTCGGGACGTGCGTTGGCCTCTACGTCGGGACGTGCGTTGGCCTCTACGTCGGGACGTGCGTTGGCCTCTACGTCGGGATTTAGCTTACTTTCAGCTCTACGTCGGGACGTGTGTTGGGCTCTACGTCGGGATTTAGCTTACTTTTAGCTCTACGTCGGGACGTGCGTTGGGCTCTACGTCGGGACGTGCGTTGGGCTCTACGTCTGTAGTTAGCTTACTTTCAGCTCTACGTTGGGACGTGCGTTGGGCTCTACGTCGGGACGTGCGTTGGGCTCTACGTCGGGACGTGCTTTGGGCTCTACGTCGGGATTTAGCTTACTTTCAGCTCTACGTCGGGACGTGCGTTGGCCTCTAAGTCGGGACGTGCGTTGGCCTCTACGTCGGGATTTAACTTACTTTCAGCTCTACGTCGGGACGTGCGTTGGGTGCTACGTCGGGACGTGCGTTGGGCTCTACGTCGGGACGTGCGTTGGGCTCTACGTCGGGAAGTGCGTTGGGCTCTACGTCGGGATTTAGCTTACTTTCAGCTCTACGTCGGGACGTGCGTTGGGCTCTACGTCGGGACGTGCGTTGGGCTCTACGTCGGGACGTGCGTTGGGCTCTACGTCGGGACGTGCGTTGGGCTCTACGTCGGGACGTGCGTTGGGCTCTACGTCTGTAGTTAGCTAACTTTCAGCTCTACGTCGGGACGTGCGTTGGGCTCTACGTCTGTAGTTAGCTAACTTTCAGCTCTACGTCGGGACGTGCGTTGGGCTCTACGTCTGTAGTTAGCTAACTTTCAGCTCTACGTCGGGACGTGCGTTGGGCTCTACGTCGGGACGTGCGTTGGGCTCTACGTCGGGACGTGCGTTGGGCTCTACGTCGGGACGTGCGTTGGGCTCTACGTCGGGATTTAGCTTACTTTCAGCTCTACGTCGGGACGTGCGTTGGGCTCTACGTCGGGACGTGCGTTGGCCTCTACGTCGGGACGTGCGTTGGCCTCTACGTCGGGACGTGCGTTGGCCTCTACGTCGGGATTTAGCTTACTTTCAGCTCTACGTCGGGACGTGCGTTGGGAGCTACGTCGGGACGTGTGTTGGGCGCTACTTCGGGACGTGCGTTGGGCGCTACGTCGGGATTTAGCTTACTTTCAGCTCTACGTCGGGACATGCGTTGGGCTCTATGTCGGGACGTGCGTTGGGCTCTACGTCGGGACGTGCGTTGGGCTCTACGTCGGGATTTAGCTTACTTTCAGCTCTACGTCGGGACGTGCGTTGGCCTCTATGTCGGGACGTGCGTTGGCCTCTACGTCGGGACGTGCGTTGGCCTCTGCGTCGGGATTTAGCTTACTTTCAGCTCTACGTCGGGACGTGCGTTGGGCGCTACGTCGGGACGTGCGTTGGGCGCTACGTCGGGATTTAGCTTACTTTGAGCTCTACGTCGGGACGTGCGGTGGGCTCTACGTCGGGACGTGCGGTGGGCTCTACGTCGGGACGTGCGTTGGGCTCTACGTCGGGATTTAGCTTACTTTCAGCTCTACGTCGGGACGTGCGTTGGCCTCTACGTCGGGATTTAGCTTACTTTCAGCTCTACGTCGGGACGTGCGTTGGCCTCTACGTCGGGACGTGCGTTGGCCTCTACGTCGGGATTTAGCTTACTTTCAGCTCTACGTCGGGACGTGTGTTGGGCTCTACGTCGGGATTTAGCTTACTTTTAGCTCTACGTCGGGACGTGCGTTGGGCTCTACGTCTGTAGTTAGCTTACTTTCAGCTCTACGTCGGGACGTGCGTTGGGCTCTACGTCGGGACGTGCGTTGGGCTCTACGTCGGGATTTAGCTTACTTTCAGCTCTACGTCGGGACGTGCGTTGGGCTCTACGTCGGGACGTGCGTTGGGCTCTACGTCGGGACGTGCGTTGGCCTCTACGTCGGGACGTGCGTTGGCCTCTACGTCGGGATTTAGCTTACTTTCAGCTCTACGTCGGGACGTGCGTTGGGCGCTACGTCGGGACGTGTGTTGGGCGCTACTTCGGGACGTGCGTTGGGCGCTACGTCGGGATTTAGCTTACTTTCAGCTCTACGTCGGGACGTGCGTTGGGCTCTACGTCGGGACGTGCGTTGGGCTCTACGTCGGGACGTGCGTTGGGCTCTACGTCGGGATTTAGCTTACTTTCAGCTCTACGTCGGGACGTGCGTTGGCCTCTATGTCGGGACGTGCGTTGGCCTCTACGTCGGGACGTGCGTTGGCCTCTGCGTCGGGATTTATCTTACTTTCAGCTCTACGTCGGGACGTGCGTTGGGCGCTACGTCGGGACGTGCGTTGGGCGCTACGTCGGGATTTAGCTTACTTTGAGCTCTACGTCGGGACGTGCGGTGGGCTCTACGTCGGGACGTGCGGTGGGCTCTACGTCGGGACGTGCGTTGGGCTCTACGTCGGGATTTAGCTTACTTTCAGCTCTACGTCGGGACGTGCGTTGGCCTCTACGTCGGGATGTGCGTTGGCCTCTACGTCGGGATTTAGCTTACTTTCAGCTCTACGTCGGGACGTGCGTTGGCCTCTACGTCGGGACGTGCGTTGGCCTCTACGTCGGGATTTAGCTTACTTTCAGCTCTACGTCGGGACGTGTGTTGGGCTCTACGTCGGGATTTAGCTTACTTTTAGCTCTACGTCGGGACGTGCGTTGGGCTCTACGTCTGTAGTTAGCTTACTTTCAGCTCTACGTCGGGACGTGCGTTGGGCTCTACGTCGGGACGTGCGTTGGGCTCTACGTCGGGACGTGCGTTGGGCTCTACGTCGGGACGTGCGTTGGGCTCTACGTCGGGACGTGCGTTGGGCTCTACGTCGGGATTTAGCTTACTTTCAGCTCTACGTCGGGACGTGCGTTGGCCTCTAAGTCGGGACGTGCGTTGGCCTCTAAGTCGGGACGTGCGTTGGCCTCTAAGTCGGGACGTGCGTTGGCCTCTACGTCGGGACGTGCGTTGGCCTCTGCGTTGGGATTTAGCTTACTTTCAGCTCTACGTCGGGACGTGCGTTGGGCGCTACGTCGGGACGTGCGTTGGGCGCTACGTCGGGACGTGCGTTGGGCGCTACGTCGGGATTTAGCTTACTTTGAGCTCTACGTCGGGACGTGCATTGGGCTCTACGTCGGGACGTGCGTTGGGCTCTATGTCTGTAGTTAGCTAACTTTCTGCTCTACGTCGGGACGTGCGTTGGGCTCTATGTCTGTAGTTAGCTAACTTTCAGCTCTACGTCGGGACGTGCGTTGGGCGCTACGTCGGGACGTGCGTTGGGCTCTACGTCGGGACGTGCATTGGGCTCTACGTCGGGATTTAGCTTACTTTCAGCTCTACGTTGGGACGTGCGTTGGGCTCTACGTCGGGAAGTGCGTTGGCCTCTACGTCGGGACGTGCGTTGGCCTCTACGTCGGGATTTAGCTTACTTTCATCTCTACGTCGGGACGTGCGTTGGGCTCTACGTCTGTAGTTAGCTAACTTTCAGCTCTACGTCGGGACGTGCGTTGGGCTCTACGTTGGGACTTTCGTTGGGCTCTACGTTGGGACTTTCGTTGGGCTCTACGTTGGGACTTTCGTTGGGCTCTACGTCGGGACTTGCGTTGGGCTCTACGTCGGGACGTGCGTTGGGCTCTACATCTGTAGTTAGCTAACTTTCAGCTCTACGTCGGGACGTGCGTTGGGCTCTACGTCGGGACGTGCGTTGGGCTCTACGTCTGTAGTTAGCTAACTTTCAGCTCTACGTCGGGACGTGCGTTGGGCTCTACGTCGGGACGTGCGTTGGGCTCTACGTCTGTAGTTAGCTAAGTTTCAGATCTACGTCGGGACGTGCGTTGGGCTCTACGTCGGGACGTGCGTTGGGCTCTACGTCGGGACGTGCGCTGGCCTCTACGTCGGGACGTGCGCTGGCCTCTACGTCGGGACGTGCGCTGGCCTCTACGTCGGGACGTGCGCTGGCTTCTAAGTCGGGACGTGCGTTGGCCTCTACGTCGGGATTTAGCTTACTTTTAGCTCTACGTCGGGACGTGCCTTGGCCTGTACGTCGGGACGTGCGTTGGCCTCTACGTCGGGATTTAGCTTACTTTCAGCTCTACGTCGGGACGTGCGTTGGCCTCTACGTCGGGATTTAGCTTACTTTCAGCTCTACGTCGGGACGTGCGTTGGGCTCTACGTCGGGATTTAGCTTACTTTCAGCTCTACGTCGGGACGTGCGTTGGGCTCTACGTCGGGTCGTGCGTTGGGCTCTACGTCGGGACGTGCGTTGGGCTCTACGTCGGGACGTGCGTTGGGCTCTACGTCGGGACGTGCGTTGGGCTCTACGTCGGGACGTGCGTTGGGCTCTACGTCGGGACGTGCGTTGGGCTCTACGTCTGTAGTTAGCTAACTTTCAGCTCTACGTCGGGACGTGCGTTGGGCTCTACGTCGGGACGTGCGTTGGGCTCTACGTCGGGACGTGCGTTGGGCTCTACGTCGGGACGTGCGTTGGGCTCTACGTCGGGATTTAGCTAACTTTCAGCTCTACATCGGGACGTGCGTTGGGCTCCACGTCGGGACGTGCGTTCGCCTCTACGTCGCGATTTAGCTTACTTTCAGCTCTATGTTGGGACGTGCGTTCGCCTCTACGTCGGGATTTAACTTACTTTCAGCTCTACGTCGGGACGTGCGTTGGGCTCTATGTCTGTAGTTAGCTAACTTTCAGCTCTACGTCGGGATGTGCGTTGGGCTCTATGTCTGTAGTTAGCTAATTTCAGCTCTACGTCGGGACGTGCGTTGGGCTCTATGTCTGTAGTTAGCTAACTTTCAGCTCTACGTCGGGACGTGCGTTGGGCGCAACGTCGGGATTTAGCTTACTTTCAGCTCTACGTCGGGACGTGCGGTGGGCTCTACGTCGGGACGTGCGGTGGGCTCTACATCGGGACGTGCGTTGGGCTCTACGTCGGGATGTGCGTTGGGCTCTACGTCGGGATTTAGCTTACTTTCAGCTCTACGTCGGGACGTGCGTTGGGCTCTACGTCGGGACGTGCGTTGGGCGCTACGTCGGGACGTGCGTTGGGCGCTACGTCGGGACGTGCGTTGGGCGCTAGGTCGGGATTTAGCTTACTTTGAGCTCTACGTCGGGACGTGCGGTGGGCTCTACGTCGGGACGTGCGGTGGGCTCTACGTCGGGACGTGCGGTGGGCTCTACGTCGGGACGTGCGGTGGGCTCTACGTCGGGATTTAGCTTACTTTCAGCTCTACGTCGGGACGTGCGTTGGCCTCTACGTCGGGACGTGCGTTGGCCTCTACGTCGGGATTTAGCTTACTTTCAGCTCTACGTCGGGACGTGCGTTGGCCTCTACGTCGGGACGTGCGTTGGCCTCTACGTCGGGACGTGCGTTGGCCTCTACGTCGGGATTTAGCTTACTTTCAGCTCTACGTCGGGACGTGTGTTGGGCTCTACGTCGGGATTTAGCTTACTTTTAGCTCTACGTCGGGACGTGCGTTGGGCTCTACGTCGGGACGTGCGTTGGGCTCTACGTCGGGACGTGCTTTGGGCTCTACATCTGTAGTTAGGTAACTTTTAGCTCTACGTCGGGACGTGCGTTGGGCTCTACGTCTGTAGTTAGCTAACTTTCAGCTCTACGTCGGGACGTGCGTTGGGCGCTACGTCGGGACGTGCGTTGGGCTCTACGTCGGGACGTGCGTTGGGCTCTACGTCGGGACGTGCGTTGGGCTCTACGTCGGGATTTAACTTACTTTCAGCTCTACGTCGGGACGTGCGTTGGGCTCTACGTCGGGATTTAGCTTACTTTCAGCTCTACGTCGGGACGTGCGTTGGGCTCTACGTCGGGACGTGCGTTGGGCTCTACGTCGGGACGTGCGTTGGCCTCTACGTCGGGACGTGCGTTGGCCTCTACGTCGGGATTTAGCTTACTTTCAGCTCTACGTCGGGACGTGCGTTGGGCGCTACGTCGGGACGTGTGTTGGGCGCTACTTCGGGACGTGCGTTGGGCGCTACGTCGGGATTTAGCTTACTTTCAGCTCTACGTCGGGACGTGCGTTGGGCTCTATGTCGGGACGTGCGTTGGGCTCTACGTCGGGACGTGCGTTGGGCTCTACGTCGGGATTTAGCTTACTTTCAGCTCTACGTCGGGACGTGCGTTGGCCTCTATGTCGGGACGTGCGTTGGCCTCTACGTCGGGACGTGCGTTGGCCTCTGCGTCGGGATTTATCTTACTTTCAGCTCTACGTCGGGACGTGCGTTGGGCGCTACGTCGGGATTTAGCTTACTTTGAGCTCTACGTCGGGACGTGCGGTGGGCTCTACGTCGGGATGTGCGGTGGGCTCTACGTCGGGACGTGCGTTGGGCTCTACGTCGGGATTTAGCTTACTTTCAGCTCTACGTCGGGACGTGCGTTGGCCTCTACGTCGGGATGTGCGTTGGCCTCTACGTCGGGATTTAGCTTACTTTCAGCTCTACGTCGGGACGTGCGTTGGCCTCTACGTCGGGACGTGCGTTGGCCTCTACGTCGGGATTTAGCTTACTTTCAGCTCTACGTCGGGACGTGTGTTGGGCTCTACGTCGGGATTTAGCTTACTTTTAGCTCTACGTCGGGACGTGCGTTGGGCTCTACGTCTGTAGTTAGCTTACTTTCAGCTCTACGTCGGGACGTGCGTTGGGCTCTACGTCGGGACGTGCGTTGGGCTCTACGTCGGGACGTGCGTTGGGCTCTACGTCGGGACGTGCGTTGGGCTCTACGTCGGGATTTAGCTTACTTTCAGCTCTACGTCGGGACGTGCGTTGGCCTCTAAGTCGGGACGTGCGTTGGCCTCTAAGTCGGGACGTGCGTTGGCCTCTAAGTCGGGACGTGCGTTGGCCTCTACGTCGGGACGTGCGTTGGCCTCTGCGTCGGGATTTAGCTTACTTTCAGCTCTACGTCGGGACGTGCGTTGGGCGCTACGTCGGGACGTGCGTTGGGCGCTACGTCGGGACGTGCGTTGGGCGCTAGGTCGGGATTTAGCTTACTTTGAGCTCTACGTCGGGACGTGCGGTGGGCTCTACGTCGGGACGTGCGGTGGGCTCTACGTCGGGACGTGCGGTGGGCTCTACGTCGGGACGTGCGTTGGGCTCTACGTCGGGATTTAGCTTACTTTCAGCTCTACGTCGGGACGTGCGTTGGCCTCTACGTCGGGACGTGCGTTGGCCTCTACGTCGGGATTTAGCTTACTTTCAGCTCTACGTCGGGACGTGCGTTGGCCTCTACGTCGGGACGTGCGTTGGCCTCTACGTCGGGACGTGCGTTGGCCTCTACGTCGGGATTTAGCTTACTTTCAGCTCTACGTCGGGACGTGTGTTGGGCTCTACGTCGGGATTTAGCTTACTTTTAGCTCTACGTCGGGACGTGCGGTGGGCTCTACGTCGGGACGTGCGTTGGGCTCTACGTCGGGATTTAGCTTACTTTCAGCTCTACGTCGGGACGTGCGTTGGCCTCTACGTCGGGACGTGCGTTGGCCTCTACGTCGGGATTTAGCTTACTTTCAGCTCTACGTCGGGACGTGCGTTGGCCTCTACGTCGGGACGTGCGTTGGCCTCTACGTCGGGACGTGCGTTGGCCTCTGCGTCGGGATTTAGCTTACTTTCAGCTCTACGTCGGGACGTGCGTTGGGCGCTACGTCGGGACGTGCGTTGGGCGCTACGTCGGGACGTGCGTTGGGCGCTACGTCGGGATTTAGCTTACTTTGAGCTCTACGTCGGGACGTGCATTGGGCTCTACGTCGGGACGTGCGTTGGGCTCTATGTCTGTAGTTAGCTAACTTTCAGCTCTACGTCGGGACGTGCGTTGGGCGCTACGTCGGGACGTGCGTTGGGCTCTACGTCGGGACGTGCATTGGGCTCTACGTCGGGATTTAGCTTACTTTCAGCTCTACGTTGGGACGTGCGTTGGGCTCTACGTCGGGAAGTGCGTTGGCCTCTACGTCGGGACGTGCGTTGGCCTCTACGTCGGGATTTAGCTTACTTTCATCTCTACGTCGGGACATGCGTTGGGCTCTACGTCTGTAGTTAGCTAACTTTCAGCTCTACGTCGGGACGTGCGTTGGGCTCTACGTTGGGACTTTCGTTGGGCTCTACGTTGGGACTTTCGTTGGGCTCTACGTCGGGACTCGCGTTGGGCTCTACGTCGGGACGTGCGTTGGGCTCTACATCTGTAGTTAGCTAACTTTCAGCTCTACGTCGGGACGTGCGTTGGGCTCTACGTCGGGACGTGCGTTGGGCTCTACGTCTGTAGTTAGCTAACTTTCAGCTCTACGTCGGGACGTGCGTTGGGCTCTACGTCGGGACGTGCGTTGGGCTCTACGTCTGTAGTTAGCTAAGTTTCAGATCTACGTCGGGACGTGCGTTGGGCTCTACGTCGGGACGTGCGTTGGGCTCTACGTCGGGACGTGCGCTGGCCTCTACGTCGGGACGTGCGCTGGCCTCTACGTCGGGACGTGCGCTGGCCTCTACGTCGGGACGTGCGCTGGCTTCTAAGTCGGGACGTGCGTTGGCCTCTACGTCGGGATTTAGCTTACTTTTAGCTCTACGTCGGGACGTGCCTTGGCCTGTACGTCGGGACGTGCGTTGGCCTCTACGTCGGGATTTAGCTTACTTTCAGCTCTACGTCGGGACGTGCGTTGGCCTCTACGTCGGGATTTAGCTTACTTTCAGCTCTACGTCGGGACGTGCGTTGGGCTCTACGTCGGGATTTAGCTTACTTTCAGCTCTACGTCGGGACGTGCGTTGGGCTCTACGTCGGGTCGTGCGTTGGGCTCTACGTCGGGACGTGCGTTGGGCTCTACGTCGGGACGTGCGTTGGCCTCTACGTCGGGACGTGCGTTGGGCTCTACGTCGGGACGTGCGTTGGGCTCTACGTCGGGACGTGCGTTGGGCTCTACGTCGGGATTTAGCTAACTTTCAGCTCTACATCGGGACGTGCGTTGGGCTCCACGTCGGGACGTGCGTTCGCTTCTACGTCGCGATTTAGCTTACTTTCAGCTCTATGTTGGGACGTGCGTTCGCCTCTACGTCGGGATTTAACTTACTTTCAGCTCTACGTCGGGACGTGCGTTGGGCTCTATGTCTGTAGTTAGCTAACTTTCAGCTCTACGTCGGGATGTGCGTTGGGCTCTATGTCTGTAGTTAGCTAATTTCAGCTCTACGTCGGGACGTGCGTTGGGCTCTATGTCTGTAGTTAGCTAACTTTCAGCTCTACGTCGGGACGTGCGTTGGGCGCAACGTCGGGATTTAGCTTACTTTCAGCTCTACGTCGGGACGTGCGGTGGGCTCTACGTCGGGACGTGCGGTGGGCTCTACATCGGGACGTGCGTTGGGCTCTACGTCGGGACGTGCGTTGGGCTCTACGTCGGGATTTAGCTTACTTTCAGCTCTACGTCGGGACGTGCGTTGGCCTCTACGTCGGGACGTGCGTTGGGTTCTACGTCGGGATTTAGCTTACTTTCAGCTCTACGTCGGGACGTGCGTTGGCCTCTACGTCGGGACGTGCGTTGGCCTCTACGTTGGGATTTAGCTTACTTTCAGCTCTACGTCGGGATGTGTGTTGGGCTCTACTTCGGGATTTAGCTTACTTTCAGCTCTACGTCGGGACGTGCGTTGGCCTGTACGTCGGGACGTGCGTTGTCCTCTACGTCGGGACGTGCGTTGGCCTCTAAGTCAGGACGTGCGTTGGCCTCTACGTCGGGACGTGTGTTGGCCTCTACGTCGGGATTTAACTTACTTTCAGCTCTACGTCGGGACGTGCGTTGGGCGCTACGTCGGGACGTGCGTTGGCCTCTACGTCGGGACGTGCGTTGGCCTCTACGTCGGGTCGTGCGTTGGGCTCTACGTCGGGACATGCGTTGGGCTCTACGTCTGTAGTTAGCTAACTTACTGCTCTACGTCGGGACGTGCGTTGGGCTCTACGTCTGTAGTTAGCTAACTTTCAGCTCTACGTCGGGACGTGCGTTGAGCGCTACGTCGGGATGTGCGTTGGGCTCTACGTCGGGACGTGCGTTGGGCTCTACGTCGGGACGTGCGTTGGGCTCTACGTCGGGATTTAGCTTACTTTAAGCTCTACGTCGGGACGTGCGTTGGCCTTTACTTCGGGACGTGCGTTGGCCTCTACGTCGGGACGTGCGTTGGCATCTACGTCGGGATTTAGCTTACTTTCAGCTCTACGTCGGGACGTGCGTTGGGCTCTACGTCGGGACGTGCGTTGAGCTCTACGTCGGGACACGCGTTGGGCTCTACGTCGGGACGCGCGTTGGGCTCTACGTCTGTAGTTAGCTAACTTTCAGCTCTACGTCGGGACGCGCGTTGGGCTCTTCGTCTGTAGTTAGCTAACTTTCACCTCTACGTCGGGACGTGCGTTGGGCTCTACGTCTGTAGTTAGCTAACTTTCAGCTCTACGTCGGGACGTGCGTTGGGCGCTACGTCGGGACGTGCGTTGGGCGCTACGTCGGGATTTAGCTTACTTTCAGCTCTACGTCGGGACGTGCGTTGGGCTCTACGTCGGGACGTGCGTTGGGCTCTACGTCGGGACGTGCCTTGGGCTCTACGTCGGGATTTAGCTTAATTTCAGCTCTACGTCGGGACATGCGTTGGGCTCTACGTCGGGACGTGCGTTGGCCTCTACGTCGGGACGTGCGTTGGGCGCTACGTCGGGATTTAACTTACTTTCAGCTCTACGTCGGGACGTGCGTTGGGCTCTACGTCGGGACGTGCGTTGGCCTCTACGTCTGTAGTTAGCTAACTTTCAGCTCTACGTCGGGACGTGCGTTGGGCTCTACGTCGGGATTTAGCTTACTTTCAGCTCTACGTCGGGACGTGCGTTGGGCTCTACGTCGGGACGTGTGTTGGGCTCTACGTCTGTAGTTAGCTAACTTCAAGCTCTACGTCGGGACGTGCGTTGGGCTCTACGTCGGGACGTGCGTTGGGCTCTACGTCGGGACGTGCGTTGGGCTCTACGTCGGGACGTGCGTTGGGCTCTACGTCGGGACGTGCGTTGGGCTCTACGTCGGGACGTGCGTTGGGCTCTACGTCAGGATTTAGCTTACTTTTAGCTCTACGTCGGGACATGCGTTGGGCTCTACGTCGGGACGTGCGTTGGGCTCTACGTCGGGATTTAGCTTACTTTCAGCTCTACGTTGGGACGTGCGTTGGCCTCTACGTCGGGATTTAGCTTACTTTCAGCTCTACGTCGGGACGTGCGTTGGGCTCTACGTCGGGACGTGCGTTGGGCTCTACGTCTGTTGTTAGCTAACTTTCAGCTCTACGTCGGGACGTGCGTTGGGCTCTACGTCTGTAGTTAGCTAACTTTCAGCTCTACGTCGGGACGTGCGTTGGGCTCTACGTCGGGACGTGCGTTGGGCTCTACGTCGGGACGTGCGTTGGGCTCTACGTCGGGATTTAACTTACTTTCAGCTCTACGTCGGGACGTGCGTTGGCGTCTATGTCGGGACGTGCGTTGGCGTCTATGTCGGGACGTGCGTTGTCCTCTATGTCGGGACGTGCGTTGGCCTCTAAGTCGGGACGTGCGTTGGCCTCTGCATCGGGACGTGCGTTGGCCTCTACATCGGGATTTAGCTTACTTTCAGCTCTACGTCGGGACGTGCGTTGGGCTCTACGTCGGGACGTGCGTTGGGCTCTACGTCGGGATTTAGCTTACTTTCAGCTCTACGTCGGGACGTGCGTTGGCCTCTACGTCGGGACGTGCGTTGGCCTCTACTTCGGGATTTATCTTACTTTCAGCTCTACGTCGGGACGTGCGTTGACCTCTACGTCGGGACGTGCGTTGGCCTCTACGTCGGGATTTAGCTTACTTTCAGCTCTACGTCGGGACGTGCGTTGGGCTCTACGTCGGGTTTTAGCTTACTTTCAGCTCTACGTCGGGACGTGCGTTGGGCTCTACGTCGGGACGTGCGTTGGGCTCTATGTCTGTAGTTAGCTAACTTTCTGTTCTACGTCGGGACGTGCGTTGGGCTCTATGTCTGTAGTTAGCTAACTTTCAGCTCTACGTCGGGACGTGCGTTGGGCGCTACGTCAGGACGTGCGTTGGGCTCTACGTCGGGACGTGCATTGGGCTCTACGTCGGGATTTAGCTTACTTTCAGCTCTACGTTGGGACGTGCGTTGGGCTCTACGTCGGGACGTGCTTTGGGCTCTTCGTCGGGACGTGCGTTGGCCTCTACGTCGGGACGTGCGTTGGCCTCTACGTCGGGATTTAGCTTACTTTCATCTCTACGTCGGGACGTGCGGTGGGCTCTACGTCGGGACGTGCGTTGGGCTCTACGTCTGTAGTTAGCTAACTTTCAGCTCTACGTCGGGATGTGCGTTGGGCTCTACGTTAGGACTTTCGTTGGGCTCTACGTTGGGACTTTCGTTGGGCTCTACGTCGGGACTTGCGTTGGGCTCTACGTCGGGACGTGCGTTGGGCTCTACATCTGTAGTTAGCTAACTTTCAGCTCTACGTCGGGACGTGCGTTGGGCTCTACGTCGGGACGTGCGTTGGGCTCTACGTCTGTAGTTAGCTAAGTTTCAGATCTACGTCGGGACGTGCGTTGGGCTCTACGTCGGGACGTGCGTTGGGCTCTACGTCGGGACGTGCGTTGGCCTCTACGTCGGGACGTGCGTTGGCCTCTACGTCGGGAAGTGCGTTGGCCTCTACGTCGGGATTTAGCTTACTTTCAGCTCTACGTCGGGACGTGCGTTGGCCTCTACGTCGGGACGTGCGTTGGCCTCTACGTCGGGACGTGCGTTGGCCTCTACGTCGGGACGTGCGTTGGCCTCTACGTCGGGATTTAACTTACTTTCAGCTCTAAGTCGGGACGTGCGTTGGGCGCTACGTCGGGATTTAACTTACTTTCAGCTCTAAGTCGGGACGTGCGTTGGGCGCTACGTTGGGACGTGCGTTGGGCGCTACGTTGGGACGTGCGTTGGGCTCTACGTCGGGACGTGCGTTGGGCTCTACGTCGGGATTTAACTTACTTTCAGCTCTACGTCGGGACGTGCGTTGGGCTCTACGTCGGGACGTGCGTTGGGCTCTACGTCGGGACGTGCGTTGGGCTCTACGTCTGTAGTTAGCTAACTTTCAGCTCTACGTCGGGACGTGCGTTGGGCTCTACGTCGGGACGCGCGTTGGGCTCTACGTCGGGACGCGCGTTGGGCTCTACGTCGGGACGCGCGTTGGGCTCTACGTCGGGACGCGCGTTGGGCTCTACGTCGGGATTTAGCTTACTTTCAGCTCTACGTCGGGACGTGCGTTGGCCTCTACGTCGGGACGTGCGTTGGCCTCTACTTCGGGATTTAGCTTACTTTCAGCTCTACGTCGGGACGTGCGTTGGCCTCTACGTCGGGACGTGCGTTGGCCTCTACTTCGGGATTTAGCTTACTTTCAGCTCTACGTCGGGACGTGCGTTGGCCTCTACGTCGGGACGTGCGTTGGCCTCTACGTCGGGATTTAGCTTACTTTCAGCTCTACGTCGGGACGTGCGTTGGGCTCTACGTCGGGTTTTAGCTTACTTTCAGCTCTACGTCGGGACGTGCGGTGGGCTCTATGTCTGTAGTTAGCTAACTTTCTGCTCTACGTCGGGACGTGCGTTGGGCTCTATGTCTGTAGTTAGCTAACTTCCAGCTCTACGTCGGGACGTGCGTTGGGCGCTACGTCGGGACGTGCGTTGGGCTCTACGTCGGGACGTGCGTTGGGCTCTACGTCGGGACGTGCGTTGGGCTCTACGTCGGGATTTAGCTTACTTTCAGCTCTACGTCGGGACGTGCGTTGGCCTCTACATCGGGACGTGCGTTGGCCTCTAGGTCGGGACGTGCGTTGGCCTCTACGTCGGGACGTGCGTTGGCCTCTGCGTCGGGATTTAGCTTACTTTCAGCTCTACTTCGGGACGTGCGTTGGGCGCTACGTCGGGACGTGCGTTGGGCGCTACGTCGGGATTTAGCTTACTTTCAGCTCTACGTCGGGACGTGCGTTGGCCTCTACGTCGGGACGTGCGTTGGCCTCTACGTCGGGACGTGCGTTGGCCTCTATATCGGGATTTAGCTTACTTTCAGCTCTACGTCGGGACGTGCGTTGGGCTCTACGTCGGGACGTGCGTTGGCCTCTACGTCGGGACGTGCGTTGGCCTCTACGTCGGGACGTGCGTTGGCCTCTACGTCGGGACGTGCGTTGGCCTCTACGTCGGGACGTGCGTTGGCCTCTACATCGGGATTTAGCTTACTTTCAGCTCTACGTCGGGACGTGCGTTGGGCTCTACGTCGGGACGTGCGTTGGGCTCTACGTCGGGACGTGCGTTGGGCTCTACGTCGGGACGCGCGTTGGGCTCTACGTCGGGATTTAGCTTACTTTCAGCTCTACGTCGGGACGTGCGTTGGCCTCTACGTCGGGATTTAGCTTACTTTCAGCTCTACGTCGGGACGTGCGTTGGGCTCTACGTCGGGACGTGCGTTGGGCTCTACGTCGGGACGTGCGTTGGGCTCTACGTCGGGACGTGCGTTGGGCTCTACATCTGTAGTTAGGTAACTTTTAGCTCTACGTCGGGACGTGCGTTGGGCTCTACGTCTGTAGTTAGCTAACTTTCAGCTCTACGTCGGGACGTGCGTTGGGCGCTACGTCGGGACGTGCGTTGGGCTCTACGTCGGGACGTGCGTTGGGCTCTACGTCGGGACGTGCGTTGGGCTCTACGTCGGGATTTAACTTACTTTCAGCTCTACGTCGGGACGTGCGTTGGCCTCTACGTCGGGACGTGCGTTGGCCTCTACTTCGGGATTTAGCTTACTTTCAGCTCTACGTCGGGACGTGCGTTGGCCTCTACGTCGGGACGTGCGTTGGCCTCTACGTCGGGATTTAGCTTACTTTCAGCTCCACGTCGGGACGTGCGTTGGGCTCTATGTCGGGTTTTAGCTTACTTTCAGCTCTACGTCGGGACGTGCGTTGGGCTCTACGTCGGGACGTGCGTTGGGCTCTACGTCGGGATTTAGCTTACTTTCAGCTCTACGTTGGGACGTGCGTTGGCCTCTACGTCGGGATTTAGCTTACTTTCAGCTCTACGTCGGGACGTGCGTTGGGCTCTACTTCGGGACGTGCGTTGGGCTCTACGTCGGGACGTGCGTTGGGCTCTACGTCGGGACGTGCGTTGGACTCTACGTCGGGACGTGCTTTGGGCTCTACATCTGTAGTTAGGTAACTTTTAGCTCTACGTCGGGACGTGCGTTGGGCTCTACGTCTGTAGTTAGCTAACTTTCAGCTCTACGTCGGGACGTGCGTTGGGCGCTACGTCGGGACGTGCGTTGGGCTCTACGTCGGGACGTGCGTTGGGCTCTACGTCGGGACGTGCGTTGGGCTCTACGTCGGGATTTAACTTACTTTCAGCTCTACGTCGGGACGTGCGTTGGCCTCTACGTCGGGACGTGCGTTGGCCTCTACGTCGGGACGTGCGTTGGCCTCTACGTCGGGACGTGCGTTGGCCTCTACGTCGGGATTTAGCTTACTTTCAGGTCTACGTCGGGACGTGCGTTGGACTCTACGTCGGGACGTGCGTTGGGCTCTGCGTCGGGATTTAGCTTACTTTCAGCTCTACGTCGGGACGTGCGTTGGCCTCTACGTCGGGACGTGCGTTGGCCTCTACTTCGGGATTTAGCTTACTTTCAGCTCTACGTCGGGACGTGCGTTGGCCTCTACGTCGGGATTTAGCTTACTTTCAGCTCTACGTCGGGACGTGCGTTGGGCTCTACGTCGGGTTTTAGCTTACTTTCAGCTCTACGTCGGGACGTGCGTTGGGCTCTACGTCGGGTTTTAGCTTACTTTCAGCTCTACGTCGGGACGTGCGTTGGGCTCTACGTCGGGACGTGCGTTGGGCTCTATGTCTGTAGTTAGCTAACTTTCTGCTCTACGTCGGGACGTGCGTTGGGCTCTATGTCTGTAGTTAGCTAACTTCCAGCTCTACGTCGGGACGTGCGTTGGGCGCTACGTCGGGACGTGCGTTGGGCGCTACGTCGGGACGTGCGTTGGGCTCTACGTCGGGATTTAGCTTACTTTCAGCTCTACGTCGGGACGTGCGTTGGCCTCTACGTCGGGACGTGCGTTGGCCTCTACGTCGGGACGTGCGTTGGCCTCTGCGTCGGGATTTAGCTTACTTTCAGCTCTACTTCGGGACGTGCATTGGGCTCTACGTCGGGACGTGCGGTGGGCTCTACTTCGGGACGTGCGTTGGGCGCCACGTCGGGACGTGCGTTGGGCGCTACGTCGGGATTTAGCTTACTTTCAGCTCTACGTCGGGACGTGCATTGGGCTCTACGTCGGGACGTGCGGTGGGCTCTACTTCGGGACGTGCGTTGGGCTCTACGTCGGGACGTGCGTTGGGCTCTACGTCGGGATTTAGCTTACTTTCAGCTCTACGTCGGGACGTGCGTTGGCCTCTACGTCGGGACGTGCGTTGGCCTCTACGTCGGGATTTAGCTTACTTTCAGCTCTACGTCGGGACGTGCGTTGGCCTCTACGTCGGGACGTGCGTTGGCCTCTACGTCGGGATTTAGCTTACTTTCAGCTCTACGTCGGGACGTGTGTTGGGCTCTACGTCGGGATTTAGCTTACTTTTAGCTCTACGTCGGGACGTGCGTTGGGCTCTACGTCGGGACGTGCGTTGGGCTCTACGTCTGTAGTTAGCTAACTTTCAGCTCTACGTCGGGACGTGCGTTGGGCTCTACGTCGGGACGTGCGTTGGGCTCTACGTCGGGACGCGCGTTGGGCTCTACGTCGGGATTTAGCTTACTTTCAGCTCTACGTCGGGACGTGCGTTGGCCTCTACGTCGGGACGTGCGTTGGCCTCTACGTCGGGACGTGCGTTGGCCTCTACGTCGGGACGTGCGTTGGCCTCTGCGTCGGGATTTAGCTTACTTTCAGCTCTACTTCGGGACGTGCATTGGGCTCTACGTCGGGACGTGCGGTGGGCTCTACTTCGGGACGTGTGTTGGGCGCCACGTCGGGACGTGCGTTGGGCGCTACGTCGGGATTTAGCTTACTTTCAGCTCTACGTCGGGACGTGCATTGGGCTCTACGTCGGGACGTGCGGTGGGCTCTACTTCGGGACGTGCGTTGGGCTCTACGTCGGGACGTGCGTTGGGCTCTACGTCGGGATTTAGCTTACTTTCAGCTCTACGTCGGGACGTGCGTTGGCCTCTACGTCGGGACGTGCGTTGGCCTCTACGTCGGGATTTAGCTTACTTTCAGCTCTACGTCGGGACGTGCGTTGGCCTCTACGTCGGGACGTGCGTTGGCCTCTACGTCGGGATTTAGCTTACTTTCAGCTCTACGTCGGGACGTGTGTTGGGCTCTACGTCGGGATTTAGCTTACTTTTAGCTCTACGTCGGGACGTGCGTTGGGCTCTACGTCGGGACGTGCGTTGGGCTCTACGTCTGTAGTTAGCTAACTTTCAGCTCTACGTCGGGACGTGCGTTGGGCTCTACGTCGGGACGTGCGTTGGGCTCTACGTCGGGACGCGCGTTGGGCTCTACGTCGGGACGTGCGTTGGCCTCTACATCGGGACGTGCGTTGGCCTCTACGTCGGGACGTGCGTTGGCCTCTACGTCGGGATTTAACTTACTTTCAGCTCTAAGTCGGGACGTGCGTTGGGCGCTACGTTGGGACGTGCGTTGGGCTCTACGTCGGGACGTGCGTTGGGCTCTACGTCGGGATTTAACTTACTTTCAGCTCTACGTCGGGACGTGCGTTGGCCTCTACGTCGGGACGTGCGTTGGCCTCTATATCGGGATTTAGCTTACTTTCAGCTCTACGTCGGGACATGCGTTGGGCTCTACGTCGGGACGTGCGTTGGGCTCTACGTCGGGACGTGCGTTGGCCTCTAAGTCGGGACGTGCGTTGGCCTCTACGTCGGGACGTGCGTTGGCCTCTACGTCGGGACGTGCGTTGGCCTCTACATCGGGATTTAGCTTACTTTCAGCTCTACGTCGGGACGTGCGTTGGGCTCTACGTCGGGACGTGCGTTGGGCTCTACGTCGGGACGTGCGTTGGGCTCTACGTCGGGACGTGCGTTGGGCTCTACGTCGGGATTTAGCTTACTTTCAGCTCTACGTTGGGACGTGCGTTGGCCTCTACGTCGGGATTTAGCTTACTTTCAGCTCTACGTCGGGACGTGCGTTGGGCTCTACGTCGGGACGTGCGTTGGGCTCTACGTCGGGACGTGCGTTGGGCTCTACGTCGGGACGTGCGTTGGGCTCTACATCTGTAGTTAGGTAACTTTTAGCTCTACGTCGGGACGTGCGTTGGGCTCTACGTCTGTAGTTAGCTAACTTTCAGCTCTACGTCGGGACGTGCGTTGGGCGCTACGTCGGGACGTGCGTTGGGCGCTACGTCGGGACGTGCGTTGGGCTCTACGTCGGGACGTGCGTTGGGCTCTACGTCGGGACGTGCGTTGGGCTCTACGTCGGGATTTAACTTACTTTCAGCTCTACGTCGGGACGTGCGTTGGCCTCTACGTCGGGACGTGCGTTGGCCTCTACGTCGGGACGTGCGTTGGCCTCTCCTTCGGGATTTAGCTTACTTTCAGCTCTACGTCGGGACGTGCGTTGGCCTCTACGTCGGGACGTGCGTTGGCCTCTACGTCGGGATTTAGCTTACTTTCAGCTCCACGTCGGGACGTGCGTTGGGCTCTATGTCGGGTTTTAGCTTACTTTCAGCTCTACGTCGGGACGTGCGTTGGGCTCTACGTCGGGACGTGCGTTGGGCTCTACGTCGGGATTTAGCTTACTTTCAGCTCTACGTTGGGACGTGCGTTGGCCTCTACGTCGGGATTTAGCTTACTTTCAGCTCTACGTCGGGACGTGCGTTGGGCTCTACGTCGGGACGTGCGTTGGGCTCTACGTCGGGACGTGCGTTGGGCTCTACGTCGGGACGTGCTTTGGGCTCTACATCTGTAGTTATGTAACTTTTAGCTCTACGTCGGGACGTGCGTTGGGCTCTACGTCTGTAGTTAGCTAACTTTCAGCTCTACGTCGGGACGTGCGTTGGGCGCTACGTCGGGACGTGCGTTGGGCTCTACGTCGGGACGTGCGTTGGGCTCTACGTCGGGACGTGCGTTGGGCTCTACGTCGGGATTTAACTTACTTTCAGCTCTACGTCGGGACGTGCGTTGGCCTCTACGTCGGGACGTGCGTTGGCCTCTACGTCGGGACGTGCGTTGGCCTCTAAGTCGGGACGTGCGTTGGCCTCTACGTCGGGACGTGCGTTGGCCTCTACGTCGGGATTTAGCTTACTTTCAGGTCTACGTCGGGACGTGCGTTGGACTCTACGTCGGGACGTGCGTTGGGCTCTGCGTCGGGATTTAGCTTACTTTCAGCTCTACGTCGGGACGTGCGTTGGCCTCTACGTCGGGACGTGCGTTGGCCTCTACTTCGGGATTTAGCTTACTTTCAGCTCTACGTCGGGACGTGCGTTGGCCTCTACGTCGGGATTTAGCTAACTTTCAGCTCTACGTCGGGACGTGCGTTGGGCTCTACGTCGGGTTTTAGCTTACTTTCAGCTCTACGTCGGGACGTGCGTTGGGCTCTACGTCGGGTTTTAGCTTACTTTCAGCTCTACGTCGGGACGTGCGTTGGGCTCTACGTCGGGACGTGCGTTGGGCTCTACGTCGGGATTTAGCTTACTTTCAGCTCTACGTCGGGACGTGCGTTGGGCTCTATGTCTGTAGTTAGCTAACTTCCAGCTCTACGTCGGGACGTGCGTTGGGCGCTACGTCGGGACGTGCGTTGGGCGCTACGTCGGGACGTGCGTTGGGCTCTACGTCGGGATTTAGCTTACTTTCAGCTCTACGTCGGGACGTGCGTTGGCCTCTACATCGGGACGTGCGTTGGCCTCTACGTCGGGACGTGCGTTGGCCTCTACGTCGGGACGTGCGTTGGCCTCTGCGTCGGGATTTAGCTTACTTTCAGCTCTACTTCGGGACGTGCATTGGGCTCTACGTCGGGACGTGCGGTGGGCTCTACTTCGGGACGTGTGTTGGGCGCCACGTCGGGACGTGCGTTGGGCGCTACGTCGGGATTTAGCTTACTTTCAGCTCTACGTCGGGACGTACATTGGGCTCTACGTCGGGACGTGCGGTGGGCTCTACTTCGGGACGTGCGTTGGGCTCTACGTCGGGACGTGCGTTGGGCTCTACGTCGGGATTTAGCTTACTTTCAGCTCTACGTCGGGACGTGCGTTGGCCTCTACGTCGGGACGTGCGTTGGCCTCTACGTCGGGATTTAGCTTACTTTCAGCTCTACGTCGGGACGTGCGTTGGCCTCTACGTCGGGACGTGCGTTGGCCTCTACGTCGGGATTTAGCTTACTTTCAGCTCTACGTCGGGACGTGTGTTGGGCTCTACGTCGGGATTTAGCTTACTTTTAGCTCTACGTCGGGACGTGCGTTGGGCTCTACGTCGGGACGTGCGTTGGGCTCTACGTCTGTAGTTAGCTAACTTTCAGCTCTACGTCGGGACGTGCGTTGGGCTCTACGTCGGGACGTGCGTTGGGCTCTACGTCGGGACGCGCGTTGGGCTCTACGTCGGGACGCGCGTTGGGCTCTACGTCGGGACGTGCGTTGGCCTCTACATCGGGACGTGCGTTGGCCTCTACGTCGGGACGTGCGTTGGCCTCTACGTCGGGATTTAACTTACTTTCAGCTCTAAGTCGGGACGTGCGTTGGGCGCTACGTTGGGACGTGCGTTGGGCTCTACGTCGGGACGTGCGTTGGGCTCTACGTCGGGATTTAACTTACTTTCAGCTCTACGTCGGGACGTGCGTTGGCCTCTACGTCGGGACGTGCGTTGGCCTCTATATCGGGATTTAGCTTACTTTCAGCTCTACGTCGGGACGTGCGTTGGCCTCTACGTCGGGACGTGCGTTGGCCTCTACGTCGGGATTTAGCTTACTTTCAGTTCTACGTCGGGACGTGCGTTGGGCTCTACGTCGGGTTTTAGCTTACTTTCAGCTCTACGTCGGGACGTGCGTTGGGCTCTACGTCGGGTTTTAGCTTACTTTCAGCTCTACGTCGGGACGTGCGTTGGGCTCTACGTCGGGACGTGCGTTGGGCTCTACGTCGGGACGTGCGTTGGGCTCTACGTCGGGATTTAGCTTACTTTCAGCTCTACGTCGGGACGTGCGTTGGGCTCTATGTCTGTAGTTAGCTAACTTTCAGCTCTACGTCGGGACGTGCGTTGGGCGCTACGTCGGGACGTGCGTTGGGCTCTACGTCGGGACGTGCGTTGGGCTCTACGTCGGGATTTAGCTTACTTTCAGCTCTACGTCGGGACGTGCGTTGGCCTCTACGTCGTAACGTGCGTTGGCCTCTACGTCGGGACGTGCGTTGGCCTCTACGTCGGGACGTGCGTTGGCGTCTGCGTCGGGATTTAGCTTAATTTCAGCTCTACGTCGGGACGTGCGTTCGGCGCTACGTCGGGACGTGCGTTGGGCGCTACGTCGGGATTTAGCTTACTTTCAGCTCTACGTCGGGACGTGCATTGGGCTCTACGTCGGGACGTGCGTTGGCCTCTACGTCGGGACGTGCGTTGGGCTCTACATCGGGACGTGCGTTGGGCTCTACGTCGGGATTTAACTTACTTTCAGCTCTACGTCGGGACGTGCGTTGGCCTCTACGTCGGGACGTGCGTTGACCTCTACGTCGGGACGTGCGTTGGCCTCTACGTCGGGATTTAGCTTACTTTCAGCTCTATGTCGGGACGTGCGTTGGCCTCTACGTCGGGACGTGCGTTGTCCTCTACGTCGGGATTTAGCTTACTTTCAGCTCTACGTCGGGACGTGTGTTGGGCTCTACGTCGGGATTTAGCTTACTTTCAGCTGTACGTCGGGACGTGCGTTGGGCTCTACGTCGGGACGTGCGTTGGGCTCTACGTCGGGACGTGCGTTGGCCTCTACGTCGGGATTTAGCTTACTTTCAGCTCTACGTCGGGACGTGCGTTGGCCTCTACGTCGGGACGTGCGTTGTCCTCTACGTCGGGATTTAGCTTACTTTCAGCTCTACGTCGGGACGTGTGTTGGGCTCTACGTCGGGATTTAGCTTACTTTCAGCTGTACGTCGGGACGTGCGTTGGGCTCTACGTCGGGACGTGCGTTGGGCTCTACGTCGGGACGTGCGTTGGGCTCTACGTCGGGACGTGCGTTGGGCTCTACGTCTGTAGTTAGCTAACTTTCAGCTCTACGTCGGGACGTGCGTTGGGCTCTACGTCGGGACGTGCGTTGGCCTCTAATTCGGGACGTGCGTTGGCCTCTAAGTCGGGACGTGCGTTGGCCTCTACGTCGGGACGTGCGTTGGCCTCTACGTCGGGATTTAACTTACTTTCAGCTCTACGTCGGGACGTGCGTTGGGCGCTACGTCGGGACGTGCGCTGGGCTCTACGTCGGGACGTGCGTTGGGCTCTACGTCGGGACGTGCATTGGGCTCTACGTCGGGACGTGCGCTGGGCTCTACGTCTGTAGTTAGCTAACTTTCAGCTCTACGTCGGGACGTGCGTTTGGCGCTACGTCGGGACGTGCGTTTGGCTCTACGTCGGGACGTGCGTTGGGCTCTACGTCGGGATTTAGCTTACTTTCAGCTCTACGTCGGGACGTGCGTTGGCCTCTAGGTCGGGACGTGCGTTGGCCTCTAGGTCGGGACGTGCGTTGGCCTCTAGGTCGGGACGTGCGTTGGCCTCTACGTCGGGACGTGCGTTGACCTCTACGTCGGGATTTAGCTTACTTTCAGCTCTACGTCGGGACGTGTGTTGGGCTCTACTTCGGGATTTAGCTTACTTTCAGCTCTACGTCGGGACGTGCGTTGGGCGCTACGTCGGGACGTGCGTTGGGCGCTACGTCGGGACGTGCGTTGGGCGCTACGTCGGGATTTAGCTTAATTTCAGCTCTACGTCGGGACGTGCGTTGGCCTCTACGTCGGGACGTGCGTTGTCCTCTAAGTCGGGACGTGCGTTGGCCTCTAAGTCGGGACGTGCGTTGGCCTCTACGTCGGGATTTAACTTACTTTCAGCTCTACGTCGGGACGTGCGTTGGGCTCTACGTCGGGACGTGCGTTGGGCTCTACGTCGGGACGTGCGTTGGGCTCTACGTCGGGACGTGCGTTGGGCTCTACGTCGGGACGTGCGTTGGGCTCTACGTCTGTAGTTAGCTAACTTTCTGCTCTACGTCGGGATGTGCGTTGGGCTCTACGTCTGTAGTTAGCTAACTTTCAGCTCTACGTCGGGACGTGCGTTGGGCGCTACGTCGGGACGTGCGTTGGGCTCTACGTCGGGACGTGCGTTGGGCTCTACGTCGGGATTTAGCTTACTTTCAGCTTTACGTCGGGACGTGCGTTGGCCTCTACTTCGTGACGTGCGTTGGCCTGTACGTCGGGACGTGCGTTGGCCTCTACGTCGGGATTTAGCTTACTTTCAGCTCTACGTCGGGACGTGCGTTGGGCTCTACGTCGGGATTTAGCTTACTTTCAGCTCTACGTCGGGACGTGCGTTGGGCTCTACGTCGGGACGTGCGTTGGGCTCTACGTCGGGACGTGCGTTGGGCTCTACGTCGGGACGTGCGTTGGGCTCTACGTCTGTAGTTAGCTAACTTTCAGCTCTACGTCGGGACGCGCGTTGGGCTCTACGTCGGGACGCGCGTTGGGCTCTACGTCGGGACGCGCGTTGGGCTCTACGTCGGGACGTGCGTTGGGCTCTACGTCAGGATTTAGCTAACTTTCAGCTCTACGTCGGGACATGCGTTGGGCTCTACGTCGGGACGTGCGTTGGGCTCTACGTCGGGATTTAGCTTACTTTCAGCTCTACGTTGGGACGTGCGTTGGCCTCTACGTCGGGATTTAGCTAACTTTCAGCTCTACGTCGGGACGTGCGTTGGGCTCTACGTCGGGACGTGCGTTGGGCTCTACGTCTGTAGTTAGGTAACTTTCAGCTCTACGTCGGGAAGTGCGTTGGGCTCTACGTCTGTTGTTAGCTAACTTTCAGCTCTACGTCGGGACGTGCGTTGGGCTCTACGTCTGTAGTTAGCTAACTTTCAGCTCTACGTCGGGACGTGCGTTGGGCGCTACGTCGGGACGTGCGTTGGGCTCTACGTCGGGACGTGCGTTGGGCTCTACGTCGGGACGTGCGTTGGGCTCTACGTCGGGACGTGCGTTGGGCTCTACATCGGGATTTAACTTACTTTCAGCTCTACGTCGGGACGTGCGTTGGCCTCTGCGTCGGGACGTGCGTTGGCCTCTGCGTCGGGACGTGCGTTGGCCTCTAAGTCGGGACGTGCGTTGGCCTCTAAGTCGGGACGTGCGTTGGCCTCTAAGTCGGGACGTGCGTTGGCCTCTACGTCGGGACGTGCGTTGGCCTCTAAGTCGGGACGTGCGTTGGCCTCTACGTCGGGACGTGCCTTGGCCTCTTCATCGGGATTTAGCTTACTTTCAGCTCTACGTCGGGACGTGCGTTGGCCTCTACGTCGGGACGTGCGTTGGGCTCTACTTCGGGATTTAGCTTACTTTCAGCTCTACGTCGGGACGTGCGTTGGCCTGTACGTCTGGACGTGCGTTGGCCTCTACGTCGGGATTTAGCTTACTTTCAGCTCTACGTCGGGACGTGCGTTGGGCTCTACGTCGGGTTTTAGCTTACTTTCAGCTCTAGGTCGGGACTTGCGTTGGGCTCTAGGTCGGGACGTGCGTTGGGCTCTACGTCGGGACGTGCTTTGGGCTCTATGTCTGTAGTTAGCTAACTTTCTGCTCTACGTCGGGACGTGCGTTGGGCTCTATGTCTGTAGTTAGCTAACTTTCAGCTCTACGTCGGGACGTGCGTTGGGCGCTACGTCGGGACGTGCGTTGGGCTCTACGTCGGGACGTGCGTTGGGCTCTACGTCGGGATTTAGCTTACTTTCAGCTCTACGTCGGGACGTGCCTTGGCCTCTACGTCGGGACGTGCGTTGGCCTCTACGTCGGGACGTGCTTTGGGCTCTACGTCGCCACGTGCGTTGGCCTGTACGTCGGGACGTGCGTTGGCGTCTACGTCGGGATTTAGCTTACTTTCAGCTCTACGTCGGGACGTGCGTTGGGCTCTACGTCGGGACGTGCGTTGGGCTCTACGTCGGGACGTGCGTTGGGCTCTACGTCGGGACGTGCGTTGGGCTCTACGTCGGGACGTGCGTTGGGCTCTACGTCGGGACGCGCGTGGGGCTCTACGTCGGGGCGCGCGTTGGGCTCTACGTCGGTAGTTAGCTAACTTTCAGCTCTACGTCGGGACGCGCGTTGGGCTCTTCGTCTGTAGTTAGCTAACTTTCAGCTCTACGTCGGGACGTGCGTTGGGCTCTACGTCGGGATTTAGCTTACTTTCAGCTCTACGTCGGGACGTGCGTTGGGCTCTACGTCGGGACGTGCGTTGGGCTCTACGTCGGGATTTAGCTTACTTTCAGGTCTACGTCGGGACGTGCGTTGGGCGCTACGTCGGGACGTGCGTTGGGCTCTACGTCGGGACGTGCGTTGGGCTCTACGTCGGGACGTGCGTTGGGCTCTACGTCTGTAGTTAGCTAACTTTCAGCTCTACGTCGGGACGTGCGTTGGGCTCTACATCTGTAGTTAGCTAACTTTCAGCTCTACGTTGGGACGTGCGTTGGGCTCTACGTCGGGACGTGCGTTGGGCTCTACGTCGGGACGTGCGTTGGGCTCTACGTCGGGACATGCGTTGGGCTCTACGTCGGGACGTGCTTTGGGCTCTACGTCGGGATTTAGCTTACTTTCAGCTCTACGTCGGGACGTGCGTTGGGCTCTACGTCGGGACGTGCGTTGGGCTCTACGTCGGGACGTGCGTTGGCCTCTACGTCGGGACGTGCGTTGGCCTCTACGTCGGGATTTAGCTTACTTTCAGCTCTACGTCGGGACGTGCGTTGGGCGCTACGTCAGGACGTGCGTTGGGCGCTACTTCGGGACGTGCGTTGGGCGCTACGTCGGGATTTAGCTTACTTTCAGCTCTACGTCGGGACGTGCGTTGGGCTCTATGTCGGGACGTGCGTTGGGCTCTACGTCGGGACGTGCGTTGGCCTCTGCGTCGGGATTTAGCTTACTTTCAGCTCTAAGTCGGGACGTGCGTTGGGCGCTACGTCGGGACGTGCGTTGGGCGCTACGTCGGGATTTAGCTTACTTTGAGCTCTACGTCGGGACGTGCGGTGGGCTCTACGTCGGGACGTGCGGTGGGCTCTACGTCGGGACGTGCGTTGGGCTCTACGTCGGGATTTAGCTTACTTTCAGCTCTACGTCGGGACGTGCGTTGGCCTCTACGTCGGGACGTGCGTTGGCCTCTACGTCGGGATTTACCTTACTTTCAGCTCTACGTCGGGACGTGCGTTGGCCTCTACGTCGGGACGTGCGTTGGCCTCTACGTCGGGATTTAGCTTACTTTCAGCTCTACGTCGGGACGTGTGTTGGGCTCTACGTCGGGATTTAGCTTACTTTTAGCTCTACGTCGGGACGTGCGTTGGGCTCTACGTCTGTAGTTAGCTTACTTTCAGCTCTACGTCGGGACGTGCGTTGGGCTCTACGTCGGGACGTGCGTTGGGCTCTACGTCGGGATTTAGCTTACTTTCAGCTCTACGTCGGGACGTGCGTTGGCCTCTAAGTCGGGACGTGCGTTGGCCTCTACGTCGGGACGTGCGTTGGCCTCTGCGTCGGGATTTAGCTTACTTTCAGCTCTACGTCGGGACGTGCGTTGGGCGCTACGTCGGGACGTGCGTTGGGCGCTACGTCGGGACGTGCGTTGGGCGCTACGTCGGGATTTAGCTTACTTTGAGCTCTACGTCGGGACGTGCATTGGGCTCTACGTCGGGACGTGCGGTGGGCTCTACGTCGGGACGTGCGGTGGGCTCTACGTCGGGACGTGCGTTGGGCTCTACGTCGGGATTTAGCTTACTTTCAGCTCTACGTCGGGACGTGCGTTGGCCTCTACGTCGGGACGTGCGTTGGCCTCTACGTCGGGATTTAGCTTACTTTCAGCTCTACGTCGGGACGTGCGTTGGCCTCTACGTCGGGACGTGCGTTGGCCTCTACGTCGGGATTTAGCTTACTTTCAGCTCTACGTCGGGACGTGCGTTGGGCTCTACGTCGGGATTTAGCTTACTTTTAGCTCTACGTCGGGACGTGCGTTGGGCTCTACGTCGGGACGTGCGTTGGGCTCTACGTCGGGACGTGCGTTGGGCTCTACGTCGGGATTTAGCTTACTTTCAGCTCTACGTCGGGACGTGCGTTGGCCTCTAAGTCGGGACGTGCGTTGGCCTCTACGTCGGGACGTGCGTTGGCCTCTACGTCGGGATTTAACTTACTTTCAGCTCTACGTCGGGACGCGCGTTGGGCTCTACGTCGGGACGTGCGTTGGGCTCTACGTCGGGACGTGCGTTGGGCTCTACGTCGGGATTTAGCTTACTTTCAGGTCTACGTCGGGACGTGCGTTGGGCTCTACGTCGGGACGTGCGTTGGGCTCTACGTCTGTAGTTAGCTAACTTTCAGCTCTACGTCGGGACGTGCGTTGGGCTCTACGTCTGTAGTTAGCTAACTTTCAGCTCTACGTCGGGACGTGCGTTGGGCTCTACGTCTGTAGTTAGCTAACTTTCAGCTCTACGTCGGGACGTGCGTTGGGCTCTACGTCTGTAGTTAGCTAACTTTCAGCTCTACGTTGGGACGTGCGTTGGGCTCTACGTCGGGACGTGCGTAGGGCTCTACGTCGGGACGTGCGTTGGGCTCTACGTCGGGACGTGCGTTGGGCTCTACGTCGGGACGTGCTTTGGCCTCTACGTCGGGATTTAGCTTACTTTCAGCTCTACGTCGGGACGTGCGTTGGGCTCTACGTCGGGACGTGCGTTGGGCTCTACGTCGGGACGTGCGTTGGCCTCTACGTCGGGACGTGCGTTGGCCTCTACGTCGGGATTTAGCTTACTTTCAGCTCTACGTCGGGACGTGCGTTGGGCGCTACGTCGGGACGTGTGTTGGGCGCTACTTCGGGACGTGCGTTGGGCGCTACGTCGGGATTTAGCTTACTTTCAGCTCTACGTCGGGACGTGCGTTGGGCTCTATGTCGGGACGTGCGTTGGGCTCTACGTCGGGACGTGCGTTGGGCTCTACGTCGGGATTTAGCTTACTTTCAGCTCTACGTCGGGACGTGCGTTGGGCTCTATGTCGGGACGTGCGTTGGGCTCTACGTCGGGACGTGCGTTGGCCTCTGCGTCGGGATTTAGCTTACTTTCAGCTCTAAGTCGGGACGTGCGTTGGGCGCTACGTCGGGACGTGCGTTGGGCGCTACGTCGGGATTTAGCTTACTTTGAGCTCTACGTCGGGACGTGCGGTGGGCTCTACGTCGGGACGTGCGGTGGGCTCTACGTCGGGACGTGCGTTGGGCTCTACGTCGGGATTTAGCTTACTTTCAGCTCTACGTCGGGACGTGCGTTGGCCTCTACGTCGGGACGTGCGTTGGCCTCTACGTCGGGATTTACCTTACTTTCAGCTCTACGTCGGGACGTGCGTTGGCCTCTACGTCGGGACGTGCGTTGGCCTCTACGTCGGGATTTAGCTTACTTTCAGCTCTACGTCGGGACGTGTGTTGGGCTCTACGTCGGGATTTAGCTTACTTTTAGCTCTACGTCGGGACGTGCGTTGGGCTCTACGTCTGTAGTTAGCTTACTTTCAGCTCTACGTCGGGACGTGCGTTGGGCTCTACGTCGGGACGTGCGTTGGGCTCTACGTCGGGATTTAGCTTACTTTCAGCTCT
The DNA here is from genome assembly GCF_034619465.1 of Leptosomus discolor. Lineage (NCBI taxonomy): Eukaryota > Metazoa > Chordata > Aves > Leptosomiformes > Leptosomidae > Leptosomus > Leptosomus discolor. Next base: position 1,772,566 of record NW_028237819.1, read on the forward strand.
ACGTCGGGACGTGCGTTGGCCTCTAAGTCGGGACGTGCGTTGGCCTCTACGTCGGGACGTGCGTTGGCCTCTGCGTCGGGATTTAGCTTACTTTCAGCTCTACGTCGGGACGTGCGTTGGGCGCTACGTCGGGACGTGCGTTGGGCGCTACGTCGGGACGTGCGTTGGGCGCTACGTCGGGATTTAGCTTACTTTGAGCTCTACGTCGGGACGTGCATTGGGCTCTACGTCGGGACGTGCGGTGGGCTCTACGTCGGGACGTGCGGTGGGCTCTACGTCGGGACGTGCGTTGGGCTCTACGTCGGGATTTAGCTTACTTTCAGCTCTACGTCGGGACGTGCGTTGGCCTCTACGTCGGGACGTGCGTTGGCCTCTACGTCGGGATTTAGCTTACTTTCAGCTCTACGTCGGGACGTGCGTTGGCCTCTACGTCGGGACGTGCGTTGGCCTCTACGTCGGGATTTAGCTTACTTTCAGCTCTACGTCGGGACGTGCGTTGGGCTCTACGTCGGGATTTAGCTTACTTTTAGCTCTACGTCGGGACGTGCGTTGGGCTCTACGTCGGGACGTGCGTTGGGCTCTACGTCGGGACGTGCGTTGGGCTCTACGTCGGGATTTAGCTTACTTTCAGCTCTACGTCGGGACGTGCGTTGGCCTCTAAGTCGGGACGTGCGTTGGCCTCTACGTCGGGACGTGCGTTGGCCTCTACGTCGGGATTTAACTTACTTTCAGCTCTACGTCGGGACGCGCGTTGGGCTCTACGTCGGGACGTGCGTTGGGCTCTACGTCGGGACGTGCGTTGGGCTCTACGTCGGGATTTAGCTTACTTTCAGGTCTACGTCGGGACGTGCGTTGGGCTCTACGTCGGGACGTGCGTTGGGCTCTACGTCTGTAGTTAGCTAACTTTCAGCTCTACGTCGGGACGTGCGTTGGGCTCTACGTCTGTAGTTAGCTAACTTTCAGCTCTACGTCGGGACGTGCGTTGGGCTCTACGTCTGTAGTTAGCTAACTTTCAGCTCTACGTCGGGACGTGCGTTGGGCTCTACGTCTGTAGTTAGCTAACTTTCAGCTCTACGTTGGGACGTGCGTTGGGCTCTACGTCGGGACGTGCGTAGGGCTCTACGTCGGGACGTGCGTTGGGCTCTACGTCGGGACGTGCGTTGGGCTCTACGTCGGGACGTGCTTTGGCCTCTACGTCGGGATTTAGCTTACTTTCAGCTCTACGTCGGGACGTGCGTTGGGCTCTACGTCGGGACGTGCGTTGGGCTCTACGTCGGGACGTGCGTTGGCCTCTACGTCGGGACGTGCGTTGGCCTCTACGTCGGGATTTAGCTTACTTTCAGCTCTACGTCGGGACGTGCGTTGGGCGCTACGTCGGGACGTGTGTTGGGCGCTACTTCGGGACGTGCGTTGGGCGCTACGTCGGGATTTAGCTTACTTTCAGCTCTACGTCGGGACGTGCGTTGGGCTCTATGTCGGGACGTGCGTTGGGCTCTACGTCGGGACGTGCGTTGGGCTCTACGTCGGGATTTAGCTTACTTTCAGCTCTACGTCGGGACGTGCGTTGGCCTCTATGTCGGGACGTGCGTTGGCCTCTACGTCGGGACGTGCGTTGGCCTCTGCGTCGGGATTTATCTTACTTTCAGCTCTACGTCTGGACGTGCGTTGGGCGCTACATCGGGACGTGCATTGGGCGCTACGTCGGGATTTAGCTTACTTTGAGCTCTACGTCGGGACGTGCGGTGGGCTCTTCGTCGGGACGTGCGGTGGGCTCTACGTCGGGACGTGCGTTGGGCTCTACGTCGGGATTTAGCTTACTTTCAGCTCTACGTCGGGACGTGCGTTGGCCTCTACGTCGGGATGTGCGTTGGCCTCTACGTCGGGATTCAGCTTACTTTCAGCTCTACGTCGGGACGTGCGTTGGCCTCTACGTCGGGACGTGCGTTGGCCTCTACGTCGGGATTTAGCTTACTTTCAGCTCTACGTCGGGACGTGTGTTGGGCTCTACGTCGGGATTTAGCTTACTTTTAGCTCTACGTCGGGACGTGCGTTGGGCTCTACGTCTGTAGTTAGCTTACTTTCAGCTCTACGTCGGGACGTGCGTTGGGCTCTACGTCGGGACGTGCGTTGGGCTCTACGTCGGGACGTGCGTTGGGCTCTACGTCGGGACGTGCGTTGGGCTCTACGTCGGGATTTAGCTTACTTTCAGCTCTACGTCGGGACGTGCGTTGGCCTCTAAGTCGGGACGTGCGTTGGCCTCTAAGTCGGGACGTGCGTTGGCCTCTAAGTCGGGACGTGCGTTGGCCTCTAAGTCGGGACGTGCGTTGGCCTCTACGTCGGGACGTGCATTGGCCTCTGCGTCGGGATTTAGCTTACTTTCAGCTCTACGTCGGGACGTGCGTTGGGCGCTACGTCGGGACGTGCGTTGGGCGCTACGTCGGGATTTAGCTTACTTTGAGCTCTACGTCGGGACGTGCGGTGGGCTCTACGTCGGGACGTGCGGTGGGCTCTACGTCGGGACGTGCGGTGGGCTCTACGTCGGGACGTGCGTTGGGCTCTACGTCGGGATTTAGCTTACTTTCAGCTCTACGTCGGGACGTGCGTTGGCCTCTACGTCGGGACGTGCGTTGGCCTCTACGTCGGGATTTAGCTTACTTTCAGCTCTACGTCGGGACGTGCGTTGGCCTCTACGTCGGGACGTGCGTTGGCCTCTACGTCGGGACGTGCGTTGGCCTCTACGTCGGGATTTAGCTTACTTTCAGCTCTACGTCGGGACGTGTGTTGGGCTCTAAGTCGGGATTTAGCTTACTTTTAGCTCTACGTCGGGACGTGCGTTGGGCTCTACGTCGGGACGTGCGTTGGGCTCTACGTCTGTAGTTAGCTTACTTTCAGCTCTACGTTGGGACGTGCGTTGGGCTCTACGTCGGGACGTGCGTTGGGCTCTACGTCGGGACGTGCGTTGGGCTCTACGTCGGGACGTGCGTTGGGCTCTACGTCGGGATTTAGCTTACTTTCAGCTCTACGTCGGGACGTGCGTTGGCCTCTAAGTCGGGACGTGCGTTGGCCTCTACGTCGGGATTTAACTTACTTTCAGCTCTACGTCGGGACGTGCGTTGGGTGCTACGTCGGGACGTGCGTTGGGCTCTACGTCGGGACGTGCGTTGGGCTCTACGTCGGGATTTAGCTTACTTTCAGCTCTACGTCGGGACGTGCGTTGGGCTCTACGTCGGGACGTGCGTTGGGCTCTACGTCGGGATTTAGCTTACTTTCAGGTCTACGTTGGGACGTGCGTTGGGCTCTACGTCGGGACGTGCGTTGGGCTCTACGTCGGGACGTGCGTTGGGCTCTACGTCGGGACGTGCGTTGGGCTCTACGTCGGGATTTAGCTTACTTTCAGCTCTACGTCGGGACGTGCGTTGGGCTCTACGTCTGTAGTTAGCTAACTTTCAGCTCTACGTCGGGACGTGCGTTGGGCTCTACATCTGTAGTTAGCTAACTTTCAGCTCTACGTTGGGACGTGCGTTGGGCTCTACGTCGGGACGTGCGTTGGGCTCTACGTCGGGACGTGCGTTGGGCTCTACGTCGGGACGTGCTTTGGGCTCTACGTCGGGATTTAGCTTACTTTCAGCTCTACGTCGGGACGTGCGTTGGGCTCTACGTCGGGACGTGCGTTGGGCTCTACGTCGGGACGTGCGTTGGCCTCTACGTCGGGACGTGTGTTGGCCTCTACGTCGGGATTTAGCTTACTTTCAGCTCTACGTCGGGACGTGCGTTGGGCGCTACGTCGGGACGTGTGTTGGGCGCTACTTCGGGACGTGCGTTGGGCGCTACGTCGGGATTTAGCTTACTTTCAGCTCTACGTCGGGACGTGCGTTGGGCTCTATGTCGGGACGTGCGTTGGGCTCTACGTCGGGACGTGCGTTGGGCTCTACGTCGGGATTTAGCTTACTTTCAGCTCTACGTCGGGACGTGCGTTGGCCTCTATGTCGGGACGTGCGTTGGCCTCTACGTCGGGACGTGCGTTGGGCTCTGCGTCGGGATTTAGCTTACTTTCAGCTCTACGTCGGGACGTGCGTTGGGCGCTACGTCGGGACGTGCATTGGGCGCTACGTCGGGATTTAGCTTACTTTGAGCTCTACGTCGGGACGTGCGGTGGGCTCTACGTCGGGACGTGCGGTGGGCTCTACGTCGGGACGTGCGTTGGGCTCTACGTCGGGATTTAGCTTACTTTCAGCTCTACGTCGGGACGTGCGTTGGCCTCTACGTCGGGACGTGCGTTGGCCTCTACGTCGGGATTTAGCTTACTTTCAGCTCTACGTCGGGACGTGCGTTGGCCTCTACGTCGGGACGTGCGTTGGCCTCTACGTCGGGATTTAGCTTACTTTCAGCTCTACGTCGGGACGTGTGTTGGGCTCTACGTCGGGATTTAGCTTACTTTTAGCTCTACGTCGGGACGTGCGTTGGGCTCTACGTCTGTAGTTAGCTTACTTTCAGCTCTACGTCGGGACGTGCGTTGGGCTCTACGTCGGGACGTGCGTTGGGCTCTACGTCGGGACGTGCGTTGGGCTCTACGTCAGGATTTAGCTTACTTTCAGCTCTACGTCGGGACGTGCGTTGGGCTCTACGTCGGGACGTGCGTTGGGCTCTACGTCGGGACGTGCGTTGGCCTCTACGTCGGGACGTGCGTTGGCCTCTACGTCGGGATTTAGCTTACTTTCAGCTCTACGTCGGGACGTGCGTTGGGCGCTACGTCGGGACGTGTGTTGGGCGCTACTTCGGGACGTGCGTTGGGCGCTACGTCGGGATTTAGCTTACTTTCAGCTCTACGTCGGGACGTGCGTTGGGCTCTATGTCGGGACGTGCGTTGGGCTCTACGTCGGGACGTGCGTTGGGCTCTACGTCGGGATTTAGCTTACTTTCAGCTCTACGTCGGGACGTGCGTTGGCCTCTATGTCGGGACGTGCGTTGGCCTCTACGTCGGGACGTGCGTTGGCCTCTGCGTCGGGATTTATCTTACTTTCAGCTCTACGTCGGGACGTGCGTTGGGCGCTACGTCGGGACGTGCGTTGGGCGCTACGTCGGGATTTAGCTTACTTTGAGCTCTACGTCGGGACGTGCGGTGGGCTCTACGTCGGGACGTGCGGTGGGCTCTACGTCGGGACGTGCGTTGGGCTCTACGTCGGGATTTAGCTTACTTTCAGCTCTACGTCGGGACGTGCGTTGGCCTCTACGTCGGGATGTGCGTTGGCCTCTACGTCGGGATTTAGCTTACTTTCAGCTCTACGTCGGGACGTGCGTTGGCCTCTACGTCGGGACGTGCGTTGGCCTCTACGTCGGGATTTAGCTTACTTTCAGCTCTACGTCGGGACGTGTGTTGGGCTCTACGTCGGGATTTAGCTTACTTTTAGCTCTACGTCGGGACGTGCGTTGGGCTCTACGTCTGTAGTTAGCTTACTTTCAGCTCTACGTCGGGACGTGCGTTGGGCTCTACGTCGGGACGTGCGTTGGGCTCTACGTCGGGACGTGCGTTGGGCTCTACGTCGGGACGTGCGTTGGGCTCTACGTCGGGATTTAGCTTACTTTCAGCTCTACGTCGGGACGTGCGGTGGCCTCTAAGTCGGGACGTGCGTTGGCCTCTAAGTCGGGACGTGCGTTGGCCTCTACGTCGGGACGTGCGTTGGCCTCTGCGTCGGGATTTAGCTTACTTTCAGCTCTACGTCGGGACGTGCGTTGGGCGCTACGTCGGGACGTGCGTTGGGCGCTACGTCGGGACGTGCGTTGGGCGCTACGTCGGGATTTAGCTTACTTTGAGCTCTACGTCGGGACGTGCATTGGGCTCTACGTCGGGACGTGCGGTGGGCTCTACGTCGGGACGTGCGGTGGGCTCTACGTCTGTAGTTAGCTAACTTTCAGCTCTACGTCGGGACGTGCGTTGGGCTCTACGTCTGTAGTTAGCTAACTTTCAGCTCTACGTCGGGACGTGCGTTGGGCTCTACGTCGGGATTTAGCTTACTTTCAGCTCTACGTCGGGACGTGCGTTGGCCTCTACGTCGGGACGTGCGTTGGCCTCTACGTCGGGATTTAGCTTACTTTCAGCTCTACGTCGGGACGTGCGTTGGGCTCTACGTCGGGATTTAGCTTACTTTTAGCTCTACGTCGGGACGTGCGTTGGCCTCTAAGTCGGGACGTGCGTTGGCCTCTACGTCGGGACGTGCGTTGGCCTCTACGTCGGGATTTAACTTACTTTCAGCTCTACGTCGGGACGTGCGTTGGGCTCTACGTCGGGACGTGCGTTGGGCTCTACGTCGGGACGTGCGTTGGGCTCTACGTCGGGATTTAGCTTACTTTCAGGTCTACGTCGGGACGTGCGTTGGGCTCTACGTCGGGACGTGCGTTGGGCTCTACGTCGGGACGTGCGTTGGGCTCTACGTCTGTAGTTAGCTAACTTTCAGCTCTACGTCGGGACGTGCGTTGGGCTCTACGTCTGTAGTTAGCTAACTTTCAGCTCTACGTCGGGACGTGCGTTGGGCTCTACGTCTGTAGTTAGCTAACTTTCAGCTCTACGTTGGGACGTGCGTTGGGCTCTACGTCGGGACGTGCGTAGGGCTCTACGTCGGGACGTGCGTTGGGCTCTACGTCGGGACGTGCGTTGGGCTCTACGTCGGGACGTGCTTTGGCCTCTACGTCGGGATTTAGCTTACTTTCAGCTCTACGTCGGGACGTGCGTTGGGCTCTACGTCGGGACGTGCGTTGGGCTCTACGTCGGGATGTGCGTTGGCCTCTACGTCGGGACGTGCGTTGGCCTCTACGTCGGGATTTAGCTTACTTTCAGCTCTACGTCGGGACGTGCGTTGGGCGCTACGTCGAGACGTGTGTTGGGCGCTACTTCGGGACGTGCGTTGGGCGCTACGTCGGGATTTAGCTTACTTTCAGCTCTACGTCGGGACGTGCGTTGGGCTCTATGTCGGGACGTGCGTTGGGCTCTACGTCGGGACGTGCGTTGGGCTCTACGTCGGGATTTAGCTTACTTTCAGCTCTACGTCGGGACGTGCGTTGGCCTCTATGTCGGGACGTGCGTTGGCCTCTACGTCGGGACGTGCGTTGGCCTCTGCGTCGGGATTTATCTTACTTTCAGCTCTACGTCTGGACGTGCGTTGGGCGCTACATCGGGACGTGCATTGGGCGCTACGTCGGGATTTAGCTTACTTTGAGCTCTACGTCGGGACGTGCGGTGGGCTCTTCGTCGGGACGTGCGGTGGGCTCTACGTCGGGACGTGCGTTGGGCTCTACGTCGGGATTTAGCTTACTTTCAGCTCTACGTCGGGACGTGCGTTGGCCTCTACGTCGGGATGTGCGTTGGCCTCTACGTCGGGATTTAGCTTACTTTCAGCTCTACGTCGGGACGTGCGTTGGCCTCTACGTCGGGACGTGCGTTGGCCTCTACGTCGGGATTTAGCTTACTTTCAGCTCTACGTCGGGACGTGTGTTGGGCTCTACGTCGGGATTTAGCTTACTTTTAGCTCTACGTCGGGACGTGCGTTGGGCTCTACGTCTGTAGTTAGCTTACTTTCAGCTCTACGTCGGGACGTGCGTTGGGCTCTACGTCGGGACGTGCGTTGGGCTCTACGTCGGGACGTGCGTTGGGCTCTACGTCGGGACGTGCGTTGGGCTCTACGTCGGGATTTAGCTTACTTTCAGCTCTACGTCGGGACGTGCGTTGGCCTCTAAGTCGGGACGTGCGTTGGCCTCTAAGTCGGGACGTGCGTTGGCCTCTAAGTCGGGACGTGCGTTGGCCTCTACGTCGGGACGTGCATTGGCCTCTGCGTCGGGATTTAGCTTACTTTCAGCTCTACGTCGGGACGTGCGTTGGGCGCTACGTCGGGACGTGCGTTGGGCGCTACGTCGGGACGTGCGTTGGGCGCTACGTCGGGATTTAGCTTACTTTGAGCTCTACGTCGGGACGTGCGGTGGGCTCTACGTCGGGACGTGCGGTGGGCTCTACGTCGGGACGTGCGGTGGGCTCTACGTCGGGACGTGCGTTGGGCTCTACGTCGGGATTTAGCTTACTTTCAGCTCTACGTCGGGACGTGCGTTGGCCTCTACGTCGGGACGTGCGTTGGCCTCTACGTCGGGATTTAGCTTACTTTCAGCTCTACGTCGGGACGTGCGTTGGCCTCTACGTCGGGACGTGCGTTGGCCTCTACGTCGGGACGTGCGTTGGCCTCTACGTCGGGATTTAGCTTACTTTCAGCTCTACGTCGGGACGTGTGTTGGGCTCTAAGTCGGGATTTACCTTACTTTTAGCTCTACGTCGGGACGTGCGTTGGGCTCTACGTCGGGACGTGCGTTGGGCTCTACGTCTGTAGTTAGCTTACTTTCAGCTCTACGTTGGGACGTGCGTTGGGCTCTACGTCGGGACGTGCGTTGGGCTCTACGTCGGGACGTGCGTTGGGCTATACGTCGGGACGTGCGTTGGGCTCTACGTCGGGATTTAGCTTACTTTCAGCTCTACGTCGGGACGTGCGTTGGCCTCTAAGTCGGGACGTGCGTTGGCCTCTACGTCGGGATTTAACTTACTTTCAGCTCTACGTCGGGACGTGCGTTGGGTGCTACGTCGGGACGTGCGTTGGGCTCTACGTCGGGACGTGCGTTGGGCTCTACGTCGGGATTTAGCTTACTTTCAGCTCTACGTCGGGACGTGCGTTGGGCTCTACGTCGGGACGTGCGTTGGGCTCTACGTCGGGATTTAGCTTACTTTCAGGTCTACGTTGGGACGTGCGTTGGGCTCTACGTCGGGACGTGCGTTGGGCTCTACGTCGGGACGTGCGTTGGGCTCTACGTCGGGACGTGCGTTGGGTTCTACGTCTGTAGTTAGCTAACTTTCAGCTCTACGTCGGGACGTGCGTTGGGCTCTACGTCTGTAGTTAGCTAACTTTCAGCTCTACGTCGGGACGTGCGTTGGGCTCTACATCTGTAGTTAGCTAACTTTCAGCTCTACGTTGGGACGTGCGTTGGGCTCTACGTCGGGACGTGCGTTGGGCTCTACGTCGGGACGTGCGTTGGGCTCTACTTCGGGACGTGCTTTGGGCTCTACGTCGGGATTTAGCTTACTTTCAGCTCTACGTCGGGACGTGCGTTGGGCTCTACATCGGGACGTGCGTTGGGCTCTACGTCGGGACGTGCGTTGGCCTCTACGTCGGGACGTGTGTTGGCCTCTACGTCGGGATTTAGCTTACTTTCAGCTCTACGTCGGGACATGCGTTGGGCGCTACGTCGGGACGTGTGTTGGGCGCTACTTCGGGACGTGCGTTGGGCGCTACGTCGGGATTTAGCTTACTTTCAGCTCTACGTCGGGACGTGCGTTGGGCTCTATGTCGGGACGTGCGTTGGGCTCTACGTCGGGACGTGCGTTGGGCTCTACGTCGGGATTTAGCTTACTTTCAGCTCTACGTCGGGACGTGCGTTGGCCTCTATGTCGGGACGTGCGTTGGCCTCTACGTCGGGACGTGCGTTGGCCTCTGCGTCGGGATTTAGCTTACTTTCAGCTCTACGTCTGGACGTGCGTTGGGCGCTACATCGGGACGTGCATTGGGCGCTACGTCGGGATTTAGCTTACTTTGAGCTCTACGTCGGGACGTGCGGTGGGCTCTTCGTCGGGACGTGCGGTGGGCTCTACGTCGGGACGTGCGTTGGGCTCTACGTCGGGATTTAGCTTACTTTCAGCTCTACGTCGGGACGTGCGTTGGCCTCTACGTCGGGATGTGCGTTGGCCTCTACGTCGGGATTTAGCTTACTTTCAGCTCTACGTCGGGACGTGCGTTGGCCTCTACGTCGGGACGTGCGTTGGCCTCTACGTCGGGATTTAGCTTACTTTCAGCTCTACGTCGGGACGTGTGTTGGGCTCTACGTCGGGATTTAGCTTACTTTTAGCTCTACGTCGGGACGTGCGTTGGGCTCTACGTCTGTAGTTAGCTTACTTTCAGCTCTACGTCGGGACGTGCGTTGGGCTCTACGTCGGGACGTGCGTTGGGCTCTACGTCGGGACGTGCGTTGGGCTCTACGTCGGGACGTGCGTTGGGCTCTACGTCGGGATTTAGCTTACTTTCAGCTCTACGTCGGGACGTGCGTTGGCCTCTAAGTCGGGACGTGCGTTGGCCTCTAAGTCGGGACGTGCGTTGGCCTCTAAGTCGGGACGTGCGTTGGCCTCTACGTCGGGACGTGCATTGGCCTCTGCGTCGGGATTTAGCTTACTTTCAGCTCTACGTCGGGACGTGCGTTGGGCGCTACGTCGGGACGTGCGTTGGGCGCTACGTCGGGATTTAGCTTACTTTGAGCTCTACGTCGGGACGTGCGGTGGGCTCTACGTCGGGACGTGCGGTGGGCTCTACGTCGGGACGTGCGGTGGGCTCTACGTCGGGACGTGCGTTGGGCTCTACGTCGGGATTTAGCTTACTTTCAGCTCTACGTCGGGACGTGCGTTGGCCTCTACGTCGGGACGTGCGTTGGCCTCTACGTCGGGATTTAGCTTACTTTCAGCTCTACGTCGGGACGTGCGTTGGCCTCTACGTCGGGACGTGCGTTGGCCTCTACGTCGGGACGTGCGTTGGCCTCTACGTCGGGATTTAGCTTACTTTCAGCTCTACGTCGGGACGTGTGTTGGGCTCTAAGTCGGGATTTAGCTTACTTTTAGCTCTACGTCGGGACGTGCGTTGGGCTCTACGTCGGGACGTGCGTTGGGCTCTACGTCTGTAGTTAGCTTACTTTCAGCTCTACGTTGGGACGTGCGTTGGGCTCTACGTCGGGACGTGCGTTGGGCTCTACGTCGGGACGTGCGTTGGGCTCTACGTCGGGACGTGCGTTGGGCTCTACGTCGGGACGTGCGTTGGCCTCTACGTCGGGATTTAACTTACTTTCATCTCTACGTCGGGACGTGCGTTGGGTGCTACGTCGGGACGTGCGTTGGGCTCTACGTCGGGACGTGCGTTGGGCTCTACGTCGGGATTTAGCTTACTTTCAGCTCTACGTCGGGACGTGCGTTGGGCTCTACGTCGGGACGTGCGTTGGGCTCTACGTCGGGATTTAGCTTACTTTCAGGTCTACGTTGGGACGTGCGTTGGGCTCTACGTCGGGACGTGCGTTGGGCTCTACGTCGGGACGTGCGTTGGGCTCTACGTCGGGACGTGCGTTGGGCTCTACGTCTGTAGTTAGCTAACTTTCAGCTCTACGTCGGGACGTGCGTTGGGCTCTACGTCTGTAGTTAGCTAACTTTCAGCTCTACGTCGGGACGTGCGTTGGGCTCTACATCTGTAGTTAGCTAACTTTCAGCTCTACGTTGGGACGTGCGTTGGGCTCTACGTCGGGACGTGCGTTGGGCTCTACGTCGGGACGTGCGTTGGGCTCTACGTCGGGACGTGCGTTGGGCTCTACGTCGGGACGTGCTTTGGGCTCTACGTCGGGATTTAGCTTACTTTCAGCTCTACGTCGGGACGTGCGTTGGGCTCTACGTCGGGACGTGCGTTGGGCTCTACGTCGGGACGTGCGTTGGCCTCTACGTCGGGACGTGTGTTGGCCTCTACGTCGGGATTTAGCTTACTTTCAGCTCTACGTCGGGACGTGCGTTGGGCGCTACGTCGGGACGTGTGTTGGGCGCTACGTCGGGATTTAGCTTACTTTCAGCTCTACGTCGGGACGTGCGTTGGGCTCTATGTCGGGACGTGCGTTGGGCTCTACGTCGGGACGTGCGTTGGGCTCTACGTCGGGATTTAGCTTACTTTCAGCTCTACGTCGGGACGTGCGTTGGCCTCTATGTCGGGACGTGCGTTGGCCTCTACGTCGGGACGTGCGTTGGCCTCTGCGTCGGGATTTAGCTTACTTTCAGCTCTACGTCGGGACGTGCGTTGGGCGCTACGTCGGGACGTGCGTTGGGCGCTACGTCGGGATTTAGCTTACTTTGAGCTCTACGTCGGGACGTGCGGTGGGCTCTACGTCGGGACGTGCGGTGGGCTCTACGTCGGGACGTGCGTTGGGCTCTACGTCGGGATTTAGCTTACTTTCAGCTCTACGTCGGGACGTGCGTTGGCCTCTACGTCGGGACGTGCGTTGGCCTCTACGTCGGGATTTAGCTTACTTTCAGCTCTACGTCGGGACGTGCGTTGGCCTCTACGTCGGGACGTGCGTTGGCCTCTACGTCGGGATTTAGCTTACTTTCAGCTCTACGTCGGGACGTGTGTTGGGCTCTACGTCGGGATTTAGCTTACTTTTAGCTCTACGTCGGGACGTGCGTTGGGCTCTACGTCTGTAGTTAGCTTACTTTCAGCTCTACGTCGGGACGTGCGTTGGGCTCTACGTCGGGACGTGCGTTGGGCTCTACGTCGGGACGTGCGTTGGGCTCTACGTCAGGATTTAGCTTACTTTCAGCTCTACGTCGGGACGTGCGTTGGGCTCTACGTCGGGACGTGCGTTGGGCTCTACGTCGGGACGTGCGTTGGCCTCTACGTCGGGACGTGCGTTGGCCTCTACGTCGGGATTTAGCTTACTTTCAGCTCTACGTCGGGACGTGCGTTGGGCGCTACGTCGGGACGTGTGTTGGGCGCTACTTCGGGACGTGCGTTGGGCGCTACGTCGGGATTTAGCTTACTTTCAGCTCTACGTCGGGACGTGCGTTGGGCTCTATGTCGGGACGTGCGTTGGGCTCTACGTCGGGACGTGCGTTGGGCTCTACGTCGGGATTTAGCTTACTTTCAGCTCTACGTCGGGACGTGCGTTGGCCTCTATGTCGGGACGTGCGTTGGCCTCTACGTCGGGACGTGCGTTGGCCTCTGCGTCGGGATTTATCTTACTTTGAGCTCTACGTCGGGACGTGCGGTGGGCTCTTCGTCGGGACGTGCGGTGGGCTCTACGTCGGGACGTGCGTTGGGCTCTACGTCGGGATTTAGCTTACTTTCAGCTCTACGTCGGGACGTGCGTTGGCCTCTACGTCGGGATGTGCGTTGGCCTCTACGTCGGGATTTAGCTTACTTTCAGCTCTACGTCGGGACGTGCGTTGGCCTCTACGTCGGGACGTGCGTTGGCCTCTACGTCGGGATTTAGCTTACTTTCAGCTCTACGTCGGGACGTGTGTTGGGCTCTACGTCGGGATTTAGCTTACTTTTAGCTCTACGTCGGGACGTGCGTTGGGCTCTACGTCTGTAGTTAGCTTACTTTCAGCTCTACGTCGGGACGTGCGTTGGGCTCTACGTCGGGACGTGCGTTGGGCTCTACGTCGGGACGTGCGTTGGGCTCTACGTCGGGACGTGCGTTGGGCTCTACGTCGGGATTTAGCTTACTTTCAGCTCTACGTCGGGACGTGCGTTGGCCTCTAAGTCGGGACGTGCGTTGGCCTCTAAGTCGGGACGTGCGTTGGCCTCTAAGTCGGGACGTGCGTTGGCCTCTACGTCGGGACGTGCATTGGCCTCTGCGTCGGGATTTAGCTTACTTTCAGCTCTACGTCGGGACGTGCGTTGGGCGCTACGTCGGGACGTGCGTTGGGCGCTACGTCGGGACGTGCGTTGGGCGCTACGTCGGGATTTAGCTTACTTTGAGCTCTACGTCGGGACGTGCGGTGGGCTCTACGTCGGGACGTGCGGTGGGCTCTACGTCGGGACGTGCGGTGGGCTCTACGTCGGGACGTGCGTTGGGCTCTACGTCGGGATTTAGCTTACTTTCAGCTCTACGTCGGGACGTGCGTTGGCCTCTACGTCGGGACGTGCGTTGGCCTCTACGTCGGGATTTAGCTTACTTTCAGCTCTACGTCGGGACGTGCGTTGGCCTCTACGTCGGGACGTGCGTTGGCCTCTACGTCGGGACGTGCGTTGGCCTCTACGTCGGGATTTAGCTTACTTTCAGCTCTACGTCGGGACGTGTGTTGGGCTCTAAGTCGGGATTTAGCTTACTTTTAGCTCTACGTCGGGACGTGCGTTGGGCTCTACGTCGGGACGTGCGTTGGGCTCTACGTCTGTAGTTAGCTTACTTTCAGCTCTACGTTGGGACGTGCGTTGGGCTCTACGTCGGGACGTGCGTTGGGCTCTACGTCGGGACGTGCGTTGGGCTCTACGTCGGGACGTGCGTTGGGCTCTACGTCGGGACGTGCGTTGGCCTCTACGTCGGGATTTAACTTACTTTCATCTCTACGTCGGGACGTGCGTTGGGTGCTACGTCGGGACGTGCGTTGGGCTCTACGTCGGGACGTGCGTTGGGCTCTACGTCGGGATTTAGCTTACTTTCAGCTCTACGTCGGGACGTGCGTTGGGCTCTACGTCGGGACGTGCGTTGGGCTCTACGTCGGGATTTAGCTTACTTTCAGGTCTACGTTGGGACGTGCGTTGGGCTCTACGTCGGGACGTGCGTTGGGCTCTACGTCGGGACGTGCGTTGGGCTCTACGTCGGGACGTGCGTTGGGCTCTACGTCTGTAGTTAGCTAACTTTCAGCTCTACGTCGGGACGTGCGTTGGGCTCTACGTCTGTAGTTAGCTAACTTTCAGCTCTACGTCGGGACGTGCGTTGCGCTCTACATCTGTAGTTAGCTAACTTTCAGCTCTACGTTGGGACGTGCGTTGGGCTCTACGTCGGGACGTGCGTTGGGCTCTACGTCGGGACGTGCGTTGGGCTCTACGTCGGGACGTGCGTTGGGCTCTACGTCGGGACGTGCTTTGGGCTCTACGTCGGGATTTAGCTTACTTTCAGCTCTACGTCGGGACGTGCGTTGGGCTCTACGTCGGGACGTGCGTTGGGCTCTACGTCGGGACGTGCGTTGGCCTCTACGTCGGGACGTGTGTTGGCCTCTACGTCGGGATTTAGCTTACTTTCAGCTCTACGTCGGGACGTGCGTTGGGCGCTACGTCGGGACGTGTGTTGGGCGCTACGTCGGGATTTAGCTTACTTTCAGCTCTACGTCGGGACGTGCGTTGGGCTCTATGTCGGGACGTGCGTTGGGCTCTACGTCGGGACGTGCGTTGGGCTCTACGTCGGGATTTAGCTTACTTTCAGCTCTACGTCGGGACGTGCGTTGGCCTCTATGTCGGGACGTGCGTTGGCCTCTACGTCGGGACGTGCGTTGGCCTCTGCGTCGGGATTTAGCTTACTTTCAGCTCTACGTCGGGACGTGCGTTGGGCGCTACGTCGGGACGTGCGTTGGGCGCTACGTCGGGATTTAGCTTACTTTGAGCTCTACGTCGGGACGTGCGGTGGGCTCTACGTCGGGACGTGCGGTGGGCTCTACGTCGGGACGTGCGTTGGGCTCTACGTCGGGATTTAGCTTACTTTCAGCTCTACGTCGGGACGTGCGTTGGCCTCTACGTCGGGACGTGCGTTGGCCTCTACGTCGGGATTTAGCTTACTTTCAGCTCTACGTCGGGACGTGCGTTGGCCTCTACGTCGGGACGTGCGTTGGCCTCTACGTCGGGATTTAGCTTACTTTCAGCTCTACGTCGGGACGTGTGTTGGGCTCTACGTCGGGATTTAGCTTACTTTTAGCTCTACGTCGGGACGTGCGTTGGGCTCTACGTCTGTAGTTAGCTTACTTTCAGCTCTACGTCGGGACGTGCGTTGGGCTCTACGTCGGGACGTGCGTTGGGCTCTACGTCGGGACGTGCGTTGGGCTCTACGTCAGGATTTAGCTTACTTTCAGCTCTACGTCGGGACGTGCGTTGGGCTCTACGTCGGGACGTGCGTTGGGCTCTACGTCGGGACGTGCGTTGGCCTCTACGTCGGGACGTGCGTTGGCCTCTACGTCGGGATTTAGCTTACTTTCAGCTCTACGTCGGGACGTGCGTTGGGCGCTACGTCGGGACGTGTGTTGGGCGCTACTTCGGGACGTGCGTTGGGCGCTACGTCGGGATTTAGCTTACTTTCAGCTCTACGTCGGGACGTGCGTTGGGCTCTATGTCGGGACGTGCGTTGGGCTCTACGTCGGGACGTGCGTTGGGCTCTACGTCGGGATTTAGCTTACTTTCAGCTCTACGTCGGGACGTGCGTTGGCCTCTATGTCGGGACGTGCGTTGGCCTCTACGTCGGGACGTGCGTTGGCCTCTGCGTCGGGATTTATCTTACTTTCAGCTCTACGTCGGGACGTGCGTTGGGCGCTACGTCGGGACGTGCGTTGGGCGCTACGTCGGGATTTAGCTTACTTTGAGCTCTACGTCGGGACGTGCGGTGGGCTCTACGTCGGGACGTGCGGTGGGCTCTACGTCGGGACGTGCGTTGGGCTCTACGTCGGGATTTAGCTTACTTTCAGCTCTACGTCGGGACGTGCGTTGGCCTCTACGTCGGGATGTGCGTTGGCCTCTACGTCGGGATTTAGCTTACTTTCAGCTCTACGTCGGGACGTGCGTTGGCCTCTACGTCGGGACGTGCGTTGGCCTCTACGTCGGGATTTAGCTTACTTTCAGCTCTACGTCAGGACGTGTGTTGGGCTCTACGTCGGGATTTAGCTTACTTTTAGCTCTACGTCGGGACGTGCGTTGGGCTCTACGTCTGTAGTTAGCTTACTTTCAGCTCTACGTCGGGACGTGCGTTGGGCTCTACGTCGGGACGTGCGTTGGGCTCTACGTCGGGACGTGCGTTGGGCTCTACGTCGGGACGTGCGTTGGGCTCTACGTCGGGATTTAGCTTACTTTCAGCTCTACGTCGGGACGTGCGGTGGCCTCTAAGTCGGGACGTGCGTTGGCCTCTAAGTCGGGACGTGCGTTGGCCTCTACGTCGGGACGTGCGTTGGCCTCTGCGTCGGGATTTAGCTTACTTTCAGCTCTACGTCGGGACGTGCGTTGGGCGCTACGTCGGGACGTGCGTTGGGCGCTACGTCGGGACGTGCGTTGGGCGCTACGTCGGGATTTAGCTTACTTTGAGCTCTACGTCGGGACGTGCATTGGGCTCTACGTCGGGACGTGCGGTGGGCTCTACGTCGGGACGTGCGGTGGGCTCTACGTCGGGACGTGCGTTGGGCTCTACGTCGGGATTTAGCTTACTTTCAGCTCTACGTCGGGACGTGCGTTGGCCTCTACGTCGGGACGTGCGTTGGCCTCTACGTCGGGATATAGCTTACTTTCAGCTCTACGTCGGGACGTGCGTTGGCCTCTACGTCGGGACGTGCGTTGGCCTCTACGTCGGGACGTGCGTTGGCCTCTACGTCGGGATTTAGCTTACTTTCAGCTCTACGTCGGGACGTGTGTTGGGCTCTACGTCGGGATTTAGCTTACTTTTAGCTCTACGTCGGGACGTGCGTTGGGCTCTACGTCGGGACGTGCGTTGGGCTCTACGTCTGTAGTTAGCTTACTTTCAGCTCTACGTTGGGACGTGCGTTGGGCTCTACGTCGGGACGTGCGTTGGGCTCTACGTCGGGACGTGCGTTGGGCTCTACGTCGGGACGTGCGTTGGGCTCTACGTCGGGATTTAGCTTACTTTCAGCTCTACGTCGGGACGTGCGTTGGCCTCTAAGTCGGGACGTGCGTTGGCCTCTACGTCGGGATTTAACTTACTTTCAGCTCTACGTCGGGACGTGCGTTGGGTGCTACGTCGGGACGTGCGTTGGGCTCTACGTCGGGACGTGCGTTGGGCTCTACGTCGGGATTTAGCTTACTTTCAGCTCTACGTCGGGACGTGCGTTGGGCTCTACGTCGGGACGTGCGTTGGGCTCTACGTCGGGATTTAGCTTACTTTCAGGTCTACGTTGGGACGTGCGTTGGGCTCTACGTCGGGACGTGCGTTGGGCTCTACGTCGGGACGTGCGTTGGGCTCTACGTCGGGACGTGCGTTGGGCTCTACGTCTGTAGTTAGCTAACTTTCAGCTCTACGTCGGGACGTGCGTTGGGCTCTACGTCTGTAGTTAGCTAACTTTCAGCTCTACGTCGGGACGTGCATTGGGCTCTACATCTGTAGTTAGCTAACTTTCAGCTCTACGTTGGGACGTGCGTTGGGCTCTACGTCGGGACGTGCGTTGGGCTCTACGTCGGGACGTGCTTTGGGCTCTACGTCGGGATTTAGCTTACGTTCAGCTCTACGTCGGGACGTGCGTTGGGCTCTACGTCGGGACGTGCGTTGGGCTCTACGTCGGGACGTGCGTTGGCCTCTACGTCGGGACGTGCGTTGGCCTCTACGTCGGGATTTAGCTTACTTTCAGCTCTACGTCGGGACGTGCGTTGGGCGCTACGTCGGGACGTGCGTTGGGCGCTACGTCGGGACGTGTGTTGGGCGCTACTTCGGGACGTGCGTTGGGCGCTACGTCGGGATTTAGCTTACTTTCAGCTCTACGTCGGGACGTGCGTTGGGCTCTATGTCGGGACGTGCGTTGGGCTCTACGTCGGGACGTGCGTTGGGCTCTACGTCGGGATTTAGCTTACTTTCAGCTCTACGTCGGGACGTGCGTTGGCCTCTATGTCGGGACGTGCGTTGGCCTCTACGTCGGGACGTGCGTTGGCCTCTGCGTCGGGATTTAGCTTACTTTCAGCTCTACGTCGGGACGTGCGTTGGGCGCTACGTCGGGACGTGCGTTGGGCGCTACGTCGGGATTTAGCTTACTTTGAGCTCTACGTCGGGACGTGCGGTGGGCTCTACGTCGGGACGTGCGGTGGGTTCTACGTCGGGACGTGCGTTGGCCTCTACGTCGGGATTTAGCTTACTTTCAGCTCTACGTCGGGACGTGCGTTGGCCTCTACGTCGGGACGTGCGTTGGCCTCTACGTCGGGATTTAGCTTACTTTCAGCTCTACGTCGGGACGTGTGTTGGGCTCTACGTCGGGATTTAGCTTACTTTTAGCTCTACGTCGGGACGTGCGTTGGGCTCTACGTCTGTAGTTAGCTTACTTTCAGCTCTACGTCGGGACGTGCGTTGGGCTCTACGTCGGGACGTGCGTTGGGCTCTACGTCGGGACGTGCGTTGGGCTCTGCGTCGGGACGTGCGTTGGCCTCTGCGTCGGGACGTGCGTTGGCCTCTGCGTCGGGATTTAGCTTACTTTCAGCTCTACGTCGGGACGTGCGTTGGCCTCTAAGTCGGGACGTGCGTTGGCCTCTGCGTCGGGACGTGCGTTGGCCTCTGCGTCGGGATTTAGCTTACTTTCAGCTCTACGTCGGGACGTGCGTTGGCCTCTACGTCGGGACGTGCGTTGGCCTCTACGTCGGGACGTGCGTTGGCCTCTACGTCGGGATTTAGCTTACTTTCAGCTCTACGTCGGGACGTGTGTTGGGCTCTACGTCGGGATTTAGCTTACTTTTAGCTCTACGTCGGGACGTGCGTTGGGCTCTACGTCGGGACGTGCGTTGGGCTCTACGTCTGTAGTTAGCTTACTTTCAGCTCTACGTCGGGACGTGCGTTGGGCTCTACGTCGGGACGTGCGTTGGGCTCTACGTCGGGACGTGCGTTGGGCTCTACGTCGGGACGTGCGTTGGGCTCTACGTCGGGATTTAGCTTACTTTCAGCTCTACGTCGGGACGTGCGTTGGCCTCTAAGTCGGGACGTGCGTTGGCCTCTACGTCGGGACGTGCGTTGGCCTCTACGTCGGGATTTAACTTACTTTCAGCTCTACGTCGGGACGTGCGTTGGGTGCTACGTCGGGACGTGCGTTGGGCTCTACGTCGGGACGTGCGTTGGGCTCTACGTCGGGACGTGCGTTGGGCTCTACGTCTGTAGTTAGCTAACTTTCAGCTCTACGTCGGGACGTGCGTTTGGCGCTACGTCGGGACGTGCGTTGGGCTCTACGTCGGGACGTGCGTTGGGCTCTACGTCGGGACGTGCGTTGGGCTCTACGTCGGGATTTAGCTTACTTTCAGCTCTACGTCGGGACGTGCGTTGGCCTCTACGTCGGGACGTGCGTTGGCCTCTAGGTCGGGACGTGCGTTGGCCTCTACGTCGGGACGTGCGTTGGCCTCTACGTCGGGATTTAGCTTACTTTCAGCTCTACGTCGGGACGTGTGTTGGGCTCTACTTCGGGATTTAGCTAACTTTCAGCTCTACGTCGGGACGTGCGTTGGGCGCTACGTCGGGATGTGCGTTGGGCGCTACGTCGGGATTTAGCTTACTTTCAGCTCTACGTCGGGACGTGCGTTGGCCTCTACGTCGGGATGTGCGTTGTCCTCTACGTCGGGACGTGCGTTGGCCTCTAAGTCGGGACGTGCGTTGGCCTCTACGTCGGGACGTGCGTTGGCCTCTACGTCGGGACGTGCGTTGGCCTCTACGCCGGGATTTAACTTACTTTCAGCTCTACGTCGGGACGTGCGTTGGGCGGTACGTCGGGACGTGCGTTGGGCTCTACGTCGGGACGTGCGTTGGGCTGTACGTCTCTAGTTAGCTAACTTTCTGCTCTACGTCGGGACGTGCGTTCGGCTCTACGTCTGTAGTTAGCTAACTTTCAGCTCTACGTCGGGACGTGCGTTGGGCGCTACGTCGGGACGTGCGTTGGGCTCTACGTCGGGACGTGCGTTGGGCTCTACGTCGGGATTTAGCTTACTTTCAGCTCTACGTCGGGACGTGCGTTGGCCTCTACTTCGGGACGTGCGTTGGCCTCTACGTCGGGACATGCGTTGGCCTCTACGTCGGGATTTAGCTTACTTTCAGCTCTACGTCGGGTCGTGCGTTGGGCTCTACGTCGGGACGTGCGTTGGGCTCTACGTCGGGACGTGCGTTGACCTCTTCGTTGGGACACGCGTTGGGCTCTACGTCGGGACGCGCGTTGGGCTCTACGTCTGTAGTTAGCTAACTTTCAGCTCTACGTCGGGACACGCGTTGGGCTCTTCGTCTGTAGTTAGCTAACTTTCAGCTCTACGTCGAGACGTGCGTTGGGCTCTACGTCTGTGGTTAGCTAACTTTCAGCTCTACGTCGGGACGTGCGTTGGGCGCTACGTCGGGACGTGCGTTGGGCTCTACGTCGGGATTTAGCTTACATTCAGCTCTACGTCGGGACGTGCGTTGGGCTCTACGTCGGGACGTGCGTTGGGCTCTACGTCGGGACGTGCGTTGGGCTCTACGTTGGGATTTAGCTTACATTAAGCTCTACGTCGGGACGTGCGTTGGGCTCTACGTCGGGACGTGCGCTGGCTTCTACGTCGGGACGTGCGCTGGCCTCTACGTCGGGACGTGCGCTGGCCTCTACGTCGGGACGTGCGTTGGCCTCTACGTCGGGATTTATCTTACTTTCAGCTCTACGTCGGGACGTGCTTTGGCCTGTACGTCGGGACGTGCGTTGGCCTCTACGTCGGGATTTAGCTTACTTTCAGTTCTACGTCAGGACGTGCGTTGGGCTCTACGTCGGGATTTAGCTTACTTTCAGCTCTACGTCGGGACGTGCGTTGGGCTCTACGTCGGGACGTGCGTTGGGCTCTACGTCGGGACGTGCGTTGGGCTCTACGTCGGGACGTGCGTTGGGCTCTACGTCTGTAGTTAGCTAACTTTCAGCTCTACGTCGGGACGTGCGTTGGGCTCTACGTCGGGACGTGCGTTGGGCTCTACGTCGGGACGTGCGTTGGGCTCTACGTCGGGATTTAGCTTACTTTCAGCTCTACGTCGGGACATGCGTTGGCCTCTACATCGGGACGTGCGTTGGCCTCTACGTCGGGACGTGCTTTGGGCTCTACGTCGCCACGTGCGTTGGCCTCTAAAGTCGGGACGTGCGTCGGCCTCTACGTCGGGATTTAGCTTACTTTCAGCTCTACGTCGGGACGTGCGTTGGGCTCTACGTCGGGACGTGCGTTGGGCTCTACGTCGGGACGTGCGTTGGGCTCTACGTCTGTAGTTAGCTAACTTTCAGCTCTACGTCGGGACGTGCGTTGGGCTCTACGTCTGTAGTTAGCTAACTTTCAGCTCTACGTCGGGACGTGCGTTGGGCTCTACATCTGTAGTTAGCTAACTTTCAGCTCTACGTCGGGACGTGTGTTGGGCGCTACGTCGGGACGTGCGTTGGCCTCTACGTCGGGACGTGCGTTGGGCTCTACGTCGGGACGTGCGTTGGGCTCTACGTCGGGACGTGCGTTGGGCTCTACGTCGGGATTTAGCTTACTTTCAGCTCTACGTCGGGACGTGCGTTGGGCTCTACGTCGGGACGTGCGTTGGCCTCTACGTTGGGACGTGCGTTGGCCTCTACGTCGGGATTTAGCTTACTTTCAGCTCTACGTCGGGACGTGCGTTGGGCGCTACGTTCGGACGTGTGTTGGGCGCTACTTCGGGACGTGCGTTGGGCGCTACGTCGGGATTTAGCTTACTTTCAGCTCTACGTCGGGACGTGCGTTGGCCTCTACGTCGGGACGTGCGTTGGGCTCTACGTCGGG
The DNA here is from genome assembly GCF_034619465.1 of Leptosomus discolor. Classification (NCBI taxonomy): domain Eukaryota; kingdom Metazoa; phylum Chordata; class Aves; order Leptosomiformes; family Leptosomidae; genus Leptosomus; species Leptosomus discolor. The sequence goes on from NW_028237819.1 coordinate 1,794,852, forward strand.
ACGTGCGTTGGGCTCTACGTCGGGATTTAGCTTACTTTCAGCTCTACGTCGGGACGTGCGTTGGCCTCTATGTCGGGACGTGCGTTGGCCTCTACGTCGGGACGTGCGTTGGCCTCTGCGTCGGGATTTAGCTTACTTTCAGCTCTACGTCGGGACGTGCGTTGGCCTCCACGTCGGGACGTGCGGTGGGCTCTACGTCGGGACGTGCGGTGGGTTCTACGTCGGGACGTGCGTTGGGCTCTACGTCGGGATTTAGCTTACTTTCAGCTCTACGTCGGGACGTGCGTTGGCCTCTACGTCGGGACGTGCGTTGGCCTCTATGTCGGGACGTGCGTTGGCCTCTACGTCGGGATTTAGCTTACTTTCAGCTCTACGTCGGGACGTGCGTTGGCCTCTACGTCGGGACGTGCGTTGGCCTCTACGTCGGGATTTAGCTTACTTTCAGCTCTACGTCGGGACGTGTGTTGGGCTCTACGTCGGGATTTAGCTTACTTTTAGCTCTACGTCGGGACGTGCGTTGGGCTCTACGTCGGGACGTGCGTTGGGCTCTACGTCTGTAGTTAGCTAACTTTCAGCTCTACGTCGGGACGTGCGTTGGGCTCTACGTCGGGACGTGCGTTGGGCTCTACGTCGGGACGTGCGTTGGGCTCTACGTCGGGACGTGCGTTGGGCTCTACGTCGGGATTTAGCTTACTTTCAGCTCTACGTCGGGACGTGCGTTGGCCTCTAAGTCGGGACGTGCGTTGGCCTCTAAGTCGGGATGTGCGTTGGCCTCTACGTCGGGACGTGCGTTGGCCTCTACGTCGGGATTTAACTTACTTTCAGCTCTACGTCGGGACGTGCGTTGGGCGCTACGTCGGGACGTGCGTTGGGCTCTACGTCGGGACGTGCGTTGGGCTCTACGTCGGGACGTGCGTTGGGCTCTACGTCTGTAGTTAGCTAACTTTCAGCTCTACGTCGGGACGTGCGTTGGGCGCTTCGTCGGGACGTGCGTTGGGCTCTACGTCGGGACGTGCGTTGGGCTCTACGTCGGGACGTGCGTTGGGCTCTACGTCGGGACGTGCGTTGGGCTCTACGTCGGGATTTAGCTTACTTTCAGCTCTACGTCGGGACGTGCGTTGGCCTCTACGTCGGGACGTGCGTTGGCCTCTAGGTCGGGACGTGCGTTGGCCTCTACGTCGGGACGTGCGTTGGCCTCTACGTCGGGATTTAGCTTACTTTCAGCTCTACGTCGGGACGTGCGTTGGGCGCTATGTCGGGACGTGCGTTGGGCGCAACGTCGGGATTTAGCTTACTTTCAGCTCTACGTCGGGACGTGCGGTGGGCTCTACGTCGGGACGTGCGGTGGGCTCTACATCGGGACGTGCGTTGGGCTCTACGTCGGGATGTGCGTTGGGCTCTACGTCGGGATTTAGCTTACTTTCAGCTCTACGTCGGGACGTGCGTTGGCCTCTACGTCGGGACGTGCGTTGGGTTCTACGTCGGGATTTAGCTTACTTTCAGCTCTACGTCGGGACGTGCGTTGGCCTCTACGTCGGGACGTGCGTTGGCCTCTACGTCGGGATTTAGCTTACTTTCAGCTCTACGTCGGGATGTGTGTTGGGCTCTACTTCGGGATTTAGCTTACTTTCAGCTCTACGTCGGGACGTGCGTTGGCCTGTACGTCGGGACGTGCGTTGTCCTCTACGTCGGGACGTGCGTTGGCCTCTAAGTCAGGACGTGCGTTGGCCTCTACGTCGGGACGTGCGTTGGCCTCTACGTCGGGATTTAACTTACTTTCAGCTCTACGTCGGGACGTGCGTTTGGCGCTACGTCGGGACGTGCGTTGGCCTCTACGTCGGGACGTGCGTTGGCCTCTACGTCGGGTCGTGCGTTGGGCTCTACGTCGGGACGTGCGTTGGGCTCTACGTCTGTAGTTAGCTAACTTACTGCTCTACGTCGGGACGTGCGTTGGGCTCTACGTCTGTAGTTAGCTAACTTTCAGCTCTACGTCGGGACGTGCGTTGGGCGCTACGTCGGGATGTGCGTTGGGCTCTACGTCGGGACGTGCGTTGGGCTCTACGTCGGGACGTGCGTTGGGCTCTACGTCGGGATTTAGCTTACTTTAAGCTCTACGTCGGGACGTGCGTTGGCCTTTACTTCGGGACGTGCGTTGGCCTCTACGTCGGGACGTGCGTTGGCATCTACGTCGGGATTTAGCTTACTTTCAGCTGTACGTCGGGACGTGCGTTGGGCTCTACGTCGGGACGTGCGTTGAGCTCTACGTCGGGACACGCGTTGGGCTCGACGTCGGGACGTGCGTTGGGCTCTTCGTCTGTAGTTAGCTAACTTTCACCTCTACGTCGGGACGTGCGTTGGGCTCTACGTCTGTAGTTAGCTAACTTTCAGCTCTACGTCGGGACGTGCGTTGGGCGCTACGTCGGGACGTGCGTTGGGCGCTACGTCGGGATTTAGCTTACTTTCAGCTCTACGTCGGGACGTGCGTTGGGCTCTACGTCGGGACGTGCGTTGGGCTCTACGTCGGGACGTGCGTTGGGCTCTACGTCGGGATTTAGCTTAATTTCAGCTCTACGTCGGGACGTGCGTTGGGCTCTACGTCGGGACGTGCGTTGGGCTCTACGTCGGGACGTGCGTTGGGCGCTACGTCGGGACGTGTGTTGGGCGCTACGTCGGGATTTAGCTTACTTTCAGCTCTACGTCGGGACGTGCGTTGGGCTCTACGTCGGGACGTGCGTTGGCCTCTACGTCTGTAGTTAGCTAACTTTCAGCTCTACGTCGGGACGTGCGTTGGGCTCTACGTCGGGATTTAGCTTACTTTCAGCTCTACGTCGGGACGTGCGTTGGGCTCTACGTCGGGACGTGCGTTGGGCTCTACGTCTGTAGTTAGCTAACTTCAAGCTCTACGTCGGGACGTGCGTTGGGCTCTACGTCGGGACGTGCGTTGGGCTCTACGTCAGGATTTAGCTAACTTTTAGCTCTACGTCGGGACATGCGTTGGGCTCTACGTCGGGACGTGCGTTGGGCTCTACGTCGGGATTTAGCTTACTTTCAGCTCTACGTTGGGACGTGCGTTGGCCTCTACGTCGGGATTTAGCTTACTTTCAGCTCTACGTCGGGACGTGCGTTGGGCTCTACGTCGGGACGTGCGTTGGGCTCTACGTCGGGACGTGCGTTGGGCTCTACGTCTGTTGTTAGCTAACTTTCAGCTCTACGTCGGGACGTGCGTTGGGCTCTACGTCTGTAGTTAGCTAACTTTCAGCTCTACGTCGGGACGTGCGTTGGGCTCTACGTCGGGACGTGCGTTGGGCTCTACGTCGGTACGTGCGTTGGGCTCTACGTCGGGATTTAACTTACTTTCAGCTCTACGTCGGGACGTGCGTTGGCCTCTATGTCGGGACGTGCGTTGTCCTCTATGTCGGGACGTGCGTTGGCCTCTAAGTCGGGACGTGCGTTGGCCTCTGCATCGGGACGTGCGTAGGCCTCTACATCGGGATTTAGCTTACTTTCAGCTCTACGTCGGGACGTGCGTTGGGCTCTATGTCTGTAGTTAGCTAACTTTCTGCTCTACGTCGGGACGTGCGTTGGGCTCTATGTCTGTAGTTAGCTAACTTTCAGCTCTACGTCGGGACGTGCGTTGGGCGCTACGTCGGGACGTGCGTTGGGCTCTACGTCGGGACGTGCATTGGGCTCTACGTCGGGATTTAGCTTACTTTCAGCTCTACGTTGGGACGTGCGTTGGCCTCTACGTCGGGACGTGCGTTGGCCTCTACGTCGGGACGTGCGTTGGCCTCTACGTCGGGATTTAGCTTACTTTCATCTCTACGTCGGGACGTGCGTTGGGCTCTACGTCTGTAGTTAGCTAACTTTCAGCTCTACGTCGGGACGTGCGTTGGGCTCTACGTTGGGACTTTCGTTGGGCTCTACGTTGGGACTTTCGTTGGGCTCTACGTCGGGACTTGCGTTGGGCTCTACGTCGGGACGTGCGTTGGGCTCTACATCTGTAGTTAGCTAACTTTCAGCTCTACGTCGGGACGTGCGTTGGGCTCTACGTCGGGACGTGCGTTGGGCTCTACGTCTGTAGTTAGCTAAGTTTCAGATCTACGTCGGGACGTGCGTTGGGCTCTACGTCGGGACGTGCGTTGGGCTCTACGTCTGTAGTTAGCTAACTTTCAGCTCTACGTCGGGACGTGCGTTGGGCTCTACGTTGGGACTTTCGTTGGGCTCTACGTTGGGACTTTCGTTGGGCTCTACGTCGGGACTTGCGTTGGGCTCTACGTCGGGACGTGCGTTGGGCTCTACATCTGTAGTTAGCTAACTTTCAGCTCTACGTCGGGACGTGCGTTGGGCTCTACGTCGGGACGTGCGTTGGGCTCTACGTCTGTAGTTAGCTAAGTTTCAGATCTACGTCGGGACGTGCGTTGGGCTCTACGTCGGGACGTGCGTTGGGCTCTACGTCGGGACGTGCGTTGGCCTCTACGTCGGGACGTGCGTTGGCCTCTACGTCGGGATTTAGCTTACTTTCAGCTCTACGTCGGGACGTGCGTTGGGCGCTACGTCGGGACGTGCGTTGGGCGCTACGTCGGGACGTGTGTTGGGCGCTGCTTCGGGACGTGCGTTGGGCGCTACGTCGGGATTTAGCTTACTTTCAGCTCTACGTCGGGACGTGCGTTGGGCTCTACGTCGGGACGTGCGTTGGGCTCTACGTTGGGACGTGCGTTGGGTCTACGTCGGGATTTAGCTTACTTTCAGCTCTACGTCGGGACGTGCGTTGGCCTCTACGTCGGGACGTGCGTTGGCCTCTACGTCGGGATTTAGCTTACTTTCAGCTCTACGTCGGGACGTGCGTTGGCCTCTACGTCGGGACGTGCGTTGGCCTCTACGTTGGGATTTAGCTTACTTTCAGCTCTACGTCGGGACGTCCGTTTTTCCTCTACGTCGGGATTTAGCTTACTTTCAGCTCTACATCGGGACGTGCGTTGGGCTCTACGTCGGGACATGCGTTGGGCTCTACGTCGGGACGTGCGTTGGTCTCTACGTCTGTAGTTAGCTAACTTTCAGCTCTACGTCGGGACGTGCGTTGGGCTCTACGTCGGGACGTGCGTTGGGCTCTACGTCGGGATGTGCGTTGGCCTCTACGTCGGGATTTAGCTTACTTTCAGCTCTACGTCGGGACGTGTGTTGGGCTCTACGTCGGGATTTAGCTTACTTTCAGCTCTACGTCGGGACGTGCGTTGGCCTCTACGTCGGGACGTGCGTTGGCCTCTACGTCGGGATTTAGCTTACTTTCAGCTCTACGTCGGGACGTGTGTTGGGCTCTACGTCGGGATTTAGCTTACTTTTAGCTCTACGTCGGGACGTGCGTTGGGCTCTACGTCTGTAGTTAGCTTACTTTCAGCTCTACGTCGGGACGTGCGTTGGGCTCTACGTCGGGACGTGCGTTGGGCTCTACGTCGGGACGTGCGTTGGGCTCTGCGTCGGGACGTGCGTTGGCCTCTGCGTCGGGACGTGCGTTGGCCTCTGCGTCGGGATTTAGCTTACTTTCAGCTCTACGTCGGGACGTGCGTTGGCCTCTAAGTCGGGACGTGCGTTGGCCTCTGCGTCGGGACGTGCGTTGGCCTCTGCGTCGGGATTTAGCTTACTTTCAGCTCTACGTCGGGACGTGCGTTGGCCTCTACGTCGGGACGTGCGTTGGGCGCTACGTCGGGACGTGCGTTGGGCGCTACGTCGGGATTTACCTTACTTTGAGCTCTACGTCGGGACGTGCATTGGGCTCTACGTCGGGACGTGCGGTGGGCTCTACGTCGGGACGTGCGGTGGGCTCTACGTCGGGACGTGCGTTGGGCTCTACGTCGGGATTTAGCTTACTTTCAGCTCTACGTCGGGACGTGCGTTGGCCTCTACGTCGGGACGTGCGTTGGCCTCTACGTCGGGATTTAGCTTACTTTCAGCTCTACGTCGGGACGTGCGTTGGCCTCTACGTCGGGACGTGCGTTGGCCTCTACGTCGGGACGTGCGTTGGCCTCTACGTCGGGATTTAGCTTACTTTCAGCTCTACGTCGGGACGTGTGTTGGGCTCTACGTCGGGATTTAGCTTACTTTTAGCTCTACGTCGGGACGTGCGTTGGGCTCTACGTCGGGACGTGCGTTGGGCTCTACGTCTGTAGTTAGCTTACTTTCAGCTCTACGTCGGGACGTGCGTTGGGCTCTACGTCGGGACGTGCGTTGGGCTCTACGTCGGGACGTGCGTTGGGCTCTACGTCGGGATTTAGCTTACTTTCAGCTCTACGTCGGGACGTGCGTTGGCCTCTAAGTCGGGACGTGCGTTGGCCTCTACGTCGGGACGTGCGTTGGCCTCTACGTCGGGATTTAACTTACTTTCAGCTCTACGTCGGGACGTGCGTTGGGTGCTACGTCGGGACGTGCGTTGGGCTCTACGTCGGGACGTGCGTTGGGCTCTACGTCGGGACGTGCGTTGGGCTCTACGTCTGTAGTTAGCTAACTTTCAGCTCTACGTCGGGACGTGCGTTGGGCTCTACGTCGGGACGTGCGTTGGGCTCTACGTCGGGATTTAGCTTACTTTCAGCTCTACGTCGGGACGTGCGTTGGCCTCTACGTCGGGACGTGCGTTGGCCTCTAGGTCGGGACGTGCGTTGGCCTCTACGTCGGGACGTGCGTTGGCCTCTACGTCGGGATTTAGCTTACTTTCAGCTCTACGTCGGGACGTGTGTTGGGCTCTACTTCGGGATTTAGCTAACTTTCAGCTCTACGTCGGGACGTGCGTTGGGCGCTACGTCGGGATGTGCGTTGGGCGCTACGTCGGGATTTAGCTTACTTTCAGCTCTACGTCGGGACGTGCGTTGGCCTCTACGTCGGGATGTGCGTTGTCCTCTACGTCGGGACGTGCGTTGGCCTCTAAGTCGGGACGTGCGTTGGCCTCTACGTCGGGACGTGCGTTGGCCTCTACGTCGGGACGTGCGTTGGCCTCTACGTCGGGATTTAACTTACTTTCAGCTCTACGTCGGGACGTGCGTTGGGCGGTACGTCGGGACGTGCGTTGGGCTCTACGTCGGGACGTGCGTTGGGCTGTACGTCTCTAGTTAGCTAACTTTCTGCTCTACGTCGGGACGTGCGTTCGGCTCTACGTCTGTAGTTAGCTAACTTTCAGCTCTACGTCGGGACGTGCGTTGGGCGCTACGTCGGGACGTGCGTTGGGCGCTACGTCGGGACGTGCGTTGGGCTCTACGTCGGGACGTGCGTTGGGCTCTACGTCGGGATTTAGCTTACTTTCAGCTCTACGTCGGGACGTGCGTTGGCCTCTACTTCGGGAAGTGCGTTGGCCTCTACGTCGGGACATGCGTTGGCCTCTACGTCGGGATTTAGCTTACTTTCAGCTCTACGTCGGGTCGTGCGTTGGGCTCTACGTCGGGACGTGCGTTGGGCTCTACGTCGGGACGTGCGTTGACCTCTTCGTTGGGACACGCGTTGGGCTCTACGTCGGGACGCGCGTTGGGCTCTACGTCTGTAGTTAGCTAACTTTCAGCTCTACGTCGGGACACGCGTTGGGCTCTTCGTCTGTAGTTAGCTAACTTTCAGCTCTACGTCGAGACGTGCGTTGGGCTCTACGTCTGTGGTTAGCTAACTTTCAGCTCTACGTCGGGACGTGCGTTGGGCGCTACGTCGGGACGTGCGTTGGGCTCTACGTCGGGATTTAGCTTACATTCAGCTCTACGTCGGGACGTGCGTTGGGCTCTACGTCGGGACGTGCGTTGGGCTCTACGTCGGGACGTGCGTTGGGCTCTACGTTGGGATTTAGCTTACATTAAGCTCTACGTCGGGACGTGCGTTGGGCTCTACGTCGGGACGTGCGCTGGCTTCTACGTCGGGACGTGCGCTGGCCTCTACGTCGGGACGTGCGCTGGCCTCTACGTCGGGACGTGCGTTGGCCTCTACGTCGGGATTTATCTTACTTTCAGCTCTACGTCGGGACGTGCTTTGGCCTGTACGTCGGGACGTGCGTTGGCCTCTACGTCGGGATTTAACTTACTTTCAGCTCTACGTCGGGACGTGCGTTGGGCTCTACGTCGGGATTTAGCTTACTTTCAGCTCTACGTCGGGACGTGCGTTGGGCTCTACGTCGGGACGTGCGTTGGGCTCTACGTCGGGACGTGCGTTGGGCTCTACGTCTGTAGTTAGCTAACTTTCAGCTCTACGTCGGGACGTGCGTTGGGCTCTACGTCGGGACGTGCGTTGGGCTCTACGTCGGGACGTGCGTTGGGCTCTACGTCGGGATTTAGCTTACTTTCAGCTCTACGTCGGGACATGCGTTGGCCTCTACGTCGGGACGTGCGTTGGCCTCTACGTCGGGACGTGCTTTGGGCTCTACGTCGCCACGTGCGTTGGCCTCTAAAGTCGGGACGTGCGTCGGCCTCTACGTCGGGATTTAGCTTACTTTCAGCTCTACGTCGGGACGTGCGTTGGGCTCTACGTCGGGACGTGCGTTGGGCTCTACGTCGGGACGTGCGTTGGGCTCTACGTCTGTAGTTAGCTAACTTTCAGCTCTACGTCGGGACGTGCGTTGGGCTCTACGTCTGTAGTTAGCTAACTTTCAGCTCTACGTCGGGACGTGCGTTGGGCTCTACATCTGTAGTTAGCTAACTTTCAGCTCTACGTCGGGACGTGTGTTGGGCGCTACGTCGGGACGTGCGTTGGGCTCTACGTCGGGACGTGCGTTGGGCTCTACGTCGGGACGTGCGTTGGGCTCTACGTCGGGACGTGCGTTGGGCTCTACGTCGGGATTTAGCTTACTTTCAGCTCTACGTCGGGACGTGCGTTGGGCTCTACGTCGGGACGTGCGTTGGCCTCTACGTCGGGACGTGCGTTGGCCTCTACGTCGGGATTTAGCTTACTATCAGCTCTACGTCGGGACGTGCGTTGGGCGCTACGTTCGGACGTGTGTTGGGCGCTACTTCGGGACGTGCGTTGGGCGCTACGTCGGGATTTAGCTTACTTTCAGCTCTACGTCGGGACGTGCGTTGGCCTCTACGTCGGGACGTGCGTTGGGCTCTACGTCGGGACGTGCGTTGGGCTCTACGTCGGGATTTAGCTTACTTTCAGCTCTACGTCGGGACGTGCGTTGGCCTCTATGTCGGGACGTGCGTTGGCCTCTACGTCGGGACGTGCGTTGGCCTCTGCGTCGGGATTTAGCTTACTTTCAGCTCTACGTCGGGACGTGCGTTGGCCTCCACGTCGGGACGTGCGGTGGGCTCTACGTCGGGACGTGCGGTGGGTTCTACGTCGGGACGTGCGTTGGGCTCTACGTCGGGATTTAGCTTACTTTCAGCTCTACGTCGGGACGTGCGTTGGCCTCTACGTCGGGACGTGCGTTGGCCTCTACGTCGGGACGTGCGTTGGCCTCTACGTCGGGATTTAGCTTACTTTCAGCTCTACGTCGGGACGTGCGTTGGCCTCTACGTCGGGACGTGCGTTGGCCTCTACGTCGGGATTTAGCTTACTTTCAGCTCTACGTCGGGACGTGTGTTGGGCTCTACGTCGGGATTTAGCTTACTTTTAGCTCTACGTCGGGACGTGCGTTGGGCTCTACGTCGGGACGTGCGTTGGGCTCTACGTCTGTAGTTAGCTAACTTTCAGCTCTACGTCGGGACGTGCGTTGGGCTCTACGTCGGGACGTGCGTTGGGCTCTACGTCGGGACGTGCGTTGGGCTCTACGTCGGGATTTAGCTTACTTTCAGCTCTACGTCGGGACGTGCGTTGGCCTCTAAGTCGGGACGTGCGTTGGCCTCTAAGTCGGGATGTGCGTTGGCCTCTACGTCGGGACGTGCGTTGGCCTCTACGTCGGGATTTAACTTACTTTCAGCTCTACGTCGGGACGTGCGTTGGGCGCTACGTCGGGACGTGCGTTGGGCTCTACGTCGGGACGTGCGTTGGGCTCTACGTCGGGACGTGCGTTGGGCTCTACGTCTGTAGTTAGCTAACTTTCAGCTCTACGTCGGGACGTGCGTTGGGCGCTACGTCGGGACGTGCGTTGGGCTCTACGTCGGGACGTGCGTTGGGCTCTACGTCGGGACGTGCGTTGGGCTCTACGTCGGGACGTGCGTTGGGCTCTACGTCGGGATTTAGCTTACTTTCAGCTCTACGTCGGGACGTGCGTTGGCCTCTACGTCGGGACGTGCGTTGGCCTCTAGGTCGGGACGTGCGTTGGCCTCTACGTCGGGACGTGCGTTGGCCTCTACGTCGGGATTTAGCTTACTTTCAGCTCTACGTCGGGACGTGCGTTGGGCGCAACGTCGGGATTTAGCTTACTTTCAGCTCTACGTCGGGACGTGCGGTGGGCTCTACGTCGGGACGTGCGGTGGGCTCTACATCGGGACGTGCGTTGGGCTCTACGTCGGGATGTGCGTTGGGCTCTACGTCGGGATTTAGCTTACTTTCAGCTCTACGTCGGGACGTGCGTTGGCCTCTACGTCGGGACGTGCGTTGGGTTCTACGTCGGGATTTAGCTTACTTTCAGCTCTACGTCGGGACGTGCGTTGGCCTCTACGTCGGGACGTGCGTTGGCCTCTACGTCGGGATTTAGCTTACTTTCAGCTCTACGTCGGGATGTGTGTTGGGCTCTACTTCGGGATTTAGCTTACTTTCAGCTCTACGTCGGGACGTGCGTTGGCCTGTACGTCGGGACGTGCGTTGTCCTCTACGTCGGGACGTGCGTTGGCCTCTAAGTCAGGACGTGCGTTGGCCTCTACGTCGGGACGTGCGTTGGCCTCTACGTCGGGATTTAACTTACTTTCAGCTCTACGTCGGGACGTGCGTTTGGCGCTACGTCGGGACGTGCGTTGGCCTCTACGTCGGGACGTGCGTTGGCCTCTACGTCGGGTCGTGCGTTGGGCTCTACGTCGGGACGTGCGTTGGGCTCTACGTCTGTAGTTAGCTAACTTACTGCTCTACGTCGGGACGTGCGTTGGGCTCTACGTCTGTAGTTAGCTAACTTTCAGCTCTACGTCGGGACGTGCGTTGGGCGCTACGTCGGGATGTGCGTTGGGCTCTACGTCGGGACGTGCGTTGGGCTCTACGTCGGGACATGCGTTGGGCTCTACGTCGGGATTTAGCTTACTTTAAGCTCTACGTCGGGACGTGCGTTGGCCTTTACTTCGGGACGTGCGTTGGCCTCTACGTCGGGACGTGCGTTGGCATCTACGTCGGGATTTAGCTTACTTTCAGCTGTACGTCGGGTTGTGCGTTGGGCTCGACGTCGGGACGCGCGTTGGGCTCTACGTCTGTAGTTAGCTAACTTTCAGCTCTACGTCGGGACGCGCGTTGGGCTCTTCGTCTGTAGTTAGCTAACTTTCACCTCTACGTCGGGACGTGCGTTGGGCTCTACGTCTGTAGTTAGCTAACTTTCAGCTCTACGTCGGGACGTGCGTTGGGCGCTACGTCGGGACGTGCGTTGGGCGCTACGTCGGGATTTAGCTTACTTTCAGCTCTACGTCGGGACGTGCGTTGGGCTCTACGTCGGGACGTGCGTTGGGCTCTACGTCGGGACGTGCGTTGGGCTCTACGTCGGGATTTAGCTTAATTTCAGCTCTACGTCGGGACGTGCGTTGGGCTCTACGTCGGGACGTGCGTTGGGCTCTACGTCGGGACGTGCGTTGGGCGCTACGTCGGGACGTGTGTTGGGCGCTACGTCGGGATTTAGCTTACTTTCAGCTCTACGTCGGGACGTGCGTTGGGCTCTACGTCGGGACGTGCGTTGGCCTCTACGTCTGTAGTTAGCTAACTTTCAGCTCTACGTCGGGACGTGCGTTGGGCTCTACGTCGGGATTTAGCTTACTTTCAGCTCTACGTCGGGACGTGCGTTGGGCTCTACGTCGGGACGTGCGTTGGGCTCTACGTCTGTAGTTAGCTAACTTCAAGCTCTACGTCGGGACGTGCGTTGGGCTCTACGTCGGGACGTGCGTTGGGCTCTACGTCAGGATTTAGCTAACTTTTAGCTCTACGTCGGGACATGCGTTGGGCTCTACGTCGGGACGTGCGTTGGGCTCTACGTCGGGATTTAGCTTACTTTCAGCTCTACGTTGGGACGTGCGTTGGCCTCTACGTCGGGATTTAGCTTACTTTCAGCTCTACGTCGGGACGTGCGTTGGGCTCTACGTCGGGACGTGCGTTGGGCTCTACGTCGGGACGTGCGTTGGGCTCTACGTCTGTTGTTAGCTAACTTTCAGCTCTACGTCGGGACGTGCGTTGGGCTCTACGTCTGTAGTTAGCTAACTTTCAGCTCTACGTCGGGACGTGCGTTGGGCTCTACGTCGGGACGTGCGTTGGGCTCTACGTCGGGACGTGCGTTGGGCTCTACGTCGGGACGTGCGTTGGGCTCTACGTCGGGATTTAACTTACTTTCAGCTCTACGTCGGGACGTGCGTTGGCCTCTATGTCGGGACGTGCGTTGTCCTCTATGTCGGGACGTGCGTTGGCCTCTAAGTCGGGACGTGCGTTGGCCTCTGCATCGGGACGTGCGTAGGCCTCTACATCGGGATTTAGCTTACTTTCAGCTCTACGTCGGGACGTGCGTTGGGCTCTACGTCGGGACGTGCGTTGGGCTCTACGTCGGGATTTAGCTTACTTTCAGCTCTACGTCGGGACGTGCGTTGGCCTCTACGTCGGGACGTGCGTTGGCCTCTACTTCGGGATTTAGCTTACTTTCAGCTCTACGTCGGGACGTGCGTTGGCCTCTACGTCGGGACGTGCGTTGGCCTCTACGTCGGGATTTAGCTTACTTTCAGCTCTTCGTCGGGACGTGCGTTGGGCTCTATGTCTGTAGTTAGCTAACTTTCTGCTCTACGTCGGGACGTGCGTTGGGCTCTATGTCTGTAGTTAGCTAACTTTCAGCTCTACGTCGGGACGTGCGTTGGGCGCTACGTCGGGACGTGCGTTGGGCTCTACGTCGGGACGTGCATTGGGCTCTACGTCGGGATTTAGCTTACTTTCAGCTCTACGTTGGGACGTGCGTTGGCCTCTACGTCGGGACGTGCGTTGGCCTCTACGTCGGGACGTGCGTTGGCCTCTACGTCGGGATTTAGCTTACTTTCATCTCTACGTCGGGACGTGCGTTGGGCTCTACGTCTGTAGTTAGCTAACTTTCAGCTCTACGTCGGGACGTGCGTTTTGCTCTACGTTGGGACTTTCGTTGGGCTCTACGTTGGGACTTTCGTTGGGCTCTACGTCGGGACTTGCGTTGGGCTCTACGTCGGGACGTGCGTTGGGCTCTACATCTGTAGTTAGCTAACTTTCAGCTCTACGTCGGGACGTGCGTTGGGCTCTACGTCGGGACGTGCGTTGGGCTCTACGTCTGTAGTTAGCTAAGTTTCAGATCTACGTCGGGACGTGCGTTGGGCTCTACGTCGGGACGTGCGTTGGGCTCTACGTCGGGACGTGCGTTGGCCTCTACGTCGGGACGTGCGTTGGCCTCTACGTCGGGATTTAGCTTACTTTCAGCTCTACGTCGGGACGTGCGTTGGGCGCTACGTCGGGACGTGCGTTGGGCGCTACGTCGGGACGTGTGTTGGGCGCTGCTTCGGGACGTGCGTTGGGCGCTACGTCGGGATTTAGCTTACTTTCAGCTCTACGTCGGGACGTGCGTTGGGCTCTACGTCGGGACGTGCGTTGGGCTCTACGTTGGGACGTGCGTTGGGTCTACGTCGGGATTTAGCTTACTTTCAGCTCTACGTCGGGACGTGCGTTGGCCTCTACGTCGGGACGTGCGTTGGCCTCTACGTCGGGATTTAGCTTACTTTCAGCTCTACGTCGGGACGTGCGTTGGCCTCTACGTCGGGACGTGCGTTGGCCTCTACGTTGGGATTTAGCTTACTTTCAGCTCTACGTCGGGACGTCCGTTTTTCCTCTACGTCGGGATTTAGCTTACTTTCAGCTCTACATCGGGACGTGCGTTGGGCTCTACGTCGGGACATGCGTTGGGCTCTACGTCGGGACGTGCGTTGGTCTCTACGTCTGTAGTTAGCTAACTTTCAGCTCTACGTTGGGACGTGCGTTGGGCTCTACGTCGGGACGTGCGTTGGGCTCTACGTCGGGATTTAGCTTACTTTCAGCTCTACGTCGGGACGTGCGTTGGGCTCTACGTCGGGACGTGCGTTGGACTCTACGTCGGGACACGCGTTGGGCTCTACGTCGGGACGCGCGTTGGGCTCTACGTCGGGACGCGCGTTGGGCTCTACGTCTGTAGTTAGCTAACTTTCAGCTCTACGTCGGGATGTGCGTTGGGCGCTACGTCGGGACGTGCATTGGGCGCTACTTCGGGATTTAGCTTACTTTCAGCTCTACGTCGGGACGTGCGTTGGGGTCTACGTCGGGACGTGCGTTGGGCTCTACGTAGGGATTTAACTTACTTTAAGCTCTACGTCGGGACGTGCGTTGGGCTCTACGTCGGGACGTGCGCTGGCCTCTACGTCGGGACGTGCGCTGGCCTCTACGTCGGGACGTGCGCTGGCCTCTACGTCGGGACGTGCGCTGGCTTCTACGTCGGGACGCGCGTTGGCCTCTACGTCGGGATTTAGCTTACTTTTAGCTCTACGTCGGGACGTGCCTTGGCCTGTACGTCGGGACGTGCGTTGGCCTCTACGTCGGGATTTAGCTTACTTTCAGCTCTACGTCGGGACGTGCGTTGGCCTCTACGTCGGGATTTAGCTTACTTTCAGCTCTACGTCGGGACGTGCGTTGGGCTCTACGTCGGGATTTAGCTTACTTTCAGCTCTACGTCGGGACGTGCGTTGGGCTCTACGTCGGGTCGTGCGTTGGGCTCTACGTCGGGACGTGCGTTGGGCTCTACGTCGGGACGTGCGTTGGGCTCTACGTCGGGACGTGCGTTGGGCTCTACGTCTGTAGTTAGCTAACTTTCAGCTCTACGTCGGGACGTGCGTTGGCCTCTACGTCGGGACGTGCGTTGGGCTCTACGTCGGGACGTGCGTTGGGCTCTACGTCGGGACGTGCGTTGGGCTCTACGTCGGGATTTAGCTAACTTTCAGCTCTACATCGGCACGTGCGTTGGGCTCCACGTCGGGACGTGCGTTCGCCTCTACGTCGCGATTTAGCTTACTTTCAGCTCTATGTTGGGACGTGCGTTCGCCTCTACGTCGGGATTTAACTTACTTTCAGCTCTACGTCGGGACGTGCGTTGGCCTCTACGTGGGGACGTGCGTTGGCCTCTACGTCGGGATTTAGCTTACTTTCAGCTCTACGTCGGGATGTGTGTTGGGCTCTACTTCGGGATTTAGCTTACTTTCAGCTCTACGTCGGGACGTGCGTTGGCCTGTACGTCGGGACGTGCGTTGTCCTCTACGTCGGGACGTGCGTTGGCCTCTAAGTCAGGACGTGCGTTGGCCTCTACGTCGGGACGTGTGTTGGCCTCTACGTCGGGATTTAACTTACTTTCAGCTCTACATCGGGACGTGCGTTGGGCGCTACGTCGGGACGTGCGTTGGCCTCTACGTCGGGACGTGCGTTGGCCTCTACGTCGGGTCGTGCGTTGGGCTCTACGTCGGGACGTGCGTTGGGCTCTACGTCTGTAGTTAGCTAACTTACTGCTCTACGTCGGGACGTGCGTTGGGCTCTACGTCTGTAGTTAGCTAACTTTCAGCTCTACGTCGGGACGTGCGTTGGGCGCTACGTCGGGATGTGCGTTGGGCTCTACGTCGGGACGTGCGTTGGGCTCTACGTCGGGACGTGCGTTGGGCTCTACGTCGGGATTTAGCTTACTTTAAGCTCTACGTCGGGACGTGCGTTGGCCTTAACTTCGGGACGTGCGTTGGCCTCTACGTCGGGACGTGCGTTGGCATCTACGTCGGGATTTAGCTTACATTCAGCTCTACGTCGGGACATGCGTTGGGCTCTACGTCGGGACGTGCGTTGAGCTCTACGTCGGGACACGCGTTGGGCTCTACGTCGGGACGCGCGTTGGGCTCTACGTCTGTAGTTAGCTAACTTTCAGCTCTACGTCTGGACGCGCGTTGGGCTCTTCGTCTGTAGTTAGCTAACTTTCACCTCTACGTCGGGACGTGCGTTGGGCTCTACGTCTGTAGTTAGCTAACTTTCAGCTCTACGTCGGGACGTGCGTTGGGCGCTACGTCGGGACGTGCGTTGGGCGCTACGTCGGGATTTAGCTTACTTTCAGCTCTACGTCGGGACGTGCGTTGGGCTCTACGTCGGGACGTGCGTTGGGCTCTACGTCGGGACGTGCCTTGGGCTCTACGTCGGGATTTAGCTTAATTTCAGCTCTACGTCGGGACATGCGTTGGGCTCTACGTCGGGACGTGCGTTGGCCTCTACGTCGGGACGTGCGTTGGGCGCTACGTCGGGATTTAACTTACTTTCAGCTCTACGTCGGGACGTGCGTTGGGCTCTACGTCGGGACGTGCGTTGGCCTCTACGTCTGTAGTTAGCTAACTTTCAGCTCTACGTCGGGACGTGCGTTGGGCTCTACGTCGGGATTTAGCTTACTTTCAGCTCTACGTCGGGACGTGCGTTGGGCTCTACGTCGGGACGTGTGTTGGGCTCTACGTCTGTAGTTAGCTAACTTCAAGCTCTACGTCGGGACGTGCGTTGGGCTCTACGTCGGGACGTGCGTTGGGCTCTACGTCGGGACGTGCGTTGGGCTCTACGTCAGGATTTAGCTTACTTTTAGCTCTACGTCGGGACATGCGTTGGGCTCTACGTCGGGACGTGCGTTGGGCTCTACGTCGGGATTTAGCTTACTTGCAGCTCTACGTTGGGACGTGCGTTGGCCTCTACGTCGGGATTTAGCTTACTTTCAGCTCTACGTCGGGACGTGCGTTGGGCTCTACGTCGGGACGTGCGTTGGGCTCTACGTCTGTTGTTAGCTAACTTTCAGCTCTACGTCGGGACGTGCGTTGGGCTCTACGTCTGTAGTTAGCTAACTTTCAGCTCTACGTCGGGACGTGCGTTGGGCTCTACGTCGGGACGTGCGTTGGGCTCTACGTCGGGACGTGCGTTGGGCTCTACGTCGGGATTTAACTTACTTTCAGCTCTACGTCGGGACGTGCGTTGGCGTCTATGTCGGGACGTGCGTTGTCCTCTATGTCGGGACGTGCGTTGGCCTCTAAGTCGGGACGTGCGTTGGCCTCTGCATCGGGACGTGCGTTGGCCTCTACATCGGGATTTAGCTTACTTTCAGCTCTACGTCGGGACGTGCGTTGGGCTCTACGTCGGGACGTGCGTTGGGCTCTACGTCGGGATTTAGCTTACTTTCAGCTCTACGTCGGGACGTGCGTTGGCCTCTACGTCGGGACGTGCGTTGGCCTCTACTTCGGGATTTAGCTTACTTTCAGCTCTACGTCGGGACGTGCGTTGACCTCTACGTCGGGACGTGCGTTGGCCTCTACGTCGGGATTTAGCTTACTTTCAGCTCTACGTCGGGACGTGCGTTGGGCTCTACGTCGGGTTTTAGCTTACTTTCAGCTCTACGTCGGGACGTGCGTTGGGCTCTACGTCGGGACGTGCGTTGGGCTCTATGTGTGTAGTTAGCTAACTTTCTACTCTACGTCGGGACGTGCGTTGGGCTCTATGTCTGTAGTTAGCTAACTTTCAGCTCTACGTCGGGACGTGCGTTGGGCGCTACGTCAGGACGTGCGTTGGGCTCTACGTCGGGACGTGCATTGGGCTCTACGTCGGGATTTAGCTTACTTTCAGCTCTACGTTGGGACGTGCGTTGGGCTCTACGTCGGGACGTGCTTTGGGCTCTACGTCGGGACGTGCGTTGGCCTCTACGTCGGGACGTGCGTTGGCCTCTACGTCGGGATTTAGCTTACTTTCATCTCTACGTCGGGACGTGCGGTGGGCTCTACGTCGGGACGTGCGTTGGGCTCTACGTCTGTAGTTAGCTAACTTTCAGCTCTACGTCGGGACGTGCGTTGGGCTCTACGTTAGGACTTTCGTTGGGCTCTACGTCGGGACTTGCGTTGGGCTCTACGTCGGGACGTGCGTTGGGCTCTACATCTGTAGTTAGCTAACTTTCAGCTCTACGTCGGGACGTGCGTTGGGCTCTACGTCGGGACGTGCGTTGGGCTCTACGTCTGTAGTTAGCTAAGTTTCAGATCTACGTCGGGACGTGCGTTGGGCTCTACGTCGGGACGTGCGTTGGCCTCTACGTCGGGACGTGCGTTGGCCTCTACGTCGGGACGTGCGTTGGCCTCTACGTCGGGAAGTGCGTTGGCCTCTACGTCGGGATTTAGCTTACTTTCAGCTCTACGTCGGGACGTGCGTTGGCCTCTACGTCGGGACGTGCGTTGGCCTCTACGTTGGGATTTAGCTTACTTTCAGCTCTACATCGGGACGTGCGTTGGGCTCTACGTCGGGACATGCGTTGGGCTCTACGTCGGGACGTGCGTTAGTCTCTACGTCTGTAGTTAGCTAACTTTCAGCTCTACGTCGGGACGTGCGTTGGGCTCTACGTCGGGACGTGCGTTGGGCTCTACGTCGGGATTTAGCTTACATTCAGCTCTACGTCGGGACGTGCGTTGGGCTCTACGTCGGGACGTGCGTTGGACTCTACGTCGGGACACGCGTTGGGCTCTACGTCGGGACGCGCGTTGGGCTCTACGTCTGTAGTTAGCTAACTTTCAGCTCTACGTCGGGATGTGCGTTGGTCTCTACGTCTGTAGTTAGTTAACTTTCAGCTCTACGTCGGGACGTGCGTTGGGCGCTACGTCGGGACGTGCGTTGGGCGCTACGTCGGGATTTAGCTTACTTTCAGCTCTACGTCGGGACGTGCGTTGGGGTCTACGTCGGGACGTGCGTTGGGCTCTACGTAGGGATTTAACTTACTTTAAGCTCTACGTCGGGACGTGCGTTGGGCTCTACGTCGGGACGTGCGCTGGCCTCTACGTCGGGACGTGCGCTGGCCTCTACGTCGGGACGTGCGCTGGCCTCTACGTCGGGACGTGCGCTGGCTTCTACGTCGGGACGTGCGTTGGCCTCTACGTCGGGATTTAGCTTACTTTTAGCTCTACGTCGGGACGTGCCTTGGCCTGTACGTCGGGACGTGCGTTGGCCTCTACGTCGGGATTTAGCTTACTTTCAGCTCTACGTCGGGACGTGCGTTGGCCTCTACGTCGGGATTTAGCTTACTTTCAGCTCTACGTCGGGACGTGCGTTGGGCTCTACGTCGGGATTTAGCTTACTTTCAGCTCTACGTCGGGACGTGCGTTGGGCTCTACGTCGGGTCGTGCGTTGGGCTCTACGTCGGGACGTGCGTTGGGCTCTATGTCGGGACGTGCGTTGGGCTCTACGTCTGTAGTTAGCTAACTTTCAGCTCTACGTCGGGACGTGCGTTGGGCTCTACGTCGGGACGTGCGTTGGGCTCTACGTCGGGACGTGCGTTGGGCTCTACGTCGGGACGTGCGTTGGGCTCTACGTCGGGATTTAGCTAACTTTCAGCTCTACATCGGGACGTGCGTTGGGCTCCACGTCGGGACGTGCGTTCGCCTCTACGTCGCGATTTAGCTTACTTTCAGCTCTATGTTGGGACGTGCGTTCGCCTCTACGTCGGGATTTAACTTACTTTCAGCTCTACGTAGGGACGTGCGTTGGGCTCTACGTCGGGACGTGCGTTGGGCTCTATGTCTGTAGTTAGCTAACTTTCAGCTCTACGTCGGGACGTGCGTTGGGCTCTATGTCTGTAGTTAGCTAATTTCAGCTCTATGTCGGGACGTGCGTTGGGCTCTATGTCTGTAGTTAGCTAACTTTCAGCTCTACGTCGGGACGTGCGTTGGGCTCTACGTCGGGACGTGCGTTGGGCTCTACGTCGGGACGTGCGTTGGGCTCTACGTCGGGATTTAGCTTACTTTCAGCTCTACGTCGGGACGTGCGTTGGCCTCTACGTCGGGACGTGCGTTGGCCTCTACGTCGGGATTTAGCTTACTTTCAGCTCTACGTCGGGATGTGCGTTGGGCGCTACGTCGGGACGTGCGTTGGGCGCTAGTTCGGGACGTGCGTTGGGCGCTACGTCGGGATTTAGCTTACTTTCAGCTCTACGTCGGGACGTGCGTTGGGCTCTACGTCGGGACGTGCGTTGGGCTCTACGTCGGGACGTGCGTTGGCCTCTACGTCGGGATTTAGCTTACTTTCAGCTCTACGTCGGGACGTGCGTTGGGCTCTACGTCGGGACGTGCGTTGGCCTCTACGTCGGGATTTAGCTTACTTTCAGCTCTACGTCGGGACGTGCGTTGGCCTCTACGTCGGGACGTGCGTTGGCCTCTACGTCGGGATTTAGCTTACTTTCAGCTCTATTCGGGACGTGCGTTGGCCTGTACGTCGGGACGTGCGTTGGCCTCTACGTCGGGATTTAGCTTACTTTCAGCTCTACGTCGGGACGTGCGTTGGGCTCTACGTCTGGAAGTGTGTTGGGCTCTACGTCGGGATTTAGCTTACTTTCAGCTCTACGTCGGGACGTGCGTTGGGCTCTACGTCGGGACGTGCGCTGGCCTCTACGTCGGGACGTGCGCTGGCCTTAACGTCGGGACATGCTTTGGGCTCTACGTCGGGACGTGCGTTGGGCTCTACGTCGGGATTTAGCTTACTTTCAGCTGTACGTCGGGACGTGCGTTGGGCTCTACGTCGGGACGTGCGTTGGCCTCTACGTCGGGATTTAGCTTACTTTCAGCTCTACGTCGGGACGTGCGTTGGGCTCTACGTCGGGACGTGCGTTGGCCTCTACGTCGGGATTTAGCTTACTTTCAGCTCTACGTCGGGACGTGCGTTGGGCGCTACGTCGGGACGTGCGTTGGGCGCTACGTCGGGTTGTGCGTTGGGCGCTACGTCGGGACGTCTGTTGGGCGCTACTTCGGACGTGCGTTGGGCGCTACGTCGGGATTTAGCTTACTTTCAGCTCTACGTCGGGACGTGCGTTGGGCTCTACGTCGGGACGTGCGTTGGGCTCTACGTCGGGACGTGCGTTGGGCTCTACGTCGGGATTTAGCTTACTTTCAGCTCTACGTCGGGACGTGCGTTGGGCTCTACGTCGGGACGTGCGTTGGGCTCTACGTCGGGACATGCGTTGGGCTCTACGTCGGGATGTGCGTTGGTCTCTACGTCTGTAGTTAGCTAACTTTCAGCTGTACGTCGGGACGTGCGTTGGGCTCTACGTCGGGACGTGCGTTTGGCTCTACGTCGGGACGTGCGTTGGGCTCTACGTCGGGACGTGCGTTGGGCTCTACGTCGGGATTTAGCTTGCTTTCAGCTCTACGTCGGGACGTGCGTTGGGCTCTATGTCGGGACGTGCGTTGGGCTCTACGTCGGGACGTGCGTTGGGCTCTACGTCGGGACGTGCGTTGGGCTCTACGTCGGGATTTAGCTTACTTTCAGCTCTACGTCGGGACGTGCGTTGGCCTCTACGTTGGGACGTGCGTTGGCCTCTGCGTCGGGATTTAGCTTACTTTCAGCTCTACGTCGGGACGTGCGTTGGGCTCTACGTCGGGACGTGCGTTGGGCGCTACGTCGGGATTTAACTTACTTTCAGCTCTACGTCGGGACGTGCGTTGGGCTCTACGTCGGGATTTAGCTTACTTTCAGCTCTACGTCGGGACGTGCGTTGGCCTCTACTTCGGGACGTGCGTTGGCCTCTACGTCGGGACGTGCGTTGGCCTCTACGTCGGGATTTAGCTTACTTTCAGCTCTACGTCGGGACGTGCGTTGGGCTCTACGTCGGGACGTGCGTTGAGCTCTACGTCGGGACGTGCGTTGGGCGCTACGTCGGGACGTGCGTTGGGCGCTACGTCGGGACGTGCGTTGGGCGCTACGTTGGATTTAGCTTACTTTGAGCTCTACGTCGGGACGTGCGTTGGGCTCTACGTCGGGACTTGCGTTGGGCTCTACGTCGGGACGTGCGTTGTGCTCTAAGTCGGGACGTGCGTTGGGCTCTACGTTGGGTTTTAGCTTACTTTCAGCTCTACGTCGGGACGTGCGTTGGCCTCTACGTCGGGACGTGCGTTGGCCTCTACGTCGGGATTTAGCTTACTTTCAGCTCTACGTCGGGACGTGCGTTGGGCTCTACGTCGGGACGTGCGTTGGGCTCTACGTCGGGACGTGCGTTGGCCTCTACGTCGGGATTTAGCTTACTTTCAGCTCTACGTCGGGACGTGCGTTGGCCTGTACGTCGGGACGTGCGTTGGCCTCTACGTCGGGATTTAGCTTACTTTCAGCTCTACGTCGGGACGTGCGTTGGGCTCTACGTCTGGAAGTGTGTTGGGCTCTACGTCGGGATTTAGCTTACTTTAAGCTCTACGTCGGGACGTGCGTTGGGCTCTACGTCGGGACGTGCGCTGGCCTCTACGTCGGGACGTGCGCTGGCCTTAACGTCGGGACATGCTTTGGGCTCTACGTCGGGACGTGTGTTGGGCTCTACGTCGGGATTTAGCTTACTTTCAGCTCTACGTCGGGACGTGCGTTGGGCTCTACGTCGGGACGTGCGTTGGCCTCTACGTCGGGATTTAGCTTACTTTCAGCTCTACGTCGGGACGTGCGTTGGGCTCTACGTCGGGACGTGCGTTGGCCTCTACGTCGGGATTTAGCTTACTTTCAGCTCTACGTCGGGACGTGCGTTGGGCGCTACGTCGGGACGTGCGTTGGGCGCTACGTCGGGTTGTGCGTTGGGCGCTACGTCGGGACGTCTGTTGGGCGCTACTTCGGACGTGCGTTGGGCGCTACGTCGGGATTTAGCTTACTTTCAGCTCTACGTCGGGACGTGCGTTGGGCTCTACGTCGGGACGTGCGTTGGGCTCTACGTCGGGACGTGCGTTGGGCTCTACGTCGGGATTTAGCTTACTTTCAGCTCTACGTCGGGACGTGCGTTGGGCTCTACGTCGGGACGTGCGTTGGGCTCTACGTCGGGACATGCGTTGGGCTCTACGTCGGGATGTGCGTTGGTCTCTACGTCTGTAGTTAGCTAACTTTCAGCTGTACGTCGGGACGTGCGTTGGGCTCTACGTCGGGACGTGCGTTTGGCTCTACGTCGGGACGTGCGTTGGGCTCTACGTCGGGACGTGCGTTGGGCTCTACGTCGGGATTTAGCTTGCTTTCAGCTCTACGTCGGGACGTGCGTTGGGCTCTATGTCGGGACGTGCGTTGGGCTCTACGTCGGGACGTGCGTTGGGCTCTACGTCGGGACGTGCGTTGGGCTCTACGTCGGGATTTAGCTTACTTTCAGCTCTACGTCGGGACGTGCGTTGGCCTCTACGTTGGGACGTGCGTTGGCCTCTGCGTCGGGATTTAGCTTACTTTCAGCTCTACGTCGGGACGTGCGTTGGGCTCTACGTCGGGACGTGCGTTGGGCGCTACGTCGGGATTTAACTTACTTTCAGCTCTACGTCGGGACGTGCGTTGGGCTCTACGTCGGGATTTAGCTTACTTTCAGCTCTACGTCGGGACGTGCGTTGGCCTCTACTTCGGGACGTGCGTTGGCCTCTACGTCGGGACGTGCGTTGGCCTCTACGTCGGGATTTAGCTTACTTTCAGCTCTACGTCGGGACGTGCGTTGGGCTCTACGTCGGGACGTGCGTTGAGCTCTACGTCGGGACGTGCGTTGGGCGCTACGTCGGGACGTGCGTTGGGCGCTACGTCGGGACGTGCGTTGGGCGCTACGTTGGATTTAGCTTACTTTGAGCTCTACGTCGGGACGTGCGTTGGGCTCTACGTCGGGACTTGCGTTGGGCTCTACGTCGGGACGTGCGTTGTGCTCTAAGTCGGGACGTGCGTTGGGCTCTACGTTGGGTTTTAGCTTACTTTCAGCTCTACGTCGGGACGTGCGTTGGCCTCTACGTCGGGACGTGCGTTGGCCTCTACGTCGGGATTTAGCTTACTTTCAGCTCTACGTCGGGACGTGCGTTGGGCTCTACGTCGGGACGTGCGTTGGGCGCTACGTCGGGATTTAACTTACTTTCAGCTCTACGTCGGGACGTGCGTTGGGCTCTACGTCGGGACATGCGTTGGGCTCTACGTCGGGACGTGCGTTGGTCTCTACGTCTGTAGTTAGCTAACTTTCAGCTCTACGTCGGGACGTGCGTTGGGCTCTACGTCGGGACGTGCGTTGGGCTCTACGTCGGGATTTAGCTTGCTTTCAGCTCTACGTCGGGACGAACGTTGGGCTCTACGTCGGGACGTGCGTTGGGCTCTACGTCGGGACGTGCGTTGGGCTGTATGTCGGGACGTGCGTTGGGCTCTACGTCGGGATTTAGCTTACTTTCAGCTCTACGTCGGGACGTGCATTGGCCTCTAGGTCGGGACGTGCGTTGGCCTCTAGGTCGGGACGTGCGTTGGCCTCTACGTCGGGACGTGCGTTGGCCTCTACGTCGGGATTTAGCTTACTTTCAGCTCTACGTCGGGACGTGTGTTGGGCTCTACTTCGGGATTTAGCTTACTTTCAGCTCTGCGTCGGGACGTGCGTTGGGCGCTACGTCGGGACGTGCGTTGGGCGCTACGTCGGGATTTAGCTTACTTTCAGCTCTACGTCGGGACGTGCGTTGGCCTCTACGTCGGGATGTGCGTTGTCCTCTACGTCGGGACGTGCGTTGGCCTCTAAGTCGGGACGTGCGTTGGCCTCTACGTCGGGACGTGCGTTGGCCTCTACGTCGGGATTTAACTTACTTTCAGCTCTACGTCGGGACGTGCGTTGGGCGCTACGTCGGGACGTGCGTTGGGCTCTACGTCGGGACGTGCGTTGGGCTCTACGTCGGGACGTGCGTTGGGCTCTACGTCTGTAGTTAGCTAACTTTCTGCTCTACGTCGGGACGTGCGTTGGGCTCTACGTCTGTAGTTAGCTAACTTTCAGCTCTACGTCGGGACGTGCGTTGGGCGCTACGTCGGGACATGCGTTGGGCTCTACGTCGGGACGTGCGTTGGGCTCTACGTCGGGATTTAGCTTACTTTCAGCTCTACGTCGGGACGTGCGTTGGCCTCTACGTCGGGACGTGCGTTGGCCTCTACGTCGGGACGTGCGTTGGCCTCTACGTCAGGATTTAGCTTACTTTCAGCTCTACGTCGGGATGTGCGTTGGGCTCTACGTCGGGACGTGCGTTGAGCTCTACGTCGGGACACGCGTTGGGCTCTATGTCTGTAGTTAGCTAACTTTCAGCTCTACGTCGGGACGTGCGTTGGGCTCTACGTCTGTAGTTAGCTAACTTTCAGCTCTACGTCGGGACGTGCGTTGGGCGCTACGTCGGGACGTGCGTTGGGCTCTACGTCGGGATTTAGCTTACTTTCAGCTCTACGTCGGGACGTGCGTTGGGCTCTACGTCGGGACGTGCGTTGGGCTCTACGTCGGGACGTGCGTTGGGCTCTACGTCGGGATTTAGCTTACATTAAGCTCTACGTCGGGACGTGCGTTGGGCTCTACGTCGGGACGTGTGCTGGCCTCTACGTCGGGACGTGCGGTGGCCTCTACGTCGGGACGTGCGCTGGCCTCTACGTCGGGACGTGCGTTGGCCTCTACGTCGGGATTTATCTTACTTTCAGCTCTACGTCGGGACGTGCTTTGGCCTGTACGTCGGGACGTGCGTTGGCCTCTACGTCGGGATTTAGCTTACTTTCAGCTCTACGTCGGGACGTGCGTTGGGCTCTACGTCGGGATTTAGCTTACTTTCAGCTCTACGTCGGGACGTGCGTTGGGCTCTACGTCGGGACGTGCGTTGGGCTCTACGTCGGGACGTGCGTTGGGCTCTACGTCGGGACGTGCGTTGGGCTCTACGTCGGGACGTGCGTTGGGCTCTACGTCTGTAGTTAGCTAACTTTCAGCTCTACGTCGGGACGTGCGTTGGGCTCTACGTCGGGACGTGCGTTGGGCTCTACGTCAGGATTTAGCTAACTTTCAGCTCTACGTCGGGACATGCGTTGGGCTCTACGTCGGGACGTGCGTTGGGCTCTACGTCGGGATTTAGCTTACTTTCAGCTCTACGTTGGGACGTGCGTTGGCCTCTACGTCGGGATTTAGCTTACTTTCAGCTCTACGTCGGGACGTGCGTTGGGCTCTACGTCGGGACGTGCGTTGGGCTCTACGTCGGGACGTGCGTTGGGCTCTACGTCTGTAGTTAGGTAACTTTCAGCTCTACGTCGGGACGTGCGTTGGGCGCTACGTCGGGACGTGCGTTGGGCTCTACGTCGGGACGTGCGTTGGGCTCTACGTCGGGACGTGCGTTGGGCTCTATGTCTGTAGTTAGCTAACTTTCAGCTCTACGTCGGGACGTGCGTTGGGCGCTACGTCGGGACGTGCGTTGGGCTCTACGTCGGGACGTGCGTTGGGCTCTACGTCGGGATTTAGCTTACTTTCAGCTCTACGTCGGGATGTGCGTTGGGCGCTACGTCGGGACGTGCGTTGGGCGCTAGTTCGGGACGTGCGTTGGGCGCTACGTCGGGATTTAGCTTACTTTCAGCTCTACGTCGGGACGTGCGTTGGGCTCTACGTCGGGACGTGCGTTGGACTCTACGTCGGGACGTGCGTTGGCCTCTACGTCGGGATTTAGCTTACTTTCAGCTCTACGTCGGGACGTGCGTTGGGCTCTACGTCGGGACGTGCGTTGGCCTCTACGTTGGGATTTAGCTTACTTTCAGCTCTACGTCGGGACGTGCGTTGGCCTCTACGTCGGGACGTGCGTTGGCCTCTACGTCGGGATTTAGCTTACTTTCAGCTCTACGTCGGGACGTGCGTTGGCCTGTACGTCGGGACGTGCGTTGGCCTCTACGTCGGGATTTAGCTTACTTTCAGCTCTACGTCGGGACGTGCGTTGGGCTCTACGTCTGGAAGTGTGTTGGGCTCTACGTCGGGATTTAGCTTACTTTAAGCTCTACGTCGGGACGTGCGTTGGGCTCTACGTCGGGACGTGCGCTGGCCTCTACGTCGGGACGTGCGCTGGCCTCTACGTCGGGACGTGCGCTGGCCTTAACGTCGGGACATGCGTTGGGCTCTACGTCGGGACGTGCGTTGGGCTCTACGTCGGGATTTAGCTTACTTTCAGCTCTACGTCGGGACGTGCGTTGGGCTCTACGTCGGGACGTGCGTTGGGCTCTACGTCGGGACGTGCGTTGGCCTCTACGTCGGGATTTAGCTTACTTTCAGCTCTACGTCGGGACGTGCGTTGGGCGCTACGTCGGGACGTGCGTTGGGCGCTACGTCGGGATTTAGCTTACTTTCAGCTCTACGTCGGGACGTGCGTTGGGCTCTACGTCGGGACGTGCGTTGGCCTCTACGTCGGGATTTAGCTTACTTTCAGCTCTACGTCGGGACGTGCGTTGGGCTCTACGTCGGGACGTGCGTTGGCCTCTACGTCGGGATTTAGCTTACTTTCAGCTCTACGTCGGGACGTGCGTTGGGCGCTACGTCGGGACGTGCGTTGGGCGCTACGTCGGGTTGTGCGTTAGGCGCTACGTCGGGACGTCTGTTGGGCGCTACTTCGGACGTGCGTTGGGCGCTACGTCGGGATTTAGCTTACTTTCAGCTCTACGTCGGGACGTGCGTTGGGCTCTACGTCGGGACGTGCGTTGGGCTCTACGTCGGGACGTGCGTTGGGCTCTACGTCGGGATTTAGCTTACTTTCAGCTCTACGTCGGGACGTGCGTTGCCCTCTACGTCGGGACGTGCGTTGGGCTCTACGTCGGGACATGCGTTGGGCTCTACGTCGGGATGTGCGTTGGTCTCTACGTCTGTAGTTAGCTAACTTTCAGCTGTACGTCGGGACGTGCGTTGGGCTCTACGTCGGGACGTGCGTTTGGCTCTACGTCGGGACGTGCGTTGGGCTCTACGTCGGGACGTGCGTTGGGCTCTACGTCGGGATTTAGCTTGCTTTCAGCTCTACGTCGGGACGTGCGTTGGGCTCTATGTCGGGACGTGCGTTGGGCTCTACGTCGGGACGTGCGTTGGGCTCTACGTCGGGACGTGCGTTGGGCTCTACGTCGGGATTTAGCTTACTTTCAGCTCTACGTCGGGACGTGCGTTGGCCTCTACGTTGGGACGTGCGTTGGCCTCTGCGTCGGGATTTAGCTTACTTTCAGCTCTACGTCGGGACGTGCGTTGGGCTCTACGTCGGGACGTGCGTTGGGCGCTACGTCGGGATTTAACTTACTTTCAGCTCTACGTCGGGACGTGCGTTGGGCTCTACGTCGGGATTTAGCTTACTTTCAGCTCTACGTCGGGACGTGCGTTGGCCTCTACTTCGGGACGTGCGTTGGCCTCTACGTCGGGACGTGCGTTGGCCTCTACGTCGGGATTTAGCTTACTTTCAGCTCTACGTCGGGACGTGCGTTGGGCTCTACGTCGGGACGTGCGTTGAGCTCTACGTCGGGACGTGCGTTGGGCGCTACGTCGGGACGTGCGTTGGGCGCTACGTCGGGACGTGCGTTGGGCGCTACGTTGGATTTAGCTTACTTTGAGCTCTACGTCGGGACGTGCGTTGGGCTCTACGTCGGGACTTGCGTTGGGCTCTACGTCGGGACGTGCGTTGTGCTCTAAGTCGGGACGTGCGTTGGGCTCTACGTTGGGTTTTAGCTTACTTTCAGCTCTACGTCGGGACGTGCGTTGGCCTCTACGTCGGGACGTGCGTTGGCCTCTACGTCGGGATTTAGCTTACTTTCAGCTCTACGTCGGGACGTGCGTTGGGCTCTACGTCGGGACGTGCGTTGGGCGCTACGTCGGGATTTAACTTACTTTCAGCTCTACGTCGGGACGTGCGTTGGGCTCTACGTCGGGACATGCGTTGGGCTCTACGTCGGGACGTGCGTTGGTCTCTACGTCTGTAGTTAGCTAACTTTCAGCTCTACGTCGGGACGTGCGTTGGGCTCTACGTCGGGACGTGCGTTGGGCTCTACGTCGGGATTTAGCTTGCTTTCAGCTCTACGTCGGGACGAACGTTGGGCTCTACGTCGGGACGTGCGTTGGGCTCTACGTCGGGACGTGCGTTGGGCTGTATGTCGGGACGTGCGTTGGGCTCTACGTCGGGATTTAGCTTACTTTCAGCTCTACGTCGGGACGTGCATTGGCCTCTAGGTCGGGACGTGCGTTGGCCTCTAGGTCGGGACGTGCGTTGGCCTCTACGTCGGGACGTGCGTTGGCCTCTACGTCGGGATTTAGCTTACTTTCAGCTCTACGTCGGGACGTGCGTTGGGCTCTACTTCGGGATTTAGCTTACTTTCAGCTCTGCGTCGGGACGTGCGTTGGGCGCTACGTCGGGACGTGCGTTGGGCGCTACGTCGGGATTTAGCTTACTTTCAGCTCTACGTCGGGACGTGCGTTGGCCTCTACGTCGGGACGTGCGTTGGGCTCTACGTCGGGACGTGCGTTGGCCTCTAAGTCGGGACGTGCGTTGGCCTCTACGTCGGGACGTGCGTTGGCCTCTACGTCGGGATTTAACTTACTTTCAGCTCTACGTCGGGACGTGCGTTGGGCGCTACGTCGGGACGTGCGTTGGGCTCTACGTCGGGACGTGCGTTGGGCTCTACGTCGGGACGTGCGTTGGGCTCTACGTCTGTAGTTAGCTAACTTTCTGCTCTACGTCGGGACGTGCGTTGGGCTCTACGTCTGTAGTTAGCTAACTTTCAGCTCTACGTCGGGACGTGCGTTGGGCGCTACGTCGGGACATGCGTTGGGCTCTACGTCGGGACGTGCGTTGGGCTCTACGTCGGGATTTAGCTTACTTTCAGCTCTACGTCGGGACGTGCGTTGGCCTCTACGTCGGGACGTGCGTTGGCCTCTACGTCGGGACGTGCGTTGGCCTCTACGTCAGGATTTAGCTTACTTTCAGCTCTACGTCGGGATGTGCGTTGGGCTCTACGTCGGGACGTGCGTTGAGCTCTACGTCGGGACACGCGTTGGGCTCTATGTCTGTAGTTAGCTAACTTTCAGCTCTACGTCGGGACGTGCGTTGGGCTCTACGTCTGTAGTTAGCTAACTTTCAGCTCTACGTCGGGACGTGCGTTGGGCGCTACGTCGGGACGTGCGTTGGGCTCTACGTCGGGATTTAGCTTACTTTCAGCTCTACGTCGGGACGTGCGTTGGGCTCTACGTCGGGACGTGCGTTGGGCTCTACGTCGGGACGTGCGTTGGGCTCTACGTCGGGATTTAGCTTACATTAAGCTCTACGTCGGGACGTGCGTTGGGCTCTACGTCGGGACGTGTGCTGGCCTCTACGTCGGGACGTGTGGTGGCCTCTACGTCGGGACGTGCGCTGGCCTCTACGTCGGGACGTGCGTTGGCCTCTACGTCGGGATTTATCTTACTTTCAGCTCTACGTCGGGACGTGCTTTGGCCTGTACGTCGGGACGTGCGTTGGCCTCTACGTCGGGAATTAGCTTACTTTCAGCTCTACGTCGGGACGTGCGTTGGGCTCTACGTCGGGATTTAGCTTACTTTCAGCTCTACGTCGGGACGTGCGTTGGGCTCTACGTCGGGACGTGCGTTGGGCTCTACGTCGGGACGTGCGTTGGGCTCTACGTCGGGACGTGCGTTGGGCTCTACGTCGGGACGTGCGTTGGGCTCTACGTCTGTAGTTAGCTAACTTTCAGCTCTACGTCGGGACGTGCGTTGGGCTCTACGTCGGGACGTGCGTTGGGCTCTACGTCAGGATTTAGCTAACTTTCAGCTCTACGTCGGGACATGCGTTGGGCTCTACGTCGGGACGTGCGTTGGGCTCTACGTCGGGATTTAGCTTACTTTCAGCTCTACGTTGGGACGTGCGTTGGCCTCTACGTCGGGATTTAGCTTACTTTCAGCTCTACGTCGGGACGTGCGTTGGGCTCTACGTCGGGACGTGCGTTGGGCTCTACGTCGGGACGTGCGTTGGGCTCTACGTCTGTAGTTAGGTAACTTTCAGCTCTACGTCGGGACGTGCGTTGGGCGCTACGTCGGGACGTGCGTTGGGCTCTACGTCGGGACGTGCGTTGGGCTCTACGTCGGGACGTGCGTTGGGCTCTATGTCTGTAGTTAGCTAACTTTCAGCTCTACGTCGGGACGTGCGTTGGGCGCTACGTCGGGACGTGCGTTGGGCTCTACGTCGGGACGTGCGTTGGGCTCTACATCGGGATTTAGCTTACTTTCAGCTCTACGTCGGGATGTGCGTTGGGCGCTACGTCGGGACGTGCGTTGGGCGCTAGTTCGGGACGTGCGTTGGGCGCTACGTCGGGATTTAGCTTACTTTCAGCTCTACGTCGGGACGTGCGTTGGGCTCTACGTCGGGACGTGCGTTGGACTCTACGTCGGGACGTGCGTTGGCCTCTACGTCGGGATTTAGCTTACTTTCAGCTCTACGTCGGGACGTGCGTTGGGCTCTACGTCGGGACGTGCGTTGGCCTCTACGTTGGGATTTAGCTTACTTTCAGCTCTACGTCGGGACGTGCGTTGGCCTCTACGTCGGGACGTGCGTTGGCCTCTACGTCGGGATTTAGCTTACTTTCAGCTCTACGTCGGGACGTGCGTTGGCCTGTACGTCGGGACGTGCGTTGGCCTCTACGTCGGGATTTAGCTTACTTTCAGCTCTACGTCGGGACGTGCGTTGGGCTCTACGTCTGGAAGTGTGTTGGGCTCTACGTCGGGATTTAGCTTACTTTAAGCTCTACGTCGGGACGTGCGTTGGGCTCTACGTCGGGACGTGCGCTGGCCTCTACGTCGGGACGTGCGCTGGCCTCTACGTCGGGACGTGCGCTGGCCTTAACGTCGGGACATGCGTTGGGCTCTACGTCGGGACGTGCGTTGGGCTCTACGTCGGGATTTAGCTTACTTTCAGCTCTACGTCGGGACGTGCGTTGGGCTCTACGTCGGGACGTGCGTTGGGCTCTACGTCGGGACGTGCGTTGGCCTCTACGTCGGGATTTAGCTTACTTTCAGCTCTACGTCGGGACGTGCGTTGGGCGCTACGTCGGGACGTGCGTTGGGCGCTACGTCGGGATTTAGCTTACTTTCAGCTCTACGTCGGGACGTGCGTTGGGCTCTATGTCGGGACGTGCGTTGGGCTCTACGTCGGGACGTGCGTTGGGCTCTACGTCGGGACGTGCGTTGGGCTCTACGTCGGGATTTAGCTTACTTTCAGCTCTACGTCGGGACGTGCGTTGGCCTCTACGTCGGGACGTGCGTTGGCATCTACGTCGGGATTTAGCTTACTTTCAGCTCTACGTCGGGACGTGCGTTGGGCTCTACGTCGGGACGTGCGTTGGGCGCTACGTCGGGATTTAACTTACTTTCAGCTCTACGTCGGGACGTGCGTTGGGCTCTACGTCGGGACGTGCGTTGGGCTCTACGTCGGGATGTGCGTTGGTCTCTACGTCTATAGTTAGCTAACTTTCAGCTCTACGTCGGGACGTGCGTTGGGCTCTACGTCGGGATGTGCGTTTGGCTCTACGTCGGGACGTGCGTTGGGCTCTACGTCGGGACGTGCGTTGGGCTCTACGTCGGGATTTAGCTTACTTTCAGCTCTACGTCGGGACGTGCGTTGGCCTCTACGTCGGGACGTGCGTTGGCCTCTACGTCGGGATTTAGCTTACTTTCAGCTCTACGTCGGGACGTGCGTTGGCCTCTACGTCGGGACGTGCGTTGGCCTCTACGTCGGGATTTAGCTTACTTTCAGCTCTACGTCGGGACGTGCGTTGGGCTCTACGTCGGGACGTGCGTTGGGCGCTACGTCGGGATTTAACTTACTTTCAGCTCTACGTCGGGACATGCGTTGGGCTCTACGTAGGGACATGCGTTTGGCTCTACGTCGGGACGTGCGTTGGTCTCTACGTCTGTAATTAGCTAACTTTCAGCTCTACGTCGGGACGTGCGTTGGGCTCTACGTCGGGACGTGCATTGGGCTCTACGTCGGGACGTGCATTGGGCTCTACGTCGGGACGTGCGTTGGGCTCTACGTCGGGATTTAGCTTGCTTTCAGCTCTACGTCGGGACGTGTGTTGGGCTCTACGTCGTGACGTGCGTTGGGCTCTACGTCGGGATTTAGCTTACTTTCAGGTCTACGTCGGGACGTGCGTTGGGCTCTACGTCGGGACATGCTTTGGGATATACGTCGGGACGTGCGCTGGGCTCTACGTCGGGACGTGCTTTGGGCTCTACGTCGGGACGTGCGTTGGGCTCTACGTCTGTAGTTAGCTAACTTTCAGCTCTACGTCGGGACGTGCGTTGGGCTCTACGTTGGGACTTTCTTTGGGCTCTACGTCGGGACGTGCGTTGGGCGCTACGTCGGGACGTGCGGTGTGCTCTACGTCGGGACGTGCGTTGGGCTCTACGTCGGGACGTGCGTTGGGCTCTACGTCTGTAGTTAGCTAACTTTCAGCTCTACGTCGGGATGTGCGTTTGGCGCTACGTCGGGACGTGCGTTGGGCTCTACGTCGGGACGTGCGTTGGGCGCTACGTTGGGATTTAGCTTACTTTCAGCTCTACTTCGGGACGTGCGTTGGGCTCTATGTCGGGACGTGCGTTGGGCTCTATGTCGGGACGTGCGTTGGGCTCTACGTCGGGACGTGCGTTGGGCTCTACGTCGGGATTTAGCTTACTTTCAGCTCTACGTCGGGACGTGCGTTGGCCTCTACGTCGGGACGTGCGTTGGCCTCTACGTCGGGATTTAGCTTACTTTCAGCTCTACGTCGGGACGTGCGTTGGGCTCTACGTCGGGACGTGCGTTGGGCGCTACGTCGGGATTTAACTTACTTTCAGCTCTACGTCGGGACGTGCGTTGGGCTCTACGTCGGGACATGCGTTGGGCTCTACGTCGGGATTTAGCTTACTTTCAGCTCTACGTCGGGACGTGCGTTGGGCTCTACGTCGGGACGTGCGTTGAGCTCTACGTCGGGACGTGCGTTGGGCGCTACGTCGGGACTTGCGTTGGGCGCTACGTCGGGACATGCGTTGGGCGCTACGTCTGGACGTGCGTTGGGCGCTACGTCGGGACGTGCGTTGGGCTCTACGTCGGGACGTGCGTTGGGCTCTATGTCTGTAGTTAGCTAACTTTCAGCTCTACGTCGGGACATGCGTTGGCCTCTACGTCGGGATTTAGCTTACTTTCAGCTCTACGTCGGGACGTACGTTGGGCTCTACGTCGGGACGTGCGTTGGGCTCTACGTCGGGACGTGCGTTGGGCTCTACGTCTGTAGTTAGGTAACTTTCAGCTCTACGTCGGGACGTGCGTTGGGCGCTACGTCGGGACGTGCGTTGGGCTCTACGTCGGGACGTGCGTTGGGCTCTATGTCTGTAGTTAGCTAACTTTCAGCTCTACGTCGGGACGTGCGTTGGGCGCTACGTCGGGACGTGCGTTGGGCGCTACGTCGGGACGTGCGTTGGGCTCTACGTCGGGATTTAGCTTACTTTCAGCTCTACGTCGGGACGTGCGTTGGCCTCTACGTCGGGACGTGCGTTGGCCTCTACGTCGGGACGTGCGTTGGCCTCTACGTCGGGACGTGCGTTGGCCTCTACGTCGGGATTTAGCTTACTTTCAGCTCTACGTCGGGATGTGCGTTGGGCGCTACGTCGGGACGTGCGTTGGGCGCTAGTTCGGGACGTGCGTTGGGCGCTACGTCGGGATTTAGCTTACTTTCAGCTCTCGTCGGGACGTGCGTTGGCCTCTACGTCGGGACGTGCGTTGGCCTCTACGTCGGGACGTGCGTTGGCCTCTACGTCGGGACGTGCGTTGGCCTCTACGTCGGGATTTAGCTTACTTTCAGCTCTACGTCGGGACGTGCGTTGGGCTCTACGTCGGGACGTGCGTTGGCCTCTACGTCGGGATTTAGCTTACTTTCAGCTCTACGTCGGGACGTGCGTTGGCCTCTACATCGGGACGTGCGTTGGCCTCTACGTCGGGATTTAGCTTACTTTCAGCTCTACGTCGGGACGTGCGTTGGCCTGTACGTCGGGACGTGCGTTGGCCTCTACGTCGGGATTTAGCTTACTTTCAGCTCTACGTCGGGACGTGCGTTGGGCTCTACGTCTGTAAGTGTGTTGGGCTCTACGTCGGGATTTAGCTTACTTTAAGCTCTACGTCGGGACGTGCGCTGGCCTCTACGTCGGGACGTGAGCTGGCCTCTACGTCGGGACGTGCGCTGGCCTCTACGTAGGGACGTGCGCTGGCCTCTACATCGGGACGTGTGCTGGCCTTAACGTCGGGACATGCTTTGGGCTCTACGTCGGGACGTGCGTTGGGCTCTACGTCGGGATTTAGCTTACTTTCAGCTCTATGTCGGTACGTGCGTTGGGCTCTACGTCGGGACGTGCGTTGGGCTCTACGTCGGGACGTGCGTTGGCCTCTACGTCGGGATTTAGCTTACTTTCAGCTCTACGTCGGGACGTGCGTTGGGCGCTACGTCGGGACGTGCGTTGGGCGCTACGTCGGGACGTGCGTTGGGCGCTACGTCGGGACGTGTGTTGGGCGCTACTTCGGGACGTGCGTTGGGCGCTACGTCGGGATTTAGCTTACTTTCAGCTCTACGTCGGGACGTGCGTTGGGCTCTATGTCGGGACGTGCGTTGGGCTCTATGTCGGGACGTGCGTTGGGCTCTACGTCGGGACGTGCGTTGGGCTCTACGTCGGGATTTAGCTTACTTTCAGCTCTACGTCGGGACGTGCGTTGGCCTCTACGTCGGGACGTGCGTTGGCCTCTACGTCGGGATTTAGCTTACTTTCAGCTCTACGTCGGGACGTTCGTTGGGCTCTACGTCGGGACGTGCGTTGGGCGCTACGTCGGGATTTAACTTACTTTCAGCTCTACGTCGGGACGTGCGTTGGGCTCTACGTCGGGACATGCGTTGGGCTCTACGTCGGGATGTGCGTTGGTCTCTACGTCTGTAGTTAGCTAACTTTCAGCTCTACGTCGGGACGTGCGTTGGGCTCTACGTCGGGACGTGCGTTGGGCTCTACGTCAGGACGTGCGTTGGGCTCTACGTCGGGATTTAGCTTGCTTTCAGCTCTACGTCGGGACGTGCGTTGGGCTCTACGTCGGGACGTGCGTTGGGCTCTACGTCGGGACGTGCGTTGGGCTCTATGTCGGGACGTGCGTTGGGCTCTACGTCGGGACGTGCGTTGGGCTCTACGTCGGGACGTGCGTTGGGCTCTACGTCGGGATTTAGCTTACTTTCAGCGCTACGTCGGGACGTGCGTTGGCCTCTACGTCGGGACGTGCGTTGGCCTCTACGTCGGGATTTAGCTTACTTTCAGCTCTACGTCGGGACGTGCGTTGGGCTCTACGTCGGGACGTGCGTTGGGCGCTACGTCGGGATTTAACTTACTTTCAGCTCTACGTCGGGACGTGCGTTGGGCTCTACGTCGGGACATGCGTTGGGCTCTACGTCGGGATTTAGCTTACTTTCAGCTCTACGTCGGGACGTGCGTTGGCCTCTACTTCGGGACGTGCGTTGGCCCCTACGTCGGGACGTGCGTTGGCCTCTACGTCGGGATTTAGCTTACTTTCAGCTCTACGTTGGGACGTGCGTTGGGCTCTACGTCGGGACGTGCGTTGAGCTCTACGTCGGGACGTGCGTTGGGCGCTACGTCGGGACGTGCGTTGGGCGCTACGTCGGGACGTGCGTTGGGCGCTACGTCGGGACGTGCGTTGGGCGCTACGTCAGGATTTAGCTTACTTTCAGCTCTACGTCGGGACGTGCGTTGGGCTCTACGTCGGGACGTGCGTTGGGCTCTACGTCGGGACGTGCGTTGGGCTCTTCGTCGGGACGTGCGTTGGGCTCTACGTCGGGATTTAGCTTACTTTCAGCTCTACGTCGGTACGTGCGTTGGCCTCTACGTCGGGACGTGCGTTGGCCTCTACGTCGGGATTTAGCTTACTTTCAGCTCTACGTCGGGACGTGCGTTGGGCTCTACGTCGGGACGTGCGTTGGGCGCTACGTCGGGATTTAACTTACTTTCAGCTCTACGTCGGGACGTGCGTTGGGCTCTACGTCGGGACATGCGTTGGGCTCTACGTCGGGACGTGCGTTGGTCTCTACGTCTGTAGTTAGCTAACTTTCAGCTCTACGTCGGGACGTGCGTTGGGCTCTACGTCGGGACGTGCGTTAGGCTCTACGTCGGGACGTGCGTTGGGCTCTACGTCGGGACGTGCGTTGGGCTGTACGTCGGGATTTCGCTTGCTTTCAGCTCTACGTCGGGACGTGCGTTGGGCTCTACGTCGGGACGTGCGTTGGGCTCTACGTCGGGACGTGCGTTGGGCTCTACGTCGGGATTTAGCTTGCTTTCAGCTCTACGTCGGGACGTGTGTTGGGCTCTACGTCGGGACGTGCGTTGGGCTCTACGTCGGGATTTAGCTTACTTTCAGTTCTACGTCGGGACGTGCGTTGGGCTCTACGTCGGGACGTGCGTTGGGCTCTACGTCTGTAGTTAGCTAACTTTCTGCTCTACGTCGGGAAGTGCGTTGGGCTCTACGTCTGTAGTTAGCTAACTTTCAGCTCTACGTCGGGACGTGCGTTGGGCGCTACGTCGGGACATGCGTTGGGCTCTACGTCGGTACGTGCGTTGGGCTCTATGTCGGGACGTGCGTTGGGCTCTATGTCGGGACTTGCGTTGGGCTCTACGTCGGGACGTGCGTTGGGCTCTACGTCGGGACGTGCGTTGGGCTCTACGTCGGGACGTGCGTTGGGCTCTACGTCGGGATTTAGCTTACTTTCAGCTCTACGTCGGGACGTGCGTTGGCCTCTACGTCGGGACGTGCGTTGGCCTCTACGTCGGGATTTAGCTTACTTTCAGCTCTACGTCGGGACGTTCGTTGGGCTCTACGTCGGGATGTGCGTTGGGCGCTACGTCGGGATTTAACTTACTTTCATCTCTACGTCGGGACGTGCGTTGGGCTCTACGTCGGGACATGCGTTGGGCTCTACGTCGGGATGTGCGTTGGTCTCTACGTCTGTAGTTAGCTAACTTTCAGCTCTACGTCGGGACGTGCGTTGGGCTCTACGTCGGGACGTGCGTTGGGCTCTACGTCAGGACGTGCGTTGGGCTCTACGTCGGGATTTAGCTTGCTTTCAGCTCTACGTCGGGACGTGCGTTGGGCTCTACGTCGGGACGTGCGTTGGGCTCTACGTCGGGACGTGCGTTGGGCTCTATGTCGGGACGTGCGTTGGGCTCTACGTCGGGACGTGCGTTGGGCTCTACGTCGGGACGTGCGTTGGGCTCTACGTCGGGATTTAGCTTACTTTCAGCTCTACGTCGGGACGTGCGTTGGCCTCTACGTCGGGACGTGCGTTGGCCTCTACGTCGGGATTTAGCTTACTTTCAGCTCTACGTCGGGACGTGCGTTGGGCTCTACGTCGGGACGTGCGTTGGGCGCTACGTCGGGATTTAACTTACTTTCAGCTCTACGTCGGGACGTGCGTTGGGCTCTACGTCAGGACATGCGTTGGGCTCTACGTCGGGATTTAGATTACTTTCAGCTCTACGTCGGGACGTGCGTTGGCCTCTACTTCGGGACGTGCGTTGGCCTCTACGTCGGGACGTGCGTTGGCCTCTACGTCGGGATTTAGCTTACTTTCAGCTCTACGTTGGGACGTGCGTTGGGCTCTACGTCGGGACGTGCGTTGAGCTCTACGTCGGGACGTGCGTTGGGCGGTACGTTGGGACATGCGTTGGGCGCTACGTCGGGACGTGCGTTGGGCGCTACGTCGGGACGTGCGTTGGGCGCTACGTCAGGATTTAGCTTACTTTCAGCTCTACGTCGGGACGTGCGTTGGGCTCTATGTCGGGACGTGCGTTGGGCTCTACGTCGGGACGTGCGTTGGGCTCTACGTCGGGACGTGCGTTGGGCTCTTCGTCGGGACGTGCGTTGGGCTCTACGTCGGGATTTAGCTTACTTTCAGCTCTACGTCGGTACGTGCGTTGGCCTCTACGTCGGGACGTGCGTTGGCCTCTACGTCGGGATTTAGCTTACTTTCAGCTCTACGTCGGGACGTGCGTTGGGCTCTACGTCGGGACGTGCGTTGGGCGCTACGTCGGGATTTAACTTACTTTCAGCTCTACGTCGGGACGTGCGTTGGGCTCTACGTCGGGTCATGCGTTGGGCTCTACGTCGGGACGTGCGTTGGTCTCTACGTCTGTAGTTAGCTAACTTTCAGCTCTACGTCGGGACATGCGTTGGGCTCTACGTCGGGACGTGCGTTAGGCTCTACGTCGGGACGTGCGTTGGGCTCTACGTCGGGACGTGCGTTGGGCTGTACGTCGGGATTTCGCTTGCTTTCAGCTCTACGTCGGGACGTGCGTTGGGCTCTACGTCGGGACGTGCGTTGGGCTCTACGTCGGGACGTGCGTTGGGCTCTACGTCGGGACGTGCGTTGGGCTCTACGTCGGGACGTGCGTTGGGCTCTACGTCGGGATTTAGCTTGCTTTCAGCTCTACGTCGGGACGTGTGTTGGGCTCTACGTCGGGACGTGCGTTGGGCTCTACGTCGGGATTTAGCTTACTTTCAGTTCTACGTCGGGACTTGCGTTGGGCTCTACGTCGGGACATGCTTTGGGATATACGTCGGGACGTGCGCTGGGCTCTACGTCGGGACGTGCTTTGGGCTCTACGTCGGGACGTGCGTTGGGCTCTACGTCTGTAGTTAGCTAACTTTCAGCTCTACGTCGGGACGTGCGTTGGGCTCTACGTCGGGACGTGCGTTGGGCTCTACGTCTGTAGTTAGCTAACTTTCAGCTCTACGTCGGGATGTGCGTTTGGCGCTACGTCGGGACGTGCGTTGGGCTCTACGTCGGGACGTGCGTTGGGCTCTACGTCGGGACGTGCGTTGGGCTCTACGTCGGGACGTGCGTTGTGCTCTACGTCGGGATTTAGCTTACTTTCAGCTCTACGTCGGGACGTGCGTTGGCCTCTAGGTCGGGACGTGCGTTGGCCTCTAGGTCGGGACGTGCGTTGGCCTCTAGGTCGGGACGTGCGTTGGCCTCTACGTCGGGACGTGCGTTGGCCTCTACGTCGGGATTTAGCTTACTTTCAGCTCTACGTCGGGACGTGTGTTGGGCTCTACTTCGGGATTTAGCTTACTTTCAGCTCTACGTCGGGACGTGCGTTGGGCTCTATGTCGGGACGTGCGTTGGGCTCTACGTCTGTAGTTAGCTAACTTTCAGCTCTACGTCGGGACGTGCGTTGGGCGCTACGTCGGGACGTGCGTTGGGCGCTACGTCGGGATTTAGCTTACTTTCAGCTCTACGTCGGGACGTGCGTTGGCCTCTACGTCGGGATGTGCGTTGTCCTCTACGTCGGGACGTGCGTTGGCCTCTACGTCGGGACGTGCGTTGGCCTCTACGTCGGGACGTGCGTTGGCCTCTACGTCGGGACGTGCGTTGGCCTCTACGTCGGGATTTTGCTTACTTTCAGCTCTACGTCGGGACGTGCGTTGGGCTCTACGTCGGGACGTGCGTTGAGCTCTACGTCGGGACACGCGTTGGGCTCTTCGTCTGTAGTTAGCTAACTTTCAGCTCTACGTCGGGACGTGCGTTGGGCTCTACGTCTGTAGTTAGCTAACTTTCAGCTCTACGTCGGGACGTGCGTTGGGCGCTACGTCGGGACGTGCGTTGGGCTCTACGTCGGGATTTAGCTTACTTTCAGCTCTACGTCGGGACGTGCGTTGGGCTCTACGTCGGGACGTGCGTTGGGCTCTACGTCGGGACGTGCGTTGGGCTCTACGTCGGGACGTGCGTTGGGCTCTACGTCGGGATTTAGCTTACATTAAGCTCTACGTCGGGACGTGCGTTGGGCTCTACGTCGGGACGTGCGCTGGCCTCTACGTCGGGACGTGCGCTGGCCTCTACGTCGGGACGTGCGTTGGCCTCTACGTCGGGATTTATCTTACTTTCAGCTCTACGTCGGGACGTGCTTTGGCCTGTACGTCGGGACGTGCGTTGGGCTCTACGTCGGGATTTAGCTTACTTTCAGCTCTACGTCGGGACGTGCGTTGGGCTCTACGTCGGGATTTAGCTTACTTTCAGCTCTACGTCGGGACGTGCGTTGGGCTCTACGTCGGGACATGCGTTGGGCTCTACGTCGGGACGTGCGTTGGGCTCTACGTCTGTAGTTAGCTAACTTTCAGCTCTACGTCGGGACGTGCGTTGGGCTCTACGTCGGGACGTGCGTTGGGCTCTACGTCGGGACGTGCGTTGGGCTCTACGTCGGGACGTGCGTTGGGCTCTACGTCAGGATTTAGCTAACTTTCAGCTCTACGTCGGGACATGCGTTGGGCTCTACGTCGGGAAGTGCGTTGGGCTCTACGTCGGGATTTAGCTTACTTTCAGCTCTACGTTGGGACGTGCGTTGGCCTCTACGTCGGGATTTAGCTTACTTTCAGCTCTACGTCGGGACGTGCGTTGGGCTCTACGTCGGGACGTGCGTTGGGCTCTACGTCGGGACGTGCGTTGGGCTCTACGTCTGTAGTTAGGTAACTTTCAGCTCTACGTCGGGACGTGCGTTGGGCTCTACGTCTGTTGTTAGCTAACTTTCAGCTCTACGTCGGGACGTGCGTTGGGCTCTACGTCTGTTGTTAGCTAACTTTCAGCTCTACGTCGGGACGTGCGTTGGGCGCTACGTCGGGACGTGCGTTGGGCTCTACGTCGGGACGTGCGTTGGGCTCTACGTCGGGACGTGCGTTGGGCTCTACGTCGGGATTTAACTTACTTTCAGCTCTACGTTGGGACGTGCGTTGGCCTCTACGTCGGGACGTGCGTTGTCCTCTACGTCGGGACGTGCGTTGGCCTCTAAGTCGGGACGTGCGTTGGCCTCTACGTCGGGACGTGCGTTGGCCTCTACATCGGGATTTAGCTTACTTTCAGCTCTACGTCGGGACGTGCGTTGTGCTCTACGTCGGGACGTGCGTTGGGCTGTACGTCGGGATTTAGCTTACTTTCAGCTCTACGTCGGGACGTGCGTTGGCCTCTACGTCGGGACGTGCGTTGGCCTCTACTTCGGGATTTAGCTTACTTTCAGCTCTACGTCGGGACGTGCGTTGGCCTCTACGTCTGGACGTGCGTTGGCCTCTACGTCGGGATTTAGCTTACTTTCAGCTCTTTGTCGGGACGTGCGTTGGGCTCTACGTCGGGTTTTAGCTTACTTTCAGCTCTACGTCGGGACGTGCGTTGGGCTCTAGGTCGGGACGTGCGTTGGGCTCTACGTCGGGACGTGCGTTGGGCTCTATGTCTGTAGTTAGCTAACTTTCAGCTCTACGTCGGGACGTGCGTTGGTCGCTACGTCGGGACGTGCGATGGGCTCTACGTCGGGACGTGCGTTGGGCTCTACGTCGGGATTTAGCTTACTTTCAGCTCTACGTCGGGACGTGCGTTTGCCTCTACGTCGGGACGTGCGTTGGCCTCTACGTCGGGACGTGCGTTGGCCTCTACGTCGGGACGTGCTTTGGGCTCTACGTCGCCACGTGCGTTGGCCTCTACGTCGGGACGTGCGTTGGCCTCTACGTCGGGATTTAGCTTACTTTCAGCTCTACGTCGGGACGTGCGTTGGGCTCTACGTCGGGACGTGCGTTGGGCTCTACGTCGGGACGTGCGTTGGGCTCTATGTCGGGACGTGCGTTGGGCTCTACGTCTGTAGTTAGCTAACTTTCAGCTCTACGTCGGGACGTGCGTTGGGCTCTACGTCTGTAGTTAGCTAACTTTCAGCTCTACGTCGGGATGTGCGTTTGGCGCTACGTCGGGACGTGCGTTGGGCTCTACGTCGGGACGTGCGTTGGGCTCTACGTCGGGACGTGCGTTGGGCTCTACGTCGGGACGTGCGTTGTGCTCTACGTCGGGATTTAGCTTACTTTCAGCTCTACGTCGGGACGTGCGTTGGCCTCTAGGTCGGGACGTGCGTTGGCCTCTAGGTCGGGACGTGCGTTGGCCTCTAGGTCGGGACGTGCGTTGGCCTCTACGTCGGGACGTGCGTTGGCCTCTACGTCGGGATTTAGCTTACTTTCAGCTCTACGTCGGGACGTGTGTTGGGCTCTACTTCGGGATTTAGCTTACTTTCAGCTCTACGTCGGGACGTGCGTTGGGCTCTATGTCGGGACGTGCGTTGGGCTCTACGTCTGTAGTTAGCTAACTTTCAGCTCTACGTCGGGACGTGCGTTGGGCGCTACGTCGGGACGTGCGTTGGGCGCTACGTCGGGATTTAGCTTACTTTCAGCTCTACGTCGGGACGTGCGTTGGCCTCTACGTCGGGATGTGCGTTGTCCTCTACGTCGGGACGTGCGTTGGCCTCTACGTCGGGACGTGCGTTGGCCTCTACGTCGGGACGTGCGTTGGCCTCTACGTCGGGACGTGCGTTGGCCTCTACGTCGGGATTTTGCTTACTTTCAGCTCTACGTCGGGACGTGCGTTGGGCTCTACGTCGGGACGTGCGTTGAGCTCTACGTCGGGACACGCGTTGGGCTCTTCGTCTGTAGTTAGCTAACTTTCAGCTCTACGTCGGGACGTGCGTTGGGCTCTACGTCTGTAGTTAGCTAACTTTCAGCTCTACGTCGGGACGTGCGTTGGGCGCTACGTCGGGACGTGCGTTGGGCTCTACGTCGGGATTTAGCTTACTTTCAGCTCTACGTCGGGACGTGCGTTGGGCTCTACGTCGGGACGTGCGTTGGGCTCTACGTCGGGACGTGCGTTGGGCTCTACGTCGGGACGTGCGTTGGGCTCTACGTCGGGATTTAGCTTACATTAAGCTCTACGTCGGGACGTGCGTTGGGCTCTACGTCGGGACGTGCGCTGGCCTCTACGTCGGGAC
Source organism: Leptosomus discolor (assembly GCF_034619465.1). Classification (NCBI taxonomy): domain Eukaryota; kingdom Metazoa; phylum Chordata; class Aves; order Leptosomiformes; family Leptosomidae; genus Leptosomus; species Leptosomus discolor. The sequence goes on from NW_028237819.1 coordinate 1,838,593, forward strand.
GTGCGCTGGCCTCTACGTCGGGACGTGCGTTGGCCTCTACGTCGGGATTTATCTTACTTTCAGCTCTACGTCGGGACGTGCTTTGGCCTGTACGTCGGGACGTGCGTTGGGCTCTACGTCGGGATTTAGCTTACTTTCAGCTCTACGTCGGGACGTGCGTTGGGCTCTACGTCGGGATTTAGCTTACTTTCAGCTCTACGTCGGGACGTGCGTTGGGCTCTACGTCGGGACATGCGTTGGGCTCTACGTCGGGACGTGCGTTGGGCTCTACGTCTGTAGTTAGCTAACTTTCAGCTCTACGTCGGGACGTGCGTTGGGCTCTACGTCGGGACGTGCGTTGGGCTCTACGTCGGGACGTGCGTTGGGCTCTACGTCGGGACGTGCGTTGGGCTCTACGTCAGGATTTAGCTAACTTTCAGCTCTACGTCGGGACATGCGTTGGGCTCTACGTCGGGAAGTGCGTTGGGCTCTACGTCGGGATTTAGCTTACTTTCAGCTCTACGTTGGGACGTGCGTTGGCCTCTACGTCGGGATTTAGCTTACTTTCAGCTCTACGTCGGGACGTGCGTTGGGCTCTACGTCGGGACGTGCGTTGGGCTCTACGTCGGGACGTGCGTTGGGCTCTACGTCTGTAGTTAGGTAACTTTCAGCTCTACGTCGGGACGTGCGTTGGGCTCTACGTCTGTTGTTAGCTAACTTTCAGCTCTACGTCGGGACGTGCGTTGGGCTCTACGTCTGTAGTTAGCTAACTTTCAGCTCTACGTCGGGACGTGCGTTGGGCGCTACGTCGGGACGTGCGTTGGGCTCTACGTCGGGACGTGCGTTGGGCTCTACGTCGGGACGTGCGTTGGGCTCTACGTCGGGATTTAACTTACTTTCAGCTCTACGTTGGGACGTGCGTTGGCCTCTACGTCGGGACGTGCGTTGTCCTCTACGTCGGGACGTGCGTTGGCCTCTAAGTCGGGACGTGCGTTGGCCTCTACGTCGGGACGTGCGTTGGCCTCTACATCGGGATTTAGCTTACTTTCAGCTCTACGTCGGGACGTGCGTTGTGCTCTACGTCGGGACGTGCGTTGGGCTGTACGTCGGGATTTAGCTTACTTTCAGCTCTACGTCGGGACGTGCGTTGGCCTCTACGTCGGGACGTGCGTTGGCCTCTACTTCGGGATTTAGCTTACTTTCAGCTCTACGTCGGGACGTGCGTTGGCCTCTACGTCTGGACGTGCGTTGGCCTCTACGTCGGGATTTAGCTTACTTTCAGCTCTTTGTCGGGACGTGCGTTGGGCTCTACGTCGGGTTTTAGCTTACTTTCAGCTCTACGTCGGGACGTGCGTTGGGCTCTAGGTCGGGACGTGCGTTGGGCTCTACGTCGGGACGTGCGTTGGGCTCTATGTCTGTAGTTAGCTAACTTTCAGCTCTACGTCGGGACGTGCGTTGGTCGCTACGTCGGGACGTGCGATGGGCTCTACGTCGGGACGTGCGTTGGGCTCTACGTCGGGATTTAGCTTACTTTCAGCTCTACGTCGGGACGTGCGTTTGCCTCTACGTCGGGACGTGCGTTGGCCTCTACGTCGGGACGTGCGTTGGCCTCTACGTCGGGACGTGCTTTGGGCTCTACGTCGCCACGTGCGTTGGCCTCTACGTCGGGACGTGCGTTGGCCTCTACGTCGGGATTTAGCTTACTTTCAGCTCTACGTCGGGACGTGCGTTGGGCTCTACGTCGGGACGTGCGTTGGGCTCTACGTCGGGACGTGCGTTGGGCTCTATGTCGGGACACGCGTGGGGCTCTACGTCGGGGCGCGCGTTGGGCTCTACGTCTGTAGTTAGCTAACTTTCAGCTCTACGTCGGGACGCGCGTTGGGCTCTTCGTCTGTAGTTAGCTGACTTTCAGCTCTACGTCGGGACGTGCGTTGGGCTCTACGTCGGGACGTGCGTTGGGCTCTACGTCGGGATTTAGCTTACTTTCAGCTCTACGTCGGGACGTGCGTTGGGCTCTACGTCGGGACGTGCGTTGGGCTCTACGTCAGGATTTAGCTTACTTTCAGGTCTACGTTGGGACGTGCGTTGGGCTCTACGTCGGGACGTGCGTTGGGCTCTACGTCGGGACGTGCGTTGGGCTCTACGTCGGGACGTGCGTTGGGCTCTACGTCTGTAGTTAGCTAACTTTCAGCTCTACGTCGGGACGTGCGTTGGGCTCTACGTCTGTAGTTAGCTAACTTTCAGCTCTACGTCGGGACGTGCGTTGGGCGCTACGTCGGGACGTGCGTTGGGCGCTACGTCGGGACGTGCGTTGGGCTCTACGTCGGGATTTAGCTTACTTTCAGCTCTACGTCGGGACGTGCGTTGGGCTCTACGTCGGGACGTGCGTTGGGCTCTACGTCGGGACGTGCGTTGGGCTCTACGTCGGGATTTAGCTTACATTAAGCTCTACGTCGGGACGTGCGTTGGGCTCTACGTCGGGACGTGCGCTGGCCTCTACGTCGGGACGTGCGCTGGCCTCTACGTCGGGACGTGCGCTGGCCTCTACGTCGGGACGTGCGTTGGCCTCTACGTCGGGATTTATCTTACTTTCAGCTCTACGTCGGGACGTGCTTTGGCCTGTACGTCGGGACGTGCGTTGGCCTCTACGTCGGTATTTAGCTTACTTTCAGCTCTACGTCGGGACGTGCGTTGGGCTCTACGTCGGGATTTAGCTTACTTTCAGCTCTACGTCGGGACGTGCGTTGGGCTCTACGTCAGGACGTGCGTTGGGCTCTACGTCGGGACTTGCGTTGGGCTCTACGTCTGTAGTTAGCTAACTTTCAGCTCTACGTCGGGACGTGCGTTGGGCTCTACGTCGGGACGTGCGTTGGGCTCTACTTCGGGACGTGCGTTGGGCTCTACGTCAGGATTTAGCTAACTTTCAGCTCTACGTCGGGACATGCGTTGGGCTCTACGTCGGGACGTGCGTTGGGCTCTACGTCGGGATTTAGCTTACTTTCAGCTCTACGTTGGGACGTGCGTTGGCCTCTACGTCGGGATTTAGCTTACTTTGAGCTCTACGTCGGGACGTGCGTTGGGCTCTACGTCGGGACGTGCGTTGGGCTCTACGTCGGGACGTGCGTTGGGCTCTACGTCTGTAGTTAGGTAACTTTCAGCTCTACGTCGGGACGTGCGTTGGGCTCTACGTCTGTAGTTAGGTAACTTTCAGCTCTACGTCGGGACGTGCGTTGGGCTCTACGTCTGTTGTTCGCTAACTTTCAGCTCTACGTCGGGACGTGCGTTGGGCTCTACGTCTGTAGTTAGCTAACTTTCAGTTCTACGTCGGGACGTGCGTTGGGCGCTACGTCGAGACGTGCGTTGGGCTCTACGTCGGGACGTGCGTTGGGCTCTACGTCGGGACGTGCGTTGGGCTCTACGTCGGGACGTGCGTTGGGCTCTACGTCGGGATTTAACTTACTTTCAGCTCTACGTCGGGACGTGCGTTGGCCTCTACGTCGGGACGTGCGTTGTCTTCTACGTCGGGACGTGCGTTGGCCTCTAAGTCGGGACGTGCGTTGGCCTCTACGTCGGGACGTGCGTTGGCCTCTACTTCGGGATTTAGCTTACTTTCAGCTCTACGTCGGGACGTGCGTTGGCCTCTACGTCTGGACGTGCGTTGGCCTCTACGTCGGGATTTAGCTTACTTTCAGCTCTTTGTCGGGACGTGCGTTGGGCTCTACGTCGGGTTTTAGCTTACTTTCAGCTCTACGTCGGGACGTGCGTTGGGCTCTAGGTCGGGACGTGCGTTGGGCTCTACGTCGGGACGTGCGTTGGGCTCTATGTCTGTATTTAGCTAACTTTCAGCTCTACGTCGGGACGTGCGTTGGTCGCTACGTCGGGACGTGCGATGGGCTCTACGTCGGGACGTGCGTTGGGCTCTACGTCGGGATTTAGCTTACTTTCAGCTCTACGTCGGGACGTGCGTTGGCCTCTACGTCGGGACGTGCGTTGGCCTCTACGTCGGGACGTGCGTTGGCCTCTACGTCGGGACGTGCTTTGGGCTCTACGTCGCCACGTGCGTTGGCCTCTACGTCGGGACGTGCGTTGGCCTCTACGTCGGGATTTAGCTTACTTTCAGCTCTACGTCGGACGTGCGTTGGGCTCTACGTCGGGACGTGCGTTGGGCTCTACGTCGGGACGTGCGTTGGGCTCTATGTCGGGACACGCGTGGGGCTCTACGTCGGGGCGCGCGTTGGGCTCTACGTCTGTAGTTAGCTAACTTTCAGCTCTACGTCGGGACGCGCGTTGGGCTCTTCGTCTGTAGTTAGCTGACTTTCAGCTCTACGTCGGGACGTGCGTTGGGCTCTACGTCGGGACGTGCGTTGGGCTCTACGTCGGGATTTAGCTTACTTTCAGCTCTACGTCGGGACGTGCGTTGGGCTCTACGTCGGGACGTGCGTTGGGCTCTACGTCGGGATTTAGCTTACTTTCAGGTCTACGTTGGGACGTGCGTTGGGCTCTACGTCGGGACGTGCGTTGGGCTCTACGTCGGGACGTGCGTTGGGCTCTACGTCGGGACGTGCGCTGGCCTCTACGTCGGGACGTGCGCTGGCCTCTACGTCGGGACGTGCGCTGGCCTCTACGTCGGGACGTGCGTTGGCCTCTACGTCGGGATTTATCTTACTTTCAGCTCTACGTCGGGACGTGCTTTGGCCTGTACGTCAGGACGTGCGTTGGCCTCTACGTCGGTATTTAGCTTACTTTCAGCTCTACGTCGGGACGTGCGTTGGGCTCTACGTCGGGATTTAGCTTACTTTCAGCTCTACGTCGGGACGTGCGTTGGGCTCTACGTCAGGACGTGCGTTGGGCTCTACGTCGGGACTTGCGTTGGGCTCTACGTCTGTAGTTAGCTAACTTTCAGCTCTACGTCGGGACGTGCGTTGGGCTCTACGTCGGGACGTGCGTTGGGCTCTACTTCGGGACGTGCGTTGGGCTCTACGTCAGGATTTAGCTAACTTTCAGCTCTACGTCGGGACGTGCGTTGGGCTCTACGTCGGGACGTGCGTTGGGCTCTACGTCGGGACGTGCGTTGGGCTCTACGTCTGTAGTTAGGTAACTTTCAGCTCTACGTCGGGACGTGCGTTGGGCTCTACGTCTGTTGTTAGCTAACTTTCAGCTCTACGTCGGGACGTGCGTTGGGCTCTACGTCTGTAGTTAGCTAACTTTCAGCTCTACGTCGGGACGTGCGTTGGGCGCTACGTCGGGACGTGCGTTGGGCTCTACGTCGGGACGTGCGTTGGGCTCTACGTCGGGACGTGCGTTGGGCTCTACGTCGGGATTTAACTTACTTTCAGCTCTACGTTGGGACGTGCGTTGGCCTCTACGTCGGGACGTGCGTTGTCCTCTACGTCGGGACGTGCGTTGGCCTCTAAGTCGGGACGTGCGTTGGCCTCTACGTCGGGACGTGCGTTGGCCTCTACATCGGGATTTAGCTTACTTTCAGCTCTACGTCGGGACGTGCGTTGGGCTCTACGTCGGGACGTGCGTTGGGCTGTACGTCGGGATTTAGCTTACTTTCAGCTCTACGTCGGGACGTGCGTTGGCCTCTACGTCGGGACGTGCGTTGGCCTCTACTTCGGGATTTAGCTTACTTTCAGCTCTACGTCGGGACGTGCGTTGGCCTGTACGTCTGGACGTGCGTTGGCCTCTACGTCGGGATTTAGCTTACTTTCAGCTCTTTGTCGGGACGTGCGTTGGGCTCTACGTCGGGTTTTAGCTTACTTTCAGCTCTACGTCGGGACGTGCGTTGGGCTCTAGGTCGGGACGTGCGTTGGGCTCTACGTCGGGACGTGCGTTGGGCTCTATGTCTGTAGTTAGCTAACTTTCAGCTCTACGTCGGGACGTGCGTTGGTCGCTACGTCGGGACGTGTGATGGGCTCTACGTCGGGACGTGCGTTGGGCTCTACGTCGGGATTTAGCTTACTTTCAGCTCTACGTCGGGACGTGCGTTTGCCTCTACATCGGGACGTGCGTTGGCCTCTACGTCGGGACGTGCGTTGGCCTCTACGTCGGGACGTGCTTTGGGCTCTACGTTGCCACGTGCGTTGGCCTCTACGTCGGGACGTGCGTTGGCCTCTACGTCGGGATTTAGCTTACTTTCAGCTCTACGTCGGGACGTGCGTTGGGCTCTACGTCGGGACGTGCGTTGGGCTCTATGTCGGGACACGCGTGGGGCTCTACGTCGGGGCGCGCGTTGGGCTCTACGTCTGTAGTTAGCTAACTTTCAGCTCTACGTCGGGACGCGCGTTGGGCTCTTCGTCTGTAGTTAGCTGACTTTCAGCTCTACGTCGGGACGTGCGTTGGGCTCTACGTCGGGACGTGCGTTGGGCTCTACGTCGGGATTTAGCTTACTTTCAGCTCTACGTCGGGACGTGCGTTGGGCTCTACGTCGGGACGTGCGTTGGGCTCTACGTCAGGATTTAGCTTACTTTCAGGTCTACGTTGGGACGTGCGTTGGGCTCTACGTCGGGACGTGCGTTGGGCTCTACGTCGGGACGTGCGTTGGGCTCTACGTCGGGACGTGCGTTGGGCTCTACGTCTGTAGTTAGCTAACTTTCAGCTCTACGTCGGGACGTGCGTTGGGCGCTACGTCGGGACGTGCGTTGGGCTCTACGTCGGGATTTAGCTTACTTTCAGCTCTACGTCGGGACGTGCGTTGGGCTCTACGTCGGGACGTGCGTTGGGCTCTACGTCGGGACGTGCGTTGGGCTCTACGTCGGGATTTAGCTTACATTAAGCTCTACGTCGGGACGTGCGTTGGGCTCTACGTCGGGACGTGCGCTGGCCTCTACGTCGGGACGTGCGCTGGCCTCTACGTCGGGACGTGCGCTGGCCTCTACGTCGGGACGTGCGTTGGCCTCTACGTCGGGATTTATCTTACTTTCAGCTCTACGTCGGGACGTGCTTTGGCCTGTACGTCGGGACGTGCGTTGGCCTCTACGTCGGTATTTAGCTTACTTTCAGCTCTACGTCGGGAAGTGCGTTGGGCTCTACGTCGGGATTTAGCTTACTTTCAGCTCTACGTCGGGACGTGCGTTGGGCTCTACGTCAGGACGTGCGTTGGGCTCTACGTCGGGACTTGCGTTGGGCTCTACGTCTGTAGTTAGCTAACTTTCAGCTCTACGTCGGGACGTGCGTTGGGCTCTACGTCGGGACGTGCGTTGGGCTCTACTTCGGGACGTGCGTTGGGCTCTACGTCAGGATTTAGCTAACTTTCAGCTCTACGTCGGGACATGCGTTGGGCTCTACGTCGGGACGTGCGTTGGGCTCTACGTCGGGATTTAGCTTACTTTCAGCTCTACGTTGGGACGTGCGTTGGCCTCTACGTCGGGATTTAGCTTACTTTGAGCTCTACGTCGGGACGTGCGTTGGGCTCTACGTCGGGACGTGCGTTGGGCTCTACGTTGGGACGTGCGTTGGGCTCTACGTCTGTAGTTAGGTAACTTTCAGCTCTACGTCGGGACGTGCGTTGGGCTCTACGTCTGTTGTTCGCTAACTTTCAGCTCTACGTCGGGACGTGCGTTGGGCTCTACGTCTGTAGTTAGCTAACTTTCAGTTCTACGTCGGGACGTGCGTTGGGCGCTACGTCGAGACGTGCGTTGGGCTCTACGTCGGGACGTGCGTTGGGCTCTACGTCGGGACGTGCGTTGGGCTCTACGTCGGGACGTGCGTTGGGCTCTACGTCGGGATTTAACTTACTTTCAGCTCTACGTCGGGACGTGCGTTGGCCTCTACGTCGGGACGTGCGTTGTCTTCTACGTCGGGACGTGCGTTGGCCTCTAAGTCGGGACGTGCGTTGGCCTCTAAGTCGGGACGTGCGTTGGCCTCTACTTCGGGATTTAGCTTACTTTCAGCTCTACGTCGGGACGTGCGTTGGCCTCTACGTCTGGATGTGCGTTGGCCTCTACGTCGGGATTTAGCTTACTTTCAGCTCTTTGTCGGGACGTGCGTTGGGCTCTACGTCGGGTTTTAGCTTACTTTCAGCTCTACGTCGGGACGTGCGTTGGGCTCTAGGTCGGGACGTGCGTTGGGCTCTACGTCGGGACGTGCGTTGGGCTCTATGTCTGTAGTTAGCTAACTTTCAGCTCTACGTCGGGACGTGCGTTGGTCGCTACGTCGGGACGTGCGATGGGCTCTACGTCGGGACGTGCGTTGGGCTCTACGTCGGGATTTAGCTTACTTTCAGCTCTACGTCGGGACGTGCGTTTGCCTCTACGTCGGGACGTGCGTTGGCCTCTACGTCGGGACGTGCGTTGGCCTCTACGTCGGGACGTGCGTTGGCCTCTACGTCGGGACGTGCTTTGGGCTCTACGTCGCCACGTGCGTTGGCCTCTACGTCGGGACGTGCGTTGGCCTCTACGTCGGGATTTAGCTTACTTTCAGCTCTACGTCGGGACGTGCGTTGGGCTCTACGTCGGGACGTGCGTTGGGCTCTATGTCGGGACACGCGTGGGGCTCTACGTCGGGGCGCGCGTTGGGCTCTACGTCTGTAGTTAGCTAACTTTCAGCTCTACGTCGGGACGCGCGTTGGGCTCTTCGTCTGTAGTTAGCTGACTTTCAGCTCTACGTCGGGACGTGCGTTGGGCTCTACGTCGGGACGTGCGTTGGGCTCTACGTCGGGATTTAGCTTACTTTCAGCTCTACGTCGGGACGTGCGTTGGGCTCTACGTCGGGACGTGCGTTGGGCTCTACGTCGGGATTTAGCTTACTTTCAGGTCTACGTTGGGACGTGCGTTGGGCTCTACGTCGGGACGTGCGTTGGGCTCTACGTCGGGACGTGCGTTGGGCTCTACGTCTGTAGTTAGCTAACTTTCAGCTCTACGTCGGGACGTGCGTTGGGCTCTACGTCGGGATTTAGCTTACATTAAGCTCTACGTCGGGACGTGCGTTGGGCTCTACGTCGGGACGTGCGCTGGCCTCTACGTCGGGACGTGCGCTGGCCTCTACGTCGGGACGTGCGCTGGCCTCTACGTCGGGACGTGCGTTGGCCTCTACGTCGGGATTTATCTTACTTTCAGCTCTACGTCGGGACGTGCTTTGGCCTGTACGTCAGGACGTGCGTTGGCCTCTACGTCGGTATTTAGCTTACTTTCAGCTCTACGTCGGGACGTGCGTTGGGCTCTACGTCGGGATTTAGCTTACTTTCAGCTCTACGTCGGGACGTGCGTTGGGCTCTACGTCAGGACGTGCGTTGGGCTCTACGTCGGGACTTGCGTTGGGCTCTACGTCTGTAGTTAGCTAACTTTCAGCTCTACGTCGGGACGTGCGTTGGGCTCTACGTCGGGACGTGCGTTGGGCTCTACTTCGGGACGTGCGTTGGGCTCTACGTCAGGATTTAGCTAACTTTCAGCTCTACGTCGGGACATGCGTTGGGCTCTACGTCGGGACGTGCGTTGGGCTCTACGTCTGTAGTTAGTTAACTTTCAGCTCTACGTCGGGACGTGCGTTGGGCTCTACGTCTGTTGTTCGCTAACTTTCAGCTCTACGTCAGGACGTGCGTTGGGCTCTACGTCTGTAGTTAGCTAACTTTCAGTTCTACGTCGGGACGTGCGTTGGGCGCTACGTCGAGACGTGCGTTGGGCTCTACGTCGGGACGTGCGTTGGGATCTACGTCGGGACGTGCGTTGGGCTCTACGTCGGGACGTGCGTTGGGCTCTACGTCGGGATTTAACTTACTTTCAGCTCTACGTCGGGACGTGCGTTGGCCTCTACGTCGGGACGTGCGTTGTCTTCTACGTCGGGACGTGCGTTGGCCTCTACGTCGGGACGTGCGTTGCCCTCTACATCGGGATTTAGCTTACTTTCAGCTCTACGTCGGGACGTGCGTTGGGCTCTACGTCGGGACGTGCGTTGGGGTCTACGTCGGGATTTATCTTACTTTCAGCTCTACGTCGGGACGTGCGTTGGCCTCTATGTCGGGACGTGCGTTGGCCTCTATTTCTGGATTTAGCTTACTTTCAGCTCTACGTCGGGACGTGCGTTGGCCTCTACGTCTGGACGTGCGTTGGGCTCTACGTCGGGTTTTAGCTTACTTTCAGCTCTACGTCGGGACGTGCGTTGGGCTCTAGGTCGGGACGTGCGTTGGGCTCTACGTCGGGACGTGCGTTGGGCTCTATGTCTGTAGTTAGCTAACTTTCTGCTCTACGTCGGGACGTGCGTTGGGCTCTATGTCTGTAGTTAGCTAACTTTCAGCTCTACGTCGGGACGTGCGTTGGGCGCTACGTCGGGACGTGCGTTGGGCTCTACGTCGGGACGTGCGTTGGGCTCTACGTCGGGATTTAGCTTACTTTCAGCTCTACGTCGGGACGTGCGTTGGCCTCTACGTCGGGACGTGCGTTGGCCTCTACGTCGGGACGTGCGTTGGCCTCTACGTCGGGACGTGCTTTGGGCTCTACGTCGCCACGTGCGTTGGCCTCTACGTCGGGACGTGCGTTGGCCTCTACGTCGGGACGTGCGTTGGGCTCTATGTCTGTAGTTAGCTAACTTTCTGCTCTACGTCGGGACGTGCGTTGGGCTCTATGTCTGTAGTTAGCTAACTTTCAGCTCTACGTCGGGACGTGCGTTGGGCGCTACGTCGGGACGTGCGTTGGGCTCTACGTCGGGACGTGCGTTGGGCTCTACGTCGGGATTTAGCTTACTTTCAGCTCTACGTCGGGACGTGCGTTGGCCTCTACGTCGGGACGTGCGTTGGCCTCTACGTCGGGACGTGCGTTGGCCTCTACGTCGGGACGTGCTTTGGGCTCTACGTCGCCACGTGCGTTGGCCTCTACGTCGGGACGTGCGTTGGCCTCTACGTCGGGATTTAGCTTACTTTCAGCTCTACGTCGGGACGTGCGTTGGGCTCTACGTCGGGACGTGCGTTGGGCTCTACGTCGGGACACGCGTGGGGCTCTACGTCGGGGCGCGCGTTGGGCTCTACGTCTGTAGTTATCTAACTTTCAGCTCTACGTCGGGACGTGCGTTGGGCTCTACGTCAGGACGTGCGTTGGGCTCTACGTCGGGATTTAGCTTACTTTCAGCTCTACGTCGGGACGTGCGTTGGGCTCTACGTCGGGACGTGCGTTGGGCTCTACGTTGGGATTTAGCTTACTTTCAGGTCTACGTTGGGACGTGCGTTGGGCTCTACGTCGGGACGTGCGTTGGGCTCTACGTCGGGACGTGCGTTGGGCTCTACGTCGGGACGTGCGTTGGGCTCTACGTCTGTAGTTAGCTAACTTTCAGCTCTACGTCGGGACGTGCGTTGGGCTCTACGTCTGTAGTTAGCTAACTTTCAGCTCTACGTCGGGACGTGCGTTGGGCTCTACATCTGTAGTTAGCTAACATTCAGCTCTACGTCGGGACGTGTGTTGGGCGCTACGTCGGGACGTGCGTTGGGCGCTACGTCGGGACGTGCGTTGGGCTCTACGTCGGGACGTGCGTTGGGCTCTACGTCGGGACGTGCTTTGGGCTCTACGTCGGGATTTAGCTTACTTTCAGCTCTACGTCGGGACGTGCGTTGGGCTCTACGTCGGGACGTGCGTTGGGCTCTACGTCGGGACGTGCGTTGGGCTCTACGTCGGGATTTAGCTTACTTTCAGCTCTACGTCGGGACGTGCGTTGGGCGCTACGTTGGGACGTGTGTTGGGCGCTACTTCGGGATGTGCGTTGGGCGCTACGTCGGGATTTAGCTTACTTTCAGCTCTACGTCGGGACGTGCGTTGGGCTCTATGTCGGGACGTGCGTTGGGCTCTACGTCGGGACATGCGTTGGGCTCTACGTCGGGATTTAGCTTAATTTCAGCTCTACATCGGGACGTGCGTTGGCCTCTATGTCGGGACGTGCGTTGGCCTCTACGTCGGGACGTGCGTTGGCCTCTGCGTCGGGATTTAGCTTACTTTCAGCTCTACGTCGGGACGTGCGTTGGGCGCTACGTCGGGACGTGCGTTGGGCGCTACGTCGGGACGTGCGTTGGGCGCTACGTCGGGATTTAGCTTACTTTCAGCTCTACGTCGGGACGTGCGGTGGGCTCTACGTCGGGACGTGCGTTGGCCTCTAAGTCGGGACGTGCGTTGGCCTCTACGTCGGGACGTGCGTTGGCCTCTACGTCGGGATTTAACTTACTTTTAGCTCTACGTCGGGACGTGCGTTGGGCGCTACGTCGGGACGTGCGTTGGGCTCTACGTCGGGACGTGCGTTGGGCTCTACGTCTGTAGTTAGCTAACTTTCAGCTCTACGTCGGGACGTGCGTTTGGCGCTACGTCGGGACGTGCGTTGGGCTCTACGTCGGGACGTGCGTTGGGCTCTACGTCGGGACGTGCGTTGGGCTCTACTTCGGGACGTGCGTTGGGCTCTACGTCGGGATTTAGCTTACTTTCACCTCTACGTCGGGACGTGCGTTGGCCTCTACGTCGGGACGTGCGTTGGCCTCTACGTCGGGACGTGCGTTGGCCTCTACGTCGGGATTTAGCTTACTTTCAGCTCTACGTCGGGACGTGCGTTGGGCGCTATGTCGGGACGTGCGTTGGGCACTACGTTGGGATTTAGCTTACTTACAGCTCTACGTCGGGACGTGCGGTGGGCTCTACGTCGGGACGTGCGGTGGGCTCTACGTCGGGACGTGCGTTGGGCTCTACGTCGGGACGTGCGTTGGGCTCTACGTCGGGATTTAGCTTACTTTCAGCTCTACGTCGGGACGTACGTTGGCCTCTACGTCGGGACGTGCGTTGGGCTCTACGTCGGGATTTAGCTTACTTTCAGCTCTACGTCGGGACGTGCGTTGGCCTCTACGTCGGGACGTGCGTTGGCCTTTACGTCGGGATTTAGCTTACTTTCAGCACTACGTCGGGACGTGTGTTGGGCTCTACTTCGGGATTTAGCTTACTTTCAGCTCTACGTCGGGACGTGCGTTGGGCTCTACGTCGGGACGTGCGTTGGGCTCTACGTCTGTAGTTAGCTAACTTTCAGGTCTACGTCGGGACGTGCGTTGGGCTCTACGTCGGGACGTGCGTTGGGCTCTACGTCGGGATTTAGCTTACTTTCAGCTCTACGTCGGGACGTGCGTTGGGCTCTACGTCGGGACGTGCGTTGTCCTCTACGTCGGGACGTGCATTGGCCTCTAAGTCAGGACGTGCGTTGGCCTCTACGTCGGGACGTGCGTTGGCCTCTACGTCGGGATTTAACTTACTTTCAGCTCTACGTCGGGACGTGCGTTGGGCGCTACGTCGGGACGTGCGTTGGCCTCTACGTCGGGTCGTGCGTTGGGCTCTACGTCGGGACGTGCGTTGGGCTCTACGTCTGTAGTTAGCTAACTTTCTGCTCTACGTCGGGACGTGCGTTGGGCTCTACGTCTGTAGTTAGCTAACTTTCAGCTCTACGTCGGGACGTGCGTTGGGCGCTACGTCTAGATGTGCGTTGGGCTCTACGTCGGGACGTGCGTTGGGCTCTACGTCGGGACGTGCGTTGGGCTCTACGTCGGGATTTAGCTTACTTTCAGCTCTACGTCGGGACGTACGTTGGGCTCTACGTCGGGACGTGCGTTGAGCTCTACGTAGGGACACGCGTTGGGCTCTACGTCGGGACGCGCGTTGGACTCTACGTCTGTAGTTTGCTAACTTTCAGCTCTACGTCGGGACGCGCGTTGAGCTCTTCGTCTGTAGTTAGCTAACTTTCACCTCTACGTCGGGACGTGCGTTGGGCTCTACGTCTGTAGTTAGCTAACTTTCAGCTCTACGTCGGGACGTGCGTTGGGCGCTACGTCGGGACGTGCGTTGGGCGCTACGTCGGGATTTAGCTTACTTTCAGCTCTACGTCGGGACGTGCGTTGGGCTCTACGTCGGGACGTGCGTTGGGCTCTACGTCGGGACGTGCGTTGGGCTCTACGTCGGGATTTAGCTTACTTTCAGCTCTACGTCGGGACGTGCGTTGGGCTCTACGTCGGGACGTGCGCTGGCCTCTACGTCGGGACGTGCGCTGGCCTCTACGTCGGGACGTGCGTTGTCCTCTACGTCGGGATTTAGCTTACTTTCAGCCCTACGTCGGGACGTGCGTTGGGCGCTACGTCGGGACGTGTGTTGGGTGCTGCTTCGGGAAGTGCGTTGGGCGCTACGTCGGGATTTAGCTTACTTTCAGCTCTACATCGGGACGTGCGTTGGGCTCTACGTCGGGACGTGCGTTGGGCTCTACGTCGGGACATGCGTTGGGCTCTACGTCGGGACATGCGTTGGGCTCTACGTCGGGATTTAGCTTACTTTCAGCTCTACGTCGGGACGTGCGTTGGCCTCTACGTCGGGACGTGCGTTGGCCTCTACGTCGGGATTTAGCTTACTTTCAGCTCTACGTCGGGACGTGCGTTGGGCTCTACGTCGGGACGTGCGTTGGACTCTACGTCGGGACACGCGTTGGGCTCTACGTCGGGACGCGCGTTGGGCTCTACGTCTGTAGTTAGCTAACTTTCAGCTCTACGTCGGGATGTGCGTTGGGCTCTACGTCTGTAGTTAGTTAACTTTCAGCTCTACATCGGGACGTGCGTTGGGCGCTACGTCGGGACGTGCGTTGGGCGCTACGTCGGGATTTAGCTTACTTTCAGCTCTACGTCGGGACGTGCGTTGGCCTCTACGTCGGGACGTGCGTTGGCCTCTAGGTCGGGACGTGCGTTGGCCTCTACGTCGGGACGTGCGTTGGCCTCTACGTCGGGATTTAGCTTACTTTCAGCTCTACGTCGGGACGTGCGTTGGGCGCTATGTCGGGACGTGCGTTGGCCACTACGTTGGGATTTAGCTTACTTACAGCTCTACGTCGGGACGTGCGGTGGGCTCTACGTCGGGACGTGCGGTGGGCTCTACGTCGGGACGTGCGTTGGGCTCTACGTCGGGACGTGCGTTGGGCTCTATGTCGGGATTTAGCTTACTTTCAGCTCTACGTCGGGACGTACGTTGGCCTCTACGTCGGGACGTGCGTTGGGCTCTACGTCGGGATTTAGCTTACTTTCAGCTCTACGTCGGGACGTGCGTTGGGCTCTACGTCGGGACGTGCGTTGGCCACTACGTCGGGATTTAACATACTTTCAGCTCTACGTCGGGACGTGCGTTGGGCGCTTCGTCGGGACGTGCGTTGGCCTCTACGTCGGGTCGTGCGTTGGGCTCTACGTCGGGACGTGCGTTGGGCTCTACGTCTGTAGTTAGCTAACTTTCTGCTCTACGTCGGGACGTGCGTTGGGCTCTACGTCTGTAGTTAGCTAACTTTCAGCTCTACGTCGGGACGTGCGTTGGGCGCTACGTCTAGATGTGCGTTGGGCTCTACGTCGGGACGTGCGTTGGGCTCTACGTCGGGACGTGCGTTGGGCTCTACGTCGGGATTTAGCTTACTTTCAGCTCTACGTCGGGACGTACGTTGGGCTCTACGTCGGGACGTGCGTTGAGCTCTACGTCGGGACACACGTTGGGCTCTACGTCGGGACTCGCGTTGGACTCTACGTCTGTAGTTTGCTAACTTTCAGCTCTACGTCGGGACGCGCGTTGAGCTCTTCGTCTGTAGTTAGCTAACTTTCACCTCTACGTCGGGACGTGCGTTGGGCTCTACGTCTGTAGTTAGCTAACTTTCAGCTCTACGTCGGGACGTGCGTTGGGCGCTACGTCGGGACGTGCGTTGGGCGCTACGTCGGGATTTAGCTTACTTTCAGCTCTACGTCGGGACGTGCGTTGGGCTCTACGTCAGGACGTGCGTTGGGCTCTACGTCGGGACGTGCGTTGGGCTCTACGTCGGGACGTGCGTTGGGCTCTACGTCGGGATTTAGCTTACTTTCAGCTCTACGTCGCGACGTGCGTTGGGCTCTACGTCGGGACGTGCGCTGGCCTCTACGTCGGGACGTGCGCTGGCCTCTACGTCGGGACGTGCGTTGGCCTGTACGTCGGGACGTGCGTTGGCCTCTACGTCTGTAGTTAGCTAACTTTCAGCTCTACGTCGGGACGTGCGTTGGGCTCTACGTCGGGATTTAGCTTACTTTCAGCTCTACGTCGGGACGTGCGTTGGGCTCTACGTCGGGACGTGCGTTGGGCTCTACGTCTGTAGTTAGCTAACTTCAAGCTCTACGTCGGGACGTGCGTTGGGCTCTACGTCGGGACGTGCGTTGGGCTCTACGTCGGGACGTGCGTTGGGCTCTACGTCAGGATTTAGCGAACTTTCAGGTCTACGTCGGGACATGCGTTGGGCTCTACGTCGGGACATGCGTTGGGCTCTACGTCGGGATTTAGCTTACTTTCAGCTCTACGTTGGGACGTGCGTTGGCCTCTACGTCGGGATTTAGCATACTTTCAGCTCTACGTCGGAACGTGTGTTGGGCGCAACTTCGGGACGTGCGTTGGGCGCTACGTCGGGATTTAGCTTACTTTCAGCTCTATGTCGGGCCGTGCGTTGGGCTCTATGTCGGGCCGTGCGTTGCGCTCTACGTCGGGACGTGCGTTGGGCTCTACGTCGGGACGTGCATTGGGCTCTACGTCGGGATTTAGCTTACTTTCAGCTCTACGTCGGGACCTGCGTTGGCCTCTACGTTGGGCCGTGCGTTGGGCTCTACGTCGGGATTTAGCTTACTTTCAGCTCTACGTCGGGACGTGCGTTGGCCTCTACGTCGGGACGTGCGTTGGCCTCTACGTTGGGATTTAGCTTACTTACAGCTCTACGTCGGGACGTCCGTTTGCCTCTACGTCGGGATTTAGCTTACTTTCAGCTCTACGTCGGGACGTGCGTTGGGCTCTACGTCGGGACATGCGTTGTGCTCTACGTCGGGACGTGCGTTGGGCTCTACGTCGGGATTTAGCTAACTTTCAGCTCTACGTCGGGACGTGCGTTGGGCTCTACGTCGGGACGTGCGTTGGGCTCTACGTCGGGACGTGCGTTGGGCTCTACGTCGGGATTTAGCTTACTTTCAGCTCTATGTCGGGACGTGCGTTGGGCTCTACGTCGGGACGTACGTTGGGCTCTACGTCGGGACGTGCGTTGGGCTCTACGTCGGGATTTAGCTTACTTTCAGGTCTACGTCGGGACGTGCGTTGGGCTCTACGTCGGGACATGCTTTGGGATATACGTCGGGACGTGCGTTGGGCTCTACGTCGGGACGTGCGTTGGGCTCTACGTCTGTAGTTAGCTAACATTCAGCTCTACGTCGGGACGTGCGTTGGGCTCTACGTTGGGACTTTCGTTGGGCTCTACGTCGGGACTTGCGTTGGGCTCTACGTCGGGACGTGCGTTGGACTCTACATCTGTAGTTAGCTAACTTTCAGCTCTACGTCGGGACGTGCGTTGGGCTCTACGTCTGTAGTTAGCTAAGTTTCAGCTCTACGTCGGGACGTGCGTTTGGCGCTACGTCGGGACGTGCGTTGGGCTCTACGTCGGGACGTGCGTTGGGCTCTACGTCGGGACGTGCGTTGGCCTCTACGTCGGGACGTGCGTTGGCCTCTACGTCGGGATTTAGCTTACTTTCAGCCCTACGTCGGGACGTGCGTTGGGCGCTACGTCGGGACGTGCGTTGGGCGCTACGTCGGGACGTGTGTTGGGCGCTGCTTCGGGAAGTGCGTTGGGCGCTACGTCGGGATTTAGCTTACTTTCAGCTCTACATCGGGACGTGCGTTGGGCTCTACGTCGGGACGTGCGTTGGGCTCTACGTCGGGACGTGCGTTGGGCTCTACGTCGGGACATGCGTTGGGCTCTACGTCGGGACATGCGTTGGGCTCTACGTCGGGATTTAGCTTACTTTCAGCTCTACGTCGGGACGTGCGTTGACCTCTACGTCGGGACGTGCGTTGGCCTCTACGTCGGGATTTAGCTTACTTTCAGCTCTACGTCGGGACGTGCGTTGGCCTCTACGTCGGGACGTGCGTTGGCCTCTACGTTGGGATTTAGCTTACTTTCAGCTCTACGTCGGGACGTGCGTTGGGCTCTACGTCGGGACGTGCGTTGGACTCTACGTCGGGACACGCGTTGGGCTCTACGTCGGGACGCGAGTTGGGCTCTACGTCTGTAGTTAGCTAACTTTCAGCTCTACGTCGGGATGTGCGTTGGGCTCTACGTCTGTAGTTAGTTAACTTTCAGCTCTACATCGGGACGTGCGTTGGGCGCTACGTCGGGACGTGCGTTGGGCGCTACGTCGGGATTTAGCTTACTTTCAGCTCTACGTCGGGACGTGCGTTGGGCTCTACGTCGGGACGTGCGTTGGCCTCTACGTCTGGATTTAGCTTACTTTCAGCTCTACGTCGGGACGTGCGTTGGCCTCTACGTCGGGATTTAGCTTACTTTCAGCTCTACGTCGGGACGTGCGTTGGCCTCTACGTCGGGACGTGCGTTGGCCTCTACATCTGGATTTAGCTTACTTTCAGCTCTACGTCGGGACGTGCGTTGGCCTCTACGTCGGGACGTGCGTTGGCCTCTACGTTGGGATTTAGCTTACTTTCAGCTGTACGTCGGGACGTGCGTTGGGCTCTACGTCGGGACGTGCGTTGGACTCTACGTCGGGACACGCGTTGGGCTCTACGTCGGGACGCGCGTTGGGCTCTACGTCTGTAGTTAGCTAACTTTCAGCTCTACGTCGGGATGTGCGTTGGGCTCTACGTCTGTAGTTAGTTAACTTTCAGCTCTACATCGGGACGTGCGTTGGGCGCTACGTCGGGACGTGCGTTGGGCGCTACGTCGGGATTTAGCTTACTTTCAGCTCTACGTCGGGACGTGCGTTGGGCTCTACCTCGGGACGTGCGTTGGGCTCTACGTAGGGATTTAGCTTACTTTAAGCTCTACGTCGGGACGTGCGTTGGGCTCTACGTCGGGACGTGCGCTGGCCTCTACGTCGGGACGTGCGCTGGCCTCTACGTCGGGACGTGCGCTGGCTTCTACGTCGGGACGTGCGATGGCCTCTACGTCGGGATTTAGCTTACTTTCAGATCTACGTCGGGACGTGCCTTGGCCTGTACGTCGGGACGTGCGTTGGGCTCTACGTCGGGATTTAGCTTACTTTCAGCTCTACGTCGGGACGTGCGTTGGGCTCTACGTCGGGACGTGCGTTGGCCTCTACGTTGGGATTTAGCTTACTTTCAGCTCTACGTCGGGACGTCCGTTGGCCTCTACGTCGGGATTTAGCTTACTTTCAGCTCTACGTCGGGACGTGCGTTGGGCTCTACGTCGGACATGCGTTGTGCTCTACGTCGGGACGTGCGTTGGGCTCTACGTCGGGATTTAGCTAACTTTCAGCTCTACGTCGGGACGTGCGTTGGGCTCTACGTCGGGACGTGCGTTGGGCTCTACGTCGGGATTTAGCTTACTTTCAGCTCTACGTCGGGACGTGCGTTGGGCTCTACGTCGGGACGTACGTTGGGCTCTACGTCGGGATTTAGCTTACTTTCAGCTCTACGTCGGGACGTGCGTTGGGCTCTACGTCGGGATTTAGCTTACTTTCAGGTCTACGTCGGGACGTGCGTTGGGCTCTACGTCGGGACATGCTTTGGGATATACGTCGGGACGTGCGCTGGGCTCTAAGTCGGGACGTGCGTTGGGCTCTACGTCGGGACGTGCGTTGGGCTCTACGTCTGTAGTTAGCTAACTTTCAGCTCTACGTCGGGACGTGCGTTGGGCTCTACGTTGGGACTTTCGTTGGGCGCTACGTCGGGACTTGCGTTGGGCTCTACGTCGGGACGTGCGTTGGGCTCTACATCTGTAGTTAGCTAACTTTCACCTCTACGTCGGGACGTGCGTTGGGCTCTACGTCTGTAGTTAGCTAAGTTTCAGCTCTACGTCGGGACGTGCGTTTGGCGCTACGTCGGGACGTGCGTTGGGCTCTACGTCGGGACGTGCGTTGGGCTCTACGTCGGGACGTGCGTTGGTCTCTACGTCGGGACGTGCGTTGGCCTCTACGTCTGGATTTAGCTTACTTTCAGCTCTACGTCGGGACGTGCGGTGGGCGCCACGTCGGGACGTGCGTTGGGCGCTACGTCGGGACGTGTGTTGGGCGCTGCTTCGGGAAGTGCGTTGGGCGCTACGTCGGGATTTAGCTTACTTTCAGCTCTACATCGGGACGTGCGTTGGGCTCTACGTCGGGACGTGCGTTGGGCTCTACGTCGGGACGTGCGTTGGGCTCTACGTCGGGACATGCGTTGGCCTCTACGTCGGGACATGCGTTGGCCTCTACGTCGGGACATGCGTTGGCCTCTACGTCGGGATTTAGCTTACTTTCAGCTCTACGTCGGGACGTGCGTTGGCCTCTACGTCGGGACGTGCGTTGGCCTCTACGTCGGGATTTAGCTTACTTTCAACTCTACGTCGGGACGTGCGTTGGCCTCTACGTCGGGACGTGCGTTGGCCTCTACGTTGGGATTTAGCTTACTTTCAGCTCTACGTCGGGACGTGCGTTGGGCTCTACGTCGGGACGTGCGTTGGACTCTACGTCGGGACACGCGTTGGGCTCTACGTCGGGACGCGCGTTGGGCTCTACGTCTGTAGTTAGCTAACTTTCAGCTCTACGTCGGGATGTGCGTTGGGCTCTACGTCTGTAGTTAGTTAACTTTCAGCTCTACATCGGGACGTGCGTTGGGCGCTACGTCGGGACGTGCGTTGGGCGCTACGTCGGGATTTAGCTTACTTTCAGCTCTACGTCGGGACGTGCGTTGGGCTATACGTCGGGACGTGCGTTGGGCTCTACGTAGGGATTTAGCTTACTTTAAGCTCTACGTCGGGACGTGCGTTGGGCTCTACGTCGGGACGTGCGCTGGCCTCTACTTCGGGACGTGCGCTGGCCTCTACGTCGGGACGTGCGCTGGCTTCTACGTCGGGACGTGCGTTGGCCTCTACGTCGGGATTTAGCTTACTTTCAGCTCTACGTCGGGACGTGCCTTGGCCTGTACTTCGGGACGTGCGTTGGGCTCTACGTCGGGATTTAGCTTACTTTCAGCTCTACGTCGGGACGTGCGTTGGGCTCTACGTCGGGACGTGCGTTGGGCTCTACGTCGGGACGTGCGTTGGGCTCTACGTCTGTAGTTAGCTAACTTTCAGCTCTACGTCGGGACGTGCGTTGGGCTCTACGTCGGGACGTGCGTTGGGCTCTATGTCGGGACGTGCGTTGGGCTCTTCGTCGGGATTTAGCTAACTTTCAGCTCTACATCGGGACGTGCGTTGGGCTCTACGTCGGGACGTGCGTTCGCCTCTACGTCGCGATTTAGCTTACTTTCAGCTCTATGTTGGGACGTGCGTTCGCCTCTACGTCGGGATTTAGCTTACTTTCAGCTCTACGTCGGGACGTGCGTTATGCTCTACGTCGGGACGTGCGTTGGGCTCTACGTCTGTAGTTAGCTAACTTTCAGCTCTACGTCGGGACGTGCGTTGGGCGCTACGTCGGGACGTGCGTTGGGCTCTACGTCGGGACGTGCGTTGGGCTCTACGTCGGGACGTGCGTTGGGCTCTACGTCGGGATTTAGCTTACTTTCAGCTCTACGTCGGGACGTGCGTTGGCCTCTACATCGGGACGTGCTTTGGCCTCTACGTCGGGACGTGCGTTGGCCTCTACGTCGGGAGGTGCGTTGGCCTCTACGTCGGGATTTAGCTTACTTTCAGCTCTACGTCGGGACGTGCGTTGGGCGCTACGTCGGGACGTGCGTTGGGCGCTAGTTCGGGACGTGCGTTGGGCGCTACGTCGGGATTTAGCTTACTTTCAGCTCTACGTCGGGACGTGCGTTGGACTCTACGTCGGGACGTGCGTTGGACTCTACGTCGGGACGTGCGTTGGCCTCTACGTCGGGATTTAGCTTACTTTCAGCTCTACGTCGGGACGTGCGTTGGGCTCTACGTCGGGACGTGCGTTGGGCTCTACGTCGGGATTTAGCTTACTTTCAGCTCTACGTCGGGACGTGCGTTGGCCTCTACGTCGGGACGTGCGTTGGCCTCTACGTCGGGAAGTGTGTTGGGCTCTACGTCGGGATTTAGCTTACTTTAAGCTCTACGTCGGGACGTGCGCTGGCCTCTACGTCGGGACGTGCGCTGGCCTCTACGTCGGGACGTCCGCTGGCCTCTACGTCGGGACGTGCGTTGGCCTTAACGTCGGGACATGCTTTGGGCTCTACGTCGGGACGTGCGTTGGGCTCTACGTCGGGATTTAGCTTACTTTCAGCTCTACGTCGGGACGTGCGTTGGGCTCTAAGTCGGGACGTGCGTTGGGCTCTACGTCGGGACGTGCATTGGCCTCTACGTCGGGATTTAGCTTACTTTCAGCTCTACGTCGGGACGTGCGTTGGGCGCTACGTCGGGACGTGCGTTGGGCGCTACGTCGGGACGTGTGTTGGGCGCTACTTCGGGACGTGCGTTGGGCGCTACGTCGGGATTTAGCTTACTTTCAGCTCTACGTCGGGACGTGCGTTGGGCTCTATGTCGGGACGTGCGTTGGGCTCTACGTCGGGACGTGCGTTGGGCTCTACGTCGGGACGTGCGTTGGGCTCTACGTCGGGATTTAGCTTACTTTCAGCTCTACGTCGGGACGTGCGTTGGCCTCTACGTCGGGACGTGCGTTGGCCTCTACGTCAGGATTTAGCTTACTTTCAGCTCTACGTCGGGACGTGCGTTGGGCTCTACGTCGGGACATGCGTTGGGCTCTACGTCGGGATGTGCGTTGGTCTCTAGGTCTGTAGTTAGCTAACTTTCAGCTCTACGTCGGGACCTGCCTTGGGCTCTACGTCGGGATTTGCGTTGGGCTCTACGTCGGGACGTGCGTTGGGCTCTACGTCGGGATTTAGCTTGCTTTCAGCTCTACGTCGGGACGTGCGTTGGGCTCTACGTCGGGACGTGCGTTGGGCTCTACGTCGGGACGTGCGTTGGGCTCTACGTCGGGACGTGCGTTGGGCTCTACGTCGGGATTTAGCTTACTTTCAGCTCTACGTCGGGACGTGCGTTGGCCTCTACGTCGGGACGTGCGTTGGCCTCTACGTCGGGATTTAGCTTACTTTCAGCTCTACGTCGGGACGTGCGTTGGGCTCTACGTCGGGACGTGCGTTGGGCGCTACGTCGGGATTTAACTTACTTTCAGCTCTACGTCGGGACGTGCGTTGGGCTCTACGTCGGGACATGCGTTGGGCTCTACGTCGGGAAGTGCGTTGGTCTCTACGTCTGTAGTTAGCTAACTTTCAGCTCTACGTCGGGACGTGCGTTGGGCTCTACGTCGGGACGTGCGTTGGGCTCTACGTCGGGACGTGCGTTGGGCTCTCTATGTCGGGACGTGCGGTGGGCTCTACGTTGGGACGTGCGTTGGGCTCTACGTCGGGACGTGCGTTGGGCTCTACGTCGGGACGTGCGTTGGGCTCTACGTCGGGATTTAGCTTACTTTCAGCTCTACGTCGGGACGTGCGTTGGCCTCTACGTCGGGACGTGCGTTGGGCGCTACGTCGGGATTTAACTTACTTTCAGCTCTACGTCGGGACGTGCGTTGGGCTCTACGTCGGGACATGCGTTGGGCTCTACGTCGGGATGTGCGTTGGTCTCTAGGTCTGTAGTTAGCTAACTTTCAGCTCTACGTCGGGACCTGCCTTGGGCTCTACGTCGGGATTTGCGTTGGGCTCTACGTCGGGACGTGCGTTGGGCTCTACGTCGGGATTTAGCTTGCTTTCAGCTCTACGTCGGGACGTGCGTTGGGCTCTACGTCGGGACGTGCGTTGGGCTCTACGTCGGGACGTGCGTTGGGCTCTACGTCGGGACGTGCGTTGGGCTCTACGTCGGGATTTAGCTTACTTTCAGCTCTACGTCGGGACGTGCGTTGGCCTCTACGTCGGGACGTGCGTTGGCCTCTACGTCGGGATTTAGCTTACTTTCAGCTCTACGTCGGGACGTGCGTTGGGCGCTACGTCGGGATTTAACTTACTTTCAGCTCTACGTCGGGACGTGCGTTGGGCTCTACGTCGGGACATGCGTTGGGCTCTACGTCGGGAAGTGCGTTGGTCTCTACGTCTGTAGTTAGCTAACTTTCAGCTCTACGTCGGGACGTGCGTTGGGCTCTACGTCGGGACGTGCGTTGGGCTCTACGTCGGGACGTGCGTTGGGCTCTCTATGTCGGGACGTGCGGTGGGCTCTACGTTGGGACGTGCGTTGGGCTCTACGTCGGGACGTGCGTTGGGCTCTACGTCGGGACGTGCGTTGGGCTCTACGTCGGGACGTGCGTTGGGCTCTACGTCGGGACCTGCGTTGGGCTCTACGTCGGGATTTAGCTTACTTTCAGGTCTACGTCGGGACATGCGTTGGCCTCTACGTCGGGACGTGCGTTGGCCTCTACGTCGGGATTTAGCTTACTTTCAGCTCTACGTCGGGACGTGCGTTGGCCTCTACGTCGGGACGTGCATTGGGCTCTACGTCGGGATTTAGCTTACTTTCAGCTCTACGTCGGGACGTGTGTTGGGCTCTACGTCGAGATTTAGCTTACTTTCAGCTCTACGTCGGGACGTGCGTTGGCCTCTACGTCGGGACGTGCGTTGGCCTCTACGTCGGTATTTAGCTTACTTTCAGCTCTACGTCGGGACGTGCGTTGGCCTCTACGTCGGGACGTGCGTTGGCCTCTACGTCGGGATTTAGCCTACTTTCAGCTCTACGTCGGGACGTGTGTTGGGCTCTACGTCTGGATTTAGCTTACTTTTAGCTCTACGTCGGGACGTGCGTTGGGCTCTACGTCGGGACGTGCGTTGGGCTCTACGTCGGGACGTGCGTTGGGCTCTACGTCGGGACGTGCGTTGGGCTCTACGTCTGTAGTTAGCTAACTTTCAGCTCTACGTCGGGACGTGCGTTGGCCTCTACGTCGGGATTTAGCTTACTTTCAGCTCTACGTCAGGACGTGCGTTGGGCGCTACGTCGGGATTTAACTTACTTTCAGCTCTACGTCGGGACGTGCGTTGGGCTCTACGTCGGGACATGCGTTGGGCTCTACGTCGGGACGTGCGTTGGTCTCTACGTCTGTAGTTAGCTAACTTTCAGCTCTACGTCGGGACGTGCGTTGGGCTCTACGTCGGGACGTGCGTTGGGCTCTACGTCGGGACGTGCGTTGGGCTCTACGTCGGGACGTGCGTTGGGCTCTACGTCGGGATTTAGCTTGCTTTCAGCTCTACGTCGGGACGTGTGTTGGGCTCTACGTCGGGACGTGCGTTGGGCTCTACGTCGGGATTTAGCTTACTTTCAGGTCTACGTCGGGACGTGCGTTGGGCTCTACGTCGGGACATGCTTTTGGATATACGTCGGGACGTGCGCTGGGCTCTACGTCGGGACGTGCTTTGGGCTCTACGTCGGGACGTGCGTTGGGCTCTACGTCTGTAGTTAGCTAACTTTCAGCTCTACGTCGGGACGTGCGTTGGGCTCTACGTTGGGACTTTCGTTGGGCTCTACGTTGGGACGTGCGTTGGGCTCTACGTCGGGACGTTCGTTGGGCTCTACATCTGTAGTTAGCTAACTTTCAGCTCTACGTCGGGACGTGCGTTGGGCTATACGTCTGTAGTTAGCTAACTTTCAGCTCTACGTCGGGACGGGCGTTGGGCTCTACGTCGGGACGTGCGTTGGGCTCTACGTCGGGATTTAGCTTACTTTCAGCTCTACGTCGGGACGTGCGTTGGGCTCTACGTCGGGACGTGCGTTGAGCTCTACGTCGGGACGTGCGTTGGCCTCTACGTCGGGATTTAGCTTACTTTCAGCTCTACGTCGGGACGTGCGTTGGGCGCTACGTCGGGATATAGTTTACTTTCAGCTCTATGTCGGGACGTGCGTTGGGCTCTCTATGTCGGGACGTGCGGTGGGCTCTACGTTGGGACGTGCGTTGGGCTCTACGTCGGGACGTGCGTTGGGCTCTACGTCGGGACGTGCGTTGGGCTCTACGTCGGGACCTGCGTTGGGCTCTACGTCGGGATTTAGCTTACTTTCAGGTCTACGTCGGGACATGCGTTGGCCTCTACGTCGGGACGTGCGTTGGCCTCTACGTCGGGATTTAGCTTACTTTCAGCTCTACGTCGGGACGTGCGTTGGCCTCTACGTCGGGACGTGCATTGGGCTCTACGTCGGGATTTAGCTTACTTTCAGCTCTACGTCGGGACGTGTGTTGGGCTCTACGTCGGGATTTAGCTTACTTTCAGCTCTACGTCGGGACGAGCGTTGGCCTCTACGTCGGGACGTGCGTTGGCCTCTACGTCGGGATTTAGCCTACTTTCAGCTCTACGTCGGGACGTGTGTTGGGCTCTACGTCGGGATTTAGCTTACTTTTAGCTCTACGTCGGGACGTGCGTTGGGCTCTACGTCGGGACGTGCGTTGGGCTCTACGTCGGGACGTGCGTTGGACTCTACGTCTGTAGTTAGCTAACTTTCAGCTCTACGTCGGGACGTGCGTTGGCCTCTACGTCGGGACGTGCGTTGGGCTCTACGTCGGGATTTAGCTTACTTTCAGCTCTATGTTGGGACGTGCGTTGGGCTCTACGTCGGGATTTAGCTTACTTTCAGCTCTACGTCGGGACGTGCGTTGGGCTCTACGTCTGTAGTTAGCTAATTTCAGCTCTACGTCGGGACGTGCGTTGGGCTCTACGTCTGTAATTAGCTAACTTTCAGCTCTACGTCGGGACGTGCGTTGGGCGCTACGTCGGGACGTGCGTTGGGCTCTACGTCGGGACGTGCGTTGGGCTCTACGTCGGGATTTAGCTTACTTTCAGCTCTACGTCGGGACGTGCGTTGGCCTCTACGTCGGGACGTGCGTTGTCCTCTACGTCGGGACGTGCGTTGGCCTCTACGTCGGGACGTGCGTTGGTCTCTACGTCGGGATTTAGCTTACTTTCAGCTCTAAGTCGGGACGTGCGTTGGGCGCTACGTCGGGACGTGCGTTGGGCGCTACTTCGGGACGTGCGTTGGGCGCTACGTCGGGATTTAGCTTACTTTCAGCTTTATGTTGGGACGTGCGTGGCCTCTACGTTGGGATTTAGCTTACTTTCAGCTCTACGTCGGGACGTGCGTTGGGCTCTACGTCGGGACGTGCGTTGGGCTCTACGTCGGGACGTGCGTTGGGCTCTACATCTGTAGTTAGCTATTTTTCAGCTCTACGTCGGGACGTGCGTTGGGCTCTACGTCTGTAGTTAGCTAATTTCAGCTCTATGTCGGGACGTGCGTTGGGCTCTACGTCTGTAGTTAGCTAACTTTCAGCTCTATGTCGGGACGTGCGTTGGGCGCTACGTCGGGACGTGCGTTGGGCTCTACGTCGCGACGTGCGTTGGGCTCTACGTCGGGATTTAGCTTACTTTCAGCTCTACGTCGGGACGTGCGTTGGGCGCTACGTCGGGACGTGCGTTGTCCTCTACGTCGGGACGTGCGTTGGCCTCTAAGTCGGGACGTGCGTTGACCTCTACGTCGGGACGTGCGTTGGCCTCTACGTCGGGATTTAGCTTACTTTCAGCTCTACGTCGGGACGTGCGTTGGGCGCTACATCGAGACGTGCGTTGGGCGCTACTTCGGGACGTGCGTTGGGCGCTACGTCGGGATTTAGCTTACTTTCAGCTCTACGTCGGGACGTGCGTTGGGCTCTACGTCGGGACGTGCGTTGGGCTCTACGTCGGGATGTGTGTTGGGCTCTACGTCGGGACGTGCGTTGGGCTCTACGTCGGGATTTAGCTTACTTTCAGCTCTACGTCGGGACGTGCGTTGGCCTCTACGTCGGGATTTAGCTTACTTTCAGCTCTACGTCGGGACGTGCGTTGGCCTCTACGTCGGGACGTGCGTTGGCCTCTACGTCGGGATTTATCTTACTTTCAGCTCTACGTCGGGACGTGTGTTGGGCTCTACGTCGGCATTTAGCTTACATTCAGCTCTACGTCAGGACGTGCGTTGGGCTCTACGTCGGGACGTGCGTTGGGCTCTACGTCGGGACGTGCGTTGGGCTCTACGTCGGGACATGCGTTGGGCTCTACGTCTGTAGTTAGCTAACTTTCAGCTCTACGTCGGGACGTGCGTTGGGCTCTATGTCGGGACGTGCGTTGGGCTCTACGTCGGGACGTGCGTTGGGCTCTACGTCGGGATTTAGCTTACTTTCAGCTCTACGTCGGGACGTGCGTTGGGCTCTACGTCGGGACGTGCGTTGGGCTCTACGTCGGGACGTGCGTTGGGCTCTACGTCTGTAGTTAGCTAACTTTCTGCTCTACGTCGGGACGTGCGTTGGGCTCTACGTTTGTAGTTAGCTAACTTTCAGCTCTATGTCGGGACGTGCGTTGGGCGCTACGTCGGGACTTGCGTTGGGCTCTACGTCGGGACGTGCGTTGGGCTCTACGTCGGGATTTAGTTTACTTTCAGCTCTACGTCGGGACGTGCGTTGGCCTCTACGTCGGGACGTGCGTTGGCCTCTACGTCGGGATTTAGTTTCTTTCAGCTCTACGTCGGGACGTGCGTTGGCCTCTACGTCGGGACGTGCGTTGGGCTCTACGTCGGGATTTAGCTTACTTTCAGCTCTACGTCGGGACGTGCGTTGGGCTCTACGTCGGGACATGCGTTGGGCTCTACGTCGGGACGTGCGTTGGTCTCTACGTCTGTAGTTAGCTAACTTTCAGCTCTACGTCGGGACGTGCGTTGGGCTCTACGTCGGGACGTGCGTTGGGCTCTACGTCGGGACGTGCGTTGGGCTCTACGTCGGGACGTGCGTTGGGCTCTACGTCGGGATTTAGCTTACTTTCAGCTCTACGTCGGGACGTGCGTTGGGCTCTACGTCGGGACGTGCGTTGGGCTCTACGTCGGGACGTGCGTTGGGCTCTACGTCGGGATTTAGCTTACTTTCAGGTCTACGTCGGGACGTGCGTTGGGCTCTACGTCGGGACATGTTTTGGGATATACGTCGGGACGTGCGCTCGGCTCTACGTCGGGACGTGCGTTGGGCTCTACGTTGGGACGTGCGTTGGGCTTTACGTCTGTAGTTAGCTAACTTTCAGCTCTATGTCGATACGTGCGTTGGGCTCTATGTTGGGACTTTCGTTGGGCTCTACGTTGGGACGTGCGTTGGGCTCTACGTCGGGACGTGCGTTGGGCTCTACATCTGTAGTTAGCTAACTTTCAGCTCTACGTCGGGACGTGCGTTGGGCTCTACGTCTGTAGTTAGCTAACTTTCAGCTCTACATCGGGACGTGCGTTGGGCTCTAGGTCGGGACGTGCGTTGGGCTCTACGTCGAGACGTGCGTTGGGCTCTACGTCGGGATTTAGCTTACTTTCAGCTCTACGTCGGGACGTGCGTTGGGCTCTACGTCGGGACGTGCGTTGGCCTCTACGTCGGGACGTGCGTTGGCCTCTACGTCGGGATTTAGCTTACTTTCAGCTCTACGTCGGGACGTGCGTTGGGCGCTACGTCGGGACGTGCGTTGGGCGCTACTTCGGGACGTGCCTTGGGCGCTACGTCGGGATTTAGCTTACTTTCAGCTCTACGTCGGGACGTACGTTGGGCTCTCTATGTCGGGACGTGCGGTGGGCTCTACGTTGGGACGTGCGTTGGGCTCTACGTCGGGACGTGCGTTGGGTTCTACGTCGGGACCTGCGTTGGGCTCTACGTCGGGATTTAGCTTACTTTCAGGTCTACGTCGGGACATGCGTTGGGCTCTACGTCGGGATGTGCGTTGGGCTCTACGTCGGGATTTAGCTTACTTTCAGCTCTACGTCGGGACGTGCGTTGGCCTCTACGTCGGGACGTGCGTTGGCCTCTAAGTCCGGATTTAGCTTACTTTCAGCTCTACGTCGGGACGTGTGTTGGGCTCTACGTCGGGATTTAGCTTACTTTCAGCTCTACGTTGGGACGTGCTTTGGCCTCTACGTCGGGATTTAGCTTACTTTCAGCTCTACGTCGGGACGTGTGTTGGACTCTACGTCGGGATTTACCTTACTTTCAGCTCTACGTCGGGACGTGTGTTGGGCTCTACGTCGGGACGTGCGTTGGGCTCTACGTCGGGATTTAGCTTACTTTCAGCTCTACGTCGGGACGTGCGTTGGCCTCTACGTCGGGACGTGCGTTGGCCCGTACGTCGGTATTTAGCTTACTTTCAGCTCTACGTCGGGACGTGCGTTGGCCTCTACGTCGGGACGTGCGTTGGCCTCTTCGTCGGGATTTAGCTTACTTTTAGGTCTACGTCGGGACGTGTGTTGGGCTCTACGTCGGGATTTAGCTTACTTTAAGCTCTACGTCGGGACGTGCGTTGGGCTCTACGTCGGGACGTGCGCTGGCCTCTACGTCGGGACGTGCGCTGGTCTCTACGTCGGGACGTGCGTTGGCCTTAACGTCGGGATTTAGCTTACTTTCAGCTCTACGTCGGGACGTGCCTTGGCCTGTACGTCGGGACGTGCGTTGGCCTCTACGTCGGGATTTAGCTTACTTACAGCTCTACGTCGGGACGTGCATTGGGCTCTAAGTCGGGATTTAGCTTACTTTCAGCTCTACGTCGGGACGTGCGTTGGGCTCTACGTCGGGACGTGCGTTGGGCTCTACGTCGGGATTTAGCTAACTTTCAGCTCTACGTCGGGACGTGCGTTGGGCTCTACGTCGGGACGTGCGTTGGGCTCTACGTCGGGACGTGCGTTGGGCTCTACGTCGGGATTTAGCTTACTTTCAGCTCTATGTTAGGACGTGCGTTGGCCTCTACGTCGGGATTTAGCTTACTTTCAGCTCTACGTCGGGACGTGCGTTGGGCTCTACGTCTGTAGTTAGCTAATTTCAGCTCTACGTCGGGACGTGCGTTGGGCTCTACGTCTGTAGTTAGCTAACTTTCAGCTCTACGTCGGGACGTGCGTTGGGCGCTACGTCGGGACGTGCGTTGGGCTCTACGTCGGGACGTGCGTTGGGGTCTACGTCGGGATTTAGCTTACTTTCAGCTCTACGTCAGGACGTGCGTTGGCCTCTACGTCGGGACGTGCGTTGGCCTCTACGTCGGGACGTGCGTTGGCCTCTACGTCGGGACGTGCGTTGGCCTCTACTTCGGGACGTGCGTTGGCCTCTACGTCGGGATTTAGCTTACTTTCAGCTCTAAGTCGGGACGTGCGTTGGGCGCTACTTCGGGACGTGCGTTGGGCGCTACGTCGGGATTTAGCTTACTTTCAGCTCTACGTCGGGACGTGCGTTGGGCTCTACGTCGGGACGTGCGTTGGGGTCTACGTCGGGATTTAGCTATCTTTCAGCTCTACGTCGGGACGTGCGTTGGGCTCTACGTCGGGACGTGCGTTGGGCTCTAGGTCGGGACGTGCGTTGGGCTCTACGTCGGGATTTAGCTTACTTTCAGCTCTATGTTGGGACGTGCGTTGGCCTCTACGTCGGGATTTAGCTTACTTTCAGCTCTACGTCGGGACGTGCGTTGGGCTCTACGTCGGGACGTGCGTTGGGCTCTACGTCGGGACGTGCGTTGGGCTCTACGTCGGGACGTTCGTTGGGCTCTACATCTGTAGTTAGCTAACTTTCAGCTGTACGTCGGGACGTGCGTTGGGCTCTACGTCTGTAGTTAACTAATTTCAGCTCTACGTCGGGACGTGCGTTGGGCTCTACGTCTGTAGTTAGCTAACTTTCAGCTCTACGTCGGGACGTGCGTTGGGCTCTACGTCGGGACGTGCGTTGGGCTCTACGTCGGGATTTAGCTTACTTTCAGCTCTACGTCGGGACGTGCGTTGGGCGCTACGTCGGGACGTGCGTTGTCCTCTACGCCGGGACGTGCGTTGGCCTCTAAGTCGGGACGTGCGTTGGCCTCTACGTCGGGACGTGCGTTGGCCTCTACGTCGGGATTTAGCTTACTTTCAGCTCTACGTCGGGACGTGCGTTGGGCGCTACGTCGGGACGTGCGTTGGGCGTTGCTTCGGGACGTGCGTTGGGCGCTACGTCGGGATTTAGCTTACTTACAGCTCTACGTCGGGACGTGCATTGGGCTCTAAGTCGGGATTTAGCTTACTTTCAGCTCTACGTCGGGACGTGCGATGGGCTCTACGTCGGGACGTGCGTTGGGCTCTACGTCGGGATTTAGCTAACTTTCAGCTCTACGTCGGGACGTGCGTTGGGCTCTACGTCGGGACGTGCGTTGGGCTCTACGTCGGGACGTGCGTTGGGCTCTACGTCGGGATTTAGCTTACTTTCAGCTCTATGTTGGGACGTGCGTTGGCCTCTACGTCGGGATTTAGCTTACTTTCAGCTCTACGTCGGGACGTGCGTTGGGCTCTACGTCTGTAGTTAGCTAATTTCAGCTCTACGTCGGGACGTGCGTTGGGCTCTACGTCTGTAGTTAGCTAACTTTCAGCTCTACGTCCGGACGTGCGTTGGGCGCTACGTCGGGACGTGCGTTGGGCTCTACGTCGGGACGTGCGTTGGGGTCTACGTCGGGATTTAGCTTACTTTCAGCTCTACGTCAGGACGTGCGTTGGCCTCTACGTCGGGACGTGCGTTGTCCTCTACGTCGGGACGTGCGTTGGCCTCTACGTCGGGACGTGCGTTGGCCTCTACTTCGGGACGTGCGTTGGCCTCTACGTCGGGATTTAGCTTACTTTCAGCTCTAAGTCGGGACGTGCGTTGGGCGCTACGTCGGGACGTGCGTTGGGCGCTACTTCGGGACGTGCGTTGGGCGCTACGTCGGGATTTAGCTTACTTTCAGATCTACGTCGGGACGTGCGTTGGGCTCTACGTCGGGACGTGCGTTGGGCTCTACGTCGGGATTTAGCTATCTTTCAGCTCTACGTCGGGACGTGCGTTGGGCTCTACGTCGGGACGTGCGTTGGGCTCTAGGTCGGGACGTGCGTTGGGCTCTACGTCGGGATTTAGCTTACTTTCAGCTCTATGTTGGGACGTGCGTTGGCCTCTACGTCGGGATTTAGCTTACTTTCAGCTCTACGTCGGGACGTGCGTTGGGCTCTACGTCGGGACGTGCGTTGGGCTCTACGTCGGGACGTGCGTTGGGCTCTACGTCGGGACGTTCGTTGGGCTCTACATCTGTAGTTAGCTAACTTTCAGCTGTACGTCGGGACGTGCGTTGGGCTCTACGTCTGTAGTTAACTAATTTCAGCTCTACGTCGGGACGTGCGTTGGGCTCTACGTCTGTAGTTAGCTAACTTTCAGCTCTACGTCGGGACGTGCGTTGGGCTCTACGTCGGGACGTGCGTTGGGCTCTACGTCGGGATTTAACTTACTTTCAGCTCTACGTCGGGACGTGCTTTGGGCGCTACGTCGGGACGTGCGTTGTCCTCTACGCCGGGACGTGCGTTGGCCTCTAAGTCGGGACGTGCGTTGGACTCTAAGTCGGGACGTGCGTTGGCCTCTACGTCGGGACGTGCATTGGCCTCTACGTCGGGATTTAGCTTACTTTCAGCTCTACGTCGGGACGTGCGTTGTGCGCTACGTCGGGACGTGCGTTGGGCGTTGCTTCGGGACATGCGTTGGGCGCTACGTCGGGATTTAGCTTACTTTCAGCTCTACGTCGGGACGTGCGTTGGGCTCTACGTTGGGACGTGCGGTGGGCTCTACGTCAGGACGTGCGTTGGGCTCTACGTCGGGATTTAGCTTACTTTCAGCTCTACGTCGGGACGTGCGTTGGCCTCTACTTCGGGACGTGCGTTGGCCTCTACTTCGGGATTTAGCTTACTTTCAGCTCTACGTCGGGATGTGCGTTGGCCTCTACGTCGGGACGTGCGTTGGCCTCTACGTCGGGATTTAGCTTACTTTCAGCTCTACGTCGGGACGTGTGTTGGGCTCTACGTCGGGATTTAGCTTACTTTCAGCTCTACGTCGGGACGTGCGTTGGGCTCTACGTCGGGACGTGCGTTGGGCTCTACGTCGGGACGTGCGTTGGGCTCTACGTCTGTAGTTAGCTAACTTTCAGCTCTACGTCGGGACGTGCGTTGGCCTCTAAGTCGGGACGTGCGTTGGCCTCTACGTCGGGACGTGCTTTGGCCTCTACGTCGGGATTTAGCTTACTTTCAGCTCTACGTCGGGACGTGCGTTGGGCGCTACGTCGGGACGTGCGTTGGGCGTTGCTTCGGGACATGCGTTGGGCGCTACGTCGGGATTTAGCTTATTTCAGCTCTACGTCGGGACGTGCGTTGGGCTCTACGTTGGGACGTGCGGTGGGCTCTACGTCGGGACGTGCGTTGGGCTCTACGTCGGGATTTAGCTTACTTTCAGCTCTACGTCGGGACGTGCGTTGGCCTCTACTTCGGGACGTGCGTTGGCCTCTACTTCGGGATTTAGCTTACTTTCAGCTCTACGTCGGGACGTGCGTTGGCCTCTACGTCGGGACGTGCGTTGGCCTCTACGTCGGGATTTAGCTTACTTTCAGCTCTACGTCGGGACGTGTGTTGGGCTCTACGTCGGGATTTAGCTTACTTTCAGCTCTACGTCGGGACGTGCGTTGGGCTCTACGTCGGGACGTGCGTTGGGCTCTACGTCGGGACGTGCGTTGGGCTCTACGTCTGTAGTTAGCTAACTTTCAGCTCTATGTCGGGACGTGCGTTGGGCTCTATGTCGGGACGTGCGTTGGGCTCTACGTCGGGACATGCCTTGGGCTCTACGTCGGGATTTAGCTTACTTTCAGCTCTACGTCGGGACGTGCGTTGGGCTCCACGTCGGGACGTGCGTTGAGCTCTACGTCGGGACGTGCGTTGGGCTCTACGTCTGTAGTTAGCTAACTTTCTGCTCTACGTCGGGACGTGCGTTGGGCTCTACGTTTGTAGTTAGCTAAGTTTCAGCTCTACGTCGGGACGTGCGTTGGGCTCTACGTCGGGACGTGCGTTGGGCTCTACGTCGGGACGTGCGTTGGGCTCTACGTTGGGATTTAGTTTACTTTCAGCTCTACGTCGGGACGTGCGTTGGCCTCTACGTCGGGACGTGCGTTGGGCTCTACGTCGGGACGTGCGTTGGCCTCTACGTCGGGACGTGTGTTGGCTTCTACGTCGGGATTTAGCTTACCTTCAGCTCTACGTCGGGACGTGCATTGGGCTCTACGTCGGGACGTGCGTTGGGCTCTACGTCGGGACGCGCGTTGGGCTCTACGTCGGGACGCGCGTTGGGCTCTACGTCTGTAGTTAGCTAACTTTCAGCTCTACGTCGGGACGCGCGTTGGGCTCTTCGTCTGTAGTTAGCTAACTTTCAGCTCTACGTCGGGACGTGCGTTGGGCTCTACGTCGGGACGTGCGTTGGGCTCTAGGTCGGGACGTGCGTTGGGCTCTAGGTCGGGATTTAGCTTACCTTCATGTCTACGTCGGGACGTGCGTTGGGCTCTACGTCGGGACGTGCGTTGGGCTCTACGTCGGGACGTGCGTTGGGCTCTACATCTGTAGTTAGCTAAGTTTCAGCTCTATGTCGGGACGTGCGTTGGGCTCTACGTCTGTAGTTAGCTAATTTCAGCTCTACGTCGGGACGTGCGTTGGGCTCTACGTCGGGACGTGCGTTGGGCTCTACGTCTGTAGTTAGCTTACTTTCAGCTCTATGTCGGGACGTGCGTTGGGCTCTACGTCGGGATTTAGCTAACTTTCAGCTCTACGTCGGGACGTGCGTTGGGCTCTACATCTGTAGTTAGCTAACTTTCAGCTCTACGTCAAGACGTGCGTTGGGAGCTACGTCGGAACGTGCGTTGGGCTCTACGTCGGGACGTGCGTTGAGCTCTACGTCGGGACGTGCGTTGGGCTCTACGTCGGGATTTAGCTTACTTTCAGCTCTACGTCGGGACGTGCGTTGGGCTCTACGTCGGGACGTGCGTTGGCCTCTACGTCGGGATTTAGCTTACTTTCAGCTCTACGTCGGGACGTCCATTGGGCTCTACGTCGGGATTTAGCTTACTTTCAGCTCTACGTCGGGACGTGCGTTGGGCTCTAAGTCGGGACGTGCGTTGGGCTCTACGTCGGGATTTAGCTTACTTTAAGCTCTACGTCGGGACGTGCGTTGGGCTCTACGTCGGGACGTGCGTTGGGGTCTACGTCGGGACGTGCGTTGGGCTCTACGTCGGGATTTAGCTTACTTTCAGGTCTACGTCGGGACGTGCGTTGGGCTCTACGTCGGGACGTGCGTTGGGCTCTACGTCGGGACGTGCGTTGGGCTCTACGTCGGGACGTGCGTTGGGCTCTACGTCGGGATTTAGTTTACTTTCAGCTCTACGTCGGGACGTGCGTTGGCCTCTACGTCGGGACGTGCGTTGGGCTCTACGTCGGGACGTGCGTTGGCCTCTACGTCGGGACGTGCGTTGGCTTCTACGTCGGGATTTAGCTTACCTTCAGCTCTACGTCGCGACGTGCGTTGGGCTCTACGTCGGGACGCGCGTTGGGCTCTACGTCGGGACGCGCGTTGGGCTCTACGTCGGGACGCGCGTTGGGCTCTACGTCTGTAGTTAGCTAACTTTCAGCTCTACGTCGGGACGCGCGTTGGGCTCTTCGTCTGTAGTTAGCTAACTTTCAGCTCTACGTCGGGACGCTCGTTGGGCTCTTCGTCTGTAGTTAGCTAACTTTCAGCCATACGTCGGGACGTGCGTTGGGCTCTACGTCGGGACGTGCGTTGGGCTCTAGGTCGGGACGTGCGTTGGGCTCTAGGTCGGGATTTAGCTTACCTTCAGGTCTACGTCGGGACGTGCGTTGGGCGCTACGTCGGGACGTGCGTTGGGCGCTACGTCGGGACGTGCGTTGGGCGCTACTTCGGGACATGTGTTGGGCGCTATGTCGGGATTTAGCTTACTTTCAGCTCTACGTCGGGACGTGCGTTGGGCTCTACATCTGTAGTTAGCTAACTTTCAGCTGTACGTCGGGACGTGCGTTGGGCTCTACGTCTGTAGTTAACTAATTTCAGCTCTACGTCGGGACGTGCGTTGGGCTCTACGTCTGTAGTTAACTAACTTTCAGCTCTACGTCGGGACGTGCGTTGGGCTCTACGTCGGGACGTGCGTTGGGCTCTACGTCGGGATTTAACTTACTTTCAGCTCTACGTCGGGACGTGCTTTGGGCGCTACGTCGGGACGTGCGTTGTCCTCTACGCCGGGACGTGCGTTGGCCTCTAAGTCGGGACGTGCGTTGGCCTCTAAGTCGGGACGTGCGTTGGCCTCTACGTCGGGACGTGCGTTGGCCTCTACGTCGGGATTTAGCTTACTTTCAGCTCTACGTCGGGACGTGCGTTGTGCGCTACGTCGGGACGTGCGTTGGGCGTTGCTTCGGGACATGCGTTGGGCGCTACGTCGGGATTTAGCTTACTTTCAGCTCTACGTCGGGACGTGCGTTGGGCTCTACGTTGGGACGTGCGGTGGGCTCTACGTCAGGACGTGCGTTGGGCTCTACGTCGGGATTTAGCTTACTTTCAGCTCTACGTCGGGACGTGCGTTGGCCTCTACTTCGGGACGTGCGTTGGCCTCTACTTCGGGATTTAGCTTACTTTCAGCTCTACGTCGGGATGTGCGTTGGCCTCTACGTCGGGACGTGCGTTGGCCTCTACGTCGGGATTTAGCTTACTTTCAGCTCTACGTCGGGACGTGTGTTGGGCTCTACGTCGGGATTTAGCTTACTTTCAGCTCTACGTCGGGACGTGCGTTGGGCTCTACGTCGGGACGTGCGTTGGGCTCTACGTCGGGACGTGCGTTGGGCTCTACGTCTGTAGTTAGCTAACTTTCAGCTCTACGTCGGGACGTGCGTTGGCCTCTAAGTCGGGACGTGCGTTGGCCTCTACGTCGGGACGTGCGTTGGCCTCTACGTCGGGATTTAGCTTACTTTCAGCTCTACGTCGGGACGTGCGTTGGGCGCTACGTCGGGACGTGCGTTGGGCGTTGCTTCGGGACATGCGTTGGGCGCTACGTCGGGATTTAGCTTATTTCAGCTCTACGTCGGGACGTGCGTTGGGCTCTACGTTGGGACGTGCGGTGGGCTCTACGTCGGGACGTGCGTTGGGCTCTACGTCGGGATTTAGCTTACTTTCAGCTCTACGTCGGGACGTGCGTTGGCCTCTACTTCGGGACGTGCGTTGGCCTCTACTTCGGGATTTAGCTTACTTTCAGCTCTACGTCGGGACGTGCGTTGGCCTCTACGTCGGGACGTGCGTTGGCCTCTACGTCGGGATTTATTTTACTTTCAGCTCTACGTCGGGACGTGTGTTGGGCTCTACGTCGGGATTTAGCTTACTTTCAGCTCTACGTCGGGACGTGCGTTGGGCTCTACGTCGGGACGTGCGTTGGGCTCTACGTCGGGACGTGCGTTGGGCTCTACGTCTGTAGTTAGCTAACTTTCAGCTCTATGTCGGGACGTGCGTTGGGCTCTATGTCGGGACGTGCGTTGGGCTCTACGTCGGGACATGCCTTGGGCTCTACGTCGGGATTTAGCTTACTTTCAGCTCTACGTCGGGACGTGCGTTGGGCTCCACGTCGGGACGTGCGTTGAGCTCTACGTCGGGACGTGCGTTGGGCTCTACGTCTGTAGTTAGCTAACTTTCTGCTCTACGTCGGGACGTGCGTTGGGCTCTACGTTTGTAGTTAGCTAAGTTTCAGCTCTACGTCGGGACGTGCGTTGGGCTCTACGTCGGGACGTGCGTTGGGCTCTACGTCGGGACGTGCGTTGGGCTCTACGTTGGGATTTAGTTTACTTTCAGCTCTACGTCGGGACGTGCGTTGGCCTCTACGTCGGGACGTGCGTTGGGCTCTACGTCGGGACGTGCGTTGGCCTCTACGTCGGGACGTGTGTTGGCTTCTACGTCGGGATTTAGCTTACCTTCAGCTCTACGTCGGGACGTGCATTGGGCTCTACGTCGGGACGTGCGTTGGGCTCTACGTCGGGACGCGCGTTGGGCTCTACGTCGGGACGCGCGTTGGGCTCTACGTCTGTAGTTAGCTAACTTTCAGCTCTACGTCGGGACGCGCGTTGGGCTCTTCGTCTGTAGTTAGCTAACTTTCAGCTCTACGTCGGGACGTGCGTTGGGCTCTACGTCGGGACGTGCGTTGGGCTCTAGGTCGGGACGTGCGTTGGGCTCTAGGTCGGGATTTAGCTTACCTTCAGGTCTACGTCGGGACGTGCGTTGGGCTCTAAGTCGGGACGTGCGTTGGGCTCTACGTCGGGACGTGCGTTGGGCTCTACATCTGTAGTTAGCTAAGTTTCAGCTCTATGTCGGGACGTGCGTTGGGCTCTACGTCTGTAGTTAGCTAATTTCAGCTCTACGTCGGGACGTGCGTTGGGCTCTACGTCGGGACGTGCGTTGGGCTCTACGTCTGTAGTTAGCTTACTTTCAGCTCTATGTCGGGACGTGCGTTGGGCTCTACGTCGGGATTTAGCTAACTTTCAGCTCTACGTCGGGACGTGCGTTGGGCTCTACATCTGTAGTTAGCTAACTTTCAGCTCTACGTCAAGACGTGCGTTGGGAGCTACGTCGGAACGTGCGTTGGGCTCTACGTCGGGACGTGCGTTGAGCTCTACGTCGGGACGTGCGTTGGGCTCTACGTCGGGATTTAGCTAACTTTCAGCTCTACGTCGGGACGTGCGTTGGGCTCTACGTCGGGACGTGCGTTGGCCTCTACGTCGGGATTTAGCTTACTTTCAGCTCTACGTCGGGACGTCCATTGGGCTCTACGTCGGGATTTAGCTTACTTTCAGCTCTACGTCGGGACGTGCGTTGGGCTCTAAGTCGGGACGTGCGTTGGGCTCTACGTCGGGATTTAGCTTACTTTAAGCTCTACGTCGGGACGTGCGTTGGGCTCTACGTCGGGACGTGCGTTGGGGTCTACGTCGGGACGTGCGTTGGGCTCTACGTCGGGATTTAGCTTACTTTCAGGTCTACGTCGGGACGTGCGTTGGGCTCTACGTCGGGACGTGCGTTGGGCTCTACGTCGGGACGTGCGTTGGGCTCTACGTCGGGACGTGCGTTGGGCTCTACGTCGGGATTTAGTTTACTTTCAGCTCTACGTCGGGACGTGCGTTGGCCTCTACGTCGGGACGTGCGTTGGGCTCTACGTCGGGACGTGCGTTGGCCTCTACGTCGGGACGTGCGTTGGCTTCTACGTCGGGATTTAGCTTACCTTCAGCTCTACGTCGCGACGTGCGTTGGGCTCTACGTCGGGACGCGCGTTGGGCTCTACGTCGGGACGCGCGTTGGGCTCTACGTCGGGACGCGCGTTGGGCTCTACGTCTGTAGTTAGCTAACTTTCAGCTCTACGTCGGGACGCGCGTTGGGCTCTTCGTCTGTAGTTAGCTAACTTTCAGCTCTACGTCGGGACGCTCGTTGGGCTCTTCGTCTGTAGTTAGCTAACTTTCAGCTCTACGTCGGGACGTGCGTTGGGCTCTACGTCGGGACGTGCGTTGGGCTCTAGGTCGGGACGTGCGTTGGGCTCTAGGTCGGGATTTAGCTTACCTTCAGGTCTACGTCGGGACGTGCGTTGGGCGCTACGTCGGGACGTGCGTTGGGCGCTACGTCGGGACGTGCGTTGGGCGCTACTTCGGGACATGTGTTGGGCGCTATGTCGGGATTTAGCTTACTTTCAGCTCTACCTCGGGACGTGCGTTGGGCTCTATGTCGGGATGTGCGTTGGGCTCTACGTCAGGACGTGCGTTGGGCTCTACGTCGGGACGTGCGTTGGGCTCTACGTCGGGATTTAGCTTACTTTCAGATCTACGTCGGGACGTGCGTTGGCCTCTACGTCGGGACGTGCGTTGGCCTCTACGTCGGGATTTAGCTTACTTTCAGCTCTACATCGGGACGTGCGTTGGCCTCTACGTCGGGACGTGCGTTGGCCTCTACGTCGGGATTTAGCTTACTTTCAGCTCTACGTCGGGACTTCCGTTGGGCTCTACGTCGGGATTTAGCTTACTTTCAGCTCTACGTCGGGACGTGCGTTGGGCTCTAAGTCGGGACGTGCGTTGGGCTCTACGTCGGGATTTAGCTTACTTTAAGCTCTACGTCGGGACGTGCGTTGGGCTCTACGTCGGGACGTGCGTTGGGGTCTACGTCGGGACGTGCGTTGGGCTCTACGTCGGGATTTAGCTTACTTTCAGGTCTACGTCGGGACGTGCGTTGGGCTCTACGTCGGGACGTGCGTTGGGCTCTACGTCGGGACGTGCGTTGGGCTCTACGTCGGGATTTAGCTTACTTTTCAGCTCTACGTCGGGACGTGCGTTGGCCTCTACGTCGGTACGTGCGTTGGCCTCTACGTCAGGACGTGCGTTGGCCTCTACGTCGGGATTTAGCTTACTTTCAGCTCTACGTCGGGACGTGCGTTGGATGCTACGTCGGGACGTGCATTGGGCGCTATGTCGGGACGTGCGTTGGGCGCTACTTCGGGACGTGCGTTGGGCGCTACGTTGGAATTTAGCTTACTTTCAGCTCTACGTCGGGATGTGCGTTGGGCTCTACGTCGGGACGTGCGTTGGGCTCTACGTCGGGACGTGCGTTGGGCTCTACGTCGGGATTTAGCTTACTTTGAGCTCTACGTCGGGACGTGCGTTGGGCGCTACTTCGGGACGTGCGTTGGGCTCTACGTCGGGATTTAGCTTACTTTCAGCTCTACGTCGGGACGTGCGTTGGCCTCTACGTCGGCATTTAGCTTACTTTCAGCTCTACGTCGGTACGTGCGTTGGGCTCTACGTCGGGACGTGCGTTGGGCTCTACGTCGGGACGTGCGTTGGGCTCTACGTCGGGATTTAGCTTACTTTAAGCTCTACGTCGGGACGTGCGTTGGGCTCTACGTCGGGACGTGCGTTGGGCTCTACGTCGGGATTTAGCTTACTTTCAGGTCTACGTCGGGACGTGCGTTGGGCTCTACGTCGGGACGTGCGTTGGGCTCTACGTCGGGACGTGCGTTGGGCTCTACGTCGGGATTTAGCTTACTTTTCAGGTCTACGTCGGGACGTGCGTTGGGCTCTACGTCGGGACGTGCGTTGGGCTCTACGTCTGTAGTTAGCTAACTTTCAGCTCTACGTCGGGACGTGCGTTGGGCTCTACGTCGGGACGTGCGTTGGGCTCTACGTCGGGACGTGCGATGGGCTCTACGTCTGTAGTCAGCTAATTTTCAGCTCTACGTCGGGACGTGCGTTGGGCTCTACGTCGGGACGTGCGTTGGGCTCTACGTCGGGATTTAGCTTACTTTCAGCTCTACGTCGGGACGTGCGTTGGGCTCTACGTCGGGATTTAGCTTACTTTCAGCTCTACGTCGGGACGTGCATTGGCCTCTACGTCGGCATTTAGCTTACTTTCAGCTCTACGTCGGGACGTGCGTTGGGCTCTACGTCTGGAGGTGCGTTGGGCTCTACGTCGGGAGGTGCGTTGGGCTCTACGTCGGGAGGTGCGTTGGGCTCTACGTCGGGACGTGCGTTGGGTTCTACGTCGGGACCTGCGTTGGGCTCTACGTCTGTAGTTAGCTAACTTTCTGCTCTACGTCGGGACGTGCGTTGGGCTCTACGTCTGTAGTTAGCTAACTTTCAGCTCTACGTCGGGACGTGCGTTGGGCTGTACGTCGGGACGTGCGTTGGGCTCTACGTTGGGACGTGCGTTGGGCTCTACGTCGGGATTTAGCTTACTTTCAGCTCTACGTCGGGACGTGCGTTGGCCTCTACGTCGGGACGTGCGTTGGGCGCTACGTCAGGACGTGCGTTGGCCTCTACGTCGGGATTTAGCTTACTTTCAGCTCTACGTCGGGACGTGCGTTGGCCTCTACGTCGGGACGTGCGTTGGGCTCTACGTCGGGACACGCGTTGGGCTCTACGTCGGGACGCGCGTTGGGCTCTACGTCTGTAGTTAGCTAACTTTCAGCTCTACGTCGGGACGCGCGTTGGGCTCTTCGTCTGTAGTTAGCTAACTTTCAGCTCTACGTCGGGACGTGCGTTGGGCTCTACGTCGGGACGTGCTTTGGGCTCTACGTCGGGACGTGCGTTGGGCTCTACGTCGGGACGTGCGTTGGGCTCTACGTCGGGATTTAGCTTACTTTCAGGTCTACGTCGGGACGTGCGTTGGGCTCTACGTCGGGACGTGCGTTGGGCTCTACGTCGGGACGTGCTTTGGGCTCTACGTCGGGATTTAGCTTACTTTCAGCTCTACGTCGGGACGTGCGTTGGGCTCTACTTCGGGACGTGCGTTGGGCACTACGTCGGGACGTGCGTTGGCCTCTACGTCGGGATTTAGCTTTTTTTCAGGTCTACGTCGGGACGTGCGTTGGGCTCTACTTCGGGACGTGTGTTGGGCTCTACGTCGGGACGTGCGTTGGGCTCTACGTTGGGATTTAGCTTACTTTCAGCTCTACGTCGGGACGTGCGTTGGGCTCTACGTCGGGACGTGCGTTGGGCTCTACGTCGGGATTTAGCTTACTTTCAGCTCTACGTCGGGACGTCCGTTGGCCTCTACGTCGGGACGTGCGTTGGGCGCTACGTCGGGACGTGCGT
Source organism: Leptosomus discolor (assembly GCF_034619465.1). NCBI lineage: Eukaryota > Metazoa > Chordata > Aves > Leptosomiformes > Leptosomidae > Leptosomus > Leptosomus discolor. Next base: position 1,881,922 of record NW_028237819.1, read on the forward strand.
TGGCCTCTACGTCGGGACGTGCGTTGGCCTCTACGTCGGGATTTAGCTTACTTTCAGCTCTACGTCGGGACATGCGTTGGGCTCTACGTCGGGACGTGCGTTGGGCTCTACGTCGGGACACGCGTTGGGCTCTACGTCGGGACGCGCGTTGGGCTCTACGTCTGTAGTTAGCTAACTTTCAGCTCTACGTCGGGACGCGCGTTGGGCTCTTCGTCTGTAGTTAGCTAAGTTTCAGCTCTACGTCGGGACGTGCGTTGGGCTCTACGTCGGGATTTAGCTTACTTTCAGCTCTACGTCGGGACGTGCGTTGGCCTCTACGTCGGGACGTGCGTTGGCCTCTACGTCGGGATTTAGCTTACTTTCAGCTCTACGTCGGGACGTGCGTTGGGCGCTACGTCGGGACGTGCGTTGGGCGCTACTTCGGGACATGTGTTGGGCGCTATGTCGGGATTTAGCTTACTTTCAGCTCTACGTCGGGACGTGCGTTGGGCTCTATGTCGGGACGTGCGTTGGGCTCTACGTCGGGACGTGCGTTGGGCTCTACGTCGGGACGTGCGTTGGGCTCTACGTCGGGACGTGCGTTGGGCTCTACGTCGGGATTTAGCTTACTTTCAGCTCTACGTCGGGACGTGCGTTGGCCTCTACGTCGGGACGTGCGTTGGCCTCTACGTCGGGATTTAGCTTACTTTCAGCTCTACATCGGGACGTGCGTTGGGCTCTACGTCGGGACGTGCGTTGGGCTCTACGTCGGGATTTAGCTTACTTTCAGCTCTACGTCGGGACGTGCGTTGGACTCTACGTCGGGACGTGCGTTGGGCTCTACGTCGGGACGTGCGTTGGGTTCTACGTCGGGACGTGCGTTGGGCTCTACGTCTGTAGTTTGCTAACTTTCAGCTCTACGTCGGGACGTGCGTTGGGCTCTACGTCGGGAAGTGCGTTGGGCTCTACGTCTGTAGTTTGCTAACTTTCAGCTCTACGTCGGGACGTGCGTTGGGCTCTACGTCGGGACGTGCATTGGGCTCTACGTCGGGACGTGCGTTGGGCTCTACGTCGGGATTTAGCTTACTTTAAGCTCTACTTCGGGACGTGCGTTGGGCTCTACGTCGGGACGTGCGTTGGGGTCTACGTCCGGACGTGCGTTGGGCTCTACGTCGGGATTTAGCTTACTTTCAGGTCTACGTCGGGACGTGCGTTGGGCTCTACGTCGGGACGTGCGTTGGGCTCTACGTCGGGACGTGCGTTGGCCTCTAAGTCGGGACGTGCGTTGGCCTCTACGTCGGGACGTGCGTTGGCCTCTACGTCGGGATTTAGCTTACTTTCAGCTCTACGTCGGGACGTGCGTTGGGCGCTACGTCGGGACGTGCGTTGGGCGCTAGGTCGGGACGTGCGTTGGGCGTTGCTTCGGGACGTGCGTTGGGCGCTACGTCGGGATTTAGCTTACTTTCAGCTCTACGTCGGGACGTGCGTTGGGCTCTACGTTGGGACGTGCGGTGGGCTCTTCGTCTGTAGTTAGCTAAGTTTCAGCTCTACGTCGGGACGTGCGTTGGGCTCTACGTCGGGATTTAGCTTACTTTCAGCTCTACGTCGGGACGTGCGTTGGCCTCTACGTCGGGACGTGCTTTGGCCTCTACGTCGGGATTTAGCTTACTTTCAGCTCTACGTCGGGACGTGCGTTGGGCGCTACGTCGGGACGTGCGTTGGGCGCTACTTCGGGACATGTGTTGGGCGCTATGTCGGGATTTAGCTTACTTTCAGCTCTACGTCGGGACGTGCGTTGGGCTCTATGTCGGGACGTGCGTTGGGCTCTACGTCGGGACGTGCGTTGGGCTCTACGTCGGGACGTGCGTTGGGCTCTACGTCGGGACGTGCGTTGGGCTCTACGTCGGGATTTAGCTTACTTTCAGCTCTACGTCGGGACGTGCGTTGGCCTCTATGTCGGGACGTGCGTTGGCCTCTACGTCGGGATTTAGCTTACTTTCAGCTCTACATCGGGACGTGCGTTGGGCTCTACGTCGGGACGTGCGTTGGGCTCTACGTCGGGATTTAGCTTACTTTCAGCTCTACGTCGGGACGTGCGTTGGACTCTACGTCGGGACGTGCGTTGGGCTCTACGTCGGGACGTGCGTTGGGTTCTACGTCGGGACGTGCGTTGGGCTCTACGTCTGTAGTTTGCTAACTTTCAGCTCTACGTCGGGACGTGCGTTGGGCTCTACGTCGGGAAGTGCGTTGGGCTCTACGTCTGTAGTTTGCTAACTTTCAGCTCTACGTCGGGACGTGCGTTGGGCTCTACGTCGGGACGTGCATTGGGCTCTACGTCGGGACGTGCGTTGGGCTCTACGTCGGGATTTAGCTTACTTTATACTCTACGTCGGGACGTGCGTTGGGCTCTACGTCGGGACGTGCGTTGGGGTCTACGTCCGGACGTGCGTTGGGCTCTACGTCGGGATTTAGCTTACTTTCAGGTCTACGTCGGGACGTGCGTTGGGCTCTACGTCGGGACGTGCGTTGGGCTCTACGTCGGGACGTGCGTTGGCCTCTAAGTCGGGACGTGCGTTGGCCTCTACGTCGGGACGTGCGTTGGCCTCTACGTCGGGATTTAGCTTACTTTCAGCTCTACGTCGGGACGTGCGTTGGGCGCTACGTCGGGACGTGCGTTGGGCGCTAGGTCGGGACGTGCGTTGGGCGTTGCTTCGGGACGTGCGTTGGGCGCTACGTCGGGATTTAGCTTACTTTCAGCTCTACGTCGGGACGTGCGTTGGGCTCTACGTTGGGACGTGCGGTGGGCTCTACGTCGGGACGTGCGTTGGGCTCTACGTCGGGATTTAGCTTACTTTCAGCTCTACGTCGGGACGTGCGTTGGCCTCTACGTCGGGAAGTGCGTTGGCCTCTACTTCGGGATTTAGCTTACTTTCAGCTCTACGTCGGGACGTGCGTTGGCCTCTACGTCGGGACGTGCGTTGGCCTCTACGTCGGGATTTAGCTTACTTTCAGCTCTACGTCGGGACGTGTGTTGGGCTCTACGTCGGGATTTAGCTTACTTTCAGCTCTACGTCGGGACGTGCGTTGGGCTCTACGTCGGGACGTGCGTTGGGCTCTACGTCGGGACGTGCGTTGGGCTCTACGTCTGTAGTTAGCTAACTTTCAGCTCTACGTCGGGACGTGCGTTGGGCTCTATGTCGGGACGTGCGTTGGGCTCTACGTCGGGACGTGCGTTGGGCTCTACGTCGGGATTTAGCTTACTTTCAGCTCTACGTCGGGACGTGCGTTGGGCTCCACGTCGGGACGTGCGTTGGGCTCTACGTCGGGACGTGCGTTGGGCTCTACGTCGGGACGTGCGTTGGGCTCTACGTCGGGATTTAGCTTACTTTCAGCTCTACGTCGGGACGTGCGTTGGCCTCTACGTCGGGACGTGCGTTGGCCTCTACGTCGGGATTTAGCTTACTTTCAGCTCTACATCGGGACGTGCGTTGGGCTCTACGTCGGGACGTGCGTTGGGCTCTACGTCGGGATTTAGCTTACTTTCAGCTCTACGTCGGGACGTGCGTTGGACTCTACGTCGGGACGTGCGTTGGGCTCTACGTCGGGACGTGCGTTGGGTTCTACGTCGGGACGTGCGTTGGGCTCTACGTCTGTAGTTTGCTAACTTTCAGCTCTACGTCGGGACGTGCGTTGGGCTCTACGTCGGGAAGTGCGTTGGGCTCTACGTCTGTAGTTTGCTAACTTTCAGCTCTACGTCGGGACGTGCGTTGGGCTCTACGTCGGGACGTGCATTGGGCTCTACGTCGGGACGTGCGTTGGGCTCTACGTCGGGATTTAGCTTACTTTAAGCTCTACGTCGGGACGTGCGTTGGGCTCTACGTCGGGACGTGCGTTGGGGTCTACGTCCGGACGTGCGTTGGGCTCTACGTCGGGATTTAGCTTACTTTCAGGTCTACGTCGGGACGTGCGTTGGGCTCTACGTCGGGACGTGCGTTGGCCTCTAAGTCGGGACGTGCGTTGGCCTCTACGTCGGGACGTGCGTTGGCCTCTACGTCGGGATTTAGCTTACTTTCAGCTCTACGTCGGGACGTGCGTTGGGCGCTACGTCGGGACGTGCGTTGGGCGCTAGGTCGGGACGTGCGTTGGGCGTTGCTTCGGGACGTGCGTTGGGCGCTACGTCGGGATTTAGCTTACTTTCAGCTCTACGTCGGGACGTGCGTTGGGCTCTACGTTGGGACGTGCGGTGGGCTCTACGTCGGGACGTGCGTTGGGCTCTACGTCGGGATTTAGCTTACTTTCAGCTCTACGTCGGGACGTGCGTTGGCCTCTACGTCGGGACGTGCGTTGGCCTCTACTTCGGGATTTAGCTTACTTTCAGCTCTACGTCGGGACGTGCGTTGGCCTCTACGTCGGGACGTGCGTTGGCCTCTACGTCGGGATTTAGCTTACTTTCAGCTCTACGTCGGGACGTGTGTTGGGCTCTACGTCGGGATTTAGCTTACTTTCAGCTCTACGTCGGGACGTGCGTTGGGCTCTACGTCGGGACGTGCGTTGGGCTCTACGTCGGGACGTGCGTTGGGCTCTACGTCTGTAGTTAGCTAACTTTCAGCTCTACGTCGGGACGTGCGTTGGGCTCTATGTCGGGACGTGCGTTGGGCTCTACGTCGGGACGTTCGTTGGGCTCTACGTCGGGATTTAACTTACTTTCAGGTCTACGTCGGGACGTGCGTTGGGCTCCACGTCGGGACGTGCGTTGGGCTCTACGTCGGGACGTGCGTTGGGCTCTACGTTTGTAGTTAGCTAACTTTCAGCTCTACGTCGGGACGTGCGTTGGGCTCTACGTCGGGACGTGCGTTGGGCTCTACGTCGGGACGTGCGTTGGGCTCTACGTCGGGATTTAGTTTACTTTCAGCTCTACGTCGGGACGTGCGTTGGCCTCTACGTCGGGACGTGCGTTGGGCTCTACGTCGGGACGTGCGTTGGCCTCTACGTCTGGACGTGCGTTGGCTTCTACGTCGGGATTTAGCTTACCTTCAGCTCTACGTCGCGACGTGCGTTGGGCTCTACGTCGGGACGTGCGTTGGGCTCTACGTCGGGACACGCGTTGGGCTCTACGTCGGGACGCGCGTTGGGCTCTTCGTCTGTAGTTAGCTAACTTTCAGCTCTACGTCGGGACGCGCGTTGGGCTCTTCGTCTGTAGTTAGCTAACTTTCAGCTCTACGTCGGGACGTGCGTTGGGCTCTACGTCGGGACGTGCGTTGGGCTCTACGTCGGGACGTGCGTTGGGCTCTAGGTCGGGATTTAGCTTACCTTCAGGTCTACGTCGGGACGTGCGTTGGGCTCTATGTCGGGACGTGCGTTGGGCTCTACGTCGGGACGTGCGTTGGGCTCTACGTCTGTAGTTAGCTTACTTTCAGCTCTATGTCGGGACGTGCGTTGGGCTCTACGTCTGTAGTTAGCTAACTTTCAGCTCTACGTCGGGACGTGCGTTGGGCTCTACATCTGTAGTTAGCTAACATTCAGCTCTACGTCAAGACGTGCGTTGGGCGCTACGTCGGAACGTGCGTTGGGCTCTACGTCGGGATTTAGCTTACTTTAAGCTCTACGTCGGGACGTCCGTTGGGCTCTACGTCGGGACGTGCGTTGGGGTCTACGTCGGGACGTGCGTTGGGCTCTACGTTGGGATTTAGCTTACTTTCAGCTCTACGTCGGGACGTGCGTTGGGCTCTAAGTCGGGACGTGCGTTGGGCTCTACGTCGGGATTTAGCTTACTTTAAGCTCTACGTCGGGACGTGCGTTGGGCTCTACGTCGGGACGTGCGTTGGGGTCTACGTCGGGACGTGCGTTGGGCTCTACGTCGGGATTTAGCTTACTTTCAGGTCTACGTCGGGACGTGCGTTGGGCTCTACGTCGGGATTTAGCTTACTTTTCAGCTCTACGTCGGGACGTGCGTTGGCCTCTACGTCGGGACGTGCGTTGGCCTCTACGTCAGGTCGTGCGTTGGCCTCTACGTCGGGATTTAGCTTACTTTCAGCTCTACGTCGGGACGTGCGTTGGATGCTACGTCGGGACGTGCATTGGGCGCTACGTCGGGACGTGCGTTGGGCGCTACTTCGGGACGTGCGTTGGGCGCTACGTTGGAATTTAGCTTACTTTCAGCTCTACGTCGGGATGTGCGTTGGGCTCTATGTCGGGTTGTGCGTTGGGCTCTACGTCGGGACGTGTGTTGGGCTCTACGTCGGGACGTGCGTTGCGCTCTACGTCGGGATTTAGCTTACTTTCAGCTCTACGTCGGGACGTGCGTTGGGCTCTACGTCGGGACGTGCGTTGGGCTCTACGTCGGGATTTAGCTTACTTTCAGCTCTACGTCGGGACGTGCGTTGGCCTCTACGTCGGCATTTAGCTTACTTTCAGCTCTACGTCGGGACGTGCGTTGGGCTCTACGTCGGGACGTGCGTTGGGCTCTACGTCGGGACGTGCGTTGGGCTCTACGTCGGGACGTGCGTTGGGTTCTACGTCGGGACGTGCGTTGGGCTCTACGTCTGTAGTTAGCTAACTTTCTGCTCTACGTCGGGACGTGCGTTGGGCTCTACGTCTGTAGTTAGCTAACTTTCAGCTCTACGTCGGGACGTGCGTTGGGCTCTACGTCGGGACGTGCGTTGGGCTCTACGTCGGGACGTGCGTTGGGCTCTACGTCGGGATTTAGCTTACTTTAAGCTCTACGTCGGGACGTGCGTTGGGCTCTACGTCGGGACGTGCGTTGGGCTCTACGTCGGGATTTAGCTTACTTTTCAGGTCTACGTCGGGACGTGCGTTGGGCTCTACGTCGGGACGTGCGTTGGGCTCTACGTCGGGACGTGCGTTGGGCTCTACGTCTGTAGTCAGCTAACTTTCAGCTCTACGTCGGGACGTGCGTTGGGCTCTACGTCGGGACGTGCGTTGGGCTCTACGTCTGTAGTCAGCTAATTTTCAGCTCTACGTCGGGACGTGCGTTGGGCTCTACGTCGGGACGTGCGTTGGGCTCTACGTCGGGACGTGCGTTGGGCTCTACGTCGGGATTTAGCTTACTTTCAGCTCTACGTCGGGACGTGCGTTGGGCTCTACGTCGGGACGTGCGTTGGGCTCTACGTCGGGATTTAGCTTACTTTCAGCTCTACGTCGGGACGTGCATTGGCCTCTACGTCGGCATTTAGCTTACTTTCAGCTCTACGTCGGGACGTGCGTTGGGCTCTACGTCGGGAGGTGCGTTGGGCTCTACGTCGGGAGGTGCGTTGGGCTCTACGTCGGGACGTGCGTTGGGTTCTACGTCGGGACCTGCGTTGGGCTCTACGTCTGTAGTTAGCTAACTTTCTGCTCTACGTCGGGACGTGCGTTGGGCTCTACGTCTGTAGTTAGCTAACTTTCAGCTCTACGTCGGGACGTGCGTTGGGCTCTACGTTGGGACGTGCGTTGGGCTCTACGTCGGGATTTAGCTTACTTTCAGCTCTAAATCGGGACGTGCGTTGGCCTCTACGTCGGGACGTGCGTTGGGCGCTACGTCGGGACGTGCGTTGGCCTCTACGTCGGGACGTGCGTTGGCCTCTACGTCGCGATTTAGCTTACTTTCAGCTCTACGTCGGGACGTGCGTTGGCCTCTACGTCGGGACGTGCGTTGGGCTCTACGTCGGGACGTGCGTTGGGCTCTACGTCGGGACGCGCGTTGGGCTCTACGTCTGTAGTTAGCTAACTTTCAGCTCTACGTCGGAACGCGCGTTGGGCTCTTCGTCTGTAGTTAGCTAACTTTCAGCTCTACGTCGGGACGTGCGTTGGGCTCTACGTCGGGACGTGCGTTGGGCTCTACGTCGGGATTTAGCTTACTTTCAGGTCTACGTCGGGACGTGCGTTGGGCTCTACGTCGGGACGTGCGTTGGGCTCTACGTCGGGATTTAGCTTACTTTCAGCTCTACGTCGGGACGTGCGTTGGGCTCTACTTCGGGACGTGCGTTGGGCTCTACGTCGGGACGTGCGTTGGGCTCTATGTCGGGATTTAGCTTATCTTCAGCTCTACGTCGGGACGTGCGTTGGCCTCTACGTCGGGACGTGCGTTGGCCTCTACGTCGGGATTTAGCTTACTTTCAGCTCTACGTCGGGACGTGCGTTGGCCTCTACGTCGGGACGTGCGTTGGGCTCTACGTCGGGATTTAGCTTACTTTCAGGTCTACGTCGGGACGTGCGTTGGGCTCTACGTCGGGACGTGCGTTGGGCTCTACGTCGGGACGTGCGTTGGGCTCTACGTCGGGATTTAGCTTACTTTCAGCTCTACGTCGGGACGTGCGTTGGGCTCTACGTCGGGACGTGCGTTGGGCACTACGTCGGGACGTGCGTTGGGCTCCACGTCGGGACGTGCGTTGGGCTCTACGTCGGGACGTGCGTTGGGCTCTACGTCGGGATTTAGCTTACTTTCAGCTCTACGTCGGGACGTGCGTTGGGCTCTACGTCGGGACGTGCGTTGGGCACTACGTCGGGACGTGCGTTGGGCTCTACTTCGGGATTTAGCTTACTTTCAGGTCTACGTCGGGACGTGCGTTGGGCTCTACTTCGGGACGTGCGTTGGGCTCTACGTCGGGACGTGCGTTGGGCTCTACGTTGGGATTTAGCTTACTTTCAGCTCTACGTCGGGACGGGCGTTGGGCTCTACGTCGGGACGTGCGTTGGGCTCTACGTCGGGATTTAGCTTGCTTTCAGCTCTACGTCGGGACGTGCGTTGGCCTCTACGTCGGGACGTGCGTTGGGCGCTACGTCGGGACGTGCGTTGGGCTCTACGTCGGGATTTAGCTTACTTTCAGGTCTACGTCGGGACGTGCGTTGGGCTCTACGTCGGGACGTGCGTTGGGCTCTACGTCGGGACGTGCGTTGGGCTCTAGGTCGGGATTTAGCTTACCTTCAGGTCTACGTCGGGACGTGCGTTGGGCTCTATGTCGGGACGTGCGTTGGGCTCTACGTCGGGACGTGCGTTGGGCTCTACGTCTGTAGTTAGCTTACTTTCAGCTCTATGTCGGGACGTGCGTTGGGCTCTACGTCTGTAGTTAGCTAACTTTCAGCTCTACGTCGGGACGTGCGTGGGGCTCTACATCTGTAGTTAGCTAACATTCAGCTCTACGTCAAGACGTGCGTTGGGCGCTACGTCGGAACATGCGTTGGGCTCTACGTCGGGATTTAGCTTACTTTAAGCTCTACGTCGGGACGTCCGTTGGGCTCTACGTCGGGATTTAGCTTACTTTCAGCTCTACGTCGGGACGTGCGTTGGGCTCTAAGTCGGGACGTGCGTTGGGCTCTACGTCGGGATTTAGCTTACTTTAAGCTCTACGTCGGGACGTGCGTTGGGCTCTACGTCGGGACGTGCGTTGGGGTCTACGTCGGGACGTGCGTTGGGCTCTACGTCGGGATTTAGCTTACTTTCAGGTCTACGTCGGGACGTGCGTTGGGCTCTACGTCGGGACGTGCGTTGGGCTCTACGTCGGGACGTGCGTTGGGCTCTACGTCGGGATTTAGCTTACTTTTCAGCTCTACGTCGGGACGTGCGTTGGCCTCTACGTCGGGACGTGCGTTGGCCTCTACGTCAGGACGTGCGTTGGCCTCTACGTCGGGATTTAGCTTACTTTCAGCTCTACGTCGGGACGTGCGTTGGATACTACGTCGGGACGTGCATTGGGCGCTACGTCGGGACGTGCGTTGGGCGTTGCTTCGGGACGTGCGTTGGGCGCTACTTCGGGATTTAGCTTACTTGCAGCTCTACGTCGGGATGTGCGTTGGGCTCTATGTCGGGATGTGCGTTGGGCTCTACGTCGGGACGTGTGTTGGGCTCTACGTCGGGACGTGAGTTGGGCTATACGTCGGGATTTAGCTTACTTTCAGCTCTACGTCGGGACGTGCGTTGGGCTCTACGTCGGGACGTGCGTTGGGCTCTACGTCGGGATTTAGCTTACTTTCAGCTCTACGTCGGGACGTGCGTTGGCCTCTACGTCGGCATTTAGCTTACTTTCAGCTCTACGTCGGGACGTGCGCTGGGCTCTACGTCGGGACGTGCGTTGGGCTCTACGTCGGGACGTGCGTTGGGCTCTACGTCGGGACGTGCGTTGGGTTCTACGTCTGTAGTTAGCTAACTTTCTGCTCTACGTCGGGACGTGCGTTGGGCTCTACGTCTGTAGTTAGCTAACTTTCAGCTCTACGTCGGGACGTGCGTTGGGCTCTACGTCTGTAGTTAGCTAACTTTCAGCTCTACGTCGGGACGTGCGTTGGGCTCTACGTCGGGACGTGCGTTGGGCTCTACGTCGGGACGTGCGTTGGGCTCTACGTCGGGATTTAGCTTACTTTAAGCTCTACGTCGGGACGTGCGTTGGGCTCTACGTCGGGACGTGCGTTGGGCTCTACGTCGGGACGTGCGTTGGGCTCTACGTCGGGATTTAGCTTACTTTTCAGGTCTACGTCGGGACGTGCGTTGGGCTCTACGTCGGGACGTGCGTTGGGCTCTACGTCGGGACGTGCGTTGGGCTCTACGTCTGTAGTTAGCTAACTTTCAGCTCTACGTCGGGACGTGCGTTGGGCTCTACGTCGGGACGTGCGTTGGGCTCTACGTCTGTAGTCAGCTAATTTTCAGCTCTACGTCGGGACGTGCGTTGGGCTCTACGTCGGGACGTGCGTTGGGCTCTACGTCGGGTCGTGCGTTGGGCTCTACGTCGGGATTTAGCTTACTTTCAGCTCTACGTCGGGACGTGCGTTGGGCTCTACGTCGGGACGTGCGTTGGGCTCTACGTCGGGATTTAGCTTACTTTCAGCTCTACGTCGGGACGTGCATTGGCCTCTACGTCGGCATTTAGCTTACTTTCAGCTCTACGTCGGGACGTGCGTTGGCCTCTACGTCGGGACGTGCGTTGGGCTCTACGTCAGGACACGCGTTGGGCTCTACGTCGGGACGCGCGTTGGGCTCTACGTCTGTAGTTAGCTAACTTTCAGCTCTATGTCGGGACGCGCGTTGGGCTCTTCGTCTGTAGTTAGCTAACTTTCAGCTCTACGTCGGGACGTGCGTTGGGCTCTACGTCGGGACGTGCGTTGGGCTCTACGTCGGGATTTAGCTTACTTTCAGGTCTACGTCGGGACGTGCGTTGGGCTCTACGTCGGGACGTGCGTTGGGCTCTACGTCGGGATTTAGCTTACTTTCAGCTCTATGTCGGGACGTGCGTTGGGCTCTACTTCGGGACGTGCGTTGGGCTCTACGTCGGGACGTGCGTTGGGCTCTATGTCGGGATTTAGCTTATCTTCAGCTCTACGTCGGGACGTGCGTTGGCCTCTACGTCGGGACGTGCGTTGGCCTCTACGTCGGGATTTAGCTTACTTTCAGCTCTACGTCGGGACGTGCGTTGGCCTCTACGTCGGGACTTGCGTTGGGCGCTACGTCGGGACGTGCGTTGGGCTCTACGTCGGGATTTAGCTTACTTTCAGGTCTACGTCGGGACGTGCGTTGGGCTCTACGTCGGGACGTGCGTTGGGCTCTACGTCGGGACGTGCGTTGGGCACTACGTCGGGACGTGCGTTGGGCTCTACGTCGGGACGTGCGTTGGGCTCTACGTCGGGACGTGCGTTGGGCTCTACGTCGGGATTTAGCTTACTTTCAGCTCTACGTCGGGACGTGCGTTGGGCTCTACGTCGGGACGTGCGTTGGGCACTACGTCGGGACGTGCGTTGGGCTCTACTTCGGGATTTAGCTTACTCTCAGGTCTACGTCGGGACGTGCGTTGGGCTCTACTTCGGGACGTGCGTTGGGCTCTACGTCGGGACGTGCGTTGGGCTCTACGTTGGGATTTAGCTTACTTTCAGCTCTACGTCGGGACGTGCGTTGGGCTCTACGTCGGGAAGTGCGTTGGGCTCTACGTCGGGATTTAGCTTGCTTTCAGCTCTACGTCGGGACGTGCGTTGGCCTCTACGTCGGGACGTGCGTTGGGCGCTACGTCGGGACGTGCGTTGGGCTCTACGTCGGGATTTAGCTTACTTTCAGGTCTACGTCGGGACGTGCGTTGGGCTCTACGTCGGGACGTGCGTTGGGCTCTACGTCGGGACGTACGTTGGGCTCTACGTCGGGATTTAGCTTACTTTCAGCTCTACGTCGGGACGTGTGTTGGGCTCTACTTCGGGACGTGCGTTGGGCTCTACGTCGGGACGTGCGTTGGGCTCTATGTCGGGATTTAGCTTATCTTCAGCTCTACGTCGGGACGTGCGTTGGCCTCTACGTCGGGACGTGCGTTGGCCTCTACGTCGGGATTTAGCTTACTTTCAGCTCTACGTCGGGACGTGCGTTGGCCTCTACGTCGGGATGTGCGTTGGGCGCTACGTCGGGACGTGCGTTGGGCTCTACGTCGGGATTTAGCTTACTTTCAGGTCTACGTCGGGACGTGCGTTGGGCTCTACGTCGGGACGTGCGTTGGGCTCTACGTCGGGACGTGCGTTGGGCTCTACGTCGGGATTTAGCTTACTTTCAGCTCTACGTCGGGACGTGCGTTGGGCACTACGTCGGGACGTGCGTTGGGCTCTACTTCGGGATTTAGCTTACTTTCAGGTCTACGTCGGGACGTGCGTTGGGCTCTACTTCGGGACGTGCGTTGGGCTCTACGTCGGGACGTGCGTTGGGCTCTACGTTGGGATTTAGCTTACTTTCAGCTCTACATTATGACGTGCGTTGGGCTCTACGTCGGGACGTGCGTTGGGCTCTACGTCAGGATTTAGCTTACTTTCAGCTCTACGTCGGGACGTGCGTTGGCCTCTACGTCGGGACATGCGTTGGGCGCTACGTCGGGACGTGCGTTGGCCTCTACGTCGGGACGTGCGTTGGCCTCTACGTCGGGATTTAGCTTACTTTCAGCTCTACGTCGGGACGTGCGTTGGCCTCTACGTCGGGACGTGCGTTGGGCTCTACGTCGGGACGTGCGTTGGTTTCTACGTCGGGACGCGCGTTGGGCTCTTCGTCTGTAGTTAGCTAACTTTCAGCTCTACGTCGGGACGCGCGTTGGGCTCTTCGTCTGTAGTTAGCTAAGTTTCAGCTCTACGTCGGGACGTGCGTTGGGCTCTACGTCGGGACGTGAGTTGGGCTCTACGTCGGGATTTAGCTTACTTTCAGCTCTACGTCGGGACGTGCGTTGGGCTCTACTTCGGGACGTGCGTTGGGCTCTACGTCGGGACGTGCGTTGGGCTCTATGTCGGGATTTAGCTTATCTTCAGCTCTACGTCGGGACGTGCGTTGGCCTCTACGTCGGGACGTGCGTTGGCCTCTACGTCGGGATTTAGCTTACTTTCAGCTCTACGTCGGGACGTGCGTTGGCCTCTACATCGGGACGTGCGTTGGGCGCTACGTCGGGACGTGCGTTGGGCTCTACGTCGGGATTTAGCTTACTTTCAGCTCTACATCGGGACGTGCGTTGGGCTCTACGTCGGGACGTGCGTTGGGCTCTACGTCGGGAGGTGCGTTGGGCTCTACGTCGGGACGTGCGTTGGGTTCTACGTCGGGACCTGCGTTGGGCTCTACGTCTGTAGTTAGCTAACTTTCTGCTCTACGTCGGGGTGCGTTGGGCTCTACGTCTGTAGTTAGCTAACTTTCAGCTCTACGTCGGGACGTGCGTTGGGCTGTACGTCGGACGTGCGTTGGGCTCTACGTTGGGACGTGCGTTGGGCTCTACGTCGGGATTTAGCTTAATTTCAGCTCTACGTCGGGACGTGCGTTGGCCTCTACGTCGGGACATGCGTTGGGCGCTACGTCGGGACGTGCGTTGGGCTCTACGTCGGGACGTGCGTTGGGCTCTACGTCGGGATTTAGCTTACTTTCAGGTCTACGTCGGGACGTGCGTTGGGCTCTACGTCGGGACGTGCGTTGGGCTCTACGTCGGGACGTGCGTTGGGCTCTACGTCGGGATTTAGCTTACTTTCAGCTCTACGTCGGGACGTGCGTTGGGCTCTACGTCGGGACGTGCGTTGGGCACTACGTCGGGACATGCGTTGGGCTCTACTTCGGGATTTAGCTTACTTTCAGGTCTACGTCGGGACGTGCGTTGGGCTCTACTTCGGGACGTGCGTTGGGCGCTACGTCGGGACGTGCGTTGGGCTCTACGTCGGGATTTAGCTTACTTTCAGGTCTACGTCGGGACGTGCGTTGGGCTCTACGTCGGGACGTGCGTTGGGCTCTACGTCGGGACGTGCGTTGGGCTCTACGTCGGGATTTAGCTTACTTTCAGCTCTACGTCGGGACGTGCGTTGGGCTCTACTTCGGGACGTGCGTTGGGCTCTACGTCGGGACGTGCGTTGGGCTCTACGTCGGGATTTAGCTTACTTTCAGCTCTACGTCGGGACGTGCGTTGGCCTCTACGTCGGGACGTGCGTTGGGCGCTACGTCGGGACGTGCGTTACGCTCTACGTCGGGATTTAGCTTACTTTCAGGTCTACGTCGGGACGTGCGTTGGGCTCTACGTCGGGACGTGCGTTGGGCTCTACGTCGGGACGTGCGTTGGGCTCTACGTCGGGATTTAGCTTACTTTCAGCTCTACGTCGGGACGTGCGTTGGGCTCTACGTCGGGACGTGCGTTGGGCACTACGTCGGGACGTGCGTTGGGCTCTACTTCGGGATTTAGCTTACTTTCAGGTCTACGTCGGGACGTGCGTTGGGCTCTACTTCGGGACGTGCGTTGGGCTCTACGTCGGGACGTGCGTTGGGCTCTACGTTGGGACGCGCGTTGGGCTCTACGTCTGTAGTTAGCTAACTTTCAGCTCTATGTCGGGACGCGCGTTGGGCTCTTCGTCTGTAGTTAGCTAACTTTCAGCTCTACGTCGGGACGTGCGTTGGGCTCTACGTCGGGACGTGCGTTGGGCTCTACGTCGGGATTTAGCTTACTTTCAGGTCTACGTCGGGACGTGCGTTGGGCTCTACGTCGGGACGTGCGTTGGGCTCTACGTCGGGATTTAGCTTACTTTCAGCTCTATGTCGGGACGTGCGTTGGGCTCTACTTCGGGACGTGCGTTGGGCTCTACGTCGGGACGTGCGTTGGGCTCTATGTCGGGATTTAGCTTATCTTCAGCTCTACGTCGGGACGTGCGTTGGCCTCTACGTCGGGACGTGCGTTGGCCTCTACGTCGGGATTTAGCTTACTTTCAGCTCTACGTCGGGACGTGCGTTGGCCTCTACGTCGGGACGTGCGTTGGGCGCTACGTCGGGACGTGCGTTGGGCTCTACGTCGGGATTTAGCTTACTTTCAGGTCTACGTCGGGACGTGCGTTGGGCTCTACGTCGGGACGTGCGTTGGGCTCTACGTCGGGACGTGCGTTGGGCACTACGTCGGGACGTGCGTTGGGCTCTACGTCGGGACGTGCGTTGGGCTCTACGTCGGGACGTGCGTTGGGCTCTACGTCGGGATTTAGCTTACTTTCAGCTCTACGTCGGGACGTGCGTTGGGCTCTACGTCGGGACGTGCGTTGGGCACTACGTCGGGACGTGCGTTGGGCTCTACTTCGGGATTTAGCTTACTTTCAGGTCTACGTCGGGACGTGCGTTGGGCTCTACTTCGGGACGTGCGTTGGGCTCTACGTCGGGACGTGCGTTGGGCTCTACGTTGGGATTTAGCTTACTTTCAGGTCTACGTCGGGACGTGCGTTGGGCTCTACGTCGGGACGTGCGTTGGGCTCTACGTCGGGACGTGCGTTGGGCTCTACGTCGGGATTTAGCTTACTTTCAGCTCTACGTCGGGACGTGCGTTGGGCTCTACTTCGGGACGTGCGTTGGGCTCTACGTCGGGACGTGCGTTGGGCTCTACGTCGGGATTTAGCTTACTTTCAGCTCTACGTCGGGACGTGCGTTGGCCTCTACGTCGGGACGTGCGTTGGGCGCTACGTCGGGACGTGCGTTACGCTCTACGTCGGGATTTAGCTTACTTTCAGGTCTACGTCGGGACGTGCGTTGGGCTCTACGTCGGGACGTGCGTTGGGCTCTACGTCGGGACGTGCGTTGGGCTCTACGTCGGGATTTAGCTTACTTTCAGCTCTACGTCGGGACGTGCGTTGGGCTCTACGTCGGGACGTGCGTTGGGCACTACGTCGGGACGTGCGTTGGGCTCTACTTCGGGATTTAGCTTACTTTCAGGTCTACGTCGGGACGTGCGTTGGGCTCTACTTCGGGACGTGCGTTGGGCTCTACGTCGGGACGTGCGTTGGGCTCTACGTTGGGACGCGCGTTGGGCTCTACGTCTGTAGTTAGCTAACTTTCAGCTCTATGTCGGGACGCGCGTTGGGCTCTTCGTCTGTAGTTAGCTAACTTTCAGCTCTACGTCGGGACGTGCGTTGGGCTCTACGTCGGGACGTGCGTTGGGCTCTACGTCGGGATTTAGCTTACTTTCAGGTCTACGTCGGGACGTGCGTTGGGCTCTACGTCGGGACGTGCGTTGGGCTCTACGTCGGGATTTAGCTTACTTTCAGCTCTATGTCGGGACGTGCGTTGGGCTCTACTTCGGGACGTGCGTTGGGCTCTACGTCGGGACGTGCGTTGGGCTCTATGTCGGGATTTAGCTTATCTTCAGCTCTACGTCGGGACGTGCGTTGGCCTCTACGTCGGGACGTGCGTTGGCCTCTACGTCGGGATTTAGCTTACTTTCAGCTCTACGTCGGGACGTGCGTTGGCCTCTACGTCGGGACGTGCGTTGGGCGCTACGTCGGGACGTGCGTTGGGCTCTACGTCGGGATTTAGCTTACTTTCAGGTCTACGTCGGGACGTGCGTTGGGCTCTACGTCGGGACGTGCGTTGGGCTCTACGTCGGGACGTGCGTTGGGCACTACGTCGGGACGTGCGTTGGGCTCTACGTCGGGACGTGCGTTGGGCTCTACGTCGGGACGTGCGTTGGGCTCTACGTCGGGATTTAGCTTACTTTCAGCTCTACGTCGGGACGTGCGTTGGGCTCTACGTCGGGACGTGCGTTGGGCACTACGTCGGGACGTGCGTTGGGCTCTACTTCGGGATTTAGCTTACTTTCAGGTCTACGTCGGGACGTGCGTTGGGCTCTACTTCGGGACGTGCGTTGGGCTCTACGTCGGGACGTGCGTTGGGCTCTACGTTGGGATTTAGCTTACTTACAGCTCTACGTCGGGACGTGCGTTGGGCTCTACGTCGGGAAGTGCGTTGGGCTCTACGTCGGGATTTAGCTTGCTTTCAGCTCTACGTCGGGACGTGCGTTGGCCTCTACGTCGGGACGTGCGTTGGGCGCTACGTCGGGACGTGCGTTGGGCTCTACGTCGGGATTTAGCTTACTTTCAGGTCTACGTCGGGACGTGCGTTGGGCTCTACGTCGGGACGTGCGTTGGGCTCTACGTCGGGACGTGCGTTGGGCTCTACGTCGGGATTTAGCTTACTTTCAGCTCTACGTCGGGACGTGTGTTGGGCTCTACTTCGGGACGTGCGTTGGGCTCTACGTCGGGACGTGCGTTGGGCTCTATGTCGGGATTTAGCTTATCTTCAGCTCTACGTCGGGACGTGCGTTGGCCTCTACGTCGGGACGTGCGTTGGCCTCTACGTCGGGATTTAGCTTACTTTCAGCTCTACGTCGGGACGTGCGTTGGCCTCTACGTCGGGATGTGCGTTGGGCGCTACGTCGGGACGTGCGTTGGGCTCTACGTCGGGATTTAGCTTACTTTCAGGTCTACGTCGGGACGTGCGTTGGGCTCTATGTCGGGACGTGCGTTGGGCTCTACGTCGGGATTTAGCTTACTTTCAGCTCTACGTCGGGACGTGCGTTGGGCACTACGTCGGGACGTGCGTTGGGCTCTACTTCGGGATTTAGCTTACTTTCAGGTCTACGTCGGGACGTGCGTTGGGCTCTACTTCGGGACGTGCGTTGGGCTCTACGTCGGGACGTGCGTTGGGCTCTACGTTGGGATTTAGCTTACTTTCAGCTCTACATTATGACGTGCGTTGGGCTCTACGTCGGGACGTGCGTTGGGCTCTACGTCAGGATTTAGCTTACTTTCAGCTCTACGTCGGGACGTGCGTTGGCCTCTACGTCGGGACATGCGTTGGGCGCTACGTCGGGACGTGCGTTGGGCTCTACGTCGGGACGTGCGTTGGGGTCTACGTCGGGACGCGCGTTGGGCTCTATGTCTGTAGGTAGCTAACTTTTAGCTCTACGTCGGGACGCGCGTTCGGCTCTACGTCTGTAGTTATCTAACTTTCAGCTCTACGTCGGGACGTGCGTTTGGCTCTACGTCGGGATTTAGCTTACTTTCAGCTCTACGTCGGGACGTGCGTTGGGCTCTACGTCGGGACGTGCGTTGGGCTCTACATCGGGATTTAGCTTACTTTCAGCTCTACGTCGGGACGTGCGTTGGCCTCTACGTCGGCATTTAGCTTACTTTCAGCTCTACGTCGGGACGTGCGTTGGGCTCTACGTCGGGACGTGCGTTGGGCTCTACGTCGGGACGTGCGTTGGGCTCTACGTCGGGACGTGCGTTGGGCACTACGTCGGGACGTGCGTTGGGCTCTACTTCGGGATTTAGCTTACTTTCAGGTCTACGTCGGGACGTGCGTTGGGCTCTACTTCGGGACGTGCGTTGGGCTCTACGTCGGGACGTGCGTTGGGCTCTACGTTGGGATTTAGCTTACTTTCAGCTCTACGTCGGGACGTGCGTTGGGCTCTACGTCGGGAAGTGCGTTGGGCTCTACGTCGGGATTTAGCTTGCTTTCAGCTCTACGTCGGGACGTGCGTTGGCCTCTACGTCGGGACGTGCGTTGGGCGCTACGTCGGGACGTGCGTTGGGCTCTACGTCGGGATTTAGCTTACTTTCAGGTCTACGTCGGGACGTGCGTTGGGCTCTACGTCGGGACGTGCGTTGGGCTCTACGTCGGGACGTGCGTTGGGCTCTACGTCGGGATTTAGCTTACTTTCAGCTCTACGTCGGGACGTGTGTTGGGCTCTACTTCGGGACGTGCGTTGGGCTCTACGTCGGGACGTGCGTTGGGCTCTATGTCGGGATTTAGCTTATCTTCAGCTCTACGTCGGGACGTGCGTTGGCCTCTACGTCGGGACGTGCGTTGGCCTCTACGTCGGGATTTAGCTTACTTTCAGCTCTACGTCGGGACGTGCGTTGGCCTCTACGTCGGGATGTGCGTTGGGCGCTACGTCGGGACGTGCGTTGGGCTCTACGTCGGGATTTAGCTTACTTTCAGGTCTACGTCGGGACGTGCGTTGGGCTCTATGTCGGGACGTGCGTTGGGCTCTACGTCGGGATTTAGCTTACTTTCAGCTCTACGTCGGGACGTGCGTTGGGCACTACGTCGGGACGTGCGTTGGGCTCTACTTCGGGATTTAGCTTACTTTCAGGTCTACGTCGGGACGTGCGTTGGGCTCTACTTCGGGACGTGCGTTGGGCTCTACGTCGGGACGTGCGTTGGGCTCTACGTTGGGATTTAGCTTACTTTCAGCTCTACATTATGACGTGCGTTGGGCTCTACGTCGGGACGTGCGTTGGGCTCTACGTCAGGATTTAGCTTACTTTCAGCTCTACGTCGGGACGTGCGTTGGCCTCTACGTCGGGACATGCGTTGGGCGCTACGTCGGGACGTGCGTTGGGCTCTACGTCGGGACGTGCGTTGGGGTCTACGTCGGGACGCGCGTTGGGCTCTATGTCTGTAGGTAGCTAACTTTTAGCTCTACGTCGGGACGCGCGTTCGGCTCTACGTCTGTAGTTATCTAACTTTCAGCTCTACGTCGGGACGTGCGTTTGGCTCTACGTCGGGATTTAGCTTACTTTCAGCTCTACGTCGGGACGTGCGTTGGGCTCTACGTCGGGACGTGCGTTGGGCTCTACATCGGGATTTAGCTTACTTTCAGCTCTACGTCGGGACGTGCGTTGGCCTCTACGTCGGCATTTAGCTTACTTTCAGCTCTACGTCGGGACGTGCGTTGGGCTCTACGTCGGGACGTGCGTTGGGCTCTACGTCGGGACGTGCGTTGGGCTCTACGTCGGGACGTGCGTTGGGCACTACGTCGGGACGTGCGTTGGGCTCTACTTCGGGATTTAGCTTACTTTCAGGTCTACGTCGGGACGTGCGTTGGGCTCTACTTCGGGACGTGCGTTGGGCTCTACGTCGGGACGTGCGTTGGGCTCTACGTTGGGATTTAGCTTACTTTCAGCTCTACGTCGGGACGTGCGTTGGGCTCTACGTCGGGAAGTGCGTTGGGCTCTACGTCGGGATTTAGCTTGCTTTCAGCTCTACGTCGGGACGTGCGTTGGCCTCTACGTCGGGACGTGCGTTGGGCGCTACGTCGGGACGTGCGTTGGGCTCTACGTCGGGATTTAGCTTACTTTCAGGTCTACGTCGGGACGTGCGTTGGGCTCTACGTCGGGACGTGCGTTGGGCTCTACGTCGGGACGTGCGTTGGGCTCTACGTCGGGATTTAGCTTACTTTCAGCTCTACGTCGGGACGTGTGTTGGGCTCTACTTCGGGACGTGCGTTGGGCTCTACGTCGGGACGTGCGTTGGGCTCTATGTCGGGATTTAGCTTATCTTCAGCTCTACGTCGGGACGTGCGTTGGCCTCTACGTCGGGACGTGCGTTGGCCTCTACGTCGGGATTTAGCTTACTTTCAGCTCTACGTCGGGACGTGCGTTGGCCTCTACGTCGGGATGTGCGTTGGGCGCTACGTCGGGACGTGCGTTGGGCTCTACGTCGGGACGTGCGTTGGGGTCTACGTCGGGACGTGCTTTGGGCTCTACGTCGGGATTTAGCTTACTTTCAGGTCTACGTCGGGACGTGCGTTGGGCTCTACGTCGGGACGTGCGTTGGGCTCTACGTCGGGATTTAGCTTACTTTCAGCTCTACGTCGGGACGTGCGTTGGGCTCTACGTCGGGACGTGCGTTGGGCTGTACGTCGGGACGTGCGTTGGGCTCTACGTCGGGATTTAGCTTACTTTCAGGTCTACGTCGGGACGTGCGTTGGGCTCTACTTCGGGACGTGCGTTGGGCTCTACGTCGGGACGTGCGTTGGGCTCTACGTTGGGATTTAGCTTACTTTCAGCTCTACGTCGGGACGTGCGTTGGGCTCTACGTCGGGACGTGCGTTGGGCTCTACGTCGGGACGTGCGTTGGGCTCTACGTCTGTAGTTAGCTAACCTTCAGCTCTACATCGGGACGTGCGTTAGGCTCTACGTCGGGACGTGCGTTGGGCGCTACGTGTGTAGTTATCCAACTTTCAGCTCTACGTCGGGACGTGCGTTGGGCTCTACGTCGGGACGTGCGTTGGGATCTACGTCGGGATTTAGCTTACTTTCTGCTCTACGTCGGGACGTGCGTTGGGCTCTACGTCTGTAGTTAGCTAACTTTCAGCTCTACGTCGGGACGTGCGTTGGGCTCTACGTCGGGACGTGCGTTAGGCTCTACGTCGGGACGTGCGTTGGGCTCTACGTCGGGACGTGCATTGGCCTCTACGTCGGGATTTAGCTTACTTTCAGCTCCACGTCGGGACGCGCGTTGGGCTCTACGTCGGGACGTACGTTGGGCTCTACGTCGGGACGTGCGTTGGGCTCTACGTCGGGACGTGCGTTGGGCTCTACGTCTGTAGTTAGCTAACTTTCAGCTCTACGTCGGGACGTGCGTTGGGCGCTACGTAGGGACACGCGTTGGGCTCTACGTCGGGACGCGCGTTGGGCTCTACGTCTGTAGTTAGCTAACTTTCAGCTCTACGTCGGGACGCGCGTTGGGCTCTTCGTCTGTAGTTAGCTAACTTTCAGCTCTACGTCGGGACGTGCGTTGGGCTCTACGTCGGGACGTGCGTTGGGCTCTACGTCGGGACGTGCGTTGGGTTCTATGTCGGGACGTGCGTTGGGCTCTACGTCTGTAGTTATCTAACTTTCTGCTCTACGTCGGGACGTCCGTTGGGCTCTACGTCTGTACTTAGCTAACTTTCAGCTCTACGTCGGGACGTGCGTTGGGCTCTACGTCGGGACGTGCGTTGGGCTCTACGTCGGGATTTAGCTTACTTTCAGCTCTACGTCGGGACGTGCGTTGGCCTCTACGTCGGGACGTGCGTTGGGCGCTACGTCGGGACGTGCGTTGGGCGCTACGTCGGGACGTGCGTTGGGCTCTACGTCGGGACGTGCGTTGGCCTCTACGTCGGGATTTAGCTTACTTTCAGCTCTACGTCGGGACGTGCGTTGGCCTCTACGTCGGGACGTGCGTTGGGTTCTACGTCTGTAGTTAGCTAACTTTCAGCTCTACGTCGGGACGTGCGTTGGGCTCTGCGTCTGTAGTTAGCTAACTTTCAGCTCTACGTCGGGACGTGCGTTGGGCTCTACGTCTGTAGTTAGCTAACTTTCAGCTCTACGTCGGGACGTGCGTTGGGCGCTACGTCGGGACGTGCGTTGGGCTCTACGTCGGGACGTGCGTTGGGCTCTACTTTGGGATTTAGCTTACTTTCAGCTCTACGTCGGGACGTGCGTTGGGCTCTACGTCGGGACGTGCGTTGGGCTCTACGTCTGTAGTTAGCTAACTTTCAGCTCTACGTCGGGACGTGCGTTGGGCGCTACGTCGGGACGTGCGTCGGGCACTACGTCGGGACGTGCGCTGGGCTCTACGTCGGGACGTGCGTTGGGCTCTACGTCGGGACGTGCGTTGGGCTCTACGTCGGGCTTTAGCTTACTTTCAGTTCCACGTCGGGACGTGCGTTGGGCACTACGTCGGGACGTGTGTTGGGCTCTACGTCGGGACGCGTGTTGGGCTCTACGTCGGGACGCGCCTTGGGCTCTACGTCTGTAGTTAGCTAACATTTAGCTCTACGTCGGGACGCGCGTTGGGCTCTACGTCTGTAGTTAGCTAAATTTCAGCTCTACGTCGGGACGTGTGTTGGGCTCTACGTCGGGATTTAGCTTACTTTCAGCTCTACGTCGGGACGTGCGTTGGGCTCTACGTCGGGACGTGCGTTGGGCTCTACGTCGGGATTTAGCTTACTTTCAGCTCTACGTCGGGACGTGCGTTGACCTCTACGTCGGCATTTAGCTTACTTTCAGCTCTACGTCGGGACGTGCGTTGGGCTCTACGTCGGGACGTGCGTTGGGCTCTACGTCGGGACGTGCGTTGGGCTCTAGATCTGTAGTTAGCTAACTTTCTGCTCTACGTCGGGACGTGCGTTGGGCTCTACGTCTGTAGTTAGCTAACTTTCAGCTCTACGTCGGGACGTGCGTTGGGCTCTACGTCGGGACGTGCGTTGGGCTCTACGTAGGGATTTACCTTACTTTCAGCTCTACGTCGGGACGTGCGTTGGCCTCTACGTCGGGACGTGCGTTGGGCGCTACGTCGGGACGTGCGTTGGCCTCTACGTCGGGACGTGCGTTGGCCTCTACGTCGGGACGTGCGTTGGCCTCTACGTCGGTATTTAGCTTACTTTCAGCTCTACATCGGGACGTGCGTTGGCCTCTACATCGGGACGTGCGTTGGGCTCTACGTGGGGACACGCGTTGGGCTCTACGTCGGGACGCGCGTTGGGCTCTACGTCTGTAGTTAGCTAACTTTCAGCTGTACGTCGGGACGTGCGTTGGGCTCTACGTCGGGACGTGCGTTCGGCTCTACGTCGGGATGTGCGTTGGGCTCTACGTCGGGACGTGCGTTGGGCTCTACCTCGGGATTTAGCTTACTTTCAGCTCTACGTCGGGACGTGCGTTGGGCTCTACGTCGGGACGTGCGTTGGGCTCTACGTCGGGACGTGCGTTGGGCTCTACATCGGGATTTAGCTTACTTTCAGGTCTATGTCGGGACGTGCGTTGGGCTCTACGTCGGGACGTGCGTTGGGCTCTACGTCGGGACGCGTGTTGGGCTCTACGTCTGTAGTTAGCTAACTTTTAGCTCTACGTCGGGACGCGCGTTGGGCTCTACGTCTGTAGTTAGCTAACTTTCAGCTCTACGTCGGGACGTGCGTTGGGGTCTACGTCGGGATTTAGCTTACTTTCAGCTCTACGTCGGGTCATGCGTTGGGCTCTACGTCGGGACGTGCGTTGGGCTCTACGTCGGGATTTAGCTTACTTTCAGCTCTACGTCGGGACGTGCGTTGGCCTCTACGTCGGCATTTAGCTTACTTTCAGCTCTACGTCGGGACGTGCATTGGCCTCTACGTCGGGACGTGCGTTGGGCTCTACGTCGGGACGTGCGTTGGGCTCTACGTCGGGACGTGCGTTGGGTTCTACGTCGGGACGTGCGTTGGGCTCTACGTCTGTAGTTATCTAACTTTCTGCTCTACGTCGGGACGTGCGTTTGTCTCTACGTCTGTAGTTAGCTAACTTTCAGCTCTACGTCGGGACGTGCGTTGGGCTCTACGTCGGGACGTGCGTTGGGCTCTACGTCGGGATTTAGCTTACTTTCAGCTCTACGTCGGGACGTGCGTTGGCCTCTACGTCGGGACGTGCTTTGGGCGCTACGTCGGGACGTGCGTTGGGCTCTACGTCGGGAAGTGCGTTGGCCTCTACGTCGGGACGTGCGTTGGCCTCTACGTCGGGATTTAGCTTACTTTCAGCTCTACGTCGGGACGTGCGTTGGCCTCTACGTCGGGACGTGCGTTGGGCTCTACGTCGGGACACGCGTTGGGCTCTACGTCGGGACGCGCGTTGGGCTCTACGTCTGTAGTTAGCTAACTTTCAGCTCTACGTCGGGACTCGCGTTGGGCTCTTCGTCTGTAGTTAGCTAACTTTCAGCTCTACGTCGGGACGTGCGTTGGGCTCTACGTCGGGACGTGCGTTGGGCTCTACGTCTGTAGTTAGCCAACTTTCAGCTCTACGTCGGGACGTGCGTTGGGCTCTACGTCGAGACGTGCGTTGGGCTCTACGTCGGGACGTGCGTTGGGCTCTACGTCGGGATTTAGCTTACTTTTAGCTCTACATCGGGACGTGCGTTGGGCTCTACGTCGGGACGTGCGTTGGGCTCTACGTCGGTACATGCGTTGGGCTCTACGTCGGGATTTAGCTTACTTTCAGGTCTACGTCGGGACGTACGTTGGGCTCTACGTCGGGACGTGCGTTGGGCTCTACGTCTGTAGTTAGCTAACTTTCAGCTCTACGTCGGGACGTGCGTTGGGCTCTGCGTCTATAGTTAGCTAACTTTCAGCTCTACGTCGGGACGTACGTTGGGCTCTACGTCGGGACGTGCGTTGGGCTCTACGTCTGTAGTTAGCTAACTATCAGCTCTACTTCGGGACGTGCGTTGGGCTCTACGTCGGGACGTGCGTTGGGCTCTACGTTGGGATTTAGCTTACTTTCAGCTCTACGTCGGGACGTGCGTTGGGCTCTACGTCGGGACGTGCGTTGGGCTCTACGTCGGGACGTGCGTTGGGCTCTACGTCTGTAGTTAGCTAACCTTCAGCTCTACATCGGGACGTGCGTTAGGCTCTACGTCGGGACGTGCGTTGGGCGCTACGTGTGTAGTTAGCCAACTTTCAGCTCTACGTCGGGACGTGCGTTGGGCTCTACGTCGGGACGCGCCTTGGGCTCTACGTCTGTAGTTAGCTAACATTTAGCTCTACGTCGGGACGCGCGTTGGGCTCTACGTCTGTAGTTAGCTAAATTTCAGCTCTACGTCGGGACGTGTGTTGGGCTCTACGTCGGGATTTAGCTTACTTTCAGCTCTACGTCGGGACGTGCGTTGGGCTCTACGTCGGGACGTGCGTTGGGCTCTACGTCGGGATTTAGCTTACTTTCAGCTCTACGTCGGGACGTGCGTTGACCTCTACGTCGGCATTTAGCTTACTTTCAGCTCTACGTCGGGACGTGCGTTGGGCTCTACGTCGGGACGTGCGTTGGGCTCTACGTCGGGACGTGCGTTGGGCTCTAGATCTGTAGTTAGCTAACTTTCTGCTCTACGTCGGGACGTGCGTTGGGCTCTACGTCTGTAGTTAGCTAACTTTCAGCTCTACGTCGGGACGTGCGTTGGGCTCTACGTCGGGACGTGCGTTGGGCTCTACGTAGGGATTTACCTTACTTTCAGCTCTACGTCGGGACGTGCGTTGGCCTCTACGTCGGGACGTGCGTTGGGCGCTACGTCGGGACGTGCGTTGGCCTCTACGTCGGGACGTGCGTTGGCCTCTACGTCGGGACGTGCGTTGGCCTCTACGTCGGTATTTAGCTTACTTTCAGCTCTACATCGGGACGTGCGTTGGCCTCTACATCGGGACGTGCGTTGGGCTCTACGTGGGGACACGCGTTGGGCTCTACGTCGGGACGCGCGTTGGGCTCTACGTCTGTAGTTAGCTAACTTTCAGCTGTACGTCGGGACGTGCGTTGGGCTCTACGTCGGGACGTGCGTTCGGCTCTACGTCGGGATGTGCGTTGGGCTCTACGTCGGGACGTGCGTTGGGCTCTACCTCGGGATTTAGCTTACTTTCAGCTCTACGTCGGGACGTGCGTTGGGCTCTACGTCGGGACGTGCGTTGGGCTCTACGTCGGGACGTGCGTTGGGCTCTACGTCGGGATTTAGCTTACTTTCAGCTCTACGTCGGGACGTGCGTTGGGCTCTACGTCGGGACGTGCGTTGGGCTCTACGTCGGGACGTGCGTTGGGCTCTACATCGGGATTTAGCTTACTTTCAGGTCTATGTCGGGACGTGCGTTGGGCTCTACGTCGGGACGTGCGTTGGGCTCTACGTCGGGACGCGTGTTGGGCTCTACGTCTGTAGTTAGCTAACTTTTAGCTCTACGTCGGGACGCGCGTTGGGCTCTACGTCTGTAGTTAGCTAACTTTCAGCTCTACGTCGGGACGTGCGTTGGGGTCTACGTCGGGATTTAGCTTACTTTCAGCTCTACGTCGGGTCATGCGTTGGGCTCTACGTCGGGACGTGCGTTGGGCTCTACGTCGGCATTTAGCTTACTTTCAGCTCTACGTCGGGACGTGCATTGGCCTCTACGTCGGGACGTGCGTTGGGCTCTACGTCGGGACGTGCGTTGGGCTCTACGTCGGGACGTGCGTTGGGTTCTACGTCGGGACGTGCGTTGGGCTCTACGTCTGTAGTTATCTAACTTTCTGCTCTACGTCGGGACGTGCGTTTGTCTCTACGTCTGTAGTTAGCTAACTTTCAGCTCTACGTCGGGACGTGCGTTGGGCTCTACGTCGGGACGTGCGTTGGGCTCTACGTCGGGATTTAGCTTACTTTCAGCTCTACGTCGGGACGTGCGTTGGCCTCTACGTCGGGACGTGCTTTGGGCGCTACGTCGGGACGTGCGTTGGGCTCTACGTCGGGAAGTGCGTTGGCCTCTACGTCGGGACGTGCGTTGGCCTCTACGTCGGGATTTAGCTTACTTTCAGCTCTACGTCGGGACGTGCGTTGGCCTCTACGTCGGGACGTGCGTTGGGCTCTACGTCGGGACACGCGTTGGGCTCTACGTCGGGACGCGCGTTGGGCTCTACGTCTGTAGTTAGCTAACTTTCAGCTCTACGTCGGGACTCGCGTTGGGCTCTTCGTCTGTAGTTAGCTAACTTTCAGCTCTACGTCGGGACGTGCGTTGGGCTCTACGTCGGGACGTGCGTTGGGCTCTACGTCTGTAGTTAGCCAACTTTCAGCTCTACGTCGGGACGTGCGTTGGGCTCTACGTCGAGACGTGCGTTGGGCTCTACGTCGGGACGTGCGTTGGGCTCTACGTCGGGATTTAGCTTACTTTTAGCTCTACATCGGGACGTGCGTTGGGCTCTACTTCGGGACGTGCGTTGGGCTCTACGTCGGTACATGCGTTGGGCTCTACGTCGGGATTTAGCTTACTTTCAGGTCTACGTCGGGACGTACGTTGGGCTCTACGTCGGGACGTGCGTTGGGCTCTACGTCTGTAGTTAGCTAACTTTCAGCTCTACGTCGGGACGTGCGTTGGGCTCTGCGTCTATAGTTAGCTAACTTTCAGCTCTACGTCGGGACGTGCGTTGGGCTCTACGTCTGTAGTTAGCTAACTTTCAGCTCTACGTTGGGACGTGCGTTGGGCGCTACGTCGGGACGTGCGTTGGGCTCTACGTCGGGACGTGCGTTGGGATCTACGTCTGTAGTTAGCTAACTTTCAGCTCTACGTCGGGACGTGCGTTGGGCGCTACGTCGGGACGTGCGTCGGGCACTACGTCGGGACGTGCGCTGGGCTCTACGTCGGGACGTGCGTTGGGCTCTACGTCGGGACGTGCGTTGGGCTCTACGTCGGGCTTTAGCTTACTTTCAGTTCCACGTCGGGACGTGCGTTGGGCACTACGTCGGGACGTGCGTTAGGCTCTACGTCGGGACGCGCGTTGGGCTCTACGTCGGGACGCGTGTTGGGCTCTACGTCGGGACGCGCGTTGGGCTCTACGTCTGTAGTTAGCTAACATTTAGCTCTACGTCGGGACGCGCGTTGGGCTCTATGTCTGTAGTTAGCTAACTTTCAGCTCTACGTCGGGACGTGCGTTGAGCTCTACGTCGGGATTTAGCTTACTTTCAGCTCTACGTCGGGACGTGCGTTAGGCTCTACGTCGGGACGTGCGTTGGGCTCTACATCGGGATTTAGCTTACTTTCAGCTCTACCTCGGGACGTGCGTTGGCTTCTACGTCGGCATTTAGCTTACTTTCAGCTCTACGTCGGGACGTGCGTTGGGCTCTACATCGGGACGTGCGTTGGGCTCTACGTCGGGACGTGCGTTGGGCTCTACGTCTGTAGTTAGCAAACTTTCTGCTCTACGTCGGGACGTGCGTTGGGCTCTACGTCTGTAGTTAGCTAACTTTCAGCTCTACGTCGGGACGTGCGTTGGGCTCTACGTCGGGACGTGCGTTGGGCTCTACGTCTCTAGTTAGCTAACTTTCAGCTCTACGTCGGGACGTGCGTTGGGCTCTACGTCGGGACGTGCGTTGGGCTCTACGTAGGGATTTACCTTACTTTCAGCTCTACGTCGGGACGTGCGTTGGCCTCTACGTCGGGACGTGCGTTGGGCGCTACGTCGGGACGTGCGTTGGCCTCTACGTCGGGACGTGCGTTGGCCTCTACGTCGGTATTTAGCTTACTTTCAGCTCTACGTCGGGACGTGCGTTGGCCTCTACATCGGGACGTGCGTTGGGCTCTACCTCGGGACACGCGTTGGGCTCTACGTCGGGACGCGCGTTGGGCTCTACGTCTGTAGTTAGCTAACTTTCAGCTGTACGTCGGGACGTGCGTTGGGCTCTACGTCGGGACGTGCGTTGGGCTCTACCTCGGGATTTAGCTTACTTTCAGCTCTACGTCGGGACGTGCGTTGGGCTCTACGTCGGGACGTGCGTTGGGCTCTACGTTGGGATTTAGCTTACTTTCAGCTCTACGTCGGGACGTGCGTTGGGCTCTACGTCGGGACGTGCGTTGGGCTCTACGTCGGGACGTGCGTTGGGCTCTACGTCTGTAGTTAGCTAACTTTCTGCTCTACGTCGGGACGTGCGTTGGGCTCTACGTCTGTAGTTAGCTAACTTTCAGCTCTACGTCGGGACGTGCGTTGGGCTCTACGTCGGGACGTGCGTTGGGCTCTACGTAGGGATTTACCTTACTTTCAGCTCTACGTCGGGACGTGCGTTGGCCTCTACGTCGGGACGTGCGTTGGCCTCTACGTCGGGACGTGCGTTGGCCTCTACGTCAGTATTTATCTTACTTTCAGCTCTACATCGGGACGTGCGTTGGCCTCTATATCGGGACGTGCGTTTGGCTCTACGTCGGGACGTGCGTTGGGCTCTACCTCGGGATTTAGCTTACTTTCAGCTCTACGTCGGGACGTGCGTTGGGCTCTACGTCGGGACGTGCGTTGGGCTCTACGTCGGGATTTAGCTTACTTTCAGCTCTACGTCGGGACGTGCGTTGGGCTCTACGTCGGGACGTGCGTTGGGCTCTACATCGGGATTTAGCTTACTTTCAGGTCTATGTCGGGACGTGCGTTGGGCTCTACGTCGGGACGCGCGTTGGGCTCTACGTCGGGACGCGCGTTGGGCTCTACGTCGGGACGCGCGTTGGGCTCTACGTCGGGACGTGCGTTGGGCTCTACGTCTGTAGTTAGCTAACTTTCAGCTCTACGTCGGGACGTGCGTTGGGCGCTACGTCGGGACGTGCGTTGGGCTCTACGTCGGGACGTGCGTTGGGCTCTACTTTGGGATTTAGCTTACTTTCAGCTCTACGTCGGGACGTGCGTTGCGCTCTACGTCGGGACGTGCGTTGGGCTCTACGTCTGTATTTAGCTAACTTTCAGCTCTACGTCGGGACGTGCGTTGGGCGCTACGTCGGGACGTGCGTCGGGCACTACGTCGGGACGTGCGCTGGGCTCTACGTCGGGACGTGCGTTGGGCTCTACGTCGGGACGTGCGTTGGGCTCTACGTCGGGCTTTAGCTTACTTTCAGTTCCACGTCGGGACGTGCGTTGGGCACTACGTCGGGACGTGCGTTGGGCTCTACGTCGGGACGCGTGTTGGGCTCTACGTCGGGACGCGCCTTGGGCTCTACGTCTGTAGTTAGCTAACATTTGGCTCTACGTCGGGACGCGCGTTGGGCTCTACGTCTGTAGTTAGCTAACTTTCAGCTCTACGTCGGGACGTGTGTTCGGCTCTACGTCGGGATTTAGCTTACTTTCAGCTCTACGTCGGGACGTGCGTTGGGCTCTACGTCGGGACGTGCGTTGGGCTCTACGTCGGGATTTAGCTTACTTTCAGCTCTACGTCGGGACGTGCGTTGACCTCTACGTCGGCATTTAGCTTACTTTCAGCTCTACGTCGGGACGTGCGTTGGGCTCTACGTCGGGACGTGCGTTGGGCTCTACGTCGGGACGTGCGTTGGGCTCTAGATCTGTAGTTAGCTAACTTTCTGCTCTACGTCGGGACGTGCGTTGGGCTCTACGTCTGTAGTTAGCTAACTTTCAGCTCTACGTCGGGACGTGCGTTGGGCTCTACGTCGGGACGTGCGTTGGGCTCTACGTAGGGATTTACCTTACTTTCAGCTCTACGTCGGGACGTGCGTTGGCCTCTACGTCGGGACGTGCGTTGGGCGCTACGTCGGGACGTGCGTTGGCCTCTACGTCGGGACGTGCGTTGGCCTCTACGTCGGGACGTGCGTTGGCCTCTACGTCGGTATTTAGCTTACTTTCAGCTCTACATCGGGACGTGCGTTGGCCTCTACATCGGGACGTGCGTTGGGCTCTACGTGGGGACACGCGTTGGGCTCTACGTCGGGACGCGCGTTGGGCTCTACGTCTGTAGTTAGCTAACTTTCAGCTGTACGTCGGGACGTGCGTTGGGCTCTACGTCGGGACGTGCGTTCGGCTCTACGTCGGGACGTGCGTTGGGCTCTACGTCGGGACGTGCGTTGGGCTCTACCTCGGGATTTAGCTTACTTTCAGCTCTACGTCGGGACGTGCGTTGGGCTCTACGTCGGAACGTGCGTTGGGCTCTACGTCGGGACGTGCGTTGGGCTCTACGTCGGGATTTAGCTTACTTTCAGCTCTACGTCGGGACGTGCGTTGGGCTCTACGTCGGGACGTGCGTTGGGCTCTACGTCGGGACGTGCGTTGGGCTCTACATCGGGATTTAGCTTACTTTCAGGTCTATGTCGGGACGTGCGTTGGGCTCTACGTCGGGACGTGCGTTGGGCTCTACGTCGGGACGCGTGTTGGGCTCTACGTCTGTAGTTAGCTAACTTTTAGCTCTACGTCGGGACGCGCGTTGGGCTCTACGTCTGTAGTTAGCTAACTTTCAGCTCTACGTCGGGACGTGCGTTGGGGTCTACGTCGGGATTTAGCTTACTTTCAGCTCTACGTCGGGTCATGCGTTGGGCTCTACGTCGGGACGTGCGTTGGGCTCTACGTCGGGATTTAGCTTACTTTCAGCTCTACGTCGGGACGTGCGTTGGCCTCTACGTCGGCATTTAGCTTACTTTCAGCTCTACGTCGGGACGTGCGTTGGCCTCTACGTCGGGACGTGCGTTGGGCTCTACGTCGGGACGTGCGTTGGGCTCTACGTCGGGACGTGCGTTGGGCTCTACGTCTGTAGTTATCTAACTTTCTGCTCTACGTCGGGACGTGCGTTTGTCTCTACGTCTGTAGTTAGCTAACTTTCAGCTCTACGTCGGGACGTGCGTTGGGCTCTACGTCGGGACGTGCGTTGGGCTCTACGTCGGGATTTAGCTTACTTTCAGCTCTACGTCGGGACGTGCGTTGGCCTCTACGTCGGGACGTGCTTTGGGCGCTACGTCGGGACGTGCGTTGGGCTCTACGTCGGGAAGTGCGTTGGCCTCTACGTCGGGACGTGCGTTGGCCTCTACGTCGGGATTTAGCTTACTTTCAGCTCTACGTCGGGACGTGCGTTGGCCTCTACGTCGGGACGTGCGTTGGGCTCTACGTCGGGACGCGCGTTGGGCTCTACGTCGGGACGCGCGTTGGGCTCTACGTCTGTAGTTAGCTAACTTTCAGCTCTACGTCGGGACGCGCGTTGGGCTCTTCGCCTGTAGTTAGCTAACTTTCAGCTCTACGTCGGGACGTGCGTTGGGCTCTACGTCGGGACGTGCGTTGGGCTCTACGTCGGGACGTGCGTTGGGCTCTACGTCTGTAGTTAGCCAACTTTCAGCTCTACGTCGGGACGTGCGTTGGGCTCTACTTCGAGACGTGCGTTGGGCTCTACGTCGGGACGTGCGTTGGGCTCTACGTCGGGATTTAGCTTACTTTTAGCTCTACGTCGGGACGTGCGTTGGGCTCTACGTCGGGACGTGCGTTGGGCTCTACGTCGGTACATGCGTTGGGCTCTACGTCGGGATTTAGCTTACTTTCAGGTCTACGTCGGGACGTGCGTTGGGCTCTACGTCGGGACGTGCGTTGGGCTCTACGTCGGGACGTGCGTTGGGCTCTACGTCGGGACGTGCGTTGGGCTCTACGTAGGGATTTAGCATACTTTGAGCTCTACGTCGGGACGTACGTTGGGCTCTACGTCGGGACGTGCGTTGGGTTCTACGTCTGTAGTTAGCTAACTTTCAGCTCTACGTCGGGACGTGCGTTGGGCTCTGCGTCTATAGTTAGCTAACTTTCAGCTCTACGTCGGGACGTGCGTTGGGCTCTACATCTGTAGTTAGCTAACTTTCAGCTCTACGTCGGGACGTGCGTTGGGCTCTACGTCGGGACGTGCGTTGGGCTATACGTCGGGACGTGCGTTGGACTCTACGTCGGGACGTGCGTTGGGCTCTACGTCGGGATTTAGCTTACTTACAGCTCTACGTCGGGACGTGCGTTGGCCTCTACGTCGGGACGTGCGTTGGGCTCTACGTCGGGCCGTGCGTTGGCCTCTACGTCGGGACGTGCGTTGGCCTCTACGTCGGGATTTAGCTTACTTTCAGCTCTACGTCGGGACGTGCGTTGCGCGCTACGTCGGGACGTGCGTTGGGCGCTACGTCGGGACGTGCGTTGGGCGCTACTTCGGGACGTGCGTTGGGCGCTACGTCGGGATTTATCTTACTTTCAGCTCTACGTCGGGACGTGCGTTGGGCTCTACGTCGGGACGTGCGTTGGGCTCTTCGCCTGTAGTTAGCTAACTTTCAGCTCTACGTCGGGACGTGCGTTGGGCTCTACGTCGGGACGTGCGTTGGGCTCTACGTCGGGACGTGCGTTGGGCTCTACGTCTGTAGTTAGCCAACTTTCAGCTCTACGTCGGGACGTGCGTTGGGCTCTACTTCGAGACGTGCGTTGGGCTCT
The DNA here is from genome assembly GCF_034619465.1 of Leptosomus discolor. Lineage (NCBI taxonomy): Eukaryota > Metazoa > Chordata > Aves > Leptosomiformes > Leptosomidae > Leptosomus > Leptosomus discolor. Next base: position 1,915,609 of record NW_028237819.1, read on the forward strand.
ACGTCGGGACGTGCGTTGGGCTCTACGTCGGGATTTAGCTTACTTTTAGCTCTACGTCGGGACGTGCGTTGGGCTCTACGTCGGGACGTGCGTTGGGCTCTACGTCGGTACATGCGTTGGGCTCTACGTCGGGATTTAGCTTACTTTCAGGTCTACGTCGGGACGTGCGTTGGGCTCTACGTCGGGACGTGCGTTGGGCTCTACGTCGGGACGTGCGTTGGGCTCTACGTCGGGACGTGCGTTGGGCTCTACGTAGGGATTTAGCATACTTTGAGCTCTACGTCGGGACGTACGTTGGGCTCTACGTCGGGACGTGCGTTGGGTTCTACGTCTGTAGTTAGCTAACTTTCAGCTCTACGTCGGGACGTGCGTTGGGCTCTGCGTCTATAGTTAGCTAACTTTCAGCTCTACGTCGGGACGTGCGTTGGGCTCTACGTCTGTAGTTAGCTAACTTTCAGCTCTACGTTGGGACGTGCGTTGGGCGCTACGTCGGGACGTGCGTTGGGCTCTACGTCGGGACGTGCGTTGGGCTCTACGTCTGTAGTTAGCTAACTTTCAGCTCTACGTCGGGACGTGCGTTGGGCGCTACGTCGGGACGTGCGTCGGGCACTACGTCGGGACGTGCGCTGGGCTCTACGTCGGGACGTGCGTTGGGCTCTACGTCGGGACGTGCGTTGGGCTCTACGTCGGGCTTTAGCTTACTTTCAGTTCCACGTCGGGACGTGCGTTGGGCACTACGTCGGGACGTGCGTTAGGCTCTACGTCGGGACGCGCGTTGGGCTCTACGTCGGGACGCGTGTTGGGCTCTACGTCGGGACGCGCGTTGGGCTCTACGTCTGTAGTTAGCTAACATTTAGCTCTACGTCGGGACGCGCGTTGGGCTCTACGTCTGTAGTTAGCTAACTTTCAGCTCTACGTCGGGACGTGCGTTGAGCTCTACGTCGGGATTTAGCTTACTTTCAGCTCTACGTCGGGACGTGCGTTGGGCTCTACGTCGGGACGTGCGTTGGGCTCTACATCGGGATTTAGCTTACTTTCAGCTCTACCTCGGGACGTGCGTTGGCTTCTACGTCGGCATTTAGCTTACTTTCAGCTCTACGTCGGGACGTGCGTTGGGCTCTACGTCGGGACGTGCGTTGGGCTCTACGTCGGGACGTGCGTTGGGCTCTACGTCTGTAGTTAGCAAACTTTCTGCTCTACGTCGGGACGTGCGTTGGGCTCTACGTCTGTAGTTAGCTAACTTTCAGCTCTACGTCGGGACGTGCGTTGGGCTCTACGTCGGGACGTGCGTTGGGCTCTACGTCTCTAGTTAGCTAACTTTCAGCTCTACGTCGGGACGTGCGTTGGGCTCTACGTCGGGACGTGCGTTGGGCTCTACGTAGGGATTTACCTTACTTTCAGCTCTACGTCGGGACGTGCGTTGGCCTCTACGTCGGGACGTGCGTTGGGCGCTACGTCGGGACGTGCGTTGGCCTCTACGTCGGGACGTGCGTTGGCCTCTACGTCGGTATTTAGCTTACTTTCAGCTCTACGTCGGGACGTGCGTTGGCCTCTACATCGGGACGTGCGTTGGGCTCTACGTCGGGACACGCGTTGGGCTCTACGTCGGGACGCGCGTTGGGCTCTACGTCTGTAGTTAGCTAACTTTCAGCTGTACGTCGGGACGTGCGTTGGGCTCTACGTCGGGACGTGCGTTGGGCTCTATGTCGGGACGTGCGTTGGGCTCTACGTCGGGACGTGCGTTGGGCTCTACCTCGGGATTTAGCTTACTTTCAGCTCTACGTCGGGACGTGCGTTGGGCTCTACGTCGGGACCTGCGTTGGGCTCTACGTTGGGATTTAGCTTACTTTCAGCTCTACGTCGGGACGTGCGTTGGGCTCTACGTCGGGACGTGCGTTGGGCTCTACGTCGGGACGTGCGTTGGGCTCTACGTCTGTAGTTAGCTAACTTTCTGCTCTACGTCGGGACGTGCGTTGGGCTCTACGTCTGTAGTTTGCTAACTTTCAGCTCTACGTCGGGACGTGCGTTGTGTTCTACGTCGGGACGTGCGTTGGGCTCTACGTAGGGATTTAGCTTACTTTCAGCTCTACGTCGGGACGTGCGTTGGCCTCTACGTCGGGACGTGCGTTGGCCTCTACGTCGGGACGTGCGTTGGCCTCTACGTCGGTATTTATCTTACTTTCAGCTCTACATCGGGACGTGCGTTGGCCTCTATATCGGGACGTGCGTTTGGCTCTACGTCGGGACGTGCGTTGGGCTCTACCTCGGGATTTAGCTTAATTTCAGCTCTACGTCGGGACGTGCGTTGGGCTCTACGTCGGGACGTGCGTTGGGCTCTACGTCGGGATTTAGCTTACTTTCAGCTCTACGTCGGGACGTGCGTTGGGCTCTACGTCGGGACGTGCGTTGGGCTCTACATCGGGATTTAGCTTACTTTCAGGTCTATGTCGGGACGTGCGTTGGGCTCTACGTCGGGACGCGCGTTGGGCTCTACGTCGGGACGCGCGTTGGGCTCTACGTCGGGACGCGTGTTGGGCTCTACGTCGGGACGCGCGTTGGGCTCTACGTCTGTAGTTAGCTAACTTTTAGCTCTACGTCGGGACGCGCGTTGGGCTCTACGTCTGTAGTTAGCTAACTTTCAGCTCTACGTCGGGACGTGCGTTGGGGTCTACGTCGGGATTTAGCTTACTTTCAGCTCTACGTCGGGTCATGCGTTGGGCTCTACGTCGGGACGTGCGTTGGGCTCTACGTCGGGACGTGCGTTGGGCTCTACGTCGGGACGTGCGTTGGGCTCTACGTTGGGATTTAGCTTACTTTCAGTTCTACGTCGGGACGTGCGTTGGGCTCTACGTCGGGACGTGCGTTGGGCTCTACGTCGGGACGTGCGTTGGGCTCTACATCGGGATTTAGCTTACTTTCAGGTCTATGTCGGGACGTGCGTTGGGCTCTACGTCGGGACGCGCGTTGGGCTCTACGGCGGGACGCGTGTCGGGCTCTACGTCGGTACGCGCGTTGGGCTCTACGTCTGTAATTAGCTAACTTTTAGCTCTACGTCGGGACGCGCGTTGGGCTCTACGTCTGTAGTTAGCTAACTTTCAGCTCTACGTCGGGACGTGCGTTGGGCTCTACGTCGGGATTTAGCTTACTTTCAGCTCTACGTCGGGTCATGCTTTGGGCTCTACGTCGGGACGTGCGTTGGGCTCTACGTCGGGATTTAGCTTACTTTCAGCTCTACGTCGGGACGTGCGTAGGGCTCTACGTCGGGACGCGCGGTGGGCTCTACGTCGGGACGTGCGTTGGGCTCTACGTCGGGACGTGCGTTGGGCTCTACGTCTGTAGTTAGCTAACTTTCAGCTCTACGTCGGGACGTGCGTTCGGCTCTACGTCGGGACGTGCGTTGGGGTCTACGTCGGGACGTGCGTTGGGCTCTACGTCGGGACGTGCGTTGGGCTCTACGTCTGTAGTTAGCTAACTTTCAGCTCTACGTCGGGACGTGCGTTGGGCTCTACGTCGGGACGTGCGTTGGGCTCTACGTCGGGACGTGCGTTGGGCTCTACGTCGGGACGTGCGTTGGCCTCTACGTCGGGATTTAGCTTACTTTCAGCTCCACGTCGGGACGCGCGTAGGGCTCTACGTCGAGACGCGCGGTGGGCTCTACGTCGGGACGTGCGTTGGGCTCTACGTCGGGACGTGCGTTGGGCTCTACGTCTGTAGTTAGCTAACTTTCAGCTCTACGTCGGGACGTGCGTTCGGCTCTACGTCGGGACGTGCGTTGGGGTCTACGTCGGGACGTGCGTTGGGCTCTACGTTGGGATTTAGCTTACTTTCAGCTCTACGTCGGGACGTGCGTTGGGCTCTACGTCGGGACGTGCGTTGGGCTCTACGTCTGTAGTTAGCTAACTTTCAGCTCTACGTCGGGACGTGCGTTGGGCTCTACGTCGGGACGTGCGTTGGGCTCTACATCGGGATTTAGCTTACTTTCAGGTCTATGTCGGGACGTGCGTTGGGCTCTACATCGGGACGTGCGTTGGGCTCTACGTCGGGACGTGCGTTGGGCTCTACGTTGGGATTTAGCTTACTTTCAGCTCTACGTCGGGACGTGCGTTGGGCTCTACGTCGGGACGTGCGTTGGGCTCTACGTCTGCAGTTAGCCAACGTTCAGCTCTACGTCGGGACGTGCGTTGGGCTCTACGTCGGGACGTGCGTTGGGCTCTACGTCGGGACGTGCGTTGGGGTCTATGTCGGGATTTAGCTTACTTTCAGCTCTACGTCGGGACGTGCGTCGGGCACTACGTCGGGACGTGCGCTGGGCTCTACGTCGGGACGTGCGTTGGGCTCTACGTCGGGATTTAGCTTACTTTCAGTTCCACGTCGGGACGTGCGTTGGGCACTACGTCGGGACGCGCGTTGGGCTCTACGTCGGGACGCGCGTTGGGCTCTACGTCGGGACGCGTGTTGGGCTCTACGTCGGGACACGCGTTGGGCTCTACGTCTGTAGTTAGCTAACTTTTAGCTCTACGTCGGGACGCGCGTTGGGCTCTACGTCTGTAGTTTGCTAACTTTCAGCTCTACGTCGGGACGTGCGTTGGGCTCTACGTCGGGACGTGCGTTGGGCTCTACGTCGGGATTTAGCTTACTTTCAGCTCTACGTCGGGACGTGCGTCGGCCTCTACGTCGGCATTTAGCTTACTTTCAGCTCAACGTCGGGACGTGCGTTGGGCTCTACGTCGGGACGTGCGTTGGGCTCTACGTCGGGACGTGCGTTGGGTTCTACGTCGGGACGTGCGTTGGGTTCTACGTCGGGACGTGCGTTGGGCTCTACGTCTGTAGTTAGCTAACTTTCTGCTCTACGTCGGGACGTGCGTTGGGCTCTACGTCTGTAGTTAGCTAACTTTCAGCTCTACGTCGGGACGTGCGTTGGGCTCTACGTCGGGACGTGCGTTGGGCTCTACGTCGGGATTAAGCTTACTTTCAGCTCTACGTCGGGACGTGCGTTGGGCGCTACGTCGGGACGTGCGTTGGCCTCTACGTCGGGACGTGCGTTGGCCTCTACGTCGGGATTTAGCTTACTTTCAGCTCTACGTCGGGACGTGCGTTGGCCTCTACGTCGGGACGTGCGTTGGGCTCTAGGTCGGGACACGCGTTGGGCTCTACGTCGGGACGCGCGTTGGGCTGTATGTCTGTAGTTAGCTAACTTTCTGCTCTACGTCGGGACGCGCGTTGGGCTCTTCGTCTGTAGTTAGCTAACTTTCAGCTCTACGTCGGGACGTGCGTTGGGCTCTACGTCGGGACGTGCATTGGGCTCTACGTCGGGATTTAGCTTACTTTCAGCTCTACGTCGGGACGTGCGTGGGGCTCTACGTCGGGACGTGCGTTGGGCTCTACGTCGGGCTTTAGCTTACTTTCAGCTCTACGTCGGGACGTGCGTTGGCCTCTACGTCGGGATTTAGCTTACTTTCAGCTCTACGTCGGGACATGCGTTGGGCTCTACGTCGGGACGTGCGTTGGGCTCTACGTCTGTAGTTAGCTAACTTTCAGCTCTACGTCGGGACGCGCGTTGGGCTCTACGTCTGTAGTTAGCTAACTTTCAGCTCTACGTCGGGACGCGCGTTGGGCTCTACGTCGGGATGCGCGTTGGGCTCTACGTCGGGACGTGCATTGGGCTCTACGTCGGGATTTAGCTTACTTTCAGCTCTACGTCGGGACGTGCGTTGGGCTCTACGTCGGGACGTACGTTGGGCTCTACGTCGGGACGTCCGTTGGCCTCTACGTCGGGATTTAGCTTACTTTCAGCTCCACGTCGGGACGTGCGTTGGGCTCTATGTCGGGACGCGCGTTTGGCTCTACTTCGGGACGTGCGTTGGGCTCTACGTCGGGACGTGCGTTGGGCTCTACGTCGGGATTTAGCTTACTCTCAGCTCTACGTCGGGACGTGCGTTGGCCTCTACGTTGGGACGTGCGTTGGCCTCTACGTCGGGATTTAACTTACTTTCAGCTCTACGTCGGGACGTGCGTTGGGCTCTACGTCGGGACGTGCGTTGGCCTCTACGTCGGGATTTAGCTTACTTTCAGCTCTACGTCGGGACGTGCGTTGGGCTCTACGTCGGGATTTAGCTTACTTTCAGCTCTACGTCGGGACGTGCGTTGGGCTCTACGTCGGGACGTGCGTTGGGCTCTACTTCGGGACGTGCGTTGGGCTCTACGTCTGTAGTTAGATTACTTTCAGCTCTACGTCGGGACGTGTGTTGGGCTCTACGTCGGGACGTGCGTTGGGCTCTACGTCGGGACGTGCGTTGGGCTCTACGTCTGTAGTTAGCTAACTTTCAGCTCTACGTCGGGACGTGCGTTGGGCGCTACGTCGGGACGTGCGTTGGGCTCTACGTTGGGATTTAGCTTACTTTCAGCTCTACGTCGGGACGTGCGTTGGTCTCTACGTCGGGACGTACGTTGGGCAGTACGTCAGGACGTGCGCTGGGCTCTACGTCGGGACGTGCGTTGGGCTCTACGTCGGGACGTGCGTTGGGCTCTACGTCGGGATTTAGCTTACTTTCAGTTCCACGTCGGGACGTGCGTTGGGCACTACTTCGGGACGTGCGTTGGGCTCTGTGTCGGGACGCGCGTTGGGCTCTACGTCGGGACGCGTGTTGGGCTCTACGTCAGGACGCGCGTTGGGCTCTACGTCTGTAGTTAGCTAACTTTCAGCTCTACGTCGGGACGCGCGTTGGGCTCTACGTCGGGATGCGCGTTGGGCTCTACGTCGGGACGTGCATTGGGCTCTACGTCGGGATTTAGCTTACTTTCAGCTCTACGTCGGGACGTGCGTTGGGCTCTACGTCGGGACGTGCGTTGGGCTCTACGTCGGGACGTGCGTTGGCCTCTACGTCGGGATTTAGCTTACTTTCAGCTCCACGTCGGGACGTGCGTTGGGCTCTATGTCGGGACGCGCGTTTGGCTCTGCTTCGGGACGTGCGTTGGGCTCTACGTCGGGACGTGCGTTGGGCTCTACGTCGGGATTTAGCTTACTCTCAGCTCTACGTCGGGACGTGCGTTGGCCTCTACGTTGGGACGTGCGTTGGCCTCTACGTCGGGATTTAACTTACTTTCAGCTCTACGTCGGGACGTGCGTTGGCCTCTACGTCGGGACGTGCGTTGGCCTCTACGTCGGGATTTAGCTTACTTTCAGCTCTACGTCGGGACGTGCGTTGGGCTCTACGTCGGGATTTAGCTTACTTTCAGCTCTACGTCGGGACGTGCGTTGGGCTCTACGTCGGGACGTGCGTTGGGCTCTACTTCGGGACGTGCGTTGAGCTCTACGTCTGTAGTTAGATTACTTTCAGCTCTACGTCGGGACGTGTGTTGGGCTCTACGTCGGGACGTGCGTTGGGCTCTACGTCGGGACGTGCGTTGTGCTCTACGTCGGGATTTAGCTTTATTTCAGCTCTACGTCGGGACGTGCGTTGGCCTCTAAGATGGCATTTAGCTTACTTTCAGATCTACGTCGGGACGTGCGTTGGGCTCTACGTCGGGAAGTGCGTTGGGCTCTACGTCGGGACGTGCGTTGGGCTCTACGTCGGGACGTGCGTTGGGTTCTACGTCGGGAATGCGTTGGGCTCTACGTCTGTAGTTAGTTAACTTTCAGCTCTACGTCGGGACGTGCGTTGGGCTCTACGTCTGTAGTTAGCTAACTTTCAGCTCTACGTCGGGACGTGCGTTGGGCGCTATGTCGGGACGTGCGTTGGGCTCTACGTCGGGACCTGCGTTGGGCTCTACGTCGGGATTTAGCTTACTTTCAGCTCTACGTCGGGACGTGCGTTGGGCACTACGTCGGGACGTGCGTTGGGCTCTACGTCGGGACGTGCGTTGGGCTCTACGTCTCTAGTTAGCTAACTTTCTGCTCTACGTCGGGACATGCGTTGGGCTCTACGTCTGTATTTAGCTGACTTTCAGCTCTACGTCGGGACGTGCGTTTGGCTCTATGTCGGGACGTGCGTTGGGCTCTACGTCGGGACGTGCGTTGGGCTCTACGTCGGGATTTAGCTTACTTTCAGCTCTACGTCGAGACGTGCGTTGGCCTCTACATCGGGACGTGCGTTGGCCTCTACGTCGGGACGTGCGTTGGCCTCTACGTCGGGATTTAGCTTACTTTCAGCTCTACTTCGGGACGTGCGTTGGGCTCTACGTCGGGATTTAGCTTACTTTCAGCTCTACGTCGGGACGTGCGTTGGGCTCTACGTCGGGACGTGCGTTGCGCTCTACGTCGGGACGTGCCTTGGGCTCTACGTCGGGATTTAGCTTACTTTCAGCTCTACGTCGGGACGTGCGTTGGGCTCTACGTCGGGACGTGCGTTGGGCTCTACGTCGGGCTTTAGCTTACTTTCAGCTCTACGTCGGGACGTGCGTTGGCCTCTACGTCGGGATTTAGCTTACTTTCAGCTCTACGTCGGGACATGCGTTGGGCTCTACGTCGGGACGTGCGTTGGGCTCTACGTCTGTAGTTAGATAACTTTCAGCTCTACGTCGGGACGTGCGTTGGGCTCTACGTCGGGACGTGCGTTGGGCTCTACGTCGGGACGTGCGTTGGCCTCTACGTCGGGATTTAGCTTACTTTCAGCTCCACGTCGGGACGCGCGTTGGGCTCTACGTCGGGACGCCCGTTGGGCTCTACGTCGGGACGTGCGTTGGGCTCTACGTCGGGACGTGCGTTGGGCTCTACGTCTGTAGTTAGCTAACTTTCAGCTCTACGTCGGGACGTGCGTTGGGCGCTACGTCGGGACGTGCGTTGGGCTCTACGTTGGGATTTAGCTTACTTTCAGCTCTACGTCGCGACGTGCGTTGGTCTCTACGTCGGGACGTACGTTGGGCAGTACGTCGGGACGTGCGCTGGGCTCTACGTCGGGACGTGCGTTGGGCTCTACGTCAGGACGTGCGTTGGGCTCTACGTCGGGATTTAGCTTACTTTCAGTTCCACGTCGGGACGTGCGTTGGGCACTACGTCGGGACGTGCGTTGGGCTCTGTGTTGGGACGCGCGTTGGGCTCTACGTCGGGACGCGTGTTGGGCTCTACGTCAGGACGCGCGTTGGGCTCTACGTCTGTAGTTAGCTAACTTTTAGCTCTACGTCTGGACGCGCGTTGGGCTCTACGTCGGGACGTGCGTTGGGATCTACGTCGGGACGTGTGTTGGCCTCTACGTCTGTAGTTAGCTAACTTTCAGCTCTACGTCGGGACGTGCGTTGGGCTCTACGTCGGGACGTGCGTTGGGCTCTAAGTCGGGACGTGCGTTGGGCTCTACGTTGGGTTTTAGCTTACTTTCAGCTCTACGTCGGAATTTAGCTTACTTTCAGCTCTACGTCGGGATTTAGCTTACTTTCAGCTCTACGTCGGGACGTGCGTTGGGCTCTACGTCGGGACGTGCGTTGGCCTCTACGTCGGGGCGTACTTTGGCCTCTACGTCGGGACGTGCGTTGGCCTCTACGTCGGGATTTAGCTTGCTTTCCGCTCTACGTCGGGACGTGCGTTGGCCTCTACGTCGGGATTTAGCTTACTTGCAGCTCTACGTCGGGATGTGCGTTGGGCTCTACGTCGGGATTTAGCTTACTTTCAGCTCTACGTCGGGACGTGCTTTGGCCTCTACGTCGGGACGTGCGTTGGGCGCTACGTCGGGATTTAGCTTACTTTGAGCTCTACGTCGGGATGTGCGTTGGGCTCTACGTCGGGACGTGTGTTGGCCTCTACGTCGGGATTAACTTACTTTCAGCTCTACGTCGGGACGTGCGTTGGCCTCTACGTCGGTACGTGCGTTTGACTCTACGTCGGGATTTAGCTTACTTTCAGCTCTACGTCGGGACGTGCGTTGGGCTCTACGTTGGGATTTAGCTTACTTTCAGCTCTACGTCGGGACGTGTGTTGGGCTCTACGTCGGGACGTGCGTTGGGCTCTACGTCGGGACGTGCGTTGGGCTCTACGTCGGGACGTGCGTTGGGCTCTACGTCTGTAGTTAGCTAACCTTCAGCTCTACATCGGGACGTGCGTTGGGCTCTACTTCGGGACGTGCGTTGGGCTCTACGTCTGTAGTTAGCCAACTTTCAGCTCTACGTCGAGACGTGCGTTGGGCTCTACGTCTGTAGTTAGCTAACTTTCAGCTCTACGTCGGGACGTGCGTTGGGCGCTACGTCGGGACGTGCGTTGGGCGCTACGTCGGGACATGCGTTGGCCTCTACGTCGGGACGTGCGTTGGCCTCAACGTCGGGACGTGCGTTGGCCTCTACGTCGGGATTTAGCTTACTTTCAGCTCTACGTCGGGACGTGCGTTGGCCTCTACGTCGGTACGTGCGTTTGACTCTACGTCGGGATTTAGCTTACTTCCAGCTCTACGTCGGGACGTGCGTTGGGCTCTACGTTGGGATTTAGCTTACTTTCAGCTCTACGTCGGGACGTGCGTTGGGCTCTACGTCGGGACATGCGTTGGGCTCTACGTCGGGACGTGCGTTGGGCTCTACGTCTGTAGTTAGCTAACCTTCAGCTCTACATCGGGACGTGCGTTGGGCTCTACGTCGGGACGTGCGTTGGGCTCTACGTCTGTAGTTAGCCAACTTTCAGCTCTACGTCGGGACGTGCGTTGGGATCTACGTCTGTAGTTAGCTAACTTTCAGCTCTACGTCGGGACGTGCGTTGGGCTCTACGTCTGTAGTTAGCTAACTTTCAGCTCTACGTCGGGACGTGCGTTGGGCGCTACGTCGGGACGTGCGTTGGGCTCTACGTCGGGACGTGCGTTGGGCTCTACGTCTGTAGTTAGCTAACTTTCAGCTCTACGTCGAGACGTTTGTTGGGCTCTACGTCTGTAGTTAAATAACTTTCAGCTCTACGTCGGGTCGTGCGTTGGGCGCTACGTCGGGACGTGCGTTGGACTCTACGTCGGGACGTGCGTTGGCCTCTACGTCGGGATTTAGCTTACTTTCAGCTCTACGTCGGGATGTGCGTTGGGCTCTACGTCGGGACGTGCGTTGGGATCTACGTCGGGACGTGTGTTGAGCTCTACGTCTGTAGTTAGCTAGCTTTCAGCTGTACGTCGGGACGTGCATTGGGCTCTACGTCTGTAGTTAGCTAACTTTCAGCTCTACGTCGGGACGTGCGTTGTGCTCTACGTCTGTAGTTAGCTAACTTTCAGCTCTACGTCGGGACGTGCGTTGGGCGCTACGTCGGGACGTGCGTTGGGCTCTACGTTGGGACGTGCGTTGGGCTCTACGTCGGGACGTGCTTTGGGCTCTACGTCGGGACGTGCGTTGGCCTCTACGTCGGGACGTGCGTTGGGCTCTACGTCTGTAGTTAGCTAACTTTCAGCTCTACGTCGGGACGTGCGTTGGCCTCTACGTCTGTAGTTAGCTAACTTTCAGCTCTACGTCGGGACGTGCGTTGGGCTCTACGTCGGGACGTGCGTTGTGCTCTACGTCGGGACGTGCGTTGGGCTCTACGTCGGGACGTGCGTTGGGCTCTACGTCGGGATTTAGCTTACTTTCAGCTCTACGTCGGGACGTGCGTTGGGCTCTAAGTCGGGACGTGCGTTGGGCTCTACGTCGGGACGTGCGTTGGGCTCTACGTCGGGACGTGCATTGGGCGCTACGTCGGGACGTGCGTTGGGCGCTACATCGGGATTTAGCTTACTTTCAGCTCTACGTCGGGACGTGCGTTGGGCTCTACGTCGGGACGTGCGTTGGGCTCTACGTCGGGATTTAGCTTACTTTAAGCTCTACGTCGGGACGTGCGTTGGCCTCTACGTCGGGACGTGCGTTGGCCTCTACGTCGGGACGTGCGTTGGGCTCTACGTCGGGACGTGCGTTGGCCTCTACGTCGGGATTTAGCTTACTTTCAGCTCTACGTCGGAACGTGCGTTGGGCTCTACGTCGGGACGTGCTTTGGGCTCTACGTCGGGACGTGCGTTGGCCTCTACGTCCGGATTTAGCTTACATTCAGCTCCACGTCGGGACGCGCGTTGGGCTCTACGTCGGGACGCGCGTTGGGCTCTACGTCGGGACGTGCGTTGGGCTCTACGTCTGTAGTTAGCTAACTTTCAGCTCTACGTCGGGACGTGCGTTCGGCTCTACGTCTGTAGTTAGCTAACTTTCAGCTCTACGTCGGGACGTGCATTGGGCGCTACGTCGGGACGTGCGTTGGGCTCTACGTCGGGACGTGCGTTGTCCTCTACGTCGGGACGTGCGTTCGCCTCTACGTCGGGACGTGCGTTGGCCTCTACGTCGGGATTTAGCTTACTTTCAGCTCTACGTCGGGACGTGCGTTGGCCTCTACGTCGGTACGTGCGTTTGACTCTACGTCGGGATTTAGCTTACTTTCAGCTCTACGTCGGGACGTGCGTTGGGCTCTACGTTGGGATTTAGCTTACTTTCAGCTCTACGTCGGGACGTGCGTTGGGCTCTACGTCGGGACGTGCGTTGGGCTCTACGTCAGGACGTGCGTTGATGTCTACGTCGGGACGTGCGTTGGGCTCTACGTCTGTAGTTAGCTAACCTTCAGCTCTACATCGGGACGTGCGTTGGGCTCTACGTCGGGACGTGCGTTGGGCTCTACGTCTGTAGTTAGCCAACTTTCAGCTCTACGTCGGGACGTGCGTTGGGCTCTACGTCGGGACATGCGTTGGGCTCTACGTCGGGACGCGCGTTGGGCTGTACGTCTGTAGTTAGCTAACTTTCAGCTCTACGTCGGGACGCGCGTTGGGCTCTTCGTCTGTAGTTAGCTAACTTTCAGCTCTACGTCGGGATGTGCGTTGGGCTCTACGTCGGGACGTGCGTTGGGCACTACGTCGGGACGTGCGTTGGGCTCTACGTCGGGATTTAGCTTACTTTCAGCTCTACGTCGGGACGTGCGTTGGGCTCTACGTCGGGACGTGCGTTGGGCTCTACGTCGGGACGCGCGTTGGGCTCTACGTCGAGACGTGCGTTGGGCTCTACGTCGGGACGTGCGTTGGGCTCTACGTCTGTAGTTAGCTAACTTTCAGCTCTACGTCGGGACGTGCGTTCGGCTCTACGTCTGTAGTTAGCTAACTTTCAGCTCTACGTCGGGACGTGCGTTGGGCGCTACGTCGGGACGTGCGTTGGGCTCTACGTCGGGACGTGCGTTGGGCTCTACGTCGGGACGTGCGTTGGCCTCTACGTCCGGATTTAGCTTACACTCAGCTCCACGTCGGGACGCGCGTTGGGCTCTACGTCGGGACGTGCGTTGGGCTCTACGTCGGGACGTGCGTTGGGCTCTACGTCGGGACGTGCGTTGGGCTCTACGTCTGTAGTTAGCTAACTTTCAGCTCTACGTCGGGACGTGCGTTCGGCTCTACGTCTGTAGTTAGCTAACTTTCAGCTCTACGTCGGGACGTGCGTTGGGCGCTACGTCGGGACGTGCGTTGGGCTCTACGTCGGGACGTGCATTGGGCTCTACGTCTGTAGTTAGCTAACTTTCAGCTCTACGTCGGGACGTGCGTTGGGCGCTACGTCGGGACGTGCGTTGGGCTCTACGTCGGGACGTGCATTGGGCTCTACGTCTGTAGTTAGCTAACTTTCAGCTCTACGTCGGGACGTGCGTTATGCTCTACGTCTGTAGTTAGCTAACTTTCAGCTCTACGTCGGGACGTGCGTTGGGCGCTACGTCGGGACGTGCATTGGGCGCTACGTCGGGACGTGCGTTGGGCTCTACGTTGGGACGTGCCTTGGGCTCTACGTTGGGACGTGCGTTGGGCTCTACGTCGGGATTTAGCTTACTTTCAGCTCTACGTCGGGACGTGCTTTGGGCTCTACGTCGGGACGTGCGTTGGCCTCTACGTCGGGACGTTCGTTGGGCTGTACGTCTGTAGTTAGCTAACTTTCAGCTCTACGTCGGGACGTGCGTTGGGCTCTACGTCTGTAGTTAGCTAACTTTCAGCTCTACGTCGGGACGTGCGTTGGGCTCTACGTCGGGACGTGCGTTGTGCTCTACGTCGGGACGTGCGTTGGGCTCTACTTCGGGACGTGCGTTGGGCTCTACGTCGGGATTTAGCTTACTTTCAGCTCTACGTCGGGACGTGCGTTGGGCTCTACGTCGGGACGTGCGTTGGGCTCTACGTCGGGACGTGCATTGGGCGCTACGTCGGGACGTGCGTTGGGTGCTATATCGGGATTTAGCTTACTTTCAGCTCTACGTCGGGACGTGCGTTGGGCTCTACGTCGGGACGTGCGTTGGGCTCTACGTCGGGATTTAGCTTACTTTAAGCTCTACGTCGGGACGTGCGTTGGCCTCTACGTCGGGACGTGCGTTGGCCTCTACGTCGGGACGTGCGTTGGCCTCTACTTCGGGATTTAGCTTACTTTCAGCTCTACGTCGGGACGTGCGTTGGCCTCTACGTCGGTACGTGCGTTTGCCTCTACGTCGGGATTTAGCTTACTTTCAGCTCTACTTCGGGACATGCGTTGGGCTCTACGTTGGGATTTAGCTTACTTTCAGCCCTACGTCGGGACGTGCGTTGGGCTCTACGTCGGGACGTGCGTTGGGCTCTACGTTGGGACGTGCGTTGGGCTCTACGTCTGTAGTTAGCTAACCTTCAGCTCTACATCGGGACGTGCGTTGGGCTCTACGTCGGGACGTGCGTTGGGCTCTACGTCGGGACGCGCGTTGGGCTGTACGTCTGTAGTTAGCTAACTTTCTGCTCTACGTCGGGACACACGTTGGGCTCTTCGTCTGTAGTTAGCTAACTTTCAGCTCTACGTCGGGACGTGCGTTGGGCTCTACGTCGGGACGTGCGTTGGGCACTACGTCGGGACGTGCGTTGGGCTCTACGTCGGGATTTAGCTTACTTTCAGCTCTACGTCGGGACGTGCGTTGGGCTCTACGTCGGGACGTGCGTTGGCCTCTACGTCGGGACGTGCGTTGGCCTCTACGTCCGGATTTAGCTTACATTCAGCTGCACGTCGGGACGCGCGTTGGGCTCTACGTCGGGACGCGCGTTGGGCTCTACGTCGGGACGTGCGTTGGGCTCTACGTCGGGACGTGCGTTGGGCTCTACGTCTGTAGTTAGCTAACTTTCAGCTCTACGTCGGGACGTGCGTTCGGCTCTACGTCTGTAGTTAGCTAACTTTCAGCTCTACGTCGGGACGTGCGTTGGCCTCTACGTCGGGACGTGCGTTGGCCTCTACGTCGGGATTTAGCTTACTTTCAGCTCTACGTCGGGACGTGCGTTGGCCTCTACGTCGGTACGTGCGTTTGACTCTACGTCGGGATTTAGCTTACTTTCAGCTCTACGTCGGGACGTGCGTTGGGCTCTACGTTGGGATTTAGCTTACTTTCAGCTCTACGTCGGGACGTGCGTTGGGCTCTACGTCGGGACGTGCGTTGGGCTCTATGTCGGGACGTGCGTTGGGCTCCAAGTCTGTAGTTAGCTAACCTTCAGCTCTACATCGGGACGTGCGTTGGGCTCTACGTCGGGACGTGCGTTGGGCTCTACGTCTGTAGTTAGCGAACTTTCAGCTCTACGTCGGGACGTGCGTTGGGCTCTACGTCTGTAGTTAGCTAACTTTCAGCTCTACGTCGGGACGTGCGTTGGGCGCTACGTCGGGACGTGCGTTGGGCTCTACGTCGGGACGTGCGTTGGGCTCTACGTCTGTAGTTAGCTAACTTTCAGCTCTACGTCGAGACGTGTGTTGGGCTCTACGTCTGTAGTTAAATAACTTTCAGCTCTACGTCGGGACGTGCGTTGGGCGCTACGTCGGGACGTGCGTTGGGCTCTACGTCGGGACGTGCGTTGGCCTCTACGTCGGGATTTAGCTTACTTTCAGCTCTACGTCGGGACGTGCGTTGGGCTCTACGTCGGGACGTGCGTTGGGATCTACGTCGGGACGTGTGTTGAGCTCTACGTCTGTAGTTAGCTAGCTTTCAGCTGTACGTCGGGACGTGCATTGGGCTCTACGTCTGTAGTTAGCTAACTTTCAGCTCTACGTCGGGACGTGCGTTGTGCTCTACGTCTGTAGTTAGCTAACTTTCAGCTCTACGTCGGGACGTGCGTTGGGCGCTACGTCGGGACGTGCGTTGGGCTCTACGTTGGGACGTGCGTTGGGCTCTACGTTGGGACGTGCGTTGGGCTCTACGTCGGGATTTAGCTTACTTTCAGCTCTACGTCGGGACGTGCTTTGGGCTCTACGTCGGGACGTGCGTTGGCCTCTACGTCGGGACGTGCGTTGGGCTCTACGTCTGTAGTTAGCTAACTTTCAGCTCTACGTCGGGACGTGCGTTGGGCTCTACGTCGGGACGTGCGTTGTGCTCTACGTCGGGACGTGCGTTGGGCTCTACGTCGGGACGTGCGTTGGGCTCTACGTCGGGACGTGCGTTGGGCTCTACGTCGGGATTTAGCTTACTTTAAGCTCTACGTCGGGACGTGCGTTGGCCTCTACGTCGGGACGTGCGTTGGCCTCTACGTCGGGACGTGCGTTGGCCTCTACGTCGGGACGTGCGTTGGCCTCTACGTCGGGATTTAGCTTACTTTCAGCTCTACGTCGGGACGTGCGTTGGCCTCTACGTCGGTACGTGCGTTTGCCTCTACGTCGGGATTTAGCTTACTTGCAGCTCTACGTCGGGACATGCGTTGGGCTCTACGTTGGGATTTAGCTTACTTTCAGCTCTACGTCGGGACGTGCGTTGGGCTCTACGTCGGGACGTGCGTTGGGCTCTACGTCTGTAGTTAGCTAACCTTCAGCTCTACATCGGGACGTGCGTTCGGCTCTACGTCGGGACGTGCGTTGGGCTCTACGTCGGGACGCGCGTTGGGCTGTACGTCTGTAGTTAGCTAACTTTCTGCTCTACGTCGGGACGCACGTTGGGCTCTTCGTCTGTAGTTAGCTAACTTTCAGCTCTACGTCGGGACGTGCGTTGGGCTCTACGTCGGGACGTGCGTTGGGCTCTACGTCGGGACGTGCGTTGGGCTCTACGTCGGGATTTAGCTTACTTTCAGCTCTACGTCGGGACGTGCGTTGGGCTCTACGTCGGGACGTGCGTTGGGCTCTACGTCGGGACGTGCGTTGGCCTCTACGTCCGGATTTAGCTTACATTCAGCTCCACGTCGGGACGCGCGTTGGGCTCTACGTCGGGACGCGCGTTGGGCTCTACATCGGGACGTGCGTTGGGCTCTACGTCGGGACGTGCGTTGGGCTCTACGTCTGTAGTTAGCTAACTTTCAGCTCTACGTCGGGACGTGCGTTCGGCTCTGCGTCTGTAGTTAGCTAACTTTCAGCTCTACGTCGGGACGTGCGTTGGGCGCTACGTCGGGACGTGCGTTGGGCTCTACGTCGGGACGTGCGTTGGCCTCTACGTCGGGACGTGCGTTGGCCTCTACGTCGGGATTTAGCTTACTTTCACCTCTACGTCGGAACGTGCGTTGGCCTCTACGTCGGTACGTGCGTTTGACTCTACGTCGGGATTTAGCTTACTTTCAGCTCTACGTCGGGACGTGCGTTGGGCTCTACGTTGGGATTTAGCTTACTTTCAGCTCTACGTCGGGACGTGCGTTGGGCTCTACGTCGGGACGTGCGTTGGGCTCTACGTCGGGACGTGCGTTGGGCTCTACGTCGGGACGTGCGTTGGGCTCTACGTCTGTAGTTAGCTAACCTTCAGCTCTACATCGGGACGTGCGTTGGGCTCTACGTCGGGACGTGCGTTGGGCTCTACGTCTGTAGTTAGCCAACTTTCAGCTCTACGTCGGGACGTGCGTTGGGCTCTACGTCGGGACGTGCGTTGGGCTCTACGTCGGGACGCGCGTTGGGCTGTACGTCTGTAGTTAGCTAACTTTCAGCTCTACGTCGGGACGCGCGTTGGGCTCTTCGTCTGTAGTTAGCTAACTTTCAGCTCTACGTCGGGACGTGCGTTGGGCTCTACGTCGGGACGTGCGTTGGGCACTACGTCGGGACGTGCGTTGGGCTCTACGTCGGGATTTAGCTTACTTTCAGCTCTACGTCGGGACGTGCGTTGGGCTCTACGTCGGGACGTGCGTTGGGCTCTACGTCCGGATTTAGCTTACATTCAGCTCCACGTCGGGACGCGCGTTGGGCTCTAAGTCGGGACGCGCGTTGGGCTCTACGTCGGGACGTGCGTTGGGCTCTACGTCGGGACGTGCGTTGGGCTCTACGTCTGTAGTTAGCTAACTTTCAGCTCTACGTCGGGACGTGCGTTCGGCTCTACGTCTGTAGTTAGCTAACTTTCAGCTCTACGTCGGGACGTGCGTTGGGCTCTACGTCGGGACGTGCGTTGGGCTCTACGTTGGGACGTGCGTTGGCCTCTACGTCCGGATTTAGCTTACATTGAGCTCCACGTCGGGACGCGCGTTGGGCTCTACGTCGGGACGTGCGTTGGGCTCTTCGTCGGGACGTGCGTTGGGCTCTACGTCGGGACGTGCGTTGGGCTCTACGTCTGTAGTTAGCTAACTTTCAGCTCTACGTCGGGACGTGCGTTCGGCTCTACGTCTGTAGTTAGCTAACTTTCAGCTCTACGTCGGGACGTGCGTTGGGCTCTACGTCGGGACGTGCGTTGGGCTCTACGTCGGGACGTGCGTTGGGCTCTACGTCTGTAGTTAGCTAACTTTCAGCTCTACGTCGGGACGTGCGTTGGCCTCTACGTCGGGACGTGCGTTGGCCTCTACGTCGGGACGTGCGTTGGGCTCTACGTCGGGACGTGCGTTGGCCTCTACTTCGGGATTTAGCTTACTTTCAGCTCTACGTTGGGACGTGCGTTGGCCTCTACGTTGGGACCTGCGTTGGCCTCTACGTCGGGACGTGCCTTGGCCTCTACGTTGGGATTTAGCTAACTTTCAGCTCTACGTTGGGACGTGCGTTGGCCTCTACGTCGGGACGTGCGTTGGCCTCTACGTCTGTAGTTAGCTAACCTTCAGCTCTACATCGGGACGTGCGTTGGGCTCTACGTCTGGACGTGCGTTGGCCTCTACGTCGGGACGTGCGTTGGGCTCTACGTCTGTAGTTAGCCAACTTTTAGCTCTACGTCGGGACGTGCGTTGGGATCTACGTCGGGACGTGCGTTGGGCTCTACGTCGGGACGTGCGTTGGGCTCTACGCTGGGATTTAGCTTACTTTCAGCTCTACGTCGGGACGTGCGTTGTCCTCTACGTCGGGATTTAGCTTACTTTCAGCTCTACGTCGGGACGTGCGTTGGCCTCTACGTAGGGATTTAGCTTACATTCAGCTCTACGTCGGGACGTGCGTTGGGCTCTACGTCGGGACGTGCGTTGGGCTCTACGTCGGGACGTGCGTTGGGCTCTACGTCGGGACGTGCGTTGGGCTCTACGTCGGGACGTGCATTGGGCTCTACGTCTGTAGTTAGCTAACTTTCAGCTCTACGTCGGGACGTGCGTTGGGCTCTACGTCTGTAGTTAGCTAACTTTCAGCTCTACGTCGGGACGTGCGTTGGGCTCTACGTCTGTAGTTAGCTAACTTTCAGCTCTACGTCGGGACGTGCGTTGGGCGCTACGTCGGGACGTGCATTGGGCTCTACGTCGAGACGTGTGTTGGGCTCTACGTCGGGATTTAGCTTACTTTCAGCTCTACGTCGGGACGTGCGTTGGCCTCTACGTCGGGATTTAGCTTACTTTCAGCTCTACGTCGGGACGCGCGTTGGCCTCTACGTCGGAACGCGCGTTGGCCTCTACGTCGGGACGTGCGTTGGCCTCTACGTCGGGATTTAGCTTACTTTCATCTCTACGTCGGGATGTGCGTAGGGCTCTACGTCGGGATTTAGCTTACTTTCAGCTCTACGTCGGGACGTGCGTTGGGCTCTACGTCGGGACGTGCGTTGGGCTCTACGTCGGGACGTGCGTTGGGCTCTACATCTGTAGTTAGCTAACTTTCAGCTCTACGTCGGGACGTGCGTTGGGCTCTACGTCTGTAGTTAGCTAATTTCAGCTCTACGTCGGGACGTGCGTTGGGCTCTACGTCTGTAGTTAGCTAACTTTCAGCTCTACGTCGGGACGTGCGTTGGCCTCTAAGTCAGGACGTGCGTTGGGCTCTACGTCGGGACGTGCGTTGGCCTCTACGTCGGGATTTAGCTTACTTTCAGCTCTAGATGGGGACGTGCGTTGGGCGCTACGTCGGGACGTGCGTTGGGCGCTACTTCGGGACGTGCGTTGGGCGCTACGTCGCGATTTAGCTTACTTTCAGCTCTACGTCGGGACGTGCGTTGGGCTCTACGTCGGGACGTGCGTTGGGCTCTACGTCGGGACGTGCGTTGGGCTCTACGTCGGGATTTAGCTTACTTTCGCCTCTACGTCGGGACGTGCGTTGGCCTCTACGTCAGGACGTGCGTTGTCCTCTACGTCGGGACGTGCGTTGGCCTCTACGTCGGGACGTGCGTTGGCCTCTACGTCGGGATTTAGCTTACTTTCAGCTCTACGTCGGGACGTGCGTTGGGCGCTACGTCGGGACGTGCGTTGGGCGCTACTTCGGGACGTGCGTTGGGCGCTACATCGGGATTTAGCTTACTTTCAGCTCTAAGTCGGGACGTGCGTTGGCCTCTACGTCGGGACGTGCGTTGTCCTCTACGTCGGGACGTGCGTTGGCCTCTACGTCGGACGTGCGTTGGCCTCTACGTCGGGACGTGCGTTGGCCTCTACGTCGGGATTTAGCTTACTTTCAGCTCTACGTCGGGAAGTGCGTTGGGCGCTACGTCGGGACGTGCGTTGGGCGCTACTTCGGGACGTGCGTTGGGCGCTACGTCGGGATTTAGCTTACTTTCAGCTCTACGTCGGGACGTGCGTTGGGCTCTACGTCGGGACGTGCGTTGGGCTCTACGTCGGGATTTAGCTAACTTTCAGCTCTACGTCGGGACATGCGTTGGGCACTACGTCGGGACGTGCGTTGGGCTCTACGTAGGGACGTGCGTTGGGCTCTACGTCGGGATTTAGCTTACTTTCAGCTCTACGTCGGGACGTGCGTTGGGTTCTACGTCGGGACGTGCGTTGGGCTCTACGTCGGGACGTGCGCTGGGCTCTACGTCGGGATTTAACTTACTTTCAGCTCTACGTCGGGACGTGCGTTGGGCTCTACGTCGGGATTTAGCTTACTTTCAGCTCTACGTCGGGACGTGCGTTGGCCTCTACGTCGGCATTTAGCTTACTTTCAGCTCTACGTCGGGACGTGCGTTGGGCTCTACGTCGGGACGTGCGTTGGGCTCTACGTCGAGACGTGCGTTGGGCTCTACGTCGGGACGTGCGTTGGGTTCTACGTCGGGACGTGCGTTGGGCTCTACGTCTGTAGTTAGCTAACTTTCTGCTCTACGTCGGGACGTGCGTTGGGCACTACGTCTGTAGTTAGCTAACTTTCAGCTCTACGTCGGGACGTGCGTTGGGCTCTACGTCGGGACGTGCGTTGGGCTCTACGTCGGGATTTAGCTTACTTTCAGCTCTACGTCGGGACGTGCGTTGGCCTCTACGTCGGGACGTGCGTTGGGCGCTACGTCGGGACGTGCGTTGGGCGCTACGTCGTGACGTCCGTTGGCCTCTACGTCGGGATTTAGCTTACTTTCAGCTCTACGTCGGGACGTGCGTTGGCCTCTACGTCGGGACGTGCGTTGGGCTCTACGTCGGGACACGCGTTGGGCTCTACGTCGGGACGCGCGTTGCGTTGTACGTCTGTAGTTAGCTAACTTTCAGCTCTACGTCGGGACGCGCGTTCGGCTCTTCGTCTGTAGTTAGCTAACTTTCAGCTCTACGTCGGGACGTGCGTTGGGCTCTACGTCGGGACGTGCGTTGGGCTCTACGTCGGGACGTGCGTTGGGCTCTACGTCGGGATTTAGCTTACTTTCAGCTCTACGTCGGGACGTGCGTTGGGCTCTACGTCGGGACGTGCGTTGGGCTCTACGTCGGGACGTGCATTGGGCTCTACGTCGGGACGTGCGTTGGGCTCTACGTCGGGATTTAGCTTACTTTCAGCTCTACGTAGGGACGTGCGTTGGGCTCTACGTCGGGACGTGCGTTGGGCTCCACGTCGGGATTTAGCTTACTTTCAGGTCTACGTCGGGACGTGCGTTGGGCTCTACGTCGGGACGTGCGTTGGGCTCTACGTCTGTAGTTAGCTAACTTTCAGCTCTACGTCGGGACGTGCGTTGGGCTCTACGTCTGTAGTTAGCTAACTTTCAGCTCTACGTCGGGACGTGCTTTGGGCGCTACGTCGAGACGTGCGTTGAGCTCTACGTCGGGACGTGCGTTGGGCTCTACGTTGGGATTTAGCTTACTTTCAGCTCTACGTCGGGACGTGCGTTGGGCTCTACGTCGGGACGTGCGTTGGGCTCTACGTCGGGACGTGCGTTGGTCTCTACGTCGGGATTTAGCTTACTTTCAGCTCCACGTCGGGACGCGCGTTGGGCTCTACGTCGGGATTTAGCTTACTTTCAGCTCTACGTCGGGACGTGCATTGGGCTCTCCGTCGGGACGTGCGTTGGGGTCTACGTCGGGACGTGCGTTGGGCTCTACGTCGGGATTTAGCTTACTTTCAGGTCTACGTCGGGACGTGCGTTGGGCTCTACGTCGGGACGTGCGTTGGGCTCTATGTCGGGACGTGCGTTGGGCTCTACGTCGGGACGTGCGTCGGGCACTACGTCGGGACGTGCGTTGGGCGCTACGTCGAGACGTGCGTTGAGCTCTACGTCGGGACGTGCGTTGGGCTCTACGTCGGGATTTAGCTTACTTTCAGCTCTACGTCGGGACGCGCGTTGGGCTCTACGTCGGGACGTGCTTTGGGCTCTACGTCGGGACGTGCGTTGGGCTCTACGTCGGGACGTGCGTTGGGCTCTACGTCGGGATTTAGCTTACTTTCAGCTCTACGTCGGGACGTGCATTGGGCTCTACGTCGGGACGTGCGTTGGGCTCTACGTCGGGACGTGCGTTGGGCGCTACGTCGGGACGTGCGTTGGGCTCTACGTCGGGACGTGCGTTGGGCTCTACGTTGGGATTTAGCTTACTTTCAACTCTACGTCGGGACGTGCATTGGGCTCTACGTCGGGACGTGCGTTGGGCTCTACGTCGGGACGTGCGTTGGGCTCTACCTCGGGATTTAGCTTACTTTCAGCTCTACGTCGAGACGTGGGTTGGCCTCTACGTCGGGACGTGCGTTGGCCTCTACATCGGGACGTGCGTTGGGCTCTACGTCGGGACGTGCGTTGGGCTCTACGTCGGGATTTAGCTTACTTTCAGCTCTACGTCGGGACGTGCTTTGGGCTCTACGTCGGGACGTGCGTTGGGCTCTACGTCGGGACACGCGTTGGGCTCTACATCGGGATGTGCGTTGGGCTCTACGTCTGTAGTTAGCTAACTTTCAGCTCTACGTCGGGACGTGCGTTGGGCTCTACGTCGGGACGTGCGTTGGGCTCTACGTCGGGACGTGCGTTGGGCTCTACGTCGGGATTTAGCTTACTTTCAGGTCTACGTCGGGACGTGCGTTGGGCTCTACGTCGGGACGTGCGTTGGGCTCTACGTCTGTAGTTAGCTAACTTTCAGTTCTACGTCGGGACGTGCGTTGGGCGCTACGTCGGAACGTGCGTTGGGCTCCACGTCGGGACGTGCGTTGGGCTCTACGTCGGGACGTGCGTTGGGCTCTACGTCGGGATTTAGCTTACTTTCAGCTCTACGTCGGGACGTGCGTTGGCCTCTACGTCGGGACGTGCGTTGGCCTCTACGTCGGGACGTGCGTTGGCCTCTACGTCGGGATTTAGCTTACTTTCAGCTCTACGTCGAGACGTGCATTGGGCGCTACGTCGGGACGTGCGTTGAGCACTAGGTCGGGACGTGCGTTGGGCGCTACGTCGGGATTTAGCTTACTTTCAGCTCTACGTCGGGACGTGCGTTGGGCTCTACGTCGGGACGTGCGTTGGGCTCTACGTCGGGACGTGCGTTGGGCTCTACGTCGGGATTTAGCTTACTTTCAGCTCTACGTCGGGACGTGCGTTGGCCTCTACGTCGGGACGTGCGTTGGGCTCTACGTCTGTAGTTAGCTAACTTTCAACTCTACGTTGGGACGTGCGTTGGGCTCTACGTCTGTAGTTAGCTAACTTTCAGCTCTACATCGGGACGTGCGTTGGGCTCTACATCTGTAGTTAGCTAACTTTCAGCTCTACGTCGGGACGTGCGTTGGGCTCTACGTCGGGACGTGCGTTGGGCTATACGTCGGGACGTGCGTTGGACTCTACGTCGGGACGTGCGTTGGGCTCTACGTCGGGATTTAGCTTACTTACAGCTCTACGTCGGGACGTGCGTTGGCCTCTACGTCGGGACGTGCGTTGGGCTCTACGTCGGGCCGTGCGTTGGCCTCTACGTCGGGACGTGCGTTGGCCTCTACGTCGGGATTTAGCTTACTTTCAGCTCTACGTCGGGACGTGCGTTGCGCGCTACGTCGGGACGTGCGTTGGGCGCTACGTCGGGACGTGCGTTGGGCGCTACTTCGGGACGTGCGTTGGGCGCTACGTCGGGATTTATCTTACTTTCAGCTCTACGTCGGGACGTGCGTTGGGCTCTACGTCGGGACGTGCGTGGGCCTCTACGTCGGGACGTGCGTTGGCCTCTACGTCGGGATTTAGCTTACTTTCAGCTCTACGTCGGGACGTGCGTTGGCCTCTACGTCGGGACGTGCGTTGGCCTCTACGTCGGGATTTATCTTACTTTCAGCTCTACGTCGGGACGTGCGTTGGCCTCTACATCGGGACGTGTGTTGGCCTCTACGTCGGGATTTAGCTTACTTTCAGCTCTACGTCGCATCGTGCGTTGGGCTCTACCTCAGGATTTAGCTTACTTTCAGCTCTACGTCGGGACGTGCGTTGGGCTCTACGTCGGGACGTGCGTTGGGCTCTACGTCTGTAGTTAGCTAACTTTCAGCTCTACGTCGGGACGTGCGTTGGGCACTACGTCGGGACGTGAGTTGGGCTCCACGTCGGGACGTGCGTTGGGCTCTACGTCGGGATTTAGCTTACTTTCAGCTCTACGTCGGGACGTGCGTTGGCCTCTACGTCGGCATTTAGCTTTCAGCTCTACGTCGGGACTTGCGTTGGGCTCTACGTCGGGACGTGCGTTGGGCTCTACGTCGGGACGTGCGTTGGGCTCTACGTCGGGACGTGCGTTGGGTTCTACGTCGGGACGTGCGTTGGGCTCTACGTCTGTAGTTAGCTAACTTTCTGCTCTACGTCGGGACGTGCGTTGGGCTCTATTTCTGTAGATAGGTAACTTTCAGCTCTATGTCGGGACGTGCGTTGGGCGCTACGTCGGGACGTGCGTTGGGCTCTACGTCGGGACGTGCGTTGGGCTCTACGTCGGGATTTAGGTTAATTTCAGCTCTACGTCGGGACGTGCGTTGGCCTCTACGTCGGGACACGCGTTGGGCTCTACGTCGCGACGCGCGTTGGGCTCTATGTCTGTAGTTAGCTAACTTTCATCTCTACGTCGGGACGCGCGTTGGGCTCTTCGTCTGTAGTTACCTAACTTTCAGCTCTACGTCGGGACGTGCGTTGGGCTCTACGTCGGGACGTGCGTTGGGCTCTACGTCGGGATTTAGCTTACTTTCAGCTCTACGTCGGGACGTGCATTGGGCGCTACGTCGGGACGTGCGTTGGGCTCTACGTCGGGACTTGCGTTGGGCTCTACGTTGGGATGTGCGTTGGGCTCTACGTCTGTAGTTAGCTAACTTTCTGCTCTACGTCGGGACGTGCGTTGGGCTCTACGTCTGTAGTTAGGTAACTTTCAGCTCTACGTCGGGACGTGCGTTGGGCGCTACGTCGGGACGTGCGTTGGGCTCTACGTCGGGACGTGCGTTGGGCTCTAAGTCGGGACGTGCGTTGGGCTCTACCTCGGGATTTAGCTTACTTTCAGCTCTACGTCGAGACGTGCGTTGGCCTCTACGTCGGGACGTGCGTTGGCCTCTACATCGGGACGTGCGTTGGGCTCTACGTCGGGACGTGCGTTGGGCTCTACGTCGGGATTTAGCTTACTTTCAGCTCTACGTCGGGACGTGCGTTGGGATCTACGTCGGGACGTGCGTTGGGCTCTACGTCGGGATTTAGCTTACTTTCAGGTCTACGTCGGGACGTGCGTTGGGCTCTACGTCGGGACGTGCGTTGGGCGCTACGTCTGTAGTTAGTTAACTTTCAACTCTACGTTGGGACGTGCGTTGGGCTCTACGTCTGTAGTTAGCTAACTTTCAGTTCTACGTCGGGACGTGCGTTGGGCTCTGCATCTGTAGTTAGCTAACTTTCACCTCTACGTCGGGACGTGCGTTGGGCGCTACGTCGGAACGTGCGTTGGGTTCTACGTCGGGACGTGCGTTGGGCTCTACGTCGGGACGTGCGTTGGGCTCTACGTCGGGATTTAACTTACTTTCAGCTCTACGTCGGGACGTGCGTTGGCCTCTACGTCGGGACGTGCGTTGGCCTCTACGTCGGGACGTGCGTTGGCCTCTACGTCGGGATTTAGCTTACTTTCAGCTCTACGTCGAGACGTGCGTTGCGCGCTACGTCGGGACGTGCGTTGGGCGCTAGGTCGGGACGTGCGTTGGGCGCTACTTCGGGACGTGCGTTGGGCGCTACGTCGGGATTTAGCTTACTTTCAGCTCTACGTCGGGACGTGCGTTGGGCTCTACGTCGGGACGTGCGTTGGGCTCTACGTCGGGACGTGCGTTGGGCTCTACGTCGGGATTTAGCTTACTTTCAGCTCTACGTCGGGACGTGCGTTGGCCTCTACGTCGGGACGTGCGTTGGGCTCTACGTCTGTAGTTAGCTAACTTTCAACTCTACGTTGGGACGTGCGTTGGGCTCTACGTCTGTAGTTAGCTAACTTTCAGCTCTACATCGGGACGTGCGTTGGGCTCTACATCTGTAGTTAGCTAACTTTCAGCTCTACGTCGGGACGTGCGTTGGGCGCTACGTCGGAACGTGCGTTGGGCTCTACGTCGGGACGTGCGTTGGGCTCTACGTCGGGACGTGCGTTGGACTCTACGTCGGGACGTGCGTTGGGCTCTACGTCGGGATTTAGCTTACTTTCAGCTCTACGTCGGGACGTGCGTTGGCCTCTACGTCGGGACGTGCGTTGGCCTCTACGTCGGGACGTGCGTTGGCCTCTACGTCGGGATTTAGCTTACTTTCAGCTCTACGTCGGGACGTGCGTTGCGCGCTACGTCGGGACGTGCGTTGGGCGCTACGTCGGGACGTGCGTTGGGCGCTACTTCGGGACGTGCGTTGGGCGCTACGTCGGGATTTAGCTTACTTTCAGCTCTACGTCGGGACGTGCGTTGGGCTCTACGTCGGGACGTGCGTTGGCCTCTACGTCGGGACGTGCGTTGGGCTCTACGTCGGGATTTAGCTTACTTTAGCTCTACGTCGGGACGTGCGTTGGCCTCTACGTCGGGACGTGCGTTGGCCTCTACGTCGGGATTTATCTTACTTTCAGCTCTACGTCGGGACGTGCGTTGGCCTCTACATCGGGACGTGCGTTGGCCTCTACGTCGGGATTTAGCTTACTTTCAGCTCTACGTCGGATCGTGCGTTGGGCTCTACGTCGGGATTTAGCTTACTTTCAGCTCTACGTCGGGTCATGCGTTGGGCTCTACGTCGGGACGTGCGTTGGGCTCTACGTCTGTAGTTAGCTAACTTTCAGCTCTACGTCGGGACGTGCGTTGGGCTCTATTTCTGTAGATAGGTAACTTTCAGCTCTATGTCGGGACGTGCGTTGGGCGCTACGTCGGGACGTGCGTTGGGTTCTACGTCGGGACGTGCGTTGGGCTCTACGTCGGGATTTAGGTTAATTTCAGCTCTACGTCGGGACGTGCGTTGGCCTCTACGTCGGGACACGCGTTGGGCTCTACGTCGCGACGCGCGTTGGGCTCTATGTCTGTAGTTAGCTAACTTTCATCTCTACGTCGGGATGCGCGTTGGGCTCTTCGTCTGTAGTTACCTAACTTTCAGCTCTACGTCGGGACGTGCGTTGGGCTCTACGTCGGGACGTGCGTTGGGCTCTACGTCGGGATTTAGCTTACTTTCAGCTCTACGTCGGGACGTGCATTGGGCGCTACGTCGGGACGTGCGTTGGGCTCTACGTCGGGACTTGCGTTGGGCTCTACGTTGGGATGTGCGTTGGGCTCTACGTCTGTAGTTAGCTAACTTTCTGCTCTACGTCGGGACGTGCGTTGGGCTCTACGTCTGTAGTTAGGTAACTTTCAGCTCTACGTCGGGACGTGCGTTGGGCGCTACGTCGGGACGTGCGTTGGGCTCTACGTCGGGACGTGCGTTGGGCTCTAAGTCGGGACGTGCGTTGGGCTCTACCTCGGGATTTAGCTTACTTTCAGCTCTACGTCGAGACGTGCGTTGGCCTCTACGTCGGGACGTGCGTTGGCCTCTACATCGGGACGTGCGTTGGGCTCTACGTCGGGACGTGCGTTGGGCTCTACGTCGGGATTTAGCTTACTTTCAGCTCTACGTCGGGACGTGCGTTGGGATCTACGTCGGGACGTGCGTTGGGCTCTACGTCGGGATTTAGCTTACTTTCAGGTCTACGTCGGGACGTGCGTTGGGCTCTACGTCGGGACGTGCGTTGGGCGCTACGTCTGTAGTTAGCTAACTTTCAACTCTACGTTGGGACGTGCGTTGGGCTCTACGTCTGTAGTTAGCTAACTTTCAGTTCTACGTCGGGACGTGCGTTGGGCTCTACATCTGTAGTTAGCTAACTTTCAGCTCTACGTCGGGACGTGCGTTGGGCGCTACGTCGGAACGTGCGTTGGGCTCTACGTCGGGACGTGCGTTGGGCTCTACGTCGGGACGTGCGTTGGACTCTACGTCGGGACGTGCGTTGGGCTCTACGTCGGGATTTAGCTTACTTTCAGCTCTACGTCGGGACGTGCGTTGGCCTCTACGTCGGGACGTGCGTTGGCCTCTACGTCGGGACGTGCGTTGGCCTCTACGTCGGGATTTAGCTTACTTTCAGCTCTACGTCGGGACGTGCGTTGCGCGCTACGTCGGGACGTGCGTTGGGCGCTACGTCGGGACGTGCGTTGGGCGCTACTTCGGGACGTGCGTTGGGCGCTACGTCGGGATTTAGCTTACTTTCAGCTCTACGTCGGGACGTGCGTTGGGCTCTACGTCGGGACGTGCGTTGGCCTCTACGTCGGGACGTGCGTTGGGCTCTACGTCGGGATTTAGCTTACTTTAGCTCTACGTCGGGACGTGCGTTGGCCTCTACGTCGGGACGTGCGTTGGCCTCTACGTCGGGATTTATCTTACTTTCAGCTCTACGTCGGGACGTGCGTTGGCCTCTACATCGGGACGTGCGTTGGCCTCTACGTCGGGATTTAGCTTACTTTCAGCTCTACGTCGGATCGTGCGTTGGGCTCTACGTCGGGATTTAGCTTACTTTCAGCTCTACGTCGGGACATGCGTTGGGCTCTACGTCGGGACGTGCGTTGGGCTCTACGTCTGTAGTTAGCTAACTTTCAGCTCTACGTCGGGACGTGCGTTGGGCTCTACGTCGGGACGTGAGTTGGGCTCCACGTCGGGACGTGCGTTGGGCTCTACGTCGGGATTTAGCTTACTTTCAGCTCTACGTCGGGACGTGCGTTGGCCTCTACGTCGGCATTTAGCTTTCAGCTCTACGTCGGGACTTGCGTTGGGCTCTACGTCGGGACGTGCGTTGGGCTCTACGTCGGGACGTGCGTTGGGTTCTACGTCGGGACGTGCGTTGGGCTCTACGTCTGTAGTTAGCTAACTTTCTGCTCTACGTCGGGACGTGCGTTGGGCTCTACGTCTGTAGTTAGGTAACTTTCAGCTCTAAGTCGAGACGTGCGTTGGGCGCTACGTCGGGACGTGCGTTGGGCTCTACGTCGGGACGTGCGTTGGGCTCTACGTAGGGATTTAGGTTACTTTCAGCTCTACGTCGGGACGTGCGTTGGCCTCTACGTCGGGACACGCGTTGGGCCCTACGTCGTGACGCGCGTTGGGCTCTACGTCTGTAGTTAGCTAACTTTCAGCTCTACGTCGGGACGCGCGTTGGGCTCTTCGTCTGTAGTTAGCTAACTTTCAGCTCTACGTCGGGACGTGCGTTGGGCTCTACGTCGGGACGTGCGTTGGGCTCTACGTCGGGATTTAGCTTACTTTCAGCTCTACGTCGGGACGTGCATTGGGCGCTACGTCGGGACGTGCGTTGGGCTCTACGTCGGGACGTGCGTTGGGTTCTACGTCGGGACGTGCGTTGGGCTCTACGTCTGTAGTTAGCTAACTTTCTGCTCTACGTCGGGACGTGCGTTGGGCTCTACGTCTGTAGTTAGCTAAATTTCAGCTCTACGTCGGGACGTGCGTTGGGCGCTATGTCGGGATTTAGCTTACTTTCAGCTCTACGTCGAGACGTGCGTTGGCCTCTACGTCGGGACGTGCGTTGGCCTCTACATCGGGACGTGCGTTGGGCTCTACGTCGGGATGTGCGTTGGGCTCTACGTCGGGATTTAGCTTACTTTCAGCTCTACGTCGGGACGTGCGTTGGGCTCTACGTCGGGACGTGCGTTGGGCTCTACGTCGGGACACGCGTTGGGCTCTACGTCGGGACGCGCGTTGGGCTCTTCGTCTGTAGTTAGCTAACTTTCAGCTCTACGTCGGGACGTGCGTTGGGCTCTACGTTGGGACGTGCGTTGGGCTCTACGTCGGGACGTGCGTTGGGTTCAACGTCGGGACGTGCGTTGAGCTCTACGTCGGGATTTAGCTTTCTTTCAGCTCTACGTCGGGACGTGCGTTAGGCTCTACGTCGGGACGTGCGTTGGGCTCTACGTCGGGACGTGCGTTGGGCTCTACGTCGGGATTTAGCTTACTTTCAGGTCTACGTCGGGACGTACGTTGGGCTCTACGTCGGGACGTGCGTTGGGCTCTACGTCTGTAGTTA
Organism: Leptosomus discolor; assembly: GCF_034619465.1. Classification (NCBI taxonomy): domain Eukaryota; kingdom Metazoa; phylum Chordata; class Aves; order Leptosomiformes; family Leptosomidae; genus Leptosomus; species Leptosomus discolor. The sequence continues at coordinate 1,946,526 of NW_028237819.1, forward strand.
GCTAAGTTTCAACTCTACGTTGGGACGTGCGTTGGGCTCTACGTCTGTAGTTAGCTAACTTTCAGTTCTACGTCGGGACGTGCGTTGGGCTCTACATCTGTAGTTAGCTAACTTTCAGCTCTACGTCGGGACGTGCGTTGGGCGCTACGTCGGAACGTGCGTTGGGCTCTACGTCGGGACGTGCGTTGGGCTCTACGTCGGGACGTGCGTTGGGCTCTACGTCGGGATTTAGCTTACTTTGAGCTCTACGTCGGGACGTGCGTTGGCCTCTACGTCGGGACGTGCGTTGGCCTCTACGTCGGGACGTGCGTTGGCCTCTACGTCGGGATTTAGCTTACTTTCAGCTCTAAGTCGAGATGTGCGTTGGGCGCTACGTCGGGACGTGCGTTGGGCGCTACTTCGGGAAGTGCGTTGGGCGCTACGTCGGGATTAACTTACTTTCAGCTCTACGTCGGGACGTGCGTTGGGCTGTATGTCGGGACGTGCGTTGGGCTCTACGTCGGGACGTGCGTTGGGCTCTACGTTGGGATTTAGCTTACTTTCAGCTCTACGTCGGGACGTGCGTTGGCCTCTACGTCGGGATTTAGCTTACTTTCAGCTCTACGTCGGGACGTGCGTTGGCCTCTACATCGGGACGTGCGTTGGCCTCTACGTCGGGATTTAGCTTACTTTCAGCTCTACGTCGGGACGTGCGTTGGGCTCTACGTCAGGACGTGCGTTGGGCTCTACGTCTGTAGTTAGCTAACTTTCACCTCTAGGTCGGGACGTGCGTTGGGCTCTACGTCGGGACGTGAGTTGGGCTCCACGTCGGGACGTGCGTTGGGCTCTACGTCGGGATTTAGCTTACTTTCAGCTCTACGTCGGGACGTGCGTTGGCCTCTACGTCGGCATTTAGCTTTCAGCTCTACGTCGGGACGTGCGTTGGGCTCTACGTCGGGACGTGCGTTGGGCTCTACGTCGGGACGTGCGTTATGCTCTACGTCAGGACGTGCGTTGGGCTCTACATCGGGTTTTAGGTTACTTTCAGCTCTACGTCGGGACGCGCGTTGGGCTCTTCGTCTGTAGTTACCTATCTTTCAGCTCTACGTCGGGACGTGCGTTGGGCTCTACGTCGGGACGTGCGTTGGGCTCTACGTCGGGATTTAGCTTACTTTCAGCTCTACGTCGGGACGTGCATTGGGCGCTACGTCGGGACGTGCGTTGGGCTCTACGTCGGGACGTGCGTTGGGTTCTACGTCGGGACGTGCGTTGGGCTCTACGTCTGTAGTTAGCTAACTTTCAGCTCTACGTCGGGACGTGCGTTGGGCGCTATGTCGGGACGTGCGTTGGGCTCTACGTCGGGACGTGCGTTGGGCTCTACGTCAGGATTTAGCTTACTTTTCAGGTCTACGTCGGGACGTGCGTTGGGCTCTACGTCGGGACGTGCGTTGGCCTCTACGTCGGGACGTGCGTTGGGCTCTACGTCTGTAGTTAGCTAACTTTCAACTCTACGTTGGGACGTGCGTTGGGCTCTACGTCTGTAGTTAGCTAACTTTCAGCTCTACATCGGGACGTGCGTTGGGCTCTACATCTGTAGTTAGCTAACTTTCAGCTCTACGTCGGGACGTGCGTTGGGCGCTACGTCGGAACGTGCGTTGGGCTCTACGTCGGGACGTGCGTTGGACTCTACGTCGGGACGTGCGTTGGGCTCTACGTCGGGATTTAGCTTACTTTCAGCTCTACGTCGGGACGTGCGTTGGCCTCTACGTCGGGACGTGCGTTGACCTCTACGTCGGGCCGTGCGTTGGCCTCTACGTCGGGACGTGCGTTGGCCTCTACGTCGGGATTTAGCTTACTTTCAGCTCTACGTCGGGACGTGCGTTGCGCGCTACGTCGGGTAGTGCGTTGGGCGCTACGTCGGGACGTGCGTTGGGCGCTACTTCGGGACGTGCGTTGGGCGCTACGTCGGGATTTAGCTTACTTTCAGCTCTACGTCGGGACGTGCGTTGGGCTCTACGTCGGGACGTGCGTTGGGCTCTACATCGGGATTTAGCTTACTTTCAGCTCTACGTCGGGACGTGCGTTGGCCTCTACGTCGGGACGTGCGTTGGCCTCTACGTCGGGATTTATCTTACTTTCAGCTCTACGTCGGGACGTGCGTTGGCCTCTACATCGGGACGTGCGTTGGCCTCTACGTCGGGATTTAGCTTACTTTCAGCTCTACGTCGGATCGTGCGTTGGGCTCTACGTCGGGATTTAGCTTACTTTCAGCTCTACGTCGGGACGTGCGTTGGGCTCTACGTCGGGACGTGCGTTGGGCTCTACGTCTGTAGTTAGCTAACTTTCAGCTCTACGTCGGGACGTGCGTTGGGCTCTACGTCGGGACGTGAGTTGGGCTCCACGTCGGGACGTGCGTTGGGCTCTACGTCGGGATTTAGCTTACTTTCAGCTCTACGTCGGGACGTGCGTTGGCCTCTACGTCGGCATTTAGCTTTCAGCTCTACGTCGGGACTTGCGTTGGGCTCTACGTCGGGACGTGCGTTGGGCTCTACGTCGGGACGTGCGTTGGGCTCTACGTCGGGACGTGCGTTGGGTTCTACGTCGGGACGTGCGTTGGGCTCTACGTCTGTAGTTAGCTAACTTTCTGCTCTACGTCGGGACGTGCGTTGGGCTCTACGTCTGTAGTTAGGTAACTTTCAGCTCTACGTCGGGACGTGCGTTGGGCGCTACGTCGGGACGTGCGTTGGGCTCTACGTTGGGACGTGCGTTGGGCTCTACGTCGGGACGTGCGTTGGGCTCTACGTCGGGATTTAGGTTACTTTCAGCTCTACGTCGGGACGTGCGTTGGCCTCTACGTCGGGACACGCGTTGGGCTCTACGTCTGTAGTTAGCTAACTTTCAGCTCTACGTCGGGACGTGCGTTGGGCTCTACGTCGGGACGTGCGTTGGGCTCTACGTCGGGATTTAGCTTACTTTCAGCTCTACGTCGGGACGTGCATTGGGCGCTACGTCGGGAATTGCGTTGGGCTCTACGTCGGGACGTGCGTTGGGTTCTACGTCGGGACGTGCGTTGGGCTCTACGTCTGTAGTTAGCTAACTTTCTGCTCTACGTCGGGACGTGCGTTGGGGTCTACGTCTGTAGTTAGCTAACTTTCAGCTCTACGTCGGGACGTGCGTTGGGCTCTACGTCTGTAGTTAGCTAACTTTCTGCTCTACGTCGGGACGTGCGTTGGGCTCTACGTCGGGATGTGCGTTGGGCTCTACGTCGGGATTTAGCTTACTTTCAGCTCTACGTCGGGACGTGCGTTGGTCTCTACGTCGGGACGTGCGTTGGGCTCTACGTCGGGACACGCGTTGGGCTCTACGTCGGGACGCGCGTTGGGCTCTTGTCTGTAGTTAGCTAACTTTCAGCTCTACGTCGGGACGTGCGTTGGGCTCTACGTTGGGACGTGCGTTGGGCTCTACGTCGGGACGTGCGTTGGGTTCTACGTTGGGACGTGCGTTGAGCTCTACGTCGGGATTTAGCTTACTTTCAGCTCTACGTCGGGACGTGCGTTAGGCTCTACGTCGGGACGTGCGTTGGGCTCTACGTCGGGACGTGCGTTGGGCTCTACGTCGGGATTTAGCTTACTTTCAGGTCTACGTCGGGACGTGCGTTGGGCTCTACGTCTGTAGTTAGCTAACTTTCAGTTCTACGTCGGGACGTGCGTTGGGCTCTACATCTGTAGTTAGCTAACTTTCAGCTCTACGTCGGGACGTGCGTTGGGCGCTACGTCGGAACGTGCGTTGGGCTCTACGTCGGGACGTGCGTTGGGCTCTAAGTCGGGACGTGCGTTGGGCTCTACGTCGGGATTTAGCTTACTTTCAGCTCTACGTCGGGACGTGCGTTGGGCTCTACGTCGGGACGTGCGTTGGGCTCTACGTCAGGATTTAGCTTACTTTTCAGGTCTACGTCGGGACGTGCGTTGGGCTCTACGTCGGGACGTGCGTTGGCCTCTACGTCGGGACGTGCGTTGGGCTCTACGTCTGTAGTTAGCTAACTTTCAACTCTACGTTGGGACGTGCGTTGGGCTCTACGTCTGTAGTTAGCTAACTTTCAGCTCTACATCGGGACGTGCGTTGGGCTCTACATCTGTAGTTAGCTAACTTTCAGCTCTACGTCGGGACGTGCGTTGGGCGCTACGTCGGAACGTGCGTTGGGCTCTACGTCGGGACGTGCGTTGGGCTCTACGTCGGGACGTGCGTTGGACTCTACGTCGGGACGTGCGTTGGGCTCTACGTCGGGATTTAGCTTACTTTCAGCTCTACGTCGGGACGTGCGTTGGGCTCTACGTCGGGACGTGCGTTGACCTCTACGTCGGGCCGTGCGTTGGCCTCTACGTCGGGACGTGCGTTGGCCTCTACGTCGGGATTTAGCTTACTTTCAGCTCTACGTCGGGACGTGCGTTGCGCGCTACGTCGGGACGTGCGTTGGGCGCTACGTCGGGACGTGCGTTGGGCGCTACTTCGGGACGTGCGTTGGGCGCTACGTCGGGATTTAGCTTACTTTCAGCTCTACGTCGGGACGTGCGTTGGGCTCTACGTCGGGACGTGCGTTGGGCTCTACATCGGGATTTAGCTTACTTTCAGCTCTACGTCGGGACGTGCGTTGGCCTCTACGTCGGGACGTGCGTTGGCCTCTACGTCGGGATTTATCTTACTTTCAGCTCTACGTCGGGACGTGCGTTGGCCTCTACATCGGGACGTGCGTTGGCCTCTACGTCGGGATTTAGCTTACTTTCAGCTCTACGTCGGATCGTGCGTTGGGCTCTACGTCGGGATTTAGCTTACTTTCAGCTCTACGTCGGGACGTGCGTTGGGCTCTACGTCGGGACGTGCGTTGGGCTCTACGTCTGTAGTTAGCTAACTTTCAGCTCTACGTCGGGACGTGCGTTGGGCTCTACGTCGGGACGTGAGTTGGGCTCCACGTCGGGACGTGCGTTGGGCTCTACGTCGGGATTTAGCTTACTTTCAGCTCTACGTCGGGACGTGCGTTGGCCTCTACGTCGGCATTTAGCTTTCAGCTCTACGTCGGGACTTGCGTTGGGCTCTACGTCGGGACGTGCGTTGGGCTCTACGTCGGGACGTGCGTTGGGCTCTACGTCGGGACGTGCGTTGGGTTCTACGTCGGGACGTGCGTTGGGCTCTACGTCTGTAGTTAGCTAACTTTCTGCTCTACGTCGGGACGTGCGTTGGGCTCTACGTCTGTAGTTAGGTAACTTTCAGCTCTACGTCGGGACGTGCGTTGGGCGCTACGTCGGGACGTGCGTTGGGCTCTACGTTGGGACGTGCGTTGGGCTCTACGTCGGGACGTGCGTTGGGCTCTACGTCGGGATTTAGGTTACTTTCAGCTCTACGTCGGGACGTGCGTTGGGCTCTACGTTGGGACGTGCGTTGGGCTCTACGTCTGTAGTTAGCTAACTTTCAGCTCTACGTCGGGACGTGCGTTGGGCTCTACGTCGGGACGTGCGTTGGGCTCTACGTCGGGATTTAGCTTACTTTCAGCTCTACGTCGGGACGTGCATTGGGCGCTACGTCGGGAATTGCGTTGGGCTCTACGTCGGGACGTGCGTTGGGTTCTACGTCGGGACGTGCGTTGGGCTCTACGTCTGTAGTTAGCTAACTTTCTGCTCTACGTCGGGACGTGCGTTGGGGTCTACGTCTGTAGTTAGCTAACTTTCAGCTCTACGTCGGGACGTGCGTTGGGCTCTACGTCTGTAGTTAGCTAACTTTCTGCTCTACGTCGGGACGTGCGTTGGGCTCTACGTCGGGATGTGCGTTGGGCTCTACGTCGGGATTTAGCTTACTTTCAGCTCTACGTCGGGACGTGCGTTGGTCTCTACGTCGGGACGTGCGTTGGGCTCTACGTCGGGACACGCGTTGGGCTCTACGTCGGGACGCGCGTTGGGCTCTTGTCTGTAGTTAGCTAACTTTCAGCTCTACGTCGGGACGTGCGTTGGGCTCTACGTTGGGACGTGCGTTGGGCTCTACGTCGGGACGTGCGTTGGGTTCTACGTTGGGACGTGCGTTGAGCTCTACGTCGGGATTTAGCTTACTTTCAGCTCTACGTCGGGACGTGCGTTAGGCTCTACGTCGGGACGTGCGTTGGGCTCTACGTCGGGACGTGCGTTGGGCTCTACGTCGGGATTTAGCTTACTTTCAGGTCTACGTCGGGACGTGCGTTGGGCTCTACGTCTGTAGTTAGCTAACTTTCAGTTCTACGTCGGGACGTGCGTTGGGCTCTACATCTGTAGTTAGCTAACTTTCAGCTCTACGTCGGGACGTGCGTTGGGCGCTACGTCGGAACGTGCGTTGGGCTCTACGTCGGGACGTGCGTTGGGCTCTAAGTCGGGACGTGCGTTGGGCTCTACGTCGGGATTTAGCTTACTTTCAGCTCTACGTCGGGACGTGCGTTGGCCTCTACGTCGGGACGTGCGTTGGCCTCTACGTCGGGACGTGCGTTGGCCTCTACGTCGGGATTTAGCTTACTTTCAGCTCTAAGTCGAGACGTGCGTTGGGCGCTACGTCGGGACGTGCGTTGGGCGCTACTTCGGGACGTGCGTTGGGCGCTACGTCGGGATTAACTTACTTTCAGCTCTACGTCGGGACGTGCGTTGGGCTCTATGTCGGGACGTGCGTTGGGCTCTACGTCGGGACATGCGTTGGGCTCTACGTTGGGATTTAGCTTACTTTCAGCTCTACGTCGGGACGTGCGTTGGCCTCTACGTCGGGATTTAGCTTACTTTCAGCTCTACGTCGGGACGTGCGTTGGGCTCTACGTCAGGACGTGCGTTGGGCTCTACGTCTGTAGTTAGCTAACTTTCACCTCTAGGTCGGGACGTGCGTTGGGCTCTACGTCGGGACGTGAGTTGGGCTCCACGTCGGGACGTGCGTTGGGCTCTACGTCGGGATTTAGCTTACTTTCAGCTCTACGTCGGGACGTGCGTTGGGCTCTACGTTGGGACGTGCGTTGGCCTCTACGTCGGGACTTAGCTTACTTTCAGCTCTACGTCGGGACGTGCGTTGGGCTCTACGTCGGGATTTAGCTTACTTTCAGCTCTACGTCAGGACTTGCGTTGGGCTCTACGTCGGGACGTGCGTTGGGCTCTACGTCTGTAGTTAGCTAACTTTCACCTCTACGTCGGGACGTGCGTTGGGCTCTACGTCGGGACGTGAGTTGGGCTCCACGTCGGGACGTGCGTTGGGCTCTACGTCGGGATTTAGCTTACTTTCAGCTCTACGTCGGGACGTGCGTTGGCCTCTACGTCGGCATTTACCTTTCAGCTCTACGTCGGGACGTGCGTTGGGCTCTACGTCGGGACGTGCGTTGGGCTCTACGTCGGGACGTGCGTTGGGCTCTACGTCGGGACGTGCGTTTGGTTCTACGTCGGGACGTGCGTTGGGCTCCACGTCTGTAGTTAGCTAACTTTCTGCTCTACGTCAGGACGTGCGTTGGGCTCTACGTCTGTAGTTAGCTAACTTTCAGCTCTACGTCGGGACGTGCGTTGGGCGCTACGTCGGGACGTGCGTTGGCCTCTACGTCGGGACGTGCGTTGGCCTCTACGTCGGGACGTGCGTTGGGCTCTACGTCGGGATTTAGCTTACTTTCAGCTCTACGTCAGGACGTGCGTTGGGCTCTACGTCGGGACACGAGTTGGGCTCTACGTCGGGATTTAGCTTACTTTCAGCTCTACGTCGGGACGTGCGTTGGTCTCTACGTCGGGACGTGCATTGGGCGCTACGTCGGGACGTGCGTTGGCCTCTACGTCGGGATTTAGCTTACTTTCAGGTCTACGTCGGGACGTGCGTTGGGCTCCACGTCGGGACGTGCGTTGGGCTCTACGTCTGCAGATAGCTAACTTTCAGCTCTACGTCGGGACGCGCATTGGGCTCTTCGTCTGTAGTTAGCTATTTTCAGCTCTACGTCGGGACGTGCGTTGGGCTCTACGTCGGGACGTGCGTTGGGCTCTACATCGGGACGTGCGTTGGGCTCTACGTCGGGATTTAGCTTACTTTCAGCTCTACGTCGGGACGTGCGTTGGGCTCTACGTCGGGACGTGCGTTGGGCTCTACGTCTGTAGTTAGCTAACTTTCAGCTCTACGTCGGGACGCGCGTTGGGCTCTTCGTCTGTAGTTAGCTAACTTTCAGCTCTACGTCGGGACGTGCCTTGGGCTCTACGTCGGGACGTGCGTTGGGCTCTACGTCGGGATTTAGCTTACTTTCAGCTCTACGTCGGGACGTGCCTTGGGCGCTACGTCGGTACGTGCGTTGGGCTCTACGTCTGTAGTTAGCTAACTTTCAGCTCTACGTCGGGACGTGCGTTGGGCGCTATGTCAGGACGTGCGTTGGGCTCTACGTCGGGACGTGCGTTGGGCTCTACGTCAGGATTTAGCTTAGTTTCAGCTCTACGTCGGGACGTGCGTTGGGCTCTACGTCGGGACGTGCGTTGGCCTCTACATCGGGATGTGCGTTGGGCTCTACGTCTGTAGTTAGCTAACTTTCTGCTCTACGTCGGGACGTGCTTTGGGCTCTACGTCTGTAGTTAGGTAACTTTTAGCTCTACGTCGGGACGTGCGTTGGGCTCTACGTCGGGACGTGCGTTGGGCTCTACGTCGGGATTTAGCTTACTTTCAGGTCTACGTCGGGACGTGCGTTGGGCTCTACGTCGGGACGTGCGTTGGGCTCTACGTCTGTAGTTAGCTAAGTTTCAACTCTACGTTGGGACGTGCGTTGGGCTCTACGTCTGTAGTTAGCTAACTTTCAGTTCTACGTCAGGACGTGCGTTGGGCTCTACATCTGTAGTTAGCTAACTTTCAGCTCTACGTCGGGACGTGCGTTGGGCGCTACGCCGGGACGTGCGTTGGGCTCTACGTCGGGACGTGCGTTGGGCTCTACGTCGGGACGTGCGTTGGGCTCTACGTCGGGATTTAGCTTACTTTCAGCTCTACGTCGGGACGTGCGTTGGCCTCTACGTCGGGACGTGCGTTGGCCTCTACGTCGGGATTTAGCTTACTTTCAGCTCTAAGTCGAGACGTGCGTTGGGCGCTACGTCGGGACGTGCGTTGGGCGATACGTCGGGACGTGCGTTGGGCGCTACTTCGGGACGTGCTTTGGGCGCTACGTCGGGATTAACTTACTTTCAGCTCTACGTCGGGACGTGCGTTGGGCTCTATGTCGGGACGTGCGTTGGGCTCTACGTCGGGACGTGCGTTGGGCTCTACGTTGGGATTTAGCTTACTTTCAGCTCTACGTCTTGACGTGCGTTGGCCTCTACGTCGGGATTTAGCTTACTTTCAGCTCTATGTCGGGACGTGCGTTGGCCTCTACATCGGGACGTGCGTTGGCCTCTACGTCGGGATTTAGCTTACTTTCAGCTCTACGTCGGGACGTGCGTTGGGCTCTACGTCGGGATTTAGCTTACTTTCAGCTCTACGTCGGGACGTGCGTTGGGCTCTACGTCAGGACGTGCGTTGGGCTCTACGTCTGTAGTTAGCTAACTTTCACCTCTAGGTCGGGACATGCGTTGGGCTCTACGTCGGGACGTGAGTTGGGCTCCACGTCGGGACGTGCGTTGGGCTCTACGTCGGGATTTAGCTTACTTTCAGCTCTACGTCGGGACGTGCGTTGGCCTCTACGTTGACATTTAGCTTTCAGCTCTACGTCGGGACGTGCGTTGGGCTCTACGTCGGGACGTGCGTTGGGCTCTACGTCGGGACGTGCGTTATGCTCTACGTCAGGACGTGCGTTGGGCTCTACGTCGGGACGTGCGTTGGGCTCTACGTCGGGATTTAGCTTACTTTCAGCTCTACGTCGGGACGTGCATTGGGCGCTACGTCGGGACGTGCGTTGGGCTCTACGTCGGGACGTGCGTTGGGTTCTACGTCGGGACGTGCGTTGGGCTCTACGTCTGTAGTTAGCTAACTTTCAGCTCTACGTCGGGACGTGCGTTGGGCGCTATGTCGGGACGTGCGTTGAGCTCTACGTCGGGACGTGCGTTGGGCTCTACATCAGGATTTAGCTTACTTTCAGCTCTACGTCGGGACGTGCGTTGGGCTCTACGTCGGGACGTGCGTTGGGCTCTACGTCGGGATTTAGCTTACTTTCAGCTCTACGTCGGGACGTGCGTTGGGTTGTACGTCGGGACGTGCGTTGGGCTCTACATCTGTAGTTAGGTAACTTTCAGCTCTACGTCGGGACGTGCATTGGGCTCTATGTCGGGACGTGCGTTGGGCTCTACGTCGGGACGTGCGTTGGGCTCTACGTCTGTAGTTAGCTAACTTTCAGCTCTACGTCGGGACGCGCGTTGGGCTCTTCGTCTGTAGTTAGCTAACTTTCAGCTCTACGTCGGGACGTGCGTTGGGCTCTACGTCGGGACGTGCGTTGGGCTCTACGTCGGGATTTAGCTTACTTTCAGCTCTACGTCGGGACGTGCATTGGGCGCTACGTCGGTACGTGCGTTGGGCTCTACGTCTGTAGTTAGCTAACTTTCAGCTCTACATCGGGACGTGCGTTGGGCGCTATGTCGGGACGTGCGTTGGGCTCTACGTCGGGACGTGCGTTGGGCTCTACGTCAGGATTTAGCTTACTTTCAGCTCTACGTCGGGACGTGCGTTGGGCTCTACGTCGAGACGTGCGTTGGGCTCTACGACGGGATGTGCGTTGGGCTCTACGTCTGTAGTTAGCTAACTTTCTGCTCTACGTCGGGACGTGCGTTGGGCTCTACGTCTGTAGTTAGGTAACTTTCAACTCTACGTCGGGACGTGCGTTGGGCTCTACGTCGGGACGTGCGTTGGGCTCTACGTCGGGACGTGCGTTGGGCGCTACTTCGGGACGTGCTTTGGGCGCTACGTCGGGATTAACTTACTTTCAGCTCTACGTCGGGACGTGCGTTGGGCTCTATGTCGGGACGTGCGTTGGGCTCTACGTCGGGACGTGCGTTGGCCTCTACGTCGGGATTTAGCTTACTTTCAGCTCTACGTCGGGACGTGCGTTGGCCTCTACATCGGGACGTGCGTTGGCCTCTACGTCGGGATTTAGCTTACTTTCAGCTCTACGTCGGGACGTGCGTTGGCCTCTACGTCGGGACGTGCGTTGGCCTCTACATCGGGACGTGCGTTGGGCTCTACGTCGGGACGTGCGTTGGGCTCTACGTCGGGATTTAGCTTACTTTCAGCTCTACGTCGGGACGTGCGTTGGGCTCTACGTCGGGACGTGCGTTGGGCTCTACGTCTGTAGTTAGCTAAGTTTCAACTCTACGTTGGGACGTGTGTTGGGCTCTACGTCTGTAGTTAGCTAACTTTCAGTTCTACGTCAGGACGTGCGTTGGGCTCTACATCTGTAGTTAGCTAACTTTCAGCTCTACGTCGGGACGTGCGTTGGGCGCTACGTCGGGACGTGCGTTGGGCTCTACGTCGGGACGTGCGTTGGGCTCTACGTCGGGACGTGCGTTGGGCTCTACGTCGGGATTTAGCTTACTTTCAGCTCTACGTCGGGACGTGCGTTGGCCTCTACGTCGGGACGTGCGTTGGCCTCTACGTCGGGATTTAGCTTACTTTCAGCTCTAAGTCGAGACGTGCGTTGGGCGCTACGTCGGGACGTGTGTGGGCGCTACGTCGGGACGTGCGTTGGGCGCTACTTCGGGACGTGCTTTGGGCGCTACGTCGGGATTAACTTACTTTCAGCTCTACGTCGGGACGTGCGTTGGGCTCTATGTCGGGACGTGCGTTGGGCTCTACGTCGGGACGTGCGTTGGGCTCTACGTTGGGATTTAGCTTACTTTCAGCTCTACGTCTTGACGTGCGTTGGCCTCTACGTCGGGATTTAGCTTACTTTCAGCTCTACGTCGGGACGTGCGTTGGCCTCTACATCGGGACGTGCGTTGGCCTCTACGTCGGGATTTAGCTTACTTTCAGCTCTACGTCGGGACGTGCGTTGGGCTCTACGTCGGGATTTAGCTTACTTTCAGCTCTACGTCGGGACGTGCGTTGGGCTCTACGTCAGGACGTGCGTTGGGCTCTACGTCTGTAGTTAGCTAACTTTCACCTCTAGGTCGGGACGTGCGTTGGGCTCTACGTCGGGACGTGAGTTGGGCTCCACGTCGGGACGTGCGTTGGGCTCTACGTCGGGATTTAGCTTACTTTCAGCTCTACGTCGGGACGTGCGTTGGCCTCTACGTCGGCATTTAGCTTTCAGCTCTACGTCGGGACGTGCGTTGGGCTCTACGTCGGGACGTGCGTTGGGCTCTACGTCGGGACGTGCGTTATGCTCTACGTCAGGACGTGCGTTGGGCTCTACGTCGGGACGTGCGTTGGGCTCTACGTCGGGATTTAGCTTACTTTCAGCTCTACGTCGGGACGTGCATTGGGCGCTACGTCGGGACGTGCGTTGGGCTCTACGTCGGGACGTGCGTTGGGTTCTACGTCGGGACGTGCGTTGGGCTCTACGTCTGTAGTTAGCTAACTTTCAGCTCTACGTCGGGACGTGCGTTGGGCGCTATGTCGGGACGTGCGTTGAGCTCTACGTCGGGACGTGCGTTGGGCTCTACATCAGGATTTAGCTTACTTTCAGCTCTACGTCGGGACGTGCGTTGGGCTCTACGTCGGGACGTGCGTTGGGCTCTACGTCGGGACGTGCGTTGGGCTCTACGTCTGTAGTTAGCTAACTTTCTGCTCTACGTCGGGACGTGCGTTGGGCTCTACGTCTGTAGTTAGGTAACTTTCAGCTCTACGTCGGGACGTGCGTTGGGCGCTACGTCGGGACGTGCGTTGGGCTCTACGTCGGGACGTGCGTTGGGCTCTAAGTCGGGACGTGCGTTGGGCTCTACCTCGGGATTTAGCTTAATTTCAGCTCTACGTCGAGACGTGCGTTGGCCTCTACGTCGGGACGTGCGTTGGCCTCTACATCGGGACGTGCGTTGGGCTCTACGTCGGGACGTGCGTTGGGCTCTACGTCGGGATTTAGCTTACTTTCAGCTCTACGTCGGGACGTGCGTTGGGCTCTACGTCGGGACGTGCGTTGGGCTCTACGTCGGGACACGCGTTGGGCTCTACGTCGGGACGCGCGTTGGGCTCTACGTTTGTAGTTAGCTAACTTTCAGCTCTACGTCGGGACGCGCGTTGGGCTCTTCGTCTGTAGTTAGCTAACTTTCAGCTCTACGTCGGGACGTGCGTTGGGCTCTACGTTGGGACGTGCGTTGGGCTCTACGTCGGGATGTGCGTTGGGTTCTACGTCGGGACATGCGTTGAGCTCTACGTCGGGATTTAGCTTACTTTCAGCTCTACGTCGGGACGTGCGTTAGGCTCTACGTCGGGACGTGCGTTGGGCTCTACGTCGGGACGTGTGTTGGGCTCTACGTCAGGACGTGCGTTGGGCTCTACGTCGGGATTTAGCTTACTTTCAGCTCTACGTCGGGACGTGCGTTGGGCTGTACGTCGGGACGTGCGTTGGGCTCTACGTCTTTAGTTAGGTAACTTTCAGCTCTACGTCGGGACGTGCATTGGGCTCTATGTCGGGACGTGCGTTGGGCTCTACGTCGGGACGTGCGTTGGGCTCTACGTCTGTAGTTAGCTAACTTTCAGCTCTACGTCGGGACGCGCGTTGGGCTCTTCGTCTGTAGTTAGCTAACTTTCAGCTCTACGTCGGGACGTGCGTTGGGCTCTACGTCGGGACGTGCGTTGGGCTCTACGTCGGGATTTAGCTTACTTTCACCTCTACGTCGGGACGTGCATTGGGCGCTACGTCGGTACGTGCGTTGGGCTCTACGTCTGTAGTTAGCTAACTTTCAGCTCTACATCGGGACGTGCGTTGGGCGCTATGTCGGGACGTGCGTTGGGCTCTACGTCGGGACGTGCGTTGGGCTCTACGTCAGGATTTAGCTTACTTTCAGCTCTACGTCGGGACGTGCGTTGGGCTCTACGTCGAGACGTGCGTTGGGCTCTACGACGGGATGTGCGTTGGGCTCTACGTCTGTAGTTAGCTAACTTTCTGCTCTACGTCGGGACGTGCGTTGGGCTCTACGTCTGTAGTTAGGTAACTTTCAGCTCTACGTCGGGACGTGCGTTGGGCTCTACGTCGGGACGTGCGTTGGGCTCTACGTCGGGACGTGCGTTGGGCGCTACTTCGGGACGTGCTTTGGGCGCTACGTCGGGATTAACTTACTTTCAGCTCTACGTCGGGACGTGCGTTGGGCTCTATGTCGGGACGTGCGTTGGGCTCTACGTCGGGACGTGCGTTGGGCTCTACGTTGGGATTTAGCTTACTTTCAGCTCTACGTCGGGACGTGCGTTGGCCTCTACATCGGGACGTGCGTTGGCCTCTACGTCGGGATTTAGCTTACTTTCAGCTCTACGTCGGGACGTGCGTTGGGCTCTATGTCGGGATTTAGTTTACTTTCAGCTCTACGTCGGGACGTGCGTTGGGCTCTACGTCAGGACGTGCGTTGGGCTCTACGTCTGTAGTTAGCTAACTTTCACCTCTAGGTCGGGACATGCGTTGGGCTCTACGTCGGGACGTGAGTTGGGCTCCACGTCGGGACGTGCGTTGGGCTCTACGTCGGGATTTAGCTTACTTTCAGCTCTACGTCGGGACGTGCGTTGGCCTCTACGTCGGCATTTAGCTTTCAGCTCTACGTCGGGACGTGCGTTGGGCTCTACGTCGGGACGTGCGTTGGGCTCTACGTCGGGACGTGCGTTATGCTCTACGTCAGGACGTGCGTTGGGCTCTACGTCGGGATTTAGGTTACTTTCAGCTCTACGTCGGGACGCGCGTTTGGCTCTTTGTCTGTAGTTACCTATCTTTCAGCTCTACGTCGGGACGTGCATTGGGCGCTACGTCGGGACGTGCGTTGGGCTCTACGTCGGGACGTGCGTTGGGTTCTACGTCGGGACGTGCGTTGGGCTCTACGTCTGTAGTTAGCTAACTTTCAGCTCTACGTCGGGACGTGCGTTGGGCGCTATGTCGGGACGTGCGTTGGGCTCTACGTCGGGACGTGCGTTGGGCTCTACATCAGGATTTAGCTTACTTTCAGCTCTACGTCGGGACGTGCGTTGGGCTCTACGTCGGGACGTGCGTTGGGCTCTACGTCTGTAGTTAGCTAACTTTCTGCTCTACGTCGGGACGTGCGTTGGGCTCTACGTCTGTAGTTAGGTAACTTTCAGCTCTACGTCGGGACGTGCGTTGGGCGCTACGTCGGGACGTGCGTTGGGCTCTACGTCGGGACGTGCGTTGGCCTCTAAGTCGGGACGTGCGTTGGGCTCTACCTCGGGATTTAGCTTAATTTCAGCTCTACGTCGAGACGTGCATTGGCCTCTACGTCGGGACGTGCGTTGGCCTCTACATCGGGACGTGCGTTGGGCTCTACGTCGGGACGTGCGTTGGGCTCTACGTCGGGATTTAGCTTACTTTCAGCTCTACGTCGGGACGTGCGTTGGGCTCTACGTCGGGACGTGCGTTGGGCTCTACGTCGGGACACGCGTTGGGCTCTAAGTCGGGACGCGCGTTGGGCTCTACGTCTGTAGTTAGCTAACTTTCAGCTCTACGTCGGGACGCGCGTTGGGCTCTTCGTCTGTAGTTAGCTAACTTTCAGCTCTACGTCGGGACGTGCGTTGGGCTCTACGTTGGGACGTGCGTTGGGCTCTACGTCGGGATGTGCGTTGGGTTCTACGTCGGGACGTGCGTTGAGCTCTACGTCGGGATTTAGCTTACTTTCAGCTCTACGTCGGGACGTGCGTTAGGCTCTACGTCGGGACGTGCGTTGGGCTCTACGTCGGGACGTGCGTTGGGCTCTACGTCGGGATTTAGCTTACTTTCAGGTCTACGTCGGGACGTGCGTTGGGCTCTACGTCGGGACGTGCGTTGGGCTCTACGTCTGTAGTTAGCTAACTTTCAGTTCTACGTCGGGACGTGCGTTGGGCGCTACGTCGGAACGTGCGTTGGGCTCTACGTCGGGACGTGCGTTGGGCTCTACGTCGGGGTTTAGCTTACTTTCAGCTCTACGTCGGGACGTGCGTTGGCCTCTACGTCGGGACGTGCGTTGGCCTCTACGTCGGGACGTGCGTTGGACTCTACGTCTGTAGTTAGCTAACTTTCAGCTCTACGTCGGGACGTGCGTTGGGCGCTACGTCGGGACGTGCGTTGGGCTCTACGTCTGTAGTTAGCTAACTTTCAGCTCTACGTCGGGACGCGCGTTGGGCTCTTCGTCTGTAGTTAGCTAACTTTCAGCTCTACGTCGGGACGTGCGTTGGGCTCTACGTCGGGACGTGCGTTGGGCTCTACGTCGGGATTTAGCTTACTTTCAGCTCTACGTCGGGACGTGCATTGGGCGCTACGTCAGTACGTGCGTTGGGCTCTACGTCTGTAGTTAGCTAACTTTCAGCTCTACGTCGGGACGTGCGTTGGGCGCTATGTCGGGACGTGCGTTGGGCTCTACGTCGGGACGTGCGTTGGGCTCTACGTCAGGATTTAGCTTACTTTCAGCTCTACGTCGGGACGTGCGTTGGGCTCTACGTCGAGACGTGCGTTGGGCTCTACGACGGGATGTGCGTTGGGCTCTACGTCTGTAGTTAGCTAACTTTCTGCTCTACGTCGGGACGTGCGTTGGGCTCTACGTCTGTAGTTAGGTAACTTTCAGCTCTACGTCGGGACGTGCGTTGGGCTCTACGTCGGGACGTGCGTTGGGCTCTACGTCGGGACGTGCGTTGGGCGCTACTTCGGGACGTGCTTTGGGCGCTACGTCGGGATTAACTTACTTTCAGCTCTACGTCGGGACGTGCGTTGGGCTCTATGTCGGGACGTGCGTTGGGCTCTACGTCGGGACGTGCGTTGGGCTCTACGTTGGGATTTAGCTTACTTTCAGCTCTACGTCGGGACGTGCGTTGGCCTCTACGTCGGGATTTAGCTTACTTTCAGCTCTACGTCGGGACGTGCGTTGGCCTCTACATCGGGACGTGCGTTGGCCTCTACGTCGGGATTTAGCTTACTTTCAGCTCTACGTCGGGACGTGCGTTGGGCTCTACGTCGGGATTTAGTTTACTTTCAGCTCTACGTCGGGACGTGCGTTGGGCTCTACGTCAGGACGTGCGTTGGGCTCTACGTCTGTAGTTAGCTAACTTTCACCTCTAGGTCGGGACATGCGTTGGGCTCTACGTCGGGACGTGCGTTGGCCTCTACGTCGGGACGTGCGTTGGGCTATACGTCGGGATTTAGCTTACTTTCAGCTCTACGTCGGGACGTGCGTTGGCCTCTACGTCGGCATTTAGCTTTCAGCTCTACGTCGGGACGTGCGTTGGGCTCTACGTCGGGACGTGCGTTGGGCTCTACGTCGGGACGTGCGTTATGCTCTACGTCAGGACGTGCGTTGGGCTCTACGTCGGGATTTAGGTTACTTTCAGCTCTACGTCGGGACGCGCGTTTGGCTCTTTGTCTGTAGTTATCTATCTTTCAGCTCTACGTCGGGACGTGCGTTGGGCTCTACGTCGGGACGTGCGATGGGCTCTACGTCGGGATTTAGCTTACTTTCAGCTCTACGTCGGGACGTGCATTGGGCGCTACGTCGGGACGTGCGTTGGGCTCTACGTCGGGACGTGCGTTGGGTTCTACGTCGGGACGTGCGTTGGGCTCTACGTCTGTAGTTAGCTAACTTTCAGCTCTACGTCGGGACGTGCGTTGGGCGCTATGTCGGGACGTGCGTTGGGCTCTACGTCGGGACGTGCGTTGGGCTCTACATCAGGATTTAGCTTACTTTCAGCTCTACGTCGGGACGTGCGTTGGGCTCTACGTCGGGACGTGCGTTGGGCTCTACGTCGGGACGTGCGTTGGGCTCTACGTCTGTAGTTAGCTAACTTTCTGCTCTACGTCGGGACGTGCGTTGGGCTCTACGTCTGTAGTTAGGTAACTTTCAGCTCTACGTCGGGACGTGCGTTGGGCGCTACGTCGGGACGTGCGTTGGGCTCTACGTCGGGACGTGCGTTGGGCTCTAAGTCGGGACGTGCGTTGGGCTCTACCTCGGGATTTAGCTTAATTTCAGCTCTACGTCGTGACGTGCGTTGGCCTCTACGTCGGGACGTGCGTTGGCCTCTACATCGGGACGTGCGTTGGGCTCTACGTCGGGACGTGCGTTGGGCTCTACGTCGGGATTTAGCTTACTTTCAGCTCTACGTCGGGACGTGCGTTGGGCTCTACGTCGGGACGTGCGTTGGGCTCTACGTCGGGACACGCGTTGGGCTCTACGTCGGGACGCGCGTTGGGCTCTACGTCTGTAGTTAGCTAACTTTCAGCTCTACGTCGGGACGCGCGTTGGGCTCTTCGTCTGTAGTTAGCTAACTTTCAGCTCTACGTCGGGACGTGCGTTGGGCTCTACGTTGGGACGTGCGTTGGGCTCTACGTCGGGATGTGCGTTGGGTTCTACGTCGGGACGTGCGTTGAGCTCTACGTCGGGATTTAGCTTACTTTCAGCTCTACGTCGGGACGTGCGTTAGGCTCTACGTCGGGACGTGCGTTGGGCTCTACGTCGGGACGTGCGTTGGGCTCTACGTCGGGATTTAGCTTACTTTCAGCTCTACGTCGGGACGTGCGTTGGGCTCTACGTCGGGACGTGCGTTGGGCTCTACGTCTGTAGTTAGCTAACTTTCAACTCTACGTTGGGACGTACGTTGGGCTCTACGTCTGTAGTTAGCTAACTTTCAGTTCTACGTCGGGACGTGCGTTGGGCGCTACGTCGGAACGTGCGTTGGGCTCTACGTCGGGACGTGCGTTGGGCTCTACGTCGGGACGTGCGTTGGGCTCTACGTCGGGGTTTAGCTTACTTTCAGCTCTACGTCGGGACGTGCGTTGGCCTCTACGTCGGGACGTGCGTTGGCCTCTACGTCGGGACGTGCGTTGGCCTCTACGTCGGGATTTAGCTTACTTTCAGCTCTACGTCGGGACGTGCGTTGGGCTCTACGTCGGAACGTGCGTTGGGCTCCACGTCGGGACGTGCGTTGGGCTCTACGTCTGTAGTTAGCTAACTTTCTGCTCTACGTTGGGACGTGCGTTGGGCTCTACGTCTGTAGTTAGCTAACTTTCAGCTCTACGTCGGGACGTGCGTTGGGCGCTACGTCGGGACGTGCGTTGGGCTCTACGTCGGGACGTCCGTTGGGCTCTAAGTCGGGACGTGCGTTGGGCTCTACGTCGGGATTTAGCTTACTTTACGCTCTACGTCGAGACGTGCGTTGGCCTCTACGTCGTGACGTGCGTTGGCCTCTACATCGGGACGTGCGTTGGCCTCTACGTCGGGACGTGCGTTGGCCTCTACGTCGGGATTTAGCTTACTTTCAGCTCTACGTCGGGACGTGCGTTGGGCTCTACGTCGGGACGTGCGTTGGGCTCTACTTCTGTAGTTAGCTAACTTTCAGCTCTACAACGGGACGTACGTTGGGCTCTACGTCTGTAGTTAGCTAACTTTCAGCTCTACGTCGGGACGTGCGTTGGGCGCTACGTCGGGACGTGCGTTGGGATCTACGTCGGGACGTGCGTTGGGCTCTACGTCTGTAGTTAGCTAACTTTCTGCTCTACGTCGGTACGTGCGTTGGGCTCTACGTCTGTAGTTAGCTAACTTTCAGCTCTACGTCGGGACGTGCGTTGGGCGCTATGTCGGGACGTGCGTTGGGCTCTACGTCGGGACGTGCGTTGGGCTCTACGTCAGGATTTAGCTTACTTTCTGCTCTACGTCGGGACGTGCGTTGGGCTCTACGTCGGGACGTGCGTTGGGCTCTACGTCGAGATGTGCGTTGGGCTCTACGTCTGTAGTTAGCTAACTTTCTGCTCTACGTCGGGACGTGCGTTGGGCTCTACGTCTGTAGTTAGGTAACTTTCAGCTCTACGTCGGGACGTGCGTTGGGCGCTACGTCGGGACGTGCGTTGGGCTCTACGTCGGGACGTGCGTTGGGCTCTAAGTCGGGACGTGCGTTGGGCTCTACCTCGGGATTTAGCTTACTTTCAGCTCTTCGTCGAGACGTGCGTTGGCCTCTACGTCGGGACGTGCGTTGGCCTCTACATCGGGACGTGCGTTGGGCTCTACGTCGGGACGTGCGTTGGGCTCTACGTCGGGATTTAGCTTACTTTCAGGTCTACGTCGGGACGTGCGTTGGGCTCTACGTCGGGACGTGCGTTGGGCTCTACGTCTGTAGTTAGCTAAGTTTCAACTCTACGTTGGGACGTGCGTTGGGCTCTACGTCTGTAGTTAGCTAACTTTCAGTTCTACGTCAGGACTTGCGTTCGGCTCTACATCTGTAGTTAGCTAACTTTCAGCTCTACGTCGGGACGTGCGTTGGGCGCTACGTCGGGACGTGCGTTGGGCTCTACGTCGGGACGTGCGTTGGGCTCTACGTCGGGACGTGCGTTGGGCTCTACTTCGGGATTTAGCTTACTTTCAGCTCTAAGTCGAGACGTGCGTTGGGCGCTACGTCGGGACGTGCGTTGGCCTCTACGTCGGGACGTGCGTTGGCCTGTACGTCGGGATTAACTTACTTTCAGCTCTACGTCGGGACGTGCGTTGGGCTCTATGTCGGGACGTGCGTTGGGCTCTACGTCGGGACGTGCGTTGGGCTCTACGTTGGGATTTAGCTTACTTTCAGCTCTACGTCGGGACGTGCGTTGGCCTCTACGTCGGGATTTAGTTACTTTCAGCTCTACGTCGGGACGTGCGTTGGCCTCTACATCGGGACGTGCGTTGGCCTCTACGTCGGGATTTAGCTTACTTTCAGCTCTACGTCGGGACGTGCGTTGGGCTCTACGTCGGGATTTAGCTTACTTTCAGCTCTACGTCGGGACGTGCGTTGGGCTCTACGTCAGGACGTGCGTTGGGCTCTACGTCTGTAGTTAGCTAACTTTCACCTCTAGGTCGGGACGTGCGTTGGGCTCTACGTCGGGACGTGAGTTGGGCTCCACGTCGGGACGTGCGTTGGGCTCTACGTCGGGATTTAGCTTACTTTCAGCTCTACGTCGGGACGTGCATTGGCCTCTATGTCGGCATTTAGCTTTCAGCTCTACGTCGGGACGTGCGTTGGGCTCTACGTCGGGACGTGCGTTGGGCTCTACGTCGGGACGTGCGTTATGCTCTACGTCAGGACGTGTGTTGGCCTCTACGTCGGGATTTAGGTTACTTTTAGCTCTACGTCGGGACGCGCGTTGTGCTCTTCGTCTGTATTACCTATCTTTCAGCTCTACGTCGGGACGTGCGTTGGGCTCTACGTCGGGACGTGCGATGGGCTCTACGTCGGGATTTAGCTTACTTTCAGCTCTACGTCGGGACGTGCATTGGGCGCTACGTCGGGACGTGCGTTGGGCTCTACGTCGGGACGTGCGTTGGGTTCTACGTCGGGACGTGCGTTGGGCTCTACGTCTGTAGTTAGCTAACTTTCAGCTCTACGTCGGGACGTGCGTTGGGCGCTATGTCGGGACGTGCGTTGGGCTCTACGTCGGGACGTGCGTTGGGCTCTACATCAGGATTTAGCTTACTTTCAGCTCTACGTCGGGACGTGCGTTGGGCTCTACGTCGGGACGTGCGTTGGGCTCTACGTCGGGACGTGCGTTGGGCTCTACGTCTGTAGTTAGCTAACTTTCTGCTCTACGTCGGGACGTGCGTTGGGCTCTACGTCTGTAGTTAGGTAACTTTCAGCTCTACGTCGGGACGTGCGTTGGGCGCTACGTCGGGACGTGCGTTGGGCTCTACGTCGGGACGTGCGTTGGGCTCTAAGTCGGGACGTGCGTTGGGCTCTACCTCGGGATTTAGCTTAATTTCAGCTCTACGTCGAGACGTGCGTTGGCCTCTACGTCGGGACGTGCGTTGGCCTCTACATCGGGACGTGCGTTGGGCTCTACGTCGGGACGTGCGTTGGGCTCTACGTCGGGATTTAGCTTACTTTCAGCTCTACGTCGGGACGTGCGTTGGGCTCTACGTCGGGACGTGCGTTGGGCTCTACGTCGGGACACGCGTTGGGCTCTACGTCGGGACGCGCGTTGGGCTCTACGTCTGTAGTTAGCTAACTTTCAGCTCTACGTCGGGACGCGCGTTGGGCTCTACGTCTGTAGTTAGCTTACTTTCAGCTCTACGTCGGGACGTGCGTTGGGCTCTACGTTGGGACGTGCGTTGGGCTCTACGTCGGGATGTGCGTTGGGTTCTACGTCGGGACGTGCGTTGAGCTCTACGTCGGGATTTAGCTTACTTTCAGCTCTACGTCGGGACGTGCGTTAGTCTCTACGTCGGGACGTGCGTTGGGCTCTACGTCGGGACGTGCGTTGGGCTCTACGTCGGGATTTAGCTTACTTTCAGCTCTACGTCGGGACGTGCGTTGGGCTCTACGTCGGGACGTGCGTTGGGCTCTACGTCTGTAGTTAGCTAACTTTCAACTCTACGTTGGGACGTACGTTGGGCTCTACGTCTGTAGTTAGCTAACTTTCAGTTCTACGTCGGGACGTGCGTTGGGCGCTACGTCGGAACGTGCGTTGGGCTCTACGTCGGGACGTGCGTTGGGCTCTACGTCGGGACGTGCGTTGGGCTCTACGTCGGGATTTAGCTTACTTTCAGCTCTACGTCGGGACGTGCGTTGGCCTCTACGTCGGGACGTGCGTTGGCCTCTACGTCGGGACGTGCGTTGGCGTCTACGTCGGGATTTAGCTTACTTTCAGCTCTACGTCGGGACGTGCGTTGGGCTCTACGTCGGAACGTGCGTTGGGCTCCACGTCGGGACGTGCGTTGGGCTCTACGTCTGTAGTTAGCTAACTTTCTGCTCTACGTCGGGACGTGCGTTGGGCTGTACGTCTGTAGTTAGCTAACTTTCAGCTCTACGTCGGGACGTGCGTTGGGCGCTACGTCGGGACGTGCGTTGGGCTCTACGTCGGGACGTCCGTTGGGCTCTAAGTCGGGACGTGCGTTGGGCTCTACGTCGGGATTTAGCTTACTTTACGCTCTACGTCGAGACGTGCGTTGGCCTCTACGTCGTGACGTGCGTTGGCCTCTACATCGGGACGTGCGTTGGCCTCTACGTCGGGACGTGCGTTGGCCTCTACGTCGGGATTTAGCTTACTTTCAGCTCTACGTCGGGACGTGCGTTGGGCTCTACGTCGGGACGTGCGTTGGGCTCTACTTCTGTAGTTAGCTAACTTTCAGCTCTACATCGGGACGTACGTTGGGCTCTACGTCTGTAGTTAGCTAACTTTCAGCTCTACGTCGGGACGTGCGTTGGGCGCTACGTCGGGACGTGCGTTGGGATCTACGTCGGGACGTGCGTTGGGCTCTACGTCTGTAGTTAGCTAACTTTCTGCTATACGTCGGTACGTGCGTTGGGCTCTACGTCTGTAGTTAGCTAACTTTCAGCTCTACGTCGGGACGTGCGTTGGGCGCTATGTCGGGACGTGCGTTGGGCTCTACGTCGGGACGTGCGTTGGGCTCTACGTCAGGATTTAGCTTACTTTCAGCTCTACGTCGGACGTGCGTTGGGCTCTACGTCGGGACGTGCGTTGGGCTCTACGTCGAGATGTGCGTTGGGCTCTACGTCTGTAGTTAGCTAACTTTCTGCTCTACGTCGGGACGTGCGTTGGGCTCTACGTCTGTAGTTAGGTAACTTTCAGCTCTACGTCGGGACGTGCGTTGGGCGCTACGTCGGGACGTGCGTTGGGCTCTACGTCGGGACGTGCGTTGGGCTCTAAGTCGGGACGTGCGTTGGGCTCTACCTCGGGATTTAGCTTACTTTCAGCTCTTCGTCGAGACGTGCGTTGGCCTCTACGTCGGGACGTGCGTTGGCCTCTACATCGGGACGTGCGTTGGGCTCTACGTCGGGACGTGCGTTGGGCTCTACGTCGGGATTTAGCTTACTTTCAGGTCTACGTCGGGACGTGCGTTGGGCTCTACGTCGGGACGTGCGTTGGGCTCTACGTCTGTAGTTAGCTAAGTTTCAACTCTACGTTGGGACGTGCGTTGGGCTCTACGTCTGTAGTTAGCTAACTTTCAGTTCTACGTCAGGACTTGCGTTCAGCTCTACATCTGTAGTTAGCTAACTTTCAGCTCTACGTCGGGACGTGCGTTGGGCGCTACGTCGGGACGTGCGTTGGGCTCTACGTCGGGACGTGCGTTGGGCTCTACGTCGGGACGTGCGTTGGGCTCTACTTCGGGATTTAGCTTACTTTCAGCTCTAAGTCGAGACGTGCGTTGGGCGCTACGTCGGGACGTGCGTTGGCCTCTACGTCGGGACGTGCGTTGGCCTGTACGTCGGGATTAACTTACTTTCAGCTCTACGTCGGGACGTGCGTTGGGCTCTATGTCGGGACGTGCGTTGGGCTCTACGTCGGGACGTGCGTTGGGCTCTACGTTGGGATTTAGCTTACTTTCAGCTCTACGTCGGGACGTGCGTTGGCCTCTACGTCGGGATTTAGTTACTTTCAGCTCTACGTCGGGACGTGCGTTGGCCTCTACATCGGGACGTGCGTTGGCCTCTACGTCGGGATTTAGCTTACTTTCAGCTCTACGTCGGGACGTGCGTTGGGCTCTACGTCGGGATTTAGCTTACTTTCAGCTCTACGTCGGGACGTGCGTTGGGCTCTACGTCAGGACGTGCGTTGGGCTCTACGTCTGTAGTTAGCTAACTTTCACCTCTAGGTCGGGACGTGCGTTGGGCTCTACGTCGGGACGTGAGTTGGGCTCCACGTCGGGACGTGCGTTGGGCTCTACGTCGGGATTTAGCTTACTTTCAGCTCTACGTCGGGACGTGCATTGGCCTCTATGTCGGCATTTAGCTTTCAGCTCTACGTCGGGACGTGCGTTGGGCTCTACGTCGGGACGTGCGTTGGGCTCTACGTCGGGACGTGCGTTATGCTCTACGTCAGGACGTGTGTTGGCCTCTACGTCGGGATTTAGGTTACTTTTAGCTCTACGTCGGGACGCGCGTTGTGCTCTTCGTCTGTATTACCTATCTTTCAGCTCTACGTCGGGACGTGCGTTGGGCTCTACGTCGGGACGTGCGATGGGCTCTACGTCGGGATTTAGCTTACTTTCAGCTCTACGTCGGGACGTGCATTGGGCGCTACGTCGGGACGTGCGTTGGGCTCTACGTCGGGACGTGCGTTGGGTTCTACGTCGGGACGTGCGTTGGGCTCTACGTCTGTAGTTAGCTAACTTTCAGCTCTACGTCGGGACGTGCGTTGGGCGCTATGTCGGGACGTGCGTTGGGCTCTACGTCGGGACGTGCGTTGGGCTCTACCTCGGGATTTAGCTTAATTTCAGCTCTACGTCGAGACGTGCGTTGGCCTCTACGTCGGGACGTGCGTTGGCCTCTACATCGGGACGTGCGTTGGGCTCTACGTCGGGACGTGCGTTGGGCTCTACGTCGGGATTTAGCTTACTTTCAGCTCTACGTCGGGACGTGCGTTGGGCTCTACGTCGGGACGTGCGTTGGGCTCTACGTCGGGACACGCGTTGGGCTCTACGTCGGGACGCGCGTTGGGCTCTACGTCTGTAGTTAGCTAACTTTCAGCTCTACGTCGGGACGCGCGTTGGGCTCTACGTCTGTAGTTAGCTTACTTTCAGCTCTACGTCGGGACGTGCGTTGGGCTCTACGTTGGGACGTGCGTTGGGCTCTACGTCGGGATGTGCGTTGGGTTCTACGTCGGGACGTGCGTTGAGCTCTACGTCGGGATTTAGCTTACTTTCAGCTCTACGTCGGGACGTGCGTTAGTCTCTACGTCGGGACGTGCGTTGGGCTCTACGTCGGGACGTGCGTTGGGCTCTACGTCGGGATTTAGCTTACTTTCAGCTCTACGTCGGGACGTGCGTTGGGCTCTACGTCGGGACGTGCGTTGGGCTCTACGTCTGTAGTTAGCTAACTTTCAACTCTACGTTGGGACGTACGTTGGGCTCTACGTCTGTAGTTAGCTAACTTTCAGTTCTACGTCGGGACGTGCGTTGGGCGCTACGTCGGAACGTGCGTTGGGCTCTACGTCGGGACGTGCGTTGGGCTCTACGTCGGGACGTGCGTTGGGCTCTACGTCGGGGTTTAGCTTACTTTCAGCTCTACGTCGGGACGTGCGTTGGCCTCTACGTCGGGACGTGCGTTGGCCTCTACGTCGGGACGTGCGTTGGCCTCTACGTCGGGATTTAGCTTACTTTCAGCTCTACGTCGGGACGTGCGTTGGGCTCTACGTCGGAACGTGCGTTGGGCTCCACGTCGGGACGTGCGTTGGGCTCTACGTCTGTAGTTAGCTAACTTTCTGCTCTACGTCGGGACG
Organism: Leptosomus discolor; assembly: GCF_034619465.1. NCBI lineage: Eukaryota > Metazoa > Chordata > Aves > Leptosomiformes > Leptosomidae > Leptosomus > Leptosomus discolor. The sequence continues at coordinate 1,972,798 of NW_028237819.1, forward strand.
TGCGTTGGGCTCTACGTCTGTAGTTAGCTAACTTTCAGCTCTACGTCGGGACGTGCGTTGGGCGCTACGTCGGGACGTGCGTTGGGCTCTACGTCGGGACGTCCGTTGGGCTCTAAGTCGGGACGTGCGTTGGGCTCTACGTCGGGATTTAGCTTACTTTACGCTCTACGTCGAGACGTGCGTTGGCCTCTACGTCGTGACGTGCGTTGGCCTCTACATCGGGACGTGCGTTGGCCTCTACGTCGGGACGTGCGTTGGCCTCTACGTCTGTAGTTAGCTAACTTTCAGCTCTACGTCGGGACGTGCGTTGGGCGCTTTGTCGGGACGTGCGTTGGGCTCTACGTCGGGACGTGCGTTGGGCTCTACATCAGGATTTAGCTTACTTTCAGCTCTACGTCGGGACGTGCGTTGGGCTCTACGTCGGGACGTGCGTTGGGCTCTACGTCGGGACGTGCGTTGGGCTCTACGTCTGTAGTTAGCTAACTTTCTGCTCTACGTCGGGACGTGCGTTGGGCTCTACGTCTGTAGTTAGGTAACTTTCAGCTCTACGTCGGGACGTGCGTTGGGCGCTACGTCGGGACGTGCGTTGGGCTCTACGTCGGGACGTGCGTTGGCCTCTAAGTCGGGACGTGCGTTGGGCTCTACCTCGGGATTTAGCTTAATTTCAGCTCTACGTCGAGACGTGCGTTGGCCTCTACGTCGGGACGTGCGTTGGCCTCTACATCGGGACGTGCGTTGGGCTCTACGTCGGGATGTGCGTTGGGCTCTACGTCGGGATTTAGCTTACTTTCAGCTCTACGTCGGGACGTGCGTTGGGCTCTACGTCGGGACGTGCGTTGGGCTCTACGTCGGGACACGCGTTGGGCTCTACGTCGGGACGCGCGTTGGGCTCTACGTCTGTAGTTAGCTAACTTTCAGCTCTACGTCGGGACGCGCATTGGGCTCTTCGTCTGTAGTTAGCTAACTTTCAGCTCTACGTCGGGACGTGCGTTGGGCTCTACGTTGGGACGTGCGTTGGGCTCTACGTCGGGATGTGCATTGGGTTCTACGTCGGGACGTGCGTTGAGCTCTACGTCGGGATTTAGCTTACTTTCAGCTCTACGTCGGGACGTGCGTTAGGCTCTACGTCGGGACGTGCATTGGGCTCTACGTCGGGACGTGCGTTGGGCTCTACGTCGGGATTTAGCTTACTCTCAGGTCTACGTCGGGACGTGCGTTGGGCTCTACGTTGGGACGTGCGTTGGGCTCTACGTCTGTAGTTAGCTAACTTTCAACTGTACGTTGGGACGTGCGTTGGGCTCTACGTCTGTAGTTAGCTAACTTTCAGTTCTACGTCGGGACGTGCGTTGGCCTCTACATCTGTACTTAGCTAACTTTCAGCTCTACGTCGGGACGTGCGTTGGGCGCTACGTCGGAACTTGCGTTGGGCTCTACGTCGGGACGTGCGTTGGGCTCTACGTCGGGACGTGCGTTGGGCTCTACGTCGGGACGTGCGTTGGGCTCTACGTCGGGATTTAGCTTACTTTCAGATCTACGTCGGGACGTGCGTTGGCCTCTACGTCGGGACGTGCGTTGCCCTCTACGTCGGGACGTGCGTTGGCCTCTACGTCGGGATTTAGCTTACTTTCAGCTCTACGTCGGGACGTGCGTTGGCCTCTACGTCGGGACGTGCGTTGGGCTCTACGTCGGGACACGCGTTGGGCTCTACGTCGGGACGCGCGTTGGGCTGTACATCTGTAGTTAGCTAACTTTCAGCTCTACGTCGGGACGCGCGTTGGGCTCTACGTCGGTACGTGCGTTGGGCTCTACGTCGGGATTTAGCTTACTTTCAGCTCTACGTCGGGACGTGCGTTGGGCTCTAGATCAGGATTTATTTTACTTTCAGCTCTACGAGGGGACGTGTGTTGGGCTCGACATCAGGATTTAGCGTACTTTCAGCTCTATGTCGGGACGTGTGTTGGGCTCTACGTCGGGACGTGTGTTGGGCTCCACGTCGGGACGCGTGTTGGGCTGCATGTCGGGACGTGTGTTGGGCTCTACGTCGGGTTTTAGTTACTTTCAGCTCTACGTCGGGACGTGTGTTGGCCTCTACGTCGCGACGTGTGTTGGACTCTACGTCGCGACGTGTGTTGGGCTGTACGTCGCGACGTGTGTTGGGCTCTGCGTCGCGACTTGTGGTAGGCTCTGCGTCGGGACGTGTGTTGGGCTCTACGTCGGGACGTGTTTTGGGCACTAGATCAGGATTTATCTTACTTTCAGCTCTACGATGGGACGTGTCCTGGGCTCGACATCAGGATTTAGCGTACTTTCAGCTCGACGTGAGGACCTGTGTTGGGCTCTACGTCGGGATGTGTGTTGGGCTCCACGTCGGGACGCGTGTTGGGCTGCATGTTGGGACGTGTGTTGGGCTCTACGTCGGGATTTAATTACTTTCAGCTCTACGTCGGGACGTGTGTTGGCCTCTACGTCGCGACGTGTGTTGGACTCTACGTCGCGACGTGTGTTGGGCTGTTCGTCGCGACGTGTGTTGGGCTCTGCGTCGCGACTTGTGTTGGGCTCTGCGTCGGGACGTGTGTTGGGCTCTACGTCGGGACGTGTTTTGGGCACTAGATCAGGATTTATCTTACTTTCAGCTCTACGAGGGGACGAGTCCTGGGCTCGACATCAGGATTTAGCGTACTTTCAGCTCTACGTGGGGACCTGTGTTGGGCTCTACGTCGGGACGTGTGTTGGGCTCCACGTCGGGACGCGTGTTGGGCTGCATGTCGGGACGTGTGTTGGGCTCTACGTCGGGACGTGTGTTGGGCTCCACGTCGGGACGCGTGTTGGGCTGCATGTCGGGACGTGTGTTGGGCTCTGCGTCGGGACGTGTGTTGGGCTCTACGTCGGGATTTAGTTACTTTCAGCTCTACGTCGGGACGTGTGTTGGGCTCTACGTCGGGACTTGTGTTGGGCTCTACGTCACGACGTGTGTTGGACTCTGCGTCGGGACGTGTGTTGGGCTCTGCGTCGGGACGTGTGTTGGGCTCTACGTCGGGACGTGCGTTGGGCTCTACGTCGGGACGTGCGTTGGGCTCTACGTCTGTAGTTAGCTAACTTTCAGCTCTACGTCGGGACGTGCGTTGGGCTCTACGTCGGGACGTGCGTTTGGCTCTACGTCTGTACTTAGCTAACTTTCAGCTCTACGTCGGGACGTGCGTTGGGCTCTACGTCGGGACGTGAGTTGGGCTCTACGTCGGGACGTGCGTTGGGCTCTACGTCGGGATTTAGCTTACTTTCACCTCTACGTCGGGACGTGCGTTGGCCTCTAAGTCGGCATTTAGCTTACTTTCAGCTCTACGTCGGGACGTGCGTTGGGCTCTACGTCGGGACGTGCGTTGGGCTCTACGTCGGGACGTGCGTTGGGTTCTACGTCGGGACGTGCGTTGGGCTCTACGTCTGTAGTTAGCTAACTTTCTGCTCTACGTCGTGACGTGCGTTGGGCTCTACGTCTGTAGTTAGCTAACTTTCAGCTCTACGTCGGGACGTGCATTGGGCGCTACGTCGGGACGTGCGTTGGGCTCTACGTCGGGACGTGTGTTGGGCTCTACGTCGGGATTTAGGTTACTTTCAGCTCTACGTCAGGACGTGCGTTGGCCTCTACGTCGGGACGTGCGTTGGCCTCTACGTCGGGATTTAGCTTACTTTCAGCTCTACGTCGGTACGTGCGTTGGCCTCTACGTCGGGACGTGCGTTGGGCTCTACGTCGGGACACGCGTTGGGCTCTACGTCGGGACGCGCGTTGGGCTCTACGTCTGTAGTTAGCTAACTTTCAGCTCTACGTCGGGACGCGCGTTGGGCTCTACGTCGGTACGTGCGTTTGGCTCTACGTCGGGACGTGCGTTGGGCTCTACGTCGGGATTTAGCTTACTTTCAGCTCTACGTCGGGACGTGCGTTGGCCTCTAAGTCGGGATTTAGCTTACTTACAGCTCTACGTCGGGACGTGCGTTGGGCTCTAGATCAGGATTTATTTTACTTTCAGCTCTACGAGGGGACGTGTGTTGGGCTCGACATCAGGATTTAGCGTACTTTCAGCTCTACGTCGGGACGTGTGTTGGGCTCTACGTCGGGACGTGTGTTGGTCTCCACGTCGGGACGCGTGTTGGGCTGCATGTCGGGACGTGTGTTGGGCTCTACGTCGGGATTTAGTTACTTTCAGCTCTACGTCGGGACGTGTGTTGGCCTCTACGTCGCGACGTGTGTTGGACTCTACGTCGCGACGTGTGTTGGGCTGTACGTCGCGACGTGTGTTGGGCTCTGCGTCGCGACGTGTGTTGGGCTCTGCGTCGGGACGTGTGTTGGGCTCTACGTCGGGACGTGTGTTGGGCTCTACGTCGGGACGTGTTTTGGGCACTAGATCAGGATTTATCTTACTTTCAGCTCTACGAGGGGACGTGTCTTGGGCTCGACATCAGGATTTAGCGTACTTTCAGCTCTACGTGGGGACGTGTGTTGGGCTCTACGTCGGGACGTGTGTTGGGCTCCACGTCGGGACGCGTGTTGGGCTGCATGTCGGGACGTGTGTTGGGCTCTACGTCGGGACGTGTGTTGGGCTCCACGTCGGGACACGTGTTGGGCTGCATGTCGGGACGTGTGTTGGGCTCTGCGTCGGGACGTGTGTTGGGCTCTACGTCGGGACGTGTGTTGGGCTCCACGTCGGGACACGTGTTGGGCTGCATGTCGGGACGTGTGTTGGGCTCTGCGTCGGGACGTGTGTTGGGCTCTACGTCGGGATTTAGTTACTTTCAGCTCTACGTCGGGACGTGTGTTGGGCTCTACGTCGGGACGTGCGTTGGGCTCTACTTTGGGACGTGCGTTGGGCTCTACTTCGGGATTTAGCTTACTTTCAGCTCTACGTCGGGACGTGCGTTGGGCTCTACGTCAGGATTTAGCTTACTTTCAGCTCTACGTCGGGACGTGCGTTGGGCTCTACGTCGGGACGTGCGTTGGGCTCTACGTCGGGACGTGCGTTGGGCTCTACGTCGGGACGTGCGTTAGGCTCTACATCTGTAGTTAGCTAACTTTCAGCTCTACGTCGGGACGTGCGTTGGGCTCTACGTCGGGACGTGCGTTGGGCTCTACGTCGGGACGTGTTTTGGGCTCTACGTCGGGACGTGTGTTGGGCTCTACGTCAGGATTTAGGATAATTTCAGCTCTACGTCGGGTCGTGCGTTGGGCACTACGTCGGGACGTGCGTTGGGCTCTACGTCGGGACGTGCGTTGGGCTCTACGTCGGGACGTGCGTTGGCTCTACGTCGGGACGTGCGTTGGGATCTACATCATGATTTAGGTTAATTTCAGCTCTACGTCGGGTCGTGTGTTGGGCACTACGTCGGGACGTGTGTTGGGCTCTACATCAGGATTTAGATTACTTTCAGCTCTACGTCGGGACGTGTGTTGGGCTCTACGTCGGGAAGTGTGTTGGGCTCTACATCAGGATTTGGATTACTTTCAGCTCTTCGTCGGGACATGTGTTGGGCTCTACGTTGGGACATGTGTTGGGCTGTACATCAGGATTTAGCTTACTTTTAGCTCTACGTGGGGACGTGTGTTGCGCTCGACATCAGGATTTAGCTTACTTTTAGCTCTACGTCGGGAGATGTGTTGGGCTCTACGTCGGGACGTGCGTTGGGCTCTACGTCGGGACGTGCGTTGGGCTCTACGTCTGTAGTTAGCTAACTTTCACCTCTACGTCGGGACGTGCGTTGGGCTCTACGTCGGGACGTGAGTTGGGCTCCACGTCGGGACGTGCATTGGGCTCTACGTCTGGATTTAGCTTACTTTCAGCTCTACGTCGGGACGTGCGTTGGCCTCTACGTCGGCATTTACCTTTCAGCTCTACGTCGGGACGTGCGTTGGGCTCTACATCGGGACGTGCGTTGGGCTGTTCGTCGGGACGTGCGTTGGGCTCTACGTCGGGACGTGCGTTGGGTTCTACGTCGGGACGTGCGTTGGGCTCCACGTCTGTAGTTAGCTAACTTTCTGCTCTACGTCAGGACGTGCGTTGGGCTCTACGTCTGTAGTTAGCTAACTTTCAGCTCTACGTCGGGAGGTGCGTTGGGCGCTACGTCGGGACGTGCGTTGGGCTCTACGTCGGGACGTGCGTTGGGCTCTACGTCGGAACGTGCGTTGGGCTCTACGTCGGGATTTAGGTTACTTTCAGCTCTACGTCGGGACGTGCGTTGGCCTCTACGTCGGGACGTGCGTTGGGCGCTACGTCGGGACGTGCGTTGGCCTCTACGTCAGGACGTGCGTTGGGCTCTACGTCGGGATTTACCTTACTTTCGCTCTACGTCAGGACGTGCGTTGGGCTCTACGTCGGGACACGAGTTGGGCTCTACGTCGGGATTTAGCTTACTTTCAGCTCTACGTCGGGACGTGCGTTGGTCTCTACGTCGGGACGTGCGTTGGGCGCTACGTCGGGACGTGCGTTGGCCTCTACGTCGGGATTTAGCTTACTTTCAGCTCTACGTCGGGACGTGCGTTGGCCTCTACGTCGGGACGTGCATTGGTCTCTACGTCGGGACACGCGTTGGGCTCTACGTCGCGACGCGCGTTGGACTCTACGTCTGCAGATAGCTAACTTTCAGCTCTACGTCGGGACGCGCGTTGGGCTCTTCGTCTGTAGTTAGGTAACTTTCAGCTCTACGTCGGGACGTGCGTTGGGCTCTACGTCGGGACGTGCGTTGGGCTCTAGATCAGGATTTATTTTACTTTCAGCTCTACGAGGGGACGTGTGTTGTGCTCGACATCAGGATTTAGCGTACTTTCAGCTCTACGTCGGGACGTGTGTTGGGCTCTACGTCGGGACGTGTGTTGGGCTCCACGTCGGGACGCGTGTTGGGCTGAATGTCGGGACGTGTTTTGGGCGCTACGTCGGGATTTAGTTACTTTCAGCTCTACGTCGGGACGTGTGTTGGCCTCTACGTCGGGACGTGTGTTGGACTCTACGTCGCGACGTGTGTTGGGCTGTACGTCGCGACGTGTGTTGAGCTCTGCGTCGCGACGTGTGTTGGGCTCTGCGTCGGGACGTGTGTTGGGCTCTACGTCGGGACGTGTGTTGGGCTCTACGTCGGGACGTGTTTTGGGCACTAGATCAGGATTTATCTTACTTTCAGCTCTACGAGGGGACGTGTCTTGGGCTCGACATCAGGATTTAGCGTACTTTCAGCTCTACGTGGGGACCTGTGTTGGGCTCTACGTCGGGACGTGTGTTGGGCTCCACGTCGCGACGCGTGTTGGGCTGCATGTCGGGACATGTGTTGGGCTCTACATCGGGACGTGTGTTGGGCTCCACGTCGGGACACGTGTTGGGCTGCATGTCGGGACTTGTGTTGGGCTCTACGTCGGGACGCGCGTTGGGCTCTTCGTCTGTAGTTAGCTAACTTTCAGCTCTACGTCGGGACGTGCGGTGGGCTCTACGTCGGGACGTGCGTTGGGCTCTACATCGGGAAGTGCGTTGGGCTCTACGTCAGGATTTAGCTTACTTTCAGCTCTACGTCGGGACGTGCGTTGGGCTCTACGTCGGGACGTGCGTTGGGCTCTACGTCGGGACGTGCGTTGGGCTCTACGTCTGTAGTTAGCTAACTTTCAGCTCTACGTCGGGACGTGCATTGGGCTCTATGTCGGGACGTGCATTGGGCTCTACGTCGGGACGTGCGTTGGGCTCTACGTCGGGACGTGCGTTGGGCTCTACGTCGGGATTTAGCTTACTTTCAGCTCTACGTCGGGACGTGCGTTGGGCTCTACATCGGAACGTGCGTTGGGCTCCACGTCGGGACATGCGTTGGGCTCTACGTCTGTAGTTAGCTAACTTTCTGCTCTACGTCGGGACGTGCGTTGGGCTCTACGTCTGTAGTTAGCTAACTTTCAGCTCTACGTCGGGACGTGCGTTGGGCACTACGTCGGGACGTGCGTTGGGCTCTACGTCGGGACGTCCGTTGGGCTCTACGTCGGGACGTGCGTTGGGCTCTACGTCGGGATTTAGCTTACTTTCAGCTCTACGTCGAGACGTGCGTTGGCCTCTACGTCGGGACGTGCGTTGGCCTCTACGTCGGGACGTGCGTTGGCCTCTACGTCGGGACGTGCGTTGGCCTCTACGTCGGGATTTAGCTTACTTTCAGCTCTACGTCGGGACGTGCATTGGGCGCTACGTCGGGACGTGCGTTGGGCGCTACGTCGGGACGTGCGTTGGGCGGTACTTCGGGAAATGCGTTGGGCGCTACGTCGGGATTTAGCTTACTTTCACCTCTACGTCGGGACGTGCGTTGGGCTCTATGTCGGGACGTGCGTTGGGCTCTACGTCGGGACGTGCGTTGGGCTCTACGTCGGGATTTAGCTTACTTTCAGCTCTACGTCGGGACGTGCGTTGGCCTCTACGTCGGGACGTGCGTTGACCTCTACATTGGGACGTGCGTTGGCCTCTACGTCGGGATTTAGCTTACTTTCAGCTCTACGTCGGGACGTGCGTTGGCCTCTACGTCGGGACGTGCATTGGCCTCTACGTCGGGATTTAGCTTACTTTCAGCTCTACGTCGGGACGCGCGTTGGGCTTTACGTCGGGATTTAGCTTACTTTCAGCTCTACGTCGGGACGTGCGTTGGGCTCTACGTCGGGACGTGCGTTGGGCTCTACGTCGGGACGTGCGTTGGGCTCTACGTCTGTAGTTAGCTAACTTTCAGCTCTACGTCGGGACGTGCGTTGGGCTCTACGTCGGGACGTGCGTTGGGCTCTACGTCTGTAGTTAGCTAACTTTCAGCTCTACGTCGGGACGTGCGTTGGGCTCTACGTCGGGACGTGAGTTGGGCTCTACGTCGGGACGTGCGTTGGGCTCTACGTCGGGATTTAGCTTACTTTCAGCTCTACGTCGGGACGTGCGTTGGCCTCTAAGTCGGCATTTAGCTTACTTTCAGCTCTACGTCGGGACGTGCGTTGGGCTCTACGTCGGGACGTGCGTTGGGCTCTACGTCTGTAGTTAGCTAACTTTCTGCTCTACGTCGGGACGTGCGTTGGGCTCTACGTCTGTAGTTAGCTAACTTTCAGCTCTACGTCGGGACGTGCGTTGGGCGCTACGTCGGGACGTGCGTTGGGCTCTACGTCGGGACGTGCGTTGGGCTCTACGTCGGGATTTAGGTTACTTTCAGCTCTACGTCAGGACGTGCGTTGGGCTCTACGTCGGGACGTGCGTTGGCCTCTACGTCGGGATTTAACTTACTTTCAGCTCTACGTCTGGACGTGCGTTGGCCTCTACGTCGGGACGTGCGTTGGGCTCTACGTCGGGACACGCGTTGGGCTCTACGTCGGGACGCGCGTTGGGCTGTACGTCTGTAGTTAGCTAACTTTCAGCTCTACGTCGGGACGCGCGTTGGGCTCTACGTCGGTACGTGCGTTGGGCTCTACGTCGGGATTTAGCTTACTTTAAGCTCTACGTCGGGACGTGCGTTGAGCTCTAGATCAGGATTTATTTTACTTTCAGCTCTACGAGGGGACGTGTGTTGGGCTCGACATCAGGATTTAGCGTACTTTCAGCTCTATGTCGGGACGTGTGTTGGGCTCTACGTCGGGACGTGTGTTGGGCTCTACGTCGGGTTTTAGTTACTTTCAGCTCTACGTCGGGACGTGTGTTGGCCTCTACGTCGCGACGTGTGTTGGACTCTACGTCGCGACGTGTGTTGGGCTGTTCGTCGCGACGTGTGTTGGGCTCTGCGTCGCGACTTGTGTTGGGCTCTGCGTCGGGACGTGTGTTGGGCTCTACGTCGGGACGTGTTTTGGGCACTAGATCAGGATTTATCTTACTTTCAGCTCTACGAGGGGACGTGTCCTGGGCTCGACATCAGGATTTAGCGTACTTTCAGCTCTACGTGGGGACCTGTGTTGGGCTCTACGTCGGGACGTGTGTTGGGCTCCACGTCGGGACGCGTGTTGGGCTGCATGTTGGGACGTGTGTTGGGCTCTACGTCGGGATTTAATTACTTTCAGCTCTACGTCGGGACGTGTGTTGGCCTCTACTTCGCGACGTGTGTTGGACTCTACGTCGCGACGTGTGTTGGGCTGTACGTCGCAACGTGTGTTGGGCTCTGCGTCACGACTTGTGTTGGGCTCTGCGTCGGGACGTGTGTTGGGCTCTACGTCGGGACGTGTTTTGGGCACTAGATCAGGATTTATCTTACTTTCAGCTCTACGAGGGGACGTGTCCTGGGCTCGACATCAGGATTTAGCGTACTTTCAGCTCTACGTGGGGACCTGTGTTGGGCTCTACGTCGGGACGTGTGTTGGGCTCCACGTCGGGACGCGTGTTGGGCTGCATGTCGGGACGTGTGTTGGGCTCTACGTCGGGACGTGTGTTGGGCTCCACGTCGGGACGCGTGTTGGGCTGCATGTCGGGACGTGTGTTGGGCTCTGCGTCGGGACGTGTGTTGGGCTCTACGTCGGGATTTAGTTACTTTCAGCTCTACGTCGGGACGTGTGTTAGGCTGTACGTCGGGACTTGTGTTGGGCTCTACGTCACGACGTGTGTTGGACTCTGCGTCGGGACGTGTGTTGGGCTCTGCGTCGGGACGTGTGTTGGGCTCTACGTCGGGACGTGCGTTGGGCTCTACGTCGGGACGTGCGTTGGGCTCTACGTCGGGACGTGCGTTGGGCTCTACGTCTGTAGTTAGCTAACTTTCAGCTCTACGTCGGGACGTGCGTTGGGCTCTACGTCGGGACGTGCGTTGGGCTCTACGTCTGTAGTTAGCTAACTTTCAGCTCTACGTCGGGACGTGCGTTGGGCTCTACGTCGGGACATGAGTTGGGCTCTACGTCGGGACGTGCGTTGGGCTCTACGTCGGGATTTAGCTTACTTTCACCTCTACGTCGGGACGTGCGTTGGCCTCTAAGTCGGCATTTAGCTTACTTTCAGCTCTACGTCGGGACGTGCGTTGGGCTCTACGTCGGGACGTACGTTGGGCTCTACGTCGGGACGTGCGTTGGGTTCTACGTCGGGACGTGCGTTGGGCTCTACGTCTGTAGTTAGCTAACTTTCTGCTCTACGTCGTGACGTGCGTTGGGCTCTACGTCTGTAGTTAGCTAACTTTCAGCTCTACGTCGGGACGTGCGTTGGGCGCTACGTCGGGACGTGCGTTGGGCTCTACGTCGGGACGTGCGTTGGGCTCTACGTCGGGATTTAGGTTACTTTCAGCTCTACGTCAGGACGTGCGTTGGCCTCTACGTCGGGACGTGCGTTGGGCTCTACGTCGGGATTTAGCTTACTTTCAGCTCTACGTCGGTACGTGCGTTGGCCTCTACGTCGGGACGTGCGTTGGGCTCTACGTCGGGACACGCGTTGGGCTCTACGTCGGGACGCGCGTTGGGCTCTACGTCTGTAGTTAGCTAACTTTCAGCTCTACGTCGGGACGCGCGTTGGGCTCTACGTCGGTACGTGCGTTTGGCTCTACGTCGGGATTTAGCTTACTTTCAGCTCTACGTCGGGACGTGCGTTGGGCTCTAGATCAGGATTTATTTTACTTTCAGCTCTACGAGGGGACGTGTGTTGGGCTCGACATCAGGATTTAGCGTACTTTCAGCTCTACGTCGGGACGTGTGTTGGGCTCTACGTCGGGACGTGTGTTGGGCTCCACGTCGGGACGCGTGTTGGGCTGCATGTCGGGACGTGTGTTGGGCTCTACGTCGGGATTTAGTTACTTTCAGCTCTACGTCGGGACGTGTGTTGGCCTCTACGTCGCGACGTGTGTTGGACTCTACGTCGCGACGTGTGTTGGGCTGTACGTCGCGACGTGTGTTGGGCTCTGCGTCGCGACGTGTGTTGGGCTCTGCGTCGGGACGTGTGTTGGGCTCTACGTCGGGACGTGTGTTGGGCTCTACGTCGGGACGTGTTTTGGGCACTAGATCAGGATTTATCTTACTTTCAGCTCTACGAGGGGACGTGTCTTGGGCTCGACATCAGGATTTAGCGTACTTTCAGCTCTACGTGGGGACCTGTGTTGGGCTCTACGTCGGGACGTGTGTTGGGCTCCACGTCGGGACGCGTGTTGGGCTGCATGTCGGGACGTGTGTTGGGCTCTACGTCGGGACGTGTGTTGGGCTCCACGTCGGGACGCGTGTTGGGCTGCATGTCGGGACGTGTGTTGGGCTCTGCGTCGGGACGTGTGTTGGGCTCTACGTCGGGATTTAGTTACTTTCAGCTCTACGTCGGGACGTGTGTTGGGCTCTACGTCGGGACTTGTGTTGGGCTCTACGTCACGACGTGTGTTGGACTCTGCGTCGGGACGTGTGTTGGGCACTGCGTCGGGACGTGTGTTGGGCTCTACGTCGGGACGTGTGTTGGGCTCTACGTCGGGACGTGTGTTGGGCTCTACATCAGGGTTTACCTTACTTTCAGCTCTACGTCGGGACGTGTGCTGGGCTCTATGTCGGGACGTGTGCTGGGCTCTACGTCGCGACGTGTGTTGGAGTCTGCCTCGGGACGTGTGTTGGGCTCTACGTCGGGACGTGTGTTGGACTCTACATCAGGATTTAGCTTACTTTCAGCTCTACGTCGGGACGTGTGTTGGGCTCTACATCAGGATTTAGCTTGTTTTCAGCTCTACCTCGGGACGTGCGTTGGGCTCTACGTCGGGACGTGCGCTGGGCTCTACGTCGGGACGTGCGCTGGGCTCTACGTCGGGACGTGCGTTGGGCTCTACGTCGGGACTTGCGTTGGGCTCTACGTCGGGACGTGCGTTGTGCTCTACATCAGGGTTTAGCTTACTTTCACCTCTACATCGGGACGTGTGTTGGGCTCTACGTCGGGACGTGTGTTGGGCTCTACGTCGGGACGTGTGTTGCGCTCTACGTCGGGACGTGTGTTGGGCTCTACGTCGGGACGTGTGTTGGGCTCTACGTCGGGACGAGTGTTGGGCTCTACTTCGGGACGTCTGTTGGTCTCTACATAAGGATTTAGCTTACTTTCAGCTCTACGTCGGGACGTGTGTTGGGCTCTACGTCGGGACGTGCGTTGGGCTCTACGTCGGGACGTGTTTTGGGCACTAGATCAGGATTTATCTTACTTTCAGCTCTACGAGGGGACGTGTGTTGGGCTCGACATCAGGATTTAGCGTACTTTCAGCTCTACGTGGGGACCTGTGTTGGGCTCTACGTCGGGACGTGTGTTGGGCTCCACGTCGGGACGCGTGTTGGGCTGCATGTCGGGACGTGTGTTGGGCTCTACGTCAGGATTTAGTTACTTTCAGCTCTACGTCGGGACGTGTGTTGGGCTCTACGTCGGGACGCGTGCTGGGCTCTACGGCGGGACGTGTGCTGGGCTCTACATCGCGACGTGTGTTGGAGTCTGCCTCGGGACGTGTGTTGGGCTCTACGTCGGGACGTGTGTTGGGATCTACATCAGGATTTAGCTTGTTTTCAGCTCTACATCGGGACGTGTGTTGGGCTCTACGTCGGGACGTGTGTTGGGCTCTACGTCGGGACGTGTGTTGGGCTCTAGATCAGGATTTATTTTACTTTCAGCTCTACGAGGGGACGTGTGTTGGGCTCGACATCAGGATTTAGTGTACTTTCAGCTCTACGTGGGGACGTGTGTTGGGCTCTACGTCAGGACGTGTGTTGGGCTCCACGTCGGGACGCGTGTTGGGCTGCATGTCGGGACGTGTGTTGGGCTCTACGTCGGGATTTAGTTACTTTCAGCTCTACATCGCGACGTGTGTTGGGCTCTACGTCGCGACGTGTGTTGGGCTCTGCGTCGCGACGTGTGTTGGGCTCTGCGTCGGGACGTGTGTTGGGCTCTACGTCGGGACGTGTGTTGGGCTCTACGTCGGGACGTGTTTTGGGCACTAGATCAGGATTTATCTTACTTTCAGCTCTAAGAGGGGAAGTGTGTTGGGCTCGACATCAGGATTTAGCGTACTTTCAGCTCTACGTGGGGACCTGTGTTGGGCTCTACGTCGGGACGTGTGTTGGGCTCTACGTCGGGACGCGTGTTGGGCTGCATGTCGGGACGTATGTTGGGCTCTACGTCGGGACGTGTGTTGGGCTCCACGTCGGGACGCGTGTTGGGCTGCATGTCGGGACGTGTGTTGGGCTCTGCGTCGGGACGTGTGTTGGGCTCTACGTCGGGATTTAGTTACTTTCAGCTCTACGTCGGGACGTGTGTTGGGCTCTACGTCGGGACTTGTGTTGGGCTCTACGTCGCGACGTGTGTTGGACTCTGCATCTGGACGTGTGTTGGGCTCTGCGTCGGGACGTGTGTTGGGCTCTACGTCGGGACGTGTGTTGGGCTCTACATCAGGATTTAGCTTACTTTCAGCTCTACGTCGGGACGTGTGTTGGGCTCTACGTCGGGACGTGTGTTTGGCTCTACGTCGGGACGTGTGTTGGGCTCTACATCAGGGTTTACCTTACTTTCAGCTCTACGTCGGGACGTGTGCTGGGCTCTACGTCGGGACGTGTGTTGGGCTCCACGTCGGGACGTGCGTTGGGCTCTATGTCGGGACGTGCGTTGGGCTCTACGTCAGGATTTAGCTTACTTTCATCTCTACGTCGGGACGTGCGTTGGGCTCTACGTCGGGACGTGCATTGGGCTCTACGTCGGGACGTACGTTGGGCTCTACGTCGGGACGTGAGTTGGGCTCTACGTCAGGATTTAGCTTACTTTCAGCTCTACGTCGGGACGTGCGTTGGGCTCTACATCGGGACGTGTGTTGGGCTCTACGTCGGGACGTGCGTTACGCTCTACGTCTGTAGTTAGCTAACTTTCAGCTCTACGTCGGGACGTGCGTTGGGCTCTACGTCGGGACGTGCGTTGGGCTGTACGTCGGGACGTGCGTTGGCCTCTACGTCGGGACGTGCGTTGGGCTCTACGTCAGGACGTGTGTTGGGCTCTACGTCGGGACGTGTGTTGGGATCTACATCAGGATTTAGGTTAATTTCAGCTCTACGTCGGGTCGTGTGTTGGGCACTACGTCGGAACGTGTGTTGGGCTCTACATCAGGATTTAGCTTACTTTCAGCTCTACGTCGGGACGTGTGTTGGGCTCTACGTCGGGAAGTGTGTTGGGCTCTACATCAGGATTTGGATTACTTTCAGCTCTTCGTCGGGACGTGTGTTGGGCTCTACGTCGGGACATGTGTTGGGCTGTACATCAGGATTTAGCTTACTTTTAGCTCTACGTGGGGACGTGTGTTGCGCTCGACATCAGGATTTAGCTTACTTTTAGCTCTACGTCGGGAGATGTGTTGGGCTCTACGTCGGGACGTGTGTTGGGCTCTACATCAGGATTTAGATTACTTTCAGCTCTACGTCGGGACGTGTGTTGGGCTCTACGTCGGGACGTGTGTTGGGCTCTACATCAGGGTTTACCTTACTTTCAGCTCTACGTCGGGACGTGTGCTGGGCTCTACGTCGGGATGTGTGTTGGGCTCTACATCAGGATTTAGATTACTTTCAGCTCTACGTCGGGACGTGTGTTGGGCTCTACGTCGGGACTTGTGTTGGGCTCTACGTCGGGACGTGTGTTGGGCTCTACATCAGGGTTTACCTTACTTTCAGCTGTACGTCGGGACGTGTGCTGGGCTCTACGTCGCGACGTGTGTTGGAGTCTGCCTCGGGACGTGCGCTGGGCTCTACGTCGGGACGTGCGTTGGGCTCTACGTCGGGACGTGCGTTGTGCTCTACATCAGGGTTTAGCTTACTTTCACCTCTACGTCGGGACGTGTGTTGGGCTCTACGTCGGGACGTGTGTTGGGCTCCACGTCGGGACGTGTGTTGGGCTCTACATCAGGATTTAGCTTACTTTCAGCTCTACGTCGGGACGTGTGTTGGGCTCTACGTCGGGACTTGTGTTGGTCTCTACATCAGGATTTAGCTTATTTTCAGCTCTACGTCGGGACATATGTTAGGGTCTACATCAGGTTGCAGCTTGTTTTCAGCTCTACGTCGGGACGTGTGTTGGGGTCTACGTCGGGACGTGTGTTGGGCTCTATGTCGGGACGTGTGTAGGGGTCTACGTCGGGACGTGTGTTGGGGTCTACGTCGGGACGTGTGTTGGTCTCTACGTCGGGACGTGTGTTGGGCTCTACGTCGGGACGTGTGTTGGACTCTACGTCGGGACGTGTGTTGGACTCTACGTCGCGACGTGTGTTCGGCTGTACGTCGCAACGTGTGTTGGGCTCTGCGTCACGACTTGTGTTGGGCTCTGCGTCGGGACGTGTGTTGGGCTCTACGTCGGGACGTGTTTTGGGCACTAGATCAGGATTTATCTTACTTTCAGCTCTACGAGGGGACGTGTCCTGGGCTCGACATCAGGATTTAGCGTACTTTCAGCTCTACGTGGGGACCTGTGTTGGGCTCTACGTCGGGACGTGTGTTGGGCTCCACGTCGGGACGCGTGTTGGGCTGCATGTCGGGACGTGTGTTGGGCTCTACGTCGGGACGTGTGTTGGGCTCCACGTCGGGACGCGTGTTGGGCTGCATGTCGGGACGTGTGTTGGGCTCTGCGTCGGGACGTGTGTTGGGCTCTACGTCGGGATTTAGTTACTTTCAGCTCTACGTCGGGACGTGTGTTAGGCTGTACGTCGGGACTTGTGTTGGGCTCTACGTCACGACGTGTGTTGGACTCTGCGTCGGGACGTGTGTTGGGCTCTGCGTCGGGACGTGTGTTGGGCTCTACGTCGGGACGTGCGTTGGGCTCTACGTCGGGACGTGCGTTGGGCTCTACGTCGGGACGTGCGTTGGGCTCTACGTATGTAGTTAGCTAACTTTCAGCTCTACGTCGGGACGTGCGTTGGGCTCTACGTCGGGACGTGCGTTGGGCTCTACGTCTGTAGTTAGCTAACTTTCAGCTCTACGTCGGGACGTGCGTTGGGCTCTACGTCGGGACATGAGTTGGGCTCTACGTCGGGACGTGCGTTGGGCTCTACGTCGGGATTTAGCTTACTTTCACCTCTACGTCGGGACGTGCGTTGGCCTCTAAGTCGGCATTTAGCTTACTTTCAGCTCTACGTCGGGACGTGCGTTGGGCTCTACGTCGGGACGTACGTTGGGCTCTACGTCGGGACGTGCGTTGGGTTCTACGTCGGGACGTGCGTTGGGCTCTACGTCTGTAGTTAGCTAACTTTCTGCTCTACGTCGTGACGTGCGTTGGGCTCTACGTCTGTAGTTAGCTAACTTTCAGCTCCACGTCGGGACGTGCGTTGGGCGCTACGTCGGGACGTGCGTTGGGCTCTACGTCGGGACGTGCGTTGGGCTCTACGTCGGGATTTAGGTTACTTTCAGCTCTACGTCAGGACGTGCGTTGGCCTCTACGTCGGGACGTGAGTTGGGCTCTACGTCGGGATTTAGCTTACTTTCAGCTCTACGTCGGTACGTGTGTTGGCCTCTACGTCGGGACGTGCGTTGGGCTCTACGTCGGGACACGCGTTGGGCTCTACGTCGGGACGCGCGTTGGGCTCTACGTCTGTAGTTAGCTAACTTTCAGCTCTACGTCGGGACGCGCGTTGGGCTCTACGTCGGTACGTGCGTTTGGCTCTACGTCGGGATTTAGCTTACTTTCAGCTCTACGTCGGGACGTGCGTTGGGCTCTAGATCAGGATTTATTTTACTTTCAGCTATACGAGGGGACGTGTGTTGGGCTCGACATCAGGATTTAGCGTACTTTCAGCTCTACGTCGGGACGTGTGTTGGGCTCTACGTCGGGACGTGTGTTGGGCTCCACGTCGGGACGCGTGTTGGGCTGCATGTCGGGACGTGTGTTGGGCTCTACGTCGGGATTTAGTTACTTTCAGCTCTACGTCGGGACGTGTGTTGGCCTCTACGTCGCGACGTGTGTTGGACTCTACGTCGCGACGTGTGTTGGGCTGTACGTCGCGACGTGTGTTGGGCTCTGCGTCGCGACGTGTGTTGGGCTCTGCGTCGGGACGTGTGTTGGGCTCTACGTCGGGACGTGTGTTGGGCTCTACGTCGGGACGTGTTTTGGGCACTAGATCAGGATTTATCTTACTTTCAGCTCTACGAGGGGACGTGTCTTGGGCTCGACATCAGGATTTAGCGTACTTTCAGCTCTACGTGGGGACCTGTGTTGGGCTCTACGTCGGGACGTGTGTTGGGCTCCACGTCGGGACGCGTGTTGGGCTGCATGTCGGGACGTGTGTTGGGCTCTACGTCGGGACGTGTGTTGGGCTCCACGTCGGGACACGTGTTGGGCTGCATGTCGGGACGTGTGTTGGGCTCTGCGTCGGGACGTGTGTTGGGCTCTACGTCGGGATTTAGTTACTTTCAGCTCTACGTCGGGACGTGTGTTGGGCTCTACGTCGGGACTTGTGTTGGGCTCTACGTCACGACGTGTGTTGGACTCTGCGTCGGGACGTGTGTTGGGCACTGCGTCGGGACGTGTGTTGGGCTCTACGTCGGGACGTGTGTTGGGCTCTACGTCGGGACGTGTGTTGGGCTCTACATCAGGGTTTACCTTACTTTCAGCTCTACGTCGGGACGTGTGCTGGGCTCTATGTCGGGACGTGTGCTGGGCTCTACGTCGCGACGTGTGTTGGAGTCTGCCTCGGGACGTGTGTTGGGCTCTACGTCGGGACGTGTGTTGGACTCTACATCAGGATTTAGCTTACTTTCAGCTCTACGTCGGGACGTGTGTTGGGCTCTACGTCGGGACGTGTGTTGGGATCTACATCAGGATTTAGGTTAATTTCAGCTCTACGTCGGGTCGTGTGTTGGGCACTACGTCGGAACGTGTGTTGGGCTCTACATCAGGATTTAGCTTACTTTCAGCTCTACGTCGGGACGTGTGTTGGGCTCTACGTCGGGAAGTGTGTTGGGCTCTACATCAGGATTTGGATTACTTTCAGCTCTTCGTCGGGACGTGTGTTGGGCTCTACGTCGGGACATGTGTTGGGCTGTACATCAGGATTTAGCTTACTTTTAGCTCTACGTGGGGACGTGTGTTGCGCTCGACATCAGGATTTAGCTTACTTTTAGCTCTACGTCGGGAGATGTGTTGGGCTCTACGTCGGGACGTGTGTTGGGCTCTACATCAGGATTTAGATTACTTTCAGCTCTACGTCGGGACGTGTGTTGGGCTCTACGTCGGGACGTGTGTTGGGCTCTACGTCGGGACGTGTGTTGGGCTCTACATCAGGGTTTACCTTACTTTCAGCTCTACGTCGGGACGTGTGCTGGGCTCTACGTCGGGACGTGTGTTGGGCTCTACATCAGGATTTAGATTACTTTCAGCTCTACGTCGGGACGTGTGTTGGGCTCTACGTCGGGACTTGTGTTGGGCTCTACGTCGGGACGTGTGTTGGGCTCTACATCAGGGTTTACCTTACTTTCAGCTGTACGTCGGGACGTGTGCTGGGCTCTACGTCGCGACGTGTGTTGGAGTCTGCCTCGGGACGTGCGCTGGGCTCTACGTCGGGACGTGCGTTGGGCTCTACGTCGGGACGTGCGTTGTGCTCTACATCAGGGTTTAGCTTACTTTCACCTCTACGTCGGGACGTGTGTTGGGCTCTACGTCGGGACGTGTGTTGGGCTCCACGTCGGGACGTGTGTTGGGCTCTACATCAGGATTTAGCTTACTTTCAGCTCTACGTCGGGACGTGTGTTGGGCTCTACGTCGGGACTTGTGTTGGTCTCTACATCAGGATTTAGCTTATTTTCAGCTCTACGTCGGGACATATGTTAGGGTCTACATCAGGTTGCAGCTTGTTTTCAGCTCTACGTCGGGACGTGTGTTGGGGTCTACGTCGGGACGTGTGTTGGGCTCTATGTCGGGACGTGTGTAGGGGTCTACGTCGGGACGTGTGTTGGGGTCTACGTCGGGACGTGTGTTGGTCTCTACGTCGGGACGTGTGTTGGGCTCTACGTCGGGACGTGTGTTGGACTCTACGTCGGGACGTGTGTTGGACTCTACGTCGCGACGTGTGTTCGGCTGTACGTCGCAACGTGTGTTGGGCTCTGCGTCACGACTTGTGTTGGGCTCTGCGTCGGGACGTGTGTTGGGCTCTACGTCGGGACGTGTTTTGGGCACTAGATCAGGATTTATCTTACTTTCAGCTCTACGAGGGGACGTGTCCTGGGCTCGACATCAGGATTTAGCGTACTTTCAGCTCTACGTGGGGACCTGTGTTGGGCTCTACGTCGGGACGTGTGTTGGGCTCCACGTCGGGACGCGTGTTGGGCTGCATGTCGGGACGTGTGTTGGGCTCTACGTCGGGACGTGTGTTGGGCTCCACGTCGGGACGCGTGTTGGGCTGCATGTCGGGACGTGTGTTGGGCTCTGCGTCGGGACGTGTGTTGGGCTCTACGTCGGGATTTAGTTACTTTCAGCTCTACGTCGGGACGTGTGTTAGGCTGTACGTCGGGACTTGTGTTGGGCTCTACGTCACGACGTGTGTTGGACTCTGCGTCGGGACGTGTGTTGGGCTCTGCGTCGGGACGTGTGTTGGGCTCTACGTCGGGACGTGCGTTGGGCTCTACGTCGGGACGTGCGTTGGGCTCTACGTCGGGACGTGCGTTGGGCTCTACGTATGTAGTTAGCTAACTTTCAGCTCTACGTCGGGACGTGCGTTGGGCTCTACGTCGGGACGTGCGTTGGGCTCTACGTCTGTAGTTAGCTAACTTTCAGCTCTACGTCGGGACGTGCGTTGGGCTCTACGTCGGGACATGAGTTGGGCTCTACGTCGGGACGTGCGTTGGGCTCTACGTCGGGATTTAGCTTACTTTCACCTCTACGTCGGGACGTGCGTTGGCCTCTAAGTCGGCATTTAGCTTACTTTCAGCTCTACGTCGGGACGTGCGTTGGGCTCTACGTCGGGACGTACGTTGGGCTCTACGTCGGGACGTGCGTTGGGTTCTACGTCGGGACGTGCGTTGGGCTCTACGTCTGTAGTTAGCTAACTTTCTGCTCTACGTCGTGACGTGCGTTGGGCTCTACGTCTGTAGTTAGCTAACTTTCAGCTCCACGTCGGGACGTGCGTTGGGCGCTACGTCGGGACGTGCGTTGGGCTCTACGTCGGGACGTGCGTTGGGCTCTACGTCGGGATTTAGGTTACTTTCAGCTCTACGTCAGGACGTGCGTTGGCCTCTACGTCGGGACGTGCGTTGGGCTCTACGTCGGGATTTAGCTTACTTTCAGCTCTACGTCGGTACGTGTGTTGGCCTCTACGTCGGGACGTGCGTTGGGCTCTACGTCGGGACACGCGTTGGGCTCTACGTCGGGACGCGCGTTGGGCTCTACGTCTGTAGTTAGCTAACTTTCAGCTCTACGTCGGGACGCGCGTTGGGCTCTACGTCGGTACGTGCGTTTGGCTCTACGTCGGGATTTAGCTTACTTTCAGCTCTACGTCGGGACGTGCGTTGGGCTCTAGATCAGGATTTATTTTACTTTCAGCTCTACGAGGGGACGTGTGTTGGGCTCGACATCAGGATTTAGCGTACTTTCAGCTCTACGTCGGGACGTGTGTTGGGCTCTACGTCGAAACGTGTGTTGGGCTCCACGTCGGGACGCGTGTTGGGCTGCATGTCGGGACGTGTGTTGGGCTCTACGTCGGGATTTAGTTACTTTCAGCTCTACGTCGGGACGTGTGTTGGCCTCTACGTCGCGACGTGTGTTGGACTCTACGTCGCGACGTGTGTTGGGCTGTACGTCGCGACGTGTGTTGGGCTCTGCGTCGCGACGTGTGTTGGGCTCTGCGTCGGGACGTGTGTTGGGCTCTACGTCGGGACGTGTGTTGGGCTCTACGTCGGGACGTGTTTTGGGCACTAGATCAGGATTTATCTTACTTTCAGCTCTACGAGGGGACGTGTCTTGGGCTCGACATCAGGATTTAGCGTACTTTCAGCTCTACGTGGGGACCTGTGTTGGGCTCTACGTCGGGACGTGTGTTGGGCTCCACGTCGGGACGCGTGTTGGGCTGCATGTCGGGACGTGTGTTGGGCTCTACGTCGGGACGTGTGTTGGGCTCCACGTCGGGACACGTGTTGGGCTGCATGTCGGGACGTGTGTTGGGCTCTGCGTCGGGACGTGTGTTGGGCTCTACGTCGGGATTTAGTTACTTTCAGCTCTACGTCGGGACGTGTGTTGGGCTCTACGTCGGGACTTGTGTTGGGCTCTACGTCACGACGTGTGTTGGACTCTGCGTCGGGACGTGTGTTGGGCACTGCGTCGGGACGTGTGTTGGGCTCTACGTCGGGACGTGTGTTGGGCTCTACGTCGGGACGTGTGTTGGGCTCTACATCAGGGTTTACCTTACTTTCAGCTCTACGTCGGGACGTGTGCTGGGCTCTATGTCGGGACGTGTGCTGGGCTCTACGTCGCGACGTGTGTTGGAGTCTGCCTCGGGACGTGTGTTGGGCTCTACGTCGGGACGTGTGTTGGACTCTACATCAGGATTTAGCTTACTTTCAGCTCTACGTCGGGACGTGTGTTGGGCTCTACATCAGGATTTAGCTTGTTTTCAGCTCTACCTCGGGACGTGCGTTGGGCTCTACGTCGGGACGTGCGCTGGGCTCTACGTCGGGACGTGCGCTGGGCTCTACGTCGGGACGTGCGTTGGGCTCTACGTCGGGACTTGCGTTGGGCTCTACGTCGGGACGTGCGTTGTGCTCTACATCAGGGTTTAGCTTACTTTCACCTCTACATCGGGACGTGTGTTGGGCTCTACGTCGGGACGTGTGTTGGGCTCTACGTCGGGACGTGTGTTGCGCTCTACGTCAGGACGTGTGTTGGGCTCTACGTCGGGACGTGTGTTGGGCTCTACGTCGGGACGAGTGTTGGGCTCTACTTCGGGACGTCTGTTGGTCTCTACATAAGGATTTAGCTTACTTTCAGCTCTACGTCGGGACGTGTGTTGGGCTCTACGTCGGGACGTGCGTTGGGCTCTACGTCGGGACGTGTTTTGGGCACTAGATCAGGATTTATCTTACTTTCAGCTCTACGAGGGGACGTGTGTTGGGCTCGACATCAGGATTTAGCGTACTTTCAGCTCTACGTGGGGACCTGTGTTGGGCTCTACGTCGGGACGTGTGTTGGGCTCCACGTCGGGACGCGTGTTGGGCTGCATGTCGGGACGTGTGTTGGGCTCTACGTCAGGATTTAGTTACTTTCAGCTCTACGTCGGGACGTGTGTTGGGCTCTACGTCGGGACGCGTGCTGGGCTCTACGGCGGGACGTGTGCTGGGCTCTACATCGCGACGTGTGTTGGAGTCTGCCTCGGGACGTGTGTTGGGCTCTACGTCGGGACGTGTGTTGGGATCTACATCAGGATTTAGCTTGTTTTCAGCTCTACATCGGGACGTGTGTTGGGCTCTACGTCGGGACGTGTGTTGGGCTCTACGTCGGGACGTGTGTTGGGCTCTAGATCAGGATTTATTTTACTTTCAGCTCTACGAGGGGACGTGTGTTGGGCTCGACATCAGGATTTAGTGTACTTTCAGCTCTACGTGGGGACGTGTGTTGGGCTCTACGTCGGGACGTGTGTTGGGCTCCACGTCGGGACGCGTGTTGGGCTGCATGTCGGGACGTGTGTTGGGCTCTACGTCGGGATTTAGTTACTTTCAGCTCTACATCGCGACGTGTGTTGGGCTCTACGTCGCGACGTGTGTTGGGCTCTGCGTCGCGACGTGTGTTGGGCTCTGCGTCGGGACGTGTGTTGGGCTCTACGTCGGGACGTGTGTTGGGCTCTACGTCGGGAAGTGTTTTGGGCTCTAGATCAGGATTTATTTTACTTTCAGCTCTACGAGGGGACGTGTGTTGGGCTCGACATCAGGATTTAGCGTACTTTCAGCTCTACGTGGGGACGTGTGTTGGGCTCTACGTCGGGACGTGTGTTGGGCTCCACGTCGGGACGCGTGTTGGGCTGCATGTCGGGACGTGTGTTGGGCTCTACGTCGGGATTTAGTTACTTTCAGCTCTACATCGCGACGTGTGTTGGGCTCTACGTCGCGACGTGTGTTGGGCTCTGCGTCGCGACGTGTGTTGGGCTCTGCGTCGGGACGTGTGTTGGGCTCTATGTCGGGACGTGCGTTGGGCTCTACGTCAGGATTTAGCTTACTTTCATCTCTACGTCGGGACGTGCGTTGGGCTCTACGTCGGGACGTGCATTGGGCTCTACGTCGGGACGTACGTTGGGCTCTACGTCGGGACGTGAGTTGGGCTCTACGTCAGGATTTAGCTTACTTTCAGCTCTACGTCGGGACGTGCGTTGGGCTCTACATCGGGACGTGTGTTGGGCTCTACGTCGGGACGTGCGTTACGCTCTACGTCTGTAGTTAGCTAACTTTCAGCTCTACGTCGGGACGTGCGTTGGGCTCTACGTCGGGACGTGCGTTGGGCTGTACGTCGGGACGTGCGTTGGCCTCTACGTCGGGACGTGCGTTGGGCTCTACGTCAGGACGTGTGTTGGGCTCTACGTCGGGACGTGTGTTGGGTTCTACATCAGGATTTAGGTTAATTTCAGCTCTACGTCGGGTCGTGTGTTGGGCACTACGTCGGAACGTGTGTTGGGCTCTACATCAGGATTTAGCTTACTTTCAGCTCTACGTCGGGACGTGTGTTGGGCTCTACGTCGGGACGTGTGTTGGGCTCTACATCAGGATTTGGATTACTTTCAGCTCTTCGTCGGGACGTGTGTTGGGCTCTACGTCGGGACATGTGTTGGGCTGTACATCAGGATTTAGCTTACTTTTAGCTCTACGTGGGGACGTGTGTTGCGCTCGACATCAGGATTTAGCTTACTTTTAGCTCTACGTCGGGAGATGTGTTGGGCTCTACGTCGGGACGTGTGTTGGGCTCTACATCAGGATTTAGATTACTTTCAGCTCTACGTCGGGACGTGTGTTGGGCTCTACGTCGGGACGTGTGTTGGGCTCTACGTCGGGACGTGTGTTGGGCTCTACGTCGGGACGTGTGTTGGGCTCTACATCAGGGTTTACCTTACTTTCAGCTCTACGTCGGGACGTGTGCTGGGCTCTACGTCGGGACGTGTGTTGGGCTCTACATCAGGATTTAGATTACTTTCAGCTCTACGTCGGGACGTGTGTTGGGCTCTACGTCGGGACTTGTGTTGGGCTCTACGTCGGGACGTGTGTTGGGCTCTACATCAGGGTTTACCTTACTTTCAGCTGTACGTCGGGACGTGTGCTGGGCTCTACGTCGCGACGTGTGTTGGAGTCTGCCTCGGGACGTGCGCTGGGCTCTACGTCGGGACGTGCGTTGGGCTCTACGTCGGGACGTGCGTTGTGCTCTACATCAGGGTTTAGCTTACTTTCACCTCTACGTCGGGACGTGTGTTGGGCTCTACGTCGGGACGTGTGTTGGGCTCCACGTCGGGACGTGTGTTGGGCTCTACATCAGGATTTAGCTTACTTTCAGCTCTACGTCGGGACGTGTGTTGGGCTCTACGTCGGGACTTGTGTTGGTCTCTACATCAGGATTTAGCTTATTTTCAGCTCTACGTCGGGACATATGTTAGGGTCTACATCAGGTTGCAGCTTGTTTTCAGCTCTACGTCGGGACGTGTGTTGGGGTCTACGTCGGGACGTGTGTTGGGCTCTATGTCGGGACGTGTGTAGGGGTCTACGTCGGGACGTGTGTTGGGGTCTACGTCGGGACGTGTGTTGGTCTCTACGTCGGGACGTGTGTTGGACTCTACGTCGGGACGTGTGTTGGGCTCTACGTCGCGACGTGTGTTGGGCTCTACGTCGGGACGTGTGTTGGGCTCTACATCAGGATTTAGCAAACTTTCAGCTCTACGTCGGGAAAAGTGTTATGCTCTTTGTCGGGACATGTGTTGGTCTCTACATCAGATTTAGTTTTTTTTCAGCTCTACGTCGGGACGTGTGTTTGGCTCTACGTCGGGACGTGTGTTGGGCTCCACGTCGGGATGTGTGTTGGGCTCTACATCAGGTTTAGCTTATATTCAGCTCTACGTCGGGACGTGTGTTGGGCTCTACGTTGGGACGTGTGTTGGGCTCTACGTCGGGACGTGTGTTGGGCTCTACATCAGTGTTTAGCTTACTTTCACCTCTACGTCGGGACATGTGTTGGGCTCTACGTCGGGACGTGTGTTGGGCTCTACGTCGGGACGTGGGTTGGGCTCTACGTCGGGACGTGGGTTGGGCTCTACGTCGGGATGTTTGTTGGGCTCTACGTCGGGACGTCTGTCGGGCTCTACGTCGGGACATCTGTTGGGCTCTACGTCGTGACATGTGTTGGGCTCTGCGTCGGGACGTGTGTTGGGCTCTACATCAGGACTTAGCTTACTTTCGGCTCTACGTCGGGACGTGCGTTGGGCTCTACGTCGGGACGTGCGTTGGGCTCTACGTCGGGACATGCGTTGGGCTCTACATCTGTAGTTAGCTAACTTTCAGCTCTACGTCGGGACGTGCGTTGGGCTCTACGTCTATAGTTAGCTAAATTTCAGCTCTACGTCGGGACGTGCGTTGGGCTCTACGTCGGGACGTGCGTTGGGCCCTACGTCGGGACGTGCGTTGGGCCCTATGTCGGGACGTGTGTTGGGTTCTACGTCTGTAGTTAGCTAACGTTCAGCTCTACATCGAGACGTGTGTTGGGCTCTACGTCTGTAGTTAGCTGACTTTCAGCTGTACGTCGGGACGTGTGTTGGGCTCTACATCAGGATTTAGCTTACTTTCAGCTCTACGTCGGGAAGTGTGTTGGGCTCTACATCAGGATTTAGCTTGTTTTCAGCTCTACGTCGGGACGTGTGTTGGGCTCTACGTCGGGACGTGTGTTGGGCTCTACATCAGGTTTAGCTTATATTGAGCTCTACGTCGGGACGTGTGTTGGGCTCTGCATCGGTACGTGTGTTGGGCTCTACATCAGTGTTTAGCTTACTTTCACCTCTACGTCGGGACATGTGTTGGGCTCTACGTCGGGACGTGTGTTGGGCTCTACGTCGGGACGTGTGTTGGGCTCTACGTTGGGACGTGTGTTGGGCTCTACATCACGATTTAGAGTACTTTCAGCTCTACGTCGGGACGTGTGTTGGGCTCTACGTCGGGACGTGTGTTGGGCTCTACGTCGGGACGTGTGTTGGGCTCTACATCAGGTTTAGCTTATATTGAGCTCTACGTCGGGACGTGTGTTGGGCTCTACGTCGGGACGTGTGTTGGGCTCTACATCAGTGTTTAGCTTACTTTCACCTCTACGTCGGGACATGTGTTGGGCTCTACGTCGGGACGTGTGTTGGGCTCTACGTCCGGACGTGTGTTGGGCTCTACGTCGGGACGTGTGTTGGGCTCTACGTCGGGACGTGTGTTGGGCTCGACATCAGGATTTAGCTTACTTTCAGCTCTACTTCGGGACGTGTGTTGGGCTCTACGTCGGGACGTGTGTTGGGCTCTTCGTCGGGACATCTGTTCGGCTCTACGTCGGGATGTAGCTTACTTTCAGCTCTATGTCGGGACGTGTGTTGGGCTCTATGTCGGGACGTGTGTTGGGCTCTATGTCCGGACGTGTGTTGGGCTCTACGTCGCGACGTGTGTTGGGCTCTACGTCGAGACGTATGTTGGGCTCTACATCAGGGTTTATCTTACTTTCAGCTCTACGTCGGGACGTGAGTTTGTGTCTACGTCGGGACGTGTGTTGGGCTCTACGTCGGGACGTGTGTTGGGCTCTACGTCGGGACGTCGGTTGGCTCTACGTCGGGACGTGTGATGGGCTCTACGTCGGGACGTGGGTTGGGCTCTACGTCGGGACGTGGGTTGGGCTCTACGTCGGGACGTCTGTCGGGCCCTACGTCGGGACGTGGGTTGGGCTCTACGTCGGGACGTGTGTTGGGCTCTACATCGGGACGTGTGTTGGGCTCTACGTCGGGACGTGTGTTGGGCTCTACATCAGGTTTAGCTTATATTGAGCTCTACGTCGGGACGTGTGTTGGGCTCTACGTCGGGACGTGTGTTGGGCTCTACATCAGTGTTTAGCTTACTTTCACCTCTACGTCGGGACATGTGTTGAGCTCTACGTCGGGACGTGTGTTGGGCTCTACGTCGGGACGTGTGTTGGGCTCTACGTCGGGACATGTGTTGGGCTCTACGTCGGGACGTGTGTTGGGCTCGACATCAGGATTTAGCTTACTTTCAGCTCTACTTCGGGACGTGTGTTGGGCTCTACGTCGGGACGTCTGTTGGGCTCTTCGTCGGGACATCTGTTCGGCTCTACGTCGGGATGTAGCTTACTTTCAGCTCTATGTCGGGACGTGTGTTGGGCTCTATAACGGGACGTGTGTTGGGCTCTATGTCCGGACGTGTGTTGGGCTCTACGTCGCGACGTGTGTTGGGCTCTACGTCGGGACGTGTGTTGGGCTCGACATCAGGATTTAGCTTACTTTTAGCTCTACGTCGGGACGTGTGTTGGGCTCTACGTCGGGACGTGTGTTGGGCTCTACTTCGGGACGTGTGTTGGGCTCTACGTCGGGATTTAGCTTACTTTCAACTCTACGTCGGGACGTGTGTTGGGCTCTACATCAGGACTTAGCTTACTTTCGGCTCTACGTCGGGACGTGCGTTGGGCTCTACGTCGGGACGTGCGTTGGGCTCTACGTCGGGACGTGTGTTGGGTTCTACGTCTGTAGTTAGCTAACGTTCAGCTCTACATAGAGACGTGTGTTGGGCTCTACGTCTGTAGTTAGCTGACTTTCAGCTGTACGTCGGGACCTGTGTTGGGCTCTACATCAGGATTTGACTTACATTCAGCTCTACGTCGGGACGTGCGTTGGGCTCTACGTCGGGACGTGCGTTGGGCCCTACGTCGGGACGTGTGTTGTGTTCTACGTCTGTAGTTAGCTAACGTTCAGCTCTACATCTTGACGTGTGTTGGGCTCTACGTCTGTAGTTAGCTGACTTTCAGCTGTACGTCGGGACGTGTGTTGGGCTCTACATCAGGATTTAGCTTACTTTCAGCTCTACGTCGGGAAGTGTGTTGGGCTCTACATCAGGATTTAGCTTGTTTTCAGCTCTACGTCGGGACGTGTGTTGGGGTCTACGTCGGGACGTGTGTTGGGCTCTACATCAGGTTTAGCTTATATTGAGCTCTACATCGGGACGTGTGTTGGGCTCTGCATCGGGACGTGTGTTGGGCTCTACATCAGTGTTTAGCTTACTTTCACCTCTACGTCGGGACATGTGTTGGGCTCTACGTCGGGACGTGTGTTGGGCTCTACGTCGGGACGTGTGTTGGGCTCTACGTCGGGACGTGTGTTGGGCTCTACATCACGATTTAGAGTACTTTCAGCTCTACGTCGGGACGTGTGTTGGGCTCTACGTCGGGACGTGTGTTGGGCTCTACGTCGGGACGTGTGTTGGGCTCTACATCAGGTTTAGCTTATATTGAGCTCTACGTCGGGACGTGTGTTGGGCTCTACGTCGGGACGTGTGTTGGGCTCTACATCAGTGTTTAGCTTACTTTCACCTCTACGTCGGGACATGTGTTGGGCTCTACGTCGGGACGTGTGTTGGGCTCTACGTCCGGACGTGTGTTGGGCTCTACGTCGGGACGTGTGTTGGGCTCTACGTCGGGACGTGTGTTGGGCTCGACATCAGGATTTAGCTTACTTTCAGCTCTACTTCGGGACGTGTGTTGGGCTCTACGTCGGGACGTGTGTTGGGCTCTTCGTCGGGACATCTGTTCGGCTCTACGTCGGGATGTAGCTTACTTTCATCTCTATGTCGGGACGTGTGTTGGGCTCTATGTCGGGACGTGTGTTGGGCTCTATGTCCGGACGTGTGTTGGGCTCTACGTCGCGACGTGTGTTGGGCTCTACGTCGAGACGTATGTTGGGCTCTACATCAGGGTTTATCTTACTTTCAGCTCTACGTCGGGACGTGAGTTTGTGTCTACGTCGGGACGTGTGTTGGGCTCTACGTCGGGACATGTGTTGGGCTCTACGTCGGGACGTCGGTTGGCTCTACGTCGGGACGTGTGATGGGCTCTACGTCGGGACGTGGGTTGGGCTCTACGTCGGGTCGTGGGTTGGGCTCTACGTCGGGACGTCTGTCGGGCCCTACGTCGGGACGTGGGTTGGGCTCTACGTCGGGACGTGTGTTGGGCTCTACGTCGGGACGTGTGTTGGGCTCTACGTCGGGACGTGTGTTGGGCTCTACATCAGGTTTAGCTTATATTGAGCTCTACGTCGGGACGTGTGTTGGGCTCTACGTCGGGACGTGTGTTGGGCTCTACATCAGTGTTTAGCTTACTTTCACCTCTACGTCGGGACATGTGTTGAGCTCTACGTCGGGACGTGTGTTGGGCTCTACGTCCGGACGTGTGTTGGGCTCTACGTCGGGACGTGTGTTGGGCTCTACGTCGGGACGTGTGTTGGGCTCGACATCAGGATTTAGCTTACTTTCAGCTCTACTTCGGGACGTGTGTTGGGCTCTACGTCGGGACGTCTGTTGGGCTCTTCGTCGGGACATCTGTTCGGCTCTACGTCGGGATGTAGCTTACTTTCAGCTCTATGTCGGGACGTGTGTTGGGCTCTATGACGGGACGTGTGTTGGGCTCTATGTCCGGACGTGTGTTGGGCTCTACGTCGCGACGTGTGTTGGGCTCTACGTCGGGACGTGTGTTGGGCTCGACATCAGGATTTAGCTTACTTTTAGCTCTACGTCGGGACGTGTGTTGGGCTCTACGTCGGGACGTGTGTTGGGCTCTACGTCGGGACGTGTGTTGGGCTCTACGTCGGGACGTGTGTTGGGCTCTACATCAGGACTTAGCTTACTTTCGGCTCTACGTCGGGACGTGCGTTGGGCTCTACGTCGGGACGTGCGTTGGGCTCTACGTCGGGACGTGTGTTGGGTTCTACGTCTGTAGTTAGCTAACGTTCAGCTCTACATCGAGACGTGTTTTGGGCTCTACGTCTGTAGTTAGCTGACTTTCAGCTGTACGTCGGGACGTGTGTTGGGCTCTACATCAGGATTTGACTTACATTCAGCTCTACGTCGGGACGTGCGTTGGGCTCTACGTCGGGACGTGCGTTGGGCCCTACGTCGGGACGTGTGTTGTGTTCTACGTCTGTAGTTAGCTAACGTTCAGCTCTACATCTTGACGTGTGTTGGGCTCTACGTCTGTAGTTAGCTGACTTTCAGCTGTACGTCGGGACGTGTGTTGGGCTCTACATCAGGATTTAGCTTACTTTCAGCTCTACGTCGGGAAGTGTGTTGGGCTCTACATCAGGATTTAGCTTGTTTTCAGCTCTACGTCGGGACGTGTGTTGGGCTCTACGTCGGGACGTGTGTTGGGCTCTACATCAGGTTTAGCTTATATTGAGCTCTACGTCGGGACGTGTGTTGGGCTCTGCATCGGGACGTGTGTTGGGCTCTACATCAGTGTTTAGCTTACTTTCACCTCTACGTCGGGACATGTGTTGGGCTCTACGTCGGGACGTGTGTTGGGCTCTACGTCGGGACGTGTGTTGGGCTCTACGTCGGGACGTGTGTTGGGCTCTACATCACGATTTAGAGTACTTTCAGCTCTACGTCGGGACGTGTGTTGGGCTCTACGTCGGGACGTGTGTTGGGCTCTACGTCGGGACGTGTGTTGGGCTCTACATCAGGTTTAGCTTATATTGAGCTCTACGTCGGGACGTGTGTTGGGCTCTACGTCGGGACGTGTGTTGGGCTCTACATCAGTGTTTAGCTTACTTTCACCTCTACGTCGGGACATGTGTTGGGCTCTACGTCGGGACGTGTGTTGGGCTCTACGTCCGGACGTGTGTTGGGCTCTACGTCGGGACGTGTGTTGGGCTCTACGTCGGGACGTGTGTTGGGCTCGACATCAGGATTTAGCTTACTTTCAGCTCTACTTCGGGACGTGTGTTGGGCTCTACGTCGGGACGTCTGTTGGGCTCTTCGTCGGGACATCTGTTCGGCTCTACGTCGGGATGTAGCTTACTTTCAGCTCTATGTCGGGACGTGTGTTGGGCTCTATGACGGGACGTGTGTTGGGCTCTATGTCCGGACGTGTGTTGGGCTCTACGTCGCGACGTGTGTTGGGCTCTACGTCGGGACGTGTGTTGGGCTCGACATCAGGATTTAGCTTACTTTTAGCTCTACGTCGGGACGTGTGTTGGGCTCTACGTCGGGACGTGTGTTGGGCTCTACGTCGGGACGTGTGTTGGGCTCTACGTCGGGACGTGTGTTGGGCTCTACATCAGGACTTAGCTTACTTTCGGCTCTACGTCGGGACGTGCGTTGGGCTCTACGTCGGGACGTGCGTTGGGCTCTACGTCGGGACGTGTGTTGGGTTCTACGTCTGTAGTTAGCTAACGTTCAGCTCTACATCGAGACGTGTGTTGGGCTCTACGTCTGTAGTTAGCTGACTTTCAGCTGTACGTCGGGACCTGTGTTGGGCTCTACATCAGGATTTGACTTACATTCAGCTCTACGTCGGGACGTGCGTTGGGCTCTACGTGGGGACGTGCGTTGGGCCCTACGTCGGGACGTGTGTTGTGTTCTACGTCTGTAGTTAGCTAACGTTCAGCTCTACATCTTGACGTGTGTTGGGCTCTACGTCTGTAGTTAGCTGACTTTCAGCTGTACGTCGGGACGTGTGTTGGGCTCTACATCAGGATTTAGCTTACTTTCAGCTCTACGTCGGGAAGTGTGTTGGGCTCGACATCAGGATTTAGCTTGTTTTCAGCTCTACGTCGGGACGTGTGTAGGGGTCTACGTCGGGACGTGTGTTGGGGTCTACGTCGGGACGTGTGTTGGTCTCTACGTCGGGACGTGTGTTGGTCTCTACGTCGGGACGTGTGTTGGACTCTACGTCGGGACGTGTGTTGGGCTCTACGTCGCGACGTGTGTTGGGCTCTACGTCGGGACGTGTGTTGGGCTCTACATCAGGATTTAGCAAACTTTCAGCTCTACGTCGGGAAAAGTGTTATGCTCTTTGTCGGGACGTGTGTTGGTCTCTACATCAGATTTAGTTTTTTTTCAGCTCTACGTCGGGACGTGTGTTTGGCTCTACGTCGGGACGTGTGTTGGGCTCCACGTCGGGATGTGTGTTGGGCTCTACATCAGGTTTAGCTTATATTCAGCTCTACGTCGGGACGTGTGTTGGGCTCTACGTTGGGACGTGTGTTGGGCTCTACGTCGGGACGTGTGTTGGGCTCTACGTCGGGACGTGGGTTGGGCTCTACGTCGGGACGTGGGTTGGGCTCTACGTCTGGACGTGGGTTGGGCTCTACGTCGGGATGTGGGTTGGGCTCTACGTCGGGACGTCTGTCGGGCTCTACGTCGGGACATCTCTTGGGCTCTATGTCGTGACATGTGTTGGGCTCTGCGTCGGGACGTGTGTTGGTCTCTACGTCAGGATTTAGCTTACTTTCAGCTCTACGTCGGGACGTGTGTTGGGCTCTACGTCGGGACGTGTGTTGGGCTCTACGTCGGGACGTGTGTTGGGCTCTACATCAGGTTTAGCTTATATTGAGCTCTACGTCGGGACGTGTGTTGGGCTCTACGTCGGGACGTGTGTTGGGCTCTACATCAGTGTTTAGCTTACTTTCACCTCTACGTCGGGACATGTGTTGGGCTCTACGTCGGGACGTGTGTTGGGCTCTACGTCCGGACGTGTGTTGGGCTCTACGTCGGGACGTGTGTTGGGCTCTACGTCGGGACGTGTGTTGGGCTCGACATCAGGATTTAGCTTACTTTCAGCTCTACTTCGGGACGTGTGTTGGGCTCTACGTCGGGACGTGTGTTGGGCTCTTCGTCGGGACATCTGTTCGGCTCTACGTCGGGATGTAGCTTACTTTCAGCTCTATGTCGGGACGTGTGTTGGGCTCTATGTCGGGACGTGTGTTGGGCTCTATGTCCGGACGTGTGTTGGGCTCTACGTCGCGACGTGTGTTGGGCTCTACGTCGAGACGTATGTTGGGCTCTACATCAGGGTTTATCTTACTTTCAGCTCTACGTCGGGACGTGAGTTTGTGTCTACGTCGGGACGTGTGTTGGGCTCTACGTCGGGACATGTGTTGGGCTCTACGTCGGGACGTCGGTTGGCTCTACGTCGGGACGTGTGATGGGCTCTACGTCGGGACGTGGGTTGGGCTCTACGTCGGGACGTGGGTTGGGCTCTACGTCGGGACGTCTGTCGGGCCCTACGTCGGGACGTGGGTTGGGCTCTACGTCGGGACGTGTGTTGGGCTCTACGTCGGGACGTGTGTTGGGCTCTACGTCGGGACGTGTGTTGGGCTCTACATCAGGTTTAGCTTATATTGAGCTCTACGTCGGGACGTGTGTTGGGCTCTACGTCGGGACGTGTGTTGGGCTCTACATCAGTGTTTAGCTTACTTTCACCTCTACGTCGGGACATGTGTTGAGCTCTACGTCGGGACGTGTGTTGGGCTCTACGTCCGGACGTGTGTTGGGCTCTACGTCGGGACGTGTGTTGGGCTCTTCGTCGGGACGTGTGTTGGGCTCGACATCAGGATTTAGCTTACTTTCAGCTCTACTTCGGGACGTGTGTTGGGCTCTACGTCGGGACGTCTGTTGGGCTCTTCGTCGGGACATCTGTTCGGCTCTACGTCGGGATGTAGCTTACTTTCAGCTCTATGTCGGGACGTGTGTTGGGCTCTATGACGGGACGTGTGTTGGGCTCTATGTCCGGACGTGTGTTGGGCTCTACGTCGCGACGTGTGTTGGGCTCTACGTCGGGACGTGTGTTGGGCTCGACATCAGGATTTAGCTTACTTTTAGCTCTACGTCGGGACGTGTGTTGGGCTCTACGTCGGGACGTGTGTTGGGCTCTACGTCGAAACGTGTTTTGGGCTCTACGTCGGGACGTGTGTTGGGCTCTACATCAGGACTTAGCTTACTTTCGGCTCTACGTCGGGACGTGCGTTGGGCTCTACGTCGGGACGTGCGTTGGGCTCTACGTCGGGACGTGTGTTGGGTTCTACGTCTGTAGTTAGCTAACGTTCAGCTCTACATCGAGACGTGTGTTGGGCTCTACGTCTGTAGTTAGCTGACTTTCAGCTGTACGTCGGGACGTGTGTTGGGCTCTACATCAGGATTTGACTTACATTCAGCTCTACGTCGGGACGTGCGTTGGGCTCTACGTCGGGACGTGCGTTGGGCCCTACGTCGGGACGTGTGTTGTGTTCTACGTCTGTAGTTAGCTAACGTTCAGCTCTACATCTTGACGTGTGTTGGGCTCTACGTCTGTAGTTAGCTGACTTTCAGCTGTACGTCGGGACGTGTGTTGGGCTCTACATCAGGATTTAGCTTACTTTCAGCTCTACGTCGGGAAGTGTGTTGGGCTCTACATCAGGATTTAGCTTGTTTTCAGCTCTACGTCGGGACGTGTGTTGGGCTCTACGTCGGGACGTGTGTTGGGCTCTACATCAGGTTTAGCTTATATTGAGCTCTACGTCGGGACGTGTGTTGGGCTCTGCATCGGGACGTGTGTTGGGCTCTACATCAGTGTTTAGCTTACTTTCACCTCTACGTCGGGACATGTGTTGGGCTCTACGTCGGGACGTGTGTTGGGCTCTACGTCGGGACGTGTGTTGGGCTCTACGTCGGGACGTGTGTTGGGCTCTACATCACGATTTAGAGTACTTTCAACTCTACGTCGGGACGTGTGTTGGGCTCTACGTCGGGACGTGTGTTGGGCTCTACGTCGGGACGTGTGTTGGGCTCTACATCAGGTTTAGCTTATATTGAGCTCTACGTCGGGACGTGTGTTGGGCTCTACGTCGGGACGTGTGTTGGGCTCTACATCAGTGTTTAGCTTACTTTCACCTCTACGTCGGGACATGTGTTGGGCTCTACGTCGGGACGTGTGTTGGGCTCTACGTCCGGACGTGTGTTGGGCTCTACGTCGGGACGTGTGTTGGGCTCTACGTCGGGACGTGTGTTGGGCTCGACATCAGGATTTAGCTTACTTTCAGCTCTACTTCGGGACGTGTGTTGGGCTCTACGTCGGGACGTCTGTTGGGCTCTTCGTCGGGACATCTGTTCGGCTCTACGTCGGGATGTAGCTTACTTTCAGCTCTATGTCGGGACGTGTGTTGGGCTCTATGACGGGACGTGTGTTGGGCTCTATGTCCGGACGTGTGTTGGGCTCTACGTCGCGACGTGTGTTGGGCTCTACGTCGGGACGTGTGTTGGGCTCGACATCAGGATTTAGCTTACTTTTAGCTCTACGTCGGGACGTGTGTTGGGCTCTACGTCGGGACGTGTGTTGGGCTCTACGTCGGGACGTGTGTTGGGCTCTACGTCGGGACGTGTGTTGGGCTCTACATCAGGACTTAGCTTACTTTCGGCTCTACGTCGGGACGTGCGTTGGGCTCTACGTCGGGACGTGCGTTGGGCTCTACGTCGGGACGTGTGTTGGGTTCTACGTCTGTAGTTAGCTAACGTTCAGCTCTACATCGAGACGTGTGTTGGGCTCTACGTCTGTAGTTAGCTGACTTTCAGCTGTACGTCGGGACGTGTGTTGGGCTCTACATCAGGATTTGACTTACATTCAGCTCTACGTCGGGACGTGCGTTGGGCTCTACGTCGGGACGTGCGTTGGGCCCTACGTCGGGACGTGTGTTGTGTTCTACGTCTGTAGTTAGCTAACGTTCAGCTCTACATCTTGACGTGTGTTGGGCTCTACGTCTGTAGTTAGCTGACTTTCAGCTGTACGTCGGGACGTGTGTTGGGCTCTACATCAGGATTTAGCTTACTTTCAGCTCTACGTCGGGAAGTGTGTTGGGCTCGACATCAGGATTTAGCTTGTTTTCAGCTCTACGTCGGGACGTGTGTAGGGGTCTACGTCGGGACGTGTGTTGGGGTCTACGTCGGGACGTGTGTTGGTCTCTACGTCGGGACGTGTGTTGGTCTCTACGTCGGGACGTGTGTTGGACTCTACGTCGGGACGTGTGTTGGGCTCTACGTCGCGACGTGTGTTGGGCTCTACGTCGGGACGTGTGTTGGGCTCTACATCAGGATTTAGCAAACTTTCAGCTCTACGTCGGGAAAAGTGTTATGCTCTTTGTCGGGACGTGTGTTGGTCTCTACATCAGATTTAGTTTTTTTTCAGCTCTACGTCGGGAAGTGTGTTTGGCTCTACGTCGGGACGTGTGTTGGGCTCCACGTCGGGATGTGTGTTGGGCTCTACATCAGGTTTAGCTTATATTCAGCTCTACGTCGGGACGTGTGTTGGGCTCTACGTTGGGACGTGTGTTGGGCTCTACGTCGGGACGTGTGTTGGGCTCTACGTCGGGACGTGTGTTGGGCTCTACGTCGGGACGTGGGTTGGGCTCTACGTCTGGACGTGGGTTGGGCTCTACGTCGGGATGTGGGTTGGGCTCTACGTCGGGACGTCTGTCGGGCTCTACGTCGGGACATCTCTTGGGCTCTATGTCGTGACATGTGTTGGGCTCTGCGTCGGGACGTGTGTTGGTCTCTACGTCAGGATTTAGCTTACTTTCAGCTCTACGTCGGGACGTGTGTTGGGCTCTACGTCGGGACGTGTGTTGGGCTCTACGTCGGGACGTGTGTTGGGCTCTACATCAGGACTTAGCTTACTTTCGGCTCTACGTCGGGACGTGCGTTGGGCTCTACGTCGGGACGTGCGTTGGGCTCTACGTCGGGACATGCGTTGGGCTCTACATCTGTAGTTAGCTAACTTTCAGCTCTACGTCGGGACGTGCGTTGGGCTCTACGTCGGGACGTGCGTTGGGCTCTACGTCGGGACGTGCGTTGGGCTCTACGTCTATAGTTAGCTAACTTTCAGCTCTACGTCGGGACGTGCTTTGGGCTCTACGTCGGGACGTGCGTTGGGCCCTACGTCGGGACGTGCGTTGGGCCCTATGTCGGGACGTGTGTTGGGTTCTACGTCTGTAGTTAGCTAACGTTCAGCTCTACATCGAGACGTGTGTTGGGCTCTACGTCTGTAGTTAGCTGACTTTCAGCTGTACGTCGGGACCTGTGTTGGGCTCTACATCAGGATTTGACTTACATTCAGCTCTACGTCGGGACGTGCGTTGGGCTCTACGTCGGGACGTGCGTTGGGCCCTACGTCGGGACGTGTGTTGTGTTCTACGTCTGTAGTTAGCTAACGTTCAGCTCTACATCTTGACGTGTGTTGGGCTCTACGTCTGTAGTTAGCTGACTTTCAGCTGTACGTCGGGACGTGTGTTGGGCTCTACATCAGGATTTAGCTTACTTTCAGCTCTACGTCGGGAAGTGTGTTGGGCTCTACATCAGGATTTAGCTTGTTTTCAGCTCTACGTCGGGACGTGTGTTGGGGTCTACGTTGGGACGTGTGTTGGGCTCTACATCAGGTTTAGCTTATATTGAGCTCTACGTCGGGATGTGTGTTGGGCTCTGCATCGGGACGTGTGTTGGGCTCTACATCAGTGTTTAGCTTACTTTCACCTCTACGTCGGGACATGTGTTGGGCTCTACGTCGGGACGTGTGTTGGGCTCTACGTCGGGACGTGTGTTGGGCTCTACGTCGGGACGTGTGTTGGGCTCTACATCACGATTTAGAGTACTTTCAGCTCTACGTCGGGACGTGTGTTGGGCTCTACGTCGGGACGTGTGTTGGGCTCTACGTCGGGACGTGTGTTGGGCTCTACATCAGGTTTAGCTTATATTGAGCTCTACGTCGGGACGTGTGTTGGGCTCTACGTCGGGACGTGTGTTGGGCTCTACGTCGGGACGTGTGTTGGGCTCTACATCAGGTTTAGCTTATATTGAGCTCTACGTCGGGACGTGTGTTGGGCTCTACGTCGGGACGTGTGTTGGGCTCTACATCAGTGTTTAGCTTACTTTCACCTCTACGTCGGGACATGTGTTGGGCTCTACGTCGGGACGTGTGTTGGGCTCTACGTCCGGACGTGTGTTGGGCTCTACGTCGGGACGTGTGTTGGGCTCTACGTC
Organism: Leptosomus discolor; assembly: GCF_034619465.1. Classification (NCBI taxonomy): domain Eukaryota; kingdom Metazoa; phylum Chordata; class Aves; order Leptosomiformes; family Leptosomidae; genus Leptosomus; species Leptosomus discolor. The sequence goes on from NW_028237819.1 coordinate 2,011,730, forward strand.
GGGATGTGTGTTGGGCTCGACATCAGGATTTAGCTTACTTTCAGCTCTACTTCGGGACGTGTGTTGGGCTCTACGTCGGGACGTGTGTTGGGCTCTTCGTCGGGACATCTGTTCGGCTCTACGTCGGGATGTAGCTTACTTTCAGCTCTATGTCGGGACGTGTGTTGGGCTCTATGTCCGGACGTGTGTTGGGCTCTACGTCGCGACGTGTGTTGGGCTCTACGTCGAGACGTATGTTGGGCTCTACATCAGGGTTTATCTTACTTTCAGCTCTACGTCGGGACGTGAGTTTGTGTCTACGTCGGGACGTGTGTTGGGCTCTACGTCGGGACGTGTGTTGGGCTCTACGTCGGGACGTCGGTTGGCTCTACGTCGGGACGTGTGATGGGCTCTACGTCGGGACGTGGGTTGGGCTCTACGTCGGGACGTGGGTTGGGCTCTACGTCGGGACGTCTGTCGGGCCCTACGTCGGGACGTGGGTTGGGCTCTACGTCGGGACGTGTGTTGGGCTCTACGTCGGGACGTGTGTTGGGCTCTACGTCGGGACGTGTGTTGGGCTCTACATCAGGTTTAGCTTATATTGAGCTCTACGTCGGGACGTGTGTTGGTCTCTACGTCGGGACGTGTGTTGGGCTCTACATCAGTGTTTAGCTTACTTTCACCTCTACGTCGGGACATGTGTTGGGCTCTACGTCGGGACGTGTGTTGGGCTCTACGTCCGGACGTGTGTTGGGCTCTACGTCGGGACGTGTGTTGGGCTCTACGTCGGGACGTGTGTTGGGCTCGACATCAGGATTTAGCTTACTTTCAGCTCTACTTCGGGACGTGTGTTGGGCTCTACGTCGGGACGTGTGTTGGGCTCTTCGTCGGGACATCTGTTCGGCTCTACGTCGGGATGTAGCTTACTTTCAGCTCTATGTCGGGACGTGTGTTGGGCTCTATGACGGGACGTGTGTTGGGCTCTATGTCCGGACGTGTGTTGGGCTCTACGTCGCGACGTGTGTTGGGCTCTACGTCGGGACGTGTGTTGGGCTCGACATCAGGATTTAGCTTACTTTTAGCTCTACGTCGGGACGTGTGTTGGGCTCTACGTCGGGACGTGTGTTGGGCTCTACGTCGGGACGTGTGTTGGGCTCTACGTCGGGACGTGTGTTGGGCTCTACATCAGGACTTAGCTTACTTTCGGCTCTACGTCGGGAAGTGTGTTGGGCTCGACATCAGGATTTAGCTTGTTTTCAGCTCTACGTCGGGACGTGTGTTGGGCTCTACGTCGGGACGTGTGTTGGGCTCTACGTCGGGACGTGTGTTGGGCTCTACATCAGGTTTAGCTTATATTGAGCTCTACGTCGGGACGTGTGTTGGGCTCTACGTCGGGACGTGTGTTGGGCTCTACATCAGTGTTTAGCTTACTTTCACCTCTACGTCGGGACATGTGTTGGGCTCTACGTCGGGACGTGTGTTGGGCTCTACGTCCGGACGTGTGTTGGGCTCTACGTCGGGACGTGTGTTGGGCTCTACGTCGGGACGTGTGTTGGGCTCTACGTCGGGACGTGTGTTGGGCTCGACATCAGGATTTAGCTTACTTTCAGCTCTACTTCAGGACGTGTGTTGGGCTCTACGTCGGGACGTGTGTTGGGCTCTTCGTCGGGACATCTGTTCGGCTCTACGTCGGGATGTAGCTTACTTTCAGCTCTATGTCGGGATGTGTGTTGGGCTCTATGTCGGGACGTGTGTTGGGCTCTATGTCGGGACGTGTGTTGGGCTCTACGTCGCGACGTGTGTTGGGCTCTACGTCGAGACGTATGTTGGGCTCTACATCAGGGTTTACCTTACTTTCAGCTCTACGTCGGGACGTGAGTTTGTGTCTACGTCGGGACGTGTGCTGGGCTCTACGTCGGGACGTGTGCTGGGCTCTACGTCGGGACGTGTTTTGGGCTCTACGTTGCGACTTGTGTTGGAGTCTGGCCCGGGACGTGTGTTGGGCTCTACGTCGGGACGTGTGTTGGGCTCTACGTCGGGACGTGTTTTGGGCTCTACGTCGGGACGTCGGTTGGCTGTACGTCGGGACGTGTGATGGGCTCTATGTCGGGACGTGGGTTGGGCTCTACGTCGGGACGTGTGTTGGGCTCTACGTCGGGACGTCTGTCGGGCCCTACGTCGGGACGTGGGTTGGGCTCTACGTCGGGACGTCTGTCGGGCTCTACGTCGGGACATCTGTTGGGCTCTACGTCGTGACATGTGTTGGGCTCTGCGTCGGGACGTGTGTTGGTCTCTACGTCAGGATTTAGCTTACTTTCAGCTCTATGTCGGGACGTGTGTTGGGCTCTTCATCGGGACGTGTGTTGGGCTCTACGTCGGGACGTGTGTTGGGCTCTACATCAGGATTTAGCTTACTTTTAGCTCTACGTCGGGACGTGTGTTGGGCTCTACGTCGGGACATGCATTGGGCTCTACGTCGGGACGTGTGTTGGGCTCTACGTCGGGACGTGTGTTGGGCTCTACGTCGGGACGTGTGTTGGGCTCTACATCAGGACTTAGCTTACTTTCGGCTCTACGTCGGGACGGGCGTTGGGCTCTACGTCGGGACGTGCGTTGGGCTCTACGTCGGGACGTGCGTAGGGTTCTATGAATGTAGTTAGCTAACGTTCAGCTCTAAATCGAGACGTGTGTTGGGCTGTACGTCTGTAGTTAGCTTACTTTCAGCTGTACGTCGGGAAGTGTGTTGGGCTCTACATCAGGATTTAGCTTGTTTTCAGCTCTACGTCGGGACGTGTGTTGGGCTCTACGTCGGGACGTGTGTTGGGCTCTACGTCGGGACGTGTGTTGGGCTCTACATCAGGTTTAGCTTATATTGAGCTCTACGTCGGGACGTGTGTTGGGCTCTACGTCGGGACGTGTGTTGGGCTCTACATCAGAATTAGCTTACTTTCACCTCTACGTCGGGACATGTGTTGGGCTCTACGTCGGGACGTGTGTTGGGCTCTACATCGGGACGTGTGTTGGGCTCTACGTCGGGATGTGTGTTGGGCTCTACGTCGGGACGTGTGTTGGGCTCTACGTCGGGACGTGTGTTGGGCTCTACATCTGTAGATAGCTAACTTTCAGCTCTACGTCGGCACGTGCGTTGGGCTCTTCGTCGGCACGTGCGTTGGGCTCTACGTCGGCACGTGCGTTGGGCTCTACGTCGGGACTTGCATTGGGCTCTACGTCGGGACGTGCGTTGGGCTCTACGTCGGGACGTGTGTTGGGCTCTACATCAGGATTTAGCTTAATTTCAGCTCTACGTCGGGACGTGTGTTGGGCTCTACGTCGGGACGTGTGTTGGGCTCTACGTCGGGACGTGTGTTGGGCTCCATGTCGGGACTTGTGTTGGGTTCTACGTCTGTTGTTAGCTAACTTTCAGCTCTACGTTGGGACGTATGTTGGGCCCTACGTCGGGACGTGTGTTGGGCCCTACGTCGGTACGTGTGTTGGGCCATACGTCGGTACGTGAGTTGGGCCCTACGTCGGGACGTGTGTTGGGTTCTACGTCTGTAGTTAGCTAACGTTCAGCTCTACGTCGAGACGGGTGTTGGGCTCTACGTCTGTAGTTAGCTGACTTTCAGCTGTACGTCGGGTCGTCTGTTGGGCTCTACATCAGGATTTAGCTTACTTTCAGCTCTACGTCGGGACGTGTGTTGGGTTCTACGTCGGGACGTGTGTTGGGCTCTACGTCGGGACGTGTGTTGTGCTCTACGTTGGGACGTGTGTTTGGCTCTACATCGGGACATGTGTTGGGCTCTACGTCGGGATGTGTGTTGGGCTCTACATCAGGATTTAGCTTACTTTGAGCTCTTCGTTGGGACGTGTGTTAGGCTCGGCATCAGGATTTAGCTTACTTTCAGGTCTACGTCGGGACGTGTGTTGGGCTCTACGTCGGGACGTGTGTTGGGCTCTACATCAGGATTTAGCTTACTTTCAGCTCTACGTTGCGACATGTGTTGGGCTCTACGTCGGGACGTGTGTTGCGCTCTACATCAGGATTTAGATTACTTTCATCTCTACGTCGGGACCTGTGTTGGGCTCTACGTCGGGATGTGTGTTGGAGTCTACATCAGGATTTAGATTACTTTCAGCTCTATGTGGGACGTGTGTTGGGCTCGACATCAGGATTTAGCTTACTTTCAGCTCTACGTCGGGACGTGTGTTGGGCTCTACGTCGGGACATGTGTTGGGCTCTACATCAGAATTTAGCGTACTTTCAGTTCTACGTCGGGACATGTGTTGGGCTCTACGTCGGGACGTGTGTTGGGCTCTACGTCCGGACGTGTGTTGGGCTCTACGTCGGGACGTGTGTTGGGCTCTACGTCGGGACGTGTGTTGGGCTCTACGTCGGGACGTGTGTTGGGCTCGACATCAGGATTTAGCTTACTTTCAGCTCTACTTCAGGACGTGTGTTGGGCTCTACGTCGGGACGTGTGTTGGGCTCTTCGTCGGGACATCTGTTCGGCTCTACGTCGGGATGTAGCTTACTTTCAGCTCTATGTCGGGATGTGTGTTGGGCTCTATGTCGGGACGTGTGTTGGGCTCTATGTCGGGACGTGTGTTGGGCTCTACGTCGCGACGTGTGTTGGGCTCTACGTCGAGACGTATGTTGGGCTCTACATCAGGGTTTACCTTACTTTCAGCTCTACGTCGGGACGTGAGTTTGTGTCTACGTCGGGACGTGTGCTGGGCTCTACGTCGGGACGTGTGCTGGGCTCTACGTCGGGACGTGTTTTGGGCTCTACTTTGCGACTTGTGTTGGAGTCTGGCCCGGGACGTGTGTTGGGCTCTACGTCGGGACGTGTGTTGGGCTGTACGTCGGGACGTGTTTTGGGCTCTACGTCGGGACGTCGGTTGGCTGTACGTCGGGACGTGTGATGGGCTCTATGTCGGGACGTGGGTTGGGCTCTACGTCGGGACGTGTGTTGGGCTCTACGTCGGGACGTCTGTCGGGCCCTACGTCGGGACGTGGGTTGGGCTCTACGTCGGGACGTCTGTCGGGCTCTACGTCGGGACATCTGTTGGGCTCTACGTCGTGACATGTGTTGGGCTCTGCGTCGGGACGTGTGTTGGTCTCTACGTCAGGATTTAGCTTACTTTCAGCTCTATGTCGGGACGTGTGTTGGGCTCTTCATCGGGACGTGTGTTGGGCTCTACGTCGGGACGTGTGTTGGGCTCTACATCAGGATTTAGCTTACTTTTAGCTCTACGTCGGGACGTGTGTTGGGCTCTACGTCGGGACATGCATTGGGCTCTACGTCGGGACGTGTGTTGGGCTCTACGTCGGGACGTGTGTTGGGCTCTACGTCGGGACGTGTGTTGGGCTCTACATCAGGACTTAGCTTACTTTCGGCTCTACGTCGGGACGTGCGTTGGGCTCTACGTCGGGACGTGCGTTGGGCTCTACGTCGGGACGTGCGTTGGGCTCTACGTCGGGACGTGCGTAGGGTTCTATGAATGTAGTTAGCTAACGTTCAGCTCTAAATCGAGACGTGTGTTGGGCTGTACGTCTGTAGTTAGCTTACTTTCAGCTGTACGTCGGGAAGTGTGTTGGGCTCTACATCAGGATTTAGCTTGTTTTCAGCTCTACGTCGGGACGTGTGTTGGGCTCTACGTCGGGACGTGTGTTGGGCTCTACGTCGGGACGTGTGTTGGGCTCTACATCAGGTTTAGCTTATATTGAGCTCTACGTCGGGACGTGTGTTGGGCTCTACGTCGGGACGTGTGTTGGGCTCTACATCAGAATTAGCTTACTTTCACCTCTACGTCGGGACATGTGTTGGGCTCTACGTCGGGACGTGTGTTGGGCTCTACATCGGGACGTGTGTTGGGCTCTACGTCGGGATGTGTGTTGGGCTCTACGTCGGGACGTGTGTTGGGCTCTACGTCGGGACGTGTGTTGGGCTCTACATCTGTAGATAGCTAACTTTCAGCTCTACGTCGGCACGTGCGTTGGGCTCTTCGTCGGCACGTGCGTTGGGCTCTACGTCGGCACGTGCGTTGGGCTCTACGTCGGGACTTGCATTGGGCTCTACGTCGGGACGTGCGTTGGGCTCTACGTCGGGACGTGTGTTGGGCTCTACATCAGGATTTAGCTTAATTTCAGCTCTACGTCGGGACGTGTGTTGGGCTCTACGTCGGGACGTGTGTTGGGCTCTACGTCGGGACGTGTGTTGGGCTCCATGTCGGGACTTGTGTTGGGTTCTACGGCTGTTGTTAGCTAACTTTCAGCTCTACGTTGGGACGTATGTTGGGCCCTACGTCGGGACGTGTGTTGGGCCCTACGTCGGTACGTGTGTTGGGCCATACGTCGGTACGTGAGTTGGGCCCTACGTCGGGACGTGTGTTGGGTTCTACGTCTGTAGTTAGCTAACGTTCAGCTCTACGTCGAGACGTGTGTTGGGCTCTACGTCTGTAGTTAGCTGACTTTCAGCTGTACGTCGGGTCGTCTGTTGGGCTCTACATCAGGATTTAGCTTACTTTCAGCTCTACGTCGGGACGTGTGTTGGGTTCTATGTCGGGACGTGTGTTGGGCTCTACGTCGGGACGTGTGTTGTGCTCTACGTTGGGACGTGTGTTTGGCTCTACATCGGGACATGTGTTGGGCTCTACGTCGGGATGTGTGTTGGGCTCTACATCAGGATTTAGCTTACTTTGAGCTCTTCGTTGGGACGTGTGTTAGGCTCGGCATCAGGATTTAGCTTACTTTCAGGTCTACGTCGGGACGTGTGTTGGGCTCTACGTCGGGACGTGTGTTGGGCTCTACATCAGGATTTAGCTTACTTTAAGCTCTACGTCGGGACGTGTGTTGGTCACTACGTTGGGACGTGTGTTGGGCTCTACGCCGGGACGTGTGTTGGGCTCTACGCCGGGACGTGTGTTGGGCTCTACATCAGGATTTAGCTTACTTTCAGCTCTACGTTGCGACATGTGTTGGGCTCTACGTCGGGACGTGTGTTGCGCTCTACATCAGGATTTAGATTACTTTCATCTCTACGTCGGGACCTGTGTTGGGCTCTACGTCGGGATGTGTGTTGGAGTCTACATCAGGATTTAGATTACTTTCAGCTCTATGTGGGACGTGTGTTGGGCTCGACATCAGGATTTAGCTTACTTTCAGCTCTACGTCGGGACGTGTGTTGGGCTCTACGTCGGGACATGTGTTGGGCTCTACATCAGAATTTAGCGTACTTTCAGTTCTACGTCGGGACATGTGTTGGGTTCTACGTCAGGACGTCTGTTGGGCTCTACATCAGAATTTAGCGTATTTTCAGCTCTACGTCGGGACGTGTCTTGGGCTCTACGTCGGTACGTGTGTTGGGCTCTACGTTGGGACGTGTGTTGGGCTCTGCGTCGCGACGAGTGTTGGACTCTGCGTCGGGACGTGTGTTGGGCTCTACGTCAGGACGTGTGTTGATCTCTACGTCGGGACGTGTGTTGGGGTCTACGTCGGGACTTGTGTTGGTCTCTACGTCGGGACGTGTGTTGTGCTCTACGTCGGGACTTGTGTTGGGCTCTACGTCAGGACGTGTGTTGGGCTCTACGTCGGGACGTGTGTTGGGCTCTACATCAGGATTTAGCTTTTTTTCAGCTCTACGTGGGGACGTGTGTTGGGCTCGACATCAGGGTTTACCTTACTTTCACCTCTACGTCGGGACGTGTGTTGGGTTCTACGTCGGGACGTATGTGGGGCTCTACGTCGGGACGTGTGTTGGGCTCTACATCAGGATTTAGCTTACTTTCAGCTCTACGTCGGGACGTGTGTTGGGCTCTACATCAGGATTTAAATTACTTTCAGCTCTACGTCGGGACGTGTGTTGGGCTCTACATCAGGATTTAGATTACTTTCAGCTCTAAGTCGGAACGTGTGTTGGGCTCTACGTCGGGACGTGTGTTGGGCTCTACATCAGGATTTAGCGTACTTACAGCTCTACGTCGGGACGTGCGTTGGGCTCTACGTCGGGACGTGCGTTGGGCTCTACGTCGGGACGTGCGTTGGGCTCTACGTCGGGACGTGTGTTGGGCTCTACGTCGGGACGTGTGTTCGGCTCTACATCAGGATTTAGCTTACTTTCAGCTCTACGTCGGGACGTGTGTTGGGCTCTACGTCGGGACGTGTGTTGGGCTCTACATCAGGGTTTAGCTTACTTTCAGCTCTACGAGGGGACGTGTGTTGGCCTTGACATCAGGATTTAGCTTACTTTCAGCTCTACGTCGGGACGTGTGTTGGGCTCTACGTCGGGACGTGTGTTGGGCTCTAGGTCGGGACCTGTGTTGGGCTCTACGTCGGGACATGTGTTGGAGTCTGCCTCGGGACGTGTGTTGGGCTCTACGTCGGGACGTGTTTTGGGCTCTACATCAGGACGTCTGTTGGGCTCTACATCAGAATTTAGCGTACTTTCAGCTCTACTTCGGGACGTGTGTTGGGCTCTACGTCGGGATGTGTGTTGGGCTCTACATCAGGATTTAGCTTACTTTCAGCTCTACGTGGGGACGTGTGTTTGGCTCGACATCAGGACTTAGCTTACTTTCAGCTCTACTTCGGGACGTGTCTTGGGCTCTACGTCGAGACGTCTGCTGGGCTCTACGTCGGGACATCTGTTGGGCTCTCCATCAGGATTTAGCGTACTGTCAGCTCTACGTCGGGACGTGTGTTGGGCTCTACGTCGGGACGTGTGTTAGGCTCTACGTCGGGACGTGTGTTGGGCTCTACATCAGGATTTAGCTTACTTTCAGCTCTACGTTGGGACGTGTGTTGGGCTCTACATCGGGACGTGTGTTGGGCTCTACCTCAGGATTTAGCGTACTTTCAGCTCTGCGTCGGGACGAGTGTTGGGCTCTACATCTGTAGTTAGATAACTTTCAGATCTACGTCGGGACATGTGTTGGGCTCTACATCGGGACGTGTGTTGGGCTCTACGTCGGGACGTGTGTTGGGCTCTACGTCGGGACGTGTGTTGGGCTCTACGTCGGGACGTGTGTTGGGCTCTACATTGTAGATAGCTAACTTTCAGCTCTACGTCGGCACGTGCGTTGGGCTCTACGTCGGCACGTGCGTTGGGCTCTACGTCGGCACGTGCGTTGGGCTCTACGTCGGGACGTGCGTTGGGCTCTATGTCGGGACGTGTGTTGGGCTCTACGTCGGGACGTGTGTTGGGCTCTACATCAGGATTTAGCTTAATTTCAGCTCTACGTCGGGACGTGTGTTGGGCTCTACGTCGGGACGTGTGTTGGGCTCTACGTCGGGACGTGTGTTGGGCTCCATGTCGGGACTTGTGTTGGGCTCTACGGCTGTTGTTAGCTAACTTTCAGCTCTACGTTGGGACGTATGTTGGGCCCTACGTCGGGACGTGTGTTGGGCCCTACGTCGGTACGTGTGTTGGGCCCTACGTCGGTACGTGAGTTGGGCCCTACGTCGGGACGTGTGTTGGGTTCTACGTCTGTAGTTAGCTAACGTTCAGCTTTACGTCGAGACGTGTGTTGGGCTCTACGTCTGTAGTTAGCTGACTTTCAGCTGTACGTCGGGTCGTGTGTTGGGCTCTACATCAGGTTTAGCTTATATTGAGCTCTACGTCGGGACGTGTGTTGGGCTCTACGTCGGGACGTGTGTTGGGCTCTACATCAGTGTTTAGCTTACTTTCACCTCTACGTTGGGACATGTGTTTGGCTCTACGTCGGGACGTGTGTTGGGCTCTACGTCCGGACGTGTGTTGGGCTCTACGTCGGGACGTGTGTTGGGCTCTACGTCGGGACGTGTGTTGTGCTCTACGTCGGGACGTGTGTTTGGCTCTACATCGGGACATGTGTTGGGCTCTACGTCGGGATGTGTGTTGGGCTCTACATCAGTATTTAGCTTACTTCGAGCTCTTCGTTGGGACGTGTGTTAGGCTCGGCATCAGGATTTAGCTTACTTTCAGGTCTACGTCGAGACGTGTGTTGGGCTCTACGTCTGTAGTTAGCTGACTTTCAGCTGTACGTCGGGTCGTGTGTTGGGCTCTACGTCGGGACGTGGGTTAGGCTCTACATCAGGATTTAGCGTACTTTTAGCTCTACTTCGGGACGTGTGTTGGGCTCTACGTCGGGACGTGGGTTGGGCTCTACGTCGGGACGTGGGTTGGGCTCTACGTCGGGACGTGTGTTGGGCTCTACATCAGGATTTAGCGTACTTTTAGCTCTGCTTCGGGACGTGTGTTGGGCTCTACGTCGGGACGTGTGTTGGGCTCTACATCAGGATTTAGCTTACTTTCAGCTCGACGTCGGAACGTGTGTTGGGCTCTACGTCGGGACGTGTGTTGGGCTCTACGTCAGGATTTAGCTTACTTTCAGCTGTACGTCGGGACGTGTGTTGGGCTCTACGTCGGGACGTGTGTTGGGCTCTACGTCGGGACGTGTGTTGGGCTCTACATCAGGATCTTGCATACTTTCAGTTCTACGTCGGGACACGTGTTATGCTCTAAGTCGGGACGTGTGTTGGGCTCTACATCAGATTTAGCTTACTTTCAGCTCTACGTCGGGACGTGTGTTGGGCTCTACGTCGGGACGTGTGTTGGGCTCTACATCAGGATTTAGCGTACTTTCAGCTCAACTTAGGGACGTGTGTTGGGCTCTACGTCGGGACGTGTGTTGGGCTCTATGTCGGGACGTGTGTTGGGCTCTACGTCGGGATTTAGCTTACTTTCAGCTCTACGTCGGGACGTGTGTTGGGCTCTATGTCGGGAAGTGTGTTGGGCTCTACGTCGCGACGTGTGTTGGGCTCTACGTCGAGACGTATGTTGGGCTCTACATCAGGGTTCAGCTTACTTTCAGCTCTACGTCGGGACGTGAGTTCGGGTCTACGTCGGGTCGTGTGCTGGGCTCTACGTCGGGACGTGTGTTGGGCTCTACGTTGCGACGTGTTTTGGCCTCTACGTCGGGACGTGTGTTGGGCTCTACATCAGGATTTAGCGTACTTTCAGCTCTACTTCGGGACGTGTGTTGGGCTCTACGTTGGGACGTGTGTTGGGCTCTACATCAGGATTTAGCTTACTTTCAGCTCTACGTCGGACATGTGTTGGGCTCTACGTTGGGACGTGTGTTGGGCTCTACATCAGGATTTAGCTTACTTTCAGCTCTACGTCTGGGCGAGTGTTAGGCTCTAAGTCGGGACGTGTGTTGGGCTCTACATCAGGATTTAGCGTACTTTTAGCTCTACTTCGGGACGTGTGTTGGGCTCTACGTCGGGACGTGTGTTGGGCTCTACATCAGGATTTAGCTTACTTTCAGCTCTACTTCGGGACATGTGTTGGGCTCTACGTTGGGACTTGTGTTGGGCTCTACATCAGGATTTAGCTTACTTTCATCTCTACGTCTGGGCGAGTGTTGGGCTCTAAGTCGGGACGTGTGTTGGGCTCTACATCAGGATTTAGCTTACTTTCAGCTCTACGTGGGGACGTGTGTTTGGCTCTACGTCGGGACGTGTGTTGGGCTCTATATCGGGACATGTGTTGGGCTCTACGTCGGGACGTCTGTTGGGATCTACGTCGGGACGTGTGTTGGGGTCTACGTCGGGACGTTTGTTGGGCTCTACGTCGGGACGTGGGTTGGGCTCTACGTCGGGATGTGTGTTGGGCTCTACGTCGGGACGTGGGTTGGGCTCTACGTCGTGACGTGGGTTGGGCTCTTCGTCGGGACGTCTGTTGGGCTCTACGTCGGGATTTAGCTTACTTTCAGCTCTACGTCGGGACGTGTGCTGGCCTCTACGTCGCGACGTGTGTTGGGCTATACGTCGCGATGTGCGTTGGGCTCTACGTCGGGACGTGCGTTGGGCTCTACGTCGGGACGTGTGTTGGGCTCTACATCAGGATCTTGCATACTTTCAGTTCTACGTCGGGACACGTGTTATGCTCTAAGTCGGGACGTGTGTTGGGCTCTACATCAGATTTAGCTTACTTTCAGCTCTACGTCGGGACGTGTGTTGGGCTCTACGTCGGGACGTGTGTTGGGCTCTACATCAGGATTTAGCGTACTTTCAGCTCAACTTAGGGACGTGTGTTGGGCTCTACGTCGGGACGTGTGTTGGGCTCTATGTCGGGACGTGTGTTGGGCTCTACGTCGGGATTTAGCTTACTTTCAGCTCTACGTCGGGACGTGTGTTGGGCTCTATGTCGGGAAGTGTGTTGGGCTCTACGTCGCGACGTGTGTTGGGCTCTACGTCGAGACGTATGTTGGGCTCTACATCAGGGTTCAGCTTACTTTCAGCTCTACGTCGGGACGTGAGTTCGGGTCTACGTCGGGTCGTGTGCTGGGCTCTACGTCGGGACGTGTGTTGGGCTCTACGTTGCGACGTGTTTTGGCCTCTACGTCGGGACGTGTGTTGGGCTCTACATCAGGATTTAGCGTACTTTCAGCTCTACTTCGGGACGTGTGTTGGGCTCTACGTTGGGACGTGTGTTGGGCTCTACATCAGGATTTAGCTTACTTTCAGCTCTACGTCGGACATGTGTTGGGCTCTACGTTGGGACGTGTGTTGGGCTCTACATCAGGATTTAGCTTACTTTCAGCTCTACGTCTGGGCGAGTGTTAGGCTCTAAGTCGGGACGTGTGTTGGGCTCTACATCAGGATTTAGCGTACTTTTAGCTCTACTTCGGGACGTGTGTTGGGCTCTACGTCGGGACGTGTGTTGGGCTCTACATCAGGATTTAGCTTACTTTCAGCTCTACTTCGGGACATGTGTTGGGCTCTACGTTGGGACTTGTGTTGGGCTCTACATCAGGATTTAGCTTACTTTCATCTCTACGTCTGGGCGAGTGTTGGGCTCTAAGTCGGGACGTGTGTTGGGCTCTACATCAGGATTTAGCTTACTTTCAGCTCTACGTGGGGACGTGTGTTTGGCTCTACGTCGGGACGTGTGTTGGGCTCTATATCGGGACATGTGTTGGGCTCTACGTCGGGACGTCTGTTGGGATCTACGTCGGGACGTGTGTTGGGGTCTACGTCGGGACGTTTGTTGGGCTCTACGTCGGGACGTGGGTTGGGCTCTACGTCGGGATGTGTGTTGGGCTCTACGTCGGGACGTGGGTTGGGCTCTACGTCGTGACGTGGGTTGGGCTCTTCGTCGGGACGTCTGTTGGGCTCTACGTCGGGATTTAGCTTACTTTCAGCTCTACGTCGGGACGTGTGCTGGGCTCTACGTCGCGACGTGTGTTGGGCTCTACGTCGCGATGTGCGTTGGGCTCTACGTCGGGACGTGCGTTGGGCTCTACGTCGGGACGTGTGTTGGGCTCTATGTCGGGACGTGTGTTGGACTCTACGTCGGGATGTGTGTTGGGCTCTACATCAGGATTTAGCTTACTTTCAGCTCTACGTGGGGACGTGTGTTTGGCTCGATATCAGGATTTAGCGTACTTTCAGCTCTACGTCGGGACGTGAGTTGGGCTCTACGTCGGGATGTGTGTTGGGCTCTACATCAGGATTTAGCTTAATTTCAGCTCTACGTGGGGACGTGCGTTTGGCTCGACATTAGGACTTAGCTTACTTTCAGCTCTACTTCGGGACGTGTCTTGGGCTCTACGTCGGGACCTGTGCTGTGCTCTACGTGGGGACGTGTGCTGGGCTCTACGTCGGGACGTGTGCTGGGCTATACGTCGGGACATGTGTTGGGCTCTTCGTCGGGACGTCTGTTGGGCTCTACGTCGGGTTTTAGCTTCCTTTCAGCTCTACGTCGGGACGTGTGTTGGGCTCTATATCAGGATTTAGCTTACTTTCAGCTCTACGTCGGGACGTGTGTTGGGCTCTACATCAGGATTTAGCTTGTTTTCAGCTCTACGTAGGGAGGTGTGTTGGGCTCTACGTCGGGACGTGTGTTGGGCTCTACCTCGGGACGTGTGTTGGGCTCTACGTCGGGACGTGTGTTGGGCTCTAGATCAGGATTTAGCTTACTTTCAGCTCTACGAGGGGATGTGTGTTGGGCTCGACATTAGGATTTAGCTTATTATCAGCTGTACGTTGGGACGCGTGTTGGGCTCTACATCGGGAAGTGTGTTGGGCTCTAGATCAGGATTTAGCTTACTTTCAGCTCTACGAGGGGACGTGTGTTGGGCTCGACATCAGGATTTAGCTTACTTTCAGCTCTACGTCGGGACATATGTTGGGCTCTACATCGGGACGTATGTTGCGCTCTACGTCGGGACGTGTGTTGGGCTCTACGTCTGGACCAGTGTTGGGCTCTACGTCGGGACGATTGTTGGGCTCTACGTCGGGACTAGTGTTGGGCTCTACATAACCATTTAGCTTACTTTCAGCTGTACGTCGGGATGTGTGTTGGGCTCTACGTCGGGACGTGTATTGGGCTCTACGTCGGGACGTGTGTTGGGCTCTACATCAGGATCTAGCTTGTTTTCAGCTCTACTTCGGGACACGTGTTATGCTCTAAGTTGGGACGTGTGTTGGGCTCTACGTCGGAATGTGTGTTGGGCTCGACATCAGGATTTAGCTTACTTTCAGCTCTACGTCGGGACGTGTGTTGGGCTCTACGTCGGGACGTGTGTTGGGCTCTACATCAGGATTTAGCGTACTTTCAGCTCTACTTCGGGACGTGTGTTGGGCTCTACGTCGGGACGTGTGTTGGGCTCTATGTTGGGACGTGTGTTGGGCTCTACGTCGGGATTTAGCTTACTTTCAGCTCTACGTCGGGACGTGTGTTGGGCTCTACGTCGGGACGTGTGTTGGGCTCTACGTCGCGACGTGTGTTGGGCTCTACGTCGAGACGTATGTTGGGCTCTACATCAGGGTTCAGCTTACTTTCAGGTCTACGTCGGGACGTGAGTTCGGGTCTACGTCGGGACGTGTGCTGGGCTCCACGTCGGGACGTCTGTTGGGTTCTACGTTGCACTGTGTGTTGGGCTCTACGTCGAGACGTATGTTGGGCTCTACATCAGGATTTAGCGTACTTTCAGCTCTACTTCTGGACATGTGTTGGGCTCTACGTTGGGACGTGTGTTGGGCTCTACATCAGGATTTAGCTTACTTTCAGCTCTACGTCGGGACATGTGTTGGGCTCTACGTTGGGACGTGTGTTGGGCTCTACATCAGGATTTAGCTTACTTTCAGCTCTACGTCTGGGCGAGTGTTGGGCTCTAAGTCAGGACGTGTGTTGGGCTCTACATCAGGATTTAGCTTACTTTCAGCTCTACGTGGGGACGTGTGTTTGGCTCTACGTCGGGACGTCTGTTGGGCTCTACGTTGGGACGTGTGTTGGGCTCTACGTCGGGACGTTTGTTGGGCTCTACGTCGGGACGTGTGTTGTCCTCTACGTCGGGACGTGTGTTGGGCTCTACGTCGGGACGTGTGTTGGGCTCTACGTCGGGACGTGGGTTGGGCTCTACGTCGGGACGTGGGTTGGGCTCTACGTCGGGACGTGGGTTGAGTTCTACGTCGGGACGTGGGTTGGGCTCTACGTCGGGACGTGGGTTGGGGTCTAGATCAGGATTTAGCTTACTTTCAGCTCTACGAGGGGACGTGTGTTGGTCTCGACATCAGGATTTAGCTTACTTTCTGCTCTACGTCGGGACATGTGTTGGGCTCTACGTCGGGACGTGTGTTGCGCTCTACGTCGGGACGTGTGTTGGGCTCTACGTCGGGACGCGTGTTGGGCTGCATGTCGGGACGTGTGTTGAGCTCTACGTCGGGACATGTTTTGGGTTCTGCGTCGGGACGTGTGTTGGGCTCTACGTCGGGACGTGTGTTGGGCTTTACGTCGCGACGTGTGTTGGGCTCTACGTCGCGACGTGTGTTGGACTCTGCGTCGGGATGTGTGTTGGGTTCTGCGTCGGGACGTGTGTTGGGCTCTACGTCGGGACGTGTGTTGGGCTCTACGTCGGGACGTGTGTTGGGCTCTACATCAGGATTTAGCTTACTTTCATCTCTACGTCGGGACGTGTGTTGGGCTCTACGTCGGGATGTGTGTTCGGCTCTACTTCGGGATGTGTGTTGGGCTCTACATAAGGATTTAGCTTACTTTCAGCTCTACGTGGGGACGTGTGTTTGGCTCGACATCAGGACTTAGCTTACTTTCAGCTCTACTTCGGGACGTGTGCTGGGCTCTGTGTCGGGACGTGTGCTGGGCTCTACGTCGGGATGTGTGCTGGGCTCTACGTCGGGACGTGTGTTGGGCTCTTCGTCGGGATGTCTGTTGGGCTCTACGTCAGGATTTAGCTTGTTTTCAGCTCTACATCGGGACGTGTGTTTGGCTCTACGTCGGGACGTGTGTTGGGCTCTACGTCGGGACGTGTGTTGGGCTCTAGATCAGGATTTAGCTTACTTTCAGCTCTACGAGGGGACGTGTGTTGGGCTCGACATCAGGATTTAGCTTACTTTCAGCTCTACGTCGGGACGTGTGTTGGGCTCTACGTCGGGACGTGTGTTGGGCTGTACGTCGCGAGTGTGTTGCAGTGCATGTCGGGACGTGTGTTGAGCTCTACGTCGGGACGTGTTTTGGGCTCTACGTCGGGACGTGTGTTGGGCTCTACGTCGGGATTTAGTTACTTTCAGCTCTACGTCGGGATGTGTGTTGGGCTCTACGTCGGGACGTGTGTTGGGCTCTACATCAGGATCTAGCTTGTTTTCAGCTCTACTTCGGGACACGTGTTATGCTCTAAGTTGGGACGTGTGTTGGGCTCTAATTCGGGACGTGTGTTGGGCTCTACGTCGGGACGTATGTTGGGCTCTACATCAGGATCTAGCATACTTTCAGTTCTACGTCGGGACACGTGTTATGCTCTAAGTCGGGACGTGTGTTGGGCTCTACATCAGATTTAGCTTCCTTTCAGCTGTACGTTGGGACGTGTGTTGGGCTCTACGTCGGAATGTGTGTTGGGCTCGACATCAGGATTTAGCTTACTTTCAGCTCTACGTCGGGACGTGTGTTGGGCTCTACGTTGGGACGTGTGTTGGGCTCTACATCAGGATTTAGCTTACTTTCAGCTCTACGTCGGACATGTGTTGGGCTCTACGTTGGGACGTGTGTTGGGCTCTACATCAGGATTTAGCTTACTTTCAGCTCTACGTCTGGGCGAGTGTTAGGCTCTAAGTCGGGACGTGTGTTGGGCTCTACATCAGGATTTAGCGTACTTTTAGCTCTACTTCGGGACGTGTGTTGGGCTCTACGTCGGGACGTGTGTTGGGCTCTACATCAGGATTTAGCTTACTTTCAGCTCTACTTCGGGACATGTGTTGGGCTCTACGTTGGGACTTGTGTTGGGCTCTACATCAGGATTTAGCTTACTTTCATCTCTACGTCTGGGCGAGTGTTGGGCTCTAAGTCGGGACGTGTGTTGGGCTCTACATCAGGATTTAGCTTACTTTCAGCTCTACGTGGGGACGTGTGTTTGGCTCTACGTCGGGACGTGTGTTGGGCTCTATATCGGGACATGTGTTGGGCTCTACGTCGGGACGTCTGTTGGGATCTACGTCGGGACGTGTGTTGGGGTCTACGTCGGGACGTTTTTTGGGCTCTACGTCGGGACGTGGGTTGGGCTCTACGTCGGGATGTGTGTTGGGCTCTACGTCGGGACGTGGGTTGGGCTCTACGTCGTGACGTGGGTTGGGCTCTTCGTCGGGACGTCTGTTGGGCTCTACGTCGGGATTTAGCTTACTTTCAGCTCTACGTCGGGACGTGTGCTGGGCTCTACGTCGCGACGTGTGTTGGGCTCTACGTCGCGATGTGCGTTGGGCTCTACGTCGGGACGTGCGTTGGGCTCTACGTCGGGACGTGTGTTGGGCTCTATGTCGGGACGTGTGTTGGACTCTACGTCGGGATGTGTGTTGGGCTCTACATCAGGATTTAGCTTACTTTCAGCTCTACGTGGGGACGTGTGTTTGGCTCGATATCAGGATTTAGCGTACTTTCAGCTCTACGTCGGGACGTGAGTTGGGCTCTACGTCGGGATGTGTGTTGGGCTCTACATCAGGATTTAGCTTAATTTCAGCTCTACGTGGGGACGTGCGTTTGGCTCGACATTAGGACTTAGCTTACTTTCAGCTCTACTTCGGGACGTGTCTTGGGCTCTACGTCGGGACCTGTGCTGTGCTCTACGTGGGGACGTGTGCTGGGCTCTACGTCGGGACGTGTGCTGGGCTATACGTCGGGACATGTGTTGGGCTCTTCGTCGGGACGTCTGTTGGGCTCTACGTCGGGTTTTAGCTTCCTTTCAGCTCTACGTCGGGACGTGTGTTGGGCTCTATATCAGGATTTAGCTTACTTTCAGCTCTACGTCGGGACGTGTGTTGGGCTCTACATCAGGATTTAGCTTGTTTTCAGCTCTACGTAGGGAGGTGTGTTGGGCTCTACGTCGGGACGTGTGTTGGGCTCTACCTCGGGACGTGTGTTGGGCTCTACGTCGGGACGTGTGTTGGGCTCTAGATCAGGATTTAGCTTACTTTCAGCTCTACGAGGGGATGTGTGTTGGGCTCGACATTAGGATTTAGCTTATTATCAGCTGTACGTTGGGACGCGTGTTGGGCTCTACATCGGGAAGTGTGTTGGGCTCTAGATCAGGATTTAGCTTACTTTCAGCTCTACGAGTGGACGTGTGTTGGGCTCGACATCAGGATTTAGCTTACTTTCAGCTCTACGTCGGGACATATGTTGGGCTCTACATCGGGACGTATGTTGCGCTCTACGTCGGGACGTGTGTTGGGCTCTACGTCTGGACCAGTGTTGGGCTCTACGTCGGGACGATTGTTGGGCTCTACGTCGGGACGAGTGTTGGGCTCTACATAACCATTTAACTTACTTTCAGCTGTACGTCGGGATGTGTGTTGGGCTCTACGTCGGGACGTGTATTGGGCTCTACGTCGGGACGTGTGTTGGGCTCTACATCAGGATCTAGCTTGTTTTCAGCTCTACTTCGGGACACGTGTTATGCTCTAAGTTGGGACGTGTGTTGGGCTCTACGTCGGAATGTGTGTTGGGCTCGACATCAGGATTTAGCTTACTTTCAGCTCTACGTCGGGACGTGTGTTGGGCTCTACGTCGGGACGTGTGTTGGGCTCTACATCAGGATTTAGCGTACTTTCAGCTCTACTTCGGGACGTGTGTTGGGCTCTACGTCGGGACGTGTGTTGGGCTCTATGTTGGGACGTGTGTTGGGCTCTACGTCGGGATTTAGCTTACTTTCAGCTCTACGTCGGGACGTGTGTTGGGCTCTATGTCGGGACGTGTGTTGGGCTCTACGTCGCGACGTGTGTTGGGCTCTACGTCGAGACGTATGTTGGGCTCTACATCAGGGTTCAGCTTACTTTCAGGTCTACGTCGGGACGTGAGTTCGGGTCTACGTCGGGACGTGTGCTGGGCTCCACGTCGGGACGTCTGTTGGGTTCTACGTTGCACTGTGTGTTGGGCTCTACGTCGAGACGTATGTTGGGCTCTACATCAGGATTTAGCGTACTTTCAGCTCTACTTCTGGACATGTGTTGGGCTCTACGTTGGGACGTGTGTTGGGCTCTACATCAGGATTTAGCTTACTTTCAGCTCTACGTCGGGACATGTGTTGGGCTCTACGTTGGGACGTGTGTTGGGCTCTACATCAGGATTTAGCTTACTTTCAGCTCTACGTCTGGGCGAGTGTTGGGCTCTAAGTCAGGACGTGTGTTGGGCTCTACATCAGGATTTAGCTTACTTTCAGCTCTACGTGGGGACGTGTGTTTGGCTCTACGTCGGGACGTCTGTTGGGCTCTACGTTGGGACGTGTGTTGGGCTCTACGTCGGGACGTTTGTTGGGCTCTACGTCGGGACGTGTGTTGTCCTCTACGTCGGGACGTGTGTTGGGCTCTACGTCGGGACGTGTGTTGGGCTCTACGTCGGGACGTGGGTTGGGCTCTACGTCGGGACGTGGGTTGGGCTCTACGTCGGGACGTGGGTTGAGTTCTACGTCGGGACGTGGGTTGGGCTCTACGTCGGGACGTGGGTTGGGGTCTAGATCAGGATTTAGCTTACTTTCAGCTCTACGAGGGGACGTGTGTTGGTCTCGACATCAGGATTTAGCTTACTTTCTGCTCTACGTCGGGACATGTGTTGGGCTCTACGTCGGGACGTGTGTTGCGCTCTACGTCGGGACGTGTGTTGGGCTCTACGTCGGGACGCGTGTTGGGCTGCATGTCGGGACGTGTGTTGAGCTCTACGTCGGGACATGTTTTGGGTTCTGCGTCGGGACGTGTGTTGGGCTCTACGTCGGGACGTGTGTTGGGCTTTACGTCGCGACGTGTGTTGGGCTCTACGTCGCGACGTGTGTTGGACTCTGCGTCGGGATGTGTGTTGGGTTCTGCGTCGGGACGTGTGTTGGGCTCTACGTCGGGACGTGTGTTGGGCTCTACGTCGGGACGTGTGTTGGGCTCTACATCAGGATTTAGCTTACTTTCATCTCTACGTCGGGACGTGTGTTGGGCTCTACGTCGGGATGTGTGTTCGGCTCTACTTCGGGATGTGTGTTGGGCTCTACATAAGGATTTAGCTTACTTTCAGCTCTACGTGGGGACGTGTGTTTGGCTCGACATCAGGACTTAGCTTACTTTCAGCTCTACTTCGGGACGTGTGCTGGGCTCTGTGTCGGGACGTGTGCTGGGCTCTACGTCGGGATGTGTGCTGGGCTCTACGTCGGGACGTGTGTTGGGCTCTTCGTCGGGATGTCTGTTGGGCTCTACGTCAGGATTTAGCTTGTTTTCAGCTCTACATCGGGACGTGTGTTTGGCTCTACGTCGGGACGTGTGTTGGGCTCTACGTCGGGACGTGTGTTGGGCTCTAGATCAGGATTTAGCTTACTTTCAGCTCTACGAGGGGACGTGTGTTGGGCTCGACATCAGGATTTAGCTTACTTTCAGCTCTACGTCGGGACGTGTGTTGGGCTCTACGTCGGGACGTGTGTTGGGCTGTACGTCGCGACGTGTGTTGCAGTGCATGTCGGGACGTGTGTTGAGCTCTACGTCGGGACGTGTTTTGGGCTCTACGTCGGGACGTGTGTTGGGCTCTACGTCGGGATTTAGTTACTTTCAGCTCTACGTCGGGATGTGTGTTGGGCTCTACGTCGGGACGTGTGTTGGGCTCTACATCAGGATCTAGCTTGTTTTCAGCTCTACTTCGGGACACGTGTTATGCTCTAAGTTGGGACGTGTGTTGGGCTCTAATTCGGGACGTGTGTTGGGCTCTACGTCGGGACGTATGTTGGGCTCTACATCAGGATCTAGCATACTTTCAGTTCTACGTCGGGACACGTGTTATGCTCTAAGTCGGGACGTGTGTTGGGCTCTACATCAGATTTAGCTTCCTTTCAGCTGTACGTTGGGACGTGTGTTGGGCTCTACGTCGGAATGTGTGTTGGGCTCGACATCAGGATTTAGCTTACTTTCAGCTCTACGTCGGGACGTGTGCTGGGCTCTACGTCGGGACGTGTGCTGGGCTATACGTCGGGACATGTGTTGGGCTCTTCGTCGGGACGTCTGTTGGGCTCTACGTCGGGTTTTAGCTTCCTTTCAGCTCTACGTCGGGACGTGTGTTGGGCTCTATATCAGGATTTAGCTTACTTTCAGCTCTACGTCGGGACGTGTGTTGGGCTCTACATCAGGATTTAGCTTGTTTTCAGCTCTACGTAGGGAGGTGTGTTGGGCTCTACGTCGGGACGTGTGTTGGGCTCTACCTCGGGACGTGTGTTGGGCTCTACGTCGGGACGTGTGTTGGGCTCTAGATCAGGATTTAGCTTACTTTCAGCTCTACGAGGGGACGTGTGTTGGGCTCGACATCAGGATTTAGCTTACTTTCAGCTCTACGTCGGGACATATGTTGGGCTCTACATCGGGACGTATGTTGCGCTCTACGTCGGGACGTGTGTTGGGCTCTACGTCTGGACCAGTGTTGGGCTCTACGTCGGGACGATTGTTGGGCTCTACGTCGGGACGAGTGTTGGGCTCTACATAACCATTTAGCTTACTTTCAGCTGTACGTCGGGATGTGTGTTGGGCTCTACGTCGGGACGTGTATTGGGCTCTACGTCGGGACGTGTGTTGGGCTCTACATCAGGATCTAGCTTGTTTTCAGCTCTACTTCGGGACACGTGTTATGCTCTAAGTTGGGACGTGTGTTGGGCTCTACGTCGGAATGTGTGTTGGGCTCGACATCAGGATTTAGCTTACTTTCAGCTCTACGTCGGGACGTGTGTTGGGCTCTACGTCGGGACGTGTGTTGGGCTCTACATCAGGATTTAGCGTACTTTCAGCTCTACTTCGGGACGTGTGTTGGGCTCTACGTCGGGACGTGTGTTGGGCTCTATGTTGGGACGTGTGTTGGGCTCTACGTCGGGATTTAGCTTACTTTCATCTCTACGTCGGGACGTGTGTTGGGCTCTATGTCGGGACGTGTGTTGGGCTCTACGTCGCGACGTGTGTTGGGCTCTACGTCGAGACGTATGTTGGGCTCTACATCAGGGTTCAGCTTACTTTCAGGTCTACGTCGGGACGTGAGTTCGGGTCTACGTCGGGACGTGTGCTGGGCTCCACGTCGGGACGTCTGTTGGGTTCTACGTTGCACTGTGTGTTGGGCTCTACGTCGAGACGTATGTTGGGCTCTACATCAGGATTTAGCGTACTTTCAGCTCTACTTCTGGACATGTGTTGGGCTCTACGTTGGGACGTGTGTTGGGCTCTACATCAGGATTTAGCTTACTTTCAGCTCTACGTCGGGACATGTGTTGGGCTCTACGTTGGGACGTGTGTTGGGCTCTACATCAGGATTTAGCTTACTTTCAGCTCTACGTCTGGGCGAGTGTTGGGCTCTAAGTCAGGACGTGTGTTGGGCTCTACATCAGGATTTAGCTTACTTTCAGCTCTACGTGGGGACGTGTGTTTGGCTCTACGTCGGGACGTCTGTTGGGCTCTACGTTGGGACGTGTGTTGGGCTCTACGTCGGGACGTTTGTTGGGCTCTACGTCGGGACGTGTGTTGTCCTCTACGTCGGGACGTGTGTTGGGCTCTACGTCGGGACGTGTGTTGGGCTCTACGTCGGGACGTGGGTTGGGCTCTACGTCGGGACGTGGGTTGGGCTCTACGTCGGGACGTGGGTTGAGTTCTACGTCGGGACGTGGGTTGGGCTCTACGTCGGGACGTGGGTTGGGGTCTAGATCAGGATTTAGCTTACTTTCAGCTCTACGAGGGGACGTGTGTTGGTCTCGACATCAGGATTTAGCTTACTTTCTGCTCTACGTCGGGACATGTGTTGGGCTCTACGTCGGGACGTGTGTTGCGCTCTACGTCGGGACGTGTGTTGGGCTCTACGTCGGGACGCGTGTTGGGCTGCATGTCGGGACGTGTGTTGAGCTCTACGTCGGGACATGTTTTGGGTTCTGCGTCGGGACGTGTGTTGGGCTCTACGTCGGGACGTGTGTTGGGCTTTACGTCGCGACGTGTGTTGGGCTCTACGTCGCGACGTGTGTTGGACTCTGCGTCGGGATGTGTGTTGGGTTCTGCGTCGGGACGTGTGTTGGGCTCTACGTCGGGACGTGTGTTGGGCTCTACGTCGGGACGTGTGTTGGGCTCTACATCAGGATTTAGCTTACTTTCATCTCTACGTCGGGACGTGTGTTGGGCTCTACGTCGGGATGTGTGTTCGGCTCTACTTCGGGATGTGTGTTGGGCTCTACATAAGGATTTAGCTTACTTTCAGCTCTACGTGGGGACGTGTGTTTGGCTCGACATCAGGACTTAGCTTACTTTCAGCTCTACTTCGGGACGTGTGCTGGGCTCTGTGTCGGGACGTGTGCTGGGCTCTACGTCGGGATGTGTGCTGGGCTCTACGTCGGGACGTGTGTTGGGCTCTTCGTCGGGATGTCTGTTGGGCTCTACGTCAGGATTTAGCTTGTTTTCAGCTCTACATCGGGACGTGTGTTTGGCTCTACGTCGGGACGTGTGTTGGGCTCTACGTCGGGACGTGTGTTGGGCTCTAGATCAGGATTTAGCTTACTTTCAGCTCTACGAGGGGACGTGTGTTGGGCTCGACATCAGGATTTAGCTTACTTTCAGCTCTACGTCGGGACGTGTGTTGGGCTCTACGTCGGGACGTGTGTTGGGCTGTACGTCGCGACGTGTGTTGCAGTGCATGTCGGGACGTGTGTTGAGCTCTACGTCGGGACGTGTTTTGGGCTCTACGTCGGGACGTGTGTTGGGCTCTACGTCGGGATTTAGTTACTTTCAGCTCTACGTCGGGATGTGTGTTGGGCTCTACGTCGGGACGTGTGTTGGGCTCTACATCAGGATCTAGCTTGTTTTCAGCTCTACTTCGGGACACGTGTTATGCTCTAAGTTGGGACGTGTGTTGGGCTCTAATTCGGGACGTGTGTTGGGCTCTACGTCGGGACGTATGTTGGGCTCTACATCAGGATCTAGCATACTTTCAGTTCTACGTTGGGACACGTGTTATGCTCTAAGTCGGGACGTGTGTTGGGCTCTACATCAGATTTAGCTTCCTTTCAGCTGTACGTTGGGACGTGTGTTGGGCTCTACGTCGGAATGTGTGTTGGGCTCGACATCAGGATTTAGCTTACTTTCAGCTCTACGTCGGGACGTGTGTTGGGCTCTACGTCGGGACGTGTGTTGGGCTCTACATCAGGATTTAGCGTACTTTCAGCTCTACTTCGGGACGTGTGTTGGGCTCTACGTCGGGACGTGTGTTGGGCTCTATGTTGGGACGTGTGTTGGGCTCTACGTCGGGATTTAGCTTACTTTCAGCTCTACGTCGGGACGTGTGTTGGGCTCTATGTCGGGACGTGTGTTGGGCTCTACGTCGCGACGTGTGTTGGGCTCTACGTCGAGACGTATGTTGGGCTCTACATCAGGGTTCAGCTTACTTTCAGGTCTACGTCGGGACGTGAGTTCGGGTCTACGTCGGGACGTGTGCTGGGCTCCACGTCGGGACGTCTGTTGGGTTCTACGTTGCACTGTGTGTTGGGCTCTACGTCGAGACGTATGTTGGGCTCTACATCAGGATTTAGCGTACTTTCAGCTCTACTTCTGGACGTGTGTTGGGCTCTACGTTGGGACGTGTGTTGGGCTCTACATCAGGATTTAGCTTACTTTCAGCTCTACGTCGGGACATGTGTTGGGCTCTACGTTGGGACGTGTGTTGGGCTCTACATCAGGATTTAGCTTACTTTCAGCTCTACGTCTGGGCGAGTGTTGGGCTCTAAGTCAGGACGTGTGTTGGGCTCTACATCAGGATTTATCTTACTTTCAGCTCTACGTGGGGACGTGTGTTTGGCTCTACGTCGGGACGTCTGTTTGGCTCTACGTTGGGACGTGTGTTGGGCTCTACGTCGGGACGTTTGTTGGGCTCTACGTCGGGACGTGTGTTGGCCTCTACGTCGGGACGTGTGTTGGGCTCTACGTCAGGACGTGTGTTGGGCTCTACGTCGGGACGTGGGTTGGGCTCTACGTCGGGACGTGGGTTGGGCTCTACGTCGGGACGTGGGTTGGGTTCTACGTCGGGACGTGGGTTGGGCTCTACGTCGGGACGTGGGTTGGGGTCTAGATCAGGATTTAGCTTACTTTCAGCTCTACGAGGGGACGTGTGTTGGTCTCGACATCAGGATTTAGCTTACTTTCAGCTCTACGTCGGGACATGTGTTGGGCTCTACGTCGGGACGTGTGTTGCGCTCTACGTCGGGACGTGTGTTGGGCTCTACGTCGGGACGCGTGTTGGGCTGCATGTCGGGACGTGTGTTGAGCTCTACGTCGGGACATGTTTTGGGTTCTGCGTCGGGACGTGTATTGGGCTCTACGTCGGGACGTGTGTTGGGCTTTACGTCGCGACGTGTGTTGGGCTCTACGTCGCGACGTGTGTTGGACTCTGCGTCGGGATGTGTGTTGGGTTCTGCGTCGGGACGTGTGTTGGGCTCTACGTCGGGACGTGTGTTGGGCTCTACGTCGGGACGTGTGTTGGGCTCTACATCAGGATTTAGCGTACTTTCAGCTCTACGTCGGGACGTGTGTTGGGCTCTACGTCGGGACGTGTGTTGGGCTCTACGTCGGCACGTGTGTTGGGCTCTACATCAGGATTTAGCTTACTTGCAGCTCTACGTCGGGAAATGTGTTATGCTCTTTGTCGGGACGTGTGTTGGGCTCTACATCAGATTTAGCTTTCTTTCAGCTCTACGTCGGGACTTGTGTTGGGCTCTACATCAGGATTTAGCTTGTTTTCAGCTCTACTTCGGGACGTGTGTTGGGCTCTACATCGGGACGTGTGTTGGGCTCTACATCAGGATTTAGCTTACTTACAGCTCTACGTCGGGACATGTGTTGGGCTCTACGTTGGGACGTGTGTTGGGCTCCACATCAGGACTTAGCTTACTTTCAGCTCTACGTCGGGACGTGTGTTGGGCTCTACGTTGGGATGTGTGTTGGGCTCTACATCAGGATTTAGCTTATTTTCAGCTCAACGTCGGGATGTGTGTTGGGCTATACGTCGGGATGTCTGTTGGTCTCTACGTCGGGACGTGTGTTGGGTTCTACATCAGGATTTAGCTTACTTTCACCTCTATGTCGGGACGTGTGTTGGGCTCTACGTCGGGACGTGTGTTGGGCTCCATGTCGGGACGTGTGTTGCGCTCTACGTCGGGAGGTGTGTAGGGCTCTACGTCGGGACGTCTGTTGGGCTCCATGTCGGGACGTGTGTTGGGTTCTACGTCGGGACGTATGTGGTGGGCTCTACGTCGGGACGTGTGGTGGGCTCTACGGCGGGACGTGTGTAGGGCTCTACATCAGGATTTAGCTTACTTTCAGCTGTACGTCGGGACGTGTGTTGGGCTCTACGTTGGGACGTGTGTTGGGCTCTACGTCGGGACGTGTGTTGGGCTTTACGTCGGGACGTGTGTTGGGCTCTACGGCGGGATGTGTGTTGGGCTCTACGTCGGGACGTGTGTTGGGCTCTACATCAGGATTTAGCTTACTTTCAGCTGTACGTCGGGACGTGTGTTGGGCTCTATATCAGGATTTAGCTTACTTTCAGCTGTACGTCGGGACGTGTGTTGGGCTCTACGTCGAGACATGTGTTGGGCTCTACATCAGGATTTAGCTTACTTTCAGCTCTACGAGGGGACGTGTGTTGGGCTCGACATCATTTTTTAGCTTACTTTCAGCTCTACGTCGGGACGTGCGTTGGGCTCTACGTCGGGACGTGCGTTGGGCTCTACGTCAGGACGTGCGTTGGGCTCTACGTCGGGACGTGTGTTGGGCTCTACATCAGGATTTAGCGTACTTTCAGCTCTACGTCGGGACGTGTGTTGGGCTCTACGTCGGGACGTGTGTTGGGTTCTACGTCGCGACGTGTGTTGGGCTCTACGTCGAGACGTATGTTGGGCTCTACATCAGGATTTAGCTTACTTTCAGCTCTACGTCGGGACGTGTGTTGGGCTCTACGTCGGGACGTGTGTTGGGCTCTACGTCGGGACGTGCGTTGGGTTCTACATCAGGATTTAGCTTACTTTCAGCTCTACGTCGGGACGTGTGTTGGGCTCTACGTCGGGACGTGTGCTGGGTTCTACGTCGCGACGTGTGTTGGGCTCTACGTCGAGACGTATGTTGGGCTCTACATCAGGATTTAGCTTACTTTCAGCTCTACGTCGGGACGTGTGTTGGGCTCTACGTCGGGACGTGTGTTGGGTTCTACGTCGCGACGTGTGTTGGGCTCTACGTCGGGACGTGTGCTGGGCTCTACGTCGGGGTTTAGCTTACATTCAGCTCTACGTCGGGACGTGTGTTGGGCTCTGCGTCGGGACGTGTGTTGAGCTCTACGTTGGGACGTCTGTTGGGCTCTACGTCGGGACGTTTGTTGGGCTCTATGTGGGGGTTTAGCATACATTCAGCTCTACGTCGGGACGTGTGTTGGGCTCCACGTCGGGACGTGTGTTGGGCTCCATGTCGGGACGTGTGTTGGGCTCTACGTCGGAACGTGTGTTGGGCTCTATGTCTGTAGTTAGCTAACTTTCATCTCTACGTCGGGAAGTGTGTTGGGCTCTACGTCGGGACGTGTGTTGGGCTCTACGTCGGGACGTTTGTTGGGCTCTACGTGGGGGTTTAGCATACATTCAGCTCTACGTCGGGACGTGTGCTGGGCTCCACGTCGGGACGTGTGTTGGGCTCCATGTCGGGACGTGTGTTGGGCTCCATGTCGGGACGTGTGTTGGGCTCTATGTCTGTAGTTAGCTAACTTTCATCTCTACGTCGGGACTTGTGTTGGGCTCTACGTCGGGACGTGTGTTGGGCTCTACGTCGGGACCTGTGTGGGGCTCTACGTCGGGACGTGTGTTGGGCTCTACGTCGGGACGTGTGTTGGGCTCTACATCAGGATTTAGCTTACTTTCAGCTCTACGTCGGGACGTGTGTTTGGCTCTACGTCGCGACGTGTGTTGGGCTCTACATCAGGATTTAGCTTCCTTTCAGCTCTACGTCGGGACGTGTGTTGGGCTCTACGTCGGGACGTGTGTTGGGCTCCACGTCGGGACGTGCGTTGGGCTCTACCTCGGGACGTGTGTTGGGCTCTACGTCGGGACGTGTGTTGGGCTCTACGTCGGGACATGTATCGGGCTCTGCGTCTGTAGTTAGCTAAATTTCAACTCTACGTCGGGACGTGCGTTGGGCTCTACGTCGGGACGTGCGTTGGTCTCTACGTCGGGACGTGCGTTGGGCTCTCCGTCGGGACGTGTGTTGGGCTCTATATCAGGATTTAGCTTACTTTCGGCTCTACGTCGGGACGTGTGTTGGGCTCTACGTCGGGAAGTGTGTTGGGCTCTACGTCGGAAAGTGTGTTGGGCTCTACATCGGGAAGTGTGTTGGGCTCTAAGTCGGGACGTGTGTTGGGCTCTACGTCGGGAATTGTGTTGGGCTCTACATCAAGATTTAGCTTCTATTCAGCTCTACGTCGGGACGTGTGTTGGGCTCTACGTCGGGACATGTGTTGGGCTCTACGTCGGGACATGTGTTGGGCTCCACATCAGGATTTAGCTTACTTTCAGCTCTACGTCGGGACGTGTGTTGGGCTCTACGTCGGGACGTGTGTTGGGCTCTACATCAGGATTTAGCTTACTTTCAGCTCTACGTCGGGACGTGTGTTGGGCTCTACGTCGGGAAGTGTGTTGGGCTCTACGTCGGGACGTGCGTTGGGCTCTACGTCGGGACGTGCGTTGGGCTCTACCTCGGGACGTGTGTTGGGCTCTACGTCGAGACGTGTGTTGGGCTCTACGTCGGGACGTGTGTTGGGCTCTACGTCGGGACGTGTGTTGGGCTCTACATCAGGATTTAGCTTACTTTCAGCTCTACGTCGGGACGTGTGTTGGGCTCTACGTCGGGACATGTGTTGGGCTCTACGTCGGGACGTGTGTTGGGCTATACGTCGGGACATGTGTTGGGCTCTACATCAGGATTTAGCTTACTTTCAGCTCTACGTCGGGACATGCGTTGGGCTCTGCGTCGGGACGTGTGTTGAGCTCTACGTTGGGACGTCTGTCGGGCTCTACGTCGGGACGTTTGTTGGGCTCTACGTGGTGGTTTAGCATACATTCAGCTCTACGTCGGGACGTGTGTTGGGCTCCATGTCGGGACGTGTGTTGGGCTCTACGTCGGAACGTGCGTTGGGCTCTATGTCTGTAGTTAGCTAACTTTCATCTCTACGTCGGGACGTGTGTTGGGCTCTACGTCGGGACGTGCGTTGGTCTCTACGTCGGGACGTGCGTTGGGCTCTCCGTCGGGACGTGTGTTGGGCTCTATATCAGGATTTAGCTTACTTTCGGCTCTACGTCGGGACGTGTGTTGGGCTCTACGTCGGGAAGTGTGTTGGGCTCTACGTCGGAAAGTGTGTTGGGCTCTACATCGGGAAGTGTGTTGGGCTCTAAGTCGGGACGTGTGTTGGGCTCTACGTCGGGAAGTGTGTTGGGCTCTACATCAAGATTTAGCTTCTATTCAGCTCTACGTCGGGACGTGTGTTGGGCTCTACGTCGGGACATGTGTTGGGCTCTACGTCGGGACATGTGTTGGGCTCCACATCAGGATTTAGCTTACTTTCAGCTCTACGTCGGGACGTGTGTTGGGCTCTACGTCGGGACGTGTGTTGGGCTCTACATCAGGATTTAGCTTACTTTCAGCTCTACGTCGGGACGTGTGTTGGGCTCTACGTCGGGAAGTGTGTTGGGCTCTACGTCGGGACGTGCGTTGGGCTCTAC
This sequence comes from Leptosomus discolor, assembly GCF_034619465.1. NCBI lineage: Eukaryota > Metazoa > Chordata > Aves > Leptosomiformes > Leptosomidae > Leptosomus > Leptosomus discolor. The sequence continues at coordinate 2,041,982 of NW_028237819.1, forward strand.
GTCGGGACGTGCGTTGGGCTCTACCTCGGGACGTGTGTTGGGCTCTACGTCGAGACGTGTGTTGGGCTCTACGTCGGGACGTGTGTTGGGCTCTACGTCGGGACGTGTGTTGGGCTCTACATCAGGATTTAGCTTACTTTCAGCTCTACGTCGGGACGTGTGTTGGGCTCTACGTCGGGACATGTGTTGGGCTCTACGTCGGGACGTGTGTTGGGCTATACGTCGGGACATGTGTTGGGCTCTACATCAGGATTTAGCTTACTTTCAGCTCTACGTCGGGACATGCGTTGGGCTCTGCGTCGGGACGTGTGTTGAGCTCTACGTTGGGACGTCTGTCGGGCTCTACGTCGGGACGTTTGTTGGGCTCTACGTGGTGGTTTAGCATACATTCAGCTCTACGTCGGGACGTGTGTTGGGCTCCATGTCGGGACGTGTGTTGGGCTCTACGTCGGAACGTGTGTTGGGCTCTATGTCTGTAGTTAGCTAACTTTCATCTCTACGTCGGGACGTGTGTTGGGCTCTACGTCGGGACGTGTGTTGGGCTCTACGTCGGGACATGTGTTGGGCTATACGTCGGGACGTGTGTGGGGCTCTACATCACGATTTAGCTTACTTTCTACTCTACGTCGGGACGTGGGTTCGGTTCCACGTAGGGACGTGTGTTGGGCTCTACGTCGGGACGTGTGTTGGGCTCTACTTCGGGAAGTCTGTTGGGCTCTACTTCAGGATTTAGCTTCCTTTCAGCTCTACGTCGTGACGTGTGTTGGGCTCTACGTCGGGACGTGTGTTGGGCTCTACTTCGGGACTTGTGTTGGGCTCTACATCACGATTTAGCTTACTTTCTACTCTACGTCGGGACGTGGGTTCGGTTCCACGTAGGGACGTGTGTTGGGCTCTACGTCGGGACGTGTGTTGGGCTCTACTTCGGGACTTGTGTTGGGCTCTACATCAGGATTTAGCTTACTTTCTGCTCTACGTTGGGACGTGGGTTGGGTTCTACGTAGGGACGTGTGTTGGGCTCTACGTCGGGACGTGTGTTGGGCTCTACGTCGGGAAGTGTGTTGGGCTCTACGTCGGGAAGTGTGTTGGGCTCTACATCAAGATTTAGCTTCCTTTCAGCTCTACGTCGGGATGTGTGTTGGGCTCCACGTCGGGACGTGCGTTTGGCTCTACCTCGGGACGTGTGTTGGTCTCTACGTCTAGACGTGTTTTTGGCTCTACATCAGGATTTAGCTTACTTTGAGCTCTATGTCGGGACGTGTGTTGGGCTCTACGTTGGGACGTGTGTTGGGCTCTACGTCTAGACGTGTGTTGGGCTCTACATCAGGATTTAGCTTACTTTCAGCTCTACGTCGGGACGTGCGTTGGGCTCTACATCGGGACGTGCGTTGGGCTCTACGTCGGGACATGGGTTGGGCTCTACGTAGGGACGTGCGTTGGGCTCTCCGTCGGGACGTGTGTTGGGCTCTACATCAGGATCTACCTTACTTTCAGCTCTACGTCGGGACGTGTGTTGGCATCTACGTCGGGAAGTGTGTTGAGCTCTACGTCGGGAAGTGTGTTGGGCTCTACGTCGGGAAGTGTGTTGGGCTCTAAGTCGGAACGTGTGTTGGGCTTTACGTCGGGAAGTGTGTTGGGCTCTACATCAAGATTTAGCTTCCTTTCAGCTCTACGTCGAGACGTGTGTTGGGCTCTACGTCGGGACGTGTGTTGGGCTCTACGTCGGGACGTGTGTTGGGCTCTACATCAGGACATGGGTTGGGCTCTACGTAGGGACGTGCGTTGGGCTCTCCGTCGGGACGTGTGTTGGGCTCTACATCAGGATCTACCTTACTTTCAGCTCTACGTCGGGACGTGTGTTGGCATCTACGTCGGGAAGTGTGTTGAGCTCTACGTCGGGAAGTGTGTTGGGCTCTACGTCGGGAAGTGTGTTGGGCTCTAAGTCAGAACGTGTGTTGGGCTTTACGTCGGGAAGTGTGTTGGGCTCTACATCAAGATTTAGCTTCCTTTCAGCTCTACGTCGAGACGTGTGTTGGGCTCTACGTCGGGACGTGTGTTGGGCTCTACATCAGGATTTAGCTTATTTTCAGCTCTACTTCGGGACGTGTGTTGGGCTCTACGTCGGGACGTGTGTTGGGCTCTACGTCGGGATGTGTGTTGGGCTCTACGTCGGGACGTCTGTTGGGCTCTACGTCGGGACGTGTGTTGGGCTCTACGAGGGGTTTTAGCATACATTCAGCTCTACGTTGGGACGTGTGTTGGGCTCCACGTCGGGACGTGTGTTTGGCTCCATGTCGGGACGTGTGTTGGGCTCCATGTCAGGACGTGTGTTGGGCTCTACCTCGGAACGTGTGTTGGGCTCTACGTCGGGACGTGTATTGGGCTCTACGTGGGGACGTGTGTTGGGCTCTACGTGGGGACGTGTGTTGGGCTCTACGTCGGGACGTGTGTTGGGCTCTACGTCGGGACGTGTGTTGGGCTCTACATCAGGATTTAGCTGACTTTCATCTCTACTTCGGGACGTGTGTTGGGCTCTACGTCGGGACGTGTGTTGTGCTCTACGTCGGGACGTGCGTTGGGCTCTACGTCGGGACGTGCGTTGGGCTCTACGTCTGTAATTAGCTAACTTTCAGGTCTACGTCGGGACGTGCGTTGGGCTCTACGTCGGGACGTGCGTTGGGCTCTACGTCGGGACGTGCGTTGGCCTCTACGTCGGGATTTAGCTTACTTTCAGCTCTACGTCGGGACGTGCGTTGGGCTCTATGTCGGGATGTGCGTTGGGCTCTACGTCGGGACGTGCGTTGGGCTCTACGTCGGGACGTGCGTTGGGCTCTACTGCGGGACGTGCTTTGGGCTCTACGCCTGTAGTTAGCTAACTTTCAGCTCTACGTCGGGACGTGCGTTGGCCTCTACTTCGGGACGTGCGTTGGCCTCTACGTCGGGATTTAGCTTACTTTCAGCTCTACGTCGGGACGTGCTTTGGCCTCTACGTCGGGATTTAGCTTACTTTCAGCTCTACGTCGGGACGTGCGTTGGGCTCTACGTCGGGACGTGCGTTGGGCATTACGTCGGGACGTGCGTTGGGCTCTACGTCTGTAGTTAGCTAACTTTCAGTTCTACGTCGGGACGTGCGTTGGGCTCTACGTCGGGATTTAGCTTACTTTCAGCTCTACGTCGGGACGTGCGTTGGGCTCTACGTCGGGACGTGCATTGGGCTCTACGTCGGGACGTGCGTTGAGCTCTACGTCGGGACGTGCGTTGGGCTCTACGTCGGGATTTAGCTTACTTTCAGCTCTACGTCGGGACGTGCGTTGGGCTCTACTTCGGGACGTGCGTTGGGCTCTACGTCGGGACGTGCGTTGGCCTCTACGTCGGGACGTGCGTTGGGCTCTACGTCGGGATTTAGCTTACTTTCAGCTCTATGTCGGGACGCGCGTTTGCCTCTACGTCGGGACGCGCGTTGGCCTCTACGTCGCGACGCGCGTTGGCCTCTACGTCGGGATTTAGCTTACTTTCAGCTCTACGTCGGGACGCGCGTTGGGCTCTACGTCGGGACGCGCGTTGGGCTCTACGTCTGTAGTTAGCTAACTTTCAGCTCTACGTCGGGACTCGCGTTGGGCTCTACGTCGGGACGCGCATTGGGTTCTACGTCGGGACGCGCGTTGGGCTCTACGTCGGGATTTAGCTTAGTTTTAGCTCTACGTCGGGACGTGCGTTGGGTTCTACGTCGGGACGTGCGTTGGGCTCTACGTCGGGACGTGCCTTGGGCTCTACGTCTGTAGTTAGCTAACTTTCAGCTCTACGTCGGGACGTGCGTTGGGCTCTACGTCTGTAGTTAGCTAACTTTCAGCTCTACGTCGGGACGTGCGTTGCGCTCTACGTCGGGACGTGCGTTGGGCTCTACGTCGGGACGTCGTTGGGCTCTACGTCGGGACGTGCGTTGGCCTCTACGTCGGGATTTAGCTTACTTTCAGCTCTACGTCGGGACGTGCGTTGGGCTCTACGTCGGGACGTGCGTTTGGCTCTACGTCGGGACGTGCGTTGGGCTCTACGTCTGTAGTTAGCTAACTTTAAGCTCTACGTCGTGACGTGCGTTGGGCTCTACCTCGGGACGTGCGTTGGGCTCTACGTCGGGATTTAGCTTACTTTCAGCTCTACGTCGGGACGTGCGTTGGGCTCTACGTCGGGACGTGCGTTGGGCTCTACGTCGGGACGTGCGTTGGGCTCTACGTCTGTAGTTAGCTAACTTTCAGCTCTACGTCGGGACGTGCGTTGGGCTCTACTTCGGGACGTGCGTTGGGCTCTACGTCGGGATTTAGCTTAATTTCAGGTCTACGTCGGGACGTGCGTTGGCCTCTACGTCGGGATTTAGCTTACTTTCAGCTCTACGTCGGGACATGCGTTGGCCTCTACGTCGGGATTTAGCTTACTTTCAGCTCTACGTCGGGACGTGCTTTGGCCTCTACGTCGGGATTTAGCTTACTTTCAGCTCTACGTCGGGACGTGCGTTGGCCTCTACGTCGGGACGTGCGTTGGGCATTACGTCGGGACGTGCGTTGGGCTCTACGTCTGTAGTTAGCTAACTTTCAGTTCTACGTCGGGACGTGCGTTGGGCTCTACGTCGGGATTTAGCTTACTTTCAGCTCTACGTCGGGACGTGCGTTGGGCTCTACGTCGGGACGTGCGTTGGGCTCTACATCGGGACGTGCGTTGGCCTCTACGTCGGGACGTGCGTTGGGCTCTACGTCGGGATTTAGCTTACTTTCAGCTCTACGTCGGGACGTGCGTTGGCCTCTACGTCGGGATTTAGCTTACTTTCAGCTCTACGTCGGGACGTGCTTTGGCCTCTACGTCGGGATTTAGCTTACTTTCATCTCTACGTCGGGACGTGCGTTGGGCTCTACGTCGGGACGTGCGTTGGGCATTACGTCGGGACGTGCGTTGGGCTCTACGTCTGTAGTTAGCTAACTTTCAGTTCTACGTCGGGACGTGCGTTGGGCTCTACGTCGGGATTTAGCTTACTTTCAGCTCTACGTCGGGACGTGCGTTGGGCTCTACGTCGGGATGTGCGTTGGGCTCTACGTCGGGAAGTGTGTTGGGCTCTACGTCGGGAAGTCTGTTGGGCTCTACTTCAGGATTTAGCTTCCTTTCAGCTCTACGTCGGGACGTGTGTTGGGCTCTACGTCGGGACGTGTGTTGGGCTCTACTTCGGGACTTGTGTTGGGCTCTACATCACGATTTAGCTTACTTTCTACTCTACGTCGGGACGTGGGTTCGGTTCCACGTAGGGACGTGTGTTGGGCTCTACGTCGGGACGTGTGTTGGGCTCTACTTCGGGACTTGTGTTGGGCTCTACATCAGGATTTAGCTTACTTTCTGCTCTACGTTGGGACGTGGGTTGGGTTCTACGTAGGGACGTGTGTTGGGCTCTACGTCGGGACGTGTGTTGGGCTCTACGTCGGGAAGTGTGTTGGGCTCTACGTCGGGAAGTGTGTTGGGCTCTACATCAAGATTTAGCTTCCTTTCAGCTCTACGTCGGGACGTGTGTTGGGCTCCACGTCGGGACGTGCGTTTGGCTCTACCTCGGGACGTGTGTTGGTCTCTACGTCTAGACGTGTTTTTGGCTCTACATAAGGATTTAGCTTACTTTGAGCTCTATGTCGGGACGTGTGTTGGGCTCTACGTTGGGACGTGTGTTGGGCTCTACGTCTAGACGTGTGTTGGGCTCTACATCAGGATTTAGCTTACTTTGAGCTCTATGTCGGGACGTGTGTTGGGCTCTACGTCGGGACGTGTGTTGGGCTCTACGTCGCGACGTGCGTTGGGCTCTACGTCTGTAGTTAGCTAACTTTCAGCTCTACGTCGGGACGTGCGTTGGGCTCTACATCGGGACGTGCGTTGGGCTCTACGTCGGGACATGGGTTGGGCTCTACGTAGGGACGTGCGTTGGGCTCTCCGTCGGGACGTGTGTTGGGCTCTACATCAGGATTTACCTTACTTTCAGCTCTACGTCGGGACGTGTGTTGGCATCTACGTCGGGAAGTGTGTTGAGCTCTACGTCGGGAAGTGTGTTGGGCTCTACGTCGGGAAGTGTGTTGGGCTCTAAGTCGGAACGTGTGTTGGGCTTTACGTCGGGAAGTGTGTTGGGCTCTACGTCGGGACTTGTGTTGGGCTCTACGTCGGGACGTGTGTTGGGCTCTACATCAGGATTTAGCTTATTTTCAGCTCTACTTCGGGACGTGTGTTGGGCTCTACGTCGGGACGTGTGTTGGGCTCTACGTCGGGATGTGTGTTGGGCTCTACGTCGGGATTTAGCTTACTTTCAGCTCTACGTCGGGACGTGCGTTGGGCTCTACGTCGGGATGTGCGTTGGGCTCTACGTCGGGACGTGCGTTGGGCTCTACGTCGGGACGTGCGTTGGGCTCTACGTCGGGATTTAGCTTACTTTCAGCTCTACGTCGGGACGTGCTTTGGCCTCTACGTCGGGATTTAGCTTACTTTCAGCTCTACGTCGGGACGTGCGTTGGGCTCTACGTCGGGACGTGCGTTGGGCATTACGTCGGGACGTGCGTTGGGCTCTACGTCTGTAGTTAGCTAACTTTCAGTTCTACGTCGGGACGTGCGTTGGGCTCTACGTCGGGATTTAGCTTACTTTCAGCTCTACGTCGGGACGTGCGTTGGGGTCTACGTCGGGATGTGCGTTGGGCTCTACGTCGGGACGTGCGTTGGGCTCTACGTCGGGACGTGCGTTGGGCTCTACGTCGGGATTTAGCTTACTTTCAGCTCTACGTCGGGACGTGCATTGGGCTCTACGTCGGGACGTGCGTTGGGCTCTACGTCGGGACGTGCGTTGGGCTCTACGTCGGGACGTGCGTTGGGCTCTACGTCTGTAGTTAGCTAACTTTCGGCTCTACGTCGGGACGTGCGTTGGGCTCTACGTCGGGACATGTGTTTCTAAGCAGAGAATAGAAACGCTTCCGCAAGTCTATTAAGATTCCTGATAAGATGGTAAAAGGAAAAGCAAAGAAAGAAGTCTGTCTTATTTGATGGGGACAGGAAATAACACCGTATTACATAACCCATTAAATGTTCCAAGCTTTACTTCACACTAAAGCTCAATGTCAATGGTTTTATATATGTGTGTGTGTGTTTTTGTAAAAACCTGTGTAGCTGTTCTGGCAGATCTGCACTGATCCATTGCCATAATTTTTTTTTCCCAGTGGTTCAAATCTCTGACACCAACCCAGTGCTCTAGTACAAAAATACTAGAGTACAATAGTTCAATTTCTAGTGCTAAGGTCTAAATTGTTTTCCCTGTGGTTTGAGAGTGAAAATTTGGCACATCAAACAGGCCACAAGATCATCCAAATTAAACTTCATCCAAACAATTGAACCCACTCCTGTAAACACAGTAAGCAAATTTATATCCAAGCATTTGGCTTTACATTGTTTCGAATTATTTGCTAGCATATATGGAACGTGATAAAACAGGTGATTACTCAATCACTGGCATAAAATGCACCAAAAATAAATATAAGCTAATATTAGTTGGCAAGTTCTGAATGATCCAGAGGTTCCCTTTAACATGCGCATTTGAGCTTCAGATTTGGGAAAGAAAAAGTTTTCTTTTAGTCTTGAGTGTTCACGGATTACGTCCACTGCATAGTAAACTGCTTTTCATGGTATTTTAATAGCACTGTGGTGTTAAAAATACGCGCGTAACTATAGTATCATTTTGCCAGAATGCATTTAAAGAGTATGCTGAAAGATATATTTCAATGGCAAATGGTGACAGAACAAGAATATATTGGGGGTGCTTTCTTTGGAGATTTAATGGGTCACTTCTTAAATATACATGAAGTGGTAAAGCCGCAAAGGACCGGCTACATTGAATGAGGGTCTCACTCCAAAATCACTGAGGGAATTTTTTAACACTTTGGATCTGATCTAAATGTTCACTTGGTGTAAACATCTGGAAGATGTTTACTTTCTACAGTTACAGCCCAGGCCAACCGAGGAGAGAGGAGTGATGGCCTGTAGTGAGTTATGTGCTCAGCATTGTTGCCCAAAGGCCAGTGTAGTTGAAGGGACACCGGCCTAACTGCATCTGTGCTGAGGAGTAGCCAGAGAAGGCGTGCCGTTTAAGTAGGTCTTTAATTTGAAGGAGCCCAACTGAAAGGCATCCTGTCTCTGGATGCAGCCATTGACTGTTCCCTGCTGCAAGGCATTGGCATACACATGCATGGCCCTGTTACACAGTCTGACGCATGGCTTCTCATAGGATAGGACCCAGAAATGCTTGAGCTGCCTGCCTTTTCTCAAAGGGGCTCTACGCACACAGATGCTAGCATACCTCCATGGAGCTCCCCCTAAGAAGTCTGTGGCAATGCTGCATACAGCAATTGCCTGTGATTTTCTCGTGGTTCTTCCCTTTAGTTGCAAAAGGATTTGAGCAAAGCTAGTTTGTTCCTTCCAGCATGGGCCACGTTCTCTGTGCAGGTGCACCACTGTAATTAAAACTGGAGTAACTCTAATGACTCCCATTTACTCAGGTTACTGCAAGCTGGTCCTGAGATGAAGCATAGATCTTGCTGCCTCCTCCTCCTAACATAATTGTTAAGGACATAAACTACAACTGCGTTCACTGTGACTACTGAACTAGAGGGTAAACAGGCTTAGCACAGTAATATAGAGGATTTAAAGTCATGGGTTCTTATGCCTGTTAACGGTCTAGTTCCAAAGATCTGATCCAGGTTCTGTTTATCTGTGGTGTAAATCTAGACTAATTTGATGTGCTCAGTGGAATTGTGGCTGTATAAAGCTGAATGAGAAGAGAATCAGCATGTAGGTATCAAACGTGGTGGACAGATGTCCCCTTCAGGATTCTTCTGTTTCAGTGGTAGGGGATATCACCTCCAGCTTTTCTTCAGTCACCTGCAACAATCTGGCAAACTCGACTGCAGAAAAAGCAGTCTTTCTGCTACCTAGGAGAGATATTCTACCGTTATACTTCAACCCTGTGTGAAGAAGGGACATCCGTTCATTGCTTGAAAATAGGACTTGGAGGCAGCTCCTCAGTAAAATTTAAGCCAAATATAGTTTCTGCCCTTCTGAAATATTTTGAAGGGAAGGAAAGAAGCGGAGGACTGTCATACTAAGAACTTCTACCTTCATGTTTTTATAAAACTCGTGGGTCACTGCCCTTGTTTTTCACCTGGACAGCTGCATCTAAAGGCCTGTAAGGCTCGAGAGATTAAATGCATTGCAAGTATAAGAGCGGAAAGACACCTAAAGACAGCATAACCTGGATTCCATCTTTCAGTTTTTAAGAAATGCTGAATTTTGATAATGATATTACATAAGGTAAATTAGGAGTTATTTTTTGGTATCCATCCAAACCTTCCTGGGTAAGATGTGATTTGACCTAAAGAGGAGACAGGCTCAAGAAGAAAACCAGACATGCAAAATTGTTTGGCTGTTCTTGCTTGCTCTGATAAATACCACGGCCGGAGCTAGGGTAGCTTCTCTGAAAAGATGACTGTATTTATCATGCTATCAGATGTTTACTAAAAAGAATTATGCTCTTACTCAGTGGTATTGTAATAGAGGACATAAATTAACACAGTGTTTTGGAACTATGCATATTTTTTTCAGCCAAACATTTGGCCTGCGGCCCAGATAACAATGAGGTTTAGGGCAAAGCTGTGCACTCTGAGTAACCCATGGGATCAACAGCTCCCTTTCCCAACACACATTTTATTTTTACCTTTCCATTCTGTCTCTTCCTTCCCAATTGGAAAAGCAAAATTGAGACAGTAATGAAAACAATGAGACACAATACATTGATTCAAGGATTCCAAGTGCTCCTTGCCCATATACATCTTCCGTGTCCTTTTTGGTCATCAAAATGCCTTTGAATTAAGGAGGAACTTAGAGCAATGCTCTCAGGCAAGAGAAAGAGAGACCATGTGAGGTGGAAAGATGGGTCTGCAAGACAGGGACAACTTGGAAAGCCATACTCTAAGACTGCAAAACCTCTTTCTTCAGTGAAAAGATACATACTGATCATTTCCTCATTGGTTACTGCCATCACACACAAGGCAACTCGCTTCTCCTGTTCCGGCGTAAAACTGGCCAGTTTTTTTTTCCTTCTCTTTTAGGGCTCAAACTGGCAAAGTGCATGTTAAGGTTCAAGGCCTTGAGAAACTCTGGAGCAACTGGAAAGTTCTCCTGGGTTATAGTATCATTTACTGATAGAGCTTTACCTCTGCTGATGCCCCTATTACTGTCCACAAAGTCAGACTCCTCTGCTTACGGATTTGTTAAGAGCAGTCTTCTAAAGGACACACTCCCTTGGCCTTTAGGGACCAGCATAAAACTCGCATACAGTGCCCGTGTTTTCAGGAGACTAAGACTCTGGCTGGTTGCCAACACAAGTGAGAAAAGGATAATGGATCTTATCCCTTTGAAGAACAGACACAATATAGCAGCCTTTCTCCTCCATCCCCTTTGAAGTACACGACAACACAGAGGAGACAATGAAAAAGACGGAAATTTAATGTGAATGCACCTAGGAGTAATCAAAAAAAGATCCTCTTCTGCAATTTGACCAGAAAAGCACACCCTTCTCGAAGGAAGGAACTCCCATCTAAAAGGAAGTTCATTCAGAGTGAGGGAGGTCATGAATGTGCAGCATACGGCATATGCTACACCTGTTCCTTATACAGACACTCATGGGGTTAAGAGAGATGATATGGTTGATCTAATCTAATGGTACACTGTGGCCAAGACGGAAAGCCAAGTCTCCTGTTACCATCCTCACTCCCACTGTTTGTGTCATGCCATTTCTGGGTTCATCAGAACACTTCATGAGGCAATTCAATCATTCAACCCAACAGAAAACCAGTCCAAGCAAAAAAGAAATGGATTTGCCCTCTTCTGGGCTAGTAAGCTCAGTCAGCAACGGACAGAGCAGGAAAGAACTGGTAGCACTGAGAGTGACACTGAGAGTGGCGACTGGAAAGGAAGAAGACCACTCTCACTGGGCAGCAGTGTGTGGCTAGTCTGGTTCTTGGCATGCAGTAAGACTACCCTTGAATGGAATCAGTTCCTCAGTCTCACTCTTCACAAAGCATGCTGATTAATTAGTGCACAGCAAATTTGTATCATACCTTATTGCGCAGTAACTTCCAATGGCAGACATAGCTCTTCTCACGCTGGCAAAGCTTCATAAACCAATAGGGCAGCAGGGATCAATGCCAGCAGGGAAGCTGTCTCTGCTTTGACAGGGAAAAAAAAAAATCTAAGAAGAGATGCTTTCCTTCCAGAAAGGCAGTGAGACACAACTGCTGTATTCTCTCATAGGTACCCACTGGGGTGGAAAATGTTTTCCCTGTGGGAATGCTGCTTTCAGCAAGGTGTCAGAGAACAATGCTGTCACCAGCCCCAGCCACATATGATTTCCATGTCTCTTTCTATCTTTTCTTCTCACATAGTTACTTGTGCGCTTTATCTGGCTGGAGCAGGGCCATTTATCTCCTATGGTACATTGCTTCCCAGGTCAAGTCTGCCTCTCCCTTCCCCCTTCTCTCCTCAACAGCTTGAAAAACATACCTTAAATTCTGTAAAGTAATCGAAGGCCTTGTTCTCTGCCATCAAAAGAGTCTAAAGGGCTTGCTGTGAAAGATGCTGGACAGTTCTGGTACTGGCAACCTCCGTACTCCTGCCAGCCAAAATTCTGCTCGTGACGAGACTAAGACTATATCTCTCCACTACCGCTCTCTTCTGCCACTGCCAAAAGAGGAGTGAGAATAAAGCAGGATCCTCAGGGTCTCTGTACTGAAAGCAACTAAGGAGCAAAGAAGTGAGAATAGAAGCTGAAATGAAGGACTGAAGAGCACGCAGTAGGAAGAATGGATATGTGTGATTTGTGGTGTTGTATGAGCACCTGGAGTTTCAGTATGCCTGGGTCTATCCCATCTACACTCCACTTACTCTTAAACTGGGCTGTGAGAATAAATTTAGTGTTGCCTGCAGATGTGTAACCACTTCTCATACTGTACCTTTTCCGCTTGGCAAGAAAGCACTATCTCTAGCTAAAAGCTGAAAGTAAAGCTGTCTCTGTTTTTTGTGCACAGACTGACAGGTCAGTCTGTGTTGCTTCCCTCTGGTGAGGAAACTCCTGAGAGTATTGAGTCATTGGTTTCCTGCCATTGCTGGGGCAGAGCAGAAGCACAGTGTCTGACCTCAAAGAGGACTCAGTTCAGGGCTCCTACTTCTGCAACATTAATGACTGAATTTTGCAGATACTGACATTTCACCTCAGCAAATGGTAGTCTGACAAGGACTGGCAAATAGGGAAGCTCAGAGAGGAGCCAACACATACCTGATTCCCACAGAGTCTGTTGTCTTCCTGCAAACAGATGACCTTCACAGACAGCCAGGTGGCAAGCACGTGGGAACACTTGGAATTTTTAGAGGAAAAATGTGGCAGGCTTTTTTTTGCAGCAGGTATTTGCTCATCCTCTTGCTGACTCTCCATTTCCCAATTACCTGCAAAATGCCTTCTTTTAGAGAAGACTCCCATAGAAAGGTTTACTGCACGAGTGTTTACTGTTTAAGAGTTTCAGTCCAGAGCAAGTATGTCACAAATTCTGTCCCTTCTGGCAATTGGCCCTTAGCAAAAGATTTCTCTAAGGTTTAAACTGAATGGCGGCATGCGTGTGCATTTCGTACTGACAAGTAAGAGGTTACGGCTGTCGGGGGCAGTTTGTTCATGAGCCAGCCAATTTTGTAGCAAGGATGCATTGGATCTGCGATGGAGGAACATTATGGTTTCTATTCCTCTGACAAACGTGCACGCTTCAAATGATGCCAGTCCTTCCTCAGCTTATCCTAGTGCTCACTGCAATTTATATGCCAAAACCATTGCTATTCCTCTCCCTGGCATCCCAGCTGGGAGAGCTCTGGGAAGGGAGAGAATCAATTTTCCTGGCAAGCAGTAGGTCACATGGCAGCATGTTTTGCCCATTTTTTCTCTGCCAAGCCCCATCCTAACATACCCTTGTCCTCTGCCGATTCTGATAGGCTGGTCTTTTTCCAGAGTGGACTGGGAAACTAGCTAAAAAAATAAAACAATCAACCAGCTTCTGCTCAATGCCAGATGCTGTGCTTTGTAAAAATGGCTCAGGTGAGATCCTGCTGGCCAAGTCAGTAGGAGATTTGCCAGTGGTGTACAGGATGCCACATCAGGCTTTTCCAGCAAGAAGCAGTCTTGGAATTTATTACAGAAAGTATCCTTTCATACTAACAACAACCACCCGCAAGATTTGGTTCCAAAGGAGTCCAAAATGCAGTGTACAGACTGGATGTAGAGGTGTAATGGATTAAGGATGGGAAATGTTTCTTTCGGATTCATTTTCAAGACAGCAGTTTTCCTATTTTTTTATGCCAGGCCAGACACTTCAAAAACTACAGGCATAACTGCTTCATGCTGTAGCCTGAATCGCTTCAACCATTCTGTCAGAGACATCCTCCCTGCACTAGTAATTTTCATCCCTCCTCTACCTCAGTTCACCTATATGCAGAATACAGCTAATAACATCCCCTCAAGTAAAGCACCTTCCATTGACTGTCTTGCTGAATATCGTGGTCAGCTGTTTTGGTCGTGGACTATTTTTTACCCCATGAATTACTGGGCAGCATCCAGCATAACTGGGAACTCTCAGTACTCCTATAATAAAAGAAGTACTTGTAACACTGGCACCATTCATAAGGCAGCATGCCATCCTAACCACCAGCTTAACCCATCAGCTCTCGGCACATTCCCAGGTTTAGGCTTGGAATCTTGATGACTATGACAGACCACCAGGATACATGTCCAGCTGTTAGGATGTGCTTCTTTCCCCTTCCTCTGACAGGTACCAGGCTACCAGAGTCTAAGCAGCAACCTGCAAGATGGCTCAAGGCTTCCACTGGGAGACCATTTCCTATGCCAGCAAGCAGTGCCTGGCATCTTCCATGGCTCACTCCTGCTCACTGTCATTTGTATTCCAAAATTAAGCCTCAAAATTAATGAGGAGATTAAGTTAGAGAATAAGATTCAAAGTTCTAGGTTGCTGCAAACAAGACACCTTGGATTAATCAGCATACATGTTTAAAACAGATTATAATGACTGGTGGTGTCAAAGTGGAGCTGAAAAATACAGTTTATAAAAGCGCTGGATTAAGCAGGCAGCTTCATGGCATCAGGCAAAGCAGAGGGAATAACTGCATCACTGAAAAGCATACACGTCTGCTTAACTCTGACTCAAAAAGATGCATATGCCTGTGTCCAAATTTGCATCTGATTGGCTTTGTTCTTAAAAAAGATACTCGAGTGTTTTGCTGTACTTCAGCATGACACAAGAAACAGGCGTGCAGTACCAAAGCAAGCACAAGCCACATCAATGCACGTGCAAAAGACCAAAGGCTTTGCACTTATTGTGTGAAATATGATTATTACCAAAAGGCAAGTGCACATGCAAAAAGATTTCTAGTGCACTCAATGTGATTTGCCAGTGTGTCGCATGCTGATCAACACAGCACACTGCAGTCCTAATTCTGGAGTCCTTAAAATCAACTGTGCACTACAGCTGCATATGATAAGTGCTTCACTGTCGGATTTTCCTTACTTCAGATTTGTTCCTCTTTGGACATCTTTCTAAGTTGGTTTTATTTTATGAACTGTTTTAGTTGCTTGAGTCTCTTTTCATTCATGTTAGCAGACCAGTCAGAGCAGGGACTAGCAATGGGGCTCTGGTCTTCCCTATGACACTGACTTTCCAGCAATCATTGGGCAAGCTCCTGAAACTCTGGGACTACTGAGGATTAAAGGCCCTTTATGCTCTCCTGCCAAAACTGGGGTGACAGGAAGTGGATGTGACTTCAGTTTGCTGTAAAGTTTCTTTTGCTTGTGAAAAGGGCATTTCTAGGTCTCCCTCTCTCCCTGCCTCCATTTATCCAGGTCCCTGTTGATTGTGGGAAGTGTGGTGGGTTTCCACTGGCGCTTTTGTTGTATTTTCTTCCTCTGGTTGAGGAAAGGAAGTGATGGAGCACCTTGGTGGGCACTCAACAGCCAGCCAAGGTCAACCCATGGCAGTTTGCTTCTACTGGGCTCTCTGTTCCTGTTTTTTCCTTCTTGCATGTTTCTTGTACCCCATCGCTTTTGAAAGTTTCTACCTCTCCGTTCCTGTCTTTTAACTTCTCACTTAAGTCTCTTGAACCCAGTCGCTTTTTAAATTTTCTTGCAACCTCTCTCTTGCTCTCCCCCTCCCTGACCTAATTTTAATTTCTTGCCTATGTTTCTCGTCTCCTGTTGTTTTTCACATTTTTGCCTGCATCCCTTTACGCAGGTCCATATACCTATTCTTTTAATTCTTGTACCCTTTCACATTTAAAATATTCTTTCTGCTTTTCCCTCTGTCCATCTCCCTGTCTCTAGTTCTTAATTCTTCCCTCTGTGTCCTCTACCCAACCACTTCTTCAGTTTTGCTTCTTCCATCTGTCACCCTGCCCCCATGTGTTATTTCTTGCCTGTGTTTCCCGTACTCCATCGCTTTTTGAAATATTTGTTCTACATGTGTTTCTATTTGGCTCCCTGTTTCTATTTTTAATTTCTTGCCTATGTTTCTTTTCCCCTGTTGCTTTAGAATTTGTCCCTGGCCCTTGTTTTGCCTCTGTCTCGTCAGTCCCTTCTGCCTCACTCCCCATCTCTCCCATTTGTCTCTCAGTCCCTATTTTCTGGTGCAATCTCTCAGCTCTCCTCTCTACACCCTTGTCCCCCTCTCCATCCCTCTCTTGTTCATGGTGTCCCATTTTCTGGCTCCCTCTCCCAATTTCTTAATGCTTTCCCGTGTTTCTTGTGCCTCACTGCATTGCAATTTCTCTTTCTCATTTTCCCTCCCTCTGGCACCCTGTCCCTCCTTTTTTAATTCCTCTCTCTGTCCTGTATGCTCTCACTTAAAAAAAAAAAAAAATTCTTCCTCAATTTTCTTCTATCCACCTCCCCAACCCTATTTTTAAATTATTTCTGTTTCTTGTACCCTGTTGCTCTTAAAGATTTCTATCTACTTTTATCCCACATCCTGTCTTTATTTTTTAATTATGCCTTATCTTTCCTTACCACCATCCTTTTAAATTTTTCTTTCTCTGTCTCCATTTTTGTTGGCTGTCACTTTCTGTATTTTTATATCTTTCCCCTTTATTTCCCTAATCCCTATTGCTTACACTGTATTTTCTACATCTACTCTTTGCTTTTTGATATCTTAAGTTTTAACTTTTTCTTTTTCTTCAGTGCCTTTGCTTTATAGATTTTTCTTTCTACTTCTCCATTACTATTTTTATTTTTTTCCCTTATTTCCTTAATCCCCATCACTTTTAAAAGTTTCTGTCTACAGACTTGCTTGTCTGTGTTTCACTGTCACGGTTTGGCTGGTCCAGAATCACAGCCCAGCAATGCTCAGCAGGCTGTTAGCAGTTTGAGTCAGCTACAGGTGTAGCCCGGACCATTGTGTCATGCTCAGTATAAAGCGGGAAGGTTTGCTGAGGAAGGGGATCTCCCGCGGGGCTCCTGCAGGGCTCTCTCCTTTCCCTGCTTCTCCTTGCTCCCGAGGACCCCTCTCCTGTCGATCGTGGCTGCTGCACGTTCATTTGGCCCAGTGTAACTTTGCATGCCTCTGTTGGTAGTGGTGCTGTCTCGTTAAACCCGATTTCACTTCGACCCGCAGGTCTCCTCCCCTTTTCTCGACGCCCCTCCCTGGCTAGTGAGGGGTCATCGGGGGACAGGGCAGCTGTTGCCGTGTAGCCCCGGACACGGGCTGGAGGGGCACGTTCGCTACCTTTTCTGTCCATCGCCCCCGGATTTCCTCAGAGCCCGCGCTTCTTAAATGGGCTTTCTGCGCGTTTCAGTTCGCTTTGCGGCGCTCTGCTGCCACCATGCGGCCAAGGGCAGGTACTGCAGCCCCGACCCGCGCATGCGCGGTGTCGCTCGCTGTTTCCACGCTGCCGTTCGCCCGCAGCGGCCATGCGAGACCGCGGGGGCTGCCTGGCGCCGTCTGCTGCCTCCCGGTAAGGCAGCCCCGCTGCCGCTCCGCGGGCGCGGGGCCGGCGCTGCCGTTCTGCCCCTCGCCCTCTGCCCGTTCGCGCGCCGGCTCCGGCCCCTCCGGCGCGTCGGTGGTGGGCGGGGCAAGCGCGTGCCGGGCAAACGCGTGCCCGGCAGCAGCACGGCGGCGCGCCGGGGGAGGGCCGAGGCCACCGGTGAGGCGAGCGAGTCATCCCTTTCGGCGGGTGCGCGGGGTCTCCTGGTCGGCGGCGGCCCGGAGGTGCCGTCCCGCTCCCTTCTCCCGCCCCTGGTGCGCGTGCTTTGGCGCTGCCCAGCGGTGCTCCCGCCCGCCCAGGGGTGTGTCTTCCATGCTCCCCCCGCCCGGCAGGGGGCGCGCTTTGCCGCATCCCCCCGTCCTGGTGGGCGCGTGTTCCTGCATCCTGTCGCGCCGCCGGAAGCGTCACTTCCGCCTCTCTCCCCGCCCCTCCGGGGCGCGTGGCTTCCTGCACTCTCCGGTGCACCGCCCGGCAGTGCGAGTCGCGGCAGGAGCGGCGCGGTCACCGAACGTTGCGGGGCTGGGGCTGCGGCTGGGGCTCTTCTGGCTCGGGCTCCGCCGGGGGAGCGGGTGAGTGGGGAGCGGGCGATCGACCGGTGGGTCCCGGGGAAAGCCGTGAGGCGGGCGGCCAGGCCGGCGGGGCCCGTGTCGGAGGCGCGGAGCGGGGGGGGGCTGCGGGCGGAGCCGCGCCGTGTGGGAAGGAGCGGGGGGGAGCCGCGCCGTGGGGGGGAGGGTGGGGAGGGCGATGTCCCCGCAGGGCCGGAAGCCGGGCAGGCGCCTCTCGCGACACGGCGGGAGCGGCGGTCCCGGGGCGCGGCGCTGCCGGGCTGCCCTGCCGGTGCGCCGGAGCGGGCCGGGCGGTGCTCGCCGGTGTCTGGGGCGGGGCGGCGGGGCCTGCTCGGTGCCGGGCAAAGGGGACGGAAAGGGGCCGGCTGGGGCTCCAGGGGGCCCTGCCCGGCCCCTCGGGCAGAACCTTGCTCGGTCTTCTCGCCGCTGGCCGGGCGACCTGACCAAGAGGTTCCTGTTCCGCCGCCTCTTCCCGGCGTCGCGTTCCGCGTCCCACGAGGGAGATCCCGCGCGGGCGGATGCGGTCGGTGCTTGGGCGATGGCCCACGTGGGGCTGGGGGAGCGCGGAGGGGCCAGGGCGAGTGGAAGGGCCCCGCCGCCCCTCCCCACCCAAGCCCGGGGCAGAGAAGCTGGAGACAAAACGCCGTTAATGGAGCACGGTTCGTTCCCCGGGAGGTCTCTTGGGAGTCGAGAGTGGTTTTTTTTTCCGGGCCGAGGAACAGACTTTCCTCCGTGGTAAGTGCAGAGCTGCCTGTTGCCGCCTTGAGAGTTTCTCTTCTCGTGGTTCACCCTGATTTTATGGGTGGGGTGGAGATGGCTTTTTATTTTTAGATGCCCGAGTACATTGTCAGTAACCTGTGGTGTGAGGACAGTGAACTCTTGAGCACCTAGATGCCGGTAGAAATGTAACCAAAGACACAGGATGGACAGTGATGTTTAAACTTGGTTTATAGTCGATTTGGTTTTTTCATTAGAGTGTTGATGACTGCTTGTCCTGTGGTTCAGTCCACATGCTATTCCGTGGAGCCCTCAGTCTGGGACTTTTATGTGTTAAAAAAAAAAAAGCTTGTCCTTCAAAAAAAAGAACTAGTCCTTCGTAGGACTGAGGTATAGACTTGGGGAGTCTCTTAAAGACGTGATCAGAATTAAAGCTGGATTTCACTTAACGTTGCTGCTGTTTGTCTTTGCTTTTGTTACTGTCCCCACCGCTCCGTCATGATTGGGAGCTCCGAATCATGCCCTTTTTTTTTTTTCCAATTTGTAATGCCTTTCTCCCCCCTGCCCCTCTCCTAGGACTGTAGCGTACAGACCCTTCATTTAAACGTTAGTTTGTTTCCTCACAATTGAGTTCTGATGATTGAAATCACAGAAATGACACCTGTCTGTCTTACAGATTCGGAGTATTTCTGAACATGTACCCTCACAGACAAATGCTGTGGGGATACGCATCTTCTGCACTTCATCCTCCAGCAGGACAATCCGCCGAGACGGGGACGAGCTGTGAAGGGGCAGTTTCTGCAAGGAGGCGGTTGACAAGGACAGGTGGGTCGCTGTACATTTTAAGGATAGTATTCGATTTGGGATGTCTAGGGTGAGGAAACCCTGGCTCTGTGTAGGCTTGAGAAAAGGTGCGTAGTTATCTGTGTCGATCTAAGGAAGGGAGTTCTGGTGAGACTGAAGCTGCCAATGAGTCAGAAGGAGGAAAAAAAAGAAAAAAAAAAAAAAGGCAGAAAGCACCCAGTTTTCTATGAAAACCAAAATCTCTAGTGGCCTGTCTCAACAGCTGTACCAAAGATGATGCAAAATGCTTTTTCCTCCACTCGGTTGTAGTCATTGCAAACCTTCGCCGAAATAGGAAGCTTTTGATTCCTAGCCCGCTTTGTGCTAAAAGGTGGCTTGTTTTTTTTTTTTTTCCTCTCTCAGCAGACTATCAACTGGCATCATTTCACCATGGTGACCCTTTCTTCTGCCCTGGAGGTACAAGACTGGCCCAGAGGATCCCGAGTGGCCTGCAAGGACAAGGTACATCTGCCCCGTGCGTCTGCATTTTTCCCCAGGTACTTGTAGTACGGACTTTAAAGTGAACGTGAAGAACGTGCCAGCTCTCCTTCTCTAGTTTTGATAGGAAGTGCTTCAGCAGAAACACTCAAAATAAGATCTGTTCTGGAGCACGTTGTGCCTGTGTGAAGTGTACTCCCCTCCGTTTATTTGCTCTTCCTGAGAGCGTGCGTAGCTTTCTGTTTTGTGTGCTTGCTGAGAAACGATTCTGTGAGAATCGTGTGGTGCTGAAAGGGGAAAGAAACTGTGTGTCAGAGTTTGGATGTTCTGAAGAAATGGACTGTGTTCCAGATAAAAGCTTTCTCCTTTTTCAGTCCTTAAGTGTTTAAAATATCTCATAGGGGTACGTGAAAACCTGACTGAGATACTGACATCTGTACTAAGAGCAATCAAGGTCGTGGGTTGGGGTTTTTTTTGTGTTGTGTTGTTTTGTTTTGTTGTTTGGGGTTTTTTTGCTTGTTTGGTGGGTTTTTTCCCCCCACCTCTCTCTGGCAAATCTTCCAGTCCTGTTTGGTAGCCTTAAGCATTGCAGAACTGGGTAGTTGATTTCTGCATTGTGTCGTCATCCCTGTCCGTCATCGTCCCGTCCGTGTGTGTGTCGTGTGTGTGTGTGTCCCCCAAAGTAAAATAGTATGGGGATCTCTTATCTTACTAATTTTTTATAAGTTTCATTTCTGATAGGAAAAAACCCCAAACAGTTCATGTTGTGTAATATACAAATGAACTTGCCTTGTTTAAACTGTAACCGCCCGCGAGCTTCAGGGTACGATTGAAGAGGGTGTTTAAGCAATTCGGTATTTCTTCTATGTGTTTAAAAAGAGAGGCTGCTGAATGTTATGGGTGGTTTTCCCCATATTTGGAGGGAGCACTCCAAAGTACTTTATTTCTGTCTGGCTTTCGGTGGTGCATTTCCCTGGCCATTTGGTGGCATCTCTCCTGGGCGGTGCAGCTGCCCAGATGTCCCTCCTAATGGTGTAATGCACAAGAAACCCCCCAGTCGGATGGGAACGGTGTATTTTGGAGACAGGTGATTTAATGGTATCTGCTTGCAGCTGGGTGAGTGCAGTTAACGCAAACATCAAATCAAATACTTTGGTAGTGTAAGCGTTTTTGTTGGATGTACATGAACATCCACGTGCTTTTTCGGTATAAAGTGAACGACTGAGATTTGTTCTTTCTTTAAAGAACGTTTTAAACATGACTTTGTTATGTTTATTTAGAGTTTTACACTTCACTCTGCAGATTTATTGACTGAGCAAGCGAGACGTGCAGCAGCAGCGGCGGTGGCGCAAGGGCTGTAGCTGTTATGGTGAGTCCGAGGATGGTACGAGGTCTTCATGCGGTCTCACGGGCGGGGGGGGGGGGGGGGGGGGGGTGTATCTCCCCCCAGGGGTGCTGTGAGAAAGGGACGAGACGTTTTCCAGCACTATCAAAGGTGTTTGCTTTTATGCTGAGAATGCTTTCAAAATTGTATTGATGAGTCTTAGTATTGATTTTTTTTTTTAAATTTTTTTTTAAGCGTACCGATGGCTCTGGCTTTGAACAGATGTGTTGTAGTTTGAGCTGACCTCCTTTAGCTCAACTGCTATCCTATCCCTCATTCTCACTGAATTCTTCTGCTTTCTCCTGTGTTACTTTTCTCATATGCTGAGACATAACTTGGGATTTTTGTTCTTGAGCTGCCGTGTTGTGTCTGGTGCTGCTCGGCAGCTCCCCCTGCCCAGGTTTGCCTGCCGGCCGTTCAGCGTGCTCGCCCGGCGGCGCCAGCCCTGCGGCCGGAGGCTCCTGGCTCTGTCTCCAGCGGGGACCTGCGGGTGCTGCAGCCGGGGCTGTCCGGTGGGGAGAGTCCGGGGCCCAGAGGGTCTCCTCCCCGCTGTTCTGCCCGCCCCCGCCCCCCCCATCCCTGTCGTCCGTCGTGTCGTCCCGTCCCGTCCCCCCCCCCCCCCCCCCCCAAGTGATTCCCATGGAGATGTTGCCCCATGCGAGGTTTTTGCGGGACGTGCCCCCGAACGCCCTGCCCTCCGACCTTGTGCCCCCTCCGCCCCACCATGCTCGGCACCGCCCTCCCACCGCCCCTCGGGTGCCGCCTGCACCCGCCGACTTGCCCCTCGCCCCCAGCCCAAGCTCAGACCCGCCCCTTCCCCGCTCCCGCCCCGCCGGGGGCGTGTCCTCCCGCCCCAGGGGCGAGGGGCCGGCGGGCGCTCGGCGCGCAACGCGCGGGGCTGCAGCGTTGGGGCCGCCCCGGGCACGCGCCGCCCGGCGGGCGCTGCTGCCGCGCGGCCAAAGCGCGGTCCCGCAGCGCGGCGGTCGCGCGCCGGGCGTGGACCTTCCGGCGCGCCGGCGGCGGCTCGCGCATGCGCGGTGCGCGAGAGCAGCATGGCGGCGGGTGAGGGGCGAGGCCGGCGGTGAGGCGAGCTCGCTCCTTCGGCTGGTGCGGGAGTCTCTGCTGGCCGCTGGCCGCCGGGGGTGGCGGGACGGGAAGCCTCAAGGCCCGTGCTGTGGCGGGCAGCCCCGGGGAGCTCCCGGGAGCTGGTGGGAGGGAAGAGGGGAAGGAGGCGGACGCCCCTCCAGGCGCCGGGTGCCTTCCCAACTCGCCAGAGCTCCCCTTGAGCCTTCCCCGGCCCCGCTGGCCCCGCGCAGCTGCCTCCAGCTCCAGCACCTCCCCTGCAGCCTGTCTCCCCAGGTCATCCTGTTGTGATGGCAGCAAGCTGGCCCTCGGATGCACTTGATTCTGCCTTAACGTGGATGCCATTAGCTGCAGTGCAGGGAAAAAGTGGCATCTCCAGAAGCTGCTGTGGAAGGAGGCGATTTGGCCGGGGATGATCGACGGTCATAATGGTCACTGATTCTCCTTGTCTCCCAGAGGCTGCACTGAGGGCACAGGTGTCCCTTCCTCCCCTGAGGATGCTGTTGTCTGCACCCGCCTCGGTCTTGCCTGGGTTGTCTCTGCCTGACCTCGCTCTCGTCGCGGCGTGGGGGCAAAAAGGGGCGGGCGGAGCGCTTGCTGGCTGTGGGCAGTGGACAGGAGCTGCTGCGGCTGAAGCTGGAGAGGCCAGAGAAAGGTAAAGAAGAAGGAATCAGAGGCCGGCCGGCCGGCAGCTGCCTCCCACCGCAGGCAAGCGGAGAGTCCATGTGCGTAACCCACGGCGTGGTACGGCCGTGTGACGCATGAACGAGCGAGGCTACATGTCTAGGAAGCCTTGTCTCGCAAGAGTTGAGACAGCCATGTAATCTTTTAGGTGGAGAACCACCATGTGACCGGAGCTGCAGAAGAGGAAGGGAGGAGAGGAAGAGAAGGAAGCGTCTGAACGGGCAAATTCTCCTGGCAGCACTGAGAACAAGGGATGCGGTGAGTCCTGGGCCCTCGGGGCCCCATCGCCCCACTTGTGTGTCCCAGGCCCTCCCTATCCCCCTCCCCTGGCCCCCTGTCTTTCACATGGTGCTGTGATTTCCCCCTTGCCCGCCCCCGTCTTTTTTTTTTTTTTTTTTTTTATCCCTCCCCTGTCTCAGTCTCTCTCTGTCCAGCTCCTGGTCTCTAATTTTAAATTCCCCTCTCTCTCTGGAAGCCTGTCAGGACTTTTCTCTGTCTGGCTCTCTGTCCCTGTTGTTTAATTCCTTCCTGTGTGCCCTTTTAGGCCTCACCATTTTTATTTGCTCGGTCTCTCTTGGTCCAGCACAAGATCCGGATTTTTTAAAATTCCTCCCTCTCTGCCCTGCAGCCTGTCGCTTTCGAAGTTCGTGTTGCGATTTCATTCCTTTTGCCGTCTCTCCCTGCTGGGATTTTTCAATTCCTCCCTGTCTGTCTCGCAGCCCGTTGTTGCTTTCTTGTTCTCTCTGTCTCTGTTGGGCTCCCTGTCCCTGTCTTGACCCACTTCTAAAAATGCCTTCCTCTCTGCCTCGTATGCATTGTTCTTGAAACTTCCGTTTCCCGACGTCTCTCTGTAGGTTGCTCCTGGTCCCAGATGTTTATTTCTTCCCTCTCTGTCCTGTGGCCTGTTGCGATTTGGTGTTTCTGCGTGTCTCCTGTTCCCGGCTCTCGGTCCCCGTTTTTCAGTTTCTCTCTCTCAGCCCTGTAGCCCACTGCTGTTATCTGTCTGTCCTCATCTCTCTCTGGCCAGTTGCCTCTCCCCACATATGTGGTTCCTCCCTCTGCCCTGTGGCCCGTCACTGGTTTTCCGTTCTCTGTCCTGCTCCTTTTCCCCGAGTCTTCAGTTGCTCCCTCTCTGTCCTGTAGCCCATCAAGGGGCTTTGTTTCTTTCTCCATCGCTCCCTGTCCGTCTCCCTGCCCCATCTTTTTAATCCTTCCCTTGCTGCCGTGTGGCGGCTCCCCGCTATCTTCCCTTTCTTCATATCTCTCTCTGGACGGCTCCCGCTTCCCTGTTTTTCAGTTTCTTCCTTCTGGGCCCTGTAGCCTGTGGTGATTGTGCTGCTTTCTCCTTCTCTCTGTCCGGCTGTGGATCCCATTTCTTTAATTCCTCCTGCTTCTCCCTGTAGCCTGTCTTTCTGTCTGCCCTCTCCCCCTTTATCTGTCTCCCCACTCCACCTCTGGCGCCCTGTCCCCGTGTTTTAATTCTTCCCTCTCTGCCCTCCAGCTGTTGCTGTGCTTCCTGCGTGTGTCACACTGGGTCCGGCCCCTCATCTCTGTCTTTTCATTCCTCCCGCTCCTCCCTGGAGCTTGTCGCTGTCATTTTCTTTTGCTGTTGCTCTGTCTGGCTCCAGATCCTCGCAGCTTCCCCCCACCCCTGCCCCGCCTCGTTGCTCCTGGCTGTTTTTTCTGTCTCGATCTCTCTGTGCCTGGCTCTGGCTCCCTGTTGTTTCACTCCTCCCTCTCTGTCCTGTAGCCCATCGGCACATTTTCTTTCGTTGGGCTCTCTTTGGCCGTTTCCCTGTCCCTGTTGTTCAGTTTCTTCCTTCTCAGCCCTGTAGTGTGCCGTGATTCTTTTTCTTTCTCCCCCTCTCCCAGCTCCCAGTCCCTCCCTTTTAATTCCTCCCTCTCTGTCCTGTTGCCTGTCAGGAGTCGTGTGTCCTGGAGTCCCCGGCCCACCCCCCCCCCCAGCCCCTTCTCACTTTCGCACTTCCTGTCCGTGTTTTTTAATTCCTCCTCCTTTGCTGTGTAGCCTGTTGCTTTTTTCTTTTCTCCATCTCTGTGTCTCAGTGCCCCCATTTTTTAATTCTTACTCTCTGCCCTCTACCCTACCCCTATTTTCACCTTTCTCTGACCCTCTGTATCCAGCTCCCTGTCCCTATCGATTATTTTCTCCCTCTTACTCCTGCACCCGCTGCTATTCCCTGCTGTCGCCATCCCTCTCTGTTCAGCTCTCTGTCCCCAGATTTTAATTCCTTCTTCTGCCCCTCCGTAGCCTGTCTGGGTTTTCCCCCTGCTCTCTGTCTGGCTCCCTCTCTCTGCCTTTTCATTCCACATTCTCTGTCCCATAGCCCCAGGCTATTTGTCTGTGTTTCTCAGTCTCTTCTGTCTGGCTCCCTGCTGCTGTTTTTTCTTTCCTCCTTATTTGTCTCATAGCCCATCACTGTTTCGT
The DNA here is from genome assembly GCF_034619465.1 of Leptosomus discolor. Taxonomy (NCBI): domain Eukaryota; kingdom Metazoa; phylum Chordata; class Aves; order Leptosomiformes; family Leptosomidae; genus Leptosomus; species Leptosomus discolor. The sequence continues at coordinate 2,067,279 of NW_028237819.1, forward strand.
GGTTTGTTTTTTTTTTTTCTGTCTCTTTGTCCAGCTCCCAGTCCCTGCTCTTGAATTCCTCTTCCCTGTAGCCCGCTGCTGTTTTTTTCTGTTCTCGATCACGCTCTGTCTGGTCCCCTGTCCCTGTTGGTCAATTCTTCCTTCTCTGCCCTGCAGCCCCTGCAGTCTTGTACTTTTTTCTGTCTCTCTCTGGCCGGAGCTCTGTTGCTGCTCATGAGTTCCTCCCTCTCTGCCCTGTAGCCTGTTGCTTTTGTCCTTTCTCCGTCTCGCTTTCTCTGGCTCCCTGATGACGCTATTTTAATATTCCCTCCCTTTTTGTATGAATCGCTATACTTTTTGCTCTCCAGCTTTTTTTTTTTCCTGGCTCCCCGGCTCTATTTTTTAATTCTTCCACCTGTAGTGTGTAGCTCTGTGGTTTGTACCGTGTTGTTGTTCCCCCCACCCCCGCCCCTCCCCTCCATCGTTGGCTGTCTTGGCTCCCTGTCCCTGTTGTTTCATCCTCCCTCTCTGCCCTGTTCTTTGTTGTCTTTCTCCATGTGTCTCGGTCCAGCTTCCTGCCCCTGTTCTTCTTTCCTTCCTCTCTGTCGTGCTGCCTGTCCCAGTTTTGTCCTGCGTCTCCGTCCTCCTTTGTCAGTCTCTGCCCTGCTCCCTTCTCCCTCTATCTGCTGCCTCTCTTCTTCTCTCCCTGCTGCTTCTTTCTCCACCTGTCGGGCTCCCTGTCCCTGTCTTTCTCTCGCCATCCTGTTCCCTGCCTCAGGCGCTCTCGCTGCATCCGCTACCTGCGTGACTGAAGAAACGTTCGCAGTCTCCTTTGCCCTCCCAGCTGCGTTTGCAGTCCCTTCACAGCAGGCGAGGGGCTGTGAGGGAGCCCAGGGGAGGAGGTGCTGCGCTGCGGGGGTCGAGTGATGGCCCCCTGCTCCTGCGGCACGGCCCAGCCCTCGCCACAGCCGCCGCACGAGCTGTGGGCTCGTTGCCAGGGCCGCATGGCTGCCTGCGGGCGTCCGGCTCGGGCACCATGCTCAGCGCTGCATCCGGCGAGCAGCAGGCTGTCCTGCCGGCGGGCGCCGCCGGTAACGGCCGCGCGATGCTGCAGGGCCTGTGGGATGGGGCCGCCGTGCCCGCTGCCACTTCCCCGTGAGGAAAGGCCGCTGCTGCCCCCTGGGCACAGGGCTGGTGGGCGTGCTCTTTTCACCCGCCTGGCTCCCTGACCCCGTTTTCCTTCCACAGACCAGGACTCTGTGTCCTTTCTTTATCTGTGTCTCCCCCTCTCTGTTCTTTTCCCGGTACCTCTCTTTCTCTGCTCCTCAGTTCCTCTCCCTCACCTTATTTTTCTCTTTCTGTTCCTCTGCCCAGCTCCCCATGGCTGTGTTTTCGTTCTCCGTACCTGCCAGGGAAGGGTGAGTGGACGGGCTCTGAGCCCCAGAGCAGGCGTGTTCCTCGCACTTAGATGGGTTTGCAAATAAACCCTCGCTCTGTCTCCTTTGTACTTGCTGAGCAGCGGTCAGAGAGTCCAGGGGAGCAGGTACACAGCGGGGGTAAGGGGCCATGGCTGCAGCTGCGGGCTGGTGCCGGAGGAGCCCCGGAGGGAGCCAGCGAGGCTGATGGCGATGGCCGCTCTGTGTCATGGGGCCGCAGCCCCAGGGGATGGTGCTGCTAGGGCACGCCTGCCCGAGAGTGCCGACAGCAGACGTCGGGCTCCGTCAGGGCAGCTCCCAGGGGTTTTGTGAGCTGGTGGAGAGGAAGGAGGAAGAGGGGCAGATGGCTGCCTCCGGGCACCTGGAGGCCTTCCCACCCCCTGGAAAAGTGCTCCAGCCTGCGCGCCCCATGCAGCTGCCCACAGCTCCAGCACCTGTCCCGTAGCCCCTGACCACCCCAGACCCTGCCCTCGCAGCAGCAAGCTGACCCGTGAACGTGCTTTATTGCCCCATAAGCACGGGTGCCGTTGGCAATGGTCTGGGGCAGGAGGGGGCGTCTCCAGGAGCTCCTGCAGAAGGAGGGGTTCCTGCCTGGGGAAAGGGGTGGCCGTCGCTGTGGACAACAGTTGGCCGTTCTTTGTGTCTCCCAGGGGCAGCGCTGAGGACTTGGTTGCCGGTTCCTCCCCGGGGATGTTGCTGACTGCACCTGGCTCAGGTTTGTGTCCTTATTCTCCCAGTTAAAGCGGTTCCGTTAGTTTAATTCCCTGCCCGGTCACGTTGCTGGTGCCGCAGATACCTGCAGTAGAAGAGCAGGTGTCGGCCTTTGCGGTACGGGTCGCTGTCTTTGCTCAGTGCTTTGTACCCCGTGACACGGAGGCAGGTGAGGAAACTCCCCGCTGCTCCTCCGGCCGCCCTTGTGTCTGCTGGGGGTCGCCCCAGCCCCTTTCCCAGGGGATTGCAGGAAGGGTGGTGAGCAGGGCCCCGGGTGTACGAGCCCTGGCCTCTGCACAGGGAGCCCGTTCTGCTCCGGGGCTGCTGCGGTGCGGGCGCTCCGCTGGTCTGGTCGCTGGCGGCAGCTCTTGGAGCCGGCTGGGCTGCGCGGGCGTCGGGGGTTTGCTCACGGCAAGAAGCGGAGGCGTCGGTGTGAGGGAAGAGTTTCGAGACCGGCCGAGGTTCGGCTGTAGGCATAGTAGGAAGTACCCTTTTATGCAGTTGTTTTTGTTGTTTCAGGCTGGCGGTTTTCCGCTGAGGGTTTGGGGGTGGCAAAATGGTTTAATAGCCTGCCATTTTTTTTTTTTAAATTTTAGATGCATTGCATTTTTTTGGAATTCCTGACTATGGGAGATGGAACCTTGTTTTTTTTCCCCACCGTTTTTACTGTGTGCTGTGTAAGTTGCTGATGTCTTGATCTATGCTCTTTTTTCTCTCTTAATAGGACTGATGGTGAAATTGTCCAGCGAGGGTTAGGGTGAGCATCTTGTACTCGCCTGTATACGGAGCTTGAGAGTTTCTCGAGAAGGCATCTTCCCCAGAACTTCTCAGAGAAGAGGGTCTGCGTTCTTTGCGCTGGTAACAGTCTCCAGCCAGGGTCTGTCTTCTGTCGTAGGCCCGGGCACGCGAGCCTTCCCATTACTCCGTTTCTGACTTTTTCATGACGCGCCTGATGAGACGTGTCGTAGTGCCGGTCACAGCAGTTACGTTTCCGTGTAGTTTTTCACCTGTTGTGTGTTTAGCACCGGTTTCTGTGGTTGTAAGGTGCCTGTGTTAGATCTTTCAGCCGCCGTGGTTTTTCCGTCAGCTGACCGCCGCTGTGATTCCTTGAGGGGTTCAGTGGTAAGGAGGCGGTCGGTGGTGCTTGTTCCGTGTGCGCTATACTGCACATTAATGAGGTCTCGATGCTCCGGAGGTTTATTCTTTTGCGGTAGGCGGGCGCATCGGTAGCCGCACCGAGGGTCTCGTGCTCCTCGACTCACCGGGGTACCGCCGACCGAGCGCTCCCCGTCTCGCGCGAGAAGCTCCACACACAGATCTGTCCAGCACGTCTCGTGTCCGAGAAGGTGACGAGTGGTCCAGGATGCGCTGGGGTATCCGCTGTCGAGCGGTCTGTTCTCACGGAGCCCTCTTCTGGGACGACGACTTCTCCGCGTCCTGTGGATGTTGGGTCTTGGGGCCCGGCTTCTCGCGCGTCCACCGTTGCGGTTGCGGCCGCGGCCGTATCTTTTCGTCAGGGGCCGTGGCATTTGACTTCCGGGGTGGAAGGTGCTAAGGGTCGTACGCGTAGGGCCAGGTGTTGCTTTGGCTTTGGTTTTCTGTGATGGCTGGCTGGCTGTTGTTGGAGTCTAGAGGGTATTCCTACATGGAAAGGAGATCTCCGGAACCGTTAAGCTGTTGCTCCGCAGCCGGGTGACTCGTTCGATGCCGTTTTCAGATGCAGTGAGACGAGCCGTGCACCAAAGGGTTAGAGGAGGGGCGGGGGAGCGGCCATAAGAAGGTGGGTTGGCACGCAGTGTCAGCGGGCAGATGCGGCCGATGGCTGTGTGAGCAGCTGACAGGTCTTGGTAGGTTTGTTGTATTCCAAAGGCACGAAGTAGCGAGCGAAGCAGGGTATCGGCACTGCGGGTGGCTGGGGCGAGGTGAGCTGGGACTGGTGGGCTGCAGCAGAGAAGTTACTTTTCAGGCGTTGTGTCGTTTGTGAAGTTTATAAGCATCCCTTATGGGTTGTGTTTTACAGGTGGTACCGGAGCCTCAACGCGGCAGCTGGCAGAGGTAGGGTGGGTGGGCGGCCGAGGTAGAGGAGGAGGAGAGGGGAATGGGCACGGGCAGGCTGTGGTTTCGGACGGTATCTCAGCACGTGCCTTTTGTTTTGGCTTTCGCAGGTCACGCACGTAGCCTCGGAGGGGCGAAGCTGCGCGCCGACCAGCGGCCTGAGGAGGCGAGGCGGTTGTCAGCCGGGCCGGCGTCCAAGAGCGGAGCATCCTGCGGCAGCTCGGTCAAGCGTTTCTGTGCGTTTGTGCAGGTGTTACGCAGCTGCCTTTGGAGTTGGGTGAGCTTTTGAGGTGGTGAGCTAAGGAGCAGCAAGGAGGAGCGTGGGGCTGGTGATTTCTCCCAAGCGTGACGGTATTTCTCTGTCTGTTGCTACCTTAGGGGGGCCGCAAGCGATGACAGCTGCAGCGTCCAACACGGGAATCGGTGCGGAGCAGTTGAGCGGAAGACCACGTTCCTTTTGAGGAGGAGGGTGTTTCGAGGAGGTCTGTGGTGACCCGTGTGACAGCTACCACTGTCAGCGGTGTGTGTGGTTTTTTTTTTTTCTTTTCTGTAGGCGATGAGGAGGAACGTGGCAACTGCAGGAGTAATCAGGTTAGTTGATGTGGTTTCTGCTGAGGATGGACGCGGATCCCCAGCCCTCTGGAAGCGAAGCTGAGGGACCAGGGACCGTTGTCCTGCAGTGCGTAACTTTGATTTCAGTTGGAAAAGGGATTTTCCTGGAATGGAAATCTTTCTCCTTCAAAGAAATTGCGTTGTACGAACTGCCTGTCGGACTCTGTGTGCTTGGCTGTAGAAGTCATGAGCAGTGAGACTTTTTGCCCTCTTTTGAAAAACAAAACAACAGCAAAGTCAATTTGTTTCCAAAGACTGAAGCACAGCAAGTGTTCCAAAAGTGGATGGCGTCGCTGGTCTTTACATTCTTGGTTGCAACGGTCGAGATACGATTAAAAAATGTTCCTCTGCGTGCTTTGGTACAGCCAGAAGCCTTAGTGCATCTGCCAGTCCTGTTCGGTGGCCTTACCTGTTGCAGCCCTGGGGATTTGAATTTCTTTTTTTTTTTTTTTCTTTTTAATGAGTAAAACCATGTGGGGGATCTATTATTTCACTGATCTTTTCCTGTCATATATGAAACTCTAGAGAAAGTTAAAATTGTATAATTGGCAGAATGACTAACGCGGTTTAAACTCGCTGCCGAATCAGTACAGCATGTAATGTATGAGGTGTACTTAAGCGGTCAGGGGTTTCTCTAACTCTTTCCAAGCCAGAGGCAGCTGCATGTTACTGAGTTTCTTCCCTGTGTTTTGACAGAGCGCTCTGAAGTACTTGGTTTCTAATCATGTGACATGATAGAACAAGGTGGGGCAGGAGCAGAGTCAATTAACAACTGTGTATTTTGGAGACAGGTGTAAGCATAGATCTAGATGGGGGTGTACAGCCTTGTTCTGCAGCAGCGCTCTAAGGAAGGGCATCAAACATGAGCAAGAGCAGTTGCTTTTCTGCTAAGAAGGGGTTGGAAATCGTATCTGTTTGTCTTTCTATGGAGTGTTAAGTATTCAAATCACTCTGGTTTGTAGAGGATGTGTCTGTATTTCGGGCTGGTCTCCTTCAGTTCGACTGCTCTCCTGTCCCTCGTTCTATTGAATTCCTCTCCTTGCTTCTGTGTTGTTCTTCTAATGTGCTGAACTATGGCTGGGGCCTTTTGTTTCCCGATGTCTTGCTGTGAGTGTCCGGTGCTGCGCAGCAGCTCGCCCCCCCCCCCAGGTTTGCCTGCCGGTGGCTCAGCACTCTCGCCCCGCGGGGCCAGCTCTGTCTCTGTCCAAGCTTTCTGCCACGGCTGTCCGGTGGGGAAAGGGGCAGTTGTTGCTCTGGGGAGCCCGTCCGGGCGTGGTCCGAGACGGGGAACGTGGCAGAGCCGAGTGCGAGCAAGAGCCATGGCACCGTCCTTTGGCGGACGCCCTGCCACCCCTCTGCTGTGCGGCAGCCGGCGTCGATGATCTGGTGGGGGGCAGGCATCGAGCATGGATTCTGTCTCGTGGGCTGTGGCAGGTGAGTGCTCGTCTGTGGGTTATGCCGGGGAGAGCCGTTGGTGTCGGTCATCCCCCACCCCTCTCCGGGTCCCCGTGTACCCCCAGTGTCAGAGAAAGACGCAGGTGCTGCTGCGCCGCTGTGACCGCACGGGGGTGCTGCGTGAAACGGCGCTTTGTGCTGCCTGCGCGTGGGGGGTGTGCGGTACTGCAGGCCGGGGTACGCGCATGCGCGCTGGCGGCCGCCCGCGGCGCGCTCTGCTACCACGATTTGACTAGGGTTGGGTACTGGGGCGTGGTACACGCGCGTGTGCGGTGACACCGATTTGTGGCGCTCTCTGCTGCCACCCTGTGACCAAAAAGCAGTACTGCAGCCCCGAAGGCGCTGCCGCGCTCCCTGCTGCCACCCTGTGACCGAAAGTCGGTACTGCAGGCCCAGCGGAGCTTTCCGCGCTCCCTGCTGCCACCCTATGACCAAAAAGCGGTTATGCAGCCCCGGCGGCGCTGCCGCGCACCCTGCTGCCACCCTGTGACCAAAAGACGGTACTGCAGCTCCGGGTGCGCGCTGCCGCGCTCTCTCCTGCTACCGCCTACAGTGAGTGGGCTACGCACCGGACGCTCTCACCTTTGTGCCCCGCGGCGGCCCCTTCCCCTGGGGATGTTTGGAAAGGCAGTGGGCGGGGCCTGGGGTAGATGAGTCCCGGGCTCTGCCCAGGGAGCTCCTTCTGTGCGAGGTGAGAGCTGTGGGATTGGGCAAGCTCCAGCAGCACCCACAGTAGAGAGAGCCCTGGGATGCAGCTTGGGCTTTTTTTTTTTATTATTTGTCAGCAGTTTCATACGGAGTGTTAAGGGGTGATGAGAGGGTTCTAAAACACACAGCTTTTTTAACTGACAGTTTTGCTGTGGTTTTGTTCTAGGTTGTCCTGGGTTACAGTGCAAAATGTGCCAAAAGAAAAAAATATTCTATTACCATCTTCAGGAGCTGTTGAGACCAGGTGGGGCAGTGCTCTCTGCCTCCCCCCCCCCCCCCCCCGGACTATCTCCTGTTACTGGGCACAACAATGCCTTATCGCCTGACTCATCGATAACTCGCTCCTGGACTATCTCCTGTTAATGGCCCATCAAGGAACTGCCTCACGACTCCCCATCCCATTGTGAGATGCTCCGCCCGGGGGGGGGGGGGGGGGGGGGGGGGGGGGGGGCGGGGGGCGGGGGGGGAAGGAGCCAAGCAGTCCATGCCAAATAAAAACAGAGATTTTGAACACCCTAGCAGCCTTCTTCCAGTGGATTCCCAGAGGAGCTTTTCCCCCCACTGGAGTTCCAGAGGACAAGAGCTACCTACCTACCACTGGACCTTCGGAGGAAGACCAGACTCTTTTACCTGATTGCTGCTTCCACAGAACTACATCCATCGCTTCAGGAGGACTGCAGCCAGCATCTTATCGGACTGCTACTGCCACCCTAACAGGGTGTCAGGTTGTATTCCTGACTCTGTCAGTGTAAACCAGTGGGTTGTTTGTTTTTTCCCTGCCTTGTGTTATATATATATATATATATATATATATTTATATATATATATATATTAGTAAAGAACTGTTATTCCTATTCCCCATATCTTTGCCTGAACGCCCGTTAATTTCAAAATTATAATAATTTGGAGGGAAGGGGGTTGCACTTTCCATTTCAAGGGAGGCTCCTGCCTTCCTCCACAGACACCTGTCTTTCAAACCAAGACATAGGTGCACTGGATTTTCCTGGAATTCTGAACTTCCTGCAGGATGGCAACTTGTTTTTTGTGACAAGGGTTTGTGATCCCATTTCCTTTCCTAGGACTGAAGGTGAGATTATCGAGTAGCATGAGGATGTGCACCACATCTGCACCTGTCTATGCCCCCCCATACCCCTGTCTCTGCCTTCAGGTGGGGTTTTTCCCATGCCACCCCGATCTTTGTGGCCTTGACTCCCGTGTGTGTGCCTGGCCCTACTTGTCATGTCCCTGCCTCCCATGGGCCTGCCTTGCCTGCTTTTTTTCATGGTAGGGATGGACAACGACAAGAGTATATGTAAGAAGGCAGTCTTTATTAAGTTGCAAAAACCAAGATGGCTGAGATGGTGCAGCAGAAAAAGCGTACCCTTTTATAACCTTTCTTATCTGTCCACCTGTTCATGCACTAAGGCTGCTAAAATGATTCGCTCAATAGCTTTGTCCATTCACCTCCATTCACATAATGATTGGCTGGAGCTCCTACTGTATTTCTCACTGTACCTACTGTTCTCTTGCCAAGTTTCTGCTCTGTGGTATTACTTGCTCAGTCTCTTCTTGCTCAATCTCTTATAACTTCCTCAAACTTGTTTACAACATTCTTCATCCACTTCTTCTGTCTTTTCAAGGGTATACTGGAATGCTGTCAAGGTCAACTTCATCTTCCTCAATCAGGTTATCCCTGACAGATTTTTGTACCCACTTTATGGGTGTGCATAGCTCACACCCTATCCTCCCCCTGTGCACCTGCCTTCCTCCCCCCCCCCCCCGCCCCCCCACCATGGGTGTGCCTTGCACCTGCCTCCCATTACCATGTTTTGTGTCCCCCCCCCCCCCCTTGTCCCTGCTCCATGCACCTGCCTTGCCCCCACCGCTACAAGAAGTGCTGCTCCAGATGCAAACTGTTTTAAACAAACTGTTTGCATTCCAAACTTCGCTCTGGCACTTCCTTGGGCCCAAAATGCCATCACCAGTAGATATCAGGGGGAATGAGGGGCACCCAGCAGGGACACCCTGAAGTCTCATGGTTTCCATCAGGCTTTCCCAAGGGCAGGGGTGGGTGGGAGAGTGGAAAAGCAGTATCGCTTTTTACATTTTCTTCCTACATCTCCCTCTTCAGAGCTCCTTGTCCCTGGGTGCTTGTTCTTGCCTGTGGCCCCTGTTCCTGATGGGCTCCAGGTGTGGCCAGTGGGGCTAATAACAGGGCCGGCCCTCCTGTGGGCTGTAAAGGGGCTGCCTGAGGGAGCTGATAAAGGGGAACTGGTTGAGGAGGTAGCTGGAGGTACCTCCAGAATGGAATGGCTGGTCCCTGTGGTAAGGAAGGATCCCCCTGAGCTGTCCATGATGGAGCAGACCACCAGCACACATTGCTGGCAGCTTGGTGCCTGCATCGGCTGTGTGTGTGAGCCGCTGGCCAGCCTGGCGGTGGAGGGGAGTTGAGAGAAAAGTGTTGGGGTGCTGAAGATCTGAGCTGGTGCCAGGAGCTGGGGTGAGTCACACGTTCTCCTGTGTGTGTCCCGGTCCACCTCTGCTGCCCTGCCTGCCGCTCCTTCTGCTGCCTGGGAAAGGGCTGCCCAGGGATGGGGAGGGCCAGCAATGGCTTTCTGTCCTGGCCCCTTTGCTGTGGGAGCCTGATGGACAGCCTAACACCTTCCTGATTGCACTGGGGCTTCCCCTCAAGCCAGGGGGAGAGGCAGGGCTGGAAGAAAGTGGAGGCTGAGATGGGGTGCGAAGTCAGGGAAAATGTGGAAGTCAAGATGGGGGTGGAAATGGTGTCACTTTTTACATTGTCTTTGTAAGGCTCCCTCTTTTTGTCTTCCTGACCCTATGTGTTAGTTCTTGCCTCTGTTTCTTTTCCCCTATTGCTTTACAATATTCCGCTGTCCCTTGTCTTGTCCCTGCTTTGTGGTCCTGCTGGTCCCTTTGGCCTCTCTCTCCTGCTCCTCCTCGCTCTTATGTATTCCTCCATCTCTCCCTGGGTTTTTTGCTCAGTGTCCCAGTACTCCTCTCTCTATGCTACTGTCCTGCTCCCTGTCCCTCTCCTGTTTGCAGCATCCCGTTTACTGGCTGCCTGTCCCCCACCTCTTCTCTACCTTCCTCCTGCTTTTTCCCTTCTCTCCTGCTGCGTTTGTTGTGTTTGCACATCGAGCCTTGTAGCCAGCTAAGTGCCAGGATTTGTTCTGGGCAGAGGTGAGTAAACTTTTCCTGCCTCCTCTGTGCCCCTGGATGGTATTCAAGCCCCTGGGTGCAGAGCTCGTGGCTGTGGGCAGGTGCCGGGGAGGGGGCCATGTGCTGTGGGGCTTTGCCCAGGCCCCTGTTCCTGATGGGCTCCAGCTGGGGCAGGTGTGGCCAGTGAGGCTAATGATGGGGCTGGCCCTACTTTGGGCTATGAAGGGGGCTGCCTGGGCATGCCTGCCTGCAGGAGCTGGCTGAGGAGTCAAACCAAGGGGCTTCCACAGGCAACTGTCTCCAGCTGGTCCCTGTGGCAAGGAATGATCCCTCCCACCCATCCACAACAGAGAATGCCACCATAACACAGCACCAGGACCTTGGCGCCTCTGTTGGCTGCACACGTGTGAGCTGCTGCATGTCCAGGAAACCTCGTGAGAGAAGTGCATTGAGTCACCCACCGCCTGCTCCTAAGGTCAGGCAGCTGGCACTGTGGAGGAGGAAGGGGCAGAGACAGAGAGAAAAGCCTCGGGGCGGTGAAGGTCTGCCGTTGTCACCAGGAGCCACGTGTCCCCTCGTGTGTGTCCAGGGCCATCCCTGCCCTGGTTCTCTGGATCTCTGCCTGCCTCCTTGCCTGTCCCTGCCTCTGTCTGCCTTTCAGGCTGTCTAGTTCCCCAAAGCTTTTTGCTCTTTTGCTAGCATTGCCCTGTAAAGTGTCACCTTCTACCTTTCCTTTCTATGTCGTTTCCTTTCTGGCACCCCACCAGCTCTGATTTCATTCTTCCTCATTGCTTGTGAAACTGGCATTTCTAGGTCCCCTCTCTCCGTGTCTCAGTTTACCCAGTTGCCTATGATTGTGGGAAGGGTGGTGGTTGGGGCCTGGGGTAGATGAGCCCTGAGCTCTCCCAGGAAGCTCCTTCTTACGTGTGAAGCAAGAACTCTGGGACTAGGCAGGGTCCAGCAGCACCCACAGTAGAAAGTGCCCTGGGATGAAGCTTGGGGTTTTTTTTTTTCTTGTTTTTATGTCAGCAGTTTCCTAGGGGGTGTTCAGGGGTGACAGGAGGGTTTTAAAACACACAGCCTTTTTTTTAACTGATAGTTTTGGTGCTGTTTTGTTCTAGGTGCACTGGATTTTCCCGGAATTCTGAACTTCCTGCAGGATGGCAACTTGTTTTTTGTGAGGAGTGTTTGTGACCGCATTTCCCTTCCTAGGACTTGAAGGTGAGACTATCGAGCAGCCGTGAGGATGCGCACCACGTCTGCACCTGTCTATGCCCCCCCGTACCCCTGTCTCCGCCTTCAGGTGGGGTTTTTCCCATGCCACCCCCAACTCGGTGGCCTTGCTAAGGGTGGGTGTGCCTGGCCCCAAATCCACCCGGCGCCTCCCCCCCGCCGTGAGCGTGCCTTGCTGCTGTTCTTCGGCACTGGCCACTGTAGGCGTGCCCTGCTTGCCCCCCCCCCCCGACCCCCCCCCCCCGTGTGCCTTTTCTGCCCCGGCACCGCCCCCCCCCCGTGGGCGTGCCCTGCTTCCCCGCGCCCCGCCCCGGCACCGCTCCCCCCGTGGGAGTGCCTTGCTGCTTTGCACCTCGCCCCAGCACCGCCCCCCCCCCCCCCATGGCCTCGCCGACAGTGGCTGTGCCCTGCCCAGCCCCCACCCCCTCCCCTTCCCGGGTTTGCCTTTGTTATTCTGCACCCCACCCCAGCACCGCCCCCCCCGGGCGTGACTTTTTTGCCCCATGCCCCACCCTCCTGTTGGCGTGCCTTGCTGCCCCCCCCCCCCCCGGCCCCGCCCCCCCCTTGTGTCCCATCCCCACCACTTGCCCGGGGGCGGGGCCTGGGGTATATGAGCCTCGGCCTCTGCTCAGGGAGCTCATTCTGCTCTGGGGCTGCTGGCGCTGGCAGCTCCAGACCCAGCTGCCTCTGCGGGCATGGGGCTTCGGGCGCGGACAGGAGCGCAGGCGGCTGCGGCAGGGAAGAGCTGCGGCCGGGGACACCAGGCCACCCCTGTACTCCTCAGGCCCCCATCGGCTCCAGCCCCTCAGCGAGGACCAGATGTGCTCCTGGGCCTGGCCAGGCCCTGCCGGGACGCGTTCCACCCCGTCGGGCCCCCTGCCACCAGCTACGCCGAGCGCTGCTGCCTCTGCCCGGCCCCGGGGGCGCCGGGGCCAGAGGTTGTCGTCCCCAAGTGGGGTCACAGCATCTTTTGGGGGGGGTCGATGGCACCGACGCCGAGCCATCCTGCAGCCTGGCTTTGCACCGCAGGCATCTCCGTAAGCTGTCCGAGTTCCTCCCTCCCCTTCGTGTGCCCCTCAGTCCCCTCCATTTCCCATCCAGGCACCAGAATCAATCTGCGTGACAAGTGGCCTTCTCAGAACCACAGGCCTTCAAAGGGCCTTCTCTCACCTGCCTAGTCCTCTCAGAAGGACACGGGCGTTGCTCTGTGTGGACTCATTTGTCTTTCCTGGCACCTCTCCTGAGGTGCCTTGTCACTTGTTTTGGTTCGAGTCGCTTCAGTGTTACTTAAGGTGCTTGGTACAGTTCCTGATGCTGTGGGGTTCTTTTCCCCGACGGTTTTTCCTTGGTTTTGGTTTTTGGTTTGGGTTCGGTTTGGTTTCAACCCTATCCTGGGGTTTTCTGTCCTTTGGGACTTATTTCTGTTGAGGGAGGCAGATGGAGAAAAGTAGGAGTCTCAGTGTCTTACAACTGCTGGTGATCTACAATATTCCCTTTGCAACCAGAGAGCTCTGAGAGGAGGATTCTTGCAGGCTGTCATTCGGCTTTGTCATTCGGTCCCGTCCAGAATGTAGCGCTGGTACAAGTTCTGCAACAGACAGGAACGGGTCTAGCCTTGTTACGCGGGCTTTCTTTTTCCTTGCAGGTCGGACTTGAGACTTGCAATGGCCTTTTCCTTCGCTAAAAAAACACGCCCCGGACTCGCCGCAGACTCGGCAGCGTCGCAGATTTCGCCGGACCGCGCCGCTGGCAGAGCCGGCGGCCGACGGGGTCGCGGGCGCTCGGCACTGCGTCGGCCGGAGGCTCCCGTTGGCGCAGCAGCGACGGTCGGGGGCGGCGCAGCTGGACAGCCGGAGGTTTGGTGTTGCGGCGTATCTGCTGTGCGCGGGTTCGCTTCCCCGGGATTTTGGGCTGCTCTGGAAAAACGGGTGGCGGAGCCGGAGAGAAGAGCGGGCGGTGGCTACAGGCCGAGTCGCCGCTCGGGGAGGTTGCGCTCCGCGGAGCTTCAAGCTTTGGAGACGGAGTGCAAAACCGTCGAGCGTCCCAAGTGGACCGCGGCAGGCGTCCTGGCTCCGGTCGCGTCGAGGCACTCCGGTGGTTTTTCCTGGGGAATTCCAAAGTGGTCAGTTTCTATTAGTTTAATTTTTACCGCTCGTTTACGTCAAAACGTTTAAAATAAAAATGTCCGTCACAGTAACCAGAATAGTCTTTGGGAGCAAATACTGCCCGTCGTCCGCTCTAGCTATTGCTTCCCGCTTTGCAGACAGTACTTACTCCCCATTGATGTAATCAAAGGGCAAGCAGCAGAATATCAACAACAGAGCACTAACTGGAAGTAATAGCTGTAGCGAAACAACTCTAACAGGAAAAGAAAAAAATCACGCGTCCTAGTTAATCCACTTCGTGGTAAAGTCACAAAATATTAGAGCGCGCCTAAAGAGAAGAAATATTACCTAGGGTTGAGTAATGACTAAATTTAGTGGCAGATGTTACTTAATGAACCGGGCAGTAATGATTCCCGGTCCGTATTGCAATTCAAAAAATGAATAGTTTAGAGACCCTCTTGAAGTGATAAAGACAGAAAACTAATTGGGAGTCGTTAACAGCTCCATTTAAACATAACCACTGCTAAACCAATTGAACTGGAAACTAATTGGGAGGCTCTAACGCTTAAACGATCACACCGCTGTAAGCAAGCTGGGAGGCAACAGTGACTCCTGCTTAGAACCAAAAGAGTAATCGAAGCTTTAGATCTTTAGATAAAGAGAAATAAAAAAAGGAATCGTTCAATAACGGCTACGTTTAAACGTAGGTACTAAAAGAATTCCCGGGCGGTGGTGAACTAACATAACGCTAAAAGATTTAGATTTAAAATAAAAGGAAAATTAGAAAACCAACAGGGAGTCACGACTGCCAAAATTTAAACATAGCCGTTGGGGGGGGGAGGAGGGGACGGGTACCAATTCCTTCCAAGTAGAGCTAAAAGAAAAAACCGACGCCCATTAAATCCGACGAACAAAAACTTAGATTTCATTTTAGAAACAGATCGAATGCTAACTGGGCATCATGAATGCCCGTTTAACAATACTAGCCATCTTAAACTGATGCATTAAAGATACCCCCGCAGCACCATCAGATGAAAATTTTCTCCTTGGGAAGCAGAAATAGAATACCAATTGGGAGCAGTTTAGGGTAACGGTCGTCGTGAACGTACCCCTAATTTGAGTCCTAATTCACAATCCGAAACCGTGATTTCCAACGGTAATGAACCTTTTCCTCTTGTGTCAGTCGGGTGCCTGCGCTTTGCTCCTGCTCCCTTCAGCAGCGGTACACGGAGCGCTCGCTGGCTGTGAGCCGTTCGTTCAGCGGCTTTTTGTACCAGTCAACTCTTCAATCGGGCCATTTAAATAACAGACTATTCTCTCAAATTCCAGCTCAAACGCGTGGCACGAATTAACGGCGCCCGAGGACCACGCCATTTACTAGTGCCGCCCCGGAGCTGAGCCTGCTTATTGTGAGGCTCTTCTCGCAAGAGCCCCTCACGCACGCCCGCAGGTCCCGTCACCGGTGCTCCGCGCCGGCCTAACCGCGGACCGGCAGGGCGGGCGGAGAAACTGCCCGGAAGCCGTGGAGAGCGAGACGGATTTGAGAGCGAGACGGATTCAACAGCGATTCCTGCCGAAACACGCAAGGAACGCAGCTCTGCACGGCGGGGCGGCGGCCTGTCCCCTCCTGCCCGCGCGGCCCCATCCCCGTCGTGGGCAGCCTCAGCCTTCAGAAGATGGCGGCGCCATACCCCCCCCCCCCGCCCCCCTCCAAGCACCGGCCGCAGCTCCGGAGAGAAACGACGCGGATGCGGCCCCGAGACAGCGGCGCCGCCACCGCGGCCGCCGTCGGCACTCGTTTCGCGGGGGACTCACCGGCTCCTCCGGGGCTCCGGCAGGCTCCCGCCGCTTCCCCGCGGTCCTCCATGATGCCGGAAGTGCCCCTCAGTCCTCCGAACTTGCGCTCTATGGGCCCGCAGTCCTCCAGGATGCCCAAGTGCCGGTTCGGTGCGGGGGGCCCTGGAGTAGATGAGCCCCGGGCTCTGCCCAGGGAGCTCCTTCTGGGCGAGGCGAGAGCTGTGGGACTGGGCAGGGTCCAGCGGCACCCACAGGAGAGAGCGCCCTGGCTGGGATGCAGCTTGGGTTTTGGGGTTTTTTTGGTTTGTTTTTTTTTTTTTTACGTCAGCAGTTTCCTAGGGGGTGTTCAGGGGTGACAGGAGGGTTTTAAAACACACAGCCTTTTTTTTAACTGATAGTTTTGGTGCTGTTTTGTTCTAGGTGCACTGGATTTTCCCGGAATTCTGAACTTCCTGCAGGATGGCAACTTGTTTTTTGCGAGGAGTGTTTGTGACCGCATTTCCCTTCCTCGGACTTGAAGGTGAGAATATCGAGCAGCCGTTAGGATGCGCACGTCTGCACCTGTCTATGCCCCCCCATACCCCTGTCTCTGCCTTCAGGTGGGGTTTTTCCCATGCCACCCCCAACTCGGTGGCCTTGCTAAGGGTGGGTGTGCCTGGCCCCAAATCCACCCGGCGCCTCCCCCCCGCCGTGAGCGTGCCTTGCTGCTGTTCTTCGGCACTGGCCACTGTAGGCGTGCCCTGCTTGCCCCCCCCCCGACCCCCCCCCCCCGGTGTGCCTTTTCTGCCCCGGCACCACCCCCCCCGTGGGCGTGCCCTGCTTCCCCGCGCCCCGCCCCGGCACTGATCCCCCCCCCGGTGGGTGTGCCTTGCTTTTCCGCGCCCCGCCCCGTCACCGCCCCCCCGTGGGCGTGCCCTGCTTCCCCGCGCCCCGCCCGACACCGCTCCCCCCGTGGGAGTGCCTTGCTGCTTTGCACCTCGCCCCAGCACCGCCCCCCCCATGGCCTCGCCGACAGTGGCCGTGCCCTGCCCGGCCCCCAACCCCTTCCCCTTCCCGGGTTTGCCTTTGTTATTCTGCACCCCACCCCAGCACCGCCCCCCCCCCCGGGCGTGACTTTTTTGCCCCATGCCCCACCCTCCCGTTGGCGTGCCTTGCTGCCCACCCCCCCCCCCTCACCGGCACCGCCCCCCCTTGTGTCCCATCCCCACCACTTGCCCGGGGGCGGGGCCTGGGGTATATGAGCCTCGGCCTCTGCTCAGGGAGCTCATTCTGCTCTGGGGCTGCTGGCGCTGGCAGCTCCAGACCCAGCTGCCTCTGCGGGCATGGGGCTTCGGGCGCGGACAGGAGCGCAGGCGGCTGCGGCAGGGAAGAGCTGCGGCCGGGGACACCAGGCCACCCCTGTACTCCTCAGGCCCCTATCGGCTCCAGCCCCTCAGCGAGGACCAGATGTGCTCCTGGGCCTGGCCAGGCCCTGCCGGGACGCGTTCCACCCCGTCGGGCCCCCTGCCACCAGCTACGCCCAGCGCTGCTGCCTCTGCCCGGCCCCGGGGGCGCCGGGGCCAGAGGTTGTCGTCCCCAAGTGGGGTCACAGCATCTTTTGGGGGGGGTCGATGGCACCGACGCCGAGCCATCCTGCAGCCCGGCTTTGCACCGCAGGCATCTCCGTAAGCTGTCCGAGTTCCTCCCTCCCCTTCGTGCGCCCCTCAGTCCCCTCCATTTCCCATCCAGGCACCAGAATCAATCTGCGTGACAAGCGGCCTTCTCAGAACCACAGGCCTTCAAAGGGCCTTCTCTCACCTGCCTAGTCCTCTCAGAAGGACACGGGCGTTGCTCTGTGTGGACTCATTTGTCTTTCCTGGCACCTCTCCTGAGGTGCTTTGTCACTTGTTTTGGTTCGAGTCGCTTCAGTGTTACTTAAGGTGCTTGGTACAGTTCCTGATGCTTTGGGGTTCTTTTCCCCGACGGTTTTTCCTTGGTTTTGGTTTTTGGTTTGGGTTCGGTTTGATTTCAACCCGATCCTGGGGTTTTCTGTCCTTTGGGACTTATTTCTGTTGAGGGAGGCAGATGGAGAAAAGTAGGAGTCTCAGTGTCTTACAACTGCTGGTGATCTACAATATTCCCTTTGCAACCAGAGAGCTCTGAGAGGAGGATTCTTGCAGGCTGTCATTCGGCTTTGTCATTCGGTCCCGTCCAGAATGTAGTGCTGGTACAAGTTCTGCAACAGACAGGAACGGGTCTAGCCTTGTTACGCGGGCTTTCTTTTTCCTTGCAGGTCGGACTTGAGACTTGCAATGGCCTTTTCCTTCGCTAAAAAAACACGCCCCGGACTCGCCGCAGACTCGGCAGCGTCGCGGATTTCGCCGGACCGCGCCGCTGGCAGAGCCGGCGGCCGACGGGGTCGCGGGCGCTCGGCACTGCGTCGGCCGGAGGCTCCCGTTGGCGCAGCAGCGACGGTCGGGGGCGGCGCAGCTGGACAGCCGGAGGTTTGGTGTCGCGGCATATCTGCTGTGCGCGGGTTCGCTTCCCCGGGATTTTGGGCTGCTCTGGAAAAACGGGTGGCGGAGCCGGAGAGAAGAGCGGGCGGTGGCTACAGGCCGAGTCGCCGCTCGGGGAGGTTGCGCTCCGCGGAGCTTCAAGCTTTGGAGACGGAGTGCAAAACCGTCGAGCGTCCCAAGTGGACCGCGGCAGGCATCCTGGCTCCGGTCGCGTCGAGGCGCTCCGGTGGTTTTTCCTGGGGAATTCCAAAGTGGTCAGTTTCTATTAGTTTAATTTTTACCGCTCGTTTACGTCAAAACGTTTAAAATAAAAATGTCCGTCACAGTAACCAGAATAGTCTTTGGGAGCAAATACTGCCCGTCGTCCGCTCTAGCTATTGCTTCCCGCTTTGCAGACAGTACTTACTCCCCATTGATGTAATCAAAGGGCAAGCAGCAGAATATCAACAACAGAGCACTAACTGGAAGTAATAGCTGTAGCGAAACAACTCTAACAGGAAAAGAAAAAAATCACGCGTCCTAGTTAATCCACTTCGTGGTAAAGTCACAAAATATTAGAGCGCGCCTAAAGAGAAGAAATATTACCTAGGGTTGAGTAATGACTAAATTTAGTGGCAGATGTTACTTAATGAACCGGGCAGTAATGATTCCCGGTCCGTATTGCAATTCAAAAAATGAATAGTTTAGAGACCCTCTTGAAGTGATAAAGACAGAAAACTAATTGGGAGTCGTTAACAGCTCCATTTAAACATAACCACTGCTAAACCAATTGAACTGGAAACTAATTGGGAGGCTCTAACGCTTAAACGATCACACCGCTGTAAGCAAGCTGGGAGGCAACAGTGACTCCTGCTTAGAACCAAAAGAGTAATCGAAGCTTTAGATCTTTAGATAAAGAGAAATAAAAAAAGGAATCGTTCAATAACGGCTACGTTTAAACGTAGGTACTAAAAGAATTCCCGGGCGGTGGTGAACTAACATAACGCTAAAAGATTTAGATTTAAAATAAAAGGAAGATTAGAAAACCAACAGGGAGTCACGACTGCCAAAATTTAAACATAGCCGTTGGGGGGGGAGGAGGGGACGGGTACCAATTCCTTCCAAGTAGAGCTAAAAGAAAAAACCGACGCCCATTAAATCCGACGAACAAAAACTTAGATTTCATTTTAGAAACAGATCGAACGCTAACTGGGCATCATGAATGCCCGTTTAACAATACTAGCCATCTTAAACTGATGCATTAAAGATACCCCCGCAGCACCATCAGGTGAAAATTTTCTCCTTGGGAAGCAGAAATAGAATACCAATTGGGAGCAGTTTAGGGTAACGGTCGTCGTGAACGTACCCCTAATTCGAGTCCTAATTCACAATCCGAAACCGTGATTTCCAACGGTAATGAACCTTTTCCTCTTGTGTCAGTCGGGTGCCTGCGCTTTGCTCCTGCTCCCTTCAGCAGCGGTACACGGAGCGCTCGCCGGCTGTGAGCCGTTCGTTCACCGGCTTTTTTTACCAGTCAACTCTTCAATCGGGCCGTTTAAATAACAGACTATTCTCTCAAATTCCAGCTCAAACGCGTGGCACGAATTAACGGCGCCCGAGGACCACGCCATTTACTAGTGCCGCCCCGGAGCTGAGCCTGCTTATTGTGAGGCTCTTCTCGCAAGAGCCCCTCACGCACGCACGCCCGCACGCCCGCACGCCCGCAGGTCCCGTCACCGGTGCTCCGCGCCGGCCTAACCGCGGACCGGCAGGGCGGGCGGAGAAACTGCCCGGAAGCCGTGGAGAGCGAGACGGATTTGAGAGCGAGACGGATTCAACAGCGATTCCTGCCGAAACACGCAAGGAACGCAGCTCTGCACGGCGGGGCGGCGGCCTGTCCCCTCCTGCCCGCGCGGCCCCATCCCCGCCGCGGGCAGCCTTAGCCTTCAGAAGATGGCGGCGCCATACCCCCCCCCCCCCCCCGCCCCCCTCCAAGCACCGGCCGCAGCTCCGGAGAGAAACGACGCGGATGCGGCCCCGAGACAGCGGCGCCGCCACCGCGGCCGCCGTCGGCACTCGTTTCGCGGGGGACTCACCGGCTCCTCCGGGGCTCCGGCAGGCTCCCGCCGCTTCCCCGCGGTCCTCCATGATGCCGGAAGTGCCCCTCAGTCCTCCGAACTTGCGCTCTATGGGCCCGCAGTCCTCCAGGATGCCCAAGTGCCGGTTCGGTGCGGGGGGCCCTGGAGTAGATGAGCCCCGGGCTCTGCCCAGGGAGCTCCTTCTGGGCGAGGCGAGAGCTGTGGGACTGGGCAGGGTCCAGCGGCACCCACAGGAGAGAGTGCCCTGGGCTGCAGCTTGGGTTTTGGTGGGGTTTTTTTGGTTTGGTTTTTTTTTTTTTTTTTACGTCGGCAGTTTCCTACGGGGTGTTCAGGGGTGACAGGAGGGTTTTAAAACACACAGCCTTTTTTTAACTGATAGTTTTGGTGCTGTTTTGTTCTAGGTGCACTGGATTCTCCCAGAATTCTGAACTTCCTGCAGGATGGCAACTTGTTTTTTGCGAGGAGTGTTTGTGACCGCATTTCCCTTCCTCGGACTTGAAGGTGAGAATATCGAGCAGCCGTGAGGATGCGCACCACGTCCGCACCTGTCTATGCCCCCCCATCCCTCCGTCCGTGGCTGCAGGTGGGATTTTTCCCATGCCACCCCCAACTCGGTGGCCTTGCCAAGGGTGGGTGTGCCTGGCCCTACTTCTCGTGTCCCTGCCTCCAATGGGTGTGCTTTGCCTGCTTTGTGTTCCCTCTTTATGGGTGTGCATAGCTCACACTGTTGTCCTCGCCCTGTGCTTCTGCCTTGCACCTGCCTCCCATGGGCATGCATTGTCCCCCCCTTGTCTCTGCTCCATGCAGCTGCCTTGCCCCCACCTCTCCAAGTATTGCTGCTCCAGGTTTACAGCACGAATAAACTGTTAGCATTCCGAACTTTGCTCTGGCACTTCCTTGGGCCCCAAATCCCTAAGACTACCGCAAAATGCCATCACCAGTAGATGTCAGGGGGAATGAGGGGCACCCAGCAGGGACACCCTGAAGTCTCATGGTTTCCATCAGGCTTTCCCAAGGGCAGAGGTGGGTGGGAGAGTGGAAAAGCAGCATTACTTTTTACGTTTTCTTCCTACATCTCCCTCTTCTGAGCTCCTTGTCCCTGGGTGTTTGTTCTTGCCTGTGGCCCCTGTTCCTGATGGGCTCCAGGTGTGGCCAGTGGGGCTAATGGCATGACTGGCCCTGCTGTGGACTATAAAGGGGCTGCCTGAGGGAGCTGGTAAAGGGGAACTGGCTGAGGAGGAGCTGGAGGTGCCTCCAGCATGGAATGGCTGGTCCCTGTGGTGAAGAAGGGTTCCTCTGAGCTGTCCGTGATGGAGCAGACCACCAGCATGTGTTGCCAAGAGCTTGGTGCCTGCATCGGCTGTGTGTGAGCCGCTGGCCAGCCTGGCAGTGGAGGGGAGTTGAGAGAAAAGTGTTGGGGCACTGAAGGTCTGAGCCGGTGCTGGGAGCTGGGGTGAGTCACATGTTCTCCCATGCACATCCTGGTCCATCTCTGCTGCCCTGCCTGTCGCTCCTTCCGCTGCCTGGGAAAGGGCTGCCCAGGGATGGGGAGGGCCAACGATGGCTTTCTGTCCTGGCCACTTTGCTGTGGAAGCCTGCCAGGCACCCTGCTGCCATTCCGATGGCACTGGGGCTTCCCCTCAAGCCAGGGGGAGGTGGCAGGGCTGGAAGAAAGTGGAGGCTGAGATGGGGTGCGAAGTCAGGGAAAATGTGGAAATCAAGAGTGGGTGGAAATGGTGTCACTTTTTACATTGTCTTTGTAAGGCTCCCTCTTTTTGTCTTCCTGACCCTATGTGTTAGTTCTTGCCTCTGTTTCTTTTCCCCTATTGCTTTACAATATTTGCCTGTCCCTCGTCTTGTCCTTGCCTTGTGGTCCTGCTGGTGCCTTTGGACTCTTTCTCCTGCTCCTCCTCTCTCTTATGTATTCCTCCACCTCTCCCTGGGTTTTTTGCTCAGTGTCCCAGTACTCCTCTCTCTATGCTACTGTCCTGCTCCCTGTCCCTCCCCTGTTTGCAGCATCCCGTTTACTGGCTGCCTGTCCCCCACCTCTTCTCTATCTTCCTCCTGTTTTTTCCCTTCTCTCCTGCTGTCCTGCTGCGTTTGAGCACTGAGCCTTGTAGCCAGCTCAGTGCCAGGATTTGTTCTGGGCAGAGGTGAGTAAACTTTTCCTGCCTCCTCTGTGCCCCTGGATGGTATTCAAGCCCCTGGGTGCAGAGCTCGTGGCTGTGAGCAGGTGCCAGGGAGGGGGCCATGTGCTGTGGGGATTTGGCCAGGCCCCTGTTCCTGACGGGCTCCAGCTGGGGCAGGTGTGGCCAGTGAGGCTAATGATGGGGCTGGCCCTGCTTTGGGCTAGGAAGGGGGCTGCCTGGGCATGCCTGCCTGCAGGAGCTGGCTGAGGAGTCAAACCAAGGGGCTTCCACAGGCAGCTGTCTCTAGCCGGTCCCTGTGGCAAGGAAGGATCCCTCCCAGCCGTCCCCAACAGAGCACGCCACCAGCACACGACACCAGGACCCTGGCGGCTCTGTTGGCCACACGTGTGAGCTGCTGCATGTCCAGGAAACCTCGTGAGAGAAGTGCATTGAGTCACGCACCGCTTACTCCTAAGGTCAGGCAGCTGGCACTGTGGAGGAGGAAGGGGCAGAAGCAGAGAGAAAAGCCTCGGGGCGGTGAAGGTCTGCCGTTGGCACCAGGAGCCACGTGTCCCCTCGTGTGTGTCCGGGCCCATCCCTGCCCTGGTTCTGCAGGTCTCTGCCTGCCTCCTTGCCTGTCCCTGCTTCTGTCTGCCTTTCAGGCTGTCTAGTTCCCCAAAGCTTTTTGCTCTTCTGCTAGCATTGCCCTGTAAAGTATCACCTTCTACCTTTCCTTTCTATGTCTCTTCCTTTCTGGCACCCCACCAGCTCTGATTTCATTCTTCCTCGTTGCTTGTGACAATGGCATTTCTAGGTCTCCCTCTCTCGGTGTCTCCGTTTATTCAGTTCCCTGTGATTGTGGGAAGGGTGGTGGTCGGGGTCTGGGTCTCTGCTCAGGGAGCTCATTCTGCTCTGAGGTTGCTGTGGTGTGGGTGCTCTGTTGGTGCTATCAGCGGTGGCAGTTTGGGAGCTGGCTGGGCTGTGTGGGTATTGCGGTTTGGACACGGAGAGAAGCAGAAGCATCTGAGGTAAGAGTTGTGGGACTGGGCAAGGTCCAGCAGCACATAGAGAGTGCCATTGGATGCCGGTTTGTTGGTTTTGATGTCAGCAATTTTATACTGAGTGTTCAGGGGTGGCAAGATACTTTAAAAACACAGAATTTTTTTTAACTGAATTTTTTTTGTTCTAGCTGCACTGGATTTTCCTGGAACTCTGGACTTCATGCAGGATGTAACCTTGTTTTTTTCCCTAGTTTGGCTGACAGCTTTTCCCTTAATAGGACTGAAGGTGAGATTATTAGGTATTAGAATGTGCAACATGTATGCACCTGTATATGCCACTCCCTATCCACCTGTCCATGCCTCATTCAGAAGATGGCGGCGCCATACCCCCCCCCCCCCCCCCCGCCCCCTCCAAGCACCGTCCGCAGCTCCGGAGAGAAATGACGCGGATGCGGCCCCGAGACGGCGGTGCCGCCACCGCGGCCGCCGTCGGCACTCGTTTCGCGGGGGACTCACCGGCTCCTCCAGGGCTCCGGCAGGCTCCCGCCGCTTCCCCGCGGTCCTCCATGATGCCGGAAGTGCCCCTCAGTCCTCCGAACTTGCGCTCTATGGGCCCGCAGTCCTCCAGGATGCCCAAGTGCCGGTTCGGTGCGGGGGGCCCTGGAGTAGATGAGCCCCGGGCTCTGCCCAGGGAGCTCCTTCTGGGCAAGGCGAGAGCTGTGGGACTGGGCAGGGTCCAGCGGCATCCACAGGAGAGAGCGCCCTGGGATGCAGCTTGGGTTTTGGGTGTGTGTTGTTCTTTTTTTTTTTTTTTTTTTTTTTTTTTTTTTTTTTTTTTTACGTCGGCAGTTTCCTAGGGGGTGTTCAGGGGTGACAGGAGGGTTTTAAAACACATAGCCTTTTTTTTAACTGATAGTTTTGGTGCTGTTTTGTTCTAGGTGCACTGGTTTTTCCCGGAATTCTGAACTTCCTGCAGGATGGCAACTTGGTTTTTGTGAGGAGTGTTTGTGACCGCATTTCCCTTCCTGGGACTTGAAGGTGAGACTATCGAGCAGCCGTGAGGATGCGCACCACGTCTGCACCTGTCTATGCCCCCCCATCCCTCCGTCTTGCGGCTATACGTCGGGTCATCTTCTGAGCTATACGTCGGGACGTCTGTTGGTCTCTACGTCGGAACGTATGTTGGTTTCTACGTCTGGCTTGACGTTAATTTCAGCTCTACTTCGGAATGTCTTTTGGGATATACGTCGGGACGTGTGTTGGGCTCTATGTCGGGACATCTCTCGGGCTCTACGTCAGGACGTCTTTTAGGCTCTACGTCCGGCTGTAGCTCACTTTTGGCTCTACGTCGGAACGTCTGTTGGTCTCTACTTCGATATGTCTGGCTTGAGCTCGCTTTCGGCTCTATGTCGGGACGTATGTTGAGTTCTACAACTGGACATGTGTTGGGCTCTGCGTCGGGACGTCTGTTAGGCTCTATGTCGGGACATCTCTTGGGCTCTACGTCGGGACATCTGTTGGGATCAACGTCGGGACGTTTGTTGGGTTGTAGGTCGGGAAGTCTGGCTTGAGCTTGCTTTCGCCTCTAAGTCGGGACGTCTGTTGGGCTCTACATCTGGTTTAGCTTACTTTCAGCTCTGCGTCGGGACGTGCGTTGGGCTCTGCGTCGGGACGTGCGTTGGGCTCTGCGTCGGGACGTGCGTTGGGCTCTGCGTCGGGACGTGCGTTGGGCTCTGCGTCGGGACGTGCGTTGGGCTCTGCGTCGGGACGTGCGTTGGGCTCTGCGTCGGGACGTGCGTTGGGCTCTGCGTCGGGACGTGCGTTGGGCTCTGCGTCGGGACGTGCGTTGGGCTCTGCGTCGGGATTTAGCTTACTTTCAGCTCTACGTCGGGACGTGCGTTGGGCTCTGCGTCGGGATTTAGCTTACTTTCGGCTCTGCGTCGGGATTTAGCTTACTTTCAGCTCTGCGTCGGGATTTAGCTTACTTTCAGCTCTGCGTCGGGATTTAGCTTACTTTCAGCTCTGCGTCGGGATTTAGCTTACTTTCAGCTCTGCGTCGGGATTTAGCTTACTTTCAGCTCTGCGTCGGGATTTAGCTTACTTTCAGCTCTGCGTCGGGATTTAGCTTACTTTCAGCTCTGCGTCGGGATTTAGCTTACTTTCAGCTCTGCGTCGGGATTTAGCTTACTTTCAGCTCTGCGTCGGGATTTAGCTTACTTTCAGCTCTGCGTCGGGATTTAGCTTACTTTCAGCTCTGCGTCGGGATTTAGCTTACTTTCAGCTCTGCGTCGGGATTTAGCTTACTTTCAGCTCTGCGTCGGGATTTAGCTTACTTTCAGCTCTGCGTCGGGATTTAGCTTACTTTCAGCTCTGCGTCGGGACGTGCGTTGGCCTCTGCGTCGGGACGTGCGTTGGCCTCTGCGTCGGGACGTGCGTTGGGCTCTGCGTCGGGATTTAGCTTACTTTCAGCTCTGCGTCGGGATTTAGCTTACTTTCAGCTCTGCGTCGGGATTTAGCTTACTTTCAGCTCTGCGTCGGGATTTAGCTTACTTTCAGCTCTGCGTCGGGATTTAGCTTACTTTCAGCTCTGCGTCGGGATTTAGCTTACTTTCAGCTCTGCGTCGGGATTTAGCTTACTTTCAGCTCTGCGTCGGGACGTGCGTTGGCCTCTGCGTCGGGACGTGCGTTGGCCTCTGCGTCGGGACGTGCGTTGGCCTCTGCGTCGGGACGTGCGTTGGCCTCTGCGTCGGGACGTGCGTTGGCCTCTGCGTCGGGACGTGCGTTGGCCTCTGCGTCGGGACGTGCGTTGGCCTCTGCGTCGGGACGTGCGTTGGCCTCTGCGTCGGGACGTGCGTTGGCCTCTGCGTCGGGACGTGCGTTGGCCTCTGCGTCGGGACGTGCGTTGGCCTCTGCGTCGGGACGTGCGTTGGCCTCTGCGTCGGGACGTGCGTTGGCCTCTGCGTCGGGATTTAGCTTACTTTCAGCTCTGCGTCGGGACGTGCGTTGGCCTCTGCGTCGGGATTTAGCTTACTTTCAGCTCTGCGTCGGGACGTGCGTTGGGCTCTGCGTCGGGACGTGCGTTGGGCTCTGCGTCGGGACGTGCGTTGGGCTCTGCGTCGGGACGTGCGTTGGGCTCTGCGTCGGGACGTGCGTTGGGCTCTGCGTCGGGACGTGCGTTGGGCTCTGCGTCGGGACGTGCGTTGGGCTCTGCGTCGGGACGTGCGTTGGGCTCTGCGTCGGGACGTGCGTTGGGCTCTGCGTCGGGATTTAGCTTACTTTCAGCTCTACGTCGGGACGTGCGTTGGCCTCTGCGTCGGGACGTGCGTTGGCCTCTGCGTCGGGACGTGCGTTGGCCTCTGCGTCGGGACGTGCGTTGGCCTCTGCGTCGGGACGTGCGTTGGCCTCTGCGTCGGGATTTAGCTTACTTTCAGCTCTGCGTCGGGACGTGCGTTGGGCTCTGCGTCGGGATTTAGCTTACTTTCAGCTCTGCGTCGGGACGCGCGTTGGGCTCTGCGTCGGGACGCGCGTTGGGCTCTGCGTCGGGACGCGCGTTGGGCTCTGCGTCGGGACGCGCGTTGGGCTCTGCGTCGGGACGCGCGTTGGGCTCTGCGTCGGGACGCGCGTTGGGCTCTGCGTCGGGACGCGCGTTGGGCTCTGCGTCGGGATTTAGCTTACTTTCAGCTCTACGTCGGGACGCGCGTTGGGCTCTGCGTCGGGACGCGCGTTGGCCTCTGCGTCGGGATTTAGCTTACTTTCAGCTCTGCGTCGGGACGCGCGTTGGCCTCTGCGTCGGGATTTAGCTTACTTTCAGCTCTGCGTCGGGACGCGCGTTGGGCGCTGCGTCGGGACGCGCGTTGGGCGCTGCGTCGGGACGCGCGTTGGGCGCTGCGTCGGGACGCGCGTTGGGCGCTGCGTCGGGACGCGCGTTGGGCGCTGCGTCGGGATATAGCTTCCTTTCAGCTCTACGTCGGGACGCGCGTTGGGCTCTGCGTCGGGACGCGCGTTGGGCTCTGCGTCGGGACGCGCGTTGGGCTCTGCGTCGGGACGCGCGTTGGGCTCTGCGTCGGGATTTAGCTTACTTTCAGCTCTGCGTCGGGACGCGCGTTGGCCTCTGCGTCGGCATTTAGCTTACTTTCAGCTCTGCGTCGGGACGCGCGTTGGGCTCTGCGTCGGCATTTAGCTTACTTTCAGCTCTGCGTCGGGACGCGCGTTGGGCGCTGCGTCGGGACGCGCGTTGGGCGCTGCGTCGGGACGCGCGTTGGGCGCTGCGTCGGGACGCGCGTTGGGCGCTGCGTCGGGATATAGCTTCCTTTCAGCTCTACGTCGGGACGCGCGCTGGGCGCTGCGTCGGGACGCGCGCTGGGCTCTGCGTCGGGACGCGCGCTGGGCTCTGCGTCGGGACGCGCGTTGGGCTCTGCGTCGGGATTTAGCTTACTTTCAGCTCTGCGTCGGGACGCGCGTTGGGCTCTGCGTCGGCATTTAGCTTACTTTCAGCTCTGCGTCGGGACGCGCGTTGGGCTCTGCGTCGGGACGCGCGTTGGGCTCTGCGTCGGGACGCGCGTTGGGCTCTGCGTCGGGACGCGCGTTGGGCTCTGCGTCGGGACGCGCGTTGGGCTCTGCGTCGGGATTTAGCTTACTTTCGGCTCTGCGTCGGGACGCGCGTTGGCCTCTGCGTCGGGATTTAGCTTACTTTCGGCTCTGCGTCGGGACGCGCGTTGGGCTCTGCGTCGGGATTTAGCTTACTTTCGGCTCTGCGTCGGGACGCGCGTTGGGCTCTGCGTCGGGACGCGCGTTGGGCTCTGCGTCGGGACGCGCGTTGGGCTCTACGTCGGGATTTAGCTTACTTTCAGCTCTACGTCGGGACGCGCGTTGGGCTCTACGACGGGATTTAGCTTACTTTCAGCTCTACGTCGGGACGCGCGTTGGGCTCTACGTCGGGACGCGCGTTGGGCTCTACGTCGGGACGCGCGTTGGGCTCTACGTCGGGACGCGCGTTGGGCTCTACGTCGGGACGCGCGTTGGGCTCTACGTCGGGACGCGCGTTGGGCTCTACGTCGGGACGCGCGTTGGGCTCTACGTCGGGACGCGCGTTGGGCTCTACGTCGGGACGCGCGTTGGGCTCTACGTCGGGATTTAGATTACTTTTAGCTCTACGTCGGGACGCGCGTTGGGCTCTACGTGGGGATTTAGATTACTTTTAGCTCTACGTCGGGACGCGCGTTGGGCTCTACGTGGGGATTTAGATTACTTTTAGCTCTACGTCGGGACGTGCGTTGGCCTCTGCGTCGGGACGTGCGTTGGGCTCTACGACGGGATTTAGCTTACTTTCAGCTCTACGTCGGGACGCGCGTTGGGCTCTACGTCGGGACGCGCGTTGGGCTCTACGTCGGGACGCGCGTTGGGCTCTACGTCGGGACGCGCGTTGGGCTCTACGTCGGGACGCGCGTTGGGCTCTACGTCGGGACGCGCGTTGGGCTCTACGTCGGGACGCGCGTTGGGCTCTACGTCGGGACGCGCGTTGGGCTCTACGTCGGGACGCGCGTTGGGCTCTACGTCGGGACGCGCGTTGGGCTCTACGTCGGGACGCGCGTTGGGCTCTACGTCGGGATTTAGATTACTTTTAGCTCTACGTCGGGACGCGCGTTGGGCTCTACGTGGGGATTTAGATTACTTTTAGCTCTACGTCGGGACGTGCGTTGGCCTCTGCGTCGGGACGTGCGTTGGCCTCTGCGTCGGGATTTAGCTTACTTTCAGCTCTGCGTCGGGACGTGCGTTGGGCTCTGCGTCGGGATTTAGCTTACTTTCAGCTCTGCGTCGGGACGCGCGTTGGGCTCTACGTCGGGACGCGCGTTGGGCTCTACGTCGGGACGCGCGTTGGGCTCTACGTCGGGACGCGCGTTGGGCTCTACGTCGGGACGCGCGTTGGGCTCTACGTCGGGACGCGCGTTGGGCTCTACGTCGGGACGCGCGTTGGGCTCTACGTCGGGACGCGCGTTGGGCTCTACGTCGGGACGCGCGTTGGGCTCTACGTGGGGATTTAGATTACTTTTAGCTCTGCGTCGGGACGCGCGTTGGGCTCTACGTGGGGATTTAGATTACTTTTAGCTCTGCGTCGGGACGCGCGTTGGGCTCTGCGTCGGGACGCGCGTTGGGCTCTGCGTCGGGACGCGCGTTGGGCTCTGCGTCGGGACGCGCGTTGGGCTCTGCGTCGGGACGCGCGTTGGGCTCTGCGTCGGGATTTAGCTTACTTTCAGCTCTACGTCGGGACGCGCGTTGGGCTCTACGACGGGATTTAGCTTACTTTCAGCTCTACGTCGGGACGCGCGTTGGGCTCTACGTCGGGACGCGCGTTGGGCTCTACGTCGGGACGCGCGTTGGGCTCTACGTCGGGACGCGCGTTGGGCTCTACGTCGGGACGCGCGTTGGGCTCTACGTCGGGACGCGCGTTGGGCTCTACGTCGGGACGCGCGTTGGGCTCTACGTCGGGATTTAGATTACTTTTAGCTCTACGTCGGGACGCGCGTTGGGCTCTGCGTCGGGATTTAGATTACTTTTAGCTCTACGTCGGGACGCGCGTTGGGCTCTGCGTCGGGACGCGCGTTGGGCTCTGCGTCGGGACGCGCGTTGGGCTCTGCGTCGGGACGCGCGTTGGGCTCTGCGTCGGGACGCGCGTTGGGCTCTGCGTCGGGACGCGCGTTGGGC
The DNA here is from genome assembly GCF_034619465.1 of Leptosomus discolor. Taxonomy (NCBI): domain Eukaryota; kingdom Metazoa; phylum Chordata; class Aves; order Leptosomiformes; family Leptosomidae; genus Leptosomus; species Leptosomus discolor. The sequence goes on from NW_028237819.1 coordinate 2,096,955, forward strand.
TCTGCGTCGGGATTTAGCTTACTTTCAGCTCTACGTCGGGACGCGCGTTGGGCTCTACGACGGGATTTAGCTTACTTTCAGCTCTACGTCGGGACGCGCGTTGGGCTCTACGTCGGGACGCGCGTTGGGCTCTACGTCGGGACGCGCGTTGGGCTCTACGTCGGGACGCGCGTTGGGCTCTACGTCGGGACGCGCGTTGGGCTCTACGTCGGGACGCGCGTTGGGCTCTACGTCGGGACGCGCGTTGGGCTCTACGTCGGGACGCGCGTTGGGCTCTACGTCGGGATTTAGATTACTTTTAGCTCTACGTCGGGACGCGCGTTGGGCTCTACGTCGGGATTTAGATTACTTTTAGCTCTACGTCGGGACGCGCGTTGGGCTCTACGTCGGGACGCGCGTTGGGCTCTACGTCGGGACGCGCGTTGGGCTCTACGTCGGGACGCGCGTTGGGCTCTACGTCGGGACGCGCGTTGGGCTCTACGTCGGGACGCGCGTTGGGCTCTACGTCGGGACGCGCGTTGGGCTCTACGTCGGGACGCGCGTTGGGCTCTACGTCGGGATTTAGATTACTTTTAGCTCTACGTCGGGACGCGCGTTGGGCTCTACGTCGGGATTTAGATTACTTTTAGCTCTACGTCGGGACGCGCGTTGGGCTCTACGTCGGGACGCGCGTTGGGCTCTACGTCGGGACGCGCGTTGGGCTCTACGTCGGGACGCGCGTTGGGCTCTACGTCGGGACGCGCGTTGGGCTCTACGTCGGGACGCGCGTTGGGCTCTACGTCGGGATTTAGCTTACTTTAAGCTCTACGTCGGGACGTGCGTTGGCCTCTACGTCGGGACGTGCGTTGGCCTCTACGTCGGGACGTGCGTTGGCCTCTACGTCGGGACGTGCGTTGGCCTCTACGTCGGGATTTGGCTTACTTTCAGCTCTACGTCGGGACGTGCGTTGGGCTCTACGTCGGGACGTGCGTTGGGCTCTACGTCGGGACGTGCGTTGGGCTCTACGTCGGGACGTGCGTTGGGCTCTACGTGTGTAGTTAGCTAACCTTCAGCTCTACATCGGGACGTGCGTTGGGCTCTACGTCGGGACGTGCGTTGGGCTCTACGTCGGGACGTGCGTTGGGCTCTACGTCGGGACGTGCGTTGGGCTCTACGTCGGGATTTGGCTTACTTTCAGCTCTACGTCGGGACGCGCGTTGGCCTCTACGTCGGGACGCGCGTTGGCCTCTACGTCGGGACGCGCGTTGGGCTCTACGTCGGGACGCGCGTTGGGCTCTACGTCGGGACGCGCGTTGGGCTCTACGTCGGGATTTAGATTACTTTTAGCTCTACGTCGGGACGCGCGTTGGGCTCTACGTCGGGATTTAGATTACTTTTAGCTCTGCGTCGGGACGCGCGTTGGGCTCTGCGTCGGGACGCGCGTTGGGCTCTGCGTCGGGACGCGCGTTGGGCTCTGCGTCGGGACGCGCGTTGGGCTCTGCGTCGGGACGCGCGTTGGGCTCTGCGTCGGGACGCGCGTTGGGCTCTACGTCGGGATTTAGCTTACTTTCAGCTCTACGTCGGGACGCGCGTTGGGCTCTACGTCGGGATTTAGCTTACTTTCAGCTCTACGTCGGGACGCGCGTTGGGCTCTACGACGGGATTTAGCTTACTTTCAGCTCTACGTCGGGACGCGCGTTGGGCTCTACGTCGGGACGCGCGTTGGGCTCTGCGTCGGGACGCGCGTTGGGCTCTACGTCGGGACGCGCGTTGGGCTCTGCGTCGGGACGCGCGTTGGGCTCTGCGTCGGGACGCGCGTTGGGCTCTGCGTCGGGACGCGCGTTGGGCTCTGCGTCGGGACGCGCGTTGGGCTCTGCGTCGGGACGCGCGTTGGGCTCTGCGTCGGGACGCGCGTTGGGCTCTACGTCGGGATTTAGCTTACTTTCAGCTCTACGTCGGGACGCGCGTTGGGCTCTACGACGGGATTTAGCTTACTTTCAGCTCTACGTCGGGACGCGCGTTGGGCTCTACGTCGGGACGCGCGTTGGGCTCTACGTCGGGACGCGCGTTGGGCTCTACGTCGGGACGCGCGTTGGGCTCTACGTCGGGACGCGCGTTGGGCTCTACGTCGGGACGCGCGTTGGGCTCTACGTCGGGACGCGCGTTGGGCTCTACGTCGGGATTTAGATTACTTTTAGCTCTACGTCGGGACGCGCGTTGGGCTCTACGTCGGGATTTAGATTACTTTTAGCTCTACGTCGGGACGCGCGTTGGGCTCTACGTCGGGACGCGCGTTGGGCTCTGCGTCGGGACGCGCGTTGGGCTCTGCGTCGGGACGCGCGTTGGGCTCTGCGTCGGGACGCGCGTTGGGCTCTGCGTCGGGACGCGCGTTGGGCTCTGCGTCGGGATTTAGCTTACTTTCAGCTCTACGTCGGGACGCGCGTTGGGCTCTACGACGGGATTTAGCTTACTTTGGGCTCAACGTCGGGACGCGCGTTGGGCTCTACGTCGGGACGCGCGTTGGGCTCTACGTCGGGACGCGCGTTGGGCTCTACGTCGGGACGCGCGTTGGGCTCTACGTCGGGACGCGCGTTGGGCTCTACGTCGGGACGCGCGTTGGGCTCTACGTCGGGACGCGCGTTGGGCTCTACGTCGGGATTTAGATTACTTTTAGCTCTACGTCGGGACGCGCGTTGGGCTCTACGTCGGGATTTAGATTACTTTTAGCTCTACGTCGGGACGCGCGTTGGGCTCTACGTCGGGACGCGCGTTGGGCTCTACGTCGGGACGCGCGTTGGGCTCTACGTCGGGACGCGCGTTGGGCTCTACGTCGGGACGCGCGTTGGGCTCTACGTCGGGACGCGCGTTGGGCTCTACGTCGGGACGCGCGTTGGGCTCTACGTCGGGACGCGCGTTGGGCTCTACGTCGGGACGCGCGTTGGGCTCTACGTCGGGATTTAGCTTACTTTAAGCTCTACGTCGGGAAGTGCGTTGGGCTCTACGTCGGGAAGTGCGTTGGGCTCTACGTCGGGACGTGCGTTGGCCTCTACGTCGGGACGTGCGTTGGCCTCTACGTCGGGACGTGCGTTGGCCTCTACGTCGGGACGTGCGTTGGCCTCTACGTCGGGACGTGCGTTGGCCTCTACGTCGGGACGTGCGTTGGCCTCTACGTCGGGATTTGGCTTACTTTCGGCTCTGCGTCGGGACGCGCGTTGGGCTCTGCGTCGGGATTTAGCTTACTTTCGGCTCTGCGTCGGGACGCGCGTTGGGCTCTGCGTCGGGACGCGCGTTGGGCTCTGCGTCGGGACGCGCGTTGGGCTCTACGTCGGGATTTAGCTTACTTTCAGCTCTACGTCGGGACGCGCGTTGGGCTCTACGACGGGATTTAGCTTACTTTCAGCTCTACGTCGGGACGCGCGTTGGGCTCTACGTCGGGACGCGCGTTGGGCTCTACGTCGGGACGCGCGTTGGGCTCTACGTCGGGACGCGCGTTGGGCTCTACGTCGGGACGCGCGTTGGGCTCTACGTCGGGACGCGCGTTGGGCTCTACGTCGGGACGCGCGTTGGGCTCTACGTCGGGACGCGCGTTGGGCTCTACGTCGGGACGCGCGTTGGGCTCTACGTCGGGACGCGCGTTGGGCTCTACGTCGGGATTTAGATTACTTTTAGCTCTACGTCGGGACGCGCGTTGGGCTCTACGTGGGGATTTAGATTACTTTTAGCTCTACGTCGGGACGTGCGTTGGCCTCTGCGTCGGGACGTGCGTTGGGCTCTACGACGGGATTTAGCTTACTTTCAGCTCTACGTCGGGACGCGCGTTGGGCTCTACGTCGGGACGCGCGTTGGGCTCTACGTCGGGACGCGCGTTGGGCTCTACGTCGGGACGCGCGTTGGGCTCTACGTCGGGACGCGCGTTGGGCTCTACGTCGGGACGCGCGTTGGGCTCTACGTCGGGACGCGCGTTGGGCTCTACGTCGGGACGCGCGTTGGGCTCTACGTCGGGACGCGCGTTGGGCTCTACGTCGGGACGCGCGTTGGGCTCTACGTCGGGATTTAGATTACTTTTAGCTCTACGTCGGGACGCGCGTTGGGCTCTACGTGGGGATTTAGATTACTTTTAGCTCTACGTCGGGACGTGCGTTGGCCTCTGCGTCGGGACGTGCGTTGGCCTCTGCGTCGGGATTTAGCTTACTTTCAGCTCTGCGTCGGGACGTGCGTTGGGCTCTGCGTCGGGATTTAGCTTACTTTCAGCTCTGCGTCGGGACGCGCGTTGGGCTCTACGTCGGGACGCGCGTTGGGCTCTACGTCGGGACGCGCGTTGGGCTCTACGTCGGGACGCGCGTTGGGCTCTACGTCGGGACGCGCGTTGGGCTCTACGTCGGGACGCGCGTTGGGCTCTACGTCGGGACGCGCGTTGGGCTCTACGTCGGGACGCGCGTTGGGCTCTACGTCGGGACGCGCGTTGGGCTCTACGTCGGGACGCGCGTTGGGCTCTACGTGGGGATTTAGATTACTTTTAGCTCTGCGTCGGGACGCGCGTTGGGCTCTACGTGGGGATTTAGATTACTTTTAGCTCTGCGTCGGGACGCGCGTTGGGCTCTGCGTCGGGACGCGCGTTGGGCTCTGCGTCGGGACGCGCGTTGGGCTCTGCGTCGGGACGCGCGTTGGGCTCTGCGTCGGGACGCGCGTTGGGCTCTGCGTCGGGACGCGCGTTGGGCTCTGCGTCGGGACGCGCGTTGGGCTCTACGTCGGGATTTAGCTTACTTTCAGCTCTACGTCGGGACGCGCGTTGGGCTCTACGACGGGATTTAGCTTACTTTCAGCTCTACGTCGGGACGCGCGTTGGGCTCTACGTCGGGACGCGCGTTGGGCTCTACGTCGGGACGCGCGTTGGGCTCTACGTCGGGACGCGCGTTGGGCTCTACGTCGGGACGCGCGTTGGGCTCTACGTCGGGACGCGCGTTGGGCTCTACGTCGGGATTTAGATTACTTTTAGCTCTACGTCGGGACGCGCGTTGGGCTCTGCGTCGGGATTTAGATTACTTTTAGCTCTACGTCGGGACGCGCGTTGGGCTCTGCGTCGGGACGCGCGTTGGGCTCTGCGTCGGGACGCGCGTTGGGCTCTGCGTCGGGACGCGCGTTGGGCTCTGCGTCGGGACGCGCGTTGGGCTCTGCGTCGGGACGCGCGTTGGGCTCTGCGTCGGGACGCGCGTTGGGCTCTGCGTCGGGACGCGCGTTGGGCTCTGCGTCGGGATTTAGCTTACTTTCAGCTCTACGTCGGGACGCGCGTTGGGCTCTACGACGGGATTTAGCTTACTTTCAGCTCTACGTCGGGACGCGCGTTGGGCTCTACGTCGGGACGCGCGTTGGGCTCTACGTCGGGACGCGCGTTGGGCTCTACGTCGGGACGCGCGTTGGGCTCTACGTCGGGACGCGCGTTGGGCTCTACGTCGGGACGCGCGTTGGGCTCTACGTCGGGACGCGCGTTGGGCTCTACGTCGGGATTTAGATTACTTTTAGCTCTACGTCGGGACGCGCGTTGGGCTCTACGTCGGGATTTAGATTACTTTTAGCTCTACGTCGGGACGCGCGTTGGGCTCTACGTCGGGACGCGCGTTGGGCTCTACGTCGGGACGCGCGTTGGGCTCTACGTCGGGACGCGCGTTGGGCTCTACGTCGGGACGCGCGTTGGGCTCTACGTCGGGACGCGCGTTGGGCTCTACGTCGGGATTTAGCTTACTTTAAGCTCTACGTCGGGACGTGCGTTGGCCTCTACGTCGGGACGTGCGTTGGCCTCTACGTCGGGACGTGCGTTGGCCTCTACGTCGGGACGTGCGTTGGCCTCTACGTCGGGACGTGCGTTGGCCTCTACGTCGGGACGTGCGTTGGCCTCTACGTCGGGATTTGGCTTACTTTCAGCTCTACGTCGGGACGTGCGTTGGGCTCTACGTCGGGACGTGCGTTGGGCTCTACGTCGGGACGTGCGTTGGGCTCTACGTCGGGACGTGCGTTGGGCTCTACGTGTGTAGTTAGCTAACCTTCAGCTCTACATCGGGACGTGCGTTGGGCTCTACGTCGGGACGTGCGTTGGGCTCTACGTCGGGACGTGCGTTGGGCTCTACGTCGGGACGTGCGTTGGGCTCTACGTCGGGATTTGGCTTACTTTCAGCTCTACGTCGGGACGCGCGTTGGCCTCTACGTCGGGACGCGCGTTGGCCTCTACGTCGGGACGCGCGTTGGGCTCTACGTCGGGACGCGCGTTGGGCTCTACGTCGGGACGCGCGTTGGGCTCTACGTCGGGATTTAGATTACTTTTAGCTCTACGTCGGGACGCGCGTTGGGCTCTACGTCGGGATTTAGATTACTTTTAGCTCTGCGTCGGGACGCGCGTTGGGCTCTGCGTCGGGACGCGCGTTGGGCTCTGCGTCGGGACGCGCGTTGGGCTCTGCGTCGGGACGCGCGTTGGGCTCTGCGTCGGGACGCGCGTTGGGCTCTGCGTCGGGACGCGCGTTGGGCTCTACGTCGGGATTTAGCTTACTTTCAGCTCTACGTCGGGACGCGCGTTGGGCTCTACGTCGGGATTTAGCTTACTTTCAGCTCTACGTCGGGACGCGCGTTGGGCTCTACGACGGGATTTAGCTTACTTTCAGCTCTACGTCGGGACGCGCGTTGGGCTCTACGTCGGGACGCGCGTTGGGCTCTGCGTCGGGACGCGCGTTGGGCTCTACGTCGGGACGCGCGTTGGGCTCTGCGTCGGGACGCGCGTTGGGCTCTACGTCGGGACGCGCGTTGGGCTCTGCGTCGGGACGCGCGTTGGGCTCTGCGTCGGGACGCGCGTTGGGCTCTGCGTCGGGACGCGCGTTGGGCTCTGCGTCGGGACGCGCGTTGGGCTCTACGTCGGGATTTAGCTTACTTTCAGCTCTACGTCGGGACGCGCGTTGGGCTCTACGACGGGATTTAGCTTACTTTCAGCTCTACGTCGGGACGCGCGTTGGGCTCTACGTCGGGACGCGCGTTGGGCTCTACGTCGGGACGCGCGTTGGGCTCTACGTCGGGACGCGCGTTGGGCTCTACGTCGGGACGCGCGTTGGGCTCTACGTCGGGACGCGCGTTGGGCTCTACGTCGGGACGCGCGTTGGGCTCTACGTCGGGATTTAGATTACTTTTAGCTCTACGTCGGGACGCGCGTTGGGCTCTACGTCGGGATTTAGATTACTTTTAGCTCTACGTCGGGACGCGCGTTGGGCTCTACGTCGGGACGCGCGTTGGGCTCTGCGTCGGGACGCGCGTTGGGCTCTGCGTCGGGACGCGCGTTGGGCTCTGCGTCGGGACGCGCGTTGGGCTCTGCGTCGGGACGCGCGTTGGGCTCTGCGTCGGGATTTAGCTTACTTTCAGCTCTACGTCGGGACGCGCGTTGGGCTCTACGACGGGATTTAGCTTACTTTGGGCTCAACGTCGGGACGCGCGTTGGGCTCTACGTCGGGACGCGCGTTGGGCTCTACGTCGGGACGCGCGTTGGGCTCTACGTCGGGACGCGCGTTGGGCTCTACGTCGGGACGCGCGTTGGGCTCTACGTCGGGACGCGCGTTGGGCTCTACGTCGGGACGCGCGTTGGGCTCTACGTCGGGATTTAGATTACTTTTAGCTCTACGTCGGGACGCGCGTTGGGCTCTACGTCGGGATTTAGATTACTTTTAGCTCTACGTCGGGACGCGCGTTGGGCTCTACGTCGGGACGCGCGTTGGGCTCTACGTCGGGACGCGCGTTGGGCTCTACGTCGGGACGCGCGTTGGGCTCTACGTCGGGACGCGCGTTGGGCTCTACGTCGGGACGCGCGTTGGGCTCTACGTCGGGACGCGCGTTGGGCTCTACGTCGGGATTTAGCTTACTTTAAGCTCTACGTCGGGAAGTGCGTTGGGCTCTACGTCGGGAAGTGCGTTGGGCTCTACGTCGGGACGTGCGTTGGCCTCTACGTCGGGACGTGCGTTGGCCTCTACGTCGGGACCTGCGTTGGCCTCTACGTCGGGACGTGCGTTGGCCTCTACGTCGGGATTTGGCTTACTTTCAGCTCTACGTCGGGACGTGCGTTGGGCTCTACGTCGGGACGTGCGTTGGGCTCTACGTCGGGACGTGCGTTGGGCTCTACGTCGGGACGTGCGTTGGGCTCTACGTCGGGACGTGCGTTGGGCTCTACGTGTGTAGTTAGCTAACCTTCAGCTCTACATCGGGACGTGCGTTGGGCTCTACGTCGGGACGTGCGTTGGGCTCTACGTCGGGACGTGCGTTGGGCTCTACGTCGGGATTTGGCTTACTTTCAGCTCTACGTCGGGACGCGCGTTGGCCTCTACGTCGGGACGCGCGTTGGGCTCTACGTCGGGACGCGCGTTGGGCTCTACGTCGGGACGCGCGTTGGGCTCTACGTCGGGATTTAGATTACTTTTAGCTCTGCGTCGGGACGCGCGTTGGGCTCTACGTCGGGATTTAGATTACTTTTAGCTCTGCGTCGGGACGCGCGTTGGGCTCTGCGTCGGGACGCGCGTTGGGCTCTGCGTCGGGACGCGCGTTGGGCTCTGCGTCGGGACGCGCGTTGGGCTCTGCGTCGGGATTTAGCTTACTTTCAGCTCTACGTCGGGACGCGCGTTGGGCTCTACGTCGGGATTTAGCTTACTTTCAGCTCTACGTCGGGACGCGCGTTGGGCTCTACGACGGGATTTAGCTTACTTTCAGCTCTACGTCGGGACGCGCGTTGGGCTCTACGTCGGGACGCGCGTTGGGCTCTACGTCGGGACGCGCGTTGGGCTCTACGTCGGGACGCGCGTTGGGCTCTACGTCGGGACGCGCGTTGGGCTCTACGTCGGGACGCGCGTTGGGCTCTACGTCGGGATTTAGATTACTTTTAGCTCTACGTCGGGACGCGCGTTGGGCTCTACGTCGGGATTTAGATTACTTTTAGCTCTACGTCGGGACGCGCGTTGGGCTCTACGTCGGGATTTAGATTACTTTTAGCTCTACGTCGGGACGCGCGTTGGGCTCTACGTCGGGACGCGCGTTGGGCTCTACGTCGGGACGCGCGTTGGGCTCTACGTCGGGACGCGCGTTGGGCTCTACGTCGGGACGCGCGTTGGGCTCTACGTCGGGACGCGCGTTGGGCTCTACGTCGGGATTTAGATTACTTTTAGCTCTACGTCGGGACGCGCGTTGGGCTCTGCGTCGGGACGCGCGTTGGGCTCTGCGTCGGGACGCGCGTTGGGCTCTGCGTCGGGACGCGCGTTGGGCTCTGCGTCGGGACGCGCGTTGGGCTCTGCGTCGGGACGCGCGTTGGGCTCTGCGTCGGGACGCGCGTTGGGCTCTGCGTCGGGATTTAGCTTACTTTCAGCTCTACGTCGGGACGCGCGTTGGGCTCTACGACGGGATTTAGCTTACTTTGGGCTCAACGTCGGGACGCGCGTTGGGCTCTACGTCGGGACGCGCGTTGGGCTCTACGTCGGGACGCGCGTTGGGCTCTACGTCGGGACGCGCGTTGGGCTCTACGTCGGGACGCGCGTTGGGCTCTACGTCGGGACGCGCGTTGGGCTCTACGTCGGGACGCGCGTTGGGCTCTACGTCGGGACGCGCGTTGGGCTCTACGTCGGGACGCGCGTTGGGCTCTACGTCGGGATTTAGATTACTTTTAGCTCTACGTCGGGACGCGCGTTGGGCTCTACGTCGGGATTTAGATTACTTTTAGCTCTACGTCGGGACGCGCGTTGGGCTCTACGTCGGGACGCGCGTTGGGCTCTACGTCGGGACGCGCGTTGGGCTCTACGTCGGGACGCGCGTTGGGCTCTACGTCGGGACGCGCGTTGGGCTCTACGTCGGGACGCGCGTTGGGCTCTACGTCGGGACGCGCGTTGGGCTCTACGTCGGGACGCGCGTTGGGCTCTACGTCGGGACGCGCGTTGGGCTCTACGTCGGGACGCGCGTTGGGCTCTACGTCGGGACGCGCGTTGGGCTCTACGTCGGGATTTAGCTTACTTTAAGCTCTACGTCGGGAAGTGCGTTGGGCTCTACGTCGGGAAGTGCGTTGGGCTCTACGTCGGGACGTGCGTTGGCCTCTACGTCGGGACGTGCGTTGGCCTCTACGTCGGGACGTGCGTTGGCCTCTACGTCGGGACGTGCGTTGGCCTCTACGTCGGGACGTGCGTTGGCCTCTACGTCGGGATTTGGCTTACTTTCAGCTCTACGTCGGGACGTGCGTTGGGCTCTACGTCGGGACGTGCGTTGGGCTCTACGTCGGGACGTGCGTTGGGCTCTACGTCGGGACGTGCGTTGGGCTCTACGTGTGTAGTTAGCTAACCTTCAGCTCTACATCGGGACGTGCGTTGGGCTCTACGTCGGGACGTGCGTTGGGCTCTACGTCGGGACGTGCGTTGGGCTCTACGTCGGGACGTGCGTTGGGCTCTACGTCGGGATTTGGCTTACTTTCAGCTCTACGTCGGGACGCGCGTTGGGCTCTACGTCGGGACGCGCGTTGGGCTCTACGTCGGGACGCGCGTTGGGCTCTACGTCGGGACGCGCGTTGGGCTCTACGTCGGGATTTAGATTACTTTTAGCTCTGCGTCGGGACGCGCGTTGGGCTCTACGTCGGGATTTAGATTACTTTTAGCTCTGCGTCGGGACGCGCGTTGGGCTCTGCGTCGGGACGCGCGTTGGGCTCTGCGTCGGGACGCGCGTTGGGCTCTGCGTCGGGACGCGCGTTGGGCTCTGCGTCGGGATTTAGCTTACTTTCAGCTCTACGTCGGGACGCGCGTTGGGCTCTACGTCGGGATTTAGCTTACTTTCAGCTCTACGTCGGGACGCGCGTTGGGCTCTACGACGGGATTTAGCTTACTTTCAGCTCTACGTCGGGACGCGCGTTGGGCTCTACGTCGGGACGCGCGTTGGGCTCTACGTCGGGACGCGCGTTGGGCTCTACGTCGGGACGCGCGTTGGGCTCTACGTCGGGACGCGCGTTGGGCTCTACGTCGGGACGCGCGTTGGGCTCTACGTCGGGACGCGCGTTGGGCTCTACGTCGGGATTTAGATTACTTTTAGCTCTACGTCGGGACGCGCGTTGGGCTCTACGTCGGGATTTAGATTACTTTTAGCTCTACGTCGGGACGCGCGTTGGGCTCTACGTCGGGATTTAGATTACTTTTAGCTCTACGTCGGGACGCGCGTTGGGCTCTACGTCGGGACGCGCGTTGGGCTCTACGTCGGGACGCGCGTTGGGCTCTACGTCGGGACGCGCGTTGGGCTCTACGTCGGGACGCGCGTTGGGCTCTACGTCGGGACGCGCGTTGGGCTCTACGTCGGGACGCGCGTTGGGCTCTACGTCGGGACGCGCGTTGGGCTCTACGTCGGGACGCGCGTTGGGCTCTACGTCGGGACGCGCGTTGGGCTCTACGTCGGGACGCGCGTTGGGCTCTACGTCGGGACGCGCGTTGGGCTCTACGTCGGGATTTAGCTTACTTTAAGCTCTACGTCGGGACGCGCGTTGGGCTCTACGTCGGGATTTAGCTTACTTTAAGCTCTACGTCGGGACGCGCGTTGGGCTCTACGTCGGGATTTAGCTTACTTTAAGCTCTACGTCGGGACGCGCGTTGGGCTCTACGTCGGGACGCGCGTTGGGCTCTACGTCGGGACGCGCGTTGGGCTCTACGTCGGGACGCGCGTTGGGCTCTACGTCGGGACGCGCGTTGGGCTCTACGTCGGGACGCGCGTTGGGCTCTACGTCGGGACGCGCGTTGGGCTCTACGTCGGGACGTGCGTTGTCCTCTACGTCGGGACGTGCGTTGGCCTCTACGTCGGGATTTGGCTTACTTTCAGCTCTACGTCGGGACGTGCGTTGGGCTCTACGTCGGGACGTGCGTTGGGCTCTACGTCGGGACGTGCGTTGGGCTCTACGTCGGGACGTGCGTTGGGCTCTACGTGTGTAGTTAGCTAACCTTCAGCTCTACATCGGGACGTGCGTTGGGCTCTACGTCGGGACGTGCGTTGGGCTCTACGTCGGGACGTGCGTTGGGCTCTACGTCGGGACGTGCGTTGGGCTCTACGTCGGGACGTGCGTTGGGCTCTACGTCGGGACGTGCGTTGGGCTCTACGTCGGGACGTGCGTTGGGCTCTACGTCGGGACGTGCGTTGGGCTCTACGTCGGGATTTGGCTTACTTTCAGCTCTACGTCGGGACGTGCGTTGGGCTCTACGTCGGGACGTGCGTTGGGCTCTACGTCGGGATTTGGCTTACTTTCAGCTCTACGTCGGGACGTGCGTTGGCCTCTACGTCGGGACGTGCGTTGGGCTCTACGTCGGGACGTGCGTTGGGCTCTACGTGTGTAGTGAGCTAACCTTCAGCTCTACATCGGGACGTGCGTTGGGCTCTACGTCGGGACGTGCGTTGGGCTCTACGTCGGGACGTGCGTTGGGCTCTACGTCGGGACGTGCGTTGGGCTCTACGTCGGGACGTGCGTTGGGCTCTACGTCGGGATTTAGCTTACTTTGGGCTCTACGTCGGGATTTGGCTTACTTTGGGCTCTACGTCGGGATTTAGCTTACTTTGGGCTCTACGTCGGGATTTGGCTTACTTTGGGCTCTACGTCGGGATTTGGCTTACTTTGGGCTCTACGTCGGGATTTGGCTTACTTTGGGCTCTACGTCGGGATTTGGCTTACTTTGGGCTCTACGTCGGGATTTGGCTTACTTTGGCCTCTACGTCGGGATTTGGCTTACTTTCAGCTCTACGTCGGGACGCGCGTTGGGCTCTACGTCGGGACGCGCGTTGGGCTCTACGTCGGGACGCGCGTTGGGCTCTGCGTCGGGACGCGCGTTGGGCTCTGCGTCGGGACGCGCGTTGGGCTCTGCGTCGGGACGCGCGTTGGGCTCTGCGTCGGGACGCGCGTTGGGCTCTACGTCGGGATTTAGCTTACTTTCAGCTCTACGTCGGGACGCGCGTTGGGCTCTACGACGGGATTTAGCTTACTTTCAGCTCTACGTCGGGACGCGCGTTGGGCTCTACGTCGGGACGCGCGTTGGGCTCTACGTCGGGACGCGCGTTGGGCTCTACGTCGGGACGCGCGTTGGGCTCTACGTCGGGACGCGCGTTGGGCTCTACGTCGGGACGCGCGTTGGGCTCTACGTCGGGATTTAGATTACTTTTAGCTCTACGTCGGGACGCGCGTTGGGCTCTACGTCGGGATTTAGATTACTTTTAGCTCTACGTCGGGACGCGCGTTGGGCTCTACGTCGGGACGCGCGTTGGGCTCTACGTCGGGACGCGCGTTGGGCTCTACGTCGGGACGCGCGTTGGGCTCTACGTCGGGACGCGCGTTGGGCTCTACGTCGGGACGCGCGTTGGGCTCTACGTCGGGACGCGCGTTGGGCTCTACGTCGGGACGCGCGTTGGGCTCTACGTCGGGACGCGCGTTGGGCTCTACGTCGGGATTTAGCTTACTTTAAGCTCTACGTCGGGAAGTGCGTTGGGCTCTACGTCGGGACGTGCGTTGGGCTCTACGTCGGGATTTAGCTTACTTTAAGCTCTACGTCGGGAAGTGCGTTGGGCTCTACGTCGGGACGTGCGTTGGGCTCTACGTCGGGAAGTGCGTTGGGCTCTACGTCGGGACGTGCGTTGGGCTCTACGTCGGGACGTGCGTTGGGCTCTACGTCGGGACGTGCGTTGGGCTCTACGTCGGGACGCGCGTTGGGCTCTACGTCGGGATTTAGATTACTTTTAGCTCTACGTCGGGACGCGCGTTGGGCTCTACGTCGGGACGCGCGTTGGGCTCTACGTCGGGACGCGCGTTGGGCTCTACGTCGGGACGCGCGTTGGGCTCTACGTCGGGACGCGCGTTGGGCTCTACGTCGGGACGCGCGTTGGGCTCTACGTCGGGACGCGCGTTGGGCTCTACGTCGGGATTTAGCTTACTTTAAGCTCTACGTCGGGAAGTGCGTTGGGCTCTACGTCGGGACGCGCGTTGGGCTCTACGTCGGGATTTAGCTTACTTTAAGCTCTACGTCGGGAAGTGCGTTGGGCTCTACGTCGGGACGTGCGTTGGGCTCTACGTCGGGACGTGCGTTGGGCTCTACGTCGGGACGTGCGTTGGGCTCTACGTCGGGACGTGCGTTGGGCTCTACGTCGGGACGTGCGTTGGGCTCTACGTCGGGACGCGCGTTGGGCTCTACGTCGGGATTTAGATTACTTTTAGCTCTACGTCGGGACGCGCGTTGGGCTCTACGTCGGGACGCGCGTTGGGCTCTACGTCGGGACGCGCGTTGGGCTCTACGTCGGGACGCGCGTTGGGCTCTACGTCGGGACGCGCGTTGGGCTCTACGTCGGGACGCGCGTTGGGCTCTACGTCGGGACGCGCGTTGGGCTCTACGTCGGGACGCGCGTTGGGCTCTACGTCGGGACGCGCGTTGGGCTCTACGTCGGGATTTAGCTTACTTTAAGCTCTACGTCGGGAAGTGCGTTGGGCTCTACGTCGGGACGTGCGTTGGGCTCTACGTCGGGACGTGCGTTGGGCTCTACGTCGGGACGTGCGTTGGGCTCTACGTCGGGACGTGCGTTGGGCTCTACGTCGGGACGTGCGTTGGCCTCTACGTCGGGACGTGCGTTGGCCTCTACGTCGGGATTTGGCTTACTTTCAGCTCTACGTCGGGATTTGGCTTACTTTCAGCTCTACGTCGGGACGTGCGTTGGGCTCTACGTCGGGACGTGCGTTGGGCTCTACGTGTGTAGTTAGCTAACCTTCAGCTCTACATCGGGACGTGCGTTGGGCTCTACGTCGGGACGTGCGTTGGGCTCTACGTCGGGACGTGCGTTGGGCTCTACGTCGGGACGTGCGTTGGGCTCTACGTCGGGACGTGCGTTGGGCTCTACGTCGGGATTTGGCTTACTTTCAGCTCTACGTCGGGACGTGCGTTGGGCTCTACGTCGGGACGTGCGTTGGGCTCTACGTCGGGATTTGGCTTACTTTCAGCTCTACGTCGGGACGTGCGTTGGCCTCTACGTCGGGACGTGCGTTGGGCTCTACGTCGGGACGTGCGTTGGGCTCTACGTGTGTAGTGAGCTAACCTTCAGCTCTACATCGGGACGTGCGTTGGGCTCTACGTCGGGACGTGCGTTGGGCTCTACGTCGGGACGTGCGTTGGGCTCTACGTCGGGACGTGCGTTGGGCTCTACGTCGGGACGTGCGTTGGGCTCTACGTCGGGACGTGCGTTGGACTCTACGTCGGGATTTAGCTTACTTTGGGCTCTACGTCGGGATTTAGCTTACTTTGGGCTCTACGTCGGGATTTAGCTTACTTTGGGCTCTACGTCGGGATTTAGCTTACTTTGGGCTCTACGTCGGGATTTAGCTTACTTTGGGCTCTACGTCGGGATTTAGCTTACTTTGGGCTCTACGTCGGGATTTAGCTTACTTTGGGCTCTACGTCGGGATTTAGCTTACTTTGGGCTCTACGTCGGGATTTAGCTTACTTTGGGCTCTACGTCGGGATTTAGCTTACTTTGGGCTCTACGTCGGGATTTAGCTTACTTTGGGCTCTACGTCGGGATTTAGCTTACTTTGGGCTCTACGTCGGGATTTAGCTTACTTTGGGCTCTACGTCGGGATTTAGCTTACTTTGGGCTCTACGTCGGGATTTAGCTTACTTTGGGCTCTACGTCGGGACGTGCGTTGGCCTCTACGTCGGGACGTGCGTTGGCCTCTACGTCGGGATTTGGCTTACTTTCAGCTCTACGTCGGGACGTGCGTTGGCCTCTACGTCGGGATTTGGCTTACTTTCAGCTCTACGTCGGGACGTGCGTTGGCCTCTACGTCGGGATTTGGCTTACTTTCAGCTCTACGTCGGGACGTGCGTTGGCCTCTACGTCGGGACGTGCGTTGGGCTCTACGTGTGTAGTTAGCTAACCTTCAGCTCTACGTCGGGACGCGCGTTGGGCTCTACGTCGGGACGCGCGTTGGGCTCTGCGTCGGGACGCCCGTTGGGCTCTGCGTCGGGACGCCCGTTGGGCGCTGCGTCGGGACGCGCGTTGGGCGCTGCGTCGGGACGCCCGTTGGGCGCTGCGTCGGGACGCGCGTTGGGCGCTGCGTCGGGACGCGCGTTGGGCGCTGCGTCGGGACGCTCGTTGGGCGCTGCGTCGGGATATAGCTTCCTTTCAGCTCTACGTCGGGACGCGCGTTGGGCTCTACGTCGGGACGCGCGTTGGGCTCTACGTCGGGACGCGCGTTGGGCTCTACGTCGGGACCCGCGTTGGGCTCTACGTCGGGACGCGCGTTGGGCTCTACGTCGGGACGCGCGTTGGGCTCTGCGTCGGGATTTAGCTTACTTTCAGCTCTGCGTCGGGACGCGCGTTGGCCTCTGCGTCGGCATTTAGCTTACTTTCAGCTCTGCGTCGGGACGCGCGTTGGGCTCTGCGTCGGCATTTAGCTTACTTTCAGCTCTGCGTCGGGACGCGCGTTGGGCTCTGCGTCGGCATTTAGCTTACTTTCAGCTCTGCGTCGGGACGCGCGTTGGGCTCTGCGTCGGGATTTAGCTTACTTTCGGCTCTGCGTCGGGACGCGCGTTGGCCTCTGCGGCGGGATTTAGCTTACTTTCAGCTCTGCGTCGGGACGCGCGTTGGGCTCTGTGTCGGGATTTAGCTTACTTTCAGCTCTGCGTCGGGACGCGCGTTGGGCTCTGCGTCGGGACGCGCGTTGGGCTCTACGTCGGGATTTAGCTTACTTTCAGCTCTACGTCGGGACGCGCGTTGGGCTCTACGACGGGATTTAGCTTACTTTCAGCTCTACGTCGGGACGCGCGTTGGGCTCTACGACGGGATTTAGCTTACTTTCAGCTCTACGTCGGGACGCGCGTTGGGCTCTACGTCGGGACGCGCGTTGGGCTCTACGTCGGGACGCGCGTTGGGCTCTACGTCGGGACGCGCGTTGGGCTCTACGTCGGGACGCGCGTTGGGCTCTACGTCGGGATTTAGATTACTTTTAGCTCTACGTCGGGACGCGCGTTGGGCTCTACGTCGGGATTTAGATTACTTTTAGCTCTACGTCGGGACGCGCGTTGGGCTCTACGTCGGGACGCGCGTTGGGCTCTACGTCGGGACGCGCGTTGGGCTCTACGTCGGGACGCGCGTTGGGCTCTACGTCGGGACGCGCGTTGGGCTCTACGTCGGGACGCGCGTTGGGCTCTACGTCGGGACGTGCGTTGGGCTCTACGTCGGGACGCGCGTTGGGCTCTACTTCGGGACGCGCGTTGGGCTCTACGTCGGGATTTAGCTAACTTTAAGCTCTACGTCGGGAAGTGCGTTGGGCTCTACGTCGGGATTTGGCTTACTTTCAGCTCTACGTCGGGACGTGCATTGGCCTCTACGTCGGGACGTGCGTTGGGCTCTACGTCGGGACGTGCGTTGGGCTCTACGTTTGTAGTTAGCTAACCTTCAGCTCTACGTCGGGACGTGCGTTGGGCTCTACGTCGGGACGTGCGTTGGGCTCTACGTCGGGACGTGCGTTGGGCTCTACGTCGGGACGTGCGTTGGGCTCTACGTCGGGACGTGCGTTGGGCTCTACGTTGGGACGTGCGTTGGGCTCTACGTCGGGATTTAGCTTACTTTGGGCTCTACGTCGGGATTTAGCTTACTTTGGGCTCTACGTCGGGATTTAGCTTACTTTGGGCTCTACGTCGGGATTTAGCTTACTTTGGGCTCTACGTCGGGATTTAGCTTACTTTGGGCTCTACGTCGGGATTTAGCTTACTTTGGGCTCTACGTCGGGATTTAGCTTACTTTGGGCTCTACGTCGGGATTTAGCTTACTTTGGGCTCTACGTCGGGATTTAGCTTACTTTGGGCTCTACGTCGGGATTTAGCTTACTTTGGGCTCTACGTCGGGATTTAGCTTACTTTGGGCTCTACGTCGGGATTTAGCTTACTTTGGGCTCTACGTCGGGATTTAGCTTACTTTGGGCTCTACGTCGGGATTTAGCTTACTTTGGGCTCTACGTCGGGATTTAGCTTACTTTGGGCTCTACGTCGGGATTTAGCTTACTTTGGGCTCTACGTCGGGATTTAGCTTACTTTGGGCTCTACGTCGGGATTTAGCTTACTTTGGGCTCTACGTCGGGATTTAGCTTACTTTGGGCTCTACGTCGGGATTTAGCTTACTTTGGGCTCTACGTCGGGATTTAGCTTACTTTGGGCTCTACGTCGGGATTTAGCTTACTTTGGGCTCTACGTCGGGACGTGCGTTGGCCTCTACGTCGGGACGTGCGTTGGCCTCTACGTCGGGACGTGCGTTGGCCTCTACGTCGGGACGTGCGTTGGCCTCTACGTCGGGATTTGGCTTACTTTCAGCTCTACGTCGGGACGTGCGTTGGCCTCTACGTCGGGATTTGGCTTACTTTCAGCTCTACGTCGGGACGTGCGTTGGCCTCTACGTCGGGACGTGCGTTGGGCTCTACGTGTGTAGTTAGCTAACCTTCAGCTCTACGTCGGGACGTGCGTTGGGCTCTACGTCGGGACGTGCGTTGGGCTCTACGTCGGGACGTGCGTTGGGCTCTACGTCGGGACGTGCGTTGGGCTCTACGTCGGGACGTGCGTTGGGCTCTACGTCGGGACGTGCGTTGGGCTCTACGTCGGGACGTGCGTTGGGCTCTACGTCTGTAGTTAGCCAACTTTCAGCTCTACGTCGGGACGTGCGTTGGGCTCTACGTCGGGACGTGCGTTGGGCTCTACGTCGGGACGTGCGTTGGCCTCTACGTCGGGATTTAGCTTACTTTCAGCTCTACGTCGGGACGTGCGTTGGGATTTACGTTGGGACGTGTGTTGAGCTCTACGTCTGTAGTTAGCTAACTTTGAGCTCTACGTCGGGACATGCGTTGTGCTCTACGTCTGTAGTTAGCTAACTGTCAGCTCTACGTCGTGACGTGCGTTGGGCGCTACGTCGGGACGTGCGTTGGGCGCTACGTCGGGACGTGCGTTGTGCTCTACGTCGGGATTTAGCTTACTTTCAGCTCTACGTCGGGACGTGCGTTGGGCTCTGCGTCGGGACGTGCGTTGGGCTCTGCGTCGGGACGTGCGTTGGGCTCTGCGTCGGGACGTGCGTTGGGCTCTGCGTCGGGACGTGCGTTGGGCTCTACGTCGGGACGTGCGTTGGGCTCTGCGTCGGGACGTGCGTTGGCCTCTACGTCGGGATTTAGCTTACTTTCAGCTCTACGTCGGGACGTGCGTTTTGCTCTACGTCTGTAGTTAGCTAACTTTCAGCTCTACGTCGGGACGTGCGTTGGGCGCTACGTCGGGACGTGCGTTGGGCGCTACGTCGGGACGTGCGTTGGGCGCTACGTCGGGACGTGCGTTGGGCGCTACGTCGGGACGTGCGTTGGCCTCTACGTCGGGATTTAGCTTACTTTCAGCTCCACGTCGGGACGCGCGTTGGGCTCTACGTCGGGACGCGCGTTGGGCTCTACGTCGGGACGCGCGTTGGGCTCTACGTCGGGACGCGCGTTGGGCTCTACGTCGGGACGCGCGTTGGGCTCTACGTCGGGACGCGCGTTGGGCTCTACGTCGGGATTTAGCTTACTTTCAGCTCTACGTCGGGACGTGCGTTGGGCTCTACGTCGGGACGTGCGTTGGGCTCTACGTCGGGACGTGCGTTGGGCTCTACGTTGGGACGAGCGTTGGGCTCTACGTCGGGACGTGCGTTGGGCTCTACGTCGGGACGTGCGTTGGGCTCTACGTCGGGACGTGCGTTGGGTGCTACGTCGGGACGTGCGTTGGGCTCTACGTCGGGACGTGCGTTAGCCTCTACGTCGGGATTTAGCTTACTTTCAGCTCCACGTCGGGACGCGCGTTGGGCTCTACGTCGGGACGCGCGTTGGGCTCTACGTCGGGACGCGCGTTGGGCTCTACGTCGGGACGCGCGTTGGGCTCTACGTCGGGATTTAGCTTACTTTCAGCTCCACGTCGGGACGTGCGTTGGGCTCTACGTCGGGACGTGCGTTGGGCTCTACGTCGGGACGTGCGTTGGGCTCTACGTCGGGACGTGCGTTGGCCTCTACGTCGGGATTTAGCTTACTTTCAGCTCCACGTCGTGACGTGCGTTGGGCGCTACGTCGGGACGTGCGTTGGGCGCTACGTCGGGACGTGCGTTGGGCGCTACGTCGGGACGTGCGTTGGGCTCTACGTCGGGACGTGCGTTGGGCTCTACGTTGGGATTTAGCTTATTTTCAGCTCTACTCGGGACGTGCGTTGGGCTCTACGTCGGGACGTGCGTTGGGCTCTACGTCTGTAGTTAGCTAACTTTCAGCTCTACGTCGGGACGTGCGTTGGCCGCTACGTCGGGACGTGCGTTGGCCGCTACGTCGGGACGTGCGTTGGGCTCTGCGTCGGGACGTGCGTTGGCCTCTGCGTCGGGACGTGCGTTGGCCTCTGCGTCGGGACGTGCGTTGGCCTCTACGTCGGGACGTGCGTTGGCCTCTACGTCGGGACGTGCGTTGGCCTCTACGTCGGGATTTAGCTTACTTTCAGCTCTACGTCGGGACGTGCGTTGGCCTCTACGTCGGGATTTAGCTTACTTTCAGCTCTACGTCGGGACGTGCGTTGGCCTCTACGTCGGGATTTAGCTTACTTTCAGCTCTACGTCGGGACGTGCGTTGGCCTCTACGTCGGGACGTGCGTTGGCCTCTACGTCGGGACGTGCGTTGGCCTCTACGTCGGGACGTGCGTTGGCCTCTACGTCGGGACGTGCGTTGGCCTCTACGTCGGGATTTAGCTTACTTTCAGCTCTACGTCGGGACGTGCGTTGTGCTCTACGTCTGTAGTTAGATAACTTTCAGCTCTACGTCGGGACGTGCGTTGGGCGCTACGTCGGGACGTGCGTTGGGCTCTACGTCGGGACGTGCGTTGGGCTCTACGTCGGGACGTGCGTTGGGCTCTACGTCGGGATTTAGCTTACTTTCAGCTCTACGTCGGGACGTGCGTTGGGCTCTACGTCGGGACGTGCGTTGGGCTCTACGTCGGGACGTGCGTTGGCCTCTACGTCGGGACGTGCGTTGGCCTCTAAGTCGGGACGTGCGTTGGCCTCTACGTCGGGACGTGCGTTGGCCTCTACGTCGGGACGTGCGTTGGCCTCTACGTCGGGATTTAGCTTACTTTCAGCTCTACGTCGGGACGCGCGTTGGCCTCTACGTCGGTACGCGCGTTTGCCTCTACGTCGGGATTTAGCTTACTTTCAGCTATACGTCGGGACGTGCGTTGGCCTCTACGTCGGTACGTGCGTTTGCCTCTACGTCGAGATTTAGCTTACTTTCAGCTCTACGTCGGGACGTGCGTTGGGCTCTACGTTGGGATTTAGCTTACTTTCAGCTCTACGTCGGGACGTGCGGTGGGCTCTACGTCGGGACGTGCGGTGGGCTCTACGTCGGGACGTGCGGTGGGCTCTACGTCGGGACGTGCGGTGGGCTCTACGTCGGGACGTGCGTTGGGCTCTACGTCTGTAGTTAGCTAACCTTCAGCTCTACATCGGGACGTGCGTTGGGCTCTACGTCGGGACGTGCGTTGGGCTCTACGTCGGGACGTGCGTTGGGCTCTACGTCGGGACGTGCGTTGGGCTCTATGTCGGGTTTTAGCTTACTTTTAGCTCTACGTCGGGACGTGCGTTGGCCTCTACGTCGGGATTTAGCTTACTTTCAGCTCTTCGTCGGGACGTGCGTTGGGCTCTACGTCGGGACGTGCGTTGGGCTCTACGTCGGGACGTGCGTTGGGCTCTACGTCGGGACGTGCGTTGGGCTCTACGTCGGGACGTGCGTTGAGCTCTACGTCTGTAGTTAGCTAACTTTCAGCTCTACGTCGGTACGTGCGTTGAGCTCTACGTCTGTAGTTAGCTAACTTTCAGCTCTACGTCGGTACGTGCATTGGGCTCTACGTCTGTAGTTAGCTAACTTTCAGCTCTACGTCGGGACGTGCGTTGTGCTCTACGTCTGTAGTTAGCTAACTTTCAGCTCTACGTCGGGACGTGCGTTGGGCTCTACGTCGGGACGTGCGTTGGGCTCTACGTCGGGACGTGCGTTGGGCTCTACGTCGGGACGTGCGTTGGGCTCTACGTCGGGACGTGCGTTGGGCTCTACTTCGGGACGTGCGTTGGGCTCTACGTCGGGATTTAGCTTACTTTAAGCTCTACGTCGGGACGTGCGTTGGGCTCTACGTCGGGACGTGCGTTGGGCTCTACGTCGGGACGTGCGTTGGGCTCTACGTCGGGACGTGCGTTGGACTCTACGTCGGGACGTGCGTTGGGCTCTACGTCTGTAGTTAGCTAACCATCAGCTCTACATCGGGACGTGCGTTGGGCTCTACGTCGGGACGTGCGTTGGGCTCTACGTCGGGACGTGCGTTGGGCTCTACGTGTGTAGTTAGCCAACTTTCAGCTGTACGTCGGGACGTGCGTTGGGCTCTACGTCGGGACGTGCGTTGGGCTCTACGTCGGGACGTGCGTTGGGCTCTACGTCGGGACGTGCGTTGGGCTCTACGTCGGGACGTGCGTTGGGCTCTACGTCGGGACGTGCGTTGGGCTCTACGTCGGGACGTGCGTTGGGCTCTACGTCGGGACGTGCGTTGGGCTCTACGTCGGGACGTGCGTTGGGCTCTACGTCGGGACGTGCGTTGGGCTCTACGTCGGGACGTGCGTTGGGCTCTACGTCGGGACGTGCGTTGGGCTCTACGTCTGTATTTAGCTAAGTTTCAGCTCTACGTCGGGACGTGCGTTGGGCTCTACGTCGGGACGTGCGTTGGGCTCTACGTCGGGATTTAGCTTACTTTCAGCTCTACGTCGGGACGTGCGTTGGGCTCTACGTCGGGACGTGCGTTGGGCTCTACGTCGGGACGTGCGTTGGGCTCTACGTCGGGACGTGCGTTGGGCTCTACGTCGGGACGTGCGTTGGGCTCTACGTCGGGACGTGCGTTGGGCTCTACGTCGGGATTTAGCTTACTTTCAGCTCTACGTCGGGATTTAGCTTACTTTCAGCTCTACGTCGGGACGTGCGTTGGGCTCTACGTCGGGACGTGCGTTGGGCTCTACGTCGGGACGTGCGTTGGGCTCTACGTCGGGACGTGCGTTGGGATCTACGTCGGGACGTGTGTTGAGCTCTACGTCTGTAGTTAGCTAACTTTCAGCTCTACGTCGGGACGTGCATTGGGCTCTACGTCTGTAGTTAGCTGACTTTTAGGTCTACGTCGGGACGTGCGTTGGGCGCTACGTCGGGACTTGCGTTGGGCTCTACGTCGGGACGCGCGTTGGGCTGTACGTCTGTAGTTAGCTAACTTTCAGCTCTACGTCGGGACGCGCGTTGGGCTCTTCGTCTGTAGTTAGCTAACTTTCAGCTCTACGTCGGGACGCGCGTTGGGCTCTTCGTCTGTAGTTAGCTAACTTTCAGCTCTACGTCGGGACGTGCGTTGGGCTCGACGTCGGGACGTGCGTTGGGCTCTACGTCAAGAGGTGCGTTGGGCTCTACGTCGGGATTTAGCTTACTTTCAGCTCTAAGTCGGAACGTGCGTTGGGCTCTACGTCGGGACGTGCGTTGGGCTCTACGTCGGGACGTTCATTGGGCTCTACGTCGGGACGTGCGTTGGCCTCTACGTCGGGATTTAGCTTACATTCAGCTCTACGTCGGGACGCGCGTTGGGCTCTACGACGGGACGCGCGTTGGGCTCTACGACGGGACGCGCGTTGGGCTCTACCTCGGGAGGCACGTTGGGCTCTACGTCGGGACGTGCGTTGGGCTCTACGTCGGGACGTGCGTTGGGCTCTACGTCTGTAGTTAGCTAACTTTCAGCTCTACGTCGGGACGTGCGTTGGGCGCTACGTCGGGACGTGCGTTGGGCGCTACGTCGGGACGTGCGTTGGGCTCTACGTCGGGACGTGCGTTGGGCTCTACGTCTGTAGTTAGCTAACCTTCAGCTCTACGTCGGGACGTGCGTTGGGCTCTACGTCGGGACGTGCGTTGGGCTCTACGTCGGGACGTGCGTTGGCCTCTACGTCGGGATTTAGCTTACTTTCAGCTCTACGTCGGGATGTGCGTTGGGCTCTACGTCGGGATTTAGCTTACTTTCAGCTCTACGTCGGGACGTGCGTTGGGCTATACGTCGGGTCGTGCGTTGGGCTCTACGTCGGGACGTGCGTTGGTCTCTACGTCGGGACGTGCGTTGGGCTCTACGTCGGGATTTAGCTTACTTTCAGCTCTACGTCGGGATTTAGCTTACTTTGAGCTCTACGTCGGGACGTGCGTTGGGCTCTACGTCGGGACGTGCGTTGGGCTCTACGTCGGGACGTGCGTTGGGCTCTACGTCGGGATTTAGCTTACTTTCAGCTCTACGTCGGGATTTAGCTTACTTTCAGCTCTACGTCGGGATTTAGCTTACTTTGAGCTCTACGTCGGGATTTAGCTTACTTTGAGCTCTACGTCGGGATTTAGCTTACTTTGAGCTCTACGTCGGGACGCGCGTTGGGCTCTACGTCGGGATTTAGCTTACTTTCAGCTCTACGTCGGGACGCGCGTTGGGCTCTACGTCGGGACGCGCGTTGGGCTCTACGTCGGGACGCGCGTTGGGCGCTACGTCGGGACGCGCGTTGGGCGCTACGTCGGGACGCGCGTTGGGCGCTACGTCGGGACGCGCGTTGGGCGCTACGTCGGGATTTAGCTTACTTTCAGCTCTACGTCGGGACGTGCGTTGGGCTCTACGTCGGGACGTGCGTTGGGCTCTACGTCGGGATTTAGCTTACTTTCAGCTCTACGTCGGGACGTGCGTTGGCCTCTACGTCGGGATTTAGCTTACTTTCAGCTCTACGTCGGGACGTGCGTTGGCCTCTACGTCGGGATTTAGCTTACTTTCAGCTCTACGTCGGGACGTGCGTTGGCCTCTACGTCGGGATTTAGCTTACTTTCAGCTCTACGTCGGGACGTGCGTTGGCCTCTACGTCGGGATTTAGCTTACTTTCAGCTCTACGTCGGGACGTGCGTTGGGCTCTACGTCGGGATTTAGCTTACTTTCAGCTCTACGTCGGGACGTGCGTTGGGCTCTACGTCGTGACGTGCGTTGGGCTCTACGTCGGGATTTAGCTTACTTTCAGCTCTACGTCGGGACGTGCGTTGGCCTCTACGTCGGGATTTAGCTTACTTTCAGCTCTACGTCGGGACGTGCGTTGGCCTCTACGTCGGGATTTAGCTTACTTTCAGCTCTACGTCGGGACGGCGTTGGGCTCTACGTCGGGACGTGCGTTGGGCTCTACGTCGGGACGTGCGTTGGGCTCTACGTCGGGACGTGCGTTGGGCTCTACGTCGGGATTTAGCTTACTTTCAGCTCCACGTCGGGACGTGCGTTGGGCTCTACGTCGGGATTTAGCTTACTTTCAGCTCCACGTCGGGACGTGCCTTGGGCTCTGCGTCGGGACGTGCGTTGGCCTCTGCGTCGGGATTTAGCTTACTTTCAGCTCTACGTCGGGACGTGCGTTGGCCTCTACGTCGGGACGTGCGTTGGCCTCTACGTCGGGACGTGCGTTGGGCTCTACGTCGGGACGTGCGATGGCCTCTACGTCGGGATTTAGCTTACACTCAGCTCTACGTCGGGACGTGCGTTGGCCTCTACGTCGGGATTTAGCTTACTTTGAGCTCTACGTCGGGTCGTGCGTTGGGCTCTACGTCGGGACGTGCGTTGGTCTCTACGTCGGGACGTGCGTTGGGCTCTACGTCGGGACGTGCGTTGGGCTCTACGTCGGGACGTGCGTTGGGCTCTACGTCGGGATTTAGCTTACTTTCAGCTCTACGTCGGGATTTAGCTTACTTTGAGCTCTGCGTCGGGATTTAGCTTACTTTGAGCTCTACGTCGGGATTTAGCTTACTTTGAGCTCTACGTCGGGATTTAGCTTACTTTGAGCTCTACGTCGGGACGTGCGTTGGGCTCTACGTCGGGACGTGCGTTGGGCTCTACGTCGGGACGTGCGTTGGGCTCTACGTCGGGATTTAGCTTACTTTCAGCTCTACGTCGGGATTTAGCTTACTTTCAGCTCTACGTCGGGATTTAGCTTACTTTGAGCTCTACGTCGGGATTTAGCTTACTTTGAGCTCTACGTCGGGATTTAGCTTACTTTGAGCTCTACGTCGGGACGCGCGTTGGGCTCTACGTCGGGATTTAGCTTACTTTCAGCTCTACGTCGGGACGCGCGTTGGGCGCTACGTCGGGACGCGCGTTGGGCGCTACGTCGGGACGCGCGTTGGGCGCTACGTCGGGACGCGCGTTGGGCGCTACGTCGGGACGCGCGTTGGGCGCTACGTCGGGACGCGCGTTGGGCGCTACGTCGGGATTTAGCTTACTTTCAGCTCTACGTCGGGACGCGCGTTGGGCTCTACGTCGGGACGCGCGTTGGGCTCTACGTCGGGACGCGCGTTGGGCGCTACGTCGGGACGCGCGTTGGGCGCTACGTCGGGACGCGCGTTGGGCGCTACGTCGGGACGCGCGTTGGGCGCTACGTCGGGATTTAGCTTACTTTCAGCTCTACGTCGGGACGCGCGTTGGGCTCTACGTCGGGACGCGCGTTGGGCTCTACGTCGGGACGCGCGTTGGGCTCTACGTCGGGACGCGCGTTGGGCGCTACGCCGGGACGCGCGTTGGGCTCTACGTCGGGACGCGCGTTGGGCTCTACGTCGGGACGCGCGTTGGGCTCTACGTCGGGACGCGCGTTGGGCGCTACGTCGGGACGCGCGTTGGGCGCTACGTCGGGACGCGCGTTGGGCTCTACGTCGGGACGCGCGTTGGGCTCTACGTCGGGATTTAGCTTACTTTCAGCTCTACGTCGGGACGCGCGTTGGGCTCTACGACGGGATTTAGCTTACTTTCAGCTCTACGTCGGGACGCGCGTTGGGCTCTACGTCGGGACGCGCGTTGGGCTCTACGTCGGGACGCGCGTTGAGCTCTACGTCGGGACGCGCGTTGGGCTCTACGTCGGGACGCGCGTTGGGCTCTACGTCGGGACGCGCGTTGGGCTCTACGTCGGGATTTAGATTACTTTTAGCTCTACGTCGGGACGCGCGTTGGGCTCTACGTCGGGACGCGCGTTGGCCTCTACGTCGGGACGCGCGTTGGGCTCTACGTCTGTAGTTAGCTAACTTTCGGCTCTACGTCGGGACGCGCGTTGGGCTCTACGCCTGTAGTTAGATAACTTTCGTCTCTACGTCGGGACGCGCGTTGGGCTCTACGTCTGTAGTTAGCTAACTTTCAGCTCTACGTCGGGACGCGCGTTGGGCTCTACGTCGGGACGTGCGTTGGGCTCTACGTCGGGACGTGCGTTGGGCTCTACGTCTGTAGTTAGCTAACTTTCAGCTCTACGTCGGGACGTGCGTTGGGCTCTACGGCTTTAGTTAGCTAACTTTCAGCTCTACGTCGGGACGTGCGTTGGGCGCTATGTCGGGATGTGCGTTGGGCTCTATGTCGGGACGTGCGTTGGCTTCTATGTCGGGATTTAGCTTACTTTCAGCTCTACGTCGGGACGTGCGTGGGGCGGTACGTCGGGACGAGCGTTGGGCTCTACGTCGGGACGTGCGTTGGGCTCTACGTCGGGACGTGCGTTGGCTTCTATGTCGGGATTTAGCTTACTTTCAGCTCTACGTCGGGACGTGCGTTGGCCTCTACGTCGGGACGTGCTTTGGGCTCTAGGTCTGTAGTTAGCTAACTTTCAGCTGTACGTCGGGACGTGCGTTGGGCTCTACGTCTGCAGTTAGCTAACTTTCAGCTCTACGTCGGGACGTGCATTGGGCGCTACGTCTGTAGTTAGCTAACTTTCAGCTCTACGTCGGGACGTGCGTTGGGCGCTACATCGGGACGTGCGTTGGGCGCTACGTCGGGACGTGCGTTGGGCGCTACGTCGGGACGTGCGTTGGGCTCTACGTCGGGACGTGCGTTGGGCGCTACGTCGGGACGTGCGTTGGGCTCTACGTCGGGACGTGCGTTGGGCGCTACGTCGGGACGTGCGTTGGGCTCTACGTCGGGACGTGCGTTGGGCTCTACGTCTGTAGTTAGCTAACTTTCAGCTCTACGTCGGGACGTGCGTTGGGCTCTACGTCGGGACGTGCGTTGGGCTCTACGTCGGGACGTGCGTTGGGCTCTACGTCGGGACGTGCGTTGGGCTCTACGTCGGGACGTGCGTTGGGCTCTACGTCGGGATTTAGCTTACTTTCAGCTCTACGTCGGGACGTGCGTTGGGCTCTACGTCGGGACGTGCGTTGGGCTCTAATTCGGGACGTGCGTTGGGCTCTAATTCGGGACGTGCGTTGGGCTCTAATTCGGGACGTGCGTTGGGCTCTACGTCGGGACGTGCGTTGGGCTCTACGTCGGGATTTAGCTTACTTTCAGCTCTACGTCGGGACGTGCGTTGGGCTCTACGTCGGGACGTGCGTTGGGCTCTACTTCGGGACGTGCGTTGGGCTCTACGTCGGGACGTGCGTTGGGCTCTACGTCGGGACGTGCGTTGGGCTCTACGTCGGGATTTAGCTTACTTTAAGCTCTACGTCGGGAAGTGCGTTGTCCTCTACGTCGGGACGTGCGTTGGCCTCTACGTCGGGACGTGCGTTGGCCTCTACGTCGGGATTTGGCTTACTTTCAGCTCTACGTCGGGACGTGCGTTGGCCTCTACGTCGGGATTTGGCTTACTTTCAGCTCTACGTCGGGACGTTCGTTGGCCTCTACGTCGGGACGTGCGTTGGGCTCTACGTGTGTAGTTAGCTAACCTTCAGCTCTACATCGGGACGTGCGTTGGGCTCTACGTCGGGACGTGCGTTGGGCTCTACGTCGGGACGTGCGTTGGGCTCTACGTCGGGACGTGCGTTGGGCTCTACGTCGGGACGTGCGTTGGGCTCTACGTCGGGACGTGCGTTGGGCTCTACGTCTGTAGTTAGCCAACTTTCAGCTCTACGTCGGGACGTGCGTTGGGCTCTACGTCGGGACGTGCGTTGGGCTCTACGTCGGGACGTGCGTTGGCCTCTACGTCGGGATTTAGCTTACTTTCAGCTCTACGTCGGGACGTGCGTTGGCCTCTACGTCGGGATTTAGCTTACTTTCAGCTCTACGTCGGGACGTGCGTTGGGATTTACGTTGGGACGTGTGTTGAGCTCTACGTCTGTAGTTAGCTAACTTTGAGCTCTACGTCGGGACGTGCGTTGTGCTCTACGTCTGTAGTTAGCTAACTGTCAGCTCTACGTCGGGACGTGCGTTGGGCGCTACGTCGGGACGTGCGTTGGGCGCTACGTCGGGACGTGCGTTGGGCTCTACGTCGGGACGTGCGTTGGGCTCTACGTCGGGACGTGCGTTGGGCTCTACGTCGGGATTTAGCTTACTTTCAGCTCTACGTCGGGACGTGCGTTGGGCTCTACGTCGGGACGTGCGTTGGGCTCTACGTCGGGACGTGCGTTGGGCTCTACGTCGGGACGTGCGTTGGGCTCTACGTCGGGACGTGCGTTGGGCTCTACGTCGGGACGTGCGTTGGGCTCTACGTCTGTAGTTAGCCAACTTTCAGCTCTACGTCGGGACGTGCGTTGGGCTCTACGTCGGGACGTGCGTTGGGCTCTACGTCGGGACGTGCGTTGGCCTCTACGTCGGGATTTAGCTTACTTTCAGCTCTACGTCGGGACGTGCGTTGGCCTCTACGTCGGGATTTAGCTTACTTTCAGCTCTACGTCGGGACGTGCGTTGGGATTTACGTTGGGACGTGTGTTGAGCTCTACGTCTGTAGTTAGCTAACTTTGAGCTCTACGTCGGGACGTGCGTTGTGCTCTACGTCTGTAGTTAGCTAACTGTCAGCTCTACGTCGGGACGTGCGTTGGGCGCTACGTCGGGACGTGCGTTGGGCGCTACGTCGGGACGTGCGTTGGGCTCTACGTCGGGACGTGCGTTGGGCTCTACGTCGGGATTTAGCTTACTTTCAGCTCTACGTCGGGACGTGCGTTGGGCTCTACGTCGGGACGTGCGTTGGGCTCTACGTCGGGACGTGCGTTGGGCTCTACGTCGGGACGTGCGTTGGGCTCTACGTCGGGACGTGCGTTGGGCTCTACGTCGAAACGTGCGTTGGCCTCTACGTCGAAACGTGCGTTGGCCTCTACGTCGGGATTTAGCTTACTTTCAGCTCTACGTCGGGACGTGCGTTTTGCTCTACGTCTGTAGTTAGCTAACTTTCAGCTCTACGTCGGGACGTGCGTTGGGCGCTACGTCGGGACGTGCGTTGGGCGCTACGTCGGGACGTGCGTTGGCCTCTACGTCGGGACGCGCGTTGGGCTCTACGTCGGGACGCGCGTTGGGCTCTACGTCGGGACGCGCGTTGGGCTCTACGTCGGGACGCGCGTTGGGCTCTACGTCGGGACGCGCGTTGGGCTCTACGTCGGGACGCGCGTTGGGCTCTACGTCGGGACGCGCGTTGGGCTCTACGTTGGGATTTAGCTTATTTTCAGCTCTACGTCGGGACGCGCGTTGGGCTCTACGTCGGGACGCGCGTTGGGCTCTACGTCGGGACGTGCGTTGGGCTCTACGTCGAAACGTGCGTTGGGCTCTACGTCGGGACGTGCGTTGGCCTCTACGTCGGGATTTAGCTTACTTTCAGCTCTACGTCGGGACGTGCGTTGGGCGCTACGTCGGGACGTGCGTTGGGCTCTACGTCGGGACGTGCGTTGGGCGCTACGTCGGGACGTGCGTTGGGCGCTACGTCGGGACGTGCGTTGGGCTCTACGTTGGGATTTAGCTTATTTTCAGCTCTACGTCGGGACGTGCGTTGGGCTCTACGTCGGGACGTGCGTTGGGCTCTACGTCTGTAGTTAGCTAACTTTCAGCTCTACGTCGGGACGTGCGTTGGCCGCTACGTCGGGACGTGCGTTGGCCTCTACGTCGGGACGTGCGTTGGCCTCTACGTCGGGACGTGCGTTGGCCTCTACGTCGGGACGTGCGTTGGCCTCTACGTCGGGACGTGCGTTGGCCTCTACGTCGGGACGTGCGTTAGCCTCTACGTCGGGATTTAGCTTACTTTCAGCTCTACGTCGGGACGTGCGTTGGCCTCTACGTCGGGATTTAGCTTACTTTCAGCTCTACGTCGGGACGTGCGTTGGCCTCTACGTCGGGACGTGCGTTGGCCTCTACGTCGGGATTTGGCTTACTTTCAGCTCTACGTCGGGACGTGCGTTGTGCTCTACGTCTGTAGTTAGATAACTTTCAGCTCTACGTCGGGACGCGCGTTGGGCTCTTCTTCTGTAGTTAGCTAACTATCAGCTCTACGTCGGGACGTGCGTTGGGCTCTACATCGGGACGTGCGTTGGGCTCTACGTCGGGACGTGCGTTGGGCTATACGTCGGGATTTAGCTTACTTTCAGCTCTACGTCGGGAAGTGCGTTGGGCTCTACGTCGGGACGTGCGTTGGGCTCTACGTCGGGACGTGCGTTGGGCTCTACGTCTGTAGTTAGCTTACTTTCAGCTCTACGTCGGGACGTGAGTTGGGCTCTACGTCTGTAGTTAGCTAATTTTCAGCTCTACGTCGGGACGTGCGTTGGGCTCTACGTCTGTAGTTAGCTAACTTTCAGCTCTACGTCGGGACGTGCGTTGGGTTCTACGTCTGTAGTTAGCTAACTTTCAGCTCTACGTCCGGACGCGCGTTGGGCTCTACGTCGGGACGCGCGTTGGGTTCTACGTCTGTAGTTAGCTAACTTTCAGATCAACGTCAGGACGTGCGTTGGGCTCTACGTCTGTAGTTACCTAACTTTCAGCTCTACGTCGGGACGCGCATTGGGCTCTACGTCTGTAGTTAGCTAACTTTCAGCTCTACGTCGGGACGCGCATTGGGCTCTACGTCTGTAGTTAGCTAACTTTCAGCTCTACGTCGGGTCGCGTGTTGGGCTCTACGTCGGGATGTGCGTTGGGCGCTACGTCGGGATTTAGCTTACTTTCAGCTCTACGTCGGGACGTGCGTTGGGCGCTACGTCGGGACGTGCGTTGGGCGCTACGTCGGGACGTGCGTTGGGCGCTACGTCGGGACGTGCGTTGGGCGCTACGTCGGGATTTAGCTTACTTTCAGCTCTACGTCGGGACGTGCGTTGGGCGCTACGTCGGGACGTGCGTTGGGCTCTACGTCGGGACGTGCGTTGGGCTCTAAGTCGGGACGTGCGTTGGGCGCTACGTCGGGACGTGCGTTGGGCGCTACGTCGGGACGTGCGTTGGGCTCTACGTCGGGATTTAGCTTACTTTCAGCTCTACGTCGGGACGTGCGTTGAGCTCTACGTCGGGACGTGCGTTGGGCTCTACGTCTGTAGTTAGCTAACTTTCAGCTCTACTTCGGGACGTGCGTTGGGCTCTACGTCTGTAGTTAGCTAACTTTCAGCTCTACGTCGGGACGTGCGTTGGGCTCTACGTCGGGACGTGCGTTGTGCTCTACGTCGGGACGTGCGTTGGGCTCTACGTCGGGACGTGCGTTGGGCTCTACGTCGGGATTTAGCTAACTTTCAGCTCTACGTCGGGACGTGCGTTGGGCTCTACGTCGGGACGTGCGTTGGGCTCTACGTCGGGACGTGCGTTGGGCTCTACGTCGGGACGTGCGTTGGGCTCTACGTCGGGACGTGCGTTGGGCTCTACGTCGGGATTTAGCTTACTTTCAGCTCTACGTCGGGACGTGCGTTGGGCTCTACGTCGGGACGTGCGTTGGGCTCTACGTCGGGACGTGCGTTGGGCTCTACGTCGGGACGTGCGTTGGGCTCTACGTCGGGACGTGCGTTGGGCTCTACGTCGGGACGTGCGTTGGGCTCTACGTCTGTAGTTAGCTAACTTTCAGCTCTACGTCGGGACGTGCGTTGGGCGCTACGTCGGGACGTGCGTTGGGCGCTACGTCGGGACGTGCGTTGGGCGCTACGTCGGGACGTGCGTTGGACGCTACGTCGGGATTTAGCTTACTTTCAGCTCTACGTCGGGACGTGCGTTGGGCTCTACGTCGGGACGTGCGTTGGGCTCTACGTCGGGACGTGCGTTGGGCTCTACGTCGGGACATGCGTTGGGCTCTACGTCGGGATTTAGCTTACTTTAAGCTCTACGTCGGGACGTGCGTTGGCCTCTACGTCGGGACGTGCGTTGGCCTCTACGTCGGGACGTGCGTTGGCCTCTACGTCGGGACGTGCGTTGGCCTCTACGTCGGGACGTGCGTTGGCTTCTACGTCGGGAATAGCTTACTTTCAGCTCTACGTCGGGACGCGCGTTGGCCTCTACGTCGGTACGTGCGTTTGCCTCTACGTCGGGATTTAGCTTACTTTCAGCTCTACGTCGGGACGTGCGTTGGCCTCTACGTCGGTACGTGCGTTTGCCTCTACGTCGGGATTTAGCTTACTTTCAGCTCTACGTCGGGACGTGCGTTAGGCTCTACGTTGGGATTTAGCTTACTTTCAGCTCTACGTCGGGACGTGCGTTGGGCTCTACGTCGGGACGTGCGGTGGGCTCTACGTCGGGACGTGCGGTGGGCTCTACGTCGGGACGTGCGTTGGGCTCTACGTCGTAACGTGCGTTGGGCTCTACGTCTGTAGTTAGCTAACCTTCAGCTCTACATCGGGACGTGCGTTCGGCTCTACGTTGGGATGTGCGTTGGGCTCTACGTCGGGACGTGCGTTGGGCTCTACGTCGGGTTTTAGCTTACTTTTAGCTCTACGTCGGGACGTGCGTTGGCCTCTACGTCGGGATTTAGCTTACTTTCAGCTCTTCGTCGGGACGTGCGTTGGGCTCTACGTCGGGACGTGCGTTGGGCTCTACGTTGGGATTTAGCTTACTTTCAGCTCTACGTCGGGACGTGCGTTGTGCTCTACGTCTGTAGTTAGCTAACTTTCAGCTCTACGTCGGGACGTGCGTTGGGCGCTACGTCGGGACGTGCGTTGGGCTCTACGTCGGGACGTGCGTTGGGCTCTACGTAGGGACGTGCGTTGGGCTCTACGTTGGGATTTAGCTTACTTTCAGCTCTACGTCGGGACGTGCGTTGGGCTCTACGTCGGGACGTGCGTTGGACTCTACGTCGGGACGTGCGTTGGGCTCTACGTCTGTAGTTAGCTAACCTTCAGCTCTACATCGGGACGTGCGTTGGGCTCTACGTCGGGACGTGCGTTGGGCTCTACGTCGGGACGTGCGTTGGGCTCTACGTCGGGACGTGCGTTGGGCTCTACGTCTGGACGTGCGTTGGGCTCTACGTCGGGATTTAGCTTACTTTCAGCTCTACGTCGGGACGTGCGTTGGGCTCTACGTCGGGACGTGCGTTGGGCTCTACGTCGGGACGTGCGTTGGGCTCTACGTCGGGACGTGCGTTGGGCTCTACGTCGGGACGTGCGTTGGGCTCTACGTCGGGATTTAGCTTACTTTCAGCTCTACGTCGGGATTTAGCTTACTTTCAGCTCTACGTCGGGATTTAGCTTACTTTCAGCTCTACGTCGGGATTTAGCTTACTTTCAGCTCTACGTCGGGACGTGCGTTGGGCTCTACGTCGGGACGTGCGTTGGGCTCTACGTCGGGACGTGCGTTGGGCTCTACGTCGGGACGTGCGTTGTGCTCTACGTCGGGACGTGCGTTGGGCTCTACGTCGGGATTTAGCTTACTTTCAGCTCTACGTCGGGACGTGCATTGGGCTCTACGTCTGTAGTTAGCTGACTTTTAGGTCTACGTCGGGACGTGCGTTGTGCTCTACGTCTGTATTTAGGTAACTTTCAGCTCTACGTCGGGACGTGCGTTGGGCGCTACGTCGGTACTTGCGTTGGGCTCTACGTCGGGACGTGCGTTGGGCTCTACGTCGGGACGCGCGTTGGGCTGTACGTCTGTAGTTAGCTAACTTTCAGCTCTACGTCGGGACGCGCGTTGGGCTCTTCGTCTGTAGTTAGCTAACTTTCAGCTCTACGTCGGGACGTGCGTTGGGCTCGACGTCGGGACGTGCGTTGGGCTCTACGTCAAGAGGTGCGTTGGGCTCTACGTCGGGATTTAGCTTACTTTCAGCTCTACGTCGGAACGTGCGTTGGGCTCTACGTCGGGACGTGCGTTGGGCTCTACGTCGGGACGTTCATTGGGCTCTACGTCGGGACGTGCGTTGGCCACTACGTCGGGATTTAGCTTACATTCAGCTCTACGTCGGGACGCGCGTTGGGCTCTACGACGGGACGCGCGTTGGGCTCTACGACGGGACGCGCGTTGGGCTCTACGTCGGGAGGCACGTTGGGCTCTACGTCGGGACGTGCGTTGGGCTCTACGTCGGGATTTAGCTTACTTTCAGCTCTACGTCGGGACGTGCGTTGGCCTCTACGTCGGGATTTAGCTTACTTTTAGCTCTACGTCGGGACGTGCGTTGGGCTCTACGTCGGGACGTGCGTTGGGCTCTACGTTGGGATTTAGCTTACTCTCAACTCTACGTCGGGACGTGCGTTGGGCTCTACGTCGGGACGTGCGTTGGGCTCTACGTCGGGACGTGCGTTGGGCTCTACGTCGGGACGTGCGTTGGGCTCTACGTCTGTAGTTAGCTAACCTTCAGCTCTACATCGGGACGTGCGTTGGGCTCTACGTCGGGATGTGCGTTGGGCTCTACGTCTGTAGTTAGCCAACTTTCAGCTCTACGTCGGGACGTGCGTTGGGCTCTACGTCGGGACGTGCGTTGGCCTCTACGTCGGGATTTAGCTTACTTTCAGCTTTACGTCGGGACGTGCGTTGGCCTCTACGTCGGGATTTAGGTTACTTTCAGCTCTACGTCGGGACGTGCGTTGGGCTCTACGTCGGGACGTGCGTTGGGCTCTACGTCGGGACGTGCGTTGGGCTCTACGTCGGGACGCGCGTTGGGCTGTACGTCTGTAGTTAGCTAACTTTGAGCTCTACGTCGGGACGTGCATTGGGCTCGACGTCTGTAGTTAGCTAACTTTCAGCTCTACGTCGGGACGTGCGTTGGGCTCTACATCTGTAGTTAGCTAACTTTCAGCTCTACGTCGGGACGTGCGTTGGGCGCTACGTCGGGACGTGCGTTGGGCTCTACGTCGAGACGTGCGTTGGGCTCTACGTTGGGACGTGCGTTGGGCTCTACGTCGGGATTTAGCTTACTTTCAGCTCTACGTCGGGACGTGCGTTGGGCTCTACGTTGGGATTTAGCTTACTTTCAGCTCTACGTCGGGACGTGCGTTGGCCTCTACGTCGGGATTTAGCTTACTTTCAGCTCTACGTCGGGACGTGCGTTGGCCTCTACGTCGGGATTTAGCTTACTTTTAGCTCTACGTCGGGACGTGCGTTGGGCTCTACGTCGGGACGTGCGTTGGGCTCTACGTCGGGACGTGCGTTGGGCTCTACGTCGGGACGTGTGTTGGGCTCTACGTCTGTAGTTAGCTAACTTTGAGCTCTACGTCGGGACGTGCGTTGGGCTCTACGTCTGTAGTTAGCTAACTTTCAGCTCTACGTCGGGACGTGCGTTGGGCTCTACGTCTGTAGTTAGCTAACTTTCAGCTCTACGTCGGGACGTGCGTTGGGCGCTACGTCGGGATGTGCGTTGGGCTCTACGTCGGGACGTGCGTTGGCCTCTACGTCGGGACGTGCGTTGGCCTCTACGTCGGGACGTGCGTTGGCCTCTACGTCGGGCTTTAGCTTACTTTCAGCTCTACGTTGGGACGTGCGTTGGGCTCTACATCGGGACGTGCGTTGGCCTCTACGTCGGGACGTGCGTTGGGCTCTACGTCGGGACGTGCGTTGGGCTCTACGTCTGTAGTTAGCTAACCTTCAGCTCTACATCGGGACGTGCGTTGGGCTCTACGTCGGGACGTGCGTTGGGCTCTACGTCTGTAGTTAGCCAACTTTCAGCTCTACGTCGGGACGTGCGTTGGGCTCTACGTCGGGATTTAGCTTACTTTCAGCTCTACGTCGGGACGTGCGTTGGGCTCTACGTCGGGATTTAGCTAACTTTCAGCTCTACGTCGGGACGTGCGTTGGCCTCTACGTCGGGATTTAGCTTACTTTCAGCTCTACGTCGGGACGTGCGTTGGGCTCTACGTCGGGACGTGCGTTGGGCTCTACGTCGGGACGTGTGTTGGGCTCTACGTCTGTAGTTACCTAACTTTCAGCTCTACGTCGGGACGTGCGTTGGGCTCTACGTCTGTAGTTAGCTAACTTTCAGCTCTACGTCGGGACGTGCGTTGGGCTCTACGTCGGGATTTAGCTTACTTTCAGCTCTACGTCGGGACGTGCGTTGGCCTCTACGTCGGGACGTGCGTTGGCCTCTACGTCGGGACGTGCGTTGGGCTCTACGTCGGGACGTGCGTTGGGCTCTACGTCGTGACGTGCGTTGGGCTCTACGTAGGGATTTAGCTTACTTTCAGCTCTACGTCGGGACGTGCGTTGGGCTCTACGTCTGTAGTTAGCTAACTTTCAGCTCTACGTCGGGACGCGCGTTGGGCTCTACGTCGGGACGTGCGTTGGGCTCTACGTCGGGATGTGCGTTGGGCTCTACGTCTGTAGTTAGCTAACTTTCAGCTCTACGTCGGGACGTCCGTTCGGCTTTACGTCTGTAGTTAGCTAACTTTCAGCTCTACGTCGGGACGTGCGTTGGGCTCTACGTCGGGACGTGCGTTGGTCTCTACGTTGGGATTTAGCTTACTTTCAGCTCTACGTCGGGACGTGTGTTGGGCTCTACGTCGGGACGTGCGTTGGGCTCTACGTCTGTAGTTAGCTAACTTTCAGCTCTACGTCGGGACGTGCGTTGGGCGCTACGTCGGGACGTGCGTTGGGCAATACGTCGGGACGTGCGTTGGGCTCTACGGCAGGACGTGCCTTGGCCTGTACGTCGGGACGTGCGTTGGCCTCTACGTCGGGATTAGGTT
Source organism: Leptosomus discolor (assembly GCF_034619465.1). Lineage (NCBI taxonomy): Eukaryota > Metazoa > Chordata > Aves > Leptosomiformes > Leptosomidae > Leptosomus > Leptosomus discolor. The sequence continues at coordinate 2,134,810 of NW_028237819.1, forward strand.
ACTTTCAGCTCTACGTCGGGACGTGCGTTGGGCTCTACGTTGGGATTTAGCTTACTTTCAGCTCTACGTCGGGACGTGCGTTGGCCTCTACGTCGGGACGTGCGTTGGCCTCTACGTCGGGATTAGGTTACTTTCAGCTCTACGTCGGGACGTGCATTGGGCTCTACGTTGGGATTTAGCTTACTTTCAGGTCTACGTGGGGACGTGTGTTGGACTCTTCATCAGGATTTAGGTTACATTCAGGTCTATGTCAGGACGTGTGTTGGGCTCTACGTCGGGACGTGTGTTGGGCTCTACCTCAGGATTTAGCTTACTTTCAGCTCTACGTCGGGACGTGCGTTGGGCTCTACGTCTGTAGTTAGCCAACTTTCAGCTCTACGTCGGGACGTGCGTTGGGCTCTACGTCGGGACGTGCGTTGGGCTCTACGTTGGGATTTAGCTTACTTTCAGCTCTACTTCGGGACGTGCGTTGGCCTCTACGTCGGGATTTATCTTACTTTCAGCTCTACGTCGGGACGTGCGTTGGGCTCTACGTCGAGACGTGCGTTGGGCTCTACGTCGAGACGTGCGTTGGGCTCTACGTCGAGACGTGCGTTGGGGTCTACGTCGGGACGTGTGTTGGGCTCTACGTCTGTAGTTAGCTAACTTTGAGCTCTACGTCGGGACGTGCATTGGGCTCTACGTCTGTAGTTAGCTAACTTTCAGCTCTACGTCGGGACGTGTGTTGGGCTCTACGTCTGTAGTTAGCTAACTTTCAGCTCTACGTCGGGACGTGCGTTGGGCTCTACGTCTGTAGTTAGCTAACTTTCAGCTCTACGTCGGGACGTGCGTTGGGCTCTACGTCTGTAGTTAGCTAACTTTCAGCTCTACGTCGGGACGTGTGTTGGGCGCTACGTCGGGACGTGCGTTGGGCTCTACGTCGAGACGTGCGTTGGGCTCTACGTTGGGACGTGCGTTGGCCTCTACGGCGGGACGTGCGTTGGCCTCTACGGCGGGACGTGCGTTGGCCTCTACGGCGGGACGTGCGTTGGCCTCTACGGCGGGACGCGCGTTGGCCTCTACGTCGGGATTTAGCTTACTTTCAGCTCTACGTCGGGACGCGCGTTGGCCTCTACGTCGGGACGTGCGTTGGCCTCTACGTCGGGATTTAGCTTATTTCAGCTCTACGTCGGGACGTGCGTTGGGCTCTACGTCGGGACGTGCGTTGGGCTCTACGTCGGGACGTGCGTTGGCCTCTACGTCGGGACGTGCCTTGGGCTCTACGTCGGGATGTGTGTTGGGCTCTACGTCTGTAGTTAGCCAACTTTTAGCTCTACGTCGGGACGTGCGTTGGGCTCTACGTCGGGACGTGCGTTGGGCTCTACGTCGGGATTTAGCTTACTTTCAGCTCTACGTCGGGACGTGCGTTGGCCTCTACGTCGGGATTTAGCTTACTTTCAGCTCTACGTCGGGACGTGCGTTGGGCTCTACGTCGGGACGTGCGTTGGGCTCTACGTCGGGACGTGCGTTGGGCTCTACGTTGGGATTTAGCTTACTTTCAGCTCTACGTCGGGACGTGCGTTGGGCTCTACGTCGGGACGTGCGTTGGGCTCTACGTCGGCACGTGCGTTGGGCTCTACGTCTGTAGTTAGCTAACTTTCAGCTCTACGTCGGGACGTGTGTTGGGTGCTACGTCGGGACGTGCATTGGGCACGACGTCGCGACGTGCGTTGGGCTCTACGGCAGGACATGCGTTGGCCTCTACGTCGGGACATGCGTTGGCCTCTACGTCGGGATTTAGCTTACTTTCAGCTCTACGTCGGGACGTGCGTTGGGCTCTACGTCGGGACGTGCGTTGGGCTCTACTTCGGGACTTGCGTTGGGCTCTACGTTGGGCTTTAGCTTACTTTCAGCTCTACGTCGGTACGCGCGTTGGCCTCTACGTCGGGTCGTGCGTTGGCCTCTACGTCGGGACGTGCGTTGGGCTCTACGTCGGGACGCGCGTTGGCCTCTACATCGGGACGTGCGTTGGGCTCTACGTCGGGACGTGCGTTGGGCTCTACGTCTGTAGTTAGCCAACTTTCAGCTCTACGTCGGGACGTGCGTTGGGCTCTACGTCGGGATTTAGCTTACTTTCAGCTCTACGTCGGGACGTGCGTTGGGCTCTACGTCGGGATTTAGCTAACTTTCAGCTCTACGTCGGGACGTGCGTTGGCCTCTACTTCGGGATTTAGCTTACTTTCAGCTCTACGTCGGGACGTGCGTTGGGCTCTACGTCGGGACGTGCGTTGGGCTCTACGTCGGGACGTGCGTTGGGCTCTACGTCGGGACGTGTGTTGGGCTCTACGTCTGTAGTTACCTAACTTTCAGCTCAACGTCGGGACGTGCGTTGGGCTCTACGTCTGTAGTTAGCTAACTTTCAGCTCTACGTCGGGACGTGCGTTGGGCTCTACGTCGGGACGTGCGTTGGGCTCTACGTCGGGATTTAGCTTACTTTAAGCTCTACGTCGGGACGTGCGTTGGCCTCTACGTCGGGACGTGCGTTGGCCTCTACGTCGGACGTGCGTTGGGCTCTACGTCGGGACGTGCGTTGGGCTCTACGTCGTGACGTGCGTTGGGCTCTACGTAGGGATTTAGCTTACTTTCAGCTCTACGTCGGGACGTGCGTTGGGCTCTACGTCTGTAGTTAGCTAACTTTCAGCTCTACGTCGGGACGCGCGTTGGGCTCTACGTCGGGACGTGCGTTGGGCTCTACGTCGGGACGTGCGTTGGGCTCTACGTCGGGATGTGCGTTAGGCTCTACGTCTGTAGTTAGCTAACTTTCAGCTCTACGTCGGGACGTCCGTTCGGCTTTACGTCTGTAGTTAGCTAACTTTCAGCTATACGTCGGGACGTGCGTTGGGCTCTACGTCGGGACGTGCGTTGGGCTCTACGTTGGGATTTAGCTTACTTTCAGCTCTACGTCGGGACGTGCGTTGGGCTCTACGTCGGGACGTGCGTTGGGCTCTACGTCTGTAGTTAGCTAACTTTCAGCTCTACGTCGGGACGTGCGTTGGGCGCTACGTCGGGACGTGCGTTGGGCAATACGTCGGGACGTGCGTTGGGCTCTACGGCAGGACGTGCCTTGGCCTCTACGTCGGGACGTGCGTTGGCCTCTACGTCGGGATTAGGTTACTTTCAGCTCTACGTCGGGACGTGCGTTGGGCTCTACGTTGGGATTTAGCTTACTTTCAGCTCTACGTCGGGACGTGCGTTGGCCTCTACGTCGGGACGTGCGTTGGCCTCTACGTCGGGATTAGGTTACTTTCAGCTCTACGTCGGGACGTGCGTTGGGCTCTACGTTGGGATTTAGCTTACTTTCAGCTCTACGTCGGGACGTGCGTTGGGCTCTACGTCGGGACGTGCGTTGGGCTCTACGTCTGTAGTTAGCCAACTTTCAGCTCTACGTCGGGACGTGCGTTGGGCTCTACGTCGGGACGTGCGTTGGGCTCTACGTTGGGATTTAGCTTAGTTTCAGCTCTACTTCGGGACGTGCGTTGGCCTCTACGTCGGGATTTATCTTACTTTCAGCTCTACGTCGGGACGTGCGTTGGGCTCTACGTCGAGACGTGCGTTGGGCTCTACGTCGAGACGTGCGTTGGGCTCTACGTCGAGACGTGCGTTGGGGTCTACGTCGGGACGTGTGTTGGGCTCTACGTCTGTAGTTAGCTAACTTTGAGCTCTACGTCGGGACGTGCATTGGGCTCTACGTCTGTAGTTAGCTAACTTTCAGCTCTACGTCGGGACGTGCGTTGGGCTCTACGTCTGTAGTTAGCTAACTTTCAGCTCTACGTCGGGACGTGCGTTGGGCTCTACGTCTGTAGTTAGCTAACTTTCAGCTCTACGTCGGGACGTGTGTTGGGCGCTACGTCGGGACGTGCGTTGGGCTCTACGTCGAGACGTGCGTTGGGCTCTACGTTGGGACGTGCGTTGGCCTCTTACGGCGGGACGTGCGTTGGCCTCTACGGCGGGACGTGCGTTGGCCTCTACGGCGGGACGTGCGTTGGCCTCTACGGCGGGACGCGCGTTGGCCTCTACGTCGGGATTTAGCTTACTTTCAGCTCTACGTCGGGACGCGCGTTGGCCTCTACGTCGGGACGTGCGTTGGCCTCTACGTCGGGATTTAGCTTACTTTCAGCTCTACGTCGGGACGTGCGTTGGGCTCTACGTCGGGACGTGCGTTGGGCTCTACGTCGGGACGTGCGTTGGCCTCTACGTCGGGACGTGCCTTGGGCTCTACGTCGGGATGTGTGTTGGGCTCTACGTCTGTAGTTAGCCAACTTTCAGCTCTACGTCGGGACGCGCGTTGGCCTCTACATCGGGACGTGCGTTGGCCTCTACGTCGGGATTTAGCTTACTTTCAGCTCTACGTCGGGACGTGCGTTGGGCTCTACGTCGGGACGTGCGTTGGCCTCTACGTCGGGACGTGCCTTGGGCTCTACGTCGGGATGTGTGTTGGGCTCTACGTCTGTAGTTAGCCAACTTTCAGCTCTACGTCGGGACGTGCGTTGGGCTCTACGTCGGGACGTGCGTTGGGCTCTACGTCGGGATTTAGCTTACTTTCAGCTCTACGTCGGGACGTGCGTTGGCCTCTACGTCGGGATTTAGCTTACTTTCAGCTCTACGTCGGGACGTGCGTTGGGCTCTACGTCGGGACGTGCGTTGGGCTCTACGTCGGGACGTGCGTTGGGCTCTACGTCGGGACGTGCGTTGGGCTCTACGTTGGGATTTAGCTTACTTTCAGCTCTACGTCGGGACGTGCGTTGGGCTCTACGTCGGGACGTGCGTTGGGCTCTACGTCGGCACGTGCGTTGGGCTCTACGTCTGTAGTTAGCTAACTTTCAGCTCTACGTCGGGACGTGTGTTGGGTGCTACGTCGGGACGTGCATTGGGCACGACGTCGCGACGTGCGTTGGGCTCTACGGCAGGACATGCGTTGGCCTCTACGTCGGGACGTGCGTTGGCCTCTACGTCGGGATTTAGCTTACTTTCAGCTCTACGTCGGGACGTGCGTTGGGCTCTACGTCGGGACGTGCGTTGGGCTCTACTTCGGGACTTGCGTTGGGCTCTACGTTGGGCTTTAGCTTACTTTCAGCTCTACGTCGGTACGCGCGTTGGCCTCTACGTCCGGTCGTGCGTTGGCCTCTACGTCGGGACGTGCGTTGGGCTCTACGTCGGGACGCGCGTTGGCCTCTACGTCGGGACGTGCGTTGGGCTATACGTCGGGACGTGCGTTGGGCTCTACGTCTGTAGTTAGCCAACTTTCAGCTCTACGTCGGGACGTGCGTTGGGCTCTACGTCGGGATTTAGCTTACTTTCAGCTCTACGTCGGGACGTGCGTTGGGCTCTACGTCGGGATTTAGCTAACTTTCAGCTCTACGTCGGGACGTGCGTTGGCCTCTACGTCGGGATTTAGCTTACTTTCAGCTCTACGTCGGGACGTGCGTTGGGCTCTACGTCGGGACGTGCGTTGGGCTCTACGTCGGGACGTGTGTTGGGCTCTACGTCTGTAGTTAGCTAACTTTCAGCTCTACGTCGGGACGTGCGTTGGGCTCTACGTCTGTAGTTAGCTAACTTTCAGCTCTACGTCGGGACGTGCGTTGGGCTCTACATCTGTAGTTAGCTAACTTTCAGCTCTACGTCGGGACGTGCGTTGGGCGCTACGTCGGGACGTGCGTTGGGCTCTACGTCGAGACGTGCGTTGGGCTCTACATTGGGACGTGCGTTGGGCTCTACGTCGGGATTTAGCTTACTTTCAGCTCTACGTCGGGACGTGCTTTGGGCTCTACGTCGGGACGTGCCTTGGCATCTACTTCGGGACGTGCGTTGGGCTCTACGTCGGGACGTGCGTTGGGCTCTACGTCGGGACGTGCCTTGGGCTCTACGTCGGGACGTGCGTTGGCCTCTACGGCGGGACGTGCGTTGGCCTCTACGTCGGGATTAACTTACTTTCAGCTCTACGTCGGGACGTGCGTTGGGCTCTACGTCGGGACGTGCATTGGGCTCTACGTCGGGATGTCCGTTGGGCTCTACGTCGGGACGCGCGTTGGGCTGTACGTCTGTAGTTAGCTAAACTTTAGCTCTACATCGGGACGTGCGTTGGGCTCTACGTCTGTAGTTAGCCAACTTTCAGCTCTACGTCGGGACGTGCGTTGGGCTCTACGTCGGGACGTGCGTTGGGCTCTACGTCGGGACGTGCGTTGGGCTCTACGTCGGGACGTGCGTTGGGCTCTACGTCGGGACGTGTGTTGGGCTCTACGTCTGTAGTTAGCTAACTTTGAGCTCTACGTCGGGACGTGCATTGGGCTCTACGTCTGTAGTTAGCTAACTTTCAGCTCTACGTCGGGACGTGCGTTGGGCTCTACGTCTGTAGTTAGCTAACTTTCAGCTCTATGTCGGGACGTGCGTTGGGCGCTACGTCGGGATGTGCGTTGGGCTCTACGTCGGGACGTGCGTTGGGCTCTACGTCGGGACGTGCGTTGGCCTCTACGTCGGGACGTGCGTTGGCCTCTACGTCGGGATTTAGCTTACTTTCAGCTCTACGTCGGGACGTGCGTTGGGCTCTACGTCTGTAGTTAGCTAACTTTCAGCTCTACGTCGGGACGTGCGTTGGGCTCTACGTCTGTAGTTAGCTAACTTTCAGCTCTACGTCGGGACGTGCGTTGGGCTCTACGTCTGTAGTTAGCTAACTTTCAGCTCTACGTCGGGACGTGCGTTGGGCTCTACGTCTGTAGTTAGCTAACTTTCAGCTCTACGTCGGGACGTGCGTTGGGCTCTACGTCTGTAGTTAGTTAACTTTCAGCTCTACGTCGGGACGTGTGTTGGGCGCTACGTCGGGACGTGCGTTGGGCTCTACGTCGAGATTTGCGTTGGGCTCTACGTTGGGACGTGCGTTGGGCTCTACGTCGGGATTTAGCTTACTTTCAGCTCTACGTCGGGACGTGCGTTGGGCTCTACGTCGGGACGTGCGTTGGGCTCTACGTCGGGACGTGCGTTGGGCTCTACGTCGGGACGTACGTTGGCCTCTACGGCGGGACGTGCGTTGGCCTCTACGGCGGGACGTGCGTTGGCCTCTACGTCGGGATTTAGCTTACTTTCAGCTCTACGTCGGGACGCGCGTTGGCCTCTACGTCGGGACGTGCGTTGGCCTCTACGTCGGGATTTAGCTTACTTTCAGCTCTACGTCGGGACGTGCGTTGGGCTCTACGTCGGGACGTGCGTTGGGCTCTACGTCGGGACGTGCGCTGGGCTCTACGTCGGGACGTGCGTTGGGCTCTACGTCGGGATTTAGCTTACTTTCAGCTCCACGTCGGGACGCGCGTTGGGCACTACGTCGGGACGCGCTTTGGGCTCTACGTCGGGACGCGTGTAGGGCTCTACGTCGGGACGCGCGTTGGGCTCTACGTCTGTAGTTAGCCAACTTTCAGCTCTACGTCGGGACGTGCGTTGGGCTCTACGTCGGGACGTGCGTTGGGCTCTACGTCGGGATTTAGCTTACTTTCAGCTCTACGTCGGGACGTGCGTTGGCCTCTACGTCGGGACGTACGTTGGCCTCTACGTCGGGACGTGCGTTGGGCTCTACGTCGGGACGTGCGTTGGGCTCTACGTCGTGACGTGCGTTGGGCTCTACGTTGGGATTTAGCTTACTTTCAGCTCTACGTCGGGACGTGCGTTGGGCTCTACGTCTGTAGTTAGCTAACTTTCAGCTCTACGTCGGGACGTGCGTTGGGCTCTACGTCTGTAGTTAGCTAACTTTCAGCTCTACGTCGGGACGTGTGTTGGGCGCTACGTCGGGACGTGCGTTGGGCTCTACGTCGAGACGTGCGTTGGGCTCTACGTTGGGACGTGCGTTGGGCTCTACGTCGGGACGTGCGTTGGCCTCTACGTCGGGACGTGCGTTGGCCTCTACGGCGGGACGTGCGTTGGCCTCTACGGCGGGACGTGCGTTGGCGTCTACGGCGGGACGTGCGTTGGCCTCTACGTCGGGATTTAGCTTACTTTCAGCTCTACGTCGGGACGTGCGTTGGGTGCTACGTCGGGACGTGCATTGGGCACGACGTCGCGACGTGCGTTGGGCTCTACGGCAGGACATGCGTTGGCCTCTACGTCGGGACATGCGTTGGCCTCTACGTCGGGATTTAGCTTACTTTCAGCTCTACGTCGGGACGTGCGTTGGGCTCTACGTCGGGACGTGCGTTGGGCTCTACTTCGGGACTTGCGTTGGGCTCTACGTTGGGCTTTAGCTTACTTTCAGCTCTACGTCGGTACGCGCGTTGGTCTCTACGTCGGGTCGTGCGTTGGCCTCTACGTCGGGACGTGCGTTGGGCTCTACGTCGGGACGCGCGTTGGCCTCTACATCGGGACGTGCGTTGGGCTCTACGTCGGGACGTGCGTTGGGCTCTACGTCTGTAGTTAGCCAACTTTCAGCTCTACGTCGGGACGTGCGTTGGGCTCTACGTCGGGATTTAGCTTACTTTCAGCTCTACGTCGGGACGTGCGTTGGGCTCTACGTCGGGATTTAGCTAACTTTCAGCTCTACGTCGGGACGTGCGTTGGCCTCTACTTCGGGATTTAGCTTACTTTCAGCTCTACGTCGGGACGTGCGTTGGGCTCTACGTCGGGACGTGCGTTGGGCTCTACGTCGGGACGTGCGTTGGGCTCTACGTCGGGACGTGTGTTGGGCTCTACGTCTGTAGTTACCTAACTTTCAGCTCAACGTCGGGACGTGCGTTGGGCTCTACGTCTGTAGTTAGCTAACTTTCAGCTCTACGTCGGGACGTGCGTTGGGCTCTACGTCGGGACGTGCGTTGGGCTCTACGTCGGGATTTAGCTTACTTTAAGCTCTACGTCGGGACGTGCGTTGGCCTCTACGTCGGGACGTGCGTTGGCCTCTACGTCGGACGTGCGTTGGGCTCTACGTCGGGACGTGCGTTGGGCTCTACGTCGTGACGTGCGTTGGGCTCTACGTAGGGATTTAGCTTACTTTCAGCTCTACGTCGGGACGTGCGTTGGGCTCTACGTCTGTAGTTAGCTAACTTTCAGCTCTACGTCGGGACGCGCGTTGGGCTCTACGTCGGGACGCGCGTTGGGCTCTACGTCGGGACGTGCGTTGGGCTCTACGTCGGGACGTGCGTTGGGCTCTACGTCGGGATGTGCGTTAGGCTCTACGTCTGTAGTTAGCTAACTTTCAGCTCTACGTCGGGACGTCCGTTCGGCTTTACGTCTGTAGTTAGCTAACTTTCAGCTATACGTCGGGACGTGCGTTGGGCTCTACGTCGGGACGTGCGTTGGGCTCTACGTTGGGATTTAGCTTACTTTCAGCTCTACGTCGGGACGTGCGTTGGGCTCTACGTCGGGACGTGCGTTGGGCTCTACGTCTGTAGTTAGCTAACTTTCAGCTCTACGTCGGGACGTGCGTTGGGCGCTACGTCGGGACGTGCGTTGGGCAATACGTCGGGACGTGCGTTGGGCTCTACGGCAGGACGTGCCTTGGCCTCTACGTCGGGACGTGCGTTGGCCTCTACGTCGGGATTAGGTTACTTTCAGCTCTACGTCGGGACGTGCGTTGGGCTCTACGTTGGGATTTAGCTTACTTTCAGCTCTACGTCGGGACGTGCGTTGGCCTCTACGTCGGGACGTGCGTTGGCCTCTACGTCGGGATTAGGTTACTTTCAGCTCTACGTCGGGACGTGCGTTGGGCTCTACGTTGGGATTTAGCTTACTTTCAGCTCTACGTCGGGACGTGCGTTGGGCTCTACGTCGGGACGTGCGTTGGGCTCTACGTCTGTAGTTAGCCAACTTTCAGCTCTACGTCGGGACGTGCGTTGGGCTCTACGTCGGGACGTGCGTTGGGCTCTACGTTGGGATTTAGCTTAGTTTCAGCTCTACTTCGGGACGTGCGTTGGCCTCTACGTCGGGATTTATCTTACTTTCAGCTCTACGTCGGGACGTGCGTTGGGCTCTACGTCGAGACGTGCGTTGGGCTCTACGTCGAGACGTGCGTTGGGCTCTACGTCGAGACGTGCGTTGGGGTCTACGTCGGGACGTGTGTTGGGCTCTACGTCTGTAGTTAGCTAACTTTGAGCTCTACGTCGGGACGTGCATTGGGCTCTACGTCTGTAGTTAGCTAACTTTCAGCTCTACGTCGGGACGTGCGTTGGGCTCTACGTCTGTAGTTAGCTAACTTTCAGCTCTACGTCGGGACGTGCGTTGGGCTCTACGTCTGTAGTTAGCTAACTTTCAGCTCTACGTCGGGACGTGTGTTGGGCGCTACGTCGGGACGTGCGTTGGGCTCTACGTCGAGACGTGCGTTGGGCTCTACGTTGGGACGTGCGTTGGCCTCTTACGGCGGGACGTGCGTTGGCCTCTACGGCGGGACGTGCGTTGGCCTCTACGGCGGGACGTGCGTTGGCCTCTACGGCGGGACGCGCGTTGGCCTCTACGTCGGGATTTAGCTTACTTTCAGCTCTACGTCGGGACGCGCGTTGGCCTCTACGTCGGGACGTGCGTTGGCCTCTACGTCGGGATTTAGCTTACTTTCAGCTCTACGTCGGGACGTGCGTTGGGCTCTACGTCGGGACGTGCGTTGGGCTCTACGTCGGGACGTGCGTTGGCCTCTACGTCGGGACGTGCCTTGGGCTCTACGTCGGGATGTGTGTTGGGCTCTACGTCTGTAGTTAGCCAACTTTCAGCTCTACGTCGGGACGCGCGTTGGCCTCTACATCGGGACGTGCGTTGGCCTCTACGTCGGGATTTAGCTTACTTTCAGCTCTACGTCGGGACGTGCGTTGGGCTCTACGTCGGGACGTGCGTTGGCCTCTACGTCGGGACGTGCCTTGGGCTCTACGTCGGGATGTGTGTTGGGCTCTACGTCTGTAGTTAGCCAACTTTCAGCTCTACGTCGGGACGTGCGTTGGGCTCTACGTCGGGACGTGCGTTGGGCTCTACGTCGGGATTTAGCTTACTTTCAGCTCTACGTCGGGACGTGCGTTGGCCTCTACGTCGGGATTTAGCTTACTTTCAGCTCTACGTCGGGACGTGCGTTGGGCTCTACGTCGGGACGTGCGTTGGGCTCTACGTCGGGACGTGCGTTGGGCTCTACGTCGGGACGTGCGTTGGGCTCTACGTTGGGATTTAGCTTACTTTCAGCTCTACGTCGGGACGTGCGTTGGGCTCTACGTCGGGACGTGCGTTGGGCTCTACGTCGGCACGTGCGTTGGGCTCTACGTCTGTAGTTAGCTAACTTTCAGCTCTACGTCGGGACGTGTGTTGGGTGCTACGTCGGGACGTGCATTGGGCACGACGTCGCGACGTGCGTTGGGCTCTACGGCAGGACATGCGTTGGCCTCTACGTCGGGACGTGCGTTGGCCTCTACGTCGGGATTTAGCTTACTTTCAGCTCTACGTCGGGACGTGCGTTGGGCTCTACGTCGGGACGTGCGTTGGGCTCTACTTCGGGACTTGCGTTGGGCTCTACGTTGGGCTTTAGCTTACTTTCAGCTCTACGTCGGTACGCGCGTTGGCCTCTACGTCCGGTCGTGCGTTGGCCTCTACGTCGGGACGTGCGTTGGGCTCTACGTCGGGACGCGCGTTGGCCTCTACGTCGGGACGTGCGTTGGGCTATACGTCGGGACGTGCGTTGGGCTCTACGTCTGTAGTTAGCCAACTTTCAGCTCTACGTCGGGACGTGCGTTGGGCTCTACGTCGGGATTTAGCTTACTTTCAGCTCTACGTCGGGACGTGCGTTGGGCTCTACGTCGGGATTTAGCTAACTTTCAGCTCTACGTCGGGACGTGCGTTGGCCTCTACGTCGGGATTTAGCTTACTTTCAGCTCTACGTCGGGACGTGCGTTGGGCTCTACGTCGGGACGTGCGTTGGGCTCTACGTCGGGACGTGTGTTGGGCTCTACGTCTGTAGTTAGCTAACTTTCAGCTCTACGTCGGGACGTGCGTTGGGCTCTACGTCTGTAGTTAGCTAACTTTCAGCTCTACGTCGGGACGTGCGTTGGGCTCTACATCTGTAGTTAGCTAACTTTCAGCTCTACGTCGGGACGTGCGTTGGGCGCTACGTCGGGACGTGCGTTGGGCTCTACGTCGAGACGTGCGTTGGGCTCTACATTGGGACGTGCGTTGGGCTCTACGTCGGGATTTAGCTTACTTTCAGCTCTACGTCGGGACGTGCTTTGGGCTCTACGTCGGGACGTGCCTTGGCATCTACTTCGGGACGTGCGTTGGGCTCTACGTCGGGACGTGCGTTGGGCTCTACGTCGGGACGTGCCTTGGGCTCTACGTCGGGACGTGCGTTGGCCTCTACGGCGGGACGTGCGTTGGCCTCTACGTCGGGATTAACTTACTTTCAGCTCTACGTCGGGACGTGCGTTGGGCTCTACGTCGGGACGTGCATTGGGCTCTACGTCGGGATGTCCGTTGGGCTCTACGTCGGGACGCGCGTTGGGCTGTACGTCTGTAGTTAGCTAAACTTTAGCTCTACATCGGGACGTGCGTTGGGCTCTACGTCTGTAGTTAGCCAACTTTCAGCTCTACGTCGGGACGTGCGTTGGGCTCTACGTCGGGACGTGCGTTGGGCTCTACGTCGGGACGTGCGTTGGGCTCTACGTCGGGACGTGCGTTGGGCTCTACGTCGGGACGTGTGTTGGGCTCTACGTCTGTAGTTAGCTAACTTTGAGCTCTACGTCGGGACGTGCATTGGGCTCTACGTCTGTAGTTAGCTAACTTTCAGCTCTACGTCGGGACGTGCGTTGGGCTCTACGTCTGTAGTTAGCTAACTTTCAGCTCTATGTCGGGACGTGCGTTGGGCGCTACGTCGGGATGTGCGTTGGGCTCTACGTCGGGACGTGCGTTGGGCTCTACGTCGGGACGTGCGTTGGCCTCTACGTCGGGACGTGCGTTGGCCTCTACGTCGGGATTTAGCTTACTTTCAGCTCTACGTCGGGACGTGCGTTGGGCTCTACGTCTGTAGTTAGCTAACTTTCAGCTCTACGTCGGGACGTGCGTTGGGCTCTACGTCTGTAGTTAGCTAACTTTCAGCTCTACGTCGGGACGTGCGTTGGGCTCTACGTCTGTAGTTAGCTAACTTTCAGCTCTACGTCGGGACGTGCGTTGGGCTCTACGTCTGTAGTTAGCTAACTTTCAGCTCTACGTCGGGACGTGCGTTGGGCTCTACGTCTGTAGTTAGTTAACTTTCAGCTCTACGTCGGGACGTGTGTTGGGCGCTACGTCGGGACGTGCGTTGGGCTCTACGTCGAGATTTGCGTTGGGCTCTACGTTGGGACGTGCGTTGGGCTCTACGTCGGGATTTAGCTTACTTTCAGCTCTACGTCGGGACGTGCGTTGGGCTCTACGTCGGGACGTGCGTTGGGCTCTACGTCGGGACGTGCGTTGGGCTCTACGTCGGGACGTACGTTGGCCTCTACGGCGGGACGTGCGTTGGCCTCTACGGCGGGACGTGCGTTGGCCTCTACGTCGGGATTTAGCTTACTTTCAGCTCTACGTCGGGACGCGCGTTGGCCTCTACGTCGGGACGTGCGTTGGCCTCTACGTCGGGATTTAGCTTACTTTCAGCTCTACGTCGGGACGTGCGTTGGGCTCTACGTCGGGACGTGCGTTGGGCTCTACGTCGGGACGTGCGCTGGGCTCTACGTCGGGACGTGCGTTGGGCTCTACGTCGGGATTTAGCTTACTTTCAGCTCCACGTCGGGACGCGCGTTGGGCACTACGTCGGGACGCGCTTTGGGCTCTACGTCGGGACGCGTGTAGGGCTCTACGTCGGGACGCGCGTTGGGCTCTACGTCTGTAGTTAGCCAACTTTCAGCTCTACGTCGGGACGTGCGTTGGGCTCTACGTCGGGACGTGCGTTGGGCTCTACGTCGGGATTTAGCTTACTTTCAGCTCTACGTCGGGACGTGCGTTGGCCTCTACGTCGGGACGTACGTTGGCCTCTACGTCGGGACGTGCGTTGGGCTCTACGTCGGGACGTGCGTTGGGCTCTACGTCGTGACGTGCGTTGGGCTCTACGTTGGGATTTAGCTTACTTTCAGCTCTACGTCGGGACGTGCGTTGGGCTCTACGTCTGTAGTTAGCTAACTTTCAGCTCTACGTCGGGACGTGCGTTGGGCTCTACGTCTGTAGTTAGCTAACTTTCAGCTCTACGTCGGGACGTGTGTTGGGCGCTACGTCGGGACGTGCGTTGGGCTCTACGTCGAGACGTGCGTTGGGCTCTACGTTGGGACGTGCGTTGGGCTCTACGTCGGGACGTGCGTTGGCCTCTACGTCGGGACGTGCGTTGGCCTCTACGGCGGGACGTGCGTTGGCCTCTACGGCGGGACGTGCGTTGGCGTCTACGGCGGGACGTGCGTTGGCCTCTACGTCGGGATTTAGCTTACTTTCAGCTCTACGTCGGGACGCGCGTTGGCCTCTACGTCGGGACGTGCGTTGGCCTCTACGTCGGGATTTAGCTTACTTTCAGCTCTACGTCGGGACGTGCGTTGGGCTCTACGTCGGGACGTGCGTTGGCCTCTACGTCGGGACGTGCCTTGGGCTCTACGTCGGGATGTGTGTTGGGCTCTACGTCTGTAGTTAGCCAACTTTTAGCTCTACGTCGGGACGTGCGTTGGGCTCTACGTCGGGACGTGCGTTGGGCTCTACGTCGGGATTTAGCTTACTTTCAGCTCTACGTCGGGACGTGCGTTGGCCTCTACGTCGGGATTTAGCTTACTTTCAGCTCTACGTCGGGACGTGCGTTGGGCTCTACGTCGGGACGTGCGTTGGGCTCTACGTCGGGACGTGCGTTGGGCTCTACGTCGGGACGTGCGTTGGGCTCTACGTTGGGATTTAGCTTACTTTCGGCTCTACGTCGGGACGTGCGTTGGGCTCTACGTCGGCACGTGCGTTGGGCTCTACGTCTGTAGTTAGCTAACTTTCAGCTCTACGTCGGGACGTGTGTTGGGTGCTACGTCGGGACGTGCATTGGGCACGACGTCGGGACGTGCGTTGGGCTCTACGGCAGGACATGCGTTGGCCTCTACGTCGGGACGTGCGTTGGCCTCTACGTCGGGATTTAGCTTACTTTCAGCTCTACGTCGGGACGCGCGTTGGCCTCTACGTCGGGACGCGCGTTGGCCTCTACGTTGGGATTTAGCTTACTTTCAGCTCTACGTCGGGACGCGCGTTGGCCTCTACGTCGGGATTTAGCTTACTTTCAGCTCTACGTCGGGACGCGCGTTGGCCTCTACGTCGGGATTTAGCTTACTTTCAGCTCTACGTCGGGACGCGCGTTGGCCTCTACGTCGGGATTTAGCTTACTTTCAGCTCTACGTCGGGACGCGCGTTGGCCTCTACGTCGGGATTTAGCTTACTTTCAGCTCTACGTCGGGACGCGCGTTGGCCTCTACGTCGGGACGCGCGTTGGCCTCTACGTCGGGACGCGCGTTGGCCTCTACGCCGGGACGCGCGTTGGCCTCTACGTCGGGATTTAGCTTACTTTCAGCTCTACGTCGGGTCGCGCGTTGGGCTCTACGTCGGGATTTAGCTTACTTTCAGCTCTACGTCGGGACGCGCGTTGGGCTCTACGTCGGGATTTAGCTTACTTTCAGCTCTACGTCGGGACGCGCGTTGGCCTCTACGTCGGGATTTAGCTTACTTTCAGCTCTACGTCGGGACGCGCGTTGGGCTCTACGTCGGGATTTAGCTTACTTTCAGCTCTACGTCGGGACGCGCGTTGGCCTCTACGTCGGGACGCGCGTTGGCCTCTACGCCGGGACGCGCGTTGGCCTCTACGTCGGGATTTAGCTTACTTTCAGCTCTACGTCGGGTCGCGCGTTGGGCTCTACGTCGGGATTTAGCTTACTTTCAGCTCTACGTCGGGACGCGCGTTGGCCTCTACGTCGGGACGCGCGTTGGCCTCTACGTCGGGACGCGCGTTGGCCTCTACGCCGGGACGCGCGTTGGCCTCTACGTCGGGATTTAGCTTACTTTCAGCTCTACGTCGGGTCGCGCGTTGGGCTCTACGTCGGGATTTAGCTTACTTTCAGCTCTACGTCGGGACGCGCGTTGGGCTCTACGTCGGGATTTAGCTTACTTTCAGCTCTACGTCGGGACGCGCGTTGGCCTCTACGTCGGGATTTAGCTTACTTTCAGCTCTACGTCGGGACGCGCGTTGGGCTCTACGTCGGGATTTAGCTTACTTTCAGCTCTACGTCGGGACGTGCGTTGGGCTCTACGTCGGGACGCGCGTTGGCCTCTACGCCGGGACGCGCGTTGGCCTCTACGTCGGGATTTAGCTTACTTTCAGCTCTACGTCGGGTCGCGCGTTGGGCTCTACGTCGGGATTTAGCTTACTTTCAGCTCTACGTCGGGACGCGCGTTGGGCTCTACGTCGGGATTTAGCTTACTTTCAGCTCTACGTCGGGACGCACGTTGGGCTCTACGTCGGGATTTAGCTTACTTTCAGCTCTACGTCGGGACGCGCGTTGGGCTCTACGTCGGGATTTAGCTTACTTTCAGCTCTACGTCGGGACGCGCGTTGGCCTCTACGTCGGGACGCGCGTTGGCCTCTACGTCGGGACGCGCGTTGGCCTCTACGCCGGGACGCGCGTTGGCCTCTACGTCGGGACGCGCGTTGGCCTCTACGTCGGGATTTAGCTTACTTTCAGCTCTACGTCGGGATTTAGCTTACTTTCAGCTTTACGTCGGGATTTAGCTTACTTTCAGCTCTACGTCGCGATTTAGCTTACTTTCAGCTCTACGTCGGGATTTAGCTTACTTTCAGCTCTACGTCGGGATTTAGCTTACTTTCAGCTCTACGTCGGGATTTAGCTTACTTTCAGCTCTACGTCGGGACGCGCGTTGGCCTCTACGTCGGGAGTTAGCTTACTTTCAGCTCTACGTCGGGACGCGCGTTGGCCTCTACGTCGGGACGCGCGTTGGCCTCTACGTCGGGACGCGCGTTGGCCTCTACGTCGGGACGCGCGTTGGCCTCTATGTCGGGATTTAGCTTACTTTCAGCTCTACGTCGGGATTTAGCTTACTTTCAGCTCTACGTCGGGATTTAGCTTACTTTCAGCTCTACGTCGGGATTTAGCTTACTTTCAGCTCTACGTCGGGATTTAGCTTACTTTCAGCTCTACGTCGGGATTTAGCTTACTTTCAGCTCTACGTCAGGATTTAGCTTACTTTCAGCTCTACGTCGGGATTTAGCTTACTTTCAGCTCTACGTCGGGACGTGCGTTGGGCGGTACGTCGGGATTTAGCTTACTTTCAGCTCTACGTCGGGACGTGCGTTGGGCTCTACGTCGGGATTTAGCTAACTTTCAGCTCTACGTCGGGACGTGCGTTGGCCTCTACGTCGGGATTTAGCTTACTTTCAGCTCTACGTCGGGACGTGCGTTGGGCTCTACGTCGGGACGTGCGTTGGGCTCTACGTCGGGACGTGTGTTGGGCTCTACGTCTGTAGTTAGCTAACTTTCAGCTCTACGTCGGGACGTGCGTTGGGCTCTACGTCTGTAGTTAGCTAACTTTCAGCTCTACGTCGGGACGTGCGTTGGGCTCTACATCTGTAGTTAGCTAACTTTCAGCTCTACGTCGGGACGTGCGTTGGGCGCTACGTCGGGACGTGCGTTGGGCTCTACGTCGAGACGTGCGTTGGGCTCTACATTGGGACGTGCGTTGGGCTCTACGTCGGGATTTAGCTTACTTTCAGCTCTACGTCGGGACGTGCTTTGGGCTCTACGTCGGGACGTGCCTTGGCATCTACTTCGGGACGTGCGTTGGGCTCTACGTCGGGACGTGCGTTGGGCTCTACGTCGGGACGTGCCTTGGGCTCTACGTCGGGACGTGCGTTGGCCTCTACGGCGGGACGTGCGTTGGCCTCTACGTCGGGATTAACTTACTTTCAGCTCTACGTCGGGACGTGCGTTGGGCTCTACGTCGGGACGTGCATTGGGCTCTACGTCGGGATGTCCGTTGGGCTCTACGTCGGGACGCGCGTTGGGCTGTACGTCTGTAGTTAGCTAAACTTTAGCTCTACATCGGGACGTGCGTTGGGCTCTACGTCGGGACGTGCGTTGGGCTCTACGTCTGTAGTTAGCCAACTTTCAGCTCTACGTCGGGACGTGCGTTGGGCTCTACGTCGGGACGTGCGTTGGGCTCTACGTCGGGACGTGCGTTGGGCTCTACGTCGGGACGTGCGTTGGGCTCTACGTCGGGACGTGCGTTGGGCTCTACGTCGGGACGTGTGTTGGGCTCTACGTCTGTAGTTAGCTAACTTTGAGCTCTACGTCGGGACGTGCATTGGGCTCTACGTCTGTAGTTAGCTAACTTTCAGCTCTACGTCGGGACGTGCGTTGGGCTCTACGTCTGTAGTTAGCTAACTTTCAGCTCTATGTCGGGACGTGCGTTGGGCGCTACGTCGGGATGTGCGTTGGGCTCTACGTCGGGACGTGCGTTGGGCTCTACGTCGGGACGTGCGTTGGCCTCTACGTCGGGACGTGCGTTGGCCTCTACGTCGGGATTTAGCTTACTTTCAGCTCTACGTCGGGACGTGCGTTGGGCTCTACGTCTGTAGTTAGCCAACTTTCAGCTCTACGTCGGGACGTGCGTTGGGCTCTACGTCGGGACGTGCGTTGGGCTCTACGTCGGGATTTAGCTTACTTTCAGCTCTACGTCGGGACGTGCGTTGGCCTCTACGTCGGGACGTACGTTGGCCTCTACGTCGGGACGTGCGTTGGGCTCTACGTCGGGACGTGCGTTGGGATCTACGTCGTGACGTGCGTTGGGCTCTACGTTGGGATTTAGCTTACTTTCAGCTCTACGTCGGGACGTGCGTTGGGCTCTACGTCTGTAGTTAGCTAACTTTCAGCTCTACGTCGGGACGTGCGTTGGGCTCTACGTCTGTAGTTAGCTAACTTTCAGCTCTACGTCGGGACGTGCGTTGGGCTCTACGTCGAGACGTGCGTTGGGCTCTACGTTGGGACGTGCGTTGGGCTCTACGTCGGGACGTGCGTTGGCCTCTACGTCGGGACGTGCGTTGGCCTCTACGTCGGGACGTGCGTTGGCCTCTACGGCGGGACGTGCGTTGGCCTCTACGGCGGGACGTGCGTTGGCGTCTACGGCGGGACGTGCGTTGGCCTCTACGTCGGGATTTAGCTTACTTTCAGCTCTACGTCGGGACGCGCGTTGGCCTCTACGTCGGGACGTGCGTTGGCCTCTACGTCGGGATTTAGCTTACTTTCAGCTCTACGTCGGGACGTGCGTTGGGCTCTACGTCGGGACGTGCGTTGGGCTCTACGTCGGGACGTGCGTTGGCCTCTACGTCGGGACGTGCCTTGGGCTCTACGTCGGGATGTGTGTTGGGCTCTACGTCTGTAGTTAGCCAACTTTTAGCTCTACGTCGGGACGTGCGTTGGGCTCTACGTCGGGATTTAGCTTACTTTCAGCTCTACGTCGGTACGTGCGTTGGCCTCTACGTCGGGATTTAGCTTACTTTCAGCTCTACGTCGGGACGTGCGTTGGGCTCTACGTCGGGACGTGCGTTGGGCTCTACGTCGGGACGTGCGTTGGGCTCTACGTCGGGACGTGCGTTGGGCTCTACGTTGGGATTTAGCTTACTTTCGGCTCTACGTCGGGACGTGCGTTGGGCTCTACGTCGGCACGTGCGTTGGGCTCTACGTCTGTAGTTAGCTAACTTTCAGCTCTACGTCGGGACATGTGTTGGGTGCTACGTCGGGACGTGCATTGGGCACGACGTCGGGACGTGCGTTGGGCTCTACGGCAGGACATGCGTTGGCCTCTACGTCGGGACGTGCGTTGGCCTCTACGTCGGGATTTAGCTTACTTTCAGCTCTACGTCGGGACGCGCGTTGGCCTCTACGTCGGGACGCGCGTTGGCCTCTACGTTGGGATTTAGCTTACTTTCAGCTCTACGTCGGGACGCGCGTTGGCCTCTACGTCGGGATTTAGCTTACTTTCAGCTCTACGTCGGGACGCGCGTTGGCCTCTACGTCGGGATTTAGCTTACTTTCAGCTCTACGTCGGGACGCGCGTTGGCCTCTACGTCGGGATTTAGCTTACTTTCAGCTCTACGTCGGGACGCGCGTTGGCCTCTACGTCGGGATTTAGCTTACTTTCAGCTCTACGTCGGGACGCGCGTTGGCCTCTACGTCGGGACGCGCGTTGGCCTCTACGTCGGGACGCGCGTTGGCCTCTACGTCGGGACGCGCGTTGGCCTCTACGCCGGGACGCGCGTTGGCCTCTACGTCGGGATTTAGCTTACTTTCAGCTCTACGTCGGGTCGCGCGTTGGGCTCTACGTCGGGATTTAGCTTACTTTCAGCTCTACGTCGGGACGCGCGTTGGGCTCTACGTCGGGATTTAGCTTACTTTCAGCTCTACGTCGGGACGCGCGTTGGCCTCTACGTCGGGATTTAGCTTACTTTCAGCTCTACGTCGGGACGCGCGTTGGGCTCTACGTCGGGATTTAGCTTACTTTCAGCTCTACGTCGGGACGCGCGTTGGCCTCTACGTCGGGACGCGCGTTGGCCTCTACGCCGGGACGCGCGTTGGCCTCTACGTCGGGATTTAGCTTACTTTCAGCTCTACGTCGGGTCGCGCGTTGGGCTCTACGTCGGGATTTAGCTTACTTTCAGCTCTACGTCGGGACGCGCGTTGGGCTCTACGTCGGGATTTAGCTTACTTTCAGCTCTACGTCGGGACGCACGTTGGGCTCTACGTCGGGATTTAGCTTACTTTCAGCTCTACGTCGGGACGCGCGTTGGGCTCTACGTCGGGATTTAGCTTACTTTCAGCTCTACGTCGGGACGCGCGTTGGCCTCTACGTCGGGACGCGCGTTGGCCTCTACGTCGGGACGCGCGTTGGCCTCTACGCCGGGACGCGCGTTGGCCTCTACGTCGGGACGCGCGTTGGCCTCTACGTCGGGATTTAGCTTACTTTCAGCTCTACGTCGGGATTTAGCTTACTTTCAGCTTTACGTCGGGATTTAGCTTACTTTCAGCTCTACGTCGCGATTTAGCTTACTTTCAGCTCTACGTCGGGATTTAGCTTACTTTCAGCTCTACGTCGGGATTTAGCTTACTTTCAGCTCTACGTCGGGACGCGCGTTGGCCTCTACGTCGGGAGTTAGCTTACTTTCAGCTCTACGTCGGGACGCGCGTTGGCCTCTACGTCGGGACGCGCGTTGGCCTCTACGTCGGGACGCGCGTTGGCCTCTACGTCGGGATTTAGCTTACTTTCAGCTCTACGTCGGGATTTAGCTTACTTTCAGCTCTACGTCGGGATTTAGCTTACTTTCAGCTCTACGTCGGGATTTAGCTTACTTTCAGCTCTACGTCGGGATTTAGCTTACTTTCAGCTCTACGTCGGGATTTAGCTTACTTTCAGCTCTACGTCGGGATTTAGCTTACTTTCAGCTCTACGTCGGGACGTGCGTTGGGCGCTACGTCTGTAGTTAGCTAACTTTCAGCTCTACGTCGGGACGTGCGTTGGGCGCTACGTCTGTAGTTAGCTAACTTTCAGCTCTACGTCGGGACGTGCGTTGGGCGCTACGTCGGGACGTACGTTGGGCGCTACGTCGGGACGTGCGTTGGGCTCTGCGTCGGGATTTAGCTTACTTTCAGCTCTGCGTCGGGACGTGCGTTGGGCTCTGCGTCGGGATTTAGCTTACTTTCAGCTCTGCGTCGGGACGTGCGTTGGGCTCTGCGTCGGGATTTAGCTTACTTTCAGCTCTGCGTCGGGACGTGCGTTGGGCTCTGCGTCGGGATTTAGCTTACTTTCAGCTCTGTGTCGGGACGTGCGTTGGGCTCTGCGTCGGGACGTGCGTTGGCCTCTGCGTCGGGACGTGCGTTGGCCTCTGCGTCGGGACGTGCGTTGGCCTCTGCGTCGGGACGTGCGTTGGCCTCTGCGTCGGGACGTGCGTTGGCCTCTGCGTCGGGATTTAGCTTCCTTTCAGCTCTACGTCGGGACGTGCGTTGGGCTTTTCGTCTGTAGTTAGCTAACTTTCAGCTCTACGTCGGGACGTGCGTTGGGCTCTACGTCGGGACGTGCGTTGGGCTCTACGTCGGGACGTGCGTTGGGCGCTACGTCGGGACGTGCGTTGGGCTCTACGTCGGGACGTGCGTTGGGCTCTACGTCGGGACGTGCGTTGGGCTCTACGTCGGTATTTAGCTTACTTTCAGCTCTACGTCGGGACGTGCGTTGGGCTCTACGTCGGGATTTAGCTTACTTTCAGCTCTACGTCGGGACGTGCGTTGGGCTCTACGTCGGGATTTAGCTTACTTTCAGCTCTACGTCAGGACGTGCGTTGGGCTCTACGTCGGGACGTGCGTTGGGCTCTACGTCGGGACGTGCGTTGGGCTCTACGTCGGGACGTGCGTTGGGCTCTACGTCGGGACGTGTGTTGGGCTCTACGTCGGGATTTAGCTTACTTTCAGCTCTACGTCGGGACGTGCGTTGGGCTCTACGTCGGGACGTGCGTTGGGCTCTACGTCGGGACGTGCGTTGGGCTCTACGTCGGGGTTTAGCTTACTTTCAGCTCTACGTCGGGACGCGCGTTGGGCTCTACGTCGGGACGCGCGTTGGGCTCTACGTCGGGACGCGCGTTGGGCTCTACGTCGGGACGCGCGTTGGGCTCTACGTCGGGACGCGCGTTGGGCTCTACGTCGGGATTTAGCTTACTTTCAGCTCTACGTCGGGACGCGCGTTGGGCTCTACGTCGGGATTTAGCTTACTTTCAGCTCTACGTCGGGACGCGCGTTGGCCTCTACGTCGGGACGCGCGTTGGCCTCTACGTCGGGACGCGCGTTGGCCTCTACGTCGGGACGCGCGTTGGCCTCTACGTCGGGACGCGCGTTGGGCTCTACGTCGGGACGCGCGTTGGGCTCTACGTCGGGATTTAGCTTACTTTCAGCTCTACGTCGGGACGCGCGTTGGGCTCTACGTCGGGATTTAGCTTACTTTCAGCTCTACGTCGGGACGCGCGTTGGGCTCTACGTCGGGACGCGCGTTGGCCTCTACGTCGGGACGCGCGTTGGGCTCTACGTCTGTAGTTAGCTAACCTTCAGCTCTACATCGGGACGTGCGTTGGGCTCTACGTCGGGACGTGCGTTGGGCTCTACGTCGGGACGTGCGTTGGGCTCTACGTCTGTAGTTAGCCAACTTTCAGCTCTACGTCGGGACGTGCGTTGGGCTCTACGTCGGGACGTGCGTTGGGCTCTACGTTGGGATTTAGCTTACTTTCAGCTCTACGTCGGGACGTGCGTTGGCCTCTACGTCGGGATTTAGCTTACTTTCAGCTCTACGTCGGGACGTGCGTTGGCCTCTACGTCGGGATTTAGCTTACTTTTAGCTCTACGTCGGGACGTGCGTTGGGCTCTACGTCGGGACGTGCGTTGGGCTCTACGTCGGGACGTGTGTTGGGCTCTACGTCTGTAGTTAGCTAACTTTGAGCTCTACGTCGGGACGTGCGTTGGGCTCTACGTCTGTAGTTAGCTAACTTTCAGCTCTACGTCGGGACGTGCGTTGGGCGCTACGTCGGGATGTGCGTTGGGCTCTACGTCGGGACGTGCGTTGGCCTCTACGTCGGGACGTGCGTTGGCCTCTACGTCGGGACGTGCGTTGGCCTCTACGTCGGGCTTTAGCTTACTTTCAGCTCTACGTTGGGACGTGCGTTGGCCTCTACGTCGGGACGTGCGTTGGCCTCTACGTCGGGATTTAGCTTACTTTCAGCTCTACGTCGGGACGTGCGTTGGGCTCTACGTTGGGATTTAGCTTACTTTCAGCTCTACGTCGGGACGTGCGTTGGCCTCTACGTCGGGATTTAGCTTACTTTTAGCTCTACGTCGGGACGTGCGTTGGGCTCTACGTCGGGACGTACGTTGGGCTCTACGTCGGGACGTGCGTTGGGCTCTACGTCGGGACGTGCGTTGGGCTCTACGTCGGGACGTGCGTTGGGCTCTACGTCGGGACGTGCGTTGGGCTCTACGTCGGGACGTGCGTTGGGCTCTACGTCGGGACGTGCGTTGGGCTCTACGTCTGTAGTTAGCTAACCTTCAGCTCTACATCGGGACGTGCGTTGGGCTCTACGTCGGGACGTGCGTTGGGCTCTACGTCTGTAGTTAGCCAACTTTCAGCTCTACGTCGGGACGTGCTTGGGCTCTACGTCGGGATTTAGCTTACTTTCAGCTCTACGTCGGGACGTGCGTTGGCCTCTACGTCGGGATTTAGCTTACTTTCAGCTCTACGTCGGGACGTGCGTTGGCCTCTACGTCGGGATTTAGCTTACTTTCAGCTCTACGTCGGGACGTGCGTTGGGCTCTACGTCGGGACGTGCGTTGGGCTCTACGTCGGGACGTGTGTTAGGCTCTACGTCTGTAGTTAGCTAACTTTGAGCTCTACGTCGGGACGTGCGTTGGGCTCTACGTCTGTAGTTAGCTAACTTTCAGCTCTACGTCGGGACGTGCGTTGGGCTCTACATCTGTAGTTAGCTAACTTTCAGCTCTACGTCGGGACGTGCGTTGGGCGCTACGTCGGGACGTGCGTTGGGCTCTACGTCGAGACGTGCGTTGGGCTCTACGTCGGGACGTGCGTTGGGCTCTACGTCGGGACGTGCGTTGGGCTCTACGTCGGGACGTGCGTTGGGCTCTACGTCGGGATTTAGCTTACTTTCAGCTCTACGTCGGGACGCGCGTTGGGCTCTACGTCGGGACGCGCGTTGGGCTCTACGTCGGGACGCGCGTTGGGCTCTACGTCGGGACGCGCGTTGGGCTCTACGTCGGGACGCGCGTTGGGCTCTACGTCGGGATTTAGCTTACTTTCAGCTCTACGTCGGGACGCGCGTTGGCCTCTACGTCGGGACGCGCGTTGGCCTCTACGTCGGGACGCGCGTTGGGCTCTACGTCGGGACGCGCGTTGGGCTCTACGTCTGTAGTTAGCTAACCTTCAGCTCTACGTCGGGACGTGCGTTGGGCTCTACGTCGGGACGTGCGTTGGGCTCTACGTCGGGACGTGCGTTGGGCTCTACGTCTGTAGTTAGCCAACTTTCAGCTCTACGTCGGGACGTGCGTTGGGCTCTACGTCGGGACGTGCGTTGGGCTCTACGTTGGGATTTAGCTTACTTTCAGCTCTACGTCGGGACGTGCGTTGGCCTCTACGTCGGGATTTAGCTTACTTTCAGCTCTACGTCGGGACGTGCGATGGCCTCTACGTCGGGATTTAGCTTACTTTTAGCTCTACGTCGGGACGTGCGTTGGGCTCTACGTCGGGACGTGCGTTGGGCTCTACGTCGGGACGTGTGTTGGGCTCTACGTCTGTAGTTAGCTAACTTTGAGCTCTACGTCGGGACGTGCGTTGGGCTCTACGTCTGTAGTTAGCTAACTTTCAGCTCTACGTCGGGACGTGCGTTGGGCTCTACGTCTGTAGTTAGCTAACTTTCAGCTCTACGTCGGGACGTGCGTTGGGCGCTACGTCGGGATGTGCGTTGGGCTCTACGTCGGGACGTGCGTTGGCCTCTACGTCGGGACGTGCGTTGGCCTCTACGTCGGGACGTGCGTTGGCCTCTACGTCGGGACGTGTGTTGGCCTCTACGTCGGGCTTTAGCTTACTTTCAGCTCTACGTTGGGACGTGCGTTGGCCTCTACGTCGGGACGTGCGTTGGCCTCTACGTCGGGATTTAGCTTACTTTCAGCTCTACGTCGGGACGTGCGTTGGGCTCTACGTTGGGATTTAGCTTACTTTCAGCTCTACGTCGGGACGTGCGTTGGCCTCTACGTCGGGATTTAGCTTACGTTTAGCTCTACGTCGGGACGTGCGTTGGGCTCTACGTCGGGACGTGCGTTGGGCTCTACGTCGGGACGTGCGTTGGGCTCTACGTCGGGACGTGCGTTGGGCTCTACGTCGGGACGTGCGTTGGGCTCTACGTCGGGACGTGCGTTGGGCTCTACGTCTGTAGTTAGCTAACCTTCAGCTCTACATCGGGACGTGCGTTGGGCTCTACGTCGGGACGTGCGTTGGGCTCTACGTCTGTAGTTAGCCAACTTTCAGCTCTACGTCGGGACGTGCGTTGGGCTCTACGTCGGGATTTAGCTTACTTTCAGCTCTACGTCGGGACGTGCGTTGGCCTCTACGTCGGGATTTAGCTTACTTTCAGCTCTACGTCGGGACGTGCGTTGGCCTCTACGTCGGGACGTGCGTTGGGCTCTACGTCTGTAGTTAGCCAACTTTCAGCTCTACGTCGGGACGTGCGTTGGCCTCTACGTCGGGATTTAGCTTACTTTCAGCTCTACGTCGGGACGTGCGTTGGGCTCTACGTCGGGACGTGCGTTGGGCTCTACGTCGGGACGTGCGTTGGGCTCTACGTCGGGACGTGTGTTGGGCTCTACGTCTGTAGTTAGCTAACTTTGAGCTCTACGTCGGGACGTGCGTTGGGCTCTACGTCTGTAGTTAGCTAACTTTCAGCTCTACGTCGGGACGTGCGTTGGGCTCTACATCTGTAGTTAGCTAACTTTCAGCTCTACGTCGGGACGTGCGTTGAGCGCTACGTCGGGACGTGCGTTGGGCTCTACGTCGAGACGTGCGTTGGGCTCTACGTTGGGACGTGCGTTGGGCTCTACGTCGGGATTTAGCTTACTTTCAGCTCTACGTCGGGACGTGCTTTGGGCTCTACGTCGGGACGTGCCTTGGCATCTACTTCGGGACGTGCGTTGGGCTCTACGTCGGGACGTGCGTTGGGCTCTACGTCGGGACGTGCCTTGGGCTCTACGTCGGGACGTGCGTTGGCCTCTACGGCGGGACGTGCGTTGGCCTCTACGTCGGGATTTAGCTTACTTTCAGCTCTACGTCGGGACGTGCGTTGGGCTCTACGTCGGGACGTGCATTGGGCTCTACGTCGGGATGTCCGTTGGGCTCTACGTCGGGACGCGCGTTGGGCTGTACGTCTGTAGTTAGCTAAACTTCAGCTCTACGTCGGGACGTGCGTTGGGCGCTACGTCGGGACGTGCGTTGGGCTCTACGTCGGGACGTGCGTTGGCCTCTACGTCGGGACGTGCGTTGGCCTCTACGTCGGGACGTGCGTTGGCCTCTACGTCGGGCTTTAGCTTACTTTCAGCTCTACGTTGGGACGTGCGTTGGCCTCTACGTCGGGACGTGCGTTGGCCTCTACGTCGGGATTTAGCTTACTTTCAGCTCTACGTCGGGACGTGCGTTGGGCTCTACGTTGGGATTTAGCTTACTTTCAGCTCTACGTCGGGACGTGCGTTGGCCTCTACGTCTGGATTTAGCTTACTTTTAGCTCTACGTCGGGACGTGCGTTGGGCTCTACGTCGGGACGTGCGTTGGGCTCTACGTCGGGACGTGCGTTGGGCTCTACGTCGGGACGTGCGTTGGGCTCTACGTCGGGACGTGCGTTGGGCTCTACGTCTGTAGTTAGCTAACCTTCAGCTCTACATCGGGACGTGCGTTGGGCTCTACGTCGGGACGTGCGTTGGGCTCTACGTCTGTAGTTAGCCAACTTTCAGCTCTACGTCGGGACGTGCGTTGGGCTCTACGTCGGGATTTAGCTTACTTTCAGCTCTACGTCGTGACGTGCGTTGGCCTCTACGTCGGGATTTAGCTTACTTTCAGCTCTACGTCGGGACGTGCGTTGGCCTCTACGTCGGGATTTAGCTTACTTTCAGCTCTACGTCGGGACGTGCGTTGGGCTCTACGTCGGGACGTGCGTTGGGCTCTACGTCGGGACGTGTGTTGGGCTCTACGTCTGTAGTTAGCTAACTTTGAGCTCTACGTCGGGACGTGCGTTGGGCTCTACGTCTGTAGTTAGCTAACTTTCAGCTCTACGTCGGGACGTGCGTTGGGCTCTACATCTGTAGTTAGCTAACTTTCAGCTCTACGTCGGGACGTGCGTTGGGCGCTACGTCGGGACGTGCGTTGGGCTCTACGTCGAGACGTGCGTTGGGCTCTACGTTGGGACGTGCGTTGGGCTCTACGTCGGGATTTAGCTTACTTTCAGCTCTACGTCGGGACGTGCTTTGGGCTCTACGTCGGGACGTGCCTTGGCATCTACTTCGGGACGTGCGTTGGGCTCTACGTCGGGACGTGCGTTGGGCTCTACGTCGGGACGTGCCTTGGGCTCTACGTCGGGACGTGCGTTGGCCTCTACGGCGGGACGTGCGTTGGCCTCTACGTCGGGATTTAGCTTACTTTCAGCTCTACGTCGGGACGTGCGTTGGGCTCTACGTCGGGACGTGCATTGGGCTCTACGTCGGGATGTCCGTTTGGCTCTACGTCGGGACGCGCGTTGGGCTGTACGTCTGTAGTTAGCTAAACTTCAGCTCTACATCGGGACGTGCGTTGGGCTCTACGTCGGGACGTGCGTTGGGCTCTACGTCTGTAGTTAGCCAACTTTCAGCTCTACGTCGGGACGTGCGTTGGGCTCTACGTCGGGACGTGCGTTGGGCTCTACGTCGGGATTTAGCTTACTTTCAGCTCTACGTCGGGACGTGCGTTGGCCTCTACGTCGGGATTTAGCTTACTTTCAGCTCTACGTCGGGACGTGCGTTGGCCTCTACGTCGGGATTTAGCTTACTTTCAGCTCTACGTCGGGACGTGCGTTGGGCTCTACGTCGGGACGTGCGTTGGGCTCTACGTCGGGACGTGCGTTGGGCTCTACGTCGGGACGTGCGTTGGGCTCTACGTCGGGACGTGTGTTGGGCTCTACGTCTGTAGTTAGCTAACTTTGAGCTCTACGTCGGGACGTGCATTTGGCTCTACGTCTGTAGTTAGCTAACTTTCAGCTCTACGTCGGGACGTGCGTTGGGCTCTACGTCTGTAGTTAGCTAACTTTCAGCTCTATGTCGGGACGTGCGTTGGGCGCTACGTCGGGATGTGCGTTGGGCTCTACGTCGGGACGTGCGTTGGCCTCTACGTCGGGACGTGCGTTGGCCTCTACGTCGGGACGTGCGTTGGCCTCTACGTCGGGACGTGCGTTGGCCTCTACGTCGGGATTTAGCTTACTTTCAGCTCTACGTCGGGACGTGCGTTGGGCTCTACATCTGTAGTTAGCTAACTTTCAGCTCTACGTCGGGACGTGCGTTGGGCTCTACGTCTGTAGTTAGTTAACATTCATCTCTACGTCGGGACGTGTGTTGGGCGCTACGTCGGGACGTGCGTTGGGCTCTACGTCGAGATTTGCGTTGGGCTCTACGTTGGGACGTGCGTTGGGCTCTACGTCGGGATTTAGCTTACTTTCAGCTCTACGTCGGGACGTGCTTTGGGCTCTACGTCGGGACGTGCGTTGGCATCTACTTCGGGACGTGCG
This sequence comes from Leptosomus discolor, assembly GCF_034619465.1. Lineage (NCBI taxonomy): Eukaryota > Metazoa > Chordata > Aves > Leptosomiformes > Leptosomidae > Leptosomus > Leptosomus discolor. Next base: position 2,164,166 of record NW_028237819.1, read on the forward strand.
TTGGGCTCTACGTCGGGACGTGCGTTGGGCTCTACGTCGGGACGTACGTTGGCCTCTATGGCGGGACGTGCGTTGGCCTCTACGGCGGGACGTGCGTTGGCCTCTACGTCGGGATTTAGCTTACTTTCAGCTCTACGTCGGGACGCGCGTTGGCCTCTACGTCGGGACGTGCGTTGGCCTCTACGTCGGGATTTAGCTTACTTTCAGCTCTACGTCGGGATGTGCGTTGGGCTCTACGTCGGGACGTGCGTTGGGCTCTACGTCGGCACGTGCGTTGGGCTCTACGTCGGGACGTGCGCTGGGCTCTACGTCGGGACGTGCGTTGGGCTCTACGTCGGGATTTAGCTTACTTTCAGCTCCACGTCGGGACGCGCGTTGGGCACTACGTCGGGACGCGCGTTGGGCTCTATGTCGGGACGCGTGTAGGGCTCTACGTCGGGACGCGCGTTGGGCTCTACGTCTGTAGTTAGCCAACTTTCAGCTCTACGTCGGGACGTGCGTTGGGCTCTACGTCGGGACGTGCGTTGGGCTCTACGTCGGGATTTAGCTTACTTTCAGCTCTACGTCGGGACGTGCGATGGCCTCTACGTCGGGACGTGCGTTGGGCTCTACGTCGGGACGTGCGTTGGGCTCTACGTCGTGACGTGCGTTGGGCTCTACGTTGGGATTTAGCTTACTTTCAGCTCTACGTCGGGACGTGCGTTGGGCTCTACGTCTGTAGTTAGCTAACTTTCAGCTCTACGTCGGGACGCGCGTTGGGCTCTACGTCGGGACGTGCGTTGGGCTCTACGTCGGGATGTGCGTTGGGCTCTACGTCTGTAGTTAGCTAACTTTCAGCTCTACGTCGGGACGTCCGTTCGGCTTTACGTCTGTAGTTAGCTAACTTTCAGCTCTACGTTGGGACGTGCGTTGGGCGCTACGTAGGGACGTGCGTTGGGCTCTACGTCGGGACGTGCGTTGGGCTCTACGTTGGGATTTAGCTTACTTTCAGCTCTACGTCGGGACGTGCGTTGGGCTGTACGTCGGGACGTGCGTTGGGCTCTACGTCTGTAGTTAGCTAACTTTCAGCTCTACGTCGGGACGTGCGTTGGGCGCTACGTCGGGACGCGCGTTGGGCAATACGTCGGGACGTGCGTTGGGCTCTACGGCAGGACGTGCCTTGGCCTCTACGTCGGGACGTGCGTTGGCCTCTACGTCGGGATTAGGTTACTTTCAGCTCTACGTCGGGACGTGCGTTGGGCTCTACGTTGGGATTTAGCTTACTTTCAGCTCTACGTCGGGACGTGCGTTGGCCTCTACGTCGGGACGTGCGTTGGCCTCTACGTCGGGATTAGGTTACTTTCAGCTCTACGTCGGGACGTGCGTTGGGCTCTACGTTGGGATTTAGCTTACTTTCAGCTCTACGTCGGGACGTGCGTTGGGCTCTACGTCGGGACGTGCGTTGGGCTCTACGTCTGTAGTTAGCCAACTTTCAGCTCTACGTCGGGACGTGCGTTGGGCTCTACGTCGGGACGTGTGTTGGGCTCTACGTTGGGATTTAGCTTACTTTCAGCTCTACTTCGGGACGTGCGTTGGCCTCTACGTCGGGATTTAGCTTACTTTCAGCTCCACGTCGGGACGTGCGTTGGGCTCTACGTCGAGACGTGCGTTGGGCTCTACGTCGAGACGTGCGTTGGGGTCTACTTCGGGACGTGCGTTGGGGTCTACGTCGGGACGTGTGTTGGGCTCTACGTCTGTAGTTAGCTAACTTTGAGCTCTACGTCGGGACGTGCATTGGGCTCGACGTCTGTAGTTAGCTAACTTTCAGCTCTACGTCGGGACGTGCGTTGGGCTCTACGTCTGTAGTTAGCTAACTTTCAGCTCTACGTCGGGACGTGCGTTGGGCTCTACGTCTGTAGTTAGCTAACTTTCAGCTCTACGTCAGGACGTGTGTTGGGCGCTACGTCGGGACGTGCGTTGGGCTCTACGTTGGGACGTGCGTTGGGCTCTACGTCGGGACGTACGTTGGCCTCTACGGCGGGACGTGCGTTGGCCTCTACGGCGGGACGTGCGTTGGCCTCTACGGTGGGACGTGCGTTGGCCTCTACGGCGGGACGTGCGTTGGCCTCTACGTCGGGATTTAGCTTACTTTCAGCTCTACTTCGGGACGTGCGTTGGGCTCTACGTCGGGACGTGCGTTGGGCTCTACGTCGGGACGTACGTTGGCCTCTACGGCGGGACGTGCGTTGGCCTCTACGGCGGGACGTGCGTTGGCCTCTACGGTGGGACGTGCGTTGGCCTCTACGGCGGGACGTGCGTTGGCCTCTACGTCGGGATTTAGCTTACTTTCAGCTCTACGTCGGGACGCGCGTTGGCCTCTACGTCGGGACGTGCGTTGGCCTCTACGTCGGGACGTGCCTTGGGCTCTACGTCGGGATGTGCGTTGGGCTCTACGTCTGTAGTTAGCCAACTTTCAGCTCTACGTCGGGACGTGCGTTGGGCTCTACGTCGGGACGTGCGTTGGGCTCTACGTCGGGATTTAGCTTACTTTCAGCTCTACGTCGGGACGTGCGTTGGCCTCTACGTCGGGATTTAGCTTACTTTCAGCTCTACGTCGGGACGTGCGTTGGGCTCTACGTCGGGACGTGCGTTGGGCTCTACGTCGGGACGTGAGTTGGGCTCTACGTCGGGACGTGCGTTGGGCTCTACGTTGGGATTTAGCTTACTTTCAGCTCTACGTCGGGACGTGCGTTGGGCTCTACGTCGGGACGTGCGTTGGGCTCTACGTCGGGACGTGCGTTGGGCTCTACGTCTGTAGTTAGCTAACTTTCAGCTCTACGTCGGGACGTGTGTTGGGTGCTACGTCGGGACGTGCATTGGGCACGACGTCGGGACGTGCGTTGGGCTCTACGGCAGGACATGCGTTGGCCTCTACGTCGGGACGTGCGTTACCTCTACGTCGGGATTTAGCTTACTTTCAGCTCTACGTCGGGACGTGCGTTGGGCTCTACGTCGGGACGTGCGTTGGGCTCTACTTCGGGACTTGCGTTGGGCTCTACGTTGGGCTTTAGCTTACTTTCAGCTCTACGTCGGTACGCGCGTTGGCCTCTACGTCGGGACGCGCGTTGGCCTCTACGTCGGGTCGTGCGTTGGCCTCTACGTCGGGACGTGCGTTGGGCTCTACGTCGGGACGCGCGTTGGCCTCTACGTCGGGACGTGCGTTGGGCTCTACGTCGGGACGCGCGTTGGCCTCTACGTCGGGTCGTGCGTTGGCCTCTACGTCGGGACGCGCGTTGGCCTCTACGTCGGGACGCGCGTTGGCCTCTACGTCGGGATTTAGCTTACTTTCAGCTCTACGTCGGGATTTAGCTTACTTTCAGCTCTACGTCGGGATTTAGCTTACTTTCAGCTCTACGTCGGGATTTAGCTTACTTTCAGCTCTACGTCGGGATTTAGCTTACTTTCAGCTCTACGTCGGGATTTAGCTTACTTTCAGCTCTACGTCGGGACGTGCGTTGGGCGGTACGTCGGGATTTAGCTTACTTTCAGCTCTACGTCGGGACGTGCGTTGGGCGCTACGTCGGGATTTAGCTAACTTTCAGCTCTACGTCGGGACGTGCGTTGGGCGCTACGTCTGTAGTTAGCTAACTTTCAGCTCTACGTCGGGACGTGCGTTGGGCGCTACGTCTGTAGTTAGCTAACTTTCAGCTCTACGTCGGGACGTGCGTTGGGCGCTACGTCGGGACGTGCGTTGGGCTCTGCGTCGGGATTTAGCTTACTTTCAGCTCTGCGTCGGGACGTGCGTTGGGCTCTGCGTCGGGATTTAGCTTACTTTCAGCTCTGCGTCGGGACGTGCGTTGGGCTCTGCGTCGGGATTTAGCTTACTTTCAGCTCTGCGTCGGGACGTGCGTTGGGCTCTGCGTCGGGATTTAGCTTACTTTCAGCTCTGCGTCGGGACGTGCGTTGGGCTCTGCGTCGGGACGTGCGTTGGGCTCTGCGTCGGGACGTGCGTTGGCCTCTGCTTCGGGACGTGCGTTGGCCTCTGCGTCGGGACGTGCGTTGGCCACTGCGTCGGGATTTAGCTTAATTTCAGCTCTACGTCGGGACGTGCGTTGGGCTTTTCGTCTGTAGTTAGCTAACTTTAAGCTCTACGTCGGGACGTGCATTGGGCTCTACGTCGGGACGTGCGTTGGGCTCTACGTCGGGACGTGCGTTGGGCGCTACGTCGGGACGTGCGTTGGGCTCTACGTCGGGACGTGTGTTGGGCTCTACGTCGGGACGTGCGTTGGGCTCTACGTCGGTATTTAGCTTACTTTCAGCTCTACGTCGGGACGTGCGTTGGGCGCTACGTCGGGATTTAGCTTACTTTCAGCTCTACGTCGGGACGTGCGTTGGGCTCTACGTCGGGATTTAGCTTACTTTCAGCTCTACGTCGGGACGTGCGTTGGGCTCTACGTCGGGACGTGCGTTGGGCTCTACGTCGGGACGTGCGTTGGGCTCTACGTCGGGACGTGCGTTGGGCTCTACGTCGGGATTTAGCTTACTTTCAGCTCTACGTCGGGACGTGCGTTGGGCTCTACGTCGGGACGTGCGTTGGGCTCTACGTCGGGACGTGCGTTGGGCTCTACGTCGGGACGTGCGTTGGGCTCTACGTCGGGATTTAGCTTACTTTCAGCTCTACGTCGGGACGCGCGTTGGGCTCTACGTCGGGACGCGCGTTGGGCTCTACGTCGGGACGCGCGTTGGGCTCTACGTCGGGACGCGCGTTGGGTTCTACGTCGGGACGCGCGTTGGGCTCTACGTCGGGATTTACCTTACTTTCAGCTCTACGTCGGGACGCGCGTTGGGCTCTACGTCGGGATTTAGCTTACTTTCAGCTCTACGTCGGGACGCGCGTTGGCCTCTACGTCGGGACGCGCGTTGGCCTCTACGTCGGGACGCGCGTTGGCCTCTACGTCGGGACGCGCGTTGGGCTCTACGTCGGGACGCGCGTTGGGCTCTACGTCGGGACGCGCGTTGGGCTCTACGTCGGGATTTAGCTTACTTTCAGCTCTACGTCGGGACGCGCGTTGGGCTCTACGTCGGGATTTAGCTTACTTTCAGCTCTACGTCGGGACGCGCGTTGGCCTCTACGTCGGGACGCGCGTTGGCCTCTACGTCGGGACGCGCGTTGGCCTCTACGTCGGGACGCGCGTTGGCCTCTACGTCGGGATTTAGCTTACTTTCAGCTCTACGTCGGGATTTAGCTTACTTTCAGCTCTACGTCGGGATTTAGCTTACGTCGGGACGCGCGTTGGCCTCTACGTCGGGGCGCGCGTTGGCCTCTACGTCGGGGCGCGCGTTGGCCTCTACGTCGGGGCGCGGGTTGGCCTCTACGTCGGGGCGCGCGTTGGCCTCTACGTCGGGATTTAGCTTACTTTCAGCTCTACGTCGGGACGTGCGTTGGGCGGTACGTCTGTAGTTAGCTAACTTTCAGCTCTACGTCGGGACGTGTGTTGGGTGCTACGTCGGGACGTGCATTGGGCACGACGTCGGGACGTGCGTTGGGCTCTACGGCAGGACATGCGTTGGCCTCTACGTCGGGACGTGCGTTGGCCTCTACGTCGGGATTTAGCTTACTTTCAGCTCTACGTCGGGACGTGCGTTGGGCTCTACGTCGGGACGTGCGTTGGGCTCTACTTCGGGACTTGCGTTGGGCTCTACGTTGGGCTTTAGCTTACTTTCAGCTCTACGTCGGGACGCGCGTTGGCCTCTACGTCGGGACGCGCGTTGGCCTCTACGTCGGGTCGTGCGTTGGCCTCTACGTCGGGACGTGCGTTGGGCTCTACGTCGGGACGCGCGTTGGCCTCTACGTCGGGACGTGCGTTGGGCTCTACGTCGGGACGCGCGTTGGCCTCTACGTCGGGTCGTGCGTTGGCCTCTACGTCGGGACGCGCGTTGGCCTCTACGTCGGGACGCGCGTTGGCCTCTACGTCGGGATTTAGCTTACTTTCAGCTCTACGTCGGGATTTAGCTTACTTTCAGCTCTACGTCGGGATTTAGCTTACTTTCAGCTCTACGTCGGGATTTAGCTTACTTTCAGCTCTACGTCGGGATTTAGCTTACTTTCAGCTCTACGTCGGGACGTGCGTTGGGCGGTACGTCGGGATTTAGCTTACTTTCAGCTCTACGTCGGGACGTGCGTTGGGCGCTACGTCGGGATTTAGCTAACTTTCAGCTCTACGTCGGGACGTGCGTTGGGCGCTACGTCTGTAGTTAGCTAACTTTCAGCTCTACGTCGGGACGTGCGTTGGGCGCTACGTCTGTAGTTAGCTAACTTTCAGCTCTACGTCGGGACGTGCGTTGGGCGCTACGTCGGGACGTGCGTTGGGCTCTGCGTCGGGATTTAGCTTACTTTCAGCTCTGCGTCGGGACGTGCGTTGGGCTCTGCGTCGGGATTTAGCTTACTTTCAGCTCTGCGTCGGGACGTGCGTTGGGCTCTGCGTCGGGATTTAGCTTACTTTCAGCTCTGCGTCGGGACGTGCGTTGGGCTCTGCGTCGGGATTTAGCTTACTTTCAGCTCTGCGTCGGGACGTGCGTTGGGCTCTGCGTCGGGACGTGCGTTGGGCTCTGCGTCGGGACGTGCGTTGGCCTCTGCGTCGGGACGTGCGTTGGCCTCTGCGTCGGGACGTGCGTTGGCCTCTGCGTCGGGATTTAGCTTACTTTCAGCTCTACGTCGGGACGTGCGTTGGGCTTTTCGTCTGTAGTTAGCTAACTTTAAGCTCTACGTCGGGACGTGCATTGGGCTCTACGTCGGGACGTGCGTTGGGCTCTACGTCGGGACGTGCGTTGGGCGCTACGTCGGGACGTGCGTTGGGCTCTACGTCGGGACGTGTGTTGGGCTCTACGTCGGGACGTGCGTTGGGCTCTACGTCGGTATTTAGCTTACTTTCAGCTCTACGTCGGGACGTGCGTTGGGCTCTACGTCGGGATTTAGCTTACTTTCAGCTCTACGTCGGGACGTGCGTTGGGCTCTACGTCGGGATTTAGCTTACTTTCAGCTCTACGTCGGGACGTGCGTTGGGCTCTACGTCGGGACGTGCGTTGGGCTCTACGTCGGGACGTGCGTTGGGCTCTACGTCGGGACGTGCGTTGGGCTCTACGTCGGGATTTAGCTTACTTTCAGCTCTACGTCGGGACGTGCGTTGGGCTCTACGTCGGGACGTGCGTTGGGCTCTACGTCGGGACGTGCGTTGGGCTCTACGTCGGGACGTGCGTTGGGCTCTACGTCGGGATTTAGCTTACTTTCAGCTCTACGTCGGGACGCGCGTTGGGCTCTACGTCGGGACGCGCGTTGGGCTCTACGTCGGGACGCGCGTTGGGCTCTACGTCGGGACGCGCGTTGGGTTCTACGTCGGGACGCGCGTTGGGCTCTACGTCGGGATTTAGCTTACTTTCAGCTCTACGTCGGGACGCGCGTTGGCCTCTACGTCGGGACGCGCGTTGGCCTCTACGTCGGGACGCGCGTTGGCCTCTACGTCGGGACGCGCGTTGGGCTCTACGTCGGGACGCGCGTTGGGCTCTACGTCGGGACGCGCGTTGGGCTCTACGTCGGGACGCGCGTTGGGCTCTACGTCGGGATTTAGCTTACTTTCAGCTCTACGTCGGGACGCGCGTTGGGCTCTACGTCGGGATTTAGCTTACTTTCAGCTCTACGTCGGGACGCGCGTTGGCCTCTACGTCGGGACGCGCGTTGGCGTCTACGTCGGGACGCGCGTTGGCCTCTACGTCGGGACGCGCGTTGGCCTCTACGTCGGGACGCGCGTTGGCCTCTACGTCGGGACGCGCGTTGGCCTCTACGTCGGGATTTAGCTTACTTTCAGCTCTACGTCGGGATTTAGCTTACTTTCAGCTCTACGTCGGGATTTAGCTTACGTCGGGACGCGCGTTGGCCTCTACGTCGGGGCGCGCGTTGGCCTCTACGTCGGGGCGCGCGTTGGCCTCTACGTCGGGGCGCGCGTTGGCCTCTACGTCGGGGCGCGGGTTGGCCTCTACGTCGGGGCGCGCGTTGGCCTCTACGTCGGGATTTAGCTTACTTTCAGCTCTACGTCGGGACGTGCGTTGGGCGGTACGTCTGTAGTTAGCTAACTTTCAGCTCTACGTCGGGACGTGTGTTGGGTGCTACGTCGGGACGTGCATTGGGCACGACGTCGGGACGTGCGTTGGGCTCTACGGCAGGACATGCGTTGGCCTCTACGTCGGGACGTGCGTTGGCCTCTACGTCGGGATTTAGCTTACTTTCATCTCTACGTCGGGACGTGCGTTGGGCTCTACGTCGGGACGTGCGTTGGGCTCTACTTCGGGACTTGCGTTGGGCTCTACGTTGGGCTTTAGCTTACTTTCAGCTCTACGTCGGGACGCGCGTTGGCCTCTACGTCGGGACGCGCGTTGGCCTCTACGTCGGGTCGTGCGTTGGCCTCTACGTCGGGACGTGCGTTGGGCTCTACGTCGGGACGCGCGTTGGCCTCTACGTCGGGACGTGCGTTGGGCTCTACGTCGGGACGCGCGTTGGCCTCTACGTCGGGTCGTGCGTTGGCCTCTACGTCGGGACGCGCGTTGGCCTCTACGTCGGGACGCGCGTTGGCCTCTACGTCGGGATTTAGCTTACTTTCAGCTCTACGTCGGGATTTAGCTTACTTTCAGCTCTACGTCGGGATTTAGCTTACTTTCAGCTCTACGTCGGGACGTGCGTTGGGCGGTACGTCGGGATTTAGCTTACTTTCAGCTCTACGTCGGGACGTGCGTTGGGCGCTACGTCGGGATTTAGCTAACTTTCAGCTCTACGTCGGGACGTGCGTTGGGCGCTACGTCTGTAGTTAGCTAACTTTCAGCTCTACGTCGGGACGTGCGTTGGGCGCTACGTCTGTAGTTAGCTAACTTTCAGCTCTACGTCGGGACGTGCGTTGGGCGCTACGTCGGGACGTGCGTTGGGCTCTGCGTCGGGATTTAGCTTACTTTCAGCTCTGCGTCGGGACGTGCGTTGGGCTCTGCGTCGGGATTTAGCTTACTTTCAGCTCTGCGTCGGGACGTGCGTTGGGCTCTGCGTCGGGATTTAGCTTACTTTCAGCTCTGCGTCGGGACGTGCGTTGGGCTCTGCGTCGGGATTTAGCTTACTTTCAGCTCTGCGTCGGGACGTGCGTTGGGCTCTGCGTCGGGACGTGCGTTGGGCTCTGCGTCGGGACGTGCGTTGGCCTCTGCGTCGGGACGTGCGTTGGCCTCTGCGTCGGGACGTGCGTTGGCCTCTGCGTCGGGATTTAGCTTACTTTCAGCTCTACGTCGGGACGTGCGTTGGGCTTTTCGTCTGTAGTTAGCTAACTTTAAGCTCTACGTCGGGACGTGCATTGGGCTCTACGTCGGGACGTGCGTTGGGCTCTACGTCGGGACGTGCGTTGGGCTCTACGTCGGGACGTGCGTTGGGCGCTACGTCGGGACTTGCGTTGGGCTCTACGTCGGGACGTGTGTTGGGCTCTACGTCGGGACGTGCGTTGGGCTCTACGTCGGTATTTAGCTTACTTTCAGCTCTACGTCGGGACGTGCGTTGGGCTCTACGTCGGGATTTAGCTTACTTTCAGCTCTACGTCGGGACGTGCGTTGGGCTCTACGTCGGGATTTAGCTTACTTTCAGCTCTACGTCGGGACGTGCGTTGGGCTCTACGTCGGGACGTGCGTTGGGCTCTACGTCGGGACGTGCGTTGGGCTCTACGTCGGGACGTGCGTTGGGCTCTACGTCGGGATTTAGCTTACTTTCAGCTCTACGTCGGGACGTGCGTTGGGCTCTACGTCGGGACGTGCGTTGGGCTCTACGTCGGGATTTAGCTTACTTTCAGCTCTACGTCGGTACGCGCGTTGGGCTCTACGTCGGGACGCGCGTTGGGCTCTACGTCGGGACGCGCGTTGGGCTCTACGTCGGGACGCGCGTTGGGCTCTACGTCGGGACGCGCGTTGGGTTCTACGTCGGGACGCGCGTTGGGCTCTACGTCGGGATTTACCTTACTTTCAGCTCTACGTCGGGACGCGCGTTGGGCTCTACGTCGGGATTTAGCTTACTTTCAGCTCTACGTCGGGACGCGCGTTGGCCTCTACGTCGGGACGCGCGTTGGGCTCTACGTCGGGACGCGCGTTGGGCTCTACGTCGGGACGCGCGTTGGGCTCTACGTCGGGATTTAGCTTACTTTCAGCTCTACGTCGGGACGCGCGTTGGGCTCTACGTCGGGATTTAGGTTACTTTCAGCTCTACGTCGGGACGCGCGTTGGCCTCTACGTCGGGACGCGCGTTGGCCTCTACGTCGGGACGCGCGTTGGCCTCTACGTCGGGACGCGCGTTGGCCTCTACGTCGGGATTTAGCTTACTTTCAGCTCTACGTCGGGATTTAGCTTACTTTCAGCTCTACGTCGGGATTTAGCTTACTTTCAGCTCTACGTCGGGATTTAGCTTACGTCGGGACGCGCGTTGGCCTCTACGTCGGGGCGCGCGTTGGCCTCTACGTCGGGGCGCGCGTTGGCCTCTACGTTGGGGCGCGCGTTGGCCTCTACGTCGGGGCGCGGGTTGGCCTCTACGTCGGGGCGCGCGTTGGCCTCTACGTCGGGATTTAGCTTACTTTCAGCTCTACGTCGGGACGTGCGTTGGGCGGTACGTCTGTAGTTAGCTAACTTTCAGCTCTACGTCGGGACGTGCGTTGGGCGCTACGTCTGTAGTTAGCTAACTTTCAGCTCTACGTCGGGACGTGCGTTGGGCGCTACGTCGGGACGTGCGTTGGGCTCTACGTCGGGACGTGCGTTGGGCTCTACGTCGGGACGTGCGTTGGGCTCTACGTCGGGATTTAGCTTACTTTCAGCTCTACGTCGGGACGTGCGTTGGCCTCTACGTCGGGATTTAGCTTACTTTCAGCTCTACGTCGGGACGTGCGTTGGCCTCTACGTCGGGACGTGCGTTGGGCTCTACGTCGGGACGTGCGTTGGGCTCTACGTCGGGACGCGCGTTGGGCTCTACGTCGGGACGCGCGTTGGGCTCTACGTCGGGACTCGCGTTGGGCTCTACGTCGGGACGCGCGTTGGGCTCTACGTCGGGATTTAGCTTACTTTCAGCTCTACGTCGGGACGCGCGTTGGCCTCTACGTCGGGACGCGCGTTGGCCTCTACGTCGGGACGCGCGTTGGCCTCTACGTCGGGATTTAGCTTACTTTCAGCTCTACGTCGGTACGCGCGTTGGCCTCTACGTCGGGACGCGCGTTGGCCTCTACGTCGGGACGCGCGTTGGCCTCTACGTCGGGATTTAGCTTACTTTCAGCTCTACGTCGGGACGCGCGTTGGCCTCTACGTCGGGACGCGCGTTGGCCTCTACGTCGGGACGCGCGTTGGCCTCTACGTCGGGATTTAGCTTACTTTCAGCTCTACGTCGGGACGCGCGTTGGCCTCTACGTCGGGATTTAGCTTACTTTCAGCTCTACGTCGGGACGCGCGTTGGCCTCTACGTAGGGACGCGCGTTGGCCTCTACGTCGTTACGCGCGTTGGCCTCTACGTCGGGACGCGCGTTGACCTCTACGTCGGGACCCGCGTTGGCCTCTACGCCGGGACGCGCGTTGGCCTCTACGTCGGGACGCGCGTTGGCCTCTACGTCGGGATTTAGCTTACTTTCAGCTCTACGTCGGGACGCGCGTTGGGCTCTACGTCGGGATTTAGCTTACTTTCAGCTCTACGTCGGGACGCGCGTTGGCCTCTACGTCGGGATTTAGCTTACTTTCAGCTCTACGTCGGGACGCGCGTTGGCCTCTACGTCGGGACGCGCGTTGGCCTCTACGTCGGGACGCGCGTTGGCCTCTACGTCGGGACGTGCGTTGGCCTCTACGTCGGGATTTAGCTTACTTTCAGCTCTACGTCGGGACGCGCGTTGGCCTCTACGTCGGGATTTAGCTTACTTTCAGCTGTACGTCGGGACGCGCGTTGGGCTCTACGTCGGGATTTAGCTTACTTTCAGCTCTACGTCGGGACGCGCGTTGGCCTCTACGTCGGGATTTAGCTTACTTTCAGCTCTACGTCGGGACGCGCGTTGGCCTCTACGTCGGGACGCGCGTTGGCCTCTACGTCGGGACGCGCGTTGGCCTCTACGTCGCGACGCGCGTTGGCCTCTACGTCGCGACGCGCGTTGGCCTCTACGTCGGGATTTAGCTTACTTTCAGCTCTACGTCGGGATTTAGCTTACTTTCAGCTCTACGTCGGGATTTAGCTTACTTTCAGCTCTACGTCGGGATTTAGCTTACTTTCAGCTCTACGTCGGGATTTAGCTTACTTTCAGCTCTACGTCGGGACGTGCGTTGGGCTCTGCGTCGGGATTTAGCTTACTTTCAGCTCTACGTCGGGACGTGCGTTGGGCTCTACGTCGGGATTTAGCTTACTTTCAGCTCTACGTCGGGATGTGCGTTGGGCTCTACGTCGGGACGTGCGTTGGGCTCTGCGTCGGGACGTGCGTTGGGCTCTGCGTCGGGACGTGCGTTGGGCTCTGCGTCGGGACGTGCGTTGGTCTCTGCGTCGGGACGTGCGTTGGGCTCTGCGTCGGGACGTGCGTTGGCCTCTACGTCGGGATTTAGCTTACTTTCAGCTCTACGTCGGGACGTGCGTTGGGCTTTACGTCTGTAGTTAGCTAACTTTCAGCTCTACGTCGGGACGTGCGTTGGGCTCTACTTCGGGACGTGCGTTGGGCTCTACGTCGGGACGTGCGTTGGGCGCTACGTCGGGACGTGCGTTGGGCTCTACGTCGGGACGTGCGTTGGGCTCTACGTCGCGACGTGCGTTGGGCTCTACGTCGGGATTTAGCTAACTTTCAGCTCTACGTCGGGACGTGCGTTGGGCTCTACGTCGGGATTTAGCTTACTTTCAGCTCTACGTCGGGACGTGCGTTGGGCTCTACGTCGGGACGTGCGTTGGGCTCTACGTCGGGACGTGCGTTGGGCTCTACGTCGGGATTTAGCTTACTTTCAGCTCTACGTCGGGACGCGCGTTGGGCTCTACGTCGGGATTTAGCTTACTTTCAGCTCTACGTCGGGACGTGCGTTGGCCTCTACGTCGGGACGTGCGTTGGGCTCTACGTCGGGACGTGCGTTGGGCTCTACGTCGGGACGCGCGTTGGGCTCTACGTCGGGACGCGCGTTGGGCTCTACGTCGGGACGCGCGTTGGGCTCTACGTCGGGATTTAGCTTACTTTCAGCTCTACGTCGGGACGCGCGTTGGCCTCTACGTCGGGACGCGCGTTGGCCTCTACGTCGGGACGCGCGTTGGCCTCTACGTCGGGATTTAGCTTACTTTCAGCTCTACGTCGGTACGCGCGTTGGCCTCTACGTCGGGACGCGCGTTGGCCTCTACGTCGGGACGCGCGTTGGCCTCTACGTCGGGATTTAGCTTACTTTCAGCTCTACGTCGGGACGCGCGTTGGCCTCTACGTCGGGACGCGCGTTGGCCTCTACGTCGGGACGCGCGTTGGCCTCTACGTCGGGATTTAGCTTACTTTCAGCTCTACGTCGGGACGCGCGTTGGCCTCTACGTAGGGACGCGCGTTGGCCTCTACGTCGTTACGCGCGTTGGCCTCTACGTCGGGACACGCGTTGACCTCTACGTCGGGACCCGCGTTGGCCTCTACGCCGGGACGCGCGTTGGCCTCTACGTCGGGATTTAGCTTACTTTCAGCTCTACGTCGGGACGCGCGTTGGGCTCTACGTCGGGATTTAGCTTACTTTCAGCTCTACGTCGGGACGCGCGTTGGCCTCTACGTCGGGATTTAGCTTACTTTCAGCTCTACGTCGGGACGCGCGTTGGCCTCTACGTCGGGACGCGCGTTGGCCTCTACGTCGGGACGCGCGTTGGCCTCTACGTCGGGACGTGCGTTGGCCTCTACGTCGGGATTTAGCTTACTTTCAGCTCTACGTCGGGACGCGCGTTGGCCTCTACGTCGGGATTTAGCTTACTTTCAGCTGTACGTCGGGACGCGCGTTGGGCTCTACGTCGGGATTTAGCTTACTTTCAGCTCTACGTCGGGACGCGCGTTGGCCTCTACGTCGGGATTTAGCTTACTTTCAGCTCTACGTCGGGACGCGCGTTGGCCTCTACGTCGGGACGCGCGTTGGCCTCTACGTCGGGACGCGCGTTGGCCTCTACGTCGCGACGCGCGTTGGCCTCTACGTCGCGACGCGCGTTGGCCTCTACGTCGGGATTTAGCTTACTTTCAGCTCTACGTCGGGATTTAGCTTACTTTCAGCTCTACGTCGGGATTTAGCTTACTTTCAGCTCTACGTCGGGATTTAGCTTACTTTCAGCTCTACGTCGGGACGTGCGTTGGGCTCTGCGTCGGGATTTAGCTTACTTTCAGCTCTACGTCGGGACGTGCGTTGGGCTCTATGTCGGGATTTAGCTTACTTTCAGCTCTACGTCGGGATGTGCGTTGGGCTCTACGTCGGGACGTGCGTTGGGCTCTGCGTCGGGACGTGCGTTGGGCTCTGCGTCGGGACGTGCGTTGGGCTCTGCGTCGGGACGTGCGTTGGGCTCTGCGTCGGGACGTGCGTTGGCCTCTACGTCGGGATTTAGCTTACTTTCAGCTCTACGTCGGGACGTGCGTTGGGCTTTACGTCTGTAGTTAGCTAACTTTCAGCTCTACGTCGGGACGTGCGTTGGGCTCTACTTCGGGACGTGCGTTGGGCTCTACGTCGGGACGTGCGTTGGGCGCTACGTCGGGACGTGCGTTGGGCTCTACGTCGGGACGTGCGTTGGGCTCTACGTCGCGACGTGCGTTGGGCTCTACGTCGGGATTTAGCTAACTTTCAGCTCTACGTCGGGACGTGCGTTGGGCTCTACGTCGGGATTTAGCTTACTTTCAGCTCTACGTCGGGACGTGCGTTGGGCTCTACGTCGGGACGTGCGTTGGGCTCTACGTCGGGACGTGCGTTGGGCTCTACGTCGGGATTTAGCTTACTTTCAGCTCTACGTCGGGACGCGCGTTGGGCTCTTCGTCGGGATTTAGCTTACTTTCAGCTCTACGTCGGGACGCGCGTTGGCCTCTACGTCGGGACGCGCGTTGGCCTCTACGTCGGGACGCGCGTTGGCCTCTACGTGGGGACGCGCGTTGGCCTCTACGTGGGGACGCGCGTTGACCTCTACGTGGGGACGCGCGTTGGCCTCTACGTCGGGACGCGCGTTGGCCTCTACGTCTGTAGTTAGCTAACTTTCAGCTCTACGTGGGGACGCGCGTTGGCCTCTACGTCGGGACGCGCGTTGGCCTCTACGTCGGGACGCGCGTTGGCCTCTACGTCGGGACGCGCGTTGGCCTCTACGTCTGTAGTTAGCTAACTTTCAGCTCTACGTCGGGGCGCGCGTTGGCCTCTACCTCTGTAGTTAGCTAACTTTCAGCTCTACGTCGTGACGCGCGTTGGCCTCTACGTCTGTAGTTAGCTAACTTTCAGCTCTACGTCGGGACGCGCGTTGGCCTCTACGTCTGTAGTTAGCTAACTTTCAGCTCTACGTCGGGACGCGCGTTGGGCTCTACGTCTGTAGTTAGCTAACTTTCAGCTCTACGTCGGGACGCGCGTTGGGCTCTACGTCGGGACGCGCGTTGGGCTCTACGTCGGGACGCGCGTTGGGCTCTACGTCGGGACGCGCGTTGGGCTCTACGTCGGGACGCGCGTTGGCCTCTACGTCGGGATTTAGCTTACTTTCAGCTCTACGTCGGGATTTAGCTTACTTTCAGCTCTACGTCGGGACGTGCGTTGGCCTCTACGTCGGGAATTAGCTTACTTTCAGCTCTACGTCGGGACGTGCGTTGGGCTCTACGTCGGGACGTGCGTTGGGCTCCACGTCGGGACGTGCGTTGGGCTCCACGTCGGGACGTGCGTTGGGCTCCACGTCGGGACGTGCGTTGGGCTCTACGTCGGGAATTAGCTTACTTTCAGCTCTACGTCGGGACGTGCGTTGGGCTCTACGTCGGGACGTGCGTTGGGCTCTACGTCGGGACGTGCGTTGGGCTCTACGTCGGGACGTGCTTTGGGCTCTACGTCGGGACGTGCGTTGGGCTCCACGTCGGGACGTTCGTTGGGCTCTACATCAGGGTTTAGCTTGCTTTCAGCTGTACGTCGGGACGTGCGTTGGGCTCCACGTCGGGACGTGCGTTGGGCTCTACGTCGGGACGTGCGTTGGGCTCTACGTCGGGATTTATCTTACTTTCAGCTCTACGTCGGGACGCGCGTTGGGCTCTACGTCGGGATTTAGCTTACTTTTAGCTCTACGTCGGGACGTGCGTTGGCCTCTACGTCGGGATTTAGCTTACTTTCAGCTCTACGTCGGGACGTGCGTTGGGCTCTACGTCGGGACGTCCGTTGGGCTCTACGTCGGGACGTGCGTTGGGCTCTACGTCGGGACGTGCGTTGGGCTCTACGTCGGGATTTAGCTTACTTTTAGCTCTACGTCGGGATTTAGCTTACTTTTAGCTCTACGTCGGGACGTGCGTTGGGCTCTACGTCGGGACGTGCGTTGGGCTCTGCGTCGGGACGTGCGTTGGGCTCTGCGTCGGGACGTGCGTTGGGCTCTGCGTCGGGACGTGCGTTGGCCTCTACGTCGGGATTTAGCTTACTTTCAGCTCTACGTCGGGACGTGCGTTGGGCTTTACGTCTGTAGTTAGCTAACCTTCAGCTCTACGTCGGGACGTGCGTTGGTTTCTACGTCGGGACGTGCGTTGGGCTCTACGTCGGGACGTGCGTTGGGCTCTACGTCGCGACGTGCGTTGGGCTCTACGTCGGGATTTAGCTTACTTTCAGCTCTACGTCGGGACGTGCGTTGGGCTCTACGTCGGGATTTAGCTTACTTTCAGCTCTACGTCGGGACGTGCGTTGGGCTCTACGTCGGGACGTGCGTTGGGCTCTACGTCGGGACGTGCGTTGGGCTCTACGTCGGGACGTGCGTTGGGCTCTACGTCGGGATTTAGCTTACTTTCAGCTCTACGTCGGGACGCGCGTTGGGCTCTACGTCGGGATTTAGCTTACTTTCAGCTCTACGTCGGGACGCGCGTTGGCCTCTACGTCGGGACGCGCGTTGGCCTCTACGTCGGGACGCGCGTTGGCCTCTACGTCTGTAGTTAGCTAACTTTCAGCTCTACGTCGGGACGCGCGTTGGCCTCTACGTCGGGTCGCGCGTTGGCCTCTACGTCGGGACGCGCGTTGGCCTCTACGTCGGGACGCGCGTTGGCCTCTACGTCGGGACGCGCGTTGGCCTCTACGTCGGGACGCGCGTTGGCCTCTACGTGGGGACGCGCGTTGGCCTCTACGTGGGGACGCGCGTTGGCCTCTACGTCGGGACGCGCGTTGGCCTCTACGTCTGTAGTTAGCTAACTTTCAGCTCTACGTGGGGACGCGCGTTGGCCTCTACGTCGGGACGCGCGTTGGCCTCTACGTCGGGACGCGCGTTGGCCTCTACGTCTGTAGTTAGCTAACTTTCAGCTCTACGTCGGGACGCGCGTTGGCCTCTACCTCTGTAGTTAGCTAACTTTCAGCTCTACGTCGTGACGCGCGTTGGCCTCTACGTCTGTAGTTAGCTAACTTTCAGCTCTACGTCGGGACGCGCGTTGGCCTCTACGTCTGTAGTTAGCTAACTTTCAGCTCTACGTCGGGACGCGCGTTGGGCTCTACGTCTGTAGTTAGCTAACTTTCAGCTCTACGTCGGGACGCGCGTTGGACTCTACGTCGGGACGCGCGTTGGGCTCTACGTCGGGACGTGCGTTGGGCTCTACGTCGGGACGTGCTTTGGGCTCTACGTCGGGACGTGCGTTGGGCTCCACGTCGGGACGTTCGTTGGGCTCTACATCAGGGTTTAGCTTACTTTCAGCTGTACGTCGGGACGTGCGTTGGGCTCCACGTCGGGGCGTGCGTTGGGCTCTACGTCGGGACGTGCGTTGGGCTCTACGTCGGGAATTAGCTTACTTTCAGCTCTACGTTCGGACGTGCGTTGGGCTCTACGTCGGGACGTGCGTTGGGCTCCACGTCGGGGCGTGCGTTGGGCTCTACGTCGGGACGTGCGTTGGGCTCTACGTCGGGAATTAGCTTACTTTCAGCTCTACGTTCGGACGTGCGTTGGGCTCTACGTCGGGACGTGCGTTGGGCTCTACGTCGGGATTTAGCTTACTTTTAGCTCTACGTCGGGACGTGCGTTGGGCTCTACGTCGGGATTTAGCTTACTTTCAGCTCTACGTCGGGACGTGCGTTGGGCTCTACGTCGGGACGTCCGTTGGGCTCTACGTCGGGACGTGCGTTGGGCTCTACGTCGGGACATGCTTTGGGCTCTACGTCGGGATTTAGCTTACTTTTAGCTCTACGTCGGGATTTAGCTTAGTTTTAGCTCTACGTCGGGACGTGCGTTGGGCTCTACGTCGGGACGTGCGTTGGGCTCTACGTCGGGACGTGCGTTGGGCTCTACGTCGGGACGTGCGTTGGGCTCTACGTCGGGATTTAGCTTACTTTTAGCTCTACGTCGGGACGTGCGTTGGGCTCTACGACGGGATTTAGCTTACTTTTAGCTCTACGTCGGGACGTGCGCTGGGCTCTATGTCGGGACGTGCGCTGGGCTCTACGTCGGGACGTGCGTTGGGCTCTACGTCGGGACGTGCGTTGGGCTCTACGTCGGGACGTGCGTTGGGGTCTACGTCGGGATTTAGCTTACTTTTAGCTCTACGTCGGGACGTGCGTTGGGCTCTACGACGGGATTTAGCTTACTTTTAGCTCTACGTCGGGACGTGCGCTGGGCTCTACGTCGGGACGTGCGCTGGGCTCTACGTCGGGACGTGCGTTGGGCTCTACGTCGGGACGTGCGTTGGGCTCTACGTCGGGACGTGCGTTGGCCTCTACCTCGGGACGTGCGTTGGCCTCTACGTCGGGATTTAGCTTACTTTCAGCTCTACGTCGGGACGTGCGTTGGCCTCTACGTCGGGATTTAGCTTACTTTCAGCTCTACGTCGGGACGTGCGTTGGGCTCTACGTCGGGATTTAGCTTACTTTCAGCTCTACGTCGGGACGTGCGTTGGCCTCTACGTCGGGATTTAGCTTACTTTCAGCTCTACGTCGGGACGTGCGTTGGGCTCTACGTCGGGACGTGCGTTGGGCTCTACGTCGGGATTTAGCTTACTTTTAGCTCTACGTCGGGACGCGCGTTGGCCTCTACGTCGGGACGCGCGTTGGCCTCTACGTCGGGACGCGCGTTGGCCTCTACGTCGGGACGCGCGTTGGCCTCTACGTCGGGACGCGCGTTGGGCTCTACGTCGGGACGCGCGTTGGGCTCTACGTCGGGAATTAGCTTACTTTCAGCTCTACGTCGGGACGTGCGTTGGGCTCTACGTCGGGACGTGCGTTGGGCTCCACGTCGGGACGTGCGTTGGGCTCCACGTCGGGACGTGCGTTGGGCTCTACGTCGGGAATTAGCTTACTTTCAGCTCTACGTCGGGACGTGCGTTGGGCTCTACGTCGGGACGTGCGTTGGGTTCTACGTCGGGACGTGCGTTGGGCTCTACGTCGGGACGTGCTTTGGGCTCTATGTCGGGACGTGCTTTGGGCTCTACGTCGGGACGTGCGTTGGGCTCTATGTCGGGACGTGCTTTGGGCTCTACGTCGGGAGGTGCGTTGGGCTCCACGTCGGGACGTTCGTTGGGCTCTACATCAGGGTTTAGCTTACTTACAGCTGTACGTCGGGACGTGCGTTGGGCTCCACGTCGGGGCGTGCGTTGGGCTCCACGTCGGGGCGTGCGTTGGGCTCTACGTCGGGACGTGCGTTGGGCTCTACGTCGGGAATTAGCTTACTTTCAGCTCTACGTTCGGACGTGCGTTGGGCTCTACGTCGGGACGTGCGTTGGGCTCTACGTCGGGATTTAGCTTACTTTTAGCTCTACGTCGGGACTTGCGTTGGGCTCTACGTCGGGATTTAGCTTACTTTCAGCTCTACGTCGGGACGTGCGTTGGGCTCTACGTCGGGACGTCCGTTGGGCTCTACGTCGGGACGTGCGTTGGGCTCTACGTCGGGACGTGCGTTGGGCTCTACGTCGGGATTTAGCTTACTTTTAGCTCTACGTCGGGATTTAGCTTACTTTTAGCTCTACGTCGGGACGTGCGTTGGGCTCTACGTCGGGACGCGCGTTGGGCTCTACGTCGGGACGCGCGTTGGGCTCTACGTCGGGACGCGCGTTGGGTTCTACGTCGGGACGCGCGTTGGGCTCTACGTCGGGATTTACCTTACTTTCAGCTCTACGTCGGGACGCGCGTTGGGCTCTACGTCGGGATTTAGCTTACTTTCAGCTCTACGTCGGGACGCGCGTTGGCCTCTACGTCGGGACGCGCGTTGGCCTCTACGTCGGGACGCGCGTTGGCCTCTACGTCGGGATTTAGCTTACTTTCAGCTCTACGTCGGGATTTAGCTTACTTTCAGCTCTACGTCGGGATTTAGCTTACGTCGGGACGCGCGTTGGCCTCTACGTCGGGGCGCGCGTTGGCCTCTACGTCGGGGCGCGCGTTGGCCTCTACGTCGGGGCGCGCGTTGGCCTCTACGTCGGGGTGCGGGTTGGCCTCTACGTCGGGGCGCGCGTTGGCCTCTACGTCGGGATTTAGCTTACTTTCAGCTCTACGTCGGGACGTGCGTTGGGCGGTACGTCTGTAGTTAGCTAACTTTCAGCTCTACGTCGGGACGTGCGTTGGGCGCTACGTCTGTAGTTAGCTAACTTTCAGCTCTACGTCGGGACGTGCGTTGGGCGCTACGTCGGGACGTGCGTTGGGCTCTACGTCGGGACGTGTGTTGGGCTCTACGTCGGGACGTGCGTTGGGCTCTACGTCGGGATTTAGCTTACTTTCAGCTCTACGTCGGGACGTGCGTTGGCCTCTACGTCGGGATTTAGCTTACTTTCAGCTCTACGTCGGGACGTGCGTTGGCCTCTACGTCGGGACGTGCGTTGGGCTCTACGTCGGGACGCGCGTTGGGCTCTACGTCGGGACGCGCGTTGGGCTCTACGTCGGGACTCGCGTTGGGCTCTACGTCGGGACGCGCGTTGGGCTCTACGTCGGGATTTAGCTTACTTTCAGCTCTACGTCGGGACGCGCGTTGGCCTCTACGTCGGGACGCGCGTTGGCCTCTACGTCGGGACGCGCGTTGGCCTCTACGTCGGGATTTAGCTTACTTTCAGCTCTACGTCGGGACGCGCGTTGGCCTCTACGTCGGGACGCGCGTTGGCCTCTACGTCGGGACGCGCGTTGGCCTCTACGTCGGGATTTAGCTTACTTTCAGCTCTACGTCGGGACGCGCGTTGGCCTCTACGTCGGGACGCGCGTTGGCCTCTACGTCGGGACGCGCGTTGGCCTCTACGTCGGGATTTAGCTTACTTTCAGCTCTACGTCGGGACGCGCGTTGGCCTCTACGTCGGGATTTAGCTTACTTTCAGCTCTACGTCGGGACGCGCGTTGGCCTCTACGTAGGGATGCGCGTTGGCCTCTACGTCGTTACGCGCGTTGGCCTCTACGTCGGGACGCGCGTTGACCTCTACGTCGGGACGCGCGTTGGCCTCTACGCCGGGACGCGCGTTGGCCTCTACGTCGGGACGCGCGTTGGCCTCTACGTCGGGATTTAGCTTACTTTCAGCTCTACGTCGGGACGCGCGTTGGGCTCTACGTCGGGATTTAGCTTACTTTCAGCTCTACGTCGGGACGCGTGTTGGCCTCTACGTCGGGATTTAGCTTACTTTCAGCTCTACGTCGGGACGCGCGTTGGCCTCTACGTCGGGACGCGCGTTGGCCTCTACGTCGGGACGCGCGTTGGCCTCTACGTCGGGACGTGCGTTGGCCTCTACGTCGGGATTTAGCTTACTTTCAGCTCTACGTCGGGACGCGCGTTGGCCTCTACGTCGGGATTTAGCTTACTTTCAGCTGTACGTCGGGACGCGCGTTGGGCTCTACGTCGGGATTTAGCTTACTTTCAGCTCTACGTCGGGACGCGCGTTGGCCTCTACGTCGGGATTTACCTTACTTTCAGCTCTACGTCGGGACGCGCGTTGGCCTCTACGTCGGGACGCGCGTTGGCCTCTACGTCGCGACGCGCGTTGGCCTCTACGTCGCGACGCGCGTTGGCCTCTACGTCGGGATTTAGCTTACTTTCAGCTCTACGTCGGGATTTAGCTTACTTTCAGCTCTACGTCGGGATTTAGCTTACTTTCAGCTCTACGTCGGGATTTAGCTTACTTTCAGCTCTACGTCGGGATTTAGCTTACTTTCAGCTCTACGTCGGGATTTAGCTTACTTTCAGCTCTACGTCGGGACGTGCGTTGGGCTCTGCGTCGGGATTTAGCTTACTTTCAGCTCTACGTCGGGACGTGCGTTGGGCTCTACGTCGGGATTTAGCTTACTTTCAGCTCTACGTCGGGATGTGCGTTGGGCTCTACGTCGGGACGTGCGTTGGGCTCTGCGTCGGGACGTGCGTTGGGCTCTGCGTCGGGACGTGCGTTGGGCTCTGCGTCGGGACGTGCGTTGGGCTCTGCGTCGGGACGTGCGTTGGCCTCTACGTCGGGATTTAGCTTACTTTCAGCTCTACGTCGGGACGTGCGTTGGGCTTTACGTCTGTAGTTAGCTAACTTTCAGCTCTACGTCGGGACGTGCGTTGGGCTCTACGTCGGGACGTGCGTTGGGCTCTACGTCGGGACGTGCGTTGGGCGCTACGTCGGGACGTGCGTTGGGCTCTACGTCGGGACGTGCGTTGGGCTCTACGTCGCGACGTGCGTTGGGCTCTACGTCGGGATTTAGCTAACTTTCAGCTCTACGTCGGGACGTGCGTTGGGCTCTACGTCGGGATTTAGCTTACTTTCAGCTCTACGTCGGGACGTGCGTTGGGCTCTACGTCGGGACGTGCGTTGGGCTCTACGTCGGGACGTGCGTTGGGCTCTACGTCGGGATTTAGCTTACTTTCAGCTCTACGTCGGGACGCGCGTTGGGCTCTACGTCGGGATTTAGCTTACTTTCAGCTCTACGTCGGGACGCGCGTTGGCCTCTACGTCGGGACGCGCGTTGGCCTCTACGTCGGGACGCGCGTTGGCCTCTACGTGGGGACGCGCGTTGGCCTCTACGTGGGGACGCGCGTTGACCTCTACGTGGGGACGCGCGTTGGCCTCTACGTCGGGACGCGCGTTGGCCTCTACGTCTGTAGATAGCTAACTTTCAGCTCTACGTGGGGACGCGCGTTGGCCTCTACGTCGGGACGCGCGTTGGCCTCTACGTCGGGACGCGCGTTGGCCTCTACGTCGGGACGCGCGTTGGCCTCTACGTCTGTAGTTAGCTAACTTTCAGCTCTACGTCGGGGCGCGCGTTGGCCTCTACCTCTGTAGTTAGCTAACTTTCAGCTCTACGTCGTGACGCGCGTTGGCCTCTACGTCTGTAGTTAGCTAACTTTCAGCTCTACGTCGGGACGCGCGTTGGCCTCTACGTCTGTAGTTAGCTTACTTTCAGCTCTACGTCGGGACGCGCGTTGGGCTCTACGTCTGTAGTTAGCTAACTTTCAGCTCTACGTCGGGACGCGCGTTGGGCTCTACGTCGGGACGCGCGTTGGGCTCTACGTCGGGACGCGCGTTGGGCTCTACGTCGGGACGCGCGTTGGGCTCTACGTCGGGACGCGCGTTGGCCTCTACGTCGGGATTTAGCTTACTTTCAGCTCTACGTCGGGACGTGCGTTGGCCTCTACGTCGGGAATTAGCTTACTTTCAGCTCTACGTCGGGACGTGCGTTGGGCTCTACGTCGGGACGTGCGTTGGGCTCCACGTCGGGACGTGCGTTGGGCTCCACGTCGGGACGTGCGTTGGGCTCCACGTCGGGACGTGCGTTGGGCTCCACGTCGGGACGTGCGTTGGGCTCTACGTCGGGAATTAGCTTACTTTCAGCTCTACGTCGGGACGTGCGTTGGGCTCTACGTCGGGACGTGCGTTGGGCTCTACGTCGGGACGTGCGTTGGGCTCTACGTCGGGACGTGCTTTGGGCTCTACGTCGGGACGTGCGTTGGGCTCCACGTCGGGACGTTCGTTGGGCTCTACATCAGGGTTTAGCTTGCTTTCAGCTGTACGTCGGGACGTGCGTTGGGCTCCACGTCGGGACGTGCGTTGGGCTCTACGTCGGGACGTGCGTTGGGCTCTACGTCGGGATTTAGCTTACTTTCAGCTCTACGTCGGGACGCGCGTTGGGCTCTACGTCGGGATTTAGCTTACTTTTAGCTCTACGTCGGGACGTGCGTTGGCCTCTTCGTCGGGATTTAGCTTACTTTCAGCTCTACGTCGGGACGTGCGTTGGGCTCTACGTCGGGACGTCCGTTGGGCTCTACGTCGGGACGTGCGTTGGGCTCTACGTCGGGACGTGCGTTGGGCTCTACGTCGGGATTTAGCTTACTTTTAGCTCTACGTCGGGATTTAGCTTACTTTTAGCTCTACGTCGGGACGTGCGTTGGGCTCTACGTCGGGACGTGCGTTGGGCTCTGCGTCGGGACGTGCGTTGGGCTCTGCGTCGGGACGTGCGTTGGGCTCTGCGTCGGGACGTGCGTTGGCCTCTACGTCGGGATTTAGCTTACTTTCAGCTCTACGTCGGGACGTGCGTTGGGCTTTACGTCTGTAGTTAGCTAACCTTCAGCTCTACGTCGGGACGTGCGTTGGTCTCTACGTCGGGACGTGCGTTGGGCTCTACGTCGGGACGTGCGTTGGGCTCTACGTCGGGACGTGCGTTGGCCTCTACGTGGGGACGCGCGTTGGCCTCTACGTCGGGACGCGCGTTGGCCTCTACGTCTGTAGTTAGCTAACTTTCAGCTCTACGTGGGGACGCGCGTTGGCCTCTACGTCGGGACGCGCGTTGGCCTCTACGTCGGGACGCGCGTTGGCCTCTACGTCGGGACGCGCGTTGGCCTCTACCTCTGTAGTTAGCTAACTTTCAGCTCTACGTCGTGACGCGCGTTGGCCTCTACGTCTGTAGTTAGCTAACTTTCAGCTCTACGTCGGGACGCGCGTTGGCCTCTACGTCTGTAGTTAGCTAACTTTCAGCTCTACGTCGGGACGCGCGTTGGGCTCTACGTCTGTAGTTAGCTAAGTTTCAGCTCTACGTCGGGACGCGCGTTGGGCTCTACGTCGGGACGTGCGTTGGGCTCTACGTCGGGACGTGCGTTGGGCTCTACGTCGGGACGTGCTTTGGGCTCTACGTCGGGACGTGCGTTGGGCTCCACGTCGGGGCGTGCGTTGGGCTCTACGTCGGGACGTGCGTTGGGCTCTACGTCGGGAATTAGCTTACTTTCAGCTCTACGTTCGGACGTGCGTTGGGCTCTACGTCGGGACGTGCGTTGGGCTCTACGTCGGGATTTAGCTTACTTTTAGCTCTACGTCGGGACGTGCGTTGGGCTCTACGTCGGGATTTAGCTTACTTTCAGCTCTACGTCGGGACGTGCGTTGGGCTCTACGTCGGGACGTCCGTTGGGCTCTACGTCGGGACGTGCGTTGGGCTCTACGTCGGGACATGCTTTGGGCTCTACGTCGGGATTTAGCTTACTTTTAGCTCTACGTCGGGATTTAGCTTACTTTTAGCTCTACGTCGGGACGTGCGTTGGGCTCTACGTCGGGACGTGCGTTGGGCTCTACGTCGTGACGTGCGTTGGGCTCTACGTCGGGACGTGCGTTGGGCTCTACGTCGGGATTTAGCTTACTTTTAGCTCTACGTCGGGACGTGCGTTGGGCTCTACGTCGGGACGTGCGTTGGGCTCTGCGTCGGGACGTGCGTTGGGCTCTGCGTCGGGACGTGCGTTGGGCTCTGCGTCGGGACGTGCGTTGGCCTCTACGTCGGGATTTAGCTTACTTTCAGCTCTACGTCGGGACGTGCGTTGGGCTTTACGTCTGTAGTTAGCTAACCTTCAGCTCTACGTCGGGACGTGCGTTGGTCTCTACGTCGGGACGTGCGTTGGGCTCTACGTCGGGACGTGCGTTGGGCTCTACGTCGCGACGTGCGTTGGGCTCTACGTCGGGATTTAGCTTACTTTCAGCTCTACGTCGGGACGTGCGTTGGGCTCTACGTCGGGACGTGCGTTGGGCTCTACGTCGGGACGTGCGTTGGGCTCTACGTCGGGACGTGCGTTGGGCTCTACGTCGGGACGTGCGTTGGGCTCTACGTCGGGATTTAGCTTACTTTCAGCTCTACGTCGGGACGCGCGTTGGGCTCTACGTCGGGATTTAGCTTACTTTCAGCTCTACGTCGGGACGCGCGTTGGCCTCTACGTCGGGACGCGCGTTGGCCTCTACGTCGGGACGCGCGTTGGCCTCTACGTCGGGACGCGCGTTGGCCTCTACGTCTGTAGTTAGCTAACTTTCAGCTCTACGTCGGGACGCGCGTTGGCCTCTACGTCGGGTCGCGCGTTGGCCTCTACGTCGGGACGCGCGTTGGCCTCTACGTCGGGACGCGCGTTGGCCTCTACGTCGGGACGCGCGTTGGCCTCTACGTGGGGACGCGCGTTGGCCTCTACGTGGGGACGCGCGTTGGCCTCTACGTCGGGACGCGCGTTGGCCTCTACGTCTGTAGTTAGCTAACTTTCAGCTCTACGTGGGGACGCGCGTTGGCCTCTACGTCGGGACGCGCGTTGGCCTCTACGTCGGGACGCGCGTTGGCCTCTACGTCTGTAGTTAGCTAACTTTCAGCTCTACGTCGGGACGCGCGTTGGCCTCTACCTCTGTAGTTAGCTAACTTTCAGCTCTACGTCGTGACGCGCGTTGGCCTCTACGTCTGTAGTTAGCTAACTTTCAGCTCTACGTCGGGACGCGCGTTGGGCTCTACGTCTGTAGTTAGCTAACTTTCAGCTCTACGTCGGGACGCGCGTTGGGCTCTACGTCGGGACGCGCGTTGGGCTCTACGTCGGGACGTGCGTTGGGCTCTACGTCGGGACGTGCTTTGGGCTCTACGTCGGGACGTGCGTTGGGCTCCACGTCGGGACGTTCGTTGGGCTCTACATCAGGGTTTAGCTTACTTTCAGCTGTACGTCGGGACGTGCGTTGGGCTCCACGTCGGGGCGTGCGTTGGGCTCTACGTCGGGACGTGCGTTGGGCTCTACGTCGGGAATTAGCTTACTTTCAGCTCTACGTTCGGACGTGCGTTGGGCTCTACGTCGGGACGTGCGTTGGGCTCTACGTCGGGATTTAGCTTACTTTTAGCTCTACGTCGGGACGTGCGTTGGGCTCTACGTCGGGATTTAGCTTACTTTCAGCTCTACGTCGGGACGTGCGTTGGGCTCTACGTCGGGACGTCCGTTGGGCTCTACGTCGGGACGTGCGTTGGGCTCTACGTCGGGACATGCTTTGGGCTCTACGTCGGGATTTAGCTTACTTTTAGCTCTACGTCGGGATTTAGCTTACTTTTAGCTCTACGTCGGGACGTGCGTTGGGCTCTACGTCGGGACGTGCGTTGGGCTCTACGTCGGGACGTGCGTTGGGCTCTACGTCGGGACGTGCGTTGGGCTCTACGTCGGGATTTAGCTTACTTTTAGCTCTACGTCGGGACGTGCGTTGGGCTCTACGACGGGATTTAGCTTACTTTTAGCTCTACGTCGGGACGTGCGCTGGGCTCTACGTCGGGACGTGCGCTGGGCTCTACGACGGGATTTAGCTTACTTTTAGCTCTACGTCGGGACGTGCGCTGGGCTCTATGTCGGGACGTGCGCTGGGCTCTACGTCGGGACGTGCGTTGGGCTCTACGTCGGGACGTGCGTTGGGCTCTACGTCGGGACGTGCGTTGGGGTCTACGTCGGGATTTAGCTTACTTTTAGCTCTACGTCGGGACGTGCGTTGGGCTCTACGACGGGATTTAGCTTACTTTTAGCTCTACGTCGGGACGTGCGCTGGGCTCTACGTCGGGACGTGCGCTGGGCTCTACGTCGGGACGTGCGTTGGGCTCTACGTCGGGACGTGCGTTGGGCTCTACGTCGGGACGTGCGTTGGCCTCTACCTCGGGACGTGCGTTGGCCTCTACGTCGGGATTTAGCTTACTTTCAGCTCTACGTCGGGACGTGCGTTGGCCTCTACGTCGGGATTTAGCTTACTTTCAGCTCTACGTCGGGACGTGCGTTGGGCTCTACGTCGGGATTTAGCTTACTTCCAGCTCTACGTCGGGACGTGCGTTGGCCTCTACGTCGGGATTTAGCTTACTTTCAGCTCTACGTCGGGACGTGCGTTGGGCTCTACGTCGGGACGTGCGTTGGGCTCTACGTCGGGATTTAGCTTACTTTTAGCTCTACGTCGGGACGCGCGTTGGCCTCTACGTCGGGACGCGCGTTGGCCTCTACGTCGGGACGCGCGTTGGCCTCTACGTCGGGACGCGCGTTGGCCTCTACGTCGGGACGCGCGTTGGGCTCTACGTCGGGACGCGCGTTGGGCTCTACGTCGGGAATTAGCTTACTTTCAGCTCTACGTCGGGACGTGCGTTGGGCTCTACGTCGGGACGTGCGTTGGGCTCCACGTCGGGACGTGCGTTGGGCTCCACGTCGGGACGTGCGTTGGGCTCTACGTCGGGAATTAGCTTACTTTCAGCTCTACGTCGGGACGTGCGTTGGGCTCTACGTCGGGACGTGCGTTGGGCTCTACGTCGGGACGTGCGTTGGGCTCTACGTCGGGACGTGCTTTGGGCTCTATGTCGGGACGTGCTTTGGGCTCTACGTCGGGACGTGCGTTGGGCTCTACGTCGGGACGTGCTTTGGGCTCTACGTCGGGAAGTGCGTTGGGCTCCACGTCGGGACGTTCGTTGGGCTCTACATCAGGGTTTAGCTTACTTACAGCTGTACGTCGGGACGTGCGTTGGGCTCCACGTCGGGGCGTGCGTTGGGCTCCACGTCGGGGCGTGCGTTGGGCTCTACGTCGGGACGTGCGTTGGGCTCTACGTCGGGAATTAGCTTACTTTCAGCTCTACGTTCGGACGTGCGTTGGGCTCTACGTCGGGACGTGCGTTGGGCTCTACGTCGGGATTTAGCTTACTTTTAGCTCTACGTCGGGACTTGCGTTGGGCTCTACGTCGGGATTTAGCTTACTTTCAGCTCTACGTCGGGACGTGCGTTGGGCTCTACGTCGGGACGTCCGTTGGGCTCTACGTCGGGACGTGCGTTGGGCTCTACGTCGGGACGTGCGTTGGGCTCTACGTCGGGATTTAGCTTACTTTTAGCTCTACGTCGGGATTTAGCTTACTTTTAGCTCTACGTCGGGACGTGCGTTGGGCTCTACGTCGGGACGTGCGTTGGGCTCTACGTCGGGACGTGCGTTGGGCTCTACGTCGGGACGTGCGTTGGGCTCTACGTCGGGACGTGCGTTGGGTTCTACGTCGGGATTTAGCTTACTTTCAGCTCTACATCGGGATTTAGCTTACTTTCAGCTCTACGTCGGGATTTAGCTTACTTTCAGCTCTACGTCGGGATTTAGCTTACTTTCAGCTCTACGTCGGGATTTAGCTTACTTTCAGCTCTACGTCGGGACGTGCGTTGGGCTCCACGTCGGGACGTGCGTTGGGCTCTACGTCGGGAATTAGCTTACTTTCAGCTCTACGTCGGGACGTGCGTTGGGCTCTACGTCGGGACGTGCGTTGGGCTCTACGTCGGGACGTGCGTTGGGCTCTACGTCGGGACGTGCTTTGGGCTCTACTTCGGGACGTGCGTTGGGCTCCACGTCGGGACGTTCGTTGGGCTCTACATCAGGGTTTAGCTTACTTTCAGCTGTACGTCAGGACGTGCGTTGGGCTCCACGTCGGGGCGTGCGTTGGGCTCTACGTCGGGACGTGCGTTGGGCTCTACGTCGGGAATTAGCTTACTTTCAGCTCTACGTTCGGACGTGCGTTGGGCTCTACGTCGGGACGTGCGTTGGGCTCTACGTCGGGAAGTCTGTTGGGCTCTGCGTCGGGACGTGCGTTGGGCTCTACGTCGGGACGTGCGTTGGGCTCTACGTCGGGACGTGCGTTGGGCTCTACGTCGGGACGTGCGTTGGGCTCTACGTCGGGACGTGCGTTGGGCTCTACGTCGGGACGTGCGTTGAGCTCTACGTCAGGGCTTAGCTTACTTTCAGCTCCACGTCGGGACGTGTGTTGGGCTCCACGTCGGGACGTGCGTTGGGCTCCACGTCGGGACGTGCGTTGGGCTCTACGTCGGGACGTGCGTTGGGCTCTACGTCGGGATTTAGCTTACTTTCAGCTTTACGTCGGGATTTAGCTTACTTTCAGCTCTACGTCGGGATTTAGCTTACTTTCAGCTCTACGTCGGGATTTAGCTTACTTTCAGCTCTACGTCGGGACGTGCGTTGGGCTCTACGTCGGGATTTAGCTTACTTTCAGCTCTACGTCGGGACGTGCGTTGGGCTCTACGTCGGCACGTGCGTTGGGCTCTACGTCGGGTCGTGCGTTGGCCTCTACCTCGGGACGTGCGTTGGCCTCTACCTCGGGACGTGCGTTGGCCTCTACCTCGGGACGTGCGTTGGCCTCTACGCCGGGATTTAGCTTACTTTCAGCTCTACGTCGGGACGTGCTTTGGCCTCTACGTCGGGATTTAGCTTACTTTCAGCTCTACGTCGGGACGTGCGTTGGGCTCTACGTCGGGATTTAGCTTACTTTCAGCTCTACGTCGGGACGTGCGTTGGGCTCTACGTCGGGACGTGCGTTGGGCTCTACGTCGGGACATGCGTTGGGCTCTACGTCGGGACGTGCGTTGGGCTCTACGTCGGGACGTGCGTTGGGCTCTACGTCGGGACGTGCGTTGGGCTCTACGTCGGGAATTAGCTTACTATCAGCTCTACGTCGGGATTTAGCTTACTTTTAGCTCTACGTCGGGACGTGCGTTGGGCTCTACGTCGGGATTTAGCTTACTTTTAGCTCTACGTCGGGACGTGCGTTGGGCTCTACGTCGGGACGTGCGTTGGGCTCTACGTCGGGACGTGCGTTGGGCTCTAGGTCGGGACGTGCGTTGGGCTCTACGTCGGGACGTGCGTTGGGCTCTACGTCGGGACGTGCGTTGGGCTCTACGTCGGGATTTAGCTTACTTTCAGCTCTACGTCGGGACGTGCGTTGGGCTCTACGTCGGGATTTAGCTTACTTTCAGCTCTACGTTGGGACGTGCGTTGGCCTCTACGTCGGGACGTGCGTTGGCCTCTACGTCAGGATTTAGCTTACTTTCAGCTCTACGTCGGCACGTGCGTTGGCCTCTACGTCGGGACGTGCGTTGGCCTCTACGTCGGGACGTGCGTTGGCCTCTACGTCGGGACGTGCGTTGGCCTCTACGTCGGGACGTGCGTTGGCCTCTACGTCAGGATTTAGCTTACATTCAGCTCTACGTCGGGACGTGCGTTGGCCTCTACGTCGGGACGTGCGTTGGACTCTACGTCGGGAATTAGCTTACTTTCAGCTCTACGTCGGGACGTGCGTTGGCCTCTACGTCGGGACGTGCGTTGGGCTCCACGTCGGGACGTGCGTTGGGCTCTACGTCGGGACGTGCGTTGGGCTCTACGTCGGGAATTAGCTTACTTTCAGCTCTACGTCGGGACGTGCGTTGGGCTCTACGTCGGGACGTGCGTTGGGCTCTACGTCGGGACGTGCTTTGGGCTCTACGTCGGGACGTGCGTTGGGCTCCACGTCGGGACGTTCGTTGGGCTCTACATCAGGGTTTAGCTTACTTTCAGCTCTACGTTGGGACGTGCGTTGGGCTCCACGTCGGGGCGTGCGTTGGGCTCTACGTCGGGACGTGCGTTGGGCTCTACGTCGGGAATTAGCTTACTTTCAGCTCTACGTTTGGACGTGCGTTGGGCTCTACGTCGGGACGTGCGTTGGGCTCTACGTTTGGACGTGCGTTGGGCTCTGCGTCGGGACGTGCGTTGGGCTCTACGTCGGGACGTGCGTTGGGCTCTAATTCGGGACGTGCGTTGGGCTCTACGTCGGGACGTGCGTTGGGCTCTACGTCGGGACGTGCGTTGGGCTCTACGTCGGGACGTGCGTTGGGCTCTACGTCAGGGCTTAGCTTACTTTCAGCTCCACGTCGGGACGTGCGTTGGGCTCCACGTCGGGACGTGCGTTGGGCTCCACGTCGGGACGTGCGTTGGGCTCTACGTCGGGACGTGCGTTGGGCTCTACGTCGGGACGTGCGTTGGGCTCTACGTCGGGATTTAGCTTACTTTCAGCTCTACGTCGGGATTTAGCTTTCTTTCAGCTCTACGTCGGGATTTAGCTTACTTTCAGCTCTACGTCGGGATGTGCGTTGGGCTCTACGTCGGGATTTAGCTTACTTTCAGCTCTACGTCGGCACGTGCGTTGGGCTCTACGTCGGCACGTGCGTTGGGCTCTACGTCGGGTCGTGCGTTGGCTTCTACCTCGGGACGTGCGTTGGCCTCTACCTCGGGACGTGCGTTGGCCTCTACCTCGGGACGTGCGTTGGCCTCTACGCCGGGATTTAGCTTACTTTCAGCTCTACGTCGGGACGTGCGTTGGCCTCTACGTCGGGATTTAGCTTACTTTCAGCTCTACGTCGGGACGTGCGTTGGTCTCTACGTCGGGATTTAGCTTACTATTAGCTCTACGTCGGGACGTGCGTTGGCCTCTACGTCGGGACGTGCGTTGGCCTCTACGTCGGGACGTGCGTTGGCCTCTACGTCGGGACGTGCGTTGGCCTCTACGTCAGGATTTAGCTTACATTCAGCTCTACGTCGGGACGTGCGTTGGCCTCTACGTCGGGACGTGCGTTGGACTCTACGTCGGGAATTAGCTTACTTTCAGCTCTACGTCGGGACGTGCGTTGGCCTCTACGTCGGGACGTGCGTTGGGCTCCACGTCGGGACGTGCGTTGGGCTCTACGTCGGGACGTGCGTTGGGCTCTACGTCGGGACGTGCGTTGGGCTCCACGTCGGGACGTTCGTTGGGCTCTACATCAGGGTTTAGCTTACTTTCAGCTCTACGTTGGGACGTGCGTTGGGCTCCACGTCGGGGCGTGCGTTGGGCTCTACGTCGGGACGTGCGTTGGGCTCTACGTCGGGAATTAGCTTACTTTCAGCTCTACGTTTGGACGTGCGTTGGGCTCTACGTCGGGACGTGCGTTGGGCTCTACGTTTGGACGTGCGTTGGGCTCTGCGTCGGGACGTGCGTTGGGCTCTACGTCGGGACGTGCGTTGGGCTCTAATTCGGGACGTGCGTTGGGCTCTACGTCGGGACGTGCGTTGGGCTCTACGTCGGGACGTGCGTTGGGCTCTACGTCGGGACGTGCGTTGGCCTCTACGTCAGGATTTAGCTTACATTCAGCTCTACGTCGGGACGTGCGTTGGCCTCTACGTCGGGACGTGCGTTGGACTCTACGTCGGGAATTAGCTTACTTTCAGCTCTACGTCGGGACGTGCGTTGGCCTCTACGTCGGGACGTGCGTTGGGCTCCACGTCGGGACGTGCGTTGGGCTCTACGTCGCGACGTGCGTTGGGCTCTACGTCGGGAATTAGCTTACTTTCAGCTCTACGTCGGGACGTGCGTTGGGCTCTACGTCGGGACGTGCGTTGGGCTCTACGTCGGGACGTGCTTTGGGCTCTACGTCGGGACGTGCGTTGGGCTCCACGTCGGGACGTTCGTTGGGCTCTACATCAGGGTTTAGCTTACTTTCAGCTCTACGTTGGGACGTGCGTTGGGCTCCACGTCGGGGCGTGCGTTGGGCTCTACGTCGGGACGTGCGTTGGGCTCTACGTCGGGAATTAGCTTACTTTCAGCTCTACGTTTGGACGTGCGTTGGGCTCTACGTCGGGACGTGCGTTGGGCTCTACGTTTGGACGTGCGTTGGGCTCTGCGTCGGGACGTGCGTTGGGCTCTACGTCGGGACGTGCGTTGGGCTCTAATTCGGGACGTGCGTTGGGCTCCACGTCGGGACGTGCGTTGGGCTCCACGTCGGGACGTGCGTTGGGCTCTACGTCGGGACGTGCGTTGGGCTCTACGTCGGGATTTAGCTTACTTTCAGCTTTACGTCGGGATTTAGCTTACTTTCAGCTCTACGTCGGGATTTAGCTTACTTTCAGCTCTACGTCGGGATTTAGCTTACTTTCAGCTCTACGTCGGGACGTGCGTTGGGCTCTACGTCGGGATTTAGCTTACTTTCAGCTCTACGTCGGGACGTGCGTTGGGCTCTACGTCGGCACGTGCGTTGGGCTCTACGTCGGGTCGTGCGTTGGCCTCTACCTCGGGACGTGCGTTGGCCTCTACCTCGGGACGTGCGTTGGCCTCTACCTCGGGACGTGCGTTGGCCTCTACGCCGGGATTTAGCTTACTTTCAGCTCTACGTCGGGACGTGCTTTGGCCTCTACGTCGGGATTTAGCTTACTTTCAGCTCTACGTCGGGACGTGCGTTGGGCTCTACGTCGGGATTTAGCTTACTTTCAGCTCTACGTCGGGACGTGCGTTGGGCTCTACGTCGGGACGTGCGTTGGGCTCTACGTCGGGACATGCGTTGGGCTCTACGTCGGGACGTGCGTTGGGCTCTACGTCGGGACGTGCGTTGGGCTCTACGTCGGGACGTGCGTTGGGCTCTACGTCGGGAATTAGCTTACTATCAGCTCTACGTCGGGATTTAGCTTACTTTTAGCTCTACGTCGGGACGTGCGTTGGGCTCTACGTCGGGATTTAGCTTACTTTTAGCTCTACGTCGGGACGTGCGTTGGGCTCTACGTCGGGACGTGCGTTGGGCTCTACGTCGGGACGTGCGTTGGGCTCTAGGTCGGGACGTGCGTTGGGCTCTACGTCGGGACGTGCGTTGGGCTCTACGTCGGGACGTGCGTTGGGCTCTACGTCGGGATTTAGCTTACTTTCAGCTCTACGTCGGGACGTGCGTTGGGCTCTACGTCGGGATTTAGCTTACTTTCAGCTCTACGTTGGGACGTGCGTTGGCCTCTACGTCGGGACGTGCGTTGGCCTCTACGTCAGGATTTAGCTTACTTTCAGCTCTACGTCGGCACGTGCGTTGGCCTCTACGTCGGGACGTGCGTTGGCCTCTACGTCGGGACGTGCGTTGGCCTCTACGTCGGGACGTGCGTTGGCCTCTACGTCAGGATTTAGCTTACATTCAGCTCTACGTCGGGACGTGCGTTGGCCTCTACGTCGGGACGTGCGTTGGACTCTACGTCGGGAATTAGCTTACTTTCAGCTCTACGTCGGGACGTGCGTTGGCCTCTACGTCGGGACGTGCGTTGGGCTCCACGTCGGGACGTGCGTTGGGCTCTACGTCGGGACGTGCGTTGGGCTCTACGTCGGGAATTAGCTTACTTTCAGCTCTACGTCGGGACGTGCGTTGGGCTCTACGTCGGGACGTGCGTTGGGCTCTACGTCGGGACGTGCTTTGGGCTCTACGTCGGGACGTGCGTTGGGCTCCACGTCGGGACGTTCGTTGGGCTCTACATCAGGGTTTAGCTTACTTTCAGCTCTACGTTGGGACGTGCGTTGGGCTCCACGTCGGGGCGTGCGTTGGGCTCTACGTCGGGACGTGCGTTGGGCTCTACGTCGGGAATTAGCTTACTTTCAGCTCTACGTTTGGACGTGCGTTGGGCTCTACGTCGGGACGTGCGTTGGGCTCTACGTTTGGACGTGCGTTGGGCTCTGCGTCGGGACGTGCGTTGGGCTCTACGTCGGGACGTGCGTTGGGCTCTAATTCGGGACGTGCGTTGGGCTCTACGTCGGGACGTGCGTTGGGCTCTACGTCGGGACGTGCGTTGGGCTCTACGTCGGGACGTGCGTTGGGCTCTACGTCAGGGCTTAGCTTACTTTCAGCTCCACGTCGGGACGTGCGTTGGGCTCCACGTCGGGACGTGCGTTGGGCTCCACGTCGGGACGTGCGTTGGGCTCTACGTCGGGACGTGCGTTGGGCTCTACGTCGGGACGTGCGTTGGGCTCTACGTCGGGATTTAGCTTACTTTCAGCTCTACGTCGGGATTTAGCTTTCTTTCAGCTCTACGTCGGGATTTAGCTTACTTTCAGCTCTACGTCGGGATGTGCGTTGGGCTCTACGTCGGGATTTAGCTTACTTTCAGCTCTACGTCGGCACGTGCGTTGGGCTCTACGTCGGCACGTGCGTTGGGCTCTACGTCGGGTCGTGCGTTGGCTTCTACCTCGGGACGTGCGTTGGCCTCTACCTCGGGACGTGCGTTGGCCTCTACCTCGGGACGTGCGTTGGCCTCTACGCCGGGATTTAGCTTACTTTCAGCTCTACGTCGGGACGTGCGTTGGCCTCTACGTCGGGATTTAGCTTACTTTCAGCTCTACGTCGGGACGTGCGTTGGTCTCTACGTCGGGATTTAGCTTACTATTAGCTCTACGTCGGGACGTGCGTTGGGCTCTACGTCGGGACGTGCGTTGGGCTCTACGTCGGGACGTGCGTTGGGCTCTACGTCGGGATTTAGCTTACTTTCAGCTCTACGTCGGGATTTAGCTTACTTTCAGCTCTACGTCGGGATTTAGCTTACTTTCAGCTCTACGTCGGGATTTAGCTTTCTTTCAGCTCTACGTCGGGATTTAGCTTTCTTTCAGCTCTACGTCGGGATTTAGCTTACTTTCAGCTCTACGTCGGGATTTAGCTTACTTTCAGCTCTACGTCGGGATTTAGCTTACTTTCAGCTCTACGTCGGGACGTGCGTTGGGCTCTACGTCGGGATTTAGCTTACTTTCAGCTCTACGTCGGGACGTGCGTTGGGCTCTACGTCGGGATTTAGCTTACTTTCAGCTCTACGTCGGGACGTGCGTTGGGCTCTACGTCGGAACGTGCGTTGGGCTCTACGTCGGGACGTGCGTTGGGCTCTACGTCGGGACGTGTGTTGGGCTCTACGTCGGGATTTAGCTTACTTTCAGCTCTACGTCGGGACGTGCGTTGGGCTCTACGTCGGGATTTAGCTTACTTTCAGCTCTACGTCGGGACGTGCGTTGGCTTCTACGTCGGGACGTGCGTTGGCCTCTACGTCAGGATTTAGCTTACTTTCAGCTCTACGTCGGGACGTGCGTTGGCCTCTACGTCGGGACGTGCGTTGGCCTCTACGTCGGGACGTGCGTTGGCCTCTACGTCGGGACGTGCGTTGGCCTCTACGTCGGGACGTGCGTTGGCCTCTACGTCAGGATTTAGCTTACATTCAGCTCTACGTCGGGACGTGCGTTGGCCTCTACGTCGGGACGTGCGTTGGACTCTACGTCGGGAATTAGCTTACTTTCAGCTCTACGTCGGGACGTGCGTTGGCCTCTACGTCGGGACGTGCGTTGGGCTCCACGTCGGGACGTGCGTTGGGCTCTACGTCGGGACGTGCGTTGGGCTCTACGTCGGGAATTAGCTTACTTTCAGCTCTACGTCGGGACGTGCGTTGGGCTCTACGTCGGGACGTGCGTTGGGCTCTACGTCGGGACGTGCTTTGGGCTCTACGTCGGGACGTGCGTTGGGCTCCACGTCGGGACGTTCGTTGGGCTCTACATCAGGGTTTAGCTTACTTTCAGCTCTACGTTGGGACGTGCGTTGGGCTCCACGTCGGGGCGTGCGTTGGGCTCTACGTCGGGACGTGCGTTGGGCTCTACGTCGGGAATTAGCTTACTTTCAGCTCTACGTTTGGACGTGCGTTGGGCTCTACGTCGGGACGTGCGTTGGGCTCTACGTTTGGACGTGCGTTGGGCTCTGCGTCGGGACGTGCGTTGGGCTCTACGTCGGGACGTGCGTTGGGCTCTAATTCGGGACGTGCGTTGGGCTCTACGTCGGGACGTGCGTTGGGCTCTACGTCGGGACGTGCGTTGGGCTCTACGTCGGGACGTGCGTTGGCCTCTACGTCAGGATTTAGCTTACATTCAGCTCTACGTCGGGACGTGCGTTGGCCTCTACGTCGGGACGTGCGTTGGACTCTACGTCGGGAATTAGCTTACTTTCAGCTCTACGTCGGGACGTGCGTTGGCCTCTACGTCGGGACGTGCGTTGGGCTCCACGTCGGGACGTGCGTTGGGCTCTACGTCGGGACGTGCGTTGGGCTCTACGTCGGGAATTAGCTTACTTTCAGCTCTACGTCGGGACGTGCGTTGGGCTCTACGTCGGGACGTGCGTTGGGCTCTACGTCGGGACGTGCTTTGGGCTCTACGTCGGGACGTGCGTTGGGCTCCACGTCGGGACGTTCGTTGGGCTCTACATCAGGGTTTAGCTTACTTTCAGCTCTACGTTGGGACGTGCGTTGGGCTCCACGTCGGGGCGTGCGTTGGGCTCTACGTCGGGACGTGCGTTGGGCTCTACGTCGGGAATTAGCTTACTTTCAGCTCTACGTTTGGACGTGCGTTGGGCTCTACGTCGGGACGTGCGTTGGGCTCTACGTTTGGACGTGCGTTGGGCTCTGCGTCGGGACGTGCGTTGGGCTCTACGTCGGGACGTGCGTTGGGCTCTAATTCGGGACGTGCGTTGGGCTCTACGTCGGGACGTGCGTTGGGCTCTACGTCGGGACGTGCGTTGGGCTCTACGTCGGGACGTGCGTTGGGCTCTACGTCAGGGCTTAGCTTACTTTCAGCTCCACGTCGGGACGTGCGTTGGGCTCCACGTCGGGACGTGCGTTGGGCTCCACGTCGGGACGTGCGTTGGGCTCTACGTCGGGACGTGCGTTGGGCTCTACGTCGGGACGTGCGTTGGGCTCTACGTCGGGATTTAGCTTACTTTCAGCTCTACGTCGGGATTTAGCTTTCTTTCAGCTCTACGTCGGGATTTAGCTTACTTTCAGCTCTACGTCGGGATGTGCGTTGGGCTCTACGTCGGGATTTAGCTTACTTTCAGCTCTACGTCGGCACGTGCGTTGGGCTCTACGTCGGCACGTGCGTTGGGCTCTACGTCGGGTCGTGCGTTGGCTTCTACCTCGGGACGTGCGTTGGCCTCTACCTCGGGACGTGCGTTGGCCTCTACCTCGGGACGTGCGTTGGCCTCTACGCCGGGATTTAGCTTACTTTCAGCTCTACGTCGGGACGTGCGTTGGCCTCTACGTCGGGATTTAGCTTACTTTCAGCTCTACGTCGGGACGTGCGTTGGGCTCTACGTCGGGATTTAGCTTACTATTAGCTCTACGTCGGGACGTGCGTTGGGCTCTACGTCGGGACGTGCGTTGGGCTCTACGTCGGGACGTGCGTTGGGCTCTACGTCGGGATTTAGCTTACTTTCAGCTCTACGTCGGGATTTAGCTTACTTTCAGCTCTACGTCGGGATTTAGCTTACTTTCAGCTCTACGTCGGGATTTAGCTTTCTTTCAGCTCTACGTCGGGATTTAGCTTACTTTCAGCTCTACGTCGGGATTTAGCTTACTTTCAGCTCTACGTCGGGATTTAGCTTAATTTCAGCTCTACGTCGGGACGTGCGTTGGGCTCTACGTCGGGATTTAGCTTACTTTCAGCTCTACGTCGGGACGTGCGTTGGGCTCTACGTCGGGATTTAGCTTACTTTCAGCTCTACGTCGGGACGTGCGTTGGGCTCTACGTCGGAACGTGCGTTGGGCTCTACGTCGGGACGTGCGTTGGGCTCTACGTCGGGACGTGTGTTGGGCTCTACGTCGGGATTTAGCTTACTTTCAGCTCTACGTCGGGACGTGCGTTGGGCTCTACGTCGGGATTTAGCTTACTTTCAGCTCTACGTCGGGACGTGCGTTGGCTTCTACGTCGGGACGTGCGTTGGCCTCTACGTCAGGATTTAGCTTACTTTCAGCTCTACGTCGGGACGTGCGTTGGCCTCTACGTCGGGACGTGCGTTGGCCTCTACGTCGGGACGTGCGTTGGCCTCTACGTCGGGACGTGCGTTGGCCTCTACGTCGGGACGTGCGTTGGCCTCTACGTCAGGATTTAGCTTACTTTCGGCTCTACGTCGGGACGTGCGTTGGCCTCTACGTCAGGACGTGCGTTGGCCTCTACGTCGGGACGTGCGTTGGCCTCTAAGTCAGGATTTAGCTTACTTTCGGCTCTACGTCGGGACGTGCGTTGGCCTCTACGTCGGGACGTGCGTTGGCCTCTACGTCGGGACGTGCGTTGGCCTCTACGTCGGGACGTGCGTTGGCCTCTACGTCTGTAGTTAGCTAACTTTCACCTCTACGTCGGGAATTAGGTTAATTTGGGCTCTACGTTGGGACGTGCGTTGGCCTCTACGTCGGGACGTGCGTTGGCCTATACTTCGGGACGTGCGTTGGCCTCTACGTCAGGATTTAGCTTACTTTGGGCTCTACGTCGGGACGTGCGTTGGCCTCTACGTCGGGACGTGCGTTGGCCTCTACGTCGGGACGTGCGTTGGCCTATACTTCGGGACGTGCGTTGGCCTCTACGTCAGGATTTAGCTTACTTTGGGCTCTACGTCGGGACGTGCGTTGGCCTCTACGTCGGGACGTGCGTTGGCCTCTACGTCGGGACGTGCGTTGGCCTATACTTCGGGACGTGCGTTGGCCTCTACGTCAGGATTTAGCTTACTTTGGGCTCTACGTCGGGACGTGCGTTGGCCTCTACGTCGGGACGTGCGTTGGCCTCTACGTCGGGACGTGCGTTGGCCTCTACGTCGGGACGTGCGTTGGCCTCTACGTCAGGATTTAGCTTACTTTCAGCTCTACGTCGGGACGTGCGTTGGCCTCTACGTCGGGACGTGCGTTGGCCTCTACGTCGGGACGTGCGTTGGCCTATACTTCGGGACGTGCGTTGGCCTCTACGTCAGGATTTAGCTTACTTTGGGCTCTACGTCGGGACGTGCGTTGGCCTCTACGTCGGGACGTGCGTTGGCCTCTACGTCGGGACGTGCGTTGGCCTCTACGTCGGGACGTGCGTTGGCCTCTACGTCAGGATTTAGCTTACTTTCAGCTCTACGTCGGGACGTGCGTTGGCCTCTACGTCGGGACGTGCGTTGGCCTCTACGTCGGGACGTGCGTTGGCCTCTACGTCAGGATTTAGCTTACTTTCGGCTCTACGTCGGGACGTGCGTTGGCCTCTACGTCGGGACGTGCGTTGGCCTCTACGTCGGGACGTGCGTTGGCCTCTACGTCAGGATTTGGCTTACATTCAGCTCTACGTCGGGACGTGCGTTGGCCTCTACGTCGGGACGTGCGTTGGCCTCTACGTCGGGATGTGCGTTGGACTCTACGTCTGTAGTTAGCTAACTTCCACCTCTACGTCGGGAATTAGCTTACTTTGGGTTCTACGTCGGGACGTGCGTTGGGCTGTGCGTCGGGACGTGCGTTGGGCTCTGCGTCGGGACGAGTGTTGGGCTCTACGTCGGGACGTGCGTTGGGCTCTACGTCGGGACGTGCGTTGGGCTCTACGTCGGGACGTGCGTTGGGCTCTACGTCGGGACGTGCGTTGGGCTCTACGTCAGGATTTAGCTTACTTTCAGCTCTACGTCGGGACGTGCGTTGGCCTCTACGTCGGGACGTGCGTTGGCCTCTACTTCGGGACGTGAGTTGGCCTATACGTCGGGACGTGCGTTGGCCTCTACGTCAGGATTTAGCTTACTTTGGGCTCTACGTCGGGACGTGCGTTGGCCTCTACGTCGGGACGTGCATTGGCCTCTACGTCGGGACGTGCGTTGGCCTCTACGTCAGGATTTAGCTTACTTTCAGCTCTACGTCGGGACGTGCGTTGGCCTCTACGTCGGGACGTGCGTTGGCCTCTACGTCGGGACGTGCGTTGGCCTCTACGTCGGGACGTGCGTTGGCCTCTACGTCAGGATTTAGCTTACATTCAGCTCTACGTCGGGACGTGCGTTGGCCTCTACGTCGGGACGTGCGTTGGCCTCTACGTCGGGATGTGCTTTGGACTCTACGTCTGTAGTTAGCTAACTTCCACCTCTACGTCGGGAATTAGCTTACTTTGGGTTCTACGTCGGGACGTGCGTTGGGCTCTGCGTCGGGACGTGCGTTGGGCTCTGCGTCGGGACGAGTGTTGGGCTCTACGTCGGGACGTGCGTTGGGCTCTACGTCGGGACGTGCGTTGGGCTCTACGTCGGGAATTAGCTTACTTTCAGCTCTACGTCGG
Organism: Leptosomus discolor; assembly: GCF_034619465.1. NCBI lineage: Eukaryota > Metazoa > Chordata > Aves > Leptosomiformes > Leptosomidae > Leptosomus > Leptosomus discolor. The sequence continues at coordinate 2,206,199 of NW_028237819.1, forward strand.
GACGTGCGTTGGGCTCTACGTCGGGACGTGCGTTGGGCTCCACGTCGGGACGTGCCTTGGGCTCTACGTCGGGACGTGCGTTGGGTTCTACGTCAGGAATTAGCTTACTTTCAGCTCTACGTCGGGACGTGCGTTGGGCTCTACGTCGGGAATTAGCTTACTTTCAGCTCTACGTCGGGACGTGCGTTGGGCTCTACGTCGGGACGTGCGTTGGGCTCTACGTCGGGACGTGCGTTGGGCTCCACGTCGGGACGTGCGTTGGGCTCTACATCAGGGTTTATCTTACTTTCAGCTCTACGTCGGGACGTGCGTTGGGCTCCACGTCGGGGCGTGCGTTGGGCTCTACGTCGGGACGTGCGTTGGCCTCTACGTCGGGACGTGCGTTGGGCTCTACGTCGGGACGTGCGTTGGGCTCTACGTCGGGACGTGCGTTGGCCTCTACGTCAGGATTTAGCTTACTTTCAGCTCTACGTCGGGACGTGCGTTGGCCTCTACGTCGGGACGTGCGTTGGCCTCTACGTCGGGACGTGAGTTGGCCTATACGTCGGGACGTGCGTTGGCCTCTACGTCAGGATTTAGCTTACTTTGGGCTCTACGTCGGGACGTGCGTTGGCCTCTACGTCGGGACGTGCATTGGCCTCTACGTCGGGACGTGCGTTGGCCTCTACGTCAGGATTTAGCTTACTTTCAGCTCTACGTCGGGACGTGCGTTGGCCTCTACGTCGGGACGTGCGTTGGCCTCTACGTCGGGACGTGCGTTGGCCTCTACGTCAGGATTTAGCTTACATTCAGCTCTACGTCGGGACGTGCGTTGGCCTCTACGTCGGGACGTGCGTTGGCCTCTACGTCGGGATGTGCGTTGGACTATACGTCTGTAGTTAGCTAACTTCCACCTCTACGTCGGGAATTAGCTTACTTTGGGTTCTACGTCGGGACGTGCGTTGGGCTCTGCGTCGGGACGTGCGTTGGGCGCTGCGTCGGGACGAGTGTTGGGCTCTACGTCGGGACGTGCGTTGGGCTCTACGTCGGGACGTGCGTTGGGCTCTACGTCGGGAATTAGCTTACTTTCAGCTCTACGTCGGGACGTGCGTTGGGCTCTACGTCGGGACGTGCGTTGGGCTCCACGTCGGGACGTGCCTTGGGCTCTACGTCGGGACGTGCGTTGGGTTCTACGTCAGGAATTAGCTTACTTTCAGCTCTACGTCGGGACGTGCGTTGGGCTCTACGTCGGGAATAAGCTTACTTTCAGCTCTACGTCGGGACGTGCGTTGGGCTCTACGTCGGGACGTGCGTTGGGCTCTACGTCGGGACGTGCGTTGGGCTCCACGTCGGGACGTGCGTTGGGCTCTACATCAGGGTTTAGCTTACTTTCAGCTCTACGTCGGGACGTGCGTTGGGCTCCACGTCGGGGCGTGCGTTGGGCTCTACGTCGGGACGTGCGTTGGGCTCTACGTCAGGAATTAGCTTACTTTCAGCTCTACGTTCGGACGTGCGTTGGGCTCTACGTCGGGACGTGCATTGGGCTCTACGTCGGGACGTCTGTTGGGCTCTGCGTCGGGAGGTTCGTTGGGCTCTACGTCGGGACATGCGTTGGGCTCCACGACGGGACGTGCGTTGGGCTCTACGTCGGGACGTGCGTTGGGCTCCACGACGGGACGTGCGTTGGGCTCTACGTCGGGACGTGCGTTGGGCTCCACGACGGGACGTGCGTTGGGCTCTACGTCGGGACGTGCGTTGGGCTCTACGTCAGGGCTTAGCTTACTTTGAGCTCCACGTCGGGACGTGCGTTGGGCTCCACGTCGGGACGTGCGTTGGGCTCCACGTCGGGACGTGCGTTGGGCTCTACGTCGGGACGTGCGTTGGGCTCTACATCAGGATTTAGCTTACTTTCAGCTCTACGTCGGGACGTGCGTTGGGCTCCACGTCGGGACGTGCGTTGGGCTCTACGTCGGGACGTGCGTTGGGCTCTACGTCGGGACGTGCGTTGGGCTCTACGTCTGTAGTTAGCTAACTTTCAGCTCTACGTCGGGACGTGCGTTGGCCTCTACGTCGGGACGTGCGTTGGCCTCTACATCGGGACGTGCGTTGGCCTCTACGTCGGGACGTGCGTTGGCCTCTACGTCGGGACGTGCGTTGGCCTCTACGTCTGGATTTAGCTTACTTTCAGCTCTACGTCGGGACGTGCGTTGGCCTCTACGTCGGGACGTGCGTTGGCCTCTACGTCGGGACGTGCGTTGGCCTCTACGTCTGTAGTTAGCTAACTTTCACCTCTACGTCGGGAATTAGGTTAATTTGGGCTCTACGTTGGGACGTGCGTTGGCCTCTACGTCGGGACGTGCGTTGGCCTATACGTCGGGACGTGCGTTGGCCTCTACGTCAGGATTTAGCTTACTTGGGCTCTACGTCGGGACGTGCGTTGGCCTCTACGTCGGGACGTGCATTGGCCTCTACGTCGGGACGTGCGTTGGCCTCTACGTCAGGATTTATCTTACTTTCAGCTCTACGTCGGGACGTGCGTTGGCCTCTACGTCGGGACGTGCGTTGGCCTCTACGTGAGGATTTAGCTTACTTTCAGCTCAACGTCGGGACGTGCGTTGGCCTCTACGTCGGGACGTGCGTTGGCCTCTACGTCGGGACGTGCGTTGGCCTCTACGTCGGGACGTGCGTTGGCCGCTACGTCGGGACGTGCGTTGGCCTCTACGTCGGGACGTGCGTTGGCCTCTACGTCAGGATTTAGCTTACATTCAGCTCTACGTCGGGACGTGCGTTGGCCTCTACGTCGGGACGTGCGTTGGCCTCTACGTCGGGATGTGCGTTGGACTCTACGTCTGTAGTTAGCTAACTTCCACCTCTACGTCGGGAATTAGCTTACTTTTAGCTCTACGTCGGGACGTGCGTTGGGCTCTACGTCGGGACGTGCGTTGGGCTCTACGTCGGGACGTGCGTTGGGCTCTACGTCGGGACGTGCGTTGGGCTCTACGTCGGGATTTAGCTTACTTTCAGCTCTACGTCGGGATTTAGCTTACTTTCAGCTCTTCGTCGGGATTTAGCTTACTTTCAGCTCTACGTCGGGACGTGCGTATGCCTCTACGCCGGGATTTAGCTTACTTTCAGCTCTACGTCGGGACGTGCGTTGGCCTCTACGTCGGGATTTAGCTTACTTTCAGCTCTACGTCGGGACGTGCGTTGGCCTCTACGTCGGGACGTGCGTTGGGCTCTACGTCGGGACGTGCGTTGGCCTCTACGTCGGGACGTGCGTTGGCCTCTACGTCGGGACGTGCGTTGGCCTCTACGTCGGGACGTGCGTTGGCCTCTACGTCGGGATTTAGCTTACTTTCAGCTCTACGTCGGGACGTGCGTTGGCCTCTACGTCGGGATTTAGCTTACTTTCAGCTCTACGTCGGGACGTGCGTTGGTCTCTACGTCGGGATTTAGCTTACTTTCAGCTCTACGTCGGGACGTGCGTTGGCCTCTACGTCGGGACGTGCGTTGGGCTCTACGTCGGGACGTGCGTTGGGCTCTACGTCGGGACGTGCGTTGGGCTCTACGTCGGGACGTGCGTTGGGCTCTACGTCTGTAGTTAGCTAACTTTCAGCTCTACGTCGGGACGTGCGTTGGCCTCTACGTCGGGACGTGCGTTGGCCTCTACGTCGGGACGTGCGTTGGCCTCTACGTCGCGACGTGCGTTGGCCTCTACGTCGGGACGTGCGTTGGCCTCTACGTCTGGATTTAGCTTACTTTCAGCTCTACGTCGGGACGTGCGTTGGTCTCTACGTCGGGACGTGCGTTGGCCTCTACGTCGGGACGTGCGTTGGCCTCTACGTCAGGATTTAGCTTACTTTCGGCTCTACGTCGGGACGTGCGTTGGCCTCTACGTCAGGATTTATCTTACTTTCGGCTCTACGTCGGGACGTGCGTTGGCCTCTACGTCGGGACGTGCGTTGGCCTCTACGTCGGGACGTGCGTTGGCCTCTACGTCGGGACGTGCGTTGGCCTCTACGTCGGGACGTGCGTTGGCCTCTATGTCGGGACGTGCGTTGGCCTCTAAGTCAGGATTTAGCTTACTTTCGGCTCTACGTCGGGACGTGCGTTGGCCTCTACGTCGGGACGTGCGTTGGCCTCTACGTCGGGACGTGCGTTGGCCTCTACGTCGGGACATGCGTTGGCCTCTACGTCTGTAGTTAGCTAACTTTCACCTCTACGTCGGGAATTAGGTTAATTTGGGCTCTACGTTGGGACGCGCGTTGGCCTCTACGTCGGGACGTGCGTTGGCCTCTACGTCGGGACGTGCGTTGGCCTATACGTCGGGACGTGCGTTGGCCTCTACATCAGGATTTAGCTTACTTTGGGCTCTTCGTCGGGACGTGCGTTGGCCTCTACGTCGGGACGTGCATTGGCCTCTACGTCGGGACGTGCGTTGGCCTCTACGTCAGGATTTAGCTTACTTTCAGCTCTACGTCGGGACGTGCGTTGGCCTCTACGTCAGGATTTAGCTTACTTTCAGCTCTACGTCGGGACGTGCGTTGGCCTCTACGTCGGGACGTGCGTTGGCCTCTACGTCGGGACGTGCGTTGGCCTCTACGTCGGGACGTGCGTTGGCCTCTACGTCGGGACGTGCGTTGGCCTCTACGTCAGGATTTAGCTTACATTCAGCTCTACGTCGGGACGTGCGTTGGCCTCTACGTCGGGACGTGCGTTGGCCTCTACGTCGGGACGTGCGTTGGACTCTACGTCTGTAGTTAGCTAACTTCCACCTCTACGTCGGGAATTAGCTTACTTTGGGTTCTACGTCGGGACGTGCGTTGGGCTCTGCGTCGGGACGTGCGTTGGCCTCTACGTCGGGACGTGCGTTGGGCTCTACGTCGGGACGTGCGTTGGCCTCTACGTCTGTAGTTAGCTAACTTTCACCTCTACGTCGGGAATTAGGTTAATTTGGGCTCTACGTTGGGACGTGCGTTGGCCTCTACGTCGGGACGTGCGTTGGCCTCTACGTCGGGACGTGCGTTGGGCACTACGTCTGTAGTTAGCTAACTTTCAGCTCTACGTCGGGACGTGCGTTGGCCTCTACGTCGGGACGTGCGTTGGCCTCTACGTCGGGACGTGCGTTGGCCTCTACGTCTGGATTTAGCTTAGTTTCAGCTCTACGTCGGGACGTCCGTTGGCCTCTACGTCGGGACGTGCGTTGGCCTCTACGTCAGGACGTGCGTTGGCCTCTACGTCAGGATTTAGCTTACTTTCGGCTCTACGTCGGGACGTGCGTTGGCCTCTACGTCAGGATTTATCTTACTTTCGGCTCTACGTCGGGACGTGCGTTGGCCTCTACGTCGGGACGTGCGTTGGCCTCTACGTTGGGACGTGCGTTGGCCTCTAAGTCAGGATTTAGCTTACTTTCGGCTGTACGTCGGGACGTGCGTTGGCCTCTACGTCGGGACGTGCGTTGGCCTATACTTCGGGACGTGCGTTGGCCTCTACATCAGGATTTAGCTTACTTTGGGCTCTTCGTCGGGACGTGCGTTGGGCTCTACGTCGGGACGTGTGTTGGGCTCTACGTCGGGATTTAGCTTACTTTCAGCTCTACGTCGGGACGTGCGTTGGGCTCTACGTCGGGATTTAGCTTACTTTCAGCTCTACGTCGGGACGTGCGTTGGCCTCTACGTCGGGACGTGCGTTGGCCTCTACGTCAGGATTTAGCTTACTTTCGGCTCTACGTCGGGACGTGCGTTGGCCTCTACGTCGGGACGTGCGTTGGCCTCTACGTCTGTAGTTAGCTAACTTTCACCTCTACGTCGGGAATTAGGTTAATTTGGGCTCTACGTTGGGACGCGCGTTGGCCTCTACGTCGGGACGTGCGTTGGCCTCTACGTCGGGACGTGCGTTGGCCTATACGTCGGGACGTGCGTTGGCCTCTACATCAGGATTTAGCTTACTTTGGGCTCTTCGTCGGGACGTGCGTTGGCCTCTACGTCGGGACGTGCATTGGCCTCTACGTCGGGACGTGCGTTGGCCTCTACGTCAGGATTTAGCTTACTTTCAGCTCTACGTCGGGACGTGCGTTGGCCTCTACGTCGGGACGTGCGTTGGCCTCTACGTCAGGATTTAGCTTACTTTCAGCTCTACGTCGGGACGTGCGTTGGCCTCTACGTCGGGACGTGCGTTGGCCTCTACGTCGGGACGTGCGTTGGCCTCTACGTCGGGACGTGCGTTGGCCTCTACGTCAGGATTTAGCTTACATTCAGCTCTACGTCGGGACGTGCGTTGGCCTCTACGTCGGGACGTGCGTTGGACTCTACGTCGGGACGTGCGTTGGACTCTACGTCTGTAGTTAGCTAACTTCCACCTCTACGTCGGGAATTAGCTTACTTTGGGTTCTACGTCGGGACGTGCGTTGGGCTCTGCGTCGGGACGTGCGTTGGCCTCTACATCGGGACGTGCGTTGGCCTCTACGTCGAGACGTGCGTTGGCCTCTACGTCTGTAGTTAGCTAACTTTCACCTCTACGTCGGGAATTAGGTTAATTTGGGCTCTACGTTGGGACGTGCGTTGGCCTCTACGTCGGGACGTGCGTTGGCCTCTACGTCGGGACGTGCGTTGGCCTATATGTCGGGACGTGCGTTGGCCTCTACATCAGGACTTAGCTTACTTTGGGCTCTTCGTCGGGACGTGCGTTGGCCTCTACGTCGGGACGTGCATTGGGCTCTACGTCGGGACGTGCGTTGGCCTCTACGTCAGGATTTAGCTTACTTTCAGCTCTACGTCGGGACGTGCGTTGGCCTCTACGTCGGGACGTGCGTTGGCCTCTACGTCAGGATTTAGCTTACTTTCAGCTCTACGTCGGGACGTGCGTTGGCCTCTACGTCGGGACGTGCGTTGGCCTCTACGTCGGGACGTGCGTTGGCCTCTACGTCAGGATTTAGCTTACATTCAGCTCTACGTCGGGACGTGCGTTGGCCTCTACGTCGGGACGTGCGTTGGCCTCTACGTCGGGACGTGAGTTGGCCTATACGTCGGGACGTGCGTTGGCCTCTACGTCAGGATTTAGCTTACTTTGGGCTCTACGTCGGGACGTGCGTTGGCCTCTACGTCGGGACGTGCATTGGCCTCTACGTCGGGACGTGCGTTGGCCTCTACGTCAGGATTTAGCTTACTTTCAGCTCTACGTCGGGACGTGCGTTGGCCTCTACGTCGGGACGTGCGTTGGCCTCTACGTCGGGACGTGCGTTGGCCTCTACGTCGGGACGTGCGTTGGCCTCTACGTCAGGATTTAGCTTACATTCAGCTCTACGTCGGGACGTGCGTTGGCCTCTACGTCGGGACGTGCGTTGGCCTCTACGTCGGGATGTGCGTTGGACTCTACGTCTGTAGTTATCTAACTTCCACCTCTACGTCGGGAATTAGCTTACTTTGGGTTCTACGTCGGGACGTGCGTTGGGCTCTGCGTCGGGACGTGCGTTGGGCTCTGCGTCGGGACGAGTGTTGGGCTCTACGTCGGGACGTGCGTTGGGCTCTACGTCGGGACGTGCGTTGGGCTCTACGTCGGGAATTAGCTTACTTTCAGCTCTACGTCGGGACGTGCGTTGGGCTCTACGTCGGGACGTGCGTTGGGCTCCACGTCGGGACGTGCGTTGGGCTCTACGTCGGGACGTGCGTTGGGCTCTACGTCAGGAATTAGCTTACTTTCAGCTCTACGTCGGGACGTGCGTTGGGCTCTACGTCGGGAATTAGCTTACTTTCAGCTCTAAGTCGGGACGTGCGTTGGGCTCTACGTCGGGACGTGCGTTGGGCTCTACGTCGGGACGTGCGTTGGGCTCCACGTCGGGACGTGCGTTGGGCTCTACATCAGGGTTTAGCTTACTTTCAGCTCTACGTCGGGGCGTGCGTTGGGCTCCACGTCGGGGCGTGCGTTGGGCTCTACGTCGGGACGTGCGTTGGGCTCTACGTCGGGAATTAGCTTACTTTCAGCTCTACGTTCGGACGTGCGTTGGGCTCTACGTCGGGACGTGCATTGGGCTCTACGTCGGGACGTCTGTTGGGCTCTGCGTCGGGAGGTTCGTTGGGCTGTACGTCGGGACATGCGTTGGGCTCCACGACGGGACGTGCGTTGGGCTCCACGTCGGGACGTGCGTTGGGCTCCACGACGGGACGTGCGTTGGGCTCTACGTCGGGACGTGCGTTGGGCTCCACAACGGGACGTGCGTTGGGCTCTACGTCGGGACGTGCGTTGGGCTCTACGTCAGGGCTTAGCTTACTTTCAGCTCCACGTCGGGACGTGCGTTGGGCTCCACGTCGGGACGTGCGTTGGGCTCCACGTCGGGACGTGCGTTGGGCTCTACGTCGGGACGTGCGTTGGGCTCTACATCAGGATTTAGCTTACTTTCAGCTCTACGTCGGGACGTGCGTTGGGCTCCACGTCGGGACGTGCGTTGGGCTCTACGTCGGGACGTGCGTTGGGCTCTACGTCGGGACGTGCGTTGGGCTCTACGTCTGTAGTTAGCTAACTTTCAGCTCTACGTCGGGACGTGCGTTGGCCTCTACGTCGGGACGTGCGTTGGCCTCTACGTCGGGACGTGCGTTGGCCTCTACGTCTGGATTTAGCTTACTTTCAGCTCTACGTCGGGACGTGCGTTGGCCTCTACGTCGGGACGTGCGTTGGCCTCTACGTCGGGACGTGCGTTGGCCTCTACGTCTGTAGTTAGCTAACTTTCACCTCTACGTCGGGAATTAGGTTAATTTGGGCTCTACGTTGGGACGTGCGTTGGCCTCTACGTCGGGACGTGCGTTGGCCTATACGTCGGGACGTGCGTTGGCCTCTACGTCAGGATTTAGCTTACTTTGGGTTCTACGTCGGGACGTGCGTTGTCCTCTACGTCGGGACGTGCATTGGCCTCTACGTCGGGACGTGCGTTGGCCTCTACGTCAGGATTTAGCTTACTTTCAGCTCTACGTCGGGACGTGCGTTGGCCTCTACGTCGGGACGTGCGTTGGCCTCTACGTCAGGATTTAGCTTACTTTCAGCTCAACGTCGGGACGTGCGTTGGCCTCTACGTCGGGACATGCGTTGGCCTCTACGTCGGGACGTGCGTTGGCCTCTACGTCGGGACGTGCGTTGGCCGCTACGTCGGGACGTGCGTTGGCCTCTACGTCGGGACGTGCGTTGGCCTCTACGTCAGTATTTAGCTTACATTCAGCTCTACGTCGGGACGTGCGTTGGCCTCTACGTCGGGACGTGCGTTGGCCTCTACGTCGGGATGTGCGTTGGACTCTACGTCTGTAGTTAGCTAACTTCCACCTCTACGTCGGGAATTAGCTTACTTTTAGCTCTACGTCGGGACGTGCGTTGGGCTCTACGTCGGGACGTGCGTTGGGCTCTACGTCGGGACGTGCGTTGGGCTCTACGTCGGGACGTGTGTTGGGCTCTACGTCGGGATTTAGCTTACTTTCAGCTCTACGTCGGGATTTAGCTTACTTTCAGCTCTACGTCGGGATTTAGCTTACTTTCAGCTCTACGTCGGGTCGTGCGTATGCCTCTACGCCGGGATTTAGCTTACTTTCAGCTCTACGTCGGGACGTGCGTTGGCCTCTACGTCGGGATTTAGCTTACTTTCAGCTCTACGTCGGGACGTGCGTTGGCCTCTACGTCGGGACGTGCGTTGGGCTCTACGTCGGGACGTGCGTTGGGCTCTACGTCGGGACGTGCGTTGGCCTCTACGTCGGGACGTGCGTTGGCCTCTACGTCGGGACGTGCGTTGGCCTCTACGTCGGGACGTGCGTTGGGCTCCACGACGGGACGTGCGTTGGGCTCTACGTCGGGACGTGCGTTGGGCTCCACAACGGGACGTGCGTTGGGCTCTACGTCGGGACGTGCGTTGGGCTCTACGTCAGGGCTTAGCTTACTTTCAGCTCCACGTGGGGACGTGCGTTGGGCTCCACGTCGGGACGTGCGTTGGGCTCCACGTCGGGACGTGCGTTGGGCTCTACGTCGGGACGTGCGTTGGGCTCTACATCAGGATTTAGCTTACTTTCAGCTCTACGTCGGGACGTGCGTTGGGCTCCACGTCGGGACGTGCGTTGGGCTCTACGTCGGGACGTGCGTTGGGCTCTACGTCGGGACGTGCGTTGGGCTCTACGTCTGTAGTTAGCTAACTTTCAGCTCTACGTCGGGACGTGCGTTGGCCTCTACGTCGGGACGTGCGTTGGCCTCTACGTCGGGACGTGCGTTGGCCTCTACGTCTGGATTTAGCTTACTTTCAGCTCTACGTCGGGACGTGCGTTGGCCTCTACGTCGGGACGTGCGTTGGCCTCTACGTCGGGACGTGCGTTGGCCTCTACGTCTGTAGTTAGCTAACTTTCACCTCTACGTCGGGAATTAGGTTAATTTGGGCTCTACGTTGGGACGTGCGTTGGCCTCTACGTCGGGACGTGCGTTGGCCTATACGTCGGGACGTGCGTTGGCCTCTACGTCAGGATTTAGCTTACTTTGGGTTCTACGTCGGGACGTGCGTTGTCCTCTACGTCGGGACGTGCATTGGCCTCTACGTCGGGACGTGCGTTGGCCTCTACGTCAGGATTTAGCTTACTTTCAGCTCTACGTCGGGACGTGCGTTGGCCTCTACGTCGGGACGTGCGTTGGCCTCTACGTCAGGATTTAGCTTACTTTCAGCTCAACGTCGGGACGTGCGTTGGCCTCTACGTCGGGACATGCGTTGGCCTCTACGTCGGGACGTGCGTTGGCCTCTACGTCGGGACGTGCGTTGGCCGCTACGTCGGGACGTGCGTTGGCCTCTACGTCGGGACGTGCGTTGGCCTCTACGTCAGTATTTAGCTTACATTCAGCTCTACGTCGGGACGTGCGTTGGCCTCTACGTCGGGACGTGCGTTGGCCTCTACGTCGGGATGTGCGTTGGACTCTACGTCTGTAGTTAGCTAACTTCCACCTCTACGTCGGGAATTAGCTTACTTTTAGCTCTACGTCGGGACGTGCGTTGGGCTCTACGTCGGGACGTGCGTTGGGCTCTACGTCGGGACGTGCGTTGGGCTCTACGTCGGGACGTGTGTTGGGCTCTACGTCGGGATTTAGCTTACTTTCAGCTCTACGTCGGGATTTAGCTTACTTTCAGCTCTACGTCGGGATTTAGCTTACTTTCAGCTCTACGTCGGGTCGTGCGTATGCCTCTACGCCGGGATTTAGCTTACTTTCAGCTCTACGTCGGGACGTGCGTTGGCCTCTACGTCGGGATTTAGCTTACTTTCAGCTCTACGTCGGGACGTGCGTTGGCCTCTACGTCGGGACGTGCGTTGGGCTCTACGTCGGGACGTGCGTTGGGCTCTACGTCGGGACGTGCGTTGGCCTCTACGTCGGGACGTGCGTTGGCCTCTACGTCGGGACGTGCGTTGGCCTCTACGTCGGGACGTGCGTTGGGCTCTACGTCTGTAGTTAGCTAACTTTCAGCTCTACGTCGGGACGTGCGTTGGCCTCTATGTCGGGATTTAGCTTACTTTCAGCTCTACGTCGGGACGTGCGTTGGCCTCTACGTCGGGATTTAGCTTACTTTCAGCTCTACGTCGGGACGTGCGTTGGCCTCTACGTCGGGACGTGCGTTGGGCTCTACGTCGGGACGTGCGTTGTGCTCTACGTCGGGACGTGCGTTGGGCTCTACGTCGGGACGTGCGTTGGGCTCTACGTCTGTAGTTAGCTAACTTTCAGCTCTACGTCGGGACGTGCGTTGGCCTCTACGTCGGGACGTGTGTTGGGCTCTACGTCGGGACGTGCGTTGGCCTCTACGTCGCGACGTGCGTTGGCCTCTACGTCGGGACGTGCGTTGGCCTCTACGTCTGGATTTAGCTTACTTTCAGCTCTACGTCGGGACGTGCGTTGGCCTCTACGTCGGGACGTGCGTTGGCCTCTACGTCGGGACGTGCGTTGGCCTCTACGTCAGGATTTAGCTTACTTTCGGCTCTACGTCGGGACGTGCGTTGGCCTCTACGTCAGGATTTATCTTACTTTCGGCTCTACGTCGAGACGTGCGTTGGCCTCTACGTCGGGACGTGCGTTGGCCTCTACGTCGGGACGTGCGTTGGCCTCTACGTCGGGACGTGCGTTGGCCTCTATGTCGGGACGTGCGTTGGCCTCTAAGTCAGGATTTAGCTTACTTTCGGCTCTACGTCGGGACGTGCGTTGGCCTCTACGTCGGGACGTGCGTTGGCCTCTACGTCGGGACGTGCGTTGGCCTCTACGTCTGTAGTTAGCTAACTTTCACCTCTACGTCGGGAATTAGGTTAATTTGGGCTCTACGTTGGGACGTGCGTTGGCCTCTACGTCGGGACGTGCGTTGGCCTCTACGTCGGGACGTGCGTTGGCCTATACGTCGGGACGTGCGTTGGCCTCTACATCAGGATTTAGCTTACTTTGGGCTCTTCGTCGGGACGTGCGTTGGCCTCTACGTCGGGACGTGCATTGGCCTCTACGTCGGGACGTGCGTTGGCCTCTACGTCAGGATTTAGCTTACTTTCAGCTCTACGTCGGGACGTGCGTTGGCCTCTACGTCGGGACGTGCGTTGGCCTCTATGTCAGGATTTAGCTTACTTTCAGCTCTACGTCGGGACGTGCGTTGGCCTCTACGTCGGGACGTGCGTTGGCCTCTACGTCGGGACGTGCGTTGGCCTCTACGTCGGGACGTGCGTTGGCCTCTACGTCAGGATTTAGCTTACATTCAGCTCTACGTCGGGACGTGCGTTGGCCTCTACGTCGGGACGTGCGTTGGGCTCTACGTCGGGACGTGCGTTGGCCTCTACGTCGGGACGTGCGTTGGCCTCTACGTCGGGACGTGCGTTGGCCTCTACGTCGGGATTTAGCTTACTTTCAGTTCTACGTCGGGACGTGCGTTGGCCTCTATGTCGGGATTTAGCTTACTTTCAGCTCTACGTCGGGACGTGCGTTGGCCTCTTCGTCGGGATTTAGCTTACTTTCAGCTCTACGTCGGGACGTGCGTTGGCCTCTACGTCGGGACGTGCGTTGGGCTCTACGTCGGGACGTGCGTTGTGCTCTACGTCGGGACGTGCGTTGGGCTCTACGTCGGGACGTGCGTTGGGCTCTACGTCTGTAGTTAGCTAACTTTCAGCTCTACGTCGGGACGTGCGTTGGCCTCTACGTCGGGACGTGTGTTGGGCTCTACGTCGGGACGTGCGTTGGCCTCTACGTCGCGACGTGCGTTGGCCTCTACGTCGGGACGTGCGTTGGCCTCTACGTCTGGATTTAGCTTACTTTCAGCTCTACGTCGGGACGTGCGTTGGCCTCTACGTCGGGACGTGCGTTGGCCTCTACGTCGGGACGTGCGTTGGCCTCTACGTCAGGATTTAGCTTACTTTCGGCTCTACGTCGGGACGTGCGTTGGCCTCTACGTCAGGATTTATCTTACTTTCGGCTCTACGTCGGGACGTGCGTTGGCCTCTACGTCGGGACGTGCGTTGGCCTCTACGTCGGGACGTGCGTTGGCCTCTACGTCGGGACGTGCGTTGGCCTCTACGTCGGGACGTGCGTTGGCCTCTACGTCGGGACGTGCGTTGGCCTCTACGTCGGGACGTGCGTTGGCCTCTAAGTCAGGATTTAGCTTACTTTCGGCTCTACGTCGGGACGTGCGTTGGCCTCTACGTCGGGACGTGCGTTGGCCTCTACGTCGGGACGTGCGTTGGCCTCTACGTCTGTAGTTAGCTAACTTTCACCTCTACGTCGGGAATTAGGTTAATTTGGGCTCTACGTTGGGACGTGCGTTGGCCTCTACGTCGGGACGTGCGTTGGCCTCTACGTCGGGACGTGCTTTGGCCTATACGTCGGGACGTGCGTTGGCCTCTACATCAGGATTTAGCTTACTTTGGGCTCTTCGTCGGGACGTGCGTTGGCCTCTACGTCGGGACGTGCATTGGCCTCTACGTCGGGACGTGCGTTGGCCTCTACGTCAGGATTTAGCTTACTTTCAGCTCTACGTCGGGACGTGCGTTGGCCTCTACGTCGGGACGTGCGTTGGCCTCTATGTCAGGATTTAGCTTACTTTCAGCTCTACGTCGGGACGTGCGTTGGCCTCTACGTCGGGACGTGCGTTGGCCTCTACGTCGGGACGTGCGTTGGCCTCTACGTCGGGACGTGCGTTGGCCTCTACGTCAGGATTTAGCTTACATTCAGCTCTACGTCGGGACGTGCGTTGGCCTCTACGTCGGGACGTGCGTTGGCCTCTACGTCGGGACGTGTGTTGGACTCTACGTCTGTAGTTAGCTAACTTCCACCTCTACGTCGGGAATTAGCTTACTTTGGGTTCTACGTCGGGACGTGCGTTGGGCTCTGCGTCGGGACTTGCGTTGGGCTCTGCGTCGGGACGAGTGTTGGGCTCTACGTCGGGACGTGCGTTGGGCTCTACGTCGGGACGTGCGTTGGGATCTACGTCGGGATTTAGCTTACTTTCAGCTCTACGTCGGGACGTGCGTTGGGCTCTACATCGGGACGTGCGTTGGGCTCCACGTCGGGACGTGCGTTGGGCTCTACGTCGGGACGTGCGTTGGGCTCTACGTCGGGAATTAGCTTACTTTCACCTCTACGTCGGGACGTGCGTTGGGCTCTACGTCGGGACGTGCGTTGGGCTCTACGTCGGGATTTATCTTACTTTCAGCTCTACGTCGGGACGTGCGTTGGCCTCTACGTCGGGACGTGCGTTGGGCTCTACGTCGGGACGTGCGTTGGGCTCTACGTCGGGACGTGCGTTGGGCTCTACGTCTGTAGTTAGCTAACTTTCAGCTCTACGTCGGGACGTGCGTTGGCCTCTACGTCGGGACGTGCGTTGGCCTCTACGTCGGGACGTGCGTTGGCCTCTACGTCGGGACGTGCGTTGGCCTCTACGTCAGGATTTAGCTTACTTTCGGCTCTACGTCGGGACGTGCGTTGGCCTCTACGTCAGGATTTAGCTTACTTTCGGCTCTACGTCGGGACGTGCGTTGGCCTCTACGTCAGGATTTAGCTTACTTTCGGCTCTACGTCGGGACGTGCGTTGGCCTCTACGTCGGGACGTGCGTTGGCCTCTACGTTGGGACGTGCGTTGGCCTCTAAGTCAGGATTTAGCTTACTTTCGGCTGTACGTCGGGACGTGCGTTGGCCTCTACGTCGGGACGTGCGTTGGCCTCTACGTCGGGACGTGCGTTGGCCTCTACGTCTGTAGTTAGCTAACTTTCACCTCTACGTCGGGAATTAGGTTAATTTGGGCTCTACGTTGGGACGTGCGTTGGCCTCTACGTCGGGACGTGCGTTGGCCTCTACGTCAGGATTTAACTTACTTTCAGCTCTACGTCGGGACGTGCGTTGGCCTCTACGTCGGGACGTGCGTTGGCCTCTACGTCGGGACGTGCGTTGGCCTCTACGTCGGGACGTGCGTTGGCCTCTACGTCGGGACGTGCATTGGCCTCTACGTCGGGACGTGCGTTGGCCTCTACGTCAGGATTTAGCTTACTTTCAGCTCTACGTCGGGACGTGCGTTGGCCTCTACGTCGGGACGTGCGTTGGCCTCTACGTCAGGATTTAGCTTACTTTCAGCTCTACGTCGGGACGTGCGTTGGCCTCTACGTCGGGACGTGCGTTGGCCTCTACGTCGGGACGTGCGTTGGCCTCTACGTCGGGACGTGCGTTGGCCTCTACGTCAGGATTTAGCTTACATTCAGCTCTACGTCGGGACGTGCGTTGGCCTCTACGTCGGGACGTGCGTTGGCCTCTACGTCGGGATGTGCGTTGGACTCTACGTCTGTAGTTAGCTAACTTCCACATCTACGTCGGGAATTAGCTTACTTTGGGTTCTACGTCGGGACGTGCGTTGGGCTCTGCGTCGGGACGTGCGTTGGGCTCTGCGTCGGGACGAGTGTTGGGCTCTACGTCGGGACGTGCGTTCGGCTCTACGTCGGGACGTGCGTTGGGCTCTACGTCGGGAATTAGCTTACTTTCAGCTCTACGTCGGGACGTGCGTTGGGCTCTACATCGGGACGTGCGTTGGGCTCCACGTCGGGACGTGCGTTGGGCTCTACGTCGGGACGTGCGTTGGGCTCTACGTCGGGAATTAGCTTACTTTCAGCTCTACGTCGGGACGTGCGTTGGGCTCTACGTCGGGACATGCGTTGGGCTCTACATCGGGACGTGCGTTGGGCTCTACGTCGGGACGTGCGTTGGGCTCCACGTCGGGACGTGCGTTGGGCTTTACATCAGGGTTTAGCTTACTTACAGCTCTACGTCGAGACGTGCATTGGGCTCCACGTCGGGGCGTGCGTTGGGTTCTACGTCGGGACGTGCGTTGGCCTCTACGTAGGGACGTGCGTTGGGCTCTACGTCGGTACGTGCTTTGGGCTCTACGTCGGGACGTGCTTTGGGCTCTACGTCGAGACGTGCGTTGGGCTATACATCGGGAATTAGCTTACTTTCAGCTCTACGTCGGGACGTGCGTTGGGCTCTTCGTCAGGGTTTAGCTTTCTTTAAGCTCTACGTCGGGACGTGCGTTGGGCTCCACGTCGGGACGTGCGTTGGGCTCTACGTCGGGACGTGCGTTGGGCTCCACGTCGGGACGTGCGTTGGGCTCTATATCAGGATTTAGCTTACTTTCAGCTCCACGTCGGGACGTGCGTTGGACTCCACGTTGGGACGTGCGTTGGGCTCCACGTCGGGACGTGCGTTGGCCTCTATGTCGGGACGTGCGTTGGGCTCCACGTCGGGACGTGTGTTGGGCTCTACGTCTGTAGTTAGCTAATTTTCACCTCTACGTCGGGAATTAGCTTACTTTCAGCTCTACGTCGGGACGTGCATTGGGCTCTACGTCGGGACGTGCGTTGGGCTCTACGTCGGGACGTGCGTTGGGCTCTACGTCGGGAATTAGCTTACTTTCAGCTCTACGTCGGGACGTGCCTTGGGCTCTACGTCGGGAATTAGCTTAGTTTCAGCTCTACGTCGGGACGTGCGTTGGGCTCCACGTCGGGACGTGCGTTGGGCTCCACGTCGGGACGTGCGTTGGGCTCCACGTCGGGACGTGCGTTGGGCTCTACGTCGGGACGTGCGTTGGGCTCTACATCAGGATTTAGCTTACTTTCAGCTGTACGTCAGGACGTGCGTTGGGCTCCACGTCGGGACGTGCGTTGGGCTCCACGTTGGGATGTGCGTTGGGCTCTACGTCGGGAAGTGCGTTGGGGTCTACGTCAGGGTTTAGCTTACTTTCAGCTCTACGTCGGGACGTGCGTTGGGCTCTACGTCGGGAATTAGCTTACTTTCAGCTCTACGTCGGGACGTGCGTTGGGCTCTACGTCGGGAATTAGCTTACTTTAAGCTCTTTGTCGGGACGTGCGTTGGGCTCCACGTCGGGACTTGTGTTGGCTCTACGTCGGGACGTGCGTTGGGCTCTACGTCAGGATTTAGCTTACTTTCAACTCTATGTCGTAACGTGCGTTGGGCTCCACATCGGGACGTGTGTTGGGCTCTACGTCAGGGTTTAGCTTAATTTCAGCTCTACGTCGGGACGTGCGTTGGGCTCCACGTCGGGACGTGCGTTGGGCTCCACGTCGGGACGTGCGTTGAGCTCCAAGTCGGGACGTGCGTTGGGCTCTACGTCGGGAATTAGCTTACTTTCAGCTCTACGTCGAGACGTGCGTTGGGCTCGACGTCGGGAATTAGCTTACTTTCAGCTCTACGTCGGGACGTGCGTTGGGCTCTACGTCGGGACGTGCGTTGGGCTCTACGTCGGGACGTGCGTTGGGATCTACGTCGGGACGTGCGTTGGGCTCTACGTCGGGAATTAGCTTACTTTCAACTGTACGTCAGTACGTGCGTTGGGCTCTACGTCGGGAATTAGCTTACTTTCAGCTCTGCGTCGGGACGTGCGTTGGGCTCTACATCAGGATTTAGCTTACTTTCAGCTCTACGTCAGAACGTGCGTTGGGTTCTACGTCGGGACGTGCGTTGGGCTCTACGTAGGGACGTGCGTTGGGCTCTACGTCGGGACGTGCTTTGGGCTCTACGTCGGGACGTGCTTTGGGCTCTACGTCGAGACGTGCGTTGGGCTATACATCGGGAATTAGCTTACTTTCAGCTCTACGTCGGGACGTGCGTTGGGCTCTTCGTCAGGGTTTAGCTTACTTTCAGCTCTTCGTCGGGACGTGCGTTGGGCTCCACGTCGGGACGTGCGTTGGGCTCTACGTCGGGACGTGCGTTGGGCTCCACGTCGGGACGTGCGTTGGGCTCTATATCAGGATTTAGCTTACTTTCAGCTCCACGTCGGGACGTGCGTTGGACTCCACGTTGGGACGTGCTTTGGGCTCCACGTCGGGACGTGCGTTGGCCTCTACGTCGGGACGTGCGTTGGCCTCTACGTCGGGACGTGCGTTGGGCTCTACGTCGGGACGTGCGTTGGGCTCTACGTCTGGACGTGCGTTGGGCTCTACGTCGGGAATTAGCTTACTTTCAGCTCTACGTCGGGACGTGCCTTGGGCTCTACGTCGGGAATTAGCTTACTTTCAGCTCTACGTCGGGACGTGCGTTGGGCTCCACGTCGGGACGTGCGTTGGGCTCCATGTCGGGACGTGCGTTGGGCTCCACATCGGGACGTGCGTTGGGCTCCACGTCGGGACGTGCGTTGGGCTCTACGTCGGGACGTGCGTTGGGCTCTACATCAGGATTTAGCTTACTTTCAGCTGTACGTCAGGACGTGCGTTGGGCTCCACGTCGGGACGTGCGTTGGGCTCCACGTTGGGATGTGCGTTGGGCTCTACGTTGGGAAGTGCGTTGGGGTCTACGTCAGGGTTTAGCTTACTTTCAGATCTACGTCGGGACGTGCTTTGGGCTCCATGTCGGGACGTGCGTTAGGCTCCACGTCGGGACGTGTCTTGGGCTCTACGTCAGGATTTAGCTTACTTTCAGGTCTACGTTGGGACGTGCGTTGGGCTCCACGTCGGGACGTGCGTTGGGCTCCACGTCGGGACGTGCGTTGGGCTCCAAGTCGGGACGTGCGTTGGGTCCACGTCGGGATGTGCGTTGGGCTCCACGTCGGGACGTGCGTTGGGATCCACATCAGGATTTAGCTTACTTTCAGCTCCACGTCGGGACGTGCGTTGGGCTCGACGTCGGGACGTGCGTTGGGCTCCATGTCGGGACGTGCGTTGGGCTCTACATCAGGATTTAGCTTACTTTCAGCTCTATGTCGGGACGTGCGTTGGGCTCCACGTCGGGACGTGCGTTGGGCTCCACGTCGGGACGTGTGTTGGGCTCTACGTCAGGGTTTAGCTTACTTTCAGCTCTACGTCGTGACGTGCGTTGGGCTCCACGTCAGCACATGCGTTGGGCTCTACATCAGGATTTAGCTTACTTTCAGCTCCACGTCGGGACGTGCGTTGGGCTCCACGTCGGGACGTGCGTTGGGCTCCACGTTGGGACGTGCGTTGGGCTCCACGTCGGGACGTGCGTTGGGCTCTACCTCAGGGTTTAGCGTACTTTCAGCTCTACATCGGGATGTGCGTTGGGCTCCACGTCGGGACGTGCGTTGGGCTCCACGTCGGGACGTGCGTTGGGCTCTACATCAGGATTTAGCTTACTTTCAGGTCCACGTCGGGACGTGCGTTTGGCTCCACGTTGGGACGTGCGTTGGGCTCTACGTCGGGACGTGCGTTGGGCTCTACGTCAGGATTTAGCTTACTTTCAGCTCCACGTCGGCACGTGCGTTGGGCTCCACGTCGGGACGTGCGATGGGCTCCACGTCGGGACGTGCGTTGGGCTCCACGTCAGGATTTAGCTTACTTTCAGCTCTACGTCGGGACGTGCGTTGTGTTCCACGTCGGGACGGGTGTTGGGCTCCACATCAGGATTTAGCTTATTTCAGCTCCAAGTCGGGACGTGCGTTGGGCTTCACGTCGGGACGTGCCTTGGGCTCCACGTCGGGACGTGCATTGGGCTCCACGTCCGGACGTGCGTTGGGCTCTACGTCAGGGTTTAGCTTACTTTCAGCTCTACGTCGGGACGTGCGTTGGGCTCCACGTCGGGACATGCGTTGGGCTCAACATCGGGACGTGTGTTGGGCTCTACGTCAGGGTTTAGCTTACTTTCAGCTCCACGTCGGGACGTGCGTTGGGCTCCACGTCGGGCCGTGCATTGGGCTCTACGTCAGGATTTAGCTTACTTTCAGCTCTACGTCGGGACGTGCGTTGGGCTCCACGTCGGGACGTGCGTTGGGCTCCACGTCGGGACGTGCGTTGGGCTCTACATCAGGATTTAGCTTACTTTCAGCTCTATGTCGGGACGTGCGTTGGGCTCCACGTCGGGACGTGCGTTGGGCTCCACGTCGGGACGTGTGTTGGGCTCTACGTCAGGGTTTAGCTTACTTTCAGCTCTACGTCGGGACGTGCGTTGGGGTCCACGTCAGGACATGCGTTGGGCTCTACATCAGGATTTAGCTTACTTTCAGCTCCACGTCGGGACGTGCGTTGGGCTCCACGTTGGGACGTGCGTTGGGCTCCATGTCGGGACGTGCGTTGGGCTCCATGTCGGGACGTGCATTGGGCTCTACCTCAGGGTTTAGCTTAGTTTCAGATCTACGTGGGGACGTGCGTTGGGCTCCACGTCGGGACGTGCGTTGGGCTCCACGTTGGGACGTGCGTTGGGCTCCACGTCGGGACGTGCGTTGGGCTCTACGTCGGGACGTGCGTTGGGCTCTACGTCAGGGTTTAGCTTAATTTCAGCTCTACGTCGGGACATGCGTTGGGCTCCACGTCGGGACGTGCGTTGGGCTCCACGTCGGGACGTGCGTTGGGCTCTACGTCGGGACGTGCGTTGGGCTCTACATCAGGATTTAGTTTACTTTCAGCTCCACGTCGGGACGTGCGTTGGGCTCCACGTTGGGACGTGCGTTGGGCTCCATGTTGGGACGTGCGTTGGGCTCCACGTCGGGACATGCGTTGGGCTCCACGTCGGGACATGCGTTGGGCTCTACGTCAGGATTTAGCTTAGTTTCAGCTCCACGTCGGCACGTGCGTTGGGCTCCACGTCGGGACGTGCGTTGGGCTCCACGTCGGGACGTGCGTTGGGCTCTACATCAGAATTTAGCTTACTTTCAGCTCCACGTCGGGACGTGCGTTGGGCTCCACGTCGGGTCGTGCGTTGGGCTCCACGTCGGGACGTGCGTTGGGCTCTACGTCGGGAAGTACGTTGGGGTCTACGTCAGGGTTTAGCTTACTTTCAGATCTACGTCGGGACGTGCTTTGGGCTCCACGTCGGGACGTGCGTTGGGCTCCACGTCGGGCCGTGCGTTGGGCTCTACGTCAGGATTTAGCTTACTTTCAGCTCTACGTCGGGAGGTGCGCTGGGCTCTACGTCAGGAGGTGCGTTGGGCTCCTCGTCGGGACGTGCGTTGGGCTCCACGTCGGGACGTGCGTTGGGCTCCACGTCGGGACGTGCGTTGGGCTCTACGTCGGGACGTGCGTTGGGCTCTACATCAGGATTTAGCTTACTTTCAGCTCTACGTCGGGACGTGCGTTGGGCTCTACGTCGGGACGTGCGTTGGGCTCCACGTCGGGACGTGCGTTGGGCTCCACGTCGGGACTTGCGTTGGGCTCTACGTCAGGATTTAGCTTACTTTCAGCTCCACGTCGGCACGTGCGTTGGGCTCCACGTCGGGACGTGCGTTGGGCTCTACGTCGGGACGTGCGTTGGGCTCCACGTCGGGACGTGCGTTGGGCTCTACGTCGGGAATTAGCTTACTTTCAGCTCTACGTCGTGACGTGCGTTGGGCTCTACTTCGGGAATTAGCTTACTTTCAGCTCTACGTCGAGACGTGCGTTGGGCTCTACGTCGGGAATTAGCTTATTTACAGCTCTACGTCGGGACGTGCGTTGCGCTCTACGTCGGGACGTGAGTTGGGATCTACGTCGGGACGTGCGTTGGGCTCTACGTCGGGACGTGCGTTGGGCTCTACGTTGGGAATTAGATTACTTTCAGCTCTACGTCGTGACGTGCGTTGGGCTCTACGTCGGGAATTAGCTTACTTTCAGCTCTACGTCGGGACGTGCGTTGGGCTCTACGTCGGGAATTAGCTTACTTTCAGCTCTACGTCGGGACGTGCGTTGGGCTCTACATCGCGACGTGCATTGGGCTTCACGTCGGGACGTGCGTTGGGCTCCACGTCGGGACGTGCGTTGGGCTCTACGTCGGGACGTGCGTTGTGGTCTACGTCAGGGTTTAGCTTACTTTCAGCTCTACGTCGGGACGTGCGTTGTGCTCCACGTCGGGATTTGCGTTGGGCTCCACGTCGGGACGTGCGTTGGGCTCTACGTCAGGGTTTAGCTTACTTTCAGCTCTATGTCGGGACGTGCGTTGTGCTCCACGTCGGGACGTGCGTTGGGCTCCACGTCGGGAATTGCGTTGGGCTCTACATCAGGATTTAGCTTACATTCAGCTCTACGTCCGGACGTGCGTTGGGCTCCACTTCGGGACGTGCCTTGGGCTCTACGTCGGGACGTGCGTTGTGCTCCACGTCGGGACGTGCGTTGGGCTCCACGTCGGGAATTGCGTTGGGCTCTACATCAGGATTTAGCTTACATTCAGCTCTACGTCCGGACGTGCGTTGGGCTCCACGTCGGGACGTGCGTTGGGCTCCACGTCGGGACGTGCGTTGGGCTCCACGTCGGGACGTGCGTTGGGCTCCACGTCGGGAATTGCGTTGGGCTCTACATCAGGATTTAGCTTACATTCAGCTCTACGTCCGGACGTGCGTTGGGCTCCACTTCGGGACGTGCCTTGGGCTCTACGTCGGGACGTGCGTTGTGCTCCACGTCGGGACGTGCGTTGGGCTCCACGTCGGGAATTGCGTTGGGCTCTACATCAGGATTTAGCTTACATTCAGCTCTACGTCCGGACGTGCGTTGGGCTCCACGTCGGGACGTGCGTTGGGCTCCACGTCGGGACGTGCGTTGGGCTCCACGTCGGGACGTGCGTTGGGCTCTACGTCGGGACGTGCGTTTGGCTCCACGTCAGGGTTTAGCTTACTTTCAGCTCTACGTCGGGACGTGCGTTGGGCTCCAAGTCGGGACGTGCGTTGGGCTCCACATCAGGATTTAGCTTACTTTCAGCTCCACGTCGGGACGTGCGTTGGGCTCCACGTCGGGACGTGCGTTGGGCTCCACGTCGGGACGTGCGTTGGGCTCTACGTCAGGGTTTAGCTTACTTTCAGCTCCACGTCGGGACGTGCGTTGGGCTCCACGTCGGGACGTGCGTTGGGCTCCACGTCGGGCCGTGCATTGGGCTCTACGTCAGGATTTAGCTTACTTTCACCTCTACGTCGGGACGTGCGTTGGGCTCCACGTCAGGACGTGCGTTGGGCTCTACATCAAAATTTAGCTTACTTTCAGCTCCACGTCGGGACGTGCGTTGGGCTCCACGTCGGGACGTGCGTTGGGATCCACGTCGGGACGTGCGTTGGGCTCTACGTCGGGACGTGCGTTGGGCTCTACATCAGGATTTAGCTTACGTTTAGCTCTACGTCGGGACGTGCGTTGGGCTCCACGTCGGCACGTGTGTTGGGCTGTATGTCGGGACGTGCGTTGGGCTCTACGTCGGGACGTGCGTTGGACTCTACGTCAGGATTTAGCTTACTTTCAGCTCTACGTCGGGACGTGTGTTGGGCTCCACGTCGGGACGTGCGTTGGGCTCCAAGTCGGGACGTGCGTTGGGCTCTACGTCGGGACGTGTGTTGGGCTCCACGTCGGCACGTGCGTTGGGCTCTACGTCGGGACGTGCGTTGGGCTCTACGTCGGGACTTGCGTTGGGCTCTAAGTCGGGACATGCGTTGGGGTCTACGTCAGGGTTTAGCTTATATTCAGCTCTACGTTGGGACGTGCGTTGGGCTCTACGTCGGGATGTGCGTTGGGCTCTATGTCGGGACGTGCGTTGGGCTCTACATCGGGATTTAGCTTTCTTTCTGCTCTACGTCGGGACGTGCGTTGGGCTCTACGTCGGGAATTAGCTTACTTTCAGCTCTACGTCGGGTCGTGCATTGGGCTCTACTTCAGGATTTAGCTTACTTTCAGCTCTACGTCGGGACGTGCGTTGGGCTCTATGTCGGGAAGTGTGTTGGGCTCTACATCGGGATTTATCTTTCTTTCAGCTCTACGTCCGGACGTGCGTTGGGCTCTACGTCGGGAATTAGCTTACATTCAGCTCTACGTCCGGACGTGCGTTGGGCTCTACGTCGGGACGTGCGTTGGGCTCCAAATTGGGACGTGCGTTGGGCTCTACGTCGGGACGTGCGTTGGGCTCTACATCAGGATTTAGCTTACTTTCAGCTCTACGTCGGGACGTGCGTTGGGCTCCACGTCGGGACGTGCGTTGGGCTCCACGTCGGGACATGCGTTGGGCTCTACGTCGGGACGTGCGTTGGGCTCTACGTCAGGGTTTAGCTTACTCTCAGCTCTACGTCGGGACGTGCGTTGTGCTCTACTTCGGGACGTGCGTTGGGCTCTACGTCGAGACGTGCGTTGGGCTCTACATCGGGATTTAGCTTACTTTCAGCTCTACGTCGGGACGTGCGTTGGGCTCTACGTCGGGAATTAGCTTACTTTCAGCTCTACGTCGGGACGTGCGTTGGGCTCTACGTCGGGAATTAGCTTACCTTCAGCTCTACGTCCAGACGTGCGTTGGGCTCCACGTCGGGACGTGCCTTGGGCTCTACGTCGGGACGTGCGTTGGGCTCTATGTCGGGACGTGCGTTGGGCTCTACATCGGGATTTAGCTTTCTTTCAGCTCTACGTCGGGACGTGCCTTGGGCTCTACGTCGGGAATTAGCTTACTTTCAGCTGTACGTCGGGACGTGCCTTGGGCTCTACGTCGGGAATTAGCTTACTTTCAGGTCTACGTCGGGACGTGCGTTGGGCTCTACGTCGGGAATTAGCTTACTTTCAGCTCTACGTCGGGACGTGTGTTGGGCTTTACGTCGGGACGTGCGTTGGCCTCTACTTCGGGACGTGCGTTGGCCTCTACGTCAGGGTTTAGCTTACTTTCAGCTATACGTTGGGACGTGCGTTGGGCTCTACGTCGGGACGTGCGTTGGACTCTACGTCGGGACGTGCATTGGGCTCTATGTCGGGACGTGTGTTGGGCTCTACATCGGGATTTAGCTTTCTTTCAGCTCTACGTCGGGACGTGCGTTGGGCTCTACGTCGGGAATTAGCTTACTTTCAGCTCTACGTCCGGACGTGCGTTGGGCTCTACGTCGGGACGTGCGTTGGGCTCCACGTCGGGTCGTGCGTTGGGCTCCACGTCGGGACGTGCGTTGGGCTCCACGTCGGGACATGCGTTGGGCTCTACATCGGGATTTAGCTTACTTTCAGCTCTACGTCGGGACGTGCGTTGGGCTCTACGTCGGGAATTAGCTTACTTTCAGCTCTACGTCGGGACGTGCGTTGGGCTCTACGTTGGGACGTGCATTGGGCTCCACGTCGGGACGTCTGTTGGGCTCTACGTCGGGACGTGCGTTGGGCTCTACGTCGGGACGTGCGTTGGGCTCTACGTCGTGACGTGCGTTGGGCTCCACTTCGGGAAGTGCGTTGGGCTCCACGTCAGGGTTTAGCTTACTTTCAGCTCTACGTCGGGACGTGCGTTGGGCTCCACGTCGGGACGTGCGTTGGGCTCCACGTCGGGACGTGCGTTGGCCTCTACGTCTGTAGTTAGCTAACTTTCACCTCTACGTCGGGAATTAGCTAACTTTCACCTCTACGTCGGGACGTGGGTTGGGCTCTACGTAGGGAATTATCTTACTTTCAGCTCTACGTCAGGACGTGCGTTGGGCTCTACGTCGGGAATTAGCTTACTTTCAGCTCTATGTCGGGACGTACGTTGGGCTCTACGTCGGGACGTGTTTTGGGCTCTACATCTGTAGTTGGCTAACTTTCAGCTCTACGTCGGGACGTGCGTTGGGCTCTATGTCGGGACGTGCGTTGGGCTCTACATCAGGATTTAGTTTACTTTCAGCTCTACGTCGGGATGTGTGTTGGGCTCTGTGTCGGGACGTGCGTTGGCCTCTACGTCGGGACGTGCGTTGGCCTCTACGTCGGGACGTGCTTTGGCCTCTACGTCGGGACGTGCGTTGGCCTCTACGTCAGGATTTAGCTTACTTTTAGCTCTACGTCGGGACGTGCGTTGGGCTCTACGTCGGGAATTAGCTTACTTTCAGCTCTACGTCGGGACGTGCGTTGGGCTCTACGTCGGGACGTCTGTTGGGCTCTACGTCGGGACGTGCGTTGGGCTATACGTCGGGACGTGTTTTGAGCTGTACGTCGGGACGTGTGTTGCACTATACGTCGGGGTTTAGCTTACATTCAGCTCTATGTCGGGACGTGCGTTGTGCTCCACGTCGGGACGTGCGTTGGGCTCCACGTCGGGAATTGCGTTGGGCTCTACATCAGGATTTAGCTTACATTCAGCTCTACGTCCGGACGCGCGTTGGGCTCCACTTCGGGACGTGCCTTGGGCTCTACGTCGGGACGTGCGTTGTGCTCCACGTCGGGACGTGCGTTGGGCTCCACGTCGGGAATTCCGTTGGGCTCTACATCAGGATTTAGCTTACATTCAGCTCTACGTCCGGATGTGCGTTGGGCTCCACGTCGGGACGTGCGTTGGGCTCCACGTCGGGACGTGCGTTGGGCTCTACGTCGGGACGTGCGTTTGGCTCCACGTCAGGGTTTAGCTTACTTTCAGCTCTACGTCGGGACGTGCATTGGGCTCTACTTCAGGATTTAGCTTACTTTCAGCTCTACGTCGGGACGTGCGTTGGGCTCTATGTCGGGACGTGCGTTGGGCTCTACATCAGGATTTAGTTTACTTTCAGCTCTACGTCGGGATGTGTGTTGGGCTCTGTGTCGGGACGTGCGTTGGCCTCTACGTCGGGACGTGCGTTGGCCTCTACGTCGGGACGTGCTTTGGCCTCTACGTCGGGACGTGCGTTGGCCTCTACGTCAGGATTTAGCTTACTTTTAGCTCTACGTCGGGACGTGCGTTGGGCTCTACGTCGGGAATTAGCTTACTTTCAGCTCTACGTCGGGACGTGCGTTGGGCTCTACGTCGGGACGTCTGTTGGGCTCTACGTCGGGACGTGCGTTGGGCTATACGTCGGGACGTGTTTTGAGCTGTACGTCGGGACGTGTGTTGCACTATACGTCGGGGTTTAGCTTACATTCAGCTCTATGTCGGGACGTGCGTTGTGCTCCACGTCGGGACGTGCGTTGGGCTCCACGTCGGGAATTGCGTTGGGCTCTACATCAGGATTTAGCTTACATTCAGCTCTACGTCCGGACGCGCGTTGGGCTCCACTTCGGGACGTGCCTTGGGCTCTACGTCGGGACGTGCGTTGTGCTCCACGTCGGGACGTGCGTTGGGCTCCACGTCGGGAATTCCGTTGGGCTCTACATCAGGATTTAGCTTACATTCAGCTCTACGTCCGGATGTGCGTTGGGCTCCACGTCGGGACGTGCGTTGGGCTCCACGTCGGGACGTGCGTTGGGCTCTACGTCGGGACGTGCGTTTGGCTCCACGTCAGGGTTTAGCTTACTTTCAGCTCTACGTCGGGACGTGCGTTGGGCTCCAAGTCGGGACGTGCGTTGGGCTCCACATCAGGATTTAGCTTACTTTCAGCTCCACGTCGGGACGTGCGTTGGGCTCCACGTCGGGACGTGCGTTGGGCTCCACGTCGGGACGTGCGTTGGGCTCTACGTCAGGGTTTAGCTTACTTTCAGCTCCACGTCGGGACGTGCGTTGGGCTCCACGTCGGGACGTGCGTTGGGCTCCACGTCGGGCCGTGCATTGGGCTCTACGTCAGGATTTAGCTTACTTTCACCTCTACGTCGGGACGTGCGTTGGGCTCCACGTCAGGACGTGCGTTGGGCTCTACATCAAAATTTAGCTTACTTTCAGCTCCACGTCGGGACGTGCGTTGGGCTCCACGTCGGGACGTGCGTTGGGATCCACGTCGGGACGTGCGTTGGGCTCTACGTCGGGACGTGCGTTGGGCTCTACATCAGGATTTAGCTTACGTTTAGCTCTACGTCGGGACGTGCGTTGGGCTCCACGTCGGCACGTGTGTTGGGCTGTATGTCGGGACGTGCGTTGGGCTCTACGTCGGGACGTGCGTTGGGCTCTACGTCAGGATTTAGCTTACTTTCAGCTCTACGTCGGGACGTGTGTTGGGCTCCACGTCGGGACGTGCGTAGGGCTCCAAGTCGGGACGTGCGTTGGGCTCTACGTCGGGACGTGTGTTGGGCTCCACGTCGGCACGTGCGTTGGGCTCTACGTCGGGACGTGCGTTGGGCTCTACGTCGGGACTTGCGTTGGGCTCTAAGTCGGGACATGCGTTGGGCTCTACGTCAGGGTTTAGCTTATATTCAGCTCTACGTTGGGACGTGCGTTGGGCTCTACGTCGGGATGTGCGTTGGGCTCTATGTCGGGACGTGCGTTGGGCTCTACATCGGGATTTAGCTTTCTTTCTGCTCTACGTCGGGACGTGCGTTGGGCTCTACGTCGGGAATTAGCTTACTTTCAGCTCTACGTCGGGACGTGCATTGGGCTCTACTTCAGGATTTAGCTTACTTTCAGCTCTACGTCGGGACGTGCGTTGGGCTCTATGTCGGGAAGTGTGTTGGGCTCTACATCGGGATTTATCTTTCTTTCAGCTCTACGTCCGGACGTGCGTTGGGCTCTACGTCGGGAATTAGCTTACATTCAGCTCTACGTCCGGACGTGCGTTGGGCTCTACGTCGGGACGTGCGTTGGGCTCCAAATTGGGACGTGCGTTGGGCTCTACGTCGGGACGTGCGTTGGGCTCTACATCAGGATTTAGCTTACTTTCAGCTCTACGTCGGGACGTGCGTTGGGCTCCAGTTCGGGACGTGCGTTGGGCTCCACGTCGGGACATGCGTTGGGCTCTACGTCGGGACGTGCGTTGGGCTCTACGTCAGGGTTTAGCTTACTCTCAGCTCTACGTCGGAACGTGCGTTGTGCTCTACTTCGGGACGTGCGTTGGGCTCTACGTCGAGACGTGCGTTGGGCTCTACATCGGGATTTAGCTTACTTTCAGCTCTACGTCGGGACGTGCGTTGGGCTCTACGTCGGGAATTAGCTTACCTTCAGCTCTACGTCCGGACGTGCGTTGGGCTCCACGTCGGGACGTGCCTTGGGCTCTACGTCGGGACGTGCGTTGGGCTCTATGTCGGGACGTGCGTTGGGCTCTACATCGGGATTTAGCTTTCTTTCAGCTCTACGTCGGGACGTGCCTTGGGCTCTACGTCGGGAATTAGCTTACTTTCAGCTGTACGTCGGGACGTGCCTTGGGCTCTACGTCGGGAATTAGCTTACTTTCAGGTCTACGTCGGGACGTGCGTTGGGCTCTACGTCGGGAATTAGCTTACTTTCAGCTCTACGTCGGGACGTGTGTTGGGCTTTACGTCGGGACGTGCGTTGGCCTCTACTTCGGGACGTGCGTTGGCCTCTACGTCAGGGTTTAGCTTACTTTCAGCTATACGTTGGGACGTGCGTTGGCCTCTACGTCGGGACGTGCGTTGGACTCTACGTCGGGACGTGCATTGGGCTCTATGTCGGGACGTGTGTTGGGCTCTACATCGGGATTTAGCTTTCTTTCAGCTCTACGTCGGGACGTGCGTTGTGCTCTACGTCGGGAATTAGCTTACTTTCAGCTCTACGTCCGGACGTGCGTTGGGCTCTACGTCGGGACGTGCGTTGGGCTCCACGTCGGGTCGTGCGTTGGGCTCCACGTCGGGACGTGCGTTGGGCTCCACGTCGGGACATGCGTTGGGCTCTACATCGGGATTTAGCTTACTTTCAGCTCTACGTCGGGACGTGCGTTGGGCTCTACGTCGGGAATTAGCTTACTTTCAGCTCTACGTCGGGACGTGCGTTGGGCTCTACGTTGGGACGTGCATTGGGCTCCACGTCGGGACGTCTGTTGGGCTCTACGTCGGGACGTGCGTTGGGCTCTACGTCGGGACGTGCGTTGGGCTCTACGTCGTGACGTGCGTTGGGCTCCACTTCGGGAAGTGCGTTGGGCTCCACGTCAGGGTTTAGCTTACTTTCAGCTCTACGTCGGGACGTGCGTTGGGCTCCACGTCGGGACGTGCGTTGGGCTCCACGTCGGGACGTGCGTTGGCCTCTACGTCTGTAGTTAGCTAACTTTCACCTCTACGTCGGGAATTAGCTAACTTTCACCTCTACGTCGGGACGTGGGTTGGGCTCTACGTAGGGAATTATCTTACTTTCAGCTCTACGTCAGGACGTGCGTTGGGCTCTACGTCGGGAATTAGCTTACTTTCAGCTCTATGTCGGGACGTACGTTGGGCTCTACGTCGGGACGTGTTTTGGGCTCTACATCTGTAGTTGGCTAACTTTCAGCTCTACGTCGGGACGTGCGTTGGGCTCTATGTCGGGACGTGCGTTGGGCTCTACATCAGGATTTAGTTTACTTTCAGCTCTACGTCGGGATGTGTGTTGGGCTCTGTGTCGGGACGTGCGTTGGCCTCTACGTCGGGACGTGCGTTGGCCTCTACGTCGGGACGTGCTTTGGCCTCTACGTCGGGACGTGCGTTGGCCTCTACGTCAGGATTTAGCTTACTTTTAGCTCTACGTCGGGACGTGCGTTGGGCTCTACGTCGGGAATTAGCTTACTTTCAGCTCTACGTCGGGACGTGCGTTGGGCTCTACGTCGGGACGTCTGTTGGGCTCTACGTCGGGACGTGCGTTGGGCTATACGTCGGGACGTGTTTTGAGCTGTACGTCGGGACGTGTGTTGCACTATACGTCGGGGTTTAGCTTACATTCACCTCTACGTCGGGACGTGTGTTGAGCTCTACGTCGGGACGTGTGTTGGGCTCTACGTCGGGACGTGTGTTGGGCTCTACGTCGGGACGTGTGTTGGGCTCTACGTCGAGAATTAGCTTACTTTCAGCTCTACGTCGGGACGAGTGTTGGGCTCTACGTCGGGACGTGTGTTGGGCTCTACATCAGGGTTTAGGTTACTTTCAGCTCTACGTCGGGACGTGGGTTGGGCTCCACGTCGGGACGTGCGTTGGGCTCTACTTCGGGACGTGTGTTGGGCTCTACGTCGGGACGTATGTTGGGCTCTATGTCAGGATTTAGCTTATTTCAGCTTACCTCGGGACGTGTGTTGGGCTCTACGTCGGGACGTGTGTTGGACTCTACGTCTGTAGTTAGCTTACTTTCAGCTCTACGTCGGGACGTGCATTGGGCTCCACGTCGGGACGTGCGTTGGGCTCCACGTCGGGACGTGCGTTGGGCTCTACATCAGGATTTAGCTTACTTTCAGCTCCACGACGGGACGTGCGTTGGGCTCCACGTCGGGACGTGCGTTGGGCTCCACGTCGGGACGTGCGTTGGGCTCTACGTCAGGGTTTAGCTTACTTTCAGCTCTATGTCGGGACGTGTTGGGCTCTACGTCGGGACGGCTGTTGGGCTCTACGTCGGGACGTGTGTTGGGCTTACGACGGGACGTCTGTTGGGCTCTACGTCGGGACGTGCGTTGGGCTCTACTTCGGGACGTGCGTTGGGCTCTACATCAGGATTTAGCGTACTTTCAGCTCTACGTTGGGACGTGCGTTCGGCTCCAATTCGGCACGTGTGTTGGGCTGTACGTCGGGACGTGCGTTGGGCTCTACGTCGGGACGTGCGTTGGGCTCTACATCAGGATTTAGCTTACTTTCAGCTCTACGTCAGGACGTGCGTTGGGCTCCACGTAGGGACGTGCGTTGGGCTCCATGTCGGGACGTGCCTTGGGCTCCACGTCGGGACGTGCATTGGGTTCTACGTCGGTACGTGCGTTAAGCTCTACGTCGGGACGTGCGTTGGGCTCTACGTCGGGACGTGCGTTGGGCTCTACGTCGGGACGTGTTCTGGGCTCTACATCTGTAGTTGGCTAACTTTCAGCTCTACGTCGGGACGTGCGTTGGGCTCCACGACGGGACGTGCGTTGGGCTCCACGTCGGGAATTAGCTAACTTTCACCTCTATGTCGGGAATTAGCTTACTTTCATCTCTACGTCGGGACGTGCGTTGGGCTCTATGTCGGGACGTGCGTTGGGCTGCACGTCGGGACGTGCGTTGGGCTCTACGTCGGGAATTAGCTTACTTTCAGCTCTACGTCGGGACGTGCGTTGGGCTCTACGTCGGGACGTGCGTTGGGCTCTACGTCGGGACGTGTGTTGGGCTCTACATCAGGATTTAGATTACTTTCAGCTGTACGTCGGGACGTGTGTTGGGCTCTACGTCGGGACGTGTGTTGGGCTCTACGTCGGGACGTGTGTTGGGCTCTACATCTGGGTTTAGCTTACTTTCAGCTCTACGTCGGGACGTGTGCTGGGCTCTACATCGGGGTTTAGCTTACATTCAGCTCTACATCGGGACGTGTGTTGGGCTCTAGGTAGGGACGTGTGTTGGGCTCTTCGTCGGGACGTGTGTTGGACTCTACGTCTGTAGTTAGCTAACTTTCAGCTCTACGTCGGGACGTGTGTTGGGCTCTACGTCGGGACGTGTGTTGGGCTCTACGTCGGCGTTTAGCTAACGTTCAGCTATATATCGGGACGTGTGTTGGGCTCTACGTCGGGACGTGCGTTGGGCTCTACATCAGGATTTAGCTTACTTTCAGCTCTACGTCAGGACGTGCGTTGGGCTCCACGTAGGGACGTGCGTTGGGCTCCATGTCGGGACGTGCGTTGGGCTCCACGTCGGGACGTGCATTGGGTTCTACGTCGGGACGTGCGTTAAGCTCTACGTCGGGATGTGCGTTGGGCTCTACGTCGGGACGTGCGTTGGGCTCTACGTCGGGACGTGTTCTGGGCTCTACATCTGTAGTTGGCTAACTTTCAGCTCTACGTCGGGACGTGCGTTGGGCTCCACGTCGGGACGTGCGTTGGGCTCCACGTCGGGACGTGCGTTGGGCTCCACGTCGGCAATTAGCTAACTTTCACCTCTATGTCGGGAATTAGCTTACTTTCATCTCTACGTCGGGACGTGCGTTGGGCTCTATGTCGGGACGTGCGTTGGGCTGCACGTCGGGACGTGCGTTGGGCTGTACGTCGGGAATTAGCTTACTTTCAGCTCTACGTCGGGACGTGCGTTGGGCTCTACGTCGGGACGTGCGTTGGGCTCTACGTCGGGACGTGTGTTGGGCTCTACATCAGGATTTAGATTACTTT
The DNA here is from genome assembly GCF_034619465.1 of Leptosomus discolor. Classification (NCBI taxonomy): domain Eukaryota; kingdom Metazoa; phylum Chordata; class Aves; order Leptosomiformes; family Leptosomidae; genus Leptosomus; species Leptosomus discolor. Next base: position 2,239,449 of record NW_028237819.1, read on the forward strand.
CAGCTGTACGTCGGGACGTGTGTTGGGCTCTACGTCGGGACGTGTGTTGGGCTCTACATTTGGGTTTAGCTTACTTTCAGCTCTACGTCGGGACGTGTGCTGGGCTCTACATCGGGGTTTAGCTTACATTCAGCTCTACATCGGGACGTGTGTTGGGCTCTAGGTCGGGACTTGTGTTGGGATCTACGTCGGGACGTGTGTTGGACTCTACGTCTGTAGTTAGCTAACTTTCAGCTCTACGTCGGGACGTGTGTTGGGCTCTACGTGGGGACGTGTGTTGGGCTCTACGTCGGGACGTGAGATGGGCTGTACGTGGGGACGTGTGTTGGGCTCTACGTCTGTAGTTACATAACTTTCAGCTCTACGTCGGGCCGTGTGTTGGGATCTACGTCCGGACGTGTGTTGGGCTCTACGTCGGGATGTGTGTTGGGCTCTACGTCGGGATTTAGCTTACTTTCATCTCTACGTCGGGATATAGCTTACTTTCAGCTCTACCTCGGGACGTGCGTTGGGCTCTACGTCGGGACGTGCGTTGGGCTCCACGTTGGGACGTGCGTTGGGCTCTACATCAGGATTTAGCTTACTTTCAGCTCTACGTTGGGACGTGCGTTGGGCTCTACGTCGGGACGTGCGTTGGGCTCTACGTCGGGACGTGCGTTGGGCTCTACGTCGGGACGTGCGTTGGGCTCTATGTCGGGATCGTGTGTTGGGCTCTACATCGGGATTTAGCTTTCTTTCAGCTCTACGTCGGGACGTGCGTTGGGCTCTACGTCGGGAATTAGCTTACTTTCAGCTCTACGTCCGGACGTGCGTTGGGCTCTACGTCGGGACGTGCGTTGGGCTCCACGTCGGGACGTGCGTTGGGCTCTACGTCGGGACGTGCGTTGGGCTCTATGTCGGGACGTGCGTTGGGCTCTACGTCGGGAATTAGCTTACTTTCAGCTCTACGTCGGGACGTGCGTTGGGCTCTACGTCGGGAATTAGCTTACTTTCAGCTCTATGTCGGGACGTACGTTGGGCTCTACGTCGGGACGTGTTTTGGGCTCTACATCTGTAGTTGGCTAACTTTCAGCTCTACGTTGGGACGTGCGTTGGGCTCCACGTCGGGACGTGCGTTGGGCTCCACGTCGGGACGTGCGTTGGGCTCTACGTCGGGACGTGCGTTGGGCTCTACATCAGGATTTAGCTTACTTTAAGCTCTACGTCTGGATGTGTGTTGGGCTCTGCGTCGGGACGTGCGTTGGCCTCTACGTCGGGACGTGCGTTGGCCTCTACGTCGGGACGTGCGTTGGGCTCTACGTCGCTAATTAGCTTACTTTCAGCTCTACGTCGCGACGTGCGTTGGGCTCTACGTCGGGAATTAGCTTACTTTCAGCTCTATGTCGGGACATGCGTTGGGCTCTACGTCGGGATTTAGCTTACTTTCAGCTCTACGTCGGGACGTGCGTTGGGCTCTACGTCGGGACGTGCGTTGGGCTCTATGTCGGGACGTGCTTTGGGCTCTACGTCAGGGTTTAGCTTACTTTCAGCTCTACGTTGGGACGTGCGTTGGGCTCTACGTCGGGAATTAGCTTACTTTCAGCTCTACGTCGGGACGTGCGTTGGGCTCTACGTCGGGACGTGCGTTGGGCTCTACGTCAGGGTTTAGCTTACTTTCAGCTCTACGTTGGGACGTGCGTTGGGCTCTATGTCGGGAAGTGTGTTGGGCTCTACATCGGGATTTAGCTTTCTTTCAGCTCTACGTCCGGTTGTGCGTTGTGCTCTACGTCGGGAATTAGCTTACTTTCAGCTCTACGTTCGGACGTGCGTTGGGCTCTACGTCAGGACGTGCGTTGGGCTCTACGTCAGGACGTGCGTTGGGATCCACGTCGGGACGTGCGTTGGGCTCTACGTCGGGACGTGCGTTGGGCTCTACATCAGGATTTAGCTTACTTTCAGCTCTACGTCGGGACGTGCGTTGGGCTCCACGTCGGGACGTGCGTTGGGCTCCACGTCGGGACATGCGTTGGGCTCTACGTCGGGACGTGCGTTGGGCTCTACGTCAGGGTTTAGCTTACTCTCAGCTCTACGTCGGGACGTGCGTTGGGCTCTACTTCGGGACGTGCGTTGGGCTCTACATCGGGATTTAGCTTACTTTCAGCTCTACGTCGGGACGTGCGTTGGGCTCTACATCGGGAATTAGCTTACTTTCAGCTCTACGTCGGGACGTGCGTTGGGCTCTACGTTGGGACGTGCGTTGGGTTCTACGTCGGGACGTCTGTTGGGCTCTACGTCGGGACGTGCGTTGGGCTCTACGTCGGGACGTGCGTTGGGCTCCACGTCAGGGTTTAGCTTACTTTGAGCTCTACGTCGGGACGTGCGTTGGGCTCCACGTCGGGACGTGCGTTGGGCTCTACGTCTGTAGTTAGCTAACTTTCACCTCTACGTCAGGAATTAGCTTACTTTGGGCTCTACGTCGGGACGTGCGTTGGGCTCTACATCGGGAATTAGCTTACTTTCAGCTGTACGTCGGGACGTGCGTTGAGCTCTACGTCAGGAATTAGCTTACTTTCAGCTCTACGTCGGGACTTGCGTTGGGCTCTACGTCGGGAATTAGCTAACTTTCACCTCTACATCGGGAATTAGCTTACTTTCACCTCTACGTCGGGACGTGTGTTGGGCTCTACGTCGGGAATTAGCTTACTTTCAGCTCTACGTCGGGACGTGCGTTGGGCTCTACGTCAGGAATTAGCTTACTTTCAGCTCTACGTCGGGACTTGCGTTGGGCTCTACGTCAGGAATTAGCTTACTTTCAGCTCTATGTCGGGATGTACGTTGGGCTCTACGTCGGGACGTGTTTTGGGCTCTACATCTGTAGTTGGCTAACTTTCAGCTCTACGTCGGGACGTGCGTTGGGCTCCACGTCGGGACGTGCGTTGGGCTCCACGTCGGGACGTGCGTTGGGCTCTACGTCAGGGTTTAGCTTACTTTCAGCTCTATGTCGGGACGTGCGTTGGGCTCCGCGTCGGGACGTGCGTTGGGCTCCACATCGGGACGTGTGTTGGGCTCCACGTCGGGACGTGCGTTGGGCTCTACGTCGGGACGTGCGTTGGGCTCTACGTCGGGACATGCATTGGGCTCTACTTCGGGACGTGCGTTGGGCTCTACATCGGGATTTAGCGTACTTTCAGCTCTACGTCGGGACGTGCGTTCGGCTCCCCGTCGGCACGTGTGTTGGGCTGTACGTCGGGACGTGCGTTGGGCTCCACGTTGGGACGTGCGTTGGGCTCCACGTCGGGACGTGCGTTGGTCTCCACGTCGGGACGTGCATTGGGTTCTACGTCGGGACGTGCGTTGGGCTCTACGACGGGACGTGCGTTGGGCTCTACGTCGGGACGTGCGTTCGGCTCTACGTCGGGACGTGTTTTGGGCTCTGCATCTGTAGTTGTCTAACTTTCAGCTCTACGTCGGGACGTGCGTTGGGCTCCACGTCGGGACGTGCGTTGGGCTCCACGTCGGGACGTGCGTTGGGCTCTACGTCGGGACGTGCTTTGGCCTCTACGTCGGGACTTGCGTTGGCCTCTACGTCAGGATTTAGCTTACTTTTAGCTCTACGTCGGGACGTGCGTTGGCCTCTACGTCGGGACGTGCGTTGGCCTCTACGTCGGGACGTGCGTTGGCCTCTACGTAAGGATTTAGCTTACTTTCAGCTCTACGTCGGGATGTGCGTTGGCCTCTACGTCGGGACGTGCGTTGGCCTCTACGTCGGTTCGTGCGTTGGCCTCTACGTCTGTAGTTAGCTAAGTTTCACCTCTACGTCGGGAATTATCTTACTTTGGGCTCTACGTCGGGACGTCTTTTGGGCTCTACATCTGTAGTTGGCTAACTTTCAGCTCTACGTCGGGACGTGCGTTGGGCTCTACGTCGGGACGTGCGTTGGGCTCTACGTCGGGACGTGCGTTGGGCTCTATGTCGGGACGTGCGTTGGGCTCTACATCAGGATTTAGTTTACTTTCAGCTCTACGTCGGGATGTGTGTTGGGCTCTGTGTCAGGACGTGCGTTGGCCTCTACGTCGGGACGTGCGTTGGCCTCTACGTCGGGACGTGCTTTGGCCTCTACGTCGGGACGTGCGTTGGCCTCTACGTCAGGATTTAGCTTACTTTTAGCTCTACGTCGGGACGTGCGTTGGGCTCTACGTCGGGAATTTGCTTACTTTCAGCTCTACGTCGGGACGTGCGTTGGGCTCTACGTCGGGACATCTGTTGGGCTCTACGTCGGGACGTGCGTTGGGCTCTACTTCGGGACGTGTTTTGGGCTGTACGTCGGGACGTGTGTTGCACTATACGTCGGGGTTTAGCTTACATTCACCTCTACGTCGGGACTTGTGTTGAGCTCTACGTCGGGACGTGTGTTGGGCTCTACGTCGGGACGTGTGTTGGGCTCTACGTCGGGACGTGTGTTGGGCTCTACGTCGAGAATTAGCTTACTTTCAGCTCTACATCGGGACGTGTGTTGGGCTCTATGTCGGGACGGGTGTTGGGCTCTACGTCGGGACGTCTGATTGGCTCTACATCAGGGTTTAGGTTACTTTCAGCTCTACGTCGGGACGTCTGTTGGGCTCTACTTCGGGACGTGTGTTGGGCTCTACGTCGGGACGTGTGTTGGGCTCTATGTCAGGATTTAGCTTATTTCAGCTTACCTCGGGACGTGTGTTGGGCTCTACGTCGGGACGTGTGTTGGACTCTACGTCTGTAGTTAGCTTACTTTCAGCTCCACGTCGGGACGTGCGTTGGGCTCCACGTCGGGACGTGCGTTGGGCTCCACGTCGGGACGTGCGTTGGGCTCTACATCAGGATTTAGCTTACTTTCAGCTCCACGACGGGACGTGCGTTGGGCTCTACGTCGGGACGTGCGTTGGGCTCTACGTCAGGGTTTAGCTTACTTTCAGCTCTATGTCGGGACGTGTTGGGCTCTACGTCGGGACGTCTGTTGGGCTCTACGTCGGGACGTGTGTTGGGCTTACGTCGGGACGTGTGTTGGGCTCTACGTCGGGATGTGCGTTGGGCTCTACTTCGGGACGTGCGTTGGGCTCTACATCAGGATTTAGCGTACTTTCAGCTCTACGTCGGGACGTGCGTTGGGCTCCACGTCGGCACGTGTGTTGGGCTGTACGTCGGGACGTGCGTTGGGCTCTACGTCGGGACGTGCGTTGGGCTCTACATCAGGATTTAGCTTACTTTCAGCTCTACGTCAGGACGTGCGTTGGGCTCCACGTAGGGACGTGCGTTGGGCTCCATGTCGGGACGTGCGTTGGGCTCCACGTCGGGACGTGCATTGGTTTCTATGTCGGGACGTGCGTTAAGCTCTACGTCGGGACGTGCGTTGGGCTCTACGTCGGGACGTGCGTTGGGCTCTACGTCGGGACGTGTTCTGGGCTCTACATCTGTAGTTGGCTAACTTTCAGCTCTACGTCGGGACGTGCGTTGGGCTCCACGTCGGGACGTGCGTTGGGCTCCACGTCGGGAATTAGCTAACTTTCACCTCTATGTCGGGAATTAGCTTACTTTCATCTCTACGTCGGGACGTGCGTTCGGCTCTATGTCGGGACGTGCGTTGTGCTGCACGTCGGGACGTGCGTTGGGCTCTACGTCGGGAATTAGCTTACTTTCAGCTCTACGTCGGGACGTGCGTTGGGCTCTACGTCGGGACGTGCATTGGGCTCTACGTTGGGAAGTGCGTTGGACTCTACATCAGGATTTAGCTTACTTTCAGCTGTACGTCGGGACGTGTGTTGGGCTCTACGTCGGGACGTGTGTTGGGCTCTACGTCGGGACGTGTGTTGGGCTCTACATCTGGGTTTAGCTTAATTTCAGCTCTACGTCGGGACGTGTGCTGGGCTCTACATCGGGGTTTAGCTTACATTCAGCTCTACATCGGGACGTGTGTTGGGCTCTAGGTAGGGACGTGTGTTGGGCTCTACGTCGGGACGTGTGTTGGACTCTACGTCTGTAGTTAGCTAACTTTCAGCTCTACGTCGGGACATGTGTTGGGCTCTACGTCGGGACGTGTGTTGGGCTCTACGTCGGCGTTTAGCTAACATTCAGCTCTATAACGGGACGTGTTTTGGGCTCTACGTCGGGACGTGTGTTGGGTTCTACGTCGGGACGTGTGTTCGGCTCTACGTCGGGACGTGAGTTGGGCTGTACGTGGGGACGTGTCTTGGGCTCTACGTTGGGACGTGAGTTGGGCTGTACGTGGGGACGTGTGTTGGGCTCTACATCTGTTGTTACATAACTTTCAGCTCTACGTCGGGCCGTGTGTTGGGCTCTACGTCCGGACGTGTGTTGGGCTCTACGTCGGGACGTGTGTTGGGCTCTACGTCGGGATTTAGCTTACTTTCAGCTCTACGTCGGGATTTAGCTTACTTTCAGCTCTACGTCGGGACGTGTGTTGGGCTCTACGTCGGGACGTGTGTTGGGCTCTACGTCGGGACGAGTGTTAGGCTCTACGTCAGGACGTGTGTTGGGCTCTACGTCGGGACGTGTGTTGGGCTCTACGTCGGCGTTTAGCTAACATTCAGCTCTATAACGGGACGTGTTTTGGGCTCTACGTCGGGACGTTTGTTGGGTTCTACGTCGGGACGTGTGTTTGGCTCTACGTCGGGACGTGAGTTGGTCTGTACGTGGGGACGTGTCTTGGGCTCTACGTCGGGACGTGAGTTGGGCTGTACGTGGGGACGTGTGTTGGGCTCTACATCTGTAGTTACATAACTTTCAGATCTACGTCGGGCCGTGTGTTGGGCTCTACGTCCGGACGTGTGTTGGGCTCTACGTCGGGACGTGTGTTGGGCTCTACGTCGGGATTTAGCTTACTTTCAGCTCTACGTCGGGATTTAGCTTACTTTCAGCTCTACGTCGGGACGTGTGTTGGGCTCTACGTCGGGACGTGTGTTGGGCTCTACGTCGGGACGAGTGTTAGGCTCTACGTCGGGACGTGTGTTGGGCTCTGCGTCGGGACGTGTGTTGGGCTCTACGTCGAAACGTGTGTTGGGCTCTACATCTGGGTTTAGCTTACTTTCAGCTCTACCTCGGGACGTGTGCTGGGCTCTACGTTGGGACGTGTGCTCGGCTCTACGTCGAGACGTGTGTTGGGCTCTACGTCGGGATTTAGCTTACTTTCATTTCTACGTCGGGACGTGTTTTACCTCTACGTCGGGACGTGTGTTGGGCTCTACGTCGGGGTTTAGCTTACTTTCATTTCTACGTCCGGACGTGTTTTGAGCTCTACGTCGGGACGTGTGTTGGGATCTAGGTCGGGACGTGTGTTGGGCTCTACGTCGGGGTTTAGCTAACATTCAGCTCTATATCGGGACGTGTGTTGGGCTCTACGTCGGGACGTGTGTTGAGTTCTACGTCGGGACGTATGTTGGGCTCTATGTCGGGACGTGAGTTGGGCTGTACGTGGGGACGTGTGTTGGGCTCTACGTCTGTAGTTACATAACTTTCAGATCTACATCGGGACGTGTGTTGGGCTCTGCGTCGGGACGTGTGTTGAGCTCTACATCTGGGTTTAGCTTACTTTCAGCTCTACGTCGGGACGTGTGCTGGGCTTACGTCGGGACGTGTGCTGGGCTCTACGTCGAGACGTGTGTTGCGCTATACGTCGGGGTTTAGCTTACATTCAGCTCTACGTTGGGACGTGTGTTGAGCTCTACGTCGGGACGTGTGTTGGGCTCTACGTCGGGACGTATGTTCGGCTCTACGTCGAGACGTGTGTTGGGCTCTACGTCGAGAATTAGCTTACTTTCAGCTCTACGTCGGGACGTGTGTTGAGCTCTATGTCGGGACGTGTGTTGGGCTCTACGTCGGGACGTGTGTTGGCCTCTACATCAGGGATTAGGTTACTTTCAGGTCTACGTCGGGACGTGGGTTGGGCTCTACGTCGGGACGTGTGTTGGGCTATACGTCTGTAGTTAGCTAACTTTCAGCTCTACGTCGGGACGTGTGTTGGGCTCTACTTCAGGATTTAGCTTACTTTCAGCTCTACGTCGGGACGTGCGTTGGGCTCTATGTCGGGAAGTGTGTTGGGCTCTACATCGGGATTTATCTTTCTTTCAGCTCTACGTCCGGACGTGCGTTGGGCTCTACGTCGGGAATTAGCTTACATTCAGCTCTACGTCCGGACGTGCGTTGGGCTCTACGTCGGGACGTGCGTTGGGCTCCAAATTGGGACGTGCGTTGGGCTCTACGTCGGGACGTGCGTTGGGCTCTACATCAGGATTTAGCTTACTTTCAGCTCTACGTCGGGACGTGCGTTGGGCTCCACGTCGGGACGTGCGTTGGGCTCCACGTCGGGACATGCGTTGGGCTCTACGTCGGGACGTGCGTTGGGCTCTACGTCAGGGTTTAGCTTACTCTCAGCTCTACGTCGGGACGTGCGTTGTGCTCTACTTCGGGACGTGCGTTGGGCTCTACGTCGAGACGTGCGTTGGGCTCTACATCGGGATTTAGCTTACTTTCAGCTCTACGTCGGGACGTGCGTTGGGCTCTACGTCGGGAATTAGCTTACTTTCAGCTCTACGTCGGGACGTGCGTTGGGCTCTACGTCGGGAATTAGCTTACCTTCAGCTCTACGTCCGGACGTGCGTTGGGCTCCACGTCGGGACGTGCCTTGGGCTCTACGTCGGGACGTGCGTTGGGCTCTATGTCGGGACGTGCGTTGGGCTCTACATCGGGATTTAGCTTTCTTTCAGCTCTACGTCGGGACGTGCCTTGGGCTCTACGTCGGGAATTAGCTTACTTTCAGCTGTACGTCGGGACGTGCCTTGGGCTCTACGTCGGGAATTAGCTTACTTTCAGGTCTACGTCGGGACGTGCGTTGGGCTCTACGTCGGGAATTAGCTTACTTTCAGCTCTACGTCGGGACGTGTGTTGGGCTTTACGTCGGGACGTGCGTTGGCCTCTACTTCGGGACGTGCGTTGGCCTCTACGTCAGGGTTTAGCTTACTTTCAGCTATACGTTGGGACGTGCGTTGGGCTCTACGTCGGGACGTGCGTTGGACTCTACGTCGGGACGTGCATTGGGCTCTATGTCGGGACGTGTGTTGGGCTCTACATCGGGATTTAGCTTTCTTTCAGCTCTACGTCGGGACGTGCGTTGGGCTCTACGTCGGGAATTAGCTTACTTTCAGCTCTACGTCCGGACGTGCGTTGGGCTCTACGTCGGGACGTGCGTTGGGCTCCACGTCGGGTCGTGCGTTGGGCTCCACGTCGGGACGTGCGTTGGGCTCCACGTCGGGACATGCGTTGGGCTCTACATCGGGATTTAGCTTACTTTCAGCTCTACGTCGGGACGTGCGTTGGGCTCTACGTCGGGAATTAGCTTACTTTCAGCTCTACGTCGGGACGTGCGTTGGGCTCTACGTTGGGACGTGCATTGGGCTCCACGTCGGGACGTCTGTTGGGCTCTACGTCGGGACGTGCGTTGGGCTCTACGTCGGGACGTGCGTTGGGCTCTACGTCGTGACGTGCGTTGGGCTCCACTTCGGGAAGTGCGTTGGGCTCCACGTCAGGGTTTAGCTTACTTTCAGCTCTACGTCGGGACGTGCGTTGGGCTCCACGTCGGGACGTGCGTTGGGCTCCACGTCGGGACGTGCGTTGGCCTCTACGTCTGTAGTTAGCTAACTTTCACCTCTACGTCGGGAATTAGCTAACTTTCACCTCTACGTCGGGACGTGGGTTGGGCTCTACGTAGGGAATTATCTTACTTTCAGCTCTACGTCAGGACGTGCGTTGGGCTCTACGTCGGGAATTAGCTTACTTTCAGCTCTATGTCGGGACGTACGTTGGGCTCTACGTCGGGACGTGTTTTGGGCTCTACATCTGTAGTTGGCTAACTTTCAGCTCTACGTCGGGACGTGCGTTGGGCTCTATGTCGGGACGTGCGTTGGGCTCTACATCAGGATTTAGTTTACTTTCAGCTCTACGTCGGGATGTGTGTTGGGCTCTGTGTCGGGACGTGCGTTGGCCTCTACGTCGGGACGTGCGTTGGCCTCTACGTCGGGACGTGCTTTGGCCTCTACGTCGGGACGTGCGTTGGCCTCTACGTCAGGATTTAGCTTACTTTCAGCTCTACGTCGGGACGTGCGTTGGGCTCTACGTCGGGACGTCTGTTGGGCTCTACGTCGGGACGTGCGTTGGGCTATACGTCGGGACGTGTTTTGAGCTGTACGTCGGGACGTGTGTTGCACTATACGTCGGGGTTTAGCTTACATTCAGCTCTATGTCGGGACGTGCGTTGTGCTCCACGTCGGGACGTGCGTTGGGCTCCACGTCGGGAATTGCGTTGGGCTCTACATCAGGATTTAGCTTACATTCAGCTCTACGTCCGGACGCGCGTTGGGCTCCACTTCGGGACGTGCCTTGGGCTCTACGTCGGGACGTGCGTTGTGCTCCACGTCGGGACGTGCGTTGGGCTCCACGTCGGGAATTCCGTTGGGCTCTACATCAGGATTTAGCTTACATTCAGCTCTACGTCCGGATGTGCGTTGGGCTCCACGTCGGGACGTGCGTTGGGCTCCACGTCGGGACGTGCGTTGGGCTCTACGTCGGGACGTGCGTTTGGCTCCACGTCAGGGTTTAGCTTACTTTCAGCTCTACGTCGGGACGTGCGTTGGGCTCCAAGTCGGGACGTGCGTTGGGCTCCACATCAGGATTTAGCTTACTTTCAGCTCCACATCGGGACGTGCGTTGGGCTCCACGTCGGGACGTGCGTTGGGCTCCACGTCGGGACGTGCGTTGGGCTCTACGTCAGGGTTTAGCTTACTTTCAGCTCCACGTCGGGACGTGCGTTGGGCTCCACGTCGGGACGTTCGTTGGGCTCCACGTCGGGCCGTGCATTGGGCTCTACGTCAGGATTTAGCTTACTTTCACCTCTACGTCGGGACGTGCGTTGGGCTCCACGTCAGGACGTGCGTTGGGCTCTACATCAAAATTTAGCTTACTTTCAGCTCCACGTCGGGACGTGCGTTGGGCTCCACGTCGGGACGTGCGTTGGGATCCACGTCGGGACGTGCTTTGGGCTCTACGTCGGGACGTGCGTTGGGCTCTACATCAGGATTTAGCTTACGTTTAGCTCTACGTCGGGACGTGCGTTGGGCTCCACGTCGGCACGTGTGTTGGGCTGTATGTCGGGACGTGCGTTGGGCTCTACGTCGGGACGTGCGTTGGGCTCTACGTCAGGATTTAGCTTACTTTCAGCTCTACGTCGGGACGTGTGTTGGGCTCCACGTCGGGACGTGCGTAGGGCTCCAAGTCGGGACGTGCGTTGGGCTCTACGTCGGGACGTGTGTTGGGCTCCACGTCGGCACGTGCGTTGGGCTCTACGTCGGGACGTGCGTTGGGCTCTACGTCGGGATGTGCGTTGGGCTCTATGTCGGGACGTGCGTTGGGCTCTACATCGGGATTTAGCTTTCTTTCTGCTCTACGTCGGGACGTGCGTTGGGCTCTACGTCGGGAATTAGCTTACTTTCAGCTCTACGTCGGGACGTGCATTGGGCTCTACTTCAGGATTTAGCTTACTTTCAGCTCTACGTCGGGACGTGCGTTGGGCTCTATGTCGGGAAGTGTGTTGGGCTCTACATCGGGATTTATCTTTCTTTCAGCTCTACGTCCGGACGTGCGTTGGGCTCTACGTCGGGAATTAGCTTACATTCAGCTCTACGTCCGGACGTGCGTTGGGCTCTACGTCGGGACGTGCGTTGGGCTCCAAATTGGGACGTGCGTTGGGCTCTACGTCGGGACGTGCGTTGGGCTCTACATCAGGATTTAGCTTACTTTCAGCTCTACGTCGGGACGTGCGTTGGGCTCCACGTCGGGACGTGCGTTGGGCTCCACGTCGGGACATGCGTTGGGCTCTACGTCGGGACGTGCGTTGGGCTCTACGTCAGGGTTTAGCTTACTCTCAGCTCTACGTCGGAACGTGCGTTGTGCTCTACTTCGGGACGTGCGTTGGGCTCTACGTCGAGACGTGCGTTGGGCTCTACATCGGGATTTAGCTTACTTTCAGCTCTACGTCGGGACGTGCGTTGGGCTCTACGTCGGGAATTAGCTTACTTTCAGCTCTACGTCGGGACGTGCGTTGGGCTCTACGTCGGGAATTAGCTTACCTTCAGCTCTAAGTCCGGACGTGCGTTGGGCTCCACGTCGGGACGTGCCTTGGGCTCTACGTCGGGACGTGCGTTGGGCTCTATGTCGGGACGTGCGTTGGGCTCTACATCGGGATTTAGCTTTCTTTCAGCTCTACGTCGGGACGTGCCTTGGGCTCTACGTCGGGAATTAGCTTACTTTCAGCTGTACGTCGGGACGTGCCTTGGGCTCTACGTCGGGAATTAGCTTACTTTCAGGTCTACGTCGGGACGTGCGTTGGGCTCTACGTCGGGAATTAGCTTACTTTCAGCTCTACGTCGGGACGTGTGTTGGGCTTTACGTCGGGACGTGCGTTGGCCTCTACTTCGGGACGTGCGTTGGCCTCTACGTCAGGGTTTAGCTTACTTTCAGCTATACGTTGGGACGTGCGTTGGCCTCTACGTCGGGACGTGCGTTGGACTCTACGTCGGGACGTGCATTGGGCTCTATGTCGGGACGTGTGTTGGGCTCTACATCGGGATTTAGCTTTCTTTCAGCTCTACGTCGGGACGTGCGTTGTGCTCTACGTCGGGAATTAGCTTACTTTCAGCTCTACGTCCGGACGTGCGTTGGGCTCTACGTCGGGACGTGTGTTGGGCTCCACGTCGGGTCGTGCGTTGGGCTCCACGTCGGGACGTGCGTTGGGCTCCACGTCGGGACATGCGTTGGGCTCTACATCGGGATTTAGCTTACTTTCAGCTCTACGTCGGGACGTGCGTTGGGCTCTACGTCGGGAATTAGCTTACTTTCAGCTCTACGTCGGGACGTGCGTTGGGCTCTACGTTGGGACGTGCATTGGGCTCCACGTCGGGACGTCTGTTGGGCTCTACGTCGGGACGTGCGTTGGGCTCTACGTCGGGACGTGCGTTGGGCTCTACGTCGTGACGTGCGTTGGGCTCCACTTCGGGAAGTGCGTTGGGCTCCACGTCAGGGTTTAGCTTACTTTCAGCTCTACGTCGGGACGTGCGTTGGGCTCCACGTCGGGACGTGCGTTGGGCTCCACGTCGGGACGTGCGTTGGCCTCTACGTCTGTAGTTAGCTAACTTTCACCTCTACGTCGGGAATTAGCTAACTTTCACCTCTACGTCGGGACGTGGGTTGGGCTCTACGTAGGGAATTATCTTACTTTCAGCTCTACGTCAGGACGTGCGTTGGGCTCTACGTCGGGAATTAGCTTACTTTCAGCTCTATGTCGGGACGTACGTTGGGCTCTACGTCGGGACGTGTTTTGGGCTCTACATCTGTAGTTGGCTAACTTTCAGCTCTACGTCGGGACGTGCGTTGGGCTCTATGTCGGGACGTGCGTTGGGCTCTACATCAGGATTTAGTTTACTTTCAGCTCTACGTCGGGATGTGTGTTGGGCTCTGTGTCGGGACGTGCGTTGGCCTCTACGTCGGGACGTGCGTTGGCCTCTACGTCGGGACGTGCTTTGGCCTCTACGTCGGGACGTGCGTTGGCCTCTACGTCAGGATTTAGCTTACTTTTAGCTCTACGTCGGGACGTGCGTTGGGCTCTACGTCGGGAATTAGCTTACTTTCAGCTCTACGTCGGGACGTGCGTTGGGCTCTACGTCGGGACGTCTGTTGGGCTCTACGTCGGGACGTGCGTTGGGCTATACGTCGGGACGTGTTTTGAGCTGTACGTCGGGACGTGTGTTGCACTATACGTCGGGGTTTAGCTTACATTCACCTCTACGTCGGGACGTGTGTTGAGCTCTACGTCGGGACGTGTGTTGGGCTCTACGTCGGGACGTGTGTTGGGCTCTACGTCGGGACGTGTGTTGGGCTCTACGTCGAGAATTAGCTTACTTTCAGCTCTACGTCGGGACGAGTGTTGGGCTCTACGTCGGGACGTGTGTTGGGCTCTACATCAGGGTTTAGGTTACTTTCAGCTCTACGTCGGGACGTGGGTTGGGCTCCACGTCGGGACGTGCGTTGGGCTCTACTTCGGGACGTGTGTTGGGCTCTACGTCGGGACGTATGTTGGGCTCTATGTCAGGATTTAGCTTATTTCAGCTTACCTCGGGACGTGTGTTGGGCTCTACGTCGGGACGTGTGTTGGACTCTACGTCTGTAGTTAGCTTACTTTCAGCTCTACGTCGGGACGTGCATTGGGCTCCACGTCGGGACGTGCGTTGGGCTCCACGTCGGGACGTGCGTTGGGCTCTACATCAGGATTTAGCTTACTTTCAGCTCCACGACGGGACGTGCGTTGGGCTCCACGTCGGGACGTGCGTTGGGCTCCACGTCGGGACGTGCGTTGGGCTCTACGTCAGGGTTTAGCTTACTTTCAGCTCTATGTCGGGACGTGTTGGGCTCTACGTCGGGACGGCTGTTGGGCTCTACGTCGGGACGTGTGTTGGGCTTACGACGGGACGTCTGTTGGGCTCTACGTCGGGACGTGCGTTGGGCTCTACTTCGGGACGTGCGTTGGGCTCTACATCAGGATTTAGCGTACTTTCAGCTCTACGTTGGGACGTGCGTTCGGCTCCAATTCGGCACGTGTGTTGGGCTGTACGTCGGGACGTGCGTTGGGCTCTACGTCGGGACGTGCGTTGGGCTCTACATCAGGATTTAGCTTACTTTCAGCTCTACGTCAGGACGTGCGTTGGGCTCCACGTAGGGACGTGCGTTGGGCTCCATGTCGGGACGTGCCTTGGGCTCCACGTCGGGACGTGCATTGGGTTCTACGTCGGTACGTGCGTTAAGCTCTACGTCGGGACGTGCGTTGGGCTCTACGTCGGGACGTGCGTTGGGCTCTACGTCGGGACTTGTTCTGGGCTCTACATCTGTAGTTGGCTAACTTTCAGCTCTACGTCGGGACGTGCGTTGGGCTCCACGACGGGACGTGCGTTGGGCTCCACGTCGGGAATTAGCTAACTTTCACCTCTATGTCGGGAATTAGCTTACTTTCATCTCTACGTCGGGACGTGCGTTGGGCTCTATGTCGGGACGTGCGTTGGGCTGCACGTCGGGACGTGCGTTGGGCTCTACGTCGGGAATTAGCTTACTTTCAGCTCTACGTCGGGACGTGCGTTGGGCTCTACGTCGGGACGTGCGTTGGGCTCTACGTCGGGACGTGCGTTGGGCTCTACGTCGGGACGTGTGTTGGGCTCTACATCAGGATTTAGATTACTTTCAGCTGTACGTCGGGACGTGTGTTGGGCTCTACGTCGGGACGTGTGTTGGGCTCTACGTCGGGACGTGTGTTGGGCTCTACATCTGGGTTTAGCTTACTTTCAGCTCTACGTCGGGACGTGTGCTGGGCTCTACATCGGGGTTTAGCTTACATTCAGCTCTACATCGGGACGTGTGTTGGGCTCTAGGTAGGGACGTGTGTTGGGCTCTTCGTCGGGACGTGTGTTGGACTCTACGTCTGTAGTTAGCTAACTTTCAGCTCTACGTCGGGACGTGTGTTGGGCTCTACGTCGGGACGTGTGTTGGGCTCTACGTCGGCGTTTAGCTAACGTTCAGCTATATATCGGGACGTGTGTTGGGCTCTACGTCGGGACGTGCGTTGGGCTCTACATCAGGATTTAGCTTACTTTCAGCTCTACGTCAGGACGTGCGTTGGGCTCCACGTAGGGACGTGCGTTGGGCTCCATGTCGGGACGTGCGTTGGGCTCCACGTCGGGACGTGCATTGGGTTCTACGTCGGGACGTGCGTTAAGCTCTACGTCGGGATGTGCGTTGGGCTCTACGTCGGGACGTGCGTTGGGCTCTACGTCGGGACGTGTTCTGGGCTCTACATCTGTAGTTGGCTAACTTTCAGCTCTACGTCGGGACGTGCGTTGGGCTCCACGTCGGGACGTGCGTTGGGCTCCACGTCGGGACGTGCGTTGGGCTCCACGTCGGCAATTAGCTAACTTTCACCTCTATGTCGGGAATTAGCTTACTTTCATCTCTACGTCGGGACGTGCGTTGGGCTCTATGTCGGGACGTGCGTTGGGCTGCACGTCGGGACGTGCGTTGGGCTGTACGTCGGGAATTAGCTTACTTTCAGCTCTACGTCGGGACGTGCGTTGGGCTCTACGTCGAGACGTGCGTTGGGCTCTACATCGGGACGTGTGTTGGGCTCTACATCAGGATTTAGATTACTTTCAGCTGTACGTCGGGACGTGTGTTGGGCTCTACGTCGGGACGTGTGTTGGGCTCTACATTTGGGTTTAGCTTACTTTCAGCTCTACGTCGGGACGTGTGCTGGGCTCTACATCGGGGTTTAGCTTACATTCAGCTCTACATCGGGACGTGTGTTGGGCTCTAGGTCGGGACTTGTGTTGGGATCTACGTCGGGACGTGTGTTGGACTCTACGTCTGTAGTTAGCTAACTTTCAGCTCTACGTCGGGACGTGTGTTGGGCTCTACGTGGGGACGTGTGTTGGGCTCTACGTCGGGACGTGAGATGGGCTGTACGTGGGGACGTGTGTTGGGCTCTACGTCTGTAGTTACATAACTTTCAGCTCTACGTCGGGCCGTGTGTTGGGATCTACGTCCGGACGTGTGTTGGGCTCTACGTCGGGATGTGTGTTGGGCTCTACGTCGGGATTTAGCTTACTTTCATCTCTACGTCGGGATATAGCTTACTTTCAGCTCTACCTCGGGACGTGCGTTGGGCTCTACGTCGGGACGTGCGTTGGGCTCCACGTTGGGACGTGCGTTGGGCTCTACATCAGGATTTAGCTTACTTTCAGCTCTACGTTGGGACGTGCGTTGGGCTCTACGTCGGGACGTGCGTTGGGCTCTACGTCGGGACGTGCGTTGGGCTCTACGTCGGGACGTGCGTTGGGCTCTATGTCGGGATCGTGTGTTGGGCTCTACATCGGGATTTAGCTTTCTTTCAGCTCTACGTCGGGACGTGCGTTGGGCTCTACGTCGGGAATTAGCTTACTTTCAGCTCTACGTCCGGACGTGCGTTGGGCTCTACGTCGGGACGTGCGTTGGGCTCCACGTCGGGACGTGCGTTGGGCTCTACGTCGGGACGTGCGTTGGGCTCTATGTCGGGACGTGCGTTGGGCTCTACGTCGGGAATTAGCTTACTTTCAGCTCTACGTCGGGACGTGCGTTGGGCTCTACGTCGGGAATTAGCTTACTTTCAGCTCTATGTCGGGACGTACGTTGGGCTCTACGTCGGGACGTGTTTTGGGCTCTACATCTGTAGTTGGCTAACTTTCAGCTCTACGTTGGGACGTGCGTTGGGCTCCACGTCGGGACGTGCGTTGGGCTCCACGTCGGGACGTGCGTTGGGCTCTACGTCGGGACGTGCGTTGGGCTCTACATCAGGATTTAGCTTACTTTAAGCTCTACGTCTGGATGTGTGTTGGGCTCTGCGTCGGGACGTGCGTTGGCCTCTACGTCGGGACGTGCGTTGGCCTCTACGTCGGGACGTGCGTTGGGCTCTACGTCGCTAATTAGCTTACTTTCAGCTCTACGTCGCGACGTGCGTTGGGCTCTACGTCGGGAATTAGCTTACTTTCAGCTCTACGTCGGGACGTGCGTTGGGCTCTACGTCGGGACGTGCGTTGGGCTCTATGTCGGGACGTGCTTTGGGCTCTACGTCAGGGTTTAGCTTACTTTCAGCTCTACGTTGGGACGTGCGTTGGGCTCTACGTCGGGAATTAGCTTACTTTCAGCTCTACGTCGGGACGTGCGTTGGGCTCTACGTCGGGACGTGCGTTGGGCTCTACGTCAGGGTTTAGCTTACTTTCAGCTCTACGTTGGGACGTGCGTTGGGCTCTATGTCGGGAAGTGTGTTGGGCTCTACATCGGGATTTAGCTTTCTTTCAGCTCTACGTCCGGTTGTGCGTTGTGCTCTACGTCGGGAATTAGCTTACTTTCAGCTCTACGTTCGGACGTGCGTTGGGCTCTACGTCAGGACGTGCGTTGGGCTCTACGTCAGGACGTGCGTTGGGATCCACGTCGGGACGTGCGTTGGGCTCTACGTCGGGACGTGCGTTGGGCTCTACATCAGGATTTAGCTTACTTTCAGCTCTACGTCGGGACGTGCGTTGGGCTCCACGTCGGGACGTGCGTTGGGCTCCACGTCGGGACATGCGTTGGGCTCTACGTCGGGACGTGCGTTGGGCTCTACGTCAGGGTTTAGCTTACTCTCAGCTCTACGTCGGGACGTGCGTTGGGCTCTACTTCGGGACGTGCGTTGGGCTCTACATCGGGATTTAGCTTACTTTCAGCTCTACGTCGGGACGTGCGTTGGGCTCTACATCGGGAATTAGCTTACTTTCAGCTCTACGTCGGGACGTGCGTTGGGCTCTACGTTGGGACGTGCGTTGGGTTCTACGTCGGGACGTCTGTTGGGCTCTACGTCGGGACGTGCGTTGGGCTCTACGTCGGGACGTGCGTTGGGCTCCACGTCAGGGTTTAGCTTACTTTGAGCTCTACGTCGGGACGTGCGTTGGGCTCCACGTCGGGACGTGCGTTGGGCTCTACGTCTGTAGTTAGCTAACTTTCACCTCTACGTCAGGAATTAGCTTACTTTGGGCTCTACGTCGGGACGTGCGTTGGGCTCTACATCGGGAATTAGCTTACTTTCAGCTGTACGTCGGGACGTGCGTTGAGCTCTACGTCAGGAATTAGCTTACTTTCAGCTCTACGTCGGGACTTGCGTTGGGCTCTACGTCGGGAATTAGCTAACTTTCACCTCTACATCGGGAATTAGCTTACTTTCACCTCTACGTCGGGACGTGTGTTGGGCTCTACGTCGGGAATTAGCTTACTTTCAGCTCTACGTCGGGACGTGCGTTGGGCTCTACGTCAGGAATTAGCTTACTTTCAGCTCTACGTCGGGACTTGCGTTGGGCTCTACGTCAGGAATTAGCTTACTTTCAGCTCTATGTCGGGATGTACGTTGGGCTCTACGTCGGGACGTGTTTTGGGCTCTACATCTGTAGTTGGCTAACTTTCAGCTCTACGTCGGGACGTGCGTTGGGCTCCACGTCGGGACGTGCGTTGGGCTCCACGTCGGGACGTGCGTTGGGCTCTACGTCAGGGTTTAGCTTACTTTCAGCTCTATGTCGGGACGTGCGTTGGGCTCCGCGTCGGGACGTGCGTTGGGCTCCACATCGGGACGTGTGTTGGGCTCCACGTCGGGACGTGCGTTGGGCTCTACGTCGGGACGTGCGTTGGGCTCTACGTCGGGACATGCATTGGGCTCTACTTCGGGACGTGCGTTGGGCTCTACATCGGGATTTAGCGTACTTTCAGCTCTACGTCGGGACGTGCGTTCGGCTCCCCGTCGGCACGTGTGTTGGGCTGTACGTCGGGACGTGCGTTGGGCTCCACGTTGGGACGTGCGTTGGGCTCCACGTCGGGACGTGCGTTGGTCTCCACGTCGGGACGTGCATTGGGTTCTACGTCGGGACGTGCGTTGGGCTCTACGACGGGACGTGCGTTGGGCTCTACGTCGGGACGTGCGTTCGGCTCTACGTCGGGACGTGTTTTGGGCTCTGCATCTGTAGTTGTCTAACTTTCAGCTCTACGTCGGGACGTGCGTTGGGCTCCACGTCGGGACGTGCGTTGGGCTCCACGTCGGGACGTGCGTTGGGCTCTACGTCGGGACGTGCTTTGGCCTCTACGTCGGGACTTGCGTTGGCCTCTACGTCAGGATTTAGCTTACTTTTAGCTCTACGTCGGGACGTGCGTTGGCCTCTACGTCGGGACGTGCGTTGGCCTCTACGTCGGGACGTGCGTTGGCCTCTACGTAAGGATTTAGCTTACTTTCAGCTCTACGTCGGGATGTGCGTTGGCCTCTACGTCGGGACGTGCGTTGGCCTCTACGTCGGTTCGTGCGTTGGCCTCTACGTCTGTAGTTAGCTAAGTTTCACCTCTACGTCGGGAATTATCTTACTTTGGGCTCTACGTCGGGACGTCTTTTGGGCTCTACATCTGTAGTTGGCTAACTTTCAGCTCTACGTCGGGACGTGCGTTGGGCTCTACGTCGGGACGTGCGTTGGGCTCTACGTCGGGACGTGCGTTGGGCTCTACGTCGGGACGTGCGTTGGGCTCTATGTCGGGACGTGCGTTGGGCTCTACATCAGGATTTAGTTTACTTTCAGCTCTACGTCGGGATGTGTGTTGGGCTCTGTGTCAGGACGTGCGTTGGCCTCTACGTCGGGACGTGCGTTGGCCTCTACGTCGGGACGTGCTTTGGCCTCTACGTCGGGACGTGCGTTGGCCTCTACGTCAGGATTTAGCTTACTTTTAGCTCTACGTCGGGACGTGCGTTGGGCTCTACGTCGGGAATTTGCTTACTTTCAGCTCTACGTCGGGACGTGCGTTGGGCTCTACGTCGGGACATCTGTTGGGCTCTACGTCGGGACGTGCGTTGGGCTCTACTTCGGGACGTGTTTTGGGCTGTACGTCGGGACGTGTGTTGCACTATACGTCGGGGTTTAGCTTACATTCACCTCTACGTCGGGACTTGTGTTGAGCTCTACGTCGGGACGTGTGTTGGGCTCTACGTCGGGACGTGTGTTGGGCTCTACGTCGGGACGTGTGTTGGGCTCTACGTCGAGAATTAGCTTACTTTCAGCTCTACATCGGGACGTGTGTTGGGCTCTATGTCGGGACGGGTGTTGGGCTCTACGTCGGGACGTCTGATTGGCTCTACATCAGGGTTTAGGTTACTTTCAGCTCTACGTCGGGACGTCTGTTGGGCTCTACTTCGGGACGTGTGTTGGGCTCTACGTCGGGACGTGTGTTGGGCTCTATGTCAGGATTTAGCTTATTTCAGCTTACCTCGGGACGTGTGTTGGGCTCTACGTCGGGACGTGTGTTGGACTCTACGTCTGTAGTTAGCTTACTTTCAGCTCCACGTCGGGACGTGCGTTGGGCTCCACGTCGGGACGTGCGTTGGGCTCTACGTCAGGGTTTAGCTTACTTTCAGCTCTATGTCGGGACGTGTTGGGCTCTACGTCGGGACGTCTGTTGGGCTCTACGTCGGGACGTGTGTTGGGCTTACGTCGGGACGTGTGTTGGGCTCTACGTCGGGATGTGCGTTGGGCTCTACTTCGGGACGTGCGTTGGGCTCTACATCAGGATTTAGCGTACTTTCAGCTCTACGTCGGGACGTGCGTTGGGCTCCACGTCGGCACGTGTGTTGGGCTGTACGTCGGGACGTGCGTTGGGCTCTACGTCGGGACGTGCGTTGGGCTCTACATCAGGATTTAGCTTACTTTCAGCTCTACGTCAGGACGTGCGTTGGGCTCCACGTAGGGACGTGCGTTGGGCTCCATGTCGGGACGTGCGTTGGGCTCCACGTCGGGACGTGCATTGGTTTCTATGTCGGGACGTGCGTTAAGCTCTACGTCGGGACGTGCGTTGGGCTCTACGTCGGGACGTGCGTTGGGCTCTACGTCGGGACGTGTTCTGGGCTCTACATCTGTAGTTGGCTAACTTTCAGCTCTACGTCGGGACGTGCGTTGGGCTCCACGTCGGGACGTGCGTTGGGCTCCACGTCGGGAATTAGCTAACTTTCACCTCTATGTCGGGAATTAGCTTACTTTCATCTCTACGTCGGGACGTGCGTTCGGCTCTATGTCGGGACGTGCGTTGTGCTGCACGTCGGGACGTGCGTTGGGCTCTACGTCGGGAATTAGCTTACTTTCAGCTCTACGTCGGGACGTGCGTTGGGCTCTACGTCGGGACGTGCATTGGGCTCTACGTTGGGAAGTGCGTTGGACTCTACATCAGGATTTAGCTTACTTTCAGCTGTACGTCGGGACGTGTGTTGGGCTCTACGTCGGGACGTGTGTTGGGCTCTACGTCGGGACGTGTGTTGGGCTCTACATCTGGGTTTAGCTTAATTTCAGCTCTACGTCGGGACGTGTGCTGGGCTCTACATCGGGGTTTAGCTTACATTCAGCTCTACATCGGGACGTGTGTTGGGCTCTAGGTAGGGACGTGTGTTGGGCTCTACGTCGGGACGTGTGTTGGACTCTACGTCTGTAGTTAGCTAACTTTCAGCTCTACGTCGGGACATGTGTTGGGCTCTACGTCGGGACGTGTGTTGGGCTCTACGTCGGCGTTTAGCTAACATTCAGCTCTATAACGGGACGTGTTTTGGGCTCTACGTCGGGACGTGTGTTGGGTTCTACGTCGGGACGTGTGTTCGGCTCTACGTCGGGACGTGAGTTGGGCTGTACGTGGGGACGTGTCTTGGGCTCTACGTTGGGACGTGAGTTGGGCTGTACGTGGGGACGTGTGTTGGGCTCTACATCTGTTGTTACATAACTTTCAGCTCTACGTCGGGCCGTGTGTTGGGCTCTACGTCCGGACGTGTGTTGGGCTCTACGTCGGGACGTGTGTTGGGCTCTACGTCGGGATTTAGCTTACTTTCAGCTCTACGTCGGGATTTAGCTTACTTTCAGCTCTACGTCGGGACGTGTGTTGGGCTCTACGTTGGGACGTGTGCTCGGCTCTACGTCGAGACGTGTGTTGGGCTCTACGTCGGGATTTACCTTACTTTCATTTCTACGTCGGGACGTGTTTTACCTCTACGTCGGGACGTGTGTTGGGATCTAGGTCGGGACGTGTGTTGGGCTCTACGTCGGGACGTGTGTTGGACTCTACGTCTGTAGTTAGCTAACTTTCAGATCTACGTCGGGACGTGTGTTGGGCTCTACGTCGGCGTTTAGCTAACATTCAGCTCTATATCGGGACATGTGTTGGGCTCTACGTCGGGACGTGTGTTGGGTTCTACGTCGGGACGTGTGTTCGGCTCTACGTCGGGACGTGAGTTGGTCTGTACGTGGGGACGTATCTTGGGCTCTACGTCGGGACGTGAGTTGGGCTGTACGTGGGGACGTGTGTTGGGCTCTACGTCTGTAGTTACATAACTTTCAGCTCTACGTCAGGCCGTGTATTGGGCTCTACGTCGGGACGTGTGTTGGGCTCTACGTCGGGACGTGTGTTGGGCTCTACGTCGGGGTTTAGCTTACTTTCATTTCTACGTCCGGACGTGTTTTGAGCTCTACGTCGGGACGTGTGTTGGGATCTAGGTCGGGACGTGTGTTGGGCTCTACGTCGGGGTTTAGCTAACATTCAGCTCTATATCGGGACGTGTGTTGGGCTCTACGTCGGGACGTGTGTTGAGTTCTACGTCGGGACGTATGTTGGGCTCTATGTCGGGACGTGAGTTGGGCTGTACGTGGGGACGTGTGTTGGGCTCTACGTCTGTAGTTACATAACTTTCAGATCTACGTCGGGACGTGTGTTGGGCTCTGCGTCGGGACGTGTGTTGAGCTCTACATCTGGGTTTAGCTTACTTTCAGCTCTACGTTGGGACGTGTGCTGGGCTTACGTCGGGACGTGTGCTGGGCTCTACGTCGAGACGTGTGTTGCGCTATACGTCGGGGTTTAGCTTACATTCAGCTCTACGTTGGGACGTGTGTTGAGCTCTACGTCGGGACGTGTGTTGGGCTCTACGTCGGGACGTATGTTCGGCTCTACGTCGAGACGTGTGTTGGGCTCTACGTCGAGAATTAGCTTACTTTCAGCTCTACGTCGGGACGTGTGTTGAGCTCTATGTCGGGACGTGTGTTGGCCTCTACATCAGGGATTAGGTTACTTTCAGGTCTACGTCGGGACGTGGGTTGGGCTCTACGTCGGGACGTGTGTTGGGCTATACGTCTGTAGTTAGCTAACTTTCAGCTCTACGTCGGGACGTGTGTTGGGCTCTACGTCGGGACGTGTGTTGGGCTCTACGTTGGGACGTGTGTTGGGCTCTACATCAGGGTTTAGGTTACTTTCAGCTCTAGGTCGGGACGTGTTTTGGGCTCTACGTCGGGACGTGTGTTGGGCTCTACGTCGGGACATGTGTTGGGCTCTACGTCGGGATGTGTGTTGGGCTCAACGTCGAGAATTAGCTTACTTTCAGCTTTACGTCGGGACGTGCGTTGGGCTCTACGTCGGGACGTGCGTTGGGCTCTACGTCGGGACGTGTGTTGGGCTCTACGTCAGGACGTGTGTTGGGCTCTACGTCGGGACGTGTGTTGGGCTCTACGTCGAGAATTAGCTTACTTTCAGCTTTACGTCGGGACGTGCGTTGGGCTCTACGTCGGGACGTGCGTTGGGCTCTACGTCGGGACGTGCGTTGGGCTCTACGTCGGGACGTGCGTTGGGCTCTACGTCAGGGTTTAGCTTACTTTCAGCTCTACGTTGGGACGTGCGTTGGGCTCTACGTCGGGACGTGTGTTGGGCTCTACGTCGGGACGTGCGTTGGGCTCTATGTCGGGACGTGCGTTGGGCTCTACGTCGGGAATTAGCTTACTTTCAACTCTACGTCGGGACGTGCGTTGGGCTCCACGTCGGGACGTGCGTTGGGGTCTACGTCGGGACGTGCGTTGGGCTCTGCATGAGGATTTAGCTTACTTTCAGCTCTACGTCGGGACGTGCGTTGGGCTTCACGTCGGGACGTGCGTTGGGCTCCACGTCGGGACGTGCGTTGTGCTCCACGTCGGGACATGCTTTGGGCTCTACGTCGGGACGTGCGTTGGGCTCTACGTCAGGGTTTAGCTTACTTTCAGCTCTACGTCGGGACGTGTGTTGGGCTCTACGTCAGGACGTGTATTGGGCTCTACGTCGGGACGTGTGTTGGGCTCTACATCAGGGTTTAGCTTACTTTCAGCTCTACGTCGGGACGTGTGTTGGGCTCTACGTCGGCAAGTCTTTTGGGCTCTACGTCGGGACGTGTGTTGGGCTCAACGTCGAGAATTAGCTTACTTTCAGCTCTCCGTCGGGATGTGTGTTGGGCTCTCCGTCGGGACGTGTGTTGGGCTCTCCGTCGGGACGTGTGTTGGGCTCTACGTCGGGATTTAGCTTACTTTCAGCTCTACGTCGGGACGTGTGCTGGGCTCTACGTCGGGACGTGTGCTGGGCTCTACATCGGGGTTTAGCTTACATTCAGCTCTACGTCGGGACATGTGTTGAGCTCTACGTCGGGACGTGTGTTGGGCTCTAGGTCGGGACGTGTGTTGGGCTCTACGTCGGGACGTGTGTTGGACTCTACGTCTGTAGTTATCTAACTTTCAGCTCTACGTCGGGACGGTGTTGGGCTGTACGTCGGGACGTGTGTTGGGCTCTACGTCGGGGTTTAGCTAACATTCAGCTCTATATCGGGACGTGTGTTGGGCTCTACGTCGGGACGTGTGTTGGGTTCTACGTCGGGACGTGTGTTGGGCTCTACGTCAGGACGTGAGATGGGCTGTACGTGGGGACTTGTGTTGGGCTCTACGTCGGGACGTGAGTTGGGCTGTACGTGGGGACGTGTGTTGGGCTCTACGTCTGTAGTTAGCTAACTTTCAGCTCTACGTCGGGACATGTGTTGGGCTCTACGTCGGGACGTGTGTTGGGCTCTACGTCGGCGTTTAGCTAACATTCAGCTCTATAACGGGACGTGTTTTGGGCTCTACGTCGGGACGTGTGTTGGGTTCTACGTCGGGACGTGTGTTCGGCTCTACGTCGGGACGTGAGTTGGGCTGTACGTGGGGACGTGTCTTGGGCTCTACGTCGGGACATGAGTTGGGCTGTACGTGGGGACGTGTGTTGGGCTCTACATCTGTAGTTACATAACTTTCAGCTCTACGTCGGGCCGTGTGTTGGGCTCTACGTCCGGACGTGTGTTGGGCTCTACGTCGGGACGTGTGTTGGGCTCTACGTCGGGATTTAGCTTACTTTCAGCTCTACGTCGGGATTTAGCTTACTTTCAGCTCTACGTCGGGACGTGTGTTGGGCTCTACGTCGGGACGTGTGTTGGGCTCTACGTCGGGACGAGTGTTAGGCTCTACGTCGGGACGTGTGTTGGGCTCTGCGTCGGGACGTGTGTTGGGCTCTACGTCGAAACGTGTGTTGGGCTCTACATCTGGGTTTAGCTTACTTTCAGCTCTACCTCGGGACGTGTGCTGGGCTCTACGTTGGGACGTGTGCTCGGCTCTACGTCGAGACGTGTGTTGGGCTCTACGTCGGGATTTAGCTTACTTTCATTTCTACGTCGGGACGTGTTTTACCTCTACGTCGGGACGTGTGTTGGGATCTAGGTCGGGACATGTGTTGGGCTCTACGTCGGGACGTGTGTTGGACTCTACGTCTGTAGTTAGCTAACTTTCAGATCTACGTCGGGACGTGTGTTGGGCTCTACGTCGGCGTTTAGCTAACATTCAGCTCTATATCGGGACATGTGTTGGGCTCTACGTCGGGACGTGTGTTGGGTTCTACGTCGGGACGTGTGTTCGGCTCTACGTCGGGACGTGAGTTGGTCTGTACGTGGGGACGTATCTTGGGCTCTACGTCGGGACGTGAGTTGGGCTGTACGTGGGGACGTGTGTTGGGCTCTACGTCTGTAGTTACATAACTTTCAGCTCTACGTCAGGCCGTGTGTTGGGCTCTACGTCGGGACGTGTGTTGGGCTCTACGTCGGGACGTGTGTTGGGCTCTACGTCGGGGTTTAGCTTACTTTCATTTCTACGTCCGGACGTGTTTTGAGCTCTACGTCGGGACGTGTGTTGGGATCAAGGTCGGGACGTGTGTTGGGCTCTACGTCGGGACGTGTGTTGAGTTCTACGTCGGGACGTATGTTGGGCTCTATGTCGGGACGTGAGTTGGGCTGTACGTGGGGACGTGTGTTGGGCTCTACGTCTGTAGTTACATAACTTTCAGATCTACGTCGGGACGTGTGTTGGGCTCTGCGTCGGGACGTGTGTTGAGCTCTACATCTGGGTTTAGCTTACTTTCAGCTCTACGTCGGGACGTGTGCTGGGCTTACGTCGGGACGTGTGCTGGGCTCTACGTCGAGACGTGTGTTGCGCTATACGTCGGGGTTTAGCTTACATTCAGCTCTACGTTGGGATGTGTGTTGAGCTCTACGTCGGGACGTGTGTTGGGCTCTACGTCGGGACGTATGTTCGGCTCTACGTCGAGACGTGTGTTGGGCTCTACGTCGAGAATTAGCTTACTTTCAGCTCTACGTCGGGACGTGTGTTGAGCTCTATGTCGGGACGTGTGTTGGGCTCTACGTCGGGACGTGTGTTGGCCTCTACATCAGGGATTAGGTTACTTTCAGGTCTACGTCGGGACGTGGGTTGGGCTCTACGTCGGGACGTGTGTTGGGCTATACGTCTGTAGTTAGCTAACTTTCAGCTCTACGTCGGGACGTGTGTTGGGCTCTCCGTCGGGACGTGTGTTGGGCTCTACGTCGGGATTTAGCTTACTTTCAGCTCTACGTCGGGACGTGTGCTGGGCTCTACGTCGGGACGTGTGCTGGGCTCTACATCGGGGTTTAGCTTACATTCAGCTCTACGTCGGGACATGTGTTGAGCTCTACGTCGGGACGTGTGTTGGGCTCTAGGTCGGGACGTGTGTTGGGCTCTACGTCGGGACGTGTGTTGGACTCTACGTCTGTAGTTATCTAACTTTCAGCTCTACGTCGGGACGGTGTTGGGCTGTACGTCGGGACGTGTGTTGGGCTCTACGTCGGGGTTTAGCTAACATTCAGCTCTATATCGGGACGTGTGTTGGGCTCTACGTCGGGACGTGTGTTGGGTTCTACGTCGGGACGTGTGTTGGGCTCTACGTCAGGACGTGAGATGGGCTGTACGTGGGGACTTGTGTTGGGCTCTACGTCGGGACGTGAGTTGGGCTGTACGTGGGGACGTGTGTTGGGCTCTACGTCTGTAGTTAGCTAACTTTCAGCTCTACGTCGGGACATGTGTTGGGCTCTACGTCGGGACGTGTGTTGGGCTCTACGTCGGCGTTTAGCTAACATTCAGCTCTATAACGGGACGTGTTTTGGGCTCTACGTCGGGACGTGTGTTGGGTTCTACGTCGGGACGTGTGTTCGGCTCTACGTCGGGACGTGAGTTGGGCTGTACGTGGGGACGTGTCTTGGGCTCTACGTCGGGACATGAGTTGGGCTGTACGTGGGGACGTGTGTTGGGCTCTACATCTGTAGTTACATAACTTTCAGCTCTACGTCGGGCCGTGTGTTGGGCTCTACGTCCGGACGTGTGTTGGGCTCTACGTCGGGACGTGTGTTGGGCTCTACGTCGGGATTTAGCTTACTTTCAGCTCTACGTCGGGATTTAGCTTACTTTCAGCTCTACGTCGGGACGTGTGTTGGGCTCTACGTCGGGACGTGTGTTGGGCTCTACGTCGGGACGAGTGTTAGGCTCTACGTCGGGACGTGTGTTGGGCTCTGCGTCGGGACGTGTGTTGGGCTCTACGTCGAAACGTGTGTTGGGCTCTACATCTGGGTTTAGCTTACTTTCAGCTCTACCTCGGGACGTGTGCTGGGCTCTACGTTGGGACGTGTGCTCGGCTCTACGTCGAGACGTGTGTTGGGCTCTACGTCGGGATTTAGCTTACTTTCATTTCTACGTCGGGACGTGTTTTACCTCTACGTCGGGACGTGTGTTGGGATCTAGGTCGGGACATGTGTTGGGCTCTACGTCGGGACGTGTGTTGGACTCTACGTCTGTAGTTAGCTAACTTTCAGATCTACGTCGGGACGTGTGTTGGGCTCTACGTCGGCGTTTAGCTAACATTCAGCTCTATATCGGGACATGTGTTGGGCTCTACGTCGGGACGTGTGTTGGGTTCTACGTCGGGACGTGTGTTCGGCTCTACGTCGGGACGTGAGTTGGTCTGTACGTGGGGACGTATCTTGGGCTCTACGTCGGGACGTGAGTTGGGCTGTACGTGGGGACGTGTGTTGGGCTCTACGTCTGTAGTTACATAACTTTCAGCTCTACGTCAGGCCGTGTGTTGGGCTCTACGTCGGGACGTGTGTTGGGCTCTACGTCGGGACGTGTGTTGGGCTCTACGTCGGGGTTTAGCTTACTTTCATTTCTACGTCCGGACGTGTTTTGAGCTCTACGTCGGGACGTGTGTTGGGATCAAGGTCGGGACGTGTGTTGGGCTCTACGTCGGGACGTGTGTTGAGTTCTACGTCGGGACGTATGTTGGGCTCTATGTCGGGACGTGAGTTGGGCTGTACGTGGGGACGTGTGTTGGGCTCTACGTCTGTAGTTACATAACTTTCAGATCTACGTCGGGACGTGTGTTGGGCTCTGCGTCGGGACGTGTGTTGAGCTCTACATCTGGGTTTAGCTTACTTTCAGCTCTACGTCGGGACGTGTGCTGGGCTTACGTCGGGACGTGTGCTGGGCTCTACGTCGAGACGTGTGTTGCGCTATACGTCGGGGTTTAGCTTACATTCAGCTCTACGTTGGGATGTGTGTTGAGCTCTACGTCGGGACGTGTGTTGGGCTCTACGTCGGGACGTATGTTCGGCTCTACGTCGAGACGTGTGTTGGGCTCTACGTCGAGAATTAGCTTACTTTCAGCTCTACGTCGGGACGTGTGTTGAGCTCTATGTCGGGACGTGTGTTGGGCTCTACGTCGGGACGTGTGTTGGCCTCTACATCAGGGATTAGGTTACTTTCAGGTCTACGTCGGGACGTGGGTTGGGCTCTACGTCGGGACGTGTGTTGGGCTATACGTCTGTAGTTAGCTAACTTTCAGCTCTACGTCGGGACGTGTGTTGGGCTCTACGTCGGGACGTGTGTTGGGCTCTACGTTGGGACGTGTGTTGGGCTCTACATCAGGGTTTAGGTTACTTTCAGCTCTACGTCGGGACGTGTTTTGGGCTCTACGTCGGGACGTGTGTTGGGCTCTACGTCGGGACATGTGTTGGGCTCTACGTCGGGATGTGTGTTGGGCTATACGTCTGTAGTTAGCTAACTTTCAGCTCTACGTCGGGACGTGCGTTGGGCTCTACGTCGGGACGTGCGTTGGGCTCTACGTCGGGACGTGTGTTGGGCTCTACGTCGGGACGTGTGTTGGGCTCTACGTCGAGAATTAGCTTACTTTCAGCTTTACGTCGGGACGTGCGTTGGGCTCTACGTCGGGACGTGCGTTGGGCTCTACGTCGGGACGTGCGTTGGGCTCTACGTCGGGACGTGCGTTGGGCTCTACGTCAGGGTTTAGCTTACTTTCAGCTCTACGTTGGGACGTGCGTTGGGCTCTACGTCGGGAATTAGCTTACTTTCAACTCTACGTCGGGACGTGCGTTGGGCTCCACGTCGGGACGTGCGTTAGGGTCTACGTCGGGACGTGCATTGGGCTCTGCATGAGGATTTAGCTTACTTTCAGCGCTACGTCGGGACGTGCGTTGGGCTCCACGTCGGGACGTGCGTTGGGCTTCACGTCGGGACGTGCGTTGGGCTCCACGTCGGGACGTGCGTTGTGCTCCACGTCGGGACATGCTTTGGGCTCTACGTCGGGACGTGCGTTGGGCTCTACGTCAGGGTTTAGCTTACTTTCAGCTCTACGTCGGGACGTGTGTTGGGCTCTACGTCAGGACGTGTATTGGGCTCTACGTCGGGACGTGTGTTGGGCTCTACATCAGGGTTTAGCTTACTTTCAGCTCTACGTCGGGACGTGTGTTGGGCTCTACGTCGGCAAGTCTTTTGGGCTCTACGTCGGGACGTGTGTTGGGCTCAACATCGAGAATTAGCTTACTTTCAGCTCTCCGTCGGGATGTGTGTTGGGCTCTCCGTCGGGACGTGTGTTGGGCTCTCCGTCGGGACGTGTGTTGGGCTCTACGTCGGGATTTAGCTTACTTTCAGCTCTACGTCGGGACGTGTGCTGGGCTCTACGTCGGGACGTGTGCTGGGCTCTACATCGGGGTTTAGCTTACATTCAGCTCTACGTCGGGACATGTGTTGAGCTCTACGTCGGGACGTGTGTTGGGCTCTAGGTCGGGACGTGTGTTGGGCTCTACGTCGGGACGTGTGTTGGACTCTACGTCTGTAGTTATCTAACTTTCAGCTCTACGTCGGGACGGTGTTGGGCTGTACGTCGGGACGTGTGTTGGGCTCTACGTCGGGGTTTAGCTAACATTCAGCTCTATATCGGGACGTGTGTTGGGCTCTACGTCGGGACGTGTGTTGGGTTCTACGTCGGGACGTGTGTTGGGCTCTACGTCAGGACGTGAGATGGGCTGTACGTGGGGACTTGTGTTGGGCTCTACGTCGGGACGTGAGTTGGGCTGTACGTGGGGACGTGTGTTGGGCTCTACGTCTGTAGTTAGCTAACTTTCAGCTCTACGTCGGGACATGTGTTGGGCTCTACGTCGGGACGTGTGTTGGGCTCTACGTCGGCGTTTAGCTAACATTCAGCTCTATAACGGGACGTGTTTTGGGCTCTACGTCGGGACGTGTGTTGGTTTCTACGTCGGCACGTGTGTTCGGCTCTACGTCGGGACGTGAGTTGGGCTGTACGTGGGGACGTGTCTTGGGCTCTACGTCGGGACGTGAGTTGGGCTGTACGTGGGGACGTGTGTTGGGCTCTACATCTGTAGTTACATAACTTTCAGCTCTACGTCGGGCCCTGTGTTGGGCTCTACGTCCGGACGTGTGTTGGGCTCTACGTCGGGACGTGTGTTGGGCTCTACGTCGGGATTTAGCTTACTTTCAGCTCTACGTCGGGATTTAGCTTACTTTCAGCTCTACGTCGGGACGTGTGTTGGGCTCTACGTCGGGACGTGTGTTGGGCTCTACGTCGGGACGAGTGTTAGGCTCTACGTCGGGACGTGTGTTGGGCTCTGCGTCGGGACGTGTGTTGGGCTCTACGTCGAAACGTGTGTTGGGCTCTACATCTGGTTTTAGCTTACTTTCAGCTCTACCTCGGGACGTGTGCTGGGCTCTACGTTGGGACGTGTGCTCGGCTCTACGTCGAGACGTGTGTTGGGCTCTACGTCGGGATTTAGCTTACTTTCATTTCTACGTCGGGACGTGTTTTACCTCTACGTCGGGACGTGTGTTGGGCTCTAGGTCGGGACGTGTGTTGGGCTCTACGTCGGGACGTGTGTTGGACTCTACGTCTGTAGTTAGCTAACTTTCACATCTACGTCGGGACGTGTGTTGGGCTCTACGTCGGCGTTTAGCTAACATTCAGCTCTATATCGGGACATGTGTTGGGCTCTACGTCGGGACGTGTGTTGGGTTCTACGTCGGGACGTGTGTTCGGCTCTACGTCGGGACGTGAGTTGGTCTGTACGTGGGGACGTATCTTGGCTCTACGTCGGGACGTGAGTTGGGCTGTACGTGGGGACGTGTGTTGGGCTCTACGTCTGTAGTTACATAACTTTCAGCTCTACGTCAGGCCGTGTGTTGGGCTCTACGTCGGGACGTGTGTTGGGCTCTACGTCGGGACGTGTGTTGGGCTCTACGTCGGGGTTTAGCTTACTTTCATTTCTACGTCCGGACGTGTTTTGAGCTCTACGTCGGGACGTGTGTTGGGATCTAGGTCGGGACGTGTGTTGGGCTCTACGTCGGGGTTTAGCTAACATTCAGCTCTATATCGGGACGTGTGTTGGGCTCTACGTCGGGACGTGTGTTGAGTTCTACGTCGGGACGTATGTTGGGCTCTATGTCGGGACGTGAGTTGGGCTGTACGTGGGGACGTGTGTTGGGCTCTACGTTTGTAGTTACATAACTTTCAGATCTACGTCGGGACGTGTGTTGGGCTCTGCGTCGGGACGTGTGTTGAGCTCTACATCTGGGTTTAGCTTACTTTCAGCTCTACGTCGGGACGTGTGCTGGGCTTACGTCGGGACGTGTGCTGGGCTCTACGTCGAGACGTGTGTTGCGCTATACGTCGGGGTTTAGCTTACATTCAGCTCTACGTTGGGACGTGTGTTGAGCTCTACGTCGGGACGTGTGTTGGGCTCTACGTCGGGACGTATGTTCGGCTCTACGTCGAGACGTGTGTTGGGCTCTACGTCGAGAATTAGCTTACTTTCAGCTCTACGTCGAGACGTGTGTTGGGCTCTATGTCGGGACGTGTGTTGGGCTCTACGTCGGGACGTGTGTTGGCCTCTACATCAGGGATTAGGTTACTTTCAGGTCTACGTCGGGACGTGGGTTGGGCTCTACGTCGGGACGTGTGTTGGGCTATACGTCTGTAGTTAGCTAACTTTCAGCTCTACGTCGGGACGTGTGTTGGGCTCTACGTCGGGACGTGTGTTGGGCTCTACGTTGGGACGTGTGTTGGGCTCTACATCAGGGTTTAGGTTACTTTCAGCTCTACGTCGGGACGTGTTTTGGGCTCTACGTCGGGACGTGTGTTGGGCTCTACGTCGGGACATGTGTTGGGCTCTACGTCGGGATGTGTGTTGGGCTCAACGTCGAGAATTAGCTTACTTTCAGCTTTACGTCGGGACGTGCGTTGGGCTCTACGTCGGGACGTGCGTTGGGCTCTACGTCGGGACGTGTGTTGGGCTCTACGTCGGGACGTGTGTTGGGCTCTACGTCGAGAATTAGCTTACTTTCAGCTTTACGTCGGGACGTGCGTTGGGCTCTACGTCGGGACGTGCGTTGGGCTCTACGTCGGGACGTGCGTTGGGCTCTATGTCGGGACGCGCGTTGGGCTCTACGTCAGGGTTTAGCTTACTTTCAGCTCTACGTTGGGACGTGCGTTGGGCTCTACGTCGGGACGTGTGTTGGGCTCTACGTCGGGACGTGCGTTGGGCTCTACGTCGGGACGTGCGTTGGGCTCTACGTCGGGACGTGCGTTGGGCTCCACGTCGGGACGTGCGTTGGGATCTACGTCGGGACGTGCGTTGGGCTCTGCATGAGGATTTAGCTTACTTTCAGCTCTACGTCGGGACGTGCGTTGGGCTCCACGTCGGGACGTGCGTTGGGCTTCACGTCGGGACGTGCGTTGGGCTCCACGTCGGGACGTGCGTTGTGCTCCACGTCGGGACATGCTTTGGGCTCTACGTCGGGACGTGCGTTGGGCTCTACGTCAGGGTTTAGCTTACTTTCAGCTCTACGTCGGGACGTGTGTTGGGCTCTACGTCAGGACGTGTATTGGGCTCTACGTCGGGACGTGTGTTGGGCTCTACATCAGGGTTTAGCTTACTTTCAGCTCTACGTCGGGACGTGTGTTGGGCTCTACGTCGGCAAGTCTTTTGGGCTCTACGTCGGGACGTGTGTTGGGCTCAACGTCGAGAATTAGCTTACTTTCAGCTCTCCGTCGGGATGTGTGTTGGGCTCTCCGTCGGGACGTGTGTTGGGCTCTCCGTCGGGACGTGTGTTGGGCTCTACATCTGGGTTTAGCTTACTTTCAGCTCTACGTCGGGACGTGTGCTGGGCTCTACGTCGGGACGTCTGCTGGGCTCTACATCGGGGTTTAGCTTACATTCAGCTCTACGTCGGGACATGTGTTGAGCTCTACGTCGGGACGTGTGTTGGGCTCTAGGTCGGGACGTGTGTTGGGCTCTACGTCGGGACGTGTGTTGGACTCTACGTCTGTAGTTATCTAACTTTCAGCTCTACGTCGGGACGGTGTTGGGCTGTACGTCGGGACGTGTGTTGGGCTCTACGTCGGGGTTTAGCTAACATTCAGCTCTATATCGGGACGTGTGTTGGGCTCTACGTCGGGACGTGTGTTGGGTTCTACGTCGGGACGTGTGTTGGGCTCTACGTCAGGACGTGAGATGGGCTGTACGTGGGGACTTGTGTTGGGCTCTACGTCGGGACGTGAGTTGGGCTGTACGTGGGGACGTGTGTTGGGCTCTACGTCTGTAGTTACATAAACTTCAGCTCTACGTCGGGACGTGTGTTGGGCTCTACGTCGGGCCGTGTGTTGGGCTCTACGTCGGGACGTGTGTTGGGCTCTTTGTCGGGACGTGAGTTGGGCTGTACGTGGGGACGTGTGTTGGGCTCTACGTCTGTAGTTACATAAATTTCAGCTCTACGTCGGGACGTGTGATGGGCTCTACGTCGGGACGTGTGTTGGGCTCTACGTCGGGCCGTGTGTTGGGCTCTACGTCGGGACGTGTGTTGGGCTCTACGTCTGTAGTTAGCTAACTTTCAGCTCTACGTCGGGACGTGTGTTGGGCTCTACGTCGGGACGTGTGTTGGGCTCTACGTCGGGACGTGTGTTGGACTCTACGTCTGTAGTTAGCTAACTTTCAGATCTACGTCGGGACGTGTGTTGGGCTCTACGTCGGCGTTTAGCTAACATTCAGCTCTATATCGGGACATGTGTTGGGCTCTACGTCGGGACGTGTGTTGGGTTCTACGTCGGGACGTGTGTTCGGCTCTACGTCGGGACGTGAGTTGGTCTGTACGTGGGGACGTATCTTGGGCTCTACGTCGGGACGTGAGTTGGGCTGTACGTGGGGACGTGTGTTGGGCTCTACGTCTGTAGTTACATAACTTTCAGCTCTACGTCAGGCCGTGTGTTGGGCTCTACGTCCGGACGTGTGTTGGGCTCTACGTCGGGACGTGTGTTGGGCTCTACGTCGGGGTTTAGCTTACTTTCATTTCTACGTCCGGACGTGTTTTGAGCTCTACGTCGGGACGTGTGTTGGGATCTAGGTCGGGACGTGTGTTGGGCTCTACGTCGGGGTTTAGCTAACATTCAGCTCTATATCGGGACGTGTGTTGGGCTCTACGTCGGGACGTGTGTTGAGTTCTACGTCGGGACGTATGTTGGGCTCTATGTCGGGACGTGAGTTGGGCTGTACGTGGGGACGTGTGTTGGGCTCTACGTCTGTAGTTACATAACTTTCAGATCTACGTCGGGACGTGTGTTGGGCTCTGCGTCGGGACGTGTGTTGAGCTCTACATCTGGGTTTAGCTTACTTTCAGCTCTACGTCGGGACGTGTGCTGGGCTTACGTCGGGACGTGTGCTGGGCTCTACGTCGAGACGTGTGTTGCGCTATACGTCGGGGTTTAGCTTACATTCAGCTCTACGTTGGGACGTGTGTTGAGCTCTACGTCGGGACGTGTGTTGGGCTCTACGTCGGGACGTATGTTCGGCTCTACGTCGAGACGTGTGTTGGGCTCTACGTCAAGAATTAGCTTACTTTCAGCTCTACGTCGGGACGTGTGTTGAGCTCTATGTCGGGACGTGTGTTGGGCTCTACGTCGGGACGTGTGTTGGCCTCTACATCAGGGATTAGGTTACTTTCAGGTCTACGTCGGGATGTGGGTTGGGCTCTACGTCGGGACGTGTGTTGGGCTATACGTCGGGACATGTGTTGGGCTCTACGTCGGGATGTGTGTTGGGCTCAACGTCGAGAATTAGCTTACTTTCAGCTCTCCGTCGGGATGTGTGTTGGGCTCTCCGTCGGGACGTGTGTTGGGCTCTCCGTCGGGACGTGTGTTGGGCTCTACGTCGGGATTTAGCTTACTTTCAGCTCTACGTCGGGACGTGTGCTGGGCTCTACGTCGGGACGTGTGCTGGGCTCTACATCGGGGTTTAGCTTACATTCAGCTCTACGTCGGGACATGTGTTGAGCTCTACGTCGGGACGTGTGTTGGGCTCTAGGTCGGGACGTGTGTTGGGCTCTACGTCGGGACGTGTGTTGGACTCTACGTCTGTAGTTATCTAACTTTCAGCTCTACGTCGGGACGGTGTTGGGCTGTACGTCGGGACGTGTGTTGGGCTCTACGTCGGGGTTTAGCTAACATTCAGCTCTATATCGGGACGTGTGTTGGGCTCTACGTCGGGACGTGTGTTGGGTTCTACGTCGGGACGTGTGTTGGGCTCTACGTCAGGACGTGAGATGGGCTGTACGTGGGGACTTGTGTTGGGCTCTACGTCGGGACGTGAGTTGGGCTGTACGTGGGGACGTGTGTTGGGCTCTACGTCTGTAGTTAGCTAACTTTCAGCTCTACGTCGGGACATGTGTTGGGCTCTACGTCGGGACGTGTGTTGGGCTCTACGTCGGCGTTTAGCTAACATTCAGCTCTATAACGGGACGTGTTTTGGGCTCTACGTCGGGACGTGTGTTGGGTTCTACGTCGGGACGTGTGTTCGGCTCTACGTCGGGACGTGAGTTGGGCTGTACGTGGGGACGTGTCTTGGGCTCTACGTCGGGACGTGAGTTGGGCTGTACGTGGGGACGTGTGTTGGGCTCTACATCTGTAGTTACATAACTTTCAGCTCTACGTCGGGCCGTGTGTTGGGCTCTACGTCCGGACGTGTGTTGGGCTCTACGTCGGGACGTGTGTTGGGCTCTACGTCGGGATTTAGCTTACTTTCAGCTCTACGTCGGGATTTAGCTTACTTCAGCTCTACGTCGGGACGTGTGTTGGGCTCTACGTCGGGACGTGTGTTGGGCTCTACGTCGGGACGAGTGTTAGGCTCTACGTCGGGACGTGTGTTGGGCTCTGCGTCGGGACGTGTGTTGGGCTCTACGTCGAAACGTGTGTTGGGCTCTACATCTGGGTTTAGCTTACTTTCAGCTCTACCTCGGGACGTGTGCTGGGCTCTACGTTGGGACGTGTGCTCGGCTCTACGTCGAGACGTGTGTTGGGCTCTACGTCGGGATTTAGCTTACTTTCATTTCTACGTCGGGACGTGTTTTACCTCTACGTCGGGACGTGTGTTGGGATCTAGGTCGGGACGTGTGTTGGGCTCTACGTCGGGACGTGTGTTGGACTCTACGTCTGTAGTTAGCTAACTTTCAGATCTACGTCGGGACGTGTGTTGGGCTCTACGTCGGCGTTTAGCTAACATTCAGCTCTATATCGGGACATGTGTTGGGCTCTACGTCGGGACGTGTGTTGGGTTCTACGTCGGGACGTGTGTTCGGCTCTACGTCGGGACGTGAGTTGGTCTGTACGTGGGGACGTATCTTGGGCTCTACGTCGGGACGTGAGTTGGGCTGTACGTGGGGACGTGTGTTGGGCTCTACGTCTGTAGTTACATAACTTTCAGCTCTACGTCAGGCCGTGTGTTGGGCTCTACGTCGGGACGTGTGTTGGGCTCTACGTCGGGACGTGTGTTGGGCTCTACGTCGGGGTTTAGCTTACTTTCATTTCTACGTCCGGACGTGTTTTGAGCTCTACGTCGGGACGTGTGTTGGGATCTAGGTCGGGACGTGTGTTGGGCTCTACGTCGGGGTTTAGCTAACATTCAGCTCTATATCGGGACGTGTGTTGGGCTCTATGTCGGGACGTGAGTTGGGCTGTACGTGGGGACGTGTGTTGGGCTCTACGTCTGTAGTTACATAACTTTCAGATCTACGTCGGGACGTGTGTTGGGCTCTGCGTCGGGACGTGTGTTGAGCTCTACATCTGGGTTTAGCTTACTTTCAGCTCTACGTCGGGACGTGTGCTGGGCTTACGTCGGGACGTGTGCTGGGCTCTACGTCGAGACGTGTGTTGCGCTATACGTCGGGGTTTAGCTTACATTCAGCTCTACGTTGGGATGTGTGTTGAGCTCTACGTCGGGACGTGTGTTGGGCTCTACGTCGGGACGTATGTTCGGCTCTACGTCGAGACGTGTGTTGGGCTCTACGTCGAGAATTAGCTTACTTTCAGCTCTACGTCGGGACGTGTGTTGAGCTCTATGTCGGGACGTGTGTTGGGCTCTACGTCGGGACGTGTGTTGGCCTCTACATCAGGGATTAGGTTACTTTCAGGTCTACGTCGGGACGTGGGTTGGGCTCTACGTCGGGACGTGTGTTGGGCTATACGTCTGTAGTTAGCTAACTTTCAGCTCTACGTCGGGACGTGTGTTGGGCTCTACGTCGGGACGTGTGTTGGGCTCTACGTTGGGACGTGTGTTGGGCTCTACATCAGGGTTTAGGTTACTTTCAGCTCTACGTCGGGACGTGTTTTGGGCTCTACGTCGGGACGTGTGTTGGCCTCTACGTCGGGACATGTGTTGGGCTCTACGTCGGGATGTGTGTTGGGCTATACGTCTGTAGTTAGCTAACTTTCAGCTCTACGTCGGGACGTGCGTTGGGCTCTACGTCGGGACGTGCGTTGGGCTCTACGTCGGGACGTGTGTTGGGCTCTACGTCGGGACGTGTGTTGGGCTCTACGTCGGGACGTGTGTTGGGCTCTACGTCGAGAATTAGCTTACTTTCAGCTTTACGTCGGGACGTGCGTTGGGCTCTACGTCGGGACGTGCGTTGGGCTCTACGTCGGGACGTGCGTTGGGCTCTACGTCGGGACGTGCGTTGGGCTCTACGTCAGGGTTTAGCTTACTTTCAGCTCTACGTTGGGACGTGCGTTGGGCTCTACGTCGGGACGTGTGTTGTGCTCTACGTCGGGACGTGCGTTGGGCTCTATGTCGGGACGTGCGTTGGGCTCTACGTCGGGAATTAGCTTACTTTCAACTCTACGTCGGGACGTGCGTTGGGCTCCACGTCGGGACGTGCGTTAGGGTCTACGTCGGGACGTGCGTTGGGCTCTGCATGAGGATTTAGCTTACTTTCAGCTCTACGTCGGGACGTGCGTTGGGCTCCACGTCGGGACGTGCGTTGGGCTTCACGTCGGGACGTGCGTTGGGCTCCACGTCGGGACGTGCGTTGTGCTCCACGTCGGGACATGCTTTGGGCTCTACGTCGGGACGTGCGTTGGGCTCTACGTCAGGGTTTAGCTTACTTTCAGCTCTACGTCGGGACGTGTGTTGGGCTCTACGTCAGGACGTGTATTGGGCTCTACGTCGGGACGTGTGTTGGGCTCTACATCAGGGTTTAGCTTACTTTCAGCTCTACGTCGGGACGTGTGTTGGGCTCTACGTCGGCAAGTCTTTTGGGCTCTACGTCGGGACGTGTGTTGGGCTCAACGTCGAGAATTAGCTTACTTTCAGCTCTCCGTCGGGATGTGTGTTGGGCTCTCCGTCGGGACGTGTGTTGGGCTCTCCGTCGGGACGTGTGTTGGGCTCTACGTCGGGATTTAGCTTACTTTCAGCTCTACGTCGGGACGTGTGCTGGGCTCTACGTCGGGACGTGTGCTGGGCTCTACATCGGGGTTTAGCTTACATTCAGCTCTACGTCGGGACATGTGTTGAGCTCTACGTCGGGACGTGTGTTGGGCTCTAGGTCGGGACGTGTGTTGGGCTCTACGTCGGGACGTGTGTTGGACTCTACGTCTGTAGTTATCTAACTTTCAGCTCTACGTCGGGACGGTGTTGGGCTATACGTCGGGACGTGTGTTGGGCTCTACGTCGGGGTTTAGCTAACATTCAGCTCTATATCGGGACGTGTGTTGGGCTCTACGTCGGGACGTGTGTTGGGTTCTACGTCGGGACGTGTGTTGGGCTCTACGTCAGGACGTGAGATGGGCTGTACGTGGGGACTTGTGTTGGGCTCTACGTCGGGACGTGAGTTGGGCTGTACGTGGGGACGTGTGTTGGGCTCTACGTCTGTAGTTAGCTAACTTTCAGCTCTACGTCGGGACATGTGTTGGGCTCTACGTCGGGACGTGTGTTGGGCTCTACGTCAGCGTTTAGCTAACATTCAGCTCTATAACGGGACGTGTTTTGGGCTCTACGTCGGGACGTGTGTTGGGTTCTACGTCGGGACGTGAGTTGGGCTGTACGTGGGGACGTGTCTTGGGCTCTACGTCGGGACGTGAGTTGGGCTGTACGTGGGGACGTGTGTTGGGCTCTACATCTGTAGTTACATAACTTTCAGCTCTACGTCGGGCCGTGTGTTGGGCTCTACGTCCGGACGTGTGTTGGGCTCTACGTCGGGACGTGTGTTGGGCTCTACTTCGGGATTTAGCTTACTTTCAGCTCTACGTCGGGATTTAGCTTACTTTCAGCTCTA
Source organism: Leptosomus discolor (assembly GCF_034619465.1). Lineage (NCBI taxonomy): Eukaryota > Metazoa > Chordata > Aves > Leptosomiformes > Leptosomidae > Leptosomus > Leptosomus discolor. The sequence continues at coordinate 2,280,206 of NW_028237819.1, forward strand.
CGTCGGGACGTGTGTTGGGCTCTACGTCGGGACGTGTGTTGGGCTCTACGTCGGGACGAGTGTTAGGCTCTACGTCGGGACGTGTGTTGGGCTCTGCGTCGGGACGTGTGTTGGGCTCTACGTCCAAACGTGTGTTGGGCTCTACATCTGGGTTTAGCTTACTTTCAGCTCTACCTCGGGACGTGTGCTGGGCTCTACGTTGGGACGTGTGCTCGGCTCTACGTCGAGACGTGTGTTGGGCTCTACGTCGGGATTTAGCTTACTTTCATTTCTACGTCGGGACGTGTTTTACCTCTACGTCGGGACGTGTGTTGGGATCTAGGTCGGGACGTGTGTTGGGCTCTACGTCGGGACGTGTGTTGGACTCTACGTCTGTAGTTAGCTAACTTTCACATCTACGTCGGGACGTGTGTTGGGCTCTACGTCGGCGTTTAGCTAACATTCAGCTCTATATCGGGACATGTGTTGGGCTCTACGTCGGGACGTGTGTTGGGTTCTACGTCGGGACGTGTGTTCGGCTCTACGTCGGGACGTGAGTTGGTCTGTACGTGGGGACGTATCTTGGGCTCTACGTCGGGACGTGAGTTGGGCTGTACGTGGGGACGTGTGTTGGGCTCTACATCTGTAGTTACATAACTTTCAGCTCTACGTCAGGCTGTGTGTTGGGCTCTACGTCGGGACGTGTGTTGGGCTCTACGTCGGGACGTGTGTTGGGCTCTACGTCGGGGTTTAGCTTACTTTCATTTCTACGTCCGGACGTGTTTTGAGCTCTACGTCGGGACGTGTGTTGGGATCTAGGTCGGGACGTGTGTTGGGCTCTACGTCGGGACGTGTGTTGGACTCTACGTCTGTAGTTAGCTAACTTTCAGCTCTACGTCGGGACGTGTGTTGGGCTCTACGTCGGGACGTGTGTTGGGCTCTACGTCGGGACGTGTGTTGGACTCTACGTCTGTAGTTAGCTAACTTTCAGATCTACGTCGGGACGTGTGTTGGGCTCTACGTCGGCGTTTAGCTAACATTCAGCTCTATATCGGGACATGTGTTGGGCTCTACGTCGGGACGTGTGTTGGGTTCTACGTCGGGACGTGTGTTCGGCTCTACGTCGGGACGTGAGTTGGTCTGTACGTGGGGACGTATCTTGGGCTCTACGTCGGGACGTGAGTTGGGCTGTACGTGGGGACGTGTGTTGGGCTCTACGTCTGTAGTTACATAACTTTCAGCTCTACGTCAGGCCGTGTGTTGGGCTCTACGTCGGGACGTGTGTTGGGCTCTACGTCGGGACGTGTGTTGGGCTCTACGTCGGGGTTTAGCTTACTTTCATTTCTACGTCCGGACGTGTTTTGAGCTCTACGTCGGGACGTGTGTTGGGATCTAGGTCGGGACGTGTGTTGGGCTCTACGTCGGGGTTTAGCTAACATTCAGCTCTATATCGGGACGTGTGTTGGGCTCTACGTCGGGACGTGTGTTGAGTTCTACGTCGGGACGTATGTTGGGCTCTATGTCGGGACGTGAGTTGGGCTGTACGTGGGGACGTGTGTTGGGCTCTACGTCTGTAGTTACATAACTTTCAGATCTACGTCGGGACGTGTGTTGGGCTCTGCGTCGGGACGTGTGTTGAGCTCTACATCTGGGTTTAGCTTACTTTCAGCTCTACGTCGGGACGTGTGCTGGGCTTATGTCGGGACGTGTGCTGGGCTCTACGTCGAGACGTGTGTTGCGCTATACGTCGGGGTTTAGCTTACATTCAGCTCTACGTTGGGACGTGTGTTGAGCTCTACGTCGGGACGTGTGTTGGGCTCTACGTCGGGACGTATGTTCGGCTCTACGTCGAGACGTGTGTTGGGCTCTACGTCGAGAATTAGCTTACTTTCAGCTCTACGTCGGGACGTGTGTTGAGCTCTATGTCGGGACGTGTGTTGGGCTCTACGTCGGGACGTGTGTTGGCCTCTACATCAGGGATTAGGTTACTTTCAGGTCTACGTCGGGACGTGGGTTGGGCTCTACGTCGGGACGTGTGTTGGGCTATACGTCTGTAGTTAGCTAACTTTCAGCTCTACGTCGGGACGTGTGTTGGGCTCTACGTCGGGACGTGTGTTGGGCTCTACGTTGGGACGTGTGTTGGGCTCTACATCAGGGTTTAGGTTACTTTCAGCTCTACGTCGGGACGTGTTTTGGGCTCTACGTCGGGACGTGTGTTGGGCTCTACGTCGGGACATGTGTTGGGCTCTACGTCGGGATGTGTGTTGGGCTCAACGTCGAGAATTAGCTTACTTTCAGCTTTACGTCGGGACGTGCGTTGGGCTCTACGTCGGGACGTGTGTTGGGCTCTACGTCGGGACGTGTGTTGGGCTCTACGTCGGGACATGCGTTGGGCTCTACGTCGGGACGTGCGTTGGGCTCTACGTCAGGGTTTAGCTTACTTTCAGCTCTACGTTGGGACGTGCGTTGGGCTCTACGTCGGGACGTGTGTTGGGCTCTACGTCGGGATGTGCGTTGGGCTCTATGTCGGGACGTGCGTTGGGCTCTACGTCGGGAATTAGCTTACTTTCAACTCTACGTCGGGACGTGCGTTGGGCTCCACGTCGGGACGTGCGTTGGGATCTACGTCGGGACGTGCGTTGGGCTCTGCATGAGGATTTAGCTTACTTTCAGCTCTACGTCGGGACGTGCGTTGGGCTCCACGTCGGGACGTGCGTTGGGCTTCACGTCGGGACGTGCGTTGGGCTCCACGTCGGGACGTGCGTTGTGCTCCACGTCGGGACATGCTTTGGGCTCTACGTCGGGACGTGCGTTGGGCTCTACGTCAGGGTTTAGCTTACTTTCAGCTCTACGTCGGGACGTGTGTTGGGCTCTACGTCAGGACGTGTATTGGGCTCTACGTCGGGACGTGTGTTGGGCTCTACATCAGGGTTTAGCTTACTTTCAGCTCTACGTCGGGACGTGTGTTGGGCTCTTCGTCGGCAAGTCTTTTGGGCTCTACGTCGGGACGTGTGTTGGGCTCAACGTCGAGAATTAGCTTACTTTCAGCTCTCCGTCGGGATGTGTGTTGGGCTCTCCGTCGGGACGTGTGTTGGGCTCTCCGTCGGGACGTGTGTTGGGCTCTACGTCGGGATTTAGCTTACTTTCAGCTCTACGTCGGGACGTGTGCTGGACTCTACGTCGGGACGTCTGCTGGGCTCTACATCGGGGTTTAGCTTACATTCAGCTCTACGTCGGGACATGTGTTGAGCTCTACGTCGGGACGTGTGTTGGGCTCTAGGTCGGGACGTGTGTTGGGCTCTACGTCGGGACGTGTGTTGGACTCTACGTCTGTAGTTATCTAACTTTCAGCTCTACGTCGGGACGGTGTTGGGCTGTACGTCGGGACGTGTGTTGGGCTCTACGTCGGGGTTTAGCTAACATTCAGCTCTATATCGGGACGTGTGTTGGGCTCTACGTCGGGACGTGTGTTGGGTTCTACGTCGGGACGTGTGTTGGGCTCTACGTCAGGACGTGAGATGGGCTGTACGTGGGGACTTGTGTTGGGCTCTACGTCGGGACGTGAGTTGGGCTGTACGTGGGGACGTGTGTTGGGCTCTACGTCTGTAGTTACATAAACTTCAGCTCTACGTCGGGACGTGTGTTGGGCTCTACGTCGGGCCGTGTGTTGGGCTCTACGTCGGGACGTGTGTTGGGCTCTTTGTCGGGACGTGAGTTGGGCTGTACGTGGGGACGTGTGTTGGGCTCTACGTATGTAGTTACATAACTTTCAGCTCTACGTCGGGACGTGTGATGGGCTCTACGTCGGGACGTGTGTTGGGCTCTACGTCGGGCCGTGTGTTGGGCTCTACGTCGGGACGTGTGTTGGGCTCTACGTCTGTATTTAGCTAACTTTCAGCTCTACGTCGGGACGTGTGTTGGGCTCTACGTCGGGACGTGTGTTGGGCTCTACGTCGGGACGTGTGTTGGACTCTACGTCTGTAGTTAGCTAACTTTCAGATCTACGTCGGGACGTGTGTTGGGCTCTACGTCGGCGTTTAGCTAACATTCAGCTCTATATCGGGACATGTGTTGGGCTCTACGTCGGGACGTGTGTTGGGTTCTACGTCGGGACGTGTGTTCGGCTCTACGTCGGGACGTGAGTTGGTCTGTACGTGGGGACGTATCTTGGGCTCTACGTCGGGACGTGAGTTGGGCTGTACGTGGGGACGTGTGTTGGGCTCTACGTCTGTAGTTACATAACTTTCAGCTCTACGTCAGGCCGTGTGTTGGGCTCTACGTCGGGACGTGTGTTGGGCTCTACGTCGGGACGTGTGTTGGGCTCTACGTCGGGGTTTAGCTTACTTTCATTTCTACGTCCGGACGTGTTTTGAGCTCTACGTCGGGACGTGTGTTGGGCTCTACGTCGGGGTTTAGCTAACATTCAGCTCTATATCGGGACGTGTGTTGGGCTCTACGTCGGGACGTGTGTTGAGTTCTACGTCGGGACGTATGTTGGGCTCTATGTCGGGACGTGAGTTGGGCTGTACGTGGGGACGTGTGTTGGGCTCTACGTCTGTAGTTACATAACTTTCAGATCTACGTCGGGACGTGTGTTGGGCTCTGCGTCGGGACGTGTGTTGAGCTCTACATCTGGGTTTAGCTTACTTTCAGCTCTACGTCGGGACGTGTGCTGGGCTTACGTCGGGACGTGTGCTGGGCTCTACGTCGAGACGTGTGTTGCGCTATACGTCGGTGTTTAGCTTACATTCAGCTCTACGTTGGGACGTGTGTTGAGCTCTACGTCGGGACGTGTGTTGGGCTCTACGTCGGGACGTATGTTCGGCTCTACGTCGAGACGTGTGTTGGGCTCTACGTCGAGAATTAGCTTACTTTCAGCTCTACGTCGGGACGTGTGTTGAGCTCTATGTCGGGACGTGTGTTGGGCTCTACGTCGGGACGTGTGTTGGCCTCTACATCAGGGATTAGGTTACTTTCAGGTCTACGTCGGGACGTGGGTTGGGCTCTACGTCGGGACGTGTGTTGGGCTATACGTCTGTAGTTAGCTAACTTTCAGCTCTACGTCGGGACGTGTGTTGGGCTCTACGTCGGGACGTGTGTTGGGCTCTACGTTGGGACGTGTGTTGGGCTCTACATCAGGGTTTAGGTTACTTTCAGCTCTACGTCGGGACGTGTTTTGGGCTCTACGTCGGGACGTGTGTTGGGCTCTACGTCGGGACATGTGTTGGGCTCTACGTCGGGATGTGTGTTGGGCTCAACGTCGAGAATTAGCTTACTTTCAGCTTTACGTCGGGACGTGAGTTGGGCTCTACGTCGGGACGTGCGTTGGGCTCTACGTCGGGACGTGTGTTGGGCTCTACGTCGGGACGTGTGTTGGGCTCTACGTCGGGACGTGTGTTGGGCTCTACGTCGAGAATTAGCTTACTTTCAGCTTTACGTCGGGACGTGCGTTGGGCTCTACGTCGGGACGTGCGTTGGGCTCTACGTCGGGACGTGCGTTGGGCTCTACGTCGGGACGTGCGTTGGGCTCTACGTCAGGGTTTAGCTTACTTTCAGCTCTACGTTGGGACGTGCGTTGGGCTCTACGTCGGGACGTGTGTTGGGCTCTACGTCGGGACGTGCGTTGGGCTCTATGTCGGGACGTGCGTTGGGCTCTACGTCGGGAATTAGCTTACTTTCAACTCTACGTCGGGACGTGCGTTGGGGTCTACGTCGGGACGTGCGTTGGGCTCTGCATGAGGATTTAGCTTACTTTCAGCTCTACGTCGGGACGTGCGTTGGGCTCCACGTCGGGACGTGCGTTGGGCTTCACGTCGGGACGTGCGTTGGGCTCCACGTCGGGACGTGCGTTGTGCTCCACGTCGGGACATGCTTTGGGCTCTACGTCGGGACGTGCGTTGGGCTCTACGTCAGGGTTTAGCTTACTTTCAGCTCTACGTCGGGACGTGTGTTGGGCTCTACGTCAGGACGTGTATTGGGCTCTACGTCGGGACGTGTGTTGGGCTCTACATCAGGGTTTAGCTTACTTTCAGCTCTACGTCGGGACGTGTGTTGGGCTCTACGTCGGCAAGTCTTTTGGGCTCTACGTCGGGACGTGTGTTGGGCTCTACGTCGGGACGTGTGTTGGGTTCTACGTCGGGACGTGTGTTGGGCTCTACGTCAGGACGTGAGATGGGCTGTACGTGGGGACTTGTGTTGGGCTCTACGTCGGGACATGAGTTGGGCTGTACGTGGGGACGTGTGTTGGGCTCTACGTCTGTAGTTACATAAACTTCAGCTCTACGTCGGGCCGTGTGTTATGCTCTACGTCGGGACGTGTGTTGGACTCTACGTCTGTAGTTAGCTAACTTTCAGCTCTACGTCGGGACGTGTGTTGGGCTCTACGTCGGGACGTGTGTTGGGCTCTACGTCGGGGTTTAGCTAACATTCAGCTCTATATCGGGACGTGTTTTGGGCTCTACGTCGGGATGTGTGTTGGGTTCTTCGTCGGGACGTGTGTTGGGCTCTAGGTCGGGACGTGTGTTGGGCTCTACGTCGGGACGTGTGTTGGACTCTACGTTTGTAGTTAGCTAACTTTCAGCTCTACGTCGGGACGGTGTTGGGCTGTACGTCGGGACGTGTGTTGGGCTCTACGTCGGGGTTTAGCTAACATTCAGCTCTATATCGGGACGTGTGTTGGGCTCTACGTCGGGACGTGTGTTGGGTTCTACGTCGGGACGTGTGTTGGGCTCTACGTCAGGACGTGAGATGGGCTGTACGTGGGGACTTGTGTTGGGCTCTACGTCGGGACGTGAGTTGGGCTGTACGTGGGGACGTGTGTTGGGCTCTACGTCTGTAGTTACATAAACTTCAGCTCTACGTCGGGACGTGTCTTGGGCTCTACGTCGGGACGTGTGTTGGGTTCTACGTCGGGACGTGTGTTGGGGTCTACGTCAGGACGTGAGTTGGGCTGTACGTGGGGACGTGTGTTGGGCTCTACGTCGGGACGTGAGTTGGGCTGTACGTCGGGACGTGCGTTGGGCTCTACGTCAGGGTTTAGCTTACTTTTAGCTCTACGTTTGGACGTGTGTTCGGCTCTACGTCGGGACGTGTGTTGGGCTCTACAACTGGGTTTAGCTTACTTTCAACTCTACGTCGGGACGTGTGTTGGGCTCTACGTCGGGACGTGTGTTGGGCTCTAGGTCGGGACTTGTGTTGGGATCTACGTCGGGACGTGTGTTGGACTCTACGTCTGTAGTTAGCTAACTTTCAGCTCTACGTCGGGACGTGTGTTGGGCTCTACGTCGGGACGTGTGTTGGGCTCTACGTCAGGACGTGAGTTGGGCTGTACGTGGGGACGTGTGTTGGGCTCTACGTCGGGACGTGAGTTGGGCTGTACGTGGGGACGTGTGTTGGGCTCTACGTCTGTAGTTACATAACTTTCAGCTCTACGTCGGGACGTGTGTTGGGCTCTACGTCAGGACGTGTTTTGGGCTCTACGTCGGGACGTGTGTTGGGCTCTACGTCGGGACGTGTTTTTGGCTCTACGTCGGGACGTGTGTTGGGCTCTACGTCGGGACGTGCGTTGGGCTCTACATCGGGATTTAGCTTACTTTCAGCTCTACGTCGGGACGTGTGTTGGGCTCTACGTCGAGAATTAGCTTACTTTCAGCTCTACGTCGGGACGTGTGTTGGGCTCTACGTCGGGACGTGCGTTCGTCTCTACGTCAGGGTTTAGCTTACTTTCAGCTCTACGTTGGGACGTGCGTTGGGCTCTACGTCGGGACGTGTGTTGGGCTCAACATCGAGAATTAGCTTACTTTCAGCTCTCCGTCGGGATGTGTGTTGGGCTCTCCGTCGGGACGTGTGTTGGGCTCTCCGTCGGGACGTGTGTTGGGCTCTACGTCGGGATTTAGCTTACTTTCAGCTCTACGTCGGGACGTGTGCTGGGCTCTACGTCGGGACGTGTGCTGGGCTCTACATCGGGGTTTAGCTTACATTCAGCTCTACGTCGGGACATGTGTTGAGCTCTACGTCGGGACGTGTGTTGGGCTCTAGGTCGGGACGTGTGTTGGGCTCTACGTCGGGACGTGTGTTGGACTCTACGTCTGTAGTTATCTAACTTTCAGCTCTACGTCGGGACGGTGTTGGGCTGTACGTCGGGACGTGTGTTGGGCTCTACGTCGGGGTTTAGCTAACATTCAGCTCTATATCGGGACGTGTGTTGGGCTCTACGTCGGGACGTGTGTTGGGTTCTACGTCGGGACGTGTGTTGGGCTCTACGTCAGGACGTGAGATGGGCTGTACGTGGGGACTTGTGTTGGGCTCTACGTCGGGACGTGAGTTGGGCTGTACGTGGGGACGTGTGTTGGGCTCTACGTCTGTAGTTACATAAACTTCAGCTCTACGTCGGGACGTGTGTTGGGCTCTACGTCGGGCCGTGTGTTGGGCTCTACGTCGGGACGTGTGTTGGGCTCTTTGTCGGGACGTGAGTTGGGCTGTACGTGGGGACGTGTGTTGGGCTCTACGTCTGTAGTTACATAACTTTCAGCTCTACGTCGGGACGTGTGATGGGCTCTACGTCGGGACGTGTGTTGGGCTCTACGTCGGGCCGTGTGTTGGGCTCTACGTCGGGACGTGTGTTGGGCTCTACGTCTGTAGTTAGCTAACTTTCAGCTCTACGTCGGGACGTGTGTTCGGCTCTACTTCGGGACGTGTGTTGGGCTCTACATCGGGACGTGTGTTGGGCTCTACGTCGGGACGTGCGTTGGGCTCTACATCCGGATTTAGCTTACTTTCAGCTCTACGTCGGGACGTGTGCTGGGCTCTCTATCGGGACGTGTGTTGGGATCTACGTCGGGACGTGTGTTGGACTCTACGTCTGTAGTTAGCTAACTTTCAGCTCTACGTCGGGACGTGTGTTGGGCTCTACGTCGGGACGTGTGTTGGGCTCTACGTCGGGGTTTAGCTAACATTCAGCTCTATATCGGGACGTGTTTTGGGCTCTACGTCGGGATGTGTGTTGGGTTCTTCGTCGGGACGTGTGTTGGGCTCTAGGTCGGGTTCGTGTGTTGGGCTCTACGTCGGGACGTGTGTTGGACTCTACGTTTGTAGTTAGCTAACTTTCAGCTCTACGTCGGGACGGTGTTGGGCTGTACGTCGGGACGTGTGTTGGGCTCTACGTCGGGGTTTAGCTAACATTCAGCTCTATATCGGGACGTGTGTTGGGCTATACGTCTGACGTGTGTTGGGTTCTACGTCGGGACGTGTGTTGGGCTCTACGTCAGGACGTGAGTTGGGCTGTACGTGGGGACTTGTGTTGGGCTCTACGTCGGGACGTGAGTTGGGCTGTACGTGGGGACGTGTGTTGGGCTCTACGTCTGTAGTTACATAAACTTCAGCTCTACGTCGGGACGTGTCTTGGGCTCTACGTCGGGACGTGTGTTGGGTTCTACGTCGGGACGTGTGTTGGGGTCTACGTCAGGACGTGATTTGGGCTGTACGTGGGGACGTGTGTTGGGCTCTACGTCGGGACGTGAGTTGGGCTGTACGTCGGGACGTGCGTTGGGCTCTACGTCAGGGTTTAGCTTACTTTTAGCTCTACGTTTGGACGTGTGTTCGGCTCTACGTCGGGACGTGTGTTGGGCTCTACATCTGGGTTTAGCTTACTTTCAGCTCTACGTCGGGACGTGTGTTGGGCTCTACGTCGGGACGTGTGTTGGGCTCTAGGTCGGGACTTGTGTTGGGATCTACGTCGGGACGTGTGTTGGACTCTACGTCTGTAGTTAGCTAACTTTCAGCTCTACGTCGGGACGTGTGTTGGGCTCTACGTCGGGACGTGTGTTGGGCTCTACGTCGGGGTTTAGCTAACATTCAGCTCTATATCGGGACGTGTTTTGGGCTCTACGTCGGGAATTAGCTTACTTTCACCTCTACGTCGGGACGTGCGTTGGACTCTACGTCGGGACGTGCGTTGGGCTCTACGTCGGGACGTCTGTTGGGCTCTACATCGGGATTTAGCTTTCTTTCAGCTCTACGTCGGGACGTGCGTTGGGCTCTACGTCGGGAATTAGCTTACTTTCACCTCTACGTCGGGACGTGCGTTGGACTCTACGTCGGGACGTGCGTTGGGCTCTACGTCGGGACGTCTGTTGGGCTCTACGTCGGGACGTGCGTTGGGCTCTACGTCGGGACGTGCGTTGGGCTCCACGTCGGGACGTGCGTTGGGCTCTACGTCGGGAATTAGCTTACTTACAACTCTACGTCGGGACGTGCTTTGGACTCCACGTCGGGACGTGCGTTGGGCTCTACGTCGGGACGTGCGTTGGGCTCTACATGAGGATTTAGCTTACTTTCAGCTCTACATCTGTACGTGCATTGGGCTCCACGTCGGGACGTGCGTTGGGCTTCACGTCGGGACGTGCGTTGGACTCCACGTCGGGACGTGCGTTGGGCTCCACGTCGGGACATGCTTTGGGGTTCACGTCGGGACATGCTTTGGGGTTTACGTCGGGACGTGCGTTGGGCTCTACGTCAGGGTTTAGCTTACTTTCAGCTCTACGTCGGGTTGTGCGTTGGGCTCTACTCCGGGACTTGTGTTGGGCTCTACATCTGGGTTTAGCTTACTTTCCGCTCTACGTCGGGACGTGTGCTGGGCTCTACGTCGGGACATGTGTTGAGCTCTACGTCGGGACGTGTGTTGGGCTCTAGGTCGGGACGTGTGTTGGGCTCTACATCTGGGTTTAGCTTACTTTCAGCTCTACGTTGGGACGTGTGCTGGGCTCTACGTCGGGACGTGTGCTGGGCTCTACGTCGGGACGTGTGCTGGGCTCTACATCGGGGTTTAGCTTACATTCAGCTCTACGTCGGGACATGTGTTGAGCTCTACGTCGGGACGTGTGTTGGGCTCTAGGTTGGGACGTGTGTTGGGCTCTACGTCGGGACGTGTGTTGGACTCTACGTCTGTAGTTAGCTAACTTTCAGCTCTACGTCGGGACGTGTGTTGGGCTCTACGTCGGGAAGTGTGTTGGGCTCTACGTCGGGGTTTAGCTAACATTCAGCTCTATATCGGGACGTGTGTTGGGCTCTACGTCGGGACGTGTGTTGGGTTCTACGTCGGGACGTGTGTTGGGCTCTACGTCAGGACGTGAGTTGGGCTGTACGTGGGGACGTGTGTTGGGCTCTACGTCGGGACGTGAGTTGGGCTGTACGTGGGGACGTGTGTTGGGCTCTACGTCTGTAGTTACATAACTTTCAGCTCTACGTCGGGCCGTGTGTTGGGCTCTACGTCGGGCAGTGTGTTGGGCTCTACGTCGGGACGTGTGTTGGGCTCTACGTCGGGCCGTGTGTTGGGCTCTACGTCGGGCCGTGTGTTGGGCTCTACGTCGGGACGTGTGTTGGGCTCTACGTCGGAACGTGAGTTGGGCTGTACGTGGGGACGTGTGTTGGGCTCTACGTCTGTAGTTACATAACTTTCAGCTCTACGTCGGGACATGTGTTGGGCTCTACGTCAGGCCGTGTGTTGGGCTCTACGTCGGGACGTGTGTTGGGCTCTACGTATGTAGTTAGCTAACTTTCAGCTCTACGTCGGGACGTGTGTTGAGCTCTACATCAGAGTTTAGGTTACTTTCAGCTCTACGTCGGGACGTGTGTTGGGCTCTACGTTGGGACGTGAGTTGGGCTGTACGTGGGGACGTGTGTTGGGCTCTACGTCTGTAGTTACATAACTTTCAGCTCTACGTCGGGACGTGTGTTGGGCTCTACGTCGGGCCATGTGTTGGGCTCTACGTCGGGCCGTGTGTTGGGCTCTACGTCGGGACGTGTGTTGGGCTCTACGTCTGTAGTTAGCTAACTTTCAGCTCTACGTCGGGACGTGTGTTGGGCTCTACGTCGCGACGTGTGTTGGGCTCTACATCGGGACGTGTGTTGGGCTCTACGTCGGGACGTGTGTTGGGCTCTACATCTGGGTTTAGCTTACTTTCATCTCTACGTCGGGACGTGTGCTGGGCTCTATGTCGGGACGTGTGCTGGGCTCTACATCAGGGTTTAGCTTACATTCAGCTCTACGTCGGGACATGTGTTGAGCTCTACGTCGGGACGTATGTTGGGCTCTAGGTCGGGACGTGTGTTGGGATCTACGTCGGGACGTGTGTTGGACTCTACGTCTGTAGTTAGCTAACTTTCAGCTCTACGTCGGGACGTGTGTTGGGCTCTACGTCGGGACGTGTGTTGGGCTCTACGTCGGAGTTTAGCTAACATTCAGCTCTATATCGGGACGTGTTTTGGGCTCTACGTCGGGACGTGTGTTGGGTTCTACGTCGGGACGTGTGTTGGGCTCTACGTCAGGACGTGAGTTGGGCTGTACTTCGGGACGTGTGTTGGGCTCTACGTCGGGACGTGTGTTGGGCTGTACGTCGGGACGTGTGTTGGGCTCTACATCAGGGTTTAGGTTACTTTCAGATCTACGTCGGGACGTGTTTTGGGCTCTACGTCGGGACGTGTGTTGGGCTCTACGTCGGGACGTGTGTTGGGCTCAACGTCGGGACGTGTGTTGGGCTCTACGTCGAGAATTAGCTTACTTTCAGCTCTACGTCGGGACGTGTGTTGGGCTCTACGTCGGGACGTGCGTTGGGCTCTACGTCGGGACGTGGGTTGGGCTCTACGTCGGGACGTGCGTTGGGCTCTACGTCTGGGTTTAGCTTACTTTCAGCTCTACGTTGGGACGTGCGTTGGGCTCTACGTCGGGACGTGTGTTGGGCTCTACGTCGGGACGTGCGTTGGGCTCTATGTCGGGACGTGCGTTGGGCTCTACATCGGGATTTAGCTTTCTTTCAGCTCTACGTCGGGACGTGCGTTGGGCTCTACGTCGGGAATTAGCTTACTTTCACCTCTACGTCGGGACGTGCGTTGGACTCTACGTCGGGACGTGCGTTGGGCTCCACGTCGGGACGTCTGTTGGGCTCTACGTCGGGACGTGCGTTGGGCTCTATGTCGGGACGTGCGTTGGGCTCTACGTCGGGAATTAGCTTACTTACAACTCTACGTCGGGACGTGCATTGGGCTCCACGTCGGGACGTGCGTTGGGCTTCACGTCGGGACGTGCGTTGGACTCCACGTCGGGACGTGCGTTGGGCTCCACGTCGGGAACTGCTTTGGGGTCTACGTCGGGACGTGCGTTGGGCTCTACGTCAGGGTTTAGCTTACTTTCAGCTCTACGTCGGGTTGTGCGTTGGGCTCTACTCCGGGACGTGTGTTGGGCTCTACATCTGGGTTTAGCTTACTTTCAGCTCTACGTCGGGACGTTTGCTGGGCTGTACGTGGGGACGTGTGTTGGGCTCTACGTCTGTAGTTACATAACTTTCAGCTCTACGTCGGGACATGTGTTGGGCTCTACGTCGGGCCGTGTGTTGGGCTCTACGTCGGGATGTGTGTTGGGCTCTACGTCTGTAGTTAGCTAACTTTCAGCTCTACGTCGGGACGTGTGTTGGGCTCTACATCAGGGTTTAGGTTACTTTCAGCTCTACGTCGGGACGTGTGTTGGGCTCTACGTCGGGACGTGAGTTGGGCTGTACGTGGGGACGTGTGTTGGGCTCTACGTCTGTAGTTACATAACTTTCAGCTCTACGTCGGGACGTGTGTTGGGCTCTACGTCGGGACGTGTGTTGGGCTCTACGTCGGGACGTGTGTTGGGCTCTACGTCGGGACGTGTGTTGGGCTCTACGTCGAGGATTAGCTTACTTTCAGCTCTACGTCGGGACGTGTGTTAGGCTCTACGTCGGGACGTGCGTTCGGCTCTACGTCGGGACGTGCGTTTGGCTCTACGTCGGGACGTGCGTTCGGCTCTACGTCAGGGTTTAGCTTACTTTCAGGTCTACGTTGGGACGTGCGTTGGGCTCTTCGTCGGGACGTGTGTTGGGCTCTACGTCGGGACGTGCGTTGGGCTCTATGTCGGGACGTGCGTTGGGCTCTACATCGGGATTTAGCTTTCTTTCAGCTCTACGTCGGGACGTGCGTTGGGCTCTACGTCGGGAATTAGCTTACTTTCACCTCTACGTCGGGACGTGCGTTGGACTCTACGTCGGGACGTGTGTTGGGCTCTACGTCGGGACGTCTGTTGGGCTCTACGTCGGGACGTGCGTTGGGCTTTACGTCGGGACGTGCGTTGGGCTCCACGTCGGGACGTGCGTTGGGTCTACGTCGGGAATTAGCTTACTTACAACTCTACGTCGGGACGTGCGTTGGACTCCACGTCGGGACGTGCGTTGGGCTCTACGTCGGGACGTGCGTTGGGCTCTACATGAGGATTTAGCTTACTTTCAGCTCTACATCTGGACGTGCATTGGGCTCCACGTCGGGACGTGCGTTGGGCTTCACGTCGGGACGTGCGTTGGACTCCACGTCGGGACGTGCGTTGGGCTCCACGTCGGGACATGCTTTGGGGTTCACGTCGGGACATGCTTTGGGGTTTACGTCGGGACGTGCGTTGGGCTCTACGTCAGGGTTTAGCTTACTTTCAGCTCTACGTCTGGTTGTGCGTTGGGCTCTACTCCGGGACTTGTGTTGGGCTCTACATCTGGGTTTAGCTTACTTTCAGCTCTACGTCGGGACGTGTGCTGGGCTCTACGTCGGGACATGTGTTGAGCTCTACGTCGGGACGTGTGTTGGGCTCTAGGTCGGGACGTGTGTTGGGCTCTACTTCGGGATTTAGCTTACTTTCAGCTCTACGTCGGGACATGTGTTGGGCTCTACGTCGGGATGTGTGTTGGGCTGTACGTCGGGACGTGTGTTGGGATCTACGTCGGGACGTGTGTTGGACTCTACGTCTGTAGTTAGCTAACTTTCAGCTCTACGTCGGGACGTGTGTTGGGCTCTACGTCGGGACGTGTGTTGGGCTCTACGTCGGAGTTTAGCTAACATTCAGCTCTATATCGGGACGTGTTTTGGGCTCTACGTCGGGACGTGTGTTGGGTTCTACGTCGGGACGTGTGTTGGGCTCTACGTCAGGACGTGAGTTGGGCTGTACTTCGGGACGTGTGTTGGGCTCTACGTCGGGACGTGTGTTGGGCTGTACGTCGGGACGTGTGTTGGGCTCTACATCAGGGTTTAGGTTACTTTCAGATCTACGTCGGGACGTGTTTTGGGCTCTACGTCGGGACGTGTGTTGGGCTCTACGTCGGGACGTGTGTTGGGCTCAACGTCGGGACGTGTGTTGGGCTCTACGTCGAGAATTAGCTTACTTTCAGCTCTACGTCGGGACGTGTGTTGGGCTCTACGTCGGGACGTGCGTTGGGCTCTACGTCGGGACGTGGGTTGGGCTCTACGTCGGGACGTGCGTTGGGCTCTACGTCTGGGTTTAGCTTACTTTCAGCTCTACGTTGGGACGTGCGTTGGGCTCTACGTCGGGACGTGTGTTGGGCTCTACGTCGGGACGTGCGTTGGGCTCTATGTCGGGACGTGCGTTGGGCTCTACATCGGGATTTAGCTTTCTTTCAGCTCTACGTCGGGACGTGCGTTGGGCTCTACGTCGGGAATTAGCTTACTTTCACCTCTACGTCGGGACGTGCGTTGGACTCTACGTCGGGACGTGCGTTGGGCTCCACGTCGGGACGTCTGTTGGGCTCTACGTCGGGACGTGCGTTGGGCTCTATGTCGGGACGTGCGTTGGGCTCTACGTCGGGAATTAGCTTACTTACAACTCTACGTCGGGACGTGCATTGGGCTCCACGTCGGGACGTGCGTTGGGCTTCACGTCGGGACGTGCGTTGGACTCCACGTCGGGACGTGCGTTGGGCTCCACGTCGGGAACTGCTTTGGGGTCTACGTCGGGACGTGCGTTGGGCTCTACGTCAGGGTTTAGCTTACTTTCAGCTCTACGTCGGGTTGTGCGTTGGGCTCTACTCCGGGACGTGTGTTGGGCTCTACATCTGGGTTTAGCTTACTTTCAGCTCTACGTCGGGACGTTTGCTGGGCTGTACTTGGGGACGTGTGTTGGGCTCTACGTCTGTAGTTACATAACTTTCAGCTCTACGTCGGGACATGTGTTGGGCTCTACGTCGGGCCGTGTGTTGGGCTCTACGTCGGGACGTGTGTTGGGCTCTACGTCTGTAGTTAGCTAACTTTCAGCTCTACGTCGGGACGTGTGTTGGGCTCTACATCAGGGTTTAGGTTACTTTCAGCTCTACGTCGGGACGTGTGTTGGGCTCTACGTCGGGACGTGAGTTGGGCTGTACGTGGGGACGTGTGTTGGGCTCTACGTCGGGACGTGCGTTGGGCTCTATGTCGGGACGTGCGTTGGGCTCTACATCGGGATTTAGCTTTCTTTCAGCTCTACGTCGGGACGTGCGTTGGGCTCTACGTCGGGAATTAGCTTACTTTCACCTCTACGTCGGGACGTGCGTTGGACTCTACGTCGGGACGTGTATTGGGCTCTACGTCGGGACGTCTGTTGGGCTCTACGTCGGGACGTGCGTTGGGCTTTACGTCGGGACGTGCGTTGGGCTCCACGTCGGGACGTGCGTTGGGTCTACGTCGGGAATTAGCTTACTTACAACTCTACGTCGGGACGTGCGTTGGACTCCACGTCGGGACGTGCGTTGGGCTCTACGTCGGGACGTGCGTTGGGCTCTACATGAGGATTTAGCTTACTTTCAGCTCTACATCTGGACGTGCATTGGGCTCCACGTCGGGACGTGCGTTGGGCTTCACGTCGGGACGTGCGTTGGACTCCACGTCGGGACGTGCGTTGGGCTCCACGTCGGGACATGCTTTGGGGTTCACGTCGGGACATGCTTTGGGGTTTACGTCGGGACGTGCGTTGGGCTCTACGTCAGGGTTTAGCTTACTTTCAGCTCTACGTCTGGTTGTGCGTTGGGCTCTACTCCGGGACTTGTGTTGGGCTCTACATCTGGGTTTAGCTTACTTTCAGCTCTACGTCGGGACGTGTGCTGGGCTCTACGTCGGGACATGTGTTGAGCTCTACGTCGGGACGTGTGTTGGGCTCTAGGTCGGGACGTGTGTTGGGCTCTACTTCGGGATTTAGCTTACTTTCAGCTCTACGTCGGGACATGTGTTGGGCTCTACGTCGGGATGTGTGTTGGGCTCTACGTCGGGATGTGTGTTGGGCTCTACGTCGGGACGTGTGTTGGGCTCTACATCTGGGTTTAGCTTACTTTCAGCTCTACGTCGGGACGTGTGCTGGGCTCTACGTCGGGACGTGTGCTGGGCTCTACATCGGGGTTTAGCTTACATTCAGATCTACGTCGGGACATGTGTTGAGCTCTACGTCGGGACGTGTGTTGGGCTCTAGGTTGGGACGTGTGTTGGGCTCTACGTCGGGACGTGTGTTGGACTCTACGTCGGGACGTGTTTTGGGCTCTACGTCGGGACGTGTGTTGGGCTCTACGTCGGGACGTGTGTTGGGCTCTACGTCGAGAATTAGCTTACTTTCAGCTCTACGTCGGGACGTGTGTTGGGCTCTACGTCGGGACGTGCGTTCGGCTCTACGTCGGGACGTGCGTTTGGCTCTACGTCGGGACGTGCGTTCGGCTCTACGTCAGGGTTTAGCTTACTTTCAGCTCTACGTTGGGACGTGCGTTGGGCTCTACGTCGGGACGTGTGTTGGGCTCTACGTCGGGACGTGCGTTGGGCTCTATGTCGGGACGTGCGTTGGGCTCTACATCGGGATTTAGCTTTCTTTCAGCTCTACGTCGGGACGTGCGTTGGGCTCTACGTCGGGAATTAGCTTACTTTCACCTCTACGTCGGGACGTGCGTTGGACTCTACGTCGGGACGTCTGTTGGGCTCTAAGTCGGGACGTGCGTTGGGCTCTACGTCGGGACGTGCGTTGGGCTCCACGTCGGGACGTGCGTTGGGCTCTACGTCGGGAATTAGCTTACTTACAACTCTACGTCGGGACGTGCTTTGGACTCCACGTCGGGACGTGCGTTGGGCTCTACGTCGGGACGTGCGTTGGGCTCTACATGAGGATTTAGCTTACTTTCAGCTCTACATCTGGACGTGCATTGGGCTCCACGTCGGGACGTGCGTTGGGCTTCACGTCGGGACGTGCGTTGGACTCCACGTCGGGACGTGCGTTGGGCTCCACGTCGGGACATGCTTTGGGGTTCACGTCGGGACATGCTTTGGGGTTTACGTCGGGACGTGCGTTGGGCTCTACGTCAGGGTTTAGCTTACTTTCAGCTCTACGTCGGGTTGTGCGTTGGGCTCTACTCCGGGACTTGTGTTGGGCTCTACATCTGGGTTTAGCTTACTTTCAGCTCTACGTCGGGACGTGTGCTGGGCTCTACGTCGGGACATGTGTTGAGCTCTACGTCGGGACGTGTGTTGGGCTCTAGGTCGGGACGTGTGTTGGGCTCTACTTCGGGATTTAGCTTACTTTCAGCTCTACGTCGGGACATGTGTTGGGCTCTACGTCGGGATGTGTGTTGGGCTCTACGTCGGGATGTGTGTTGGGCTCTACATCTGGGTTTAGCTTACTTTCAGCTCTACGTTGGGACGTGTGCTGGGCTCTACGTCGGGACGTGTGCTGGGCTCTACGTCGGGACGTGTGCTGGGCTCTACATCGGGGTTTAGCTTACATTCAGCTCTACGTCGGGACATGTGTTGAGCTCTACGTCGGGACGTGTGTTTGGCTCTAGGTTGGGACGTGTGTTGGGCTCTACGTCGGGACGTGTGTTGGACTCTACGTCTGTAGTTAGCTAACTTTCAGCTCTACGTCGGGACGTGTGTTGGGCTCTACGTCGGGAAGTGTGTTGGGCTCTACGTCGGGGTTTAGCTAACATTCAGCTCTATATCGGGACGTGTGTTGGGCTCTACGTCGGGACATGTGTTGGGTTTTACGTCGGGACGTGTGTTGGGCTCTACGTCGGGACGTGAGTTGGGCTGTACGTGGGGACGTGTGTTGGGCTCTACGTCTGTAGTTACATAACTTTCAGCTCTACGTCGGGACGTGTGTTGGGCTCTACGTCGGGACGTGTGTTGGGCTCTACGTAGGGAAGTGTGTTGGGCTCTAATTCGGGACATGAGTTGGGCTGTACGTGGGGAAGTGTGTTGGGCTCTACGTCTGTAGTTACATAACTTTCAGCTCTACGTCGGGACATGTGTTGGGCTCTACATCGGGCCGTGTGTTGGACTCCACGTCGGGACATGTGTTGGGCTCTACGTCTGTAGTT
Source organism: Leptosomus discolor (assembly GCF_034619465.1). Lineage (NCBI taxonomy): Eukaryota > Metazoa > Chordata > Aves > Leptosomiformes > Leptosomidae > Leptosomus > Leptosomus discolor. The sequence continues at coordinate 2,299,354 of NW_028237819.1, forward strand.
AGCTAACTTTCAGCTCTACGTCGGGACGTGTGTTGGGCTCTACGTCGGGCCGTGTGTTGGGCTCTACGTCGGGACGTGTGTTGGGCTCTACGTCGGAACGTGAGTTGGGCTGTACGTGGGGACGTGTGTTGGGCTCTACGTCTGTAGTTACATAACTTTCAGCTCTACGTCGGGACATGTGTTGGGCTCTACGTCAGGCCGTGTGTTGGGCTCTACGTCGGGACGTGTGTTGAGCTCTACATCAGAGTTTAGGTTACTTTCAGCTCTACGTCGGGACGTGTGTTGGGCTCTACGTTGGGACGTGAGTTGGGCTGTACGTGGGGACGTGTGTTGGGCTCTACGTCTGTAGTTACATAACTTTCAGCTCTACGTCGGGACGTGTGTTGGGCTCTACGTCGGGACGTGTGTTGGGCTGTACGTGGGGACGTGTGTTGGGCTCTACGTCGGGACGTGATTTGGGCTGTACGTGGGGACGTGTGTTGGGCTCTACGTCTGTAGTTAGCTAAATTTCAGCTCTACGTCGGGACGTGTGTTGGGCTCTACGTCGCGACGTGTGTTGGGCTCTACATCGGGACGTGTGTTGGGCTCTACGTCGGGACGTGTGTTGGGCTCTACATCTGGGTTTAGCTTACTTTCATCTCTACGTCGGGACGTGTGCTGGGCTCTATGTCGGGACGTGTGCTGGGCTCTACATCAGGGTTTAGCTTACATTCAGCTCTACGTCGGGACATGTGTTGAGCTCTACGTCGGGACGTATGTTGGGCTCTAGGTCGGGACGTGTGTTGGGATCTACGTCGGGACGTGTGTTGGACTCTACGTCTGTAGTTAGCTAACTTTCAGCTCTACGTCGGGACGTGTGTTGGGCTCTACGTCGGGACGTGTGTTGGGCTCTACGTCGGAGTTTAGCTAACATTCAGCTCTATATCGGGACGTGTTTTGCGCTCTACGTCGGGACGTGTGTTGGGTTCTACGTCGGGACGTGTGTTGGGCTCTACGTCAGGACGTGAGTTGGGCTGTACTTCGGGACGTGTGTTGGGCTCTACGTCGGGACGTGTGTTGGGCTGTACGTCGGGACGTGTGTTGGGCTCTACATCAGGTTTTAGGTTACTTTCAGCTCTACGTCAGGACGTGTGTTGGGCTCTACGTCGGGACGTGTGTTGGGCTCTACGTCTGTAGTTAGCTAACTTTCAGCTCTACGTCGGGACGTGTGTTGGGCTCTACATCAGAGTTTAGGTTACTTTCAGCTCTACGTCGGGTCGTGTGTTGGGCTCTACGTCGGGACGTGAGTTGGGCTGTACGTGGGGACGTGTGTTGGGCTCTACGTCTGTAGTTACATAACTTTCAGCTCTACGTCGGGACGTGTGTTGGGCTCTACGTCGGGACGTGTGTTGGGCTCTACGTCGGGACGTGTGTTGGGCTCTACGTCGAGAATTATCTTACTTTCAGCTCTACGTCGGGACGTGTGTTGGGCTCTACGTCGGGACGTGTGTTGGGCTCTACGTCGGGACGTGCGTTCGGCTCTACGTCGGGACGTGCGTTTGGCTCTACGTCGGGACGTGCGTTCGGCTCTACGTCAGGGTTTAGCTTACTTTCAGCTCTACGTTGGGACGTGCGTTGGGCTCTACGTCGGGACGTGTGTTGGGCTCTACGTCGGGACGTGCGTTGGGCTCTATGTCGGGACGTGCGTTGGGCTCTACATCGGGATTTAGCTTTCTTTCAGCTCTACGTCGGGACGTGCGTTGGGCTCTACGTCGGGAATTAGCTTACTTTCACCTCTACGTCGGGACGTGCGTTGGACTCTACGTCGGGACGTGCGTTGGGCTCTACGTCGGGACGTCTGTTGGGCTCTACGTCGGGACGTGCGTTGGGCTTTACGTCGGGACGTGCGTTGGGCTCCACGTCGGGACGTGCGTTGGGTCTACGTCGGGAATTAGCTTACTTACAACTCTACGTCGGGACGTGCGTTGGACTCCACGTCGGGACGTGCGTTGGGCTCTACGTCGGGACGTGCGTTGGGCTCTACATGAGGATTTAGCTTACTTTCAGCTCTACATCTGGACGTGCATTGGGCTCCACGTCGGGACGTGCGTTGGGCTTCACGTCGGGACGTGCGTTGGACTCCACGTCGGGACGTGCGTTGGGCTCCACGTCGGGACATGCTTTGGGGTTCACGTCGGGACATGCTTTGGGGTTTACGTCGGGACGTACGTTGGGCTCTACGTCAGGGTTTAGCTTACTTTCAGCTCTACGTCGGGTTGTGCGTTGGGCTCTACACCGGGACTTGTGTTGGGCTCTACATCTGGGTTTAGCTTACTTTCAGCTCTACGTCGGGACGTGTGCTGGGCTCTAGGTCGGGACGTGTGTTGGGCTCTACTTCGGGATTTAGCTTACTTTCAGCTCTACGTCGGGACATGTGTTGGGCTCTACGTCGGGATGTGTGTTGGCCTCTACGTCGGGATGTGTGTTGGGCTCTACGTCGGGACGTGTGTTGGGCTCTACATCTGGGTTTAGCTTACTTTCAGCTCTACGTCGGGACGTGTGCTGGGCTCTACGTCGGGACGTGTGCTGGGCTCTACGTCGGGACGTGTGCTGGGCTCTACGTCGGGACGTGTGCTGGGCTCTACATCGGGGTTTAGCTTACATTTAGCTCTACGTCGGGACATGTGTTGAGCTCTACGTCGGGACGTGTGTTGGGCTCTAGGTTGGGACGTGTGTTGGGCTCTACGTCGGGACGTGTGTTGGACTCTACGTCTGTAGTTAGCTAACTTTCAGCTCTACGTCGGGACGTGTGTTGGGCTCTACGTCGGGAAGTGTGTTGGGCTCTACGTCAGGGTTTAGCTAACATTCAGCTCTATATCGGGACGTGTGTTGGGCTCTACGTCGGGACGTGTGTTGGGTTCTACGTCGGGACGTGTGTTGGGCTCTACGTCAGGACGTGATTTGGGCTGTACGTGGGGACGTGTGTTGGGTTCTACGTCGGGCCGTGTGTTGGGCTCTACGTCGGGCAGTGTGTTGGGCTCTACGTCGGGACGTGTGTTGGGCTCTACGTCGGGACGTGAGTTGGGCTGTACGTGGGGACGTGTGTTGGGCTCTACGTCTGTAGTTACATAACTTTCAGCTCTACGTCGGGACATGTGTTGGGCTCTACGTCGGGCCGTGTGTTGGACTCCACGTCGGGACATGTGTTGGGCTCTACGTCTGTAGTTAGCTAACTTTCAGCTCTACGTCGGGACGTGTGTTGGGCTCTACGTCGGGCCCTGTGTTGGGCTCTACGTCGGGACGTGTGTTGGGCTCTACGTCGGAACGTGAGTTGGGCTGTACGTGGGGACGTGTGTTGGGCTCTACGTCTGTAGTTACATAACTTTCAGCTCTACGTCGGGACATGTGTTGGGCTCTACGTCAGGCCGTGTGTTGGGCTCTACGTCGGGACGTGTGTTGGGCTCTACGTCTGTAGTTAGCTAACTTTCAGCTCTACGTCGGGACGTGTGTTGAGCTCTACATCAGAGTTTAGGTTACTTTCAGCTCTACGTCGGGACGTGTGTTGGGCTCTACGTTGGGACGTGAGTTCGGCTGTACGTGGGGACGTGTGTTGGGCTCTACGTCTGTAGTTACATAACTTTCAGCTCTACGTCGGGACGTGTGTTGGGCTCTACGTCGGGCCGTGTGTTGGGCTCTACGTCGGGACGTGTGTTGGGCTCTACGTCTGTAGTTAGCTAACTTTCAGCTCTACGTCGGGACGTGTGTTGGGCTCTACGTCGCGATGTGTGTTGGGCTCTACATCGGGACGTGTGTTGGGCTGTACGTCGGGACGTGTGTTGGGCTCTACATCTGGGTTTAGCTTACTTTCATCTCTACGTCGGGACGTGTGCTGGGGTCTATGTCGGGACGTGTGCTGGGCTCTACATCAGGGTTTAGCTTACATTCAGCTCTACGTCGGGACATGTGTTGAGCTCTACGTCGGGACGTATGTTGGGCTCTAGGTCGGGACGTGTGTTGGGATCTACGTCGGGACGTGTGTTGGACTCTACGTCTGTAGTTAGCTAACTTTCAGCTCTACGTCGGGACGTGTGTTGGGCTCTACGTCGGGACGTGTGTTGGGCTCTACGTCGGAGTTTAGCTAACATTCAGCTCTATATCGGGACGTGTTTTGGGCTCTACGTCGGGACGTGTGTTGGGTTCTACGTCGGGACGTGTGTTGGGCTCTACGTCAGGACGTGAGTTGGGCTGTACTTCGGGACGTGTGTTGGGCTCTACGTCGGGACGTGTGTTGGGCTGTACGTCGGGACGTGTGTTGGGCTCTACATCAGGGTTTAGGTTACTTTCAGCTCTACGTCGGGATGTGTTTTGGGCTCTACGTCGGGACGTGTGTTGGGCTCTACGTCGGGACGTGTGTTGGGCTCTACGTCGGAACGTGAGTTGGGCTGTACGTGGGGACGTGTGTTGGGCTCTACGTCTGTAGTTACATAACTTTCAGCTCTACGTCGGGACATGTGTTGGGCTCTACGTCAGGCCGTGTGTTGGGCTCTACGTCGGGACGTGTGTTGGGCTCTACGTCTGTAGTTAGCTAACTTTCAGCTCTACGTCGGGACGTGTGTTGAGCTCTACATCAGAGTTTAGGTTACTTTCAGCTCTACGTCGGGACGTGTGTTGGGCTCTACGTTGGGACGTGAGTTGGGCTGTACGTGGGGACGTGTGTTGGGCTCTACGTCTGTAGTTACATAACTTTCAGCTCTACGTCGGGACGTGTGTTGGGCTCTACGTCGGGCCATGGGTTGGGCTCTACGTCGGGCCGTGTGTTGGGCTCTACGTCGGGACGTGTGTTGGGCTCTACGTCTGTAGTTAGCTAACTTTCAGCTCTACGTCGGGACGTGTGTTGGGCTCTACGTCGCGACGTGTGTTGGGCTCTACATCGGGACGTGTGTTGGGCTCTACGTCGGGACGTGTGTTGGGCTCTACATCTGGGTTTAGCTTACTTTCATCTCTACGTCGGGACGTGTGCTGGGCTCTATGTCGGGACGTGTGCTGGGCTCTACATCAGGGTTTAGCTTACATTCAGCTCTACGTCGGGACATGTGTTGAGCTCTACGTCGGGACGTATGTTGGGCTCTAGGTCGGGACGTGTGTTGGGATCTACGTCGGGACGTGTGTTGGACTCTACGTCTGTAGTTAGCTAACTTTCAGCTCTACGTCGGGACGTGTGTTGGGCTCTACGTCGGGACGTGTGTTGGGCTCTACGTCGGAGTTTAGCTAACATTCAGCTCTATATCGGGACGTGTTTTGGGCTCTACGTCGGGACGTGTGTTGGGTTCTACGTCGGGACGTGTGTTGGGCTCTACGTCAGGACGTGAGTTGGGCTGTACTTCGGGACGTGTGTTGGGCTCTACGTCGGGACGTGTGTTGGGCTGTACGTCGGGACGTGTGTTGGGCTCTACATCAGGGTTTAGGTTACTTTCAGCTCTACGTCAGGACGTGTGTTGGGCTCTACGTCGGGACGTGTGTTGGGCTCTACGTCTGTAGTTAGCTAACTTTCAGCTCTACGTCGGGACGTGTGTTGGGCTCTACATCAGAGTTTAGGTTACTTTCAGCTCTACGTCGGGACGTGTGTTGGGCTCTACGTCGGGACGTGAGTTGGGCTGTACGTGGGGACGTGTGTTGGGCTCTACGTCTGTAGTTACATAACTTTCAGCTCTACGTCGGGACGTGTGTTGGGCTCTACGTCGGGACGTGTGTTGGGCTCTACGTCGGGACGTGTGTTGGGCTCTACGTCGAGAATTAGCTTACTTTCAGCTCTACGTCGGGACGTGTGTTGGGCTCTACGTCGGGACGTGCGTTCGGCTCTACGTCGGGACGTGCGTTTGGCTCTACGTCGGGACGTGCGTTCGGCTCTACGTCAGGGTTTAGCTTACTTTCAGCTCTACGTTGGGACGTGCGTTGGGCTCTACGTCGGGACGTGTGTTGGGCTCTACGTCGGGACGTGTGTTGGGCTCTACGTCGGGACGTGCGTTGGGCTCTATGTCGGGACGTGCGTTGGGCTCTACATCGGGATTTAGCTTTCTTTCAGCTCTACGTCGGGACGTGCGTTGGGCTCTACGTCGGGAATTAGCTTACTTTCACCTCTACGTCGGGACGTGCGTTGGACTCTACGTCGGGACGTGCGTTGGGCTCTACGTCGGGACGTGCGTTGGGCTCTACGTCGGGACGTCTGTTGGGCTCTACGTCGGGACGTGCGTTGGGCTTTACGTCGGGACGTGCGTTGGGCTCCACGTCGGGACGTGCGTTGGGTCTACGTCGGGAATTAGCTTACTTACAACTCTACGTCGGGACTTGCGTTGGACTCCACGTCGGGACGTGCGTTGGGCTCTACGTCGGGACGTGCGTTGGGCTCTACATGAGGATTTAGCTTACTTTCAGCTCTACATCTGGACGTGCATTGGGCTCCACGTCGGGACGTGCGTTGGGCTTCACGTCGGGACGTGCGTTGGACTCCACGTCGGGACGTGCGTTGGGCTCCACGTCGGGACATGCTTTGGGGTTCACGTCGGGACATGCTTTGGGGTTTACGTCGGGACGTGCGTTGGGCTCTACGTCAGGGTTTAGCTTACTTTCAGCTCTACGTCGGGTTGTGCGTTGGGCTCTACACCGGGACTTGTGTTGGGCTCTACATCTGGGTTTAGCTTACTTTCAGCTCTACGTCGGGACGTGTGCTGGGCTCTACGTCGGGACGTGTGTTGAGCTCTACGTCGGGACGTCTGTTGGGCTCTAGGTCGGGACGTGTGTTGGGCTCTACTTCGGGATTTAGCTTACTTTCAGCTCTACGTCGGGACATGTGTTTATGCTCTACGTCGGGATGTGTGTTGGGCTCTACGTCGGGATGTGTGTTGGGCTCTACGTCGGGACGTGTGTTGGGCTCTACATCTGGGTTTAGCTTACTTTCAGCTCTACGTCGGGACGTGTGCTGGGCTCTACGTCGGGACGTGTGCTGGGCTCTACGTCGGGACGTGTGCTGGGCTCTACGTCGGGACGTGTGCTGGGCTCTATATCGGGGTTTAGCTTACATTCAGCTCTACGTCGGGACATGTGTTGAGCTCTACGTCGGGACGTGTGTTGGGCTCTAGGTTGGGACGTGTGTTGGGCTCTACGTCGGGACGTGTGTTGGACTCTACGTCTGTAGTTAGCTAACTTTCAGCTCTACGTCGGGACGTGTGTTGGGCTCTACGTCGGGAAGTGTGTTGGGCTCTACGTCGGGGTTTAGCTAACATTCAGCTCTATATCGGGACGTGTGTTGGGCTCTACATCGGGACGTGTGTTGGGTTCTACGTCGGGACGTGTGTTGGGCTCTACGTCAGGACGTGAGTTGGGCTGTACGTGGGGACGTGTGTTGGGTTCTACGTCGGGCCGTGTGTTGGGCTCTACGTCGGGCAGTGTGTTGGGCTCTACGTCGGGACGTGTGTTGGGCTCTACGTCGGGACGTGAGTTGGGCTGTACGTGGGGACGTGTGTTGGGCTCTACGTCTGTAGTTACATAACTTTCAGCTCTACGTCGGGACATGTGTTGGGCTCTACGTCGGGCCGTGTGTTGGACTCCACGTCGGGACATGTGTTGGGCTCTACGTCTGTAGTTAGCTAACTTTCAGCTCTACGTCGGGACGTGTGTTGGGCTCTATGTCGGGCCGTGTGTTGGGCTCTACGTCGGGACGTGTGTTGGGCTCTACGTCGGAACGTGAGTTGGGCTGTACGTGGGGACGTGTGTTGGGCTCTACGTCTGTAGTTACATAACTTTCAGCTCTACGTCGGGACATGTGTTGGGCTCTACGTCAGGCCGTGTGTTGGGCTCTACGTCGGGACGTGTGTTGGGCTCTACGTCTGTAGTTAGCTAACTTTCAGCTCTACGTCGGGACGTGTGTTGAGCTCTACATCAGAGTTTAGGTTACTTTCAGCTCTACGTCGGGACGTGTGTTGGGCTCTACGTTGGGACGTGAGTTGGGCTGTACGTGGGGATGTGTGTTGGGCTCTACGTCTGTAGTTACATAACTTTCAGCTCTACGTCGGGACGTGTGTTGGGCTCTACGTCGGGCCGTGTGTTGGGCTCTACGTCGGGACGTGTGTTGGGCTCTACGTCTGTAGTTAGCTAACTTTCAGCTCTACGTCGGGACGTGTGTTGGGCTCTACGTCGCGACGTGTGTTGGGCTCTACATCGGGACGTGTGTTGGGCTGTACGTCGGGACGTGTGTTGGGCTCTACATCTGGGTTTAGCTTACTTTCATCTCTACGTCGGGACGTGTGCTGGGCTCTATGTCGGGACGTGTGCTGGGCTCTACATCAGGGTTTAGCTTACATTCAGCTCTACGTCGGGACATGTGTTGAGCTCTACGTCGGGACGTATGTTGGGCTCTAGGTCGGGACGTGTGTTGGTATCTACGTCGGGACGTGTGTTGGACTCTACGTCTGTAGTTAGCTAACTTTCAGCTCTACGTCGGGACGTGTGTTGGGCTCTACGTCGGGACGTGTGTTGGGCTCTACGTCGGAGTTTAGCTAACATTTAGCTCTATATCGGGACGTGTTTTGGGCTCTACGTCGGGACGTGTGTTGGGTTCTACGTCGGGACGTGTGTTGGGCTCTACGTCAGGGCGTGAGTTGGGCTGTACTTCGGGACGTGTGTTGGGCTCTACGTCGGGACGTGTGTTGGGCTGTACGTCGGGACGTGTGTTGGGCTCTACATCAGGGTTTAGGTTACTTTCAGCTCTACGTCGGGACGTGTTTTGGGCTCTACGTCGGGACGTGTGTTGGGCTCTACGTCGGGACGTGTGTTGGGCTCTACGTCGGGAAGTGTGTTGGGCTCTACGTCGAGAATTAGCTTACTTTCAGCTCTACGTCGGGACGTGTGTTGGGCTCTACGTCGGGACGTGCGTTGGGCTCTACGTCGGGACGTGGGTTGGGCTCTACGTCGGGACGTGCGTTGGGCTCTACGTCTGGGTTTAGCTTACTTTCAGCTCTACGTTGGGACGTGCGTTGGGCTCTACGTCGGGACGTGTGTTGGGCTCTACGTCGGGACGTGCGTTGGGCTCTATGTCGGGACGTGCGTTGGGCTCTACATCGGGATTTAGCTTTCTTTCAGCTCTACGTCGGGATGTGCGTTGGGCTCTACGTCGGGAATTAGCTTACTTTCACCTCTACGTCGGGACGTGCGTTGGACTCTACGTCGGGACGTGCGTTGGGCTCCACGTCGGGACGTCTGTTGGGCTCTACGTCGGGACGTGCGTTGGGCTCTATGTCGGGACGTGCGTTGGGCTCTACGTCGGAAATTAGCTTACTTACAACTCTACGTCGGGACGTGCGTTGGACTCCACGTCGGGACGTGCGTTGGGCTCCACGTCGGGAACTGCTTTGGGGGCTACGTCGGGACGTGCGTTGGGCTCTACGTCAGGGTTTAGCTTACTTTCAGCTCTACGTCGGGATGTGCGTTGGGCTCTACTCCGGGACGTGTGTTGGGCTCTACATCTGGGTTTAGCTTACTTTCAGCTCTACGTCGGGACGTGTGCTGGGCTCTACGTCGGGACGTGTGCTGGGCTCTATATCGGGGTTTAGCTTACATTCAGCTCTACGTCGGGACATGTGTTGAGCTCTACGTCTGTAGTTAGCTAACTTTCAGCTCTACGTCGGGACGTGTGTTGGGCTCTACGTCGGGACGTGAGTTGGGCTGTACGTGGGGACGTGTGTTGGGCTCTACATCTGTAGTTACATAACTTTCAGCTCTACGTCGGGACGTGTGTTGGGCTCTACGTCGGGCCGTGTGTTGGGCTCTACGTCGGGACGTGTGTTGGGCTCTACGTCGGGGCGTGAGTTGGACTGTTCGTGGGGACGTGTGTTGGGCTCTACGTCTGTAGTTACATAACTTTCAGCTCTACGTCGGGACATGTGTTGGGCTCTACGTCGGGCCGTGTGTTGGGCTCTACGTCGGGACGTGTGTTGGGCTCTACATCTGTAGTTAGCTAACTTTCAGCTCTACGTCGGGACGAGTGTTGGGCTCTCCGTCGGGACGTGTGTTGGGCTCTACGTCGGGACGTGTGTTGGGCTCAACGTCGAGAATTAGCTTACATTCAGCTCTCCGTCGGGACGTGTGTTGGGCTCTACGTCGGGACGTGTGTTGGGCTCAACGTCGAGAATTAGCTTACATTCAGCTCTCCGTCGGGACGTGTGTTGGGCTCTCCGTCGGGACGTGTGTTGGACTCTCCATCGGGACGTGTGTTGGGCTCTACGTCGGGATTTAGCTTACTTTCAGCTCTACGTCGGGACGTGTGTTGGGCTCTACGTCGGGATGTGTGTTGGGCTCTACGTCGGGACGTGTGTTGGGCTCTACGTCGGGACGTGTGTTGGGCTCTACATCTGGGTTTAGCTTACTTTCAGCTCTACGTCGGGACGTGTGCTGGGCTCTACGTCGGGACGTGTGCTGGGCTCTACATCAGGGTTTAGCTTATTTTCAGCTCTACATCGGGACGTGTGTTGGGCTCTACGTCGGGACGTGTGTTGGGCTCTACGTCGGCAAGTCTGTTGGGCTCTACGTCGGGACGTGTGTTCGGCTCTACGTCTGCAGTTAGCTAACTTTTAGCTCGACGTCGGGACGTGTGCTGGGCTCTACGTCGGGACGTGAGTTGGGTTCTACATCTGTAGTTAGCTAACTTTCAGCTCTACGTCGGGACGTGGGTTGGGTTCTACATCTGTAGTTAGCTAACTTTCAGCTCTACGTCGGGACGTGTGTTGGGCTCTAGGTCGGGACGTGTGTTGGCCTCTACGTCGGGACGTGTGTTGTGCTCTACGTCGGGACGTGTGTTGGGCTCTACGTCGGCGTTTAGCTAACATTCAGCTCTATATCGGGACGTGTGTTGGGCTCTACGTCGGGACGTGTGTTGGGTTCTACGTCGGGACGTGTGTTGGCCTCTACGTCAGGACGTGAGTTGGGCTGTACGTGGGGACGTGTGTTGGGCTCTACGTTGGGACGTGAGTTGGGCTGAACGTGGGGACGTGTGTTGGGCTCTACGTCTGTAGTTACATAACTTTCAGCTCTACGTCGGGACGTGTTTTGGGCTCTACGTCGGGACGTGTGTTGGGTTCTACGTCGGGACGTGTGTTGGCCTCTACGTCAGGACGTGAGTTGGGCTGTACGTGGGGACGTGTGTTGGGCTCTACGTTGGGACGTGAGTTGGGCTGTACGTGGGGACGTGTGTTGGGCTCTACGTCTGTAGTTAGCTAACTTTCACCTCTACGTCGGGACGTGTGTTGGGTTCTACGTCGGGACGTGCGTTCGGCTCTACGTCGGGACGTGTGTTGGGCTCTACGTCGGAGTTTAGCTAACATTTAGCTCTATATCGGGACGTGTTTTGGGCTCTACGTCGGGACGTGTGTTGGGTTCTACGTCGGGACGTGTGTTGGGCTCTACGTCAGGGCGTGAGTTGGGCTGTACTTCGGGACGTGTGTTGGGCTCTACGTCGGGACGTGTGTTGGGCTGTACGTCGGGACGTGTGTTGGGCTCTACATCAGGGTTTAGGTTACTTTCAGCTCTACGTCGGGACGTGTTTTGGGCTCTACGTCGGGACGTGTGTTGGGCTCTACGTCGGGACGTGTGTTGGGCTCTACGTCGGGAAGTGTGTTGGGCTCTACGTCGAGAATTAGCTTACTTTCAGCTCTACGTCGGGACGTGTGTTGGGCTCTACGTCGGGACGTGCGTTGGGCTCTACGTCGGGACGTGGGTTGGGCTCTACGTCGGGACGTGCGTTGGGCTCTACGTCTTGGTTATCTTACTTTCAGCTCTACGTTGGGACGTGCGTTGGGCTCTACGTCGGGACGTGTGTTGGGCTCTACGTCGGGACGTGCGTTGGGCTCTATGTCGGGACGTGCGTTGGGCTCTACATCGGGATTTAGCTTTCTTTCAGCTCTACGTCGGGATGTGCGTTGGGCTCTACGTCGGGAATTAGCTTACTTTCACCTCTACGTCGGGACGTGCGTTGGACTCTACGTCGGGACGTGCGTTGGGCTCCACGTCGGGACGTCTGTTGGGCTCTACGTCGGGACGTGCGTTGGGCTCTATGTCGGGACGTGCGTTGGGCTCTACGTCGGAAATTAGCTTACTTACAACTCTACGTCGGGACGTGCGTTGGACTCCACGTCGGGACGTGCGTTGGGCTCCACGTCGGGAACTGCTTTGGGGGCTACGTCGGGACGTGCGTTGGGCTCTACGTCAGGGTTTAGCTTACTTTCAGCTCTACGTCGGGATGTGCGTTGGGCTCTACTCCGGGACGTGTGTTGGGCTCTACATCTGGGTTTAGCTTACTTTCAGCTCTACGTCGGGACGTGTGCTGGGCTCTACGTCGGGACGTGTGCTGGGCTCTATATCGGGGTTTAGCTTACATTCAGCTCTACGTCGGGACATGTGTTGAGCTCTACGTCTGTAGTTAGCTAACTTTCAGCTCTACGTCGGGACGTGTGTTGGGCTCTACGTCGGGACGTGAGTTGGGCTGTACGTGGGGACGTGTGTTGGGCTCTACATCTGTAGTTACATAACTTTCAGCTCTACGTCGGGACGTGTGTTGGGCTCTACGTCGGGCCGTGTGTTGGGCTCTACGTCGGGACGTGTGTTGGGCTCTACGTCGGGGCGTGAGTTGGACTGTTCGTGGGGACGTGTGTTGGGCTCTACGTCTGTAGTTACATAACTTTCAGCTCTACGTCGGGACATGTGTTGGGCTCTACGTCGGGCCGTGTGTTGGGCTCTACGTCGGGACGTGTGTTGGGCTCTACATCTGTAGTTAGCTAACTTTCAGCTCTACGTCGGGACGAGTGTTGGGCTCTCCGTCGGGACGTGTGTTGGGCTCTACGTCGGGACGTGTGTTGGGCTCAACGTCGAGAATTAGCTTACATTCAGCTCTCCGTCGGGACGTGTGTTGGGCTCTACGTCGGGACGTGTGTTGGGCTCAACGTCGAGAATTAGCTTACATTCAGCTCTCCGTCGGGACGTGTGTTGGGCTCTCCGTCGGGACGTGTGTTGGACTCTCCATCGGGACGTGTGTTGGGCTCCACGTCGGGACGTGTGTTGGGCTCTACGTCGGGATTTAGCTTACTTTCAGCTCTACGTCGGGACGTGTGTTGGGCTCTACGTCGGGATGTGTGTTGGGCTCTACGTCGGGACGTGTGTTGGGCTCTACGTCGGGACGTGTGTTGGGCTCTACATCTGGGTTTAGCTTACTTTCAGCTCTACGTCGGGACGTGTGCTGGGCTCTACGTCGGGACGTGTGCTGGGCTCTACATCAGGGTTTAGCTTACTTTCAGCTCTACGTCGGGACGTGTGTTGGGCTCTACGTCGGGACGTGTGTTGGGCTCTACGTCGGCAAGTCTGTTGGGCTCTACGTCGGGACGTGTGTTCGGCTCTACGTCTGCAGTTAGCTAACTTTTAGCTCGACGTCGGGACGTGTGCTGGGCTCTACGTCGGGACGTGAGTTGGGTTCTACATCTGTAGTTAGCTAACTTTCAGCTCTACGTCGGGACGTGGGTTGGGTTCTACATCTGTAGTTAGCTAACTTTCAGCTCTACGTCGGGACGTGTGTTGGGCTCTAGGTCGGGACGTGTGTTGGCCTCTACGTCGGGACGTGTGTTGTGCTCTACGTCGGGACGTGTGTTGGGCTCTACGTCGGCGTTTAGCTAACATTCAGCTCTATATCGGGACGTGTGTTGGGCTCTACGTCGGGACGTGTGTTGGGTTCTACGTCGGGACGTGTGTTGGCCTCTACGTCAGGACGTGAGTTGGGCTGTACGTGGGGACGTGTGTTGGGCTCTACGTTGGGACGTGAGTTGGGCTGTACGTGGGGACGTGTGTTGGGCTCTACGTCTGTAGTTACATAACTTTCAGCTCTACGTCGGGACGTGTTTTGGGCTCTACGTCGGGACGTGTGTTGGGTTCTACGTCGGGACGTGTGTTGGCCTCTACGTCAGGACGTGAGTTGGGCTGTACGTGGGGACGTGTGTTGGGCTCTACATTGGGACGTGAGTTGGGCTGTACGTGGGGACGTGTGTTGGGCTCTACGTCTGTAGTTAGCTAACTTTCACCTCTACGTCGGGACGTGTGTTGGGCTCTACGTCGGGACGTGCGTTCGGCTCTACGTCGGGACGTGCGTTTGGCTCTACGTCGGGACGTGCGTTCGGCTCTACGTCAGGGTTTAGCTTACTTTCAGCTCTACGTTGGGACGTGCGTTGGGCTCTACGTCGGGACGTGTGTTGGGCTCTACGTCGGGACGTGTGTTGGGCTCTACGTCGGGACGTGCGTTGGGCTCTATGTCGGGACGTGCGTTGGGCTCTACATCGGGATTTAGCTTTCTTTCAGCTCTACGTCGGGACGTGCGTTGGGCTCTACGTCGGGAATTAGCTTACTTTCACCGCTACGTCGGGACGTGCGTTGGACTCTACGTCGGGACGTGCGTTGGGCTCTACGTCGGGACGTCTGTTGGGCTCTACGTCGGGACGTGCGTTGGGCTTTACGTCGGGACGTGCGTTGGGCTCCACGTCGGGACGTGCGTTGGGTCTACGTCGGGAATTAGCTTACTTACAACTCTACGTCGGGACGTGCGTTGGACTCCACGTCGGGACGTGCGTTGGGCTCTACGTCGGGACGTGCGTTGGGCTCTACATGAGGATTTAGCTTACTTTCAGCTCTACATCTGGACGTGCATTGGGCTCCACGTCGGGACGTGCGTTGGGCTTCACGTCGGGACGTGCGTTGGACTCCACGTCGGGACGTGCGTTGGGCTCCACGTCGGGACATGCTTTGGGGTTCACGTCGGGACATGCTTTGGGGTTTACGTCGGGACGTGCGTTGGGCTCTACGTCAGGGTTTAGCTTACTTTCAGCTCTACGTCGGGTTGTGCGTTGGGCTCTACACCGGGACTTGTGTTGGGCTCTACATCTGGGTTTAGCTTACTTTCAGCTCTACGTCGGGACGTGTGCTGGGCTCTACGTCGGGACATGTGTTGAGCTCTACGTCGGGACGTGTGTTGGGCTCTAGGTCGGGACGTGTGTTGGGCTCTACTTCGGGATTTAGCTTACTTTCAGCTCTACGTCGGGACATGTGTTGGGCTCTACGTCGGGATGTGTGTTGGGCTCTACGTCGGGATGTGTGTTGGGCTCTACGTCGGGACGTGTGTTGGGCTCTACATCTGGGTTTAGCTTACTTTCAGCTCTACGTCGGGACGTGTGCTGGGCTCTACGTCGGGACGTGTGCTGGGCTCTACGTCGGGACGTGTGCTGGGCTCTACGTCGGGACGTGTGCTGGGCTCTACATCGGGGTTTAGCTTACATTCAGCTCTACGTCGGGACATGTGTTGAGCTCTACGTCGGGACGTGTGTTGGGCTCTAGGTTGGGACGTGTGTTGGGCTCTACGTCGGGACGTGTGTTGGACTCTACGTCTGTAGTTAGCTAACTTTCAGCTCTACGTCGGGACGTGTGTTGGGCTCTACGTCGGGAAGTGTGTTGGGCTCTACGTCGGGGTTTAGCTAACATTCAGCTCTATATCGGGACGTGTGTTGGGCTCTACGTCGGGACGTGTGTTGGGTTCTACGTCGGGACGTGTGTTGGGCTCTACGTCAGGACGTGAGTTGGGCTGTACGTGGGGACGTGTGTTGGGTTCTACGTCGGGCCGTGTGTTGGGCTCTACGTCGGGCAGTGTGTTGGGCTCTACGTCGGGACGTGTGTTGGGCTCTACGTCGGGACGTGAGTTGGGCTGTACGTGGGGACGTGTGTTGGGCTCTACGTCTGTAGTTACATAACTTTCAGCTCTACGTCGGGACATGTGTTGGGCTCTACGTCGGGCCGTGTGTTGGACTCCATGTCGGGACATGTGTTGGGCTCTACGTCTGTAGTTAGCTAACTTTCAGCTCTACGTCGGAACGTGTGTTGGGCTCTATGTCGGGCCGTGTGTTGGGCTCTACGTCGGGACGTGTGTTGGGCTCTACGTCGGAACGTGAGTTGGGCTGTACGTGGGGACGTGTGTTGGGCTCTACGTCTGTAGTTACATAACTTTCAGCTCTACGTCGGGACATGTGTTGGGCTCTACGTCAGGCCGTGTGTTGGGCTCTACGTCGGGACGTGTGTTGGGCTCTACGTCTGTAGTTAGCTAACTTTCAGCTCTACGTCGGGACGTGTGTTGAGCTCTACATCAGAGTTTAGGTTACTTTCAGCTCTACGTCGGGACGTGTGTTGGGCTCTACGTTGGGACGTGAGTTGGGCTGTACGTGGGGACGTGTGTTGGGCTCTACGTCTGTAGTTACATAACTTTCAGCTCTACGTCGGGACGTGTGTTGGGCTCTACGTCGGGCCGTGTGTTGGGCTCTACGTCGGGACGTGTGTTGGGCTCTACGTCTGTAGTTAGCTAACTTTCAGCTCTACGTCGGGACGTGTGTTGGGCTCTACGTCGCGACGTGTGTTGGGCTCTACATCGGGACGTGTGTTGGGCTGTACGTCGGGACGTGTGTTGGGCTCTACATCTGGGTTTAGCTTACTTTCATCTCTACGTCGGGACGTGTGCTGGGCTCTATGTCGGGACGTGTGCTGGGCTCTACATCAGGGTTTAGCTTACATTCAGCTCTAAGTCGGGACATGTGTTGAGCTCTACGTCGGGACGTATGTTGGGCTCTAGGTCGGGACGTGTGTTGGTATCTACGTCGGGACGTGTGTTGGACTCTACGTCTGTAGTTAGCTAACTTTCAGCTCTACGTCGGGACGTGTGTTGGGCTCTACGTCGGGACGTGTGTTGGGCTCTACGTCGGAGTTTAGCTAACATTTAGCTCTATATCGGGACGTGTTTTGGGCTCTACGTCGGGACGTGTGTTGGGTTCTACGTCGGGACGTGTGTTGGGCTCTACGTCAGGGCGTGAGTTGGGCTGTACTTCGGGACGTGTGTTGGGCTCTACGTCGGGACGTGTGTTGGGCTGTACGTCGGGACGTGTGTTGGGCTCTACATCAGGGTTTAGGTTACTTTCAGCTCTACGTCGGGACGTGTGTTGGGCTCTACGTCGGGAAGTGTGTTGGGCTCTACGTCGAGAATTAGCTTACTTTCAGCTCTACGTCGGGACGTGTGTTGGGCTCTACGTCGGGACGTGCGTTGGGCTCTACGTCGGGACGTGGGTTGGGCTCTACGTCGGGACGTGCGTTGGGCTCTACGTCTGGGTTTAGCTTACTTTCAGCTCTACGTTGGGACGTGCGTTGGGCTCTACGTCGGGACGTGTGTTGGGCTCTACGTCGGGACGTGCGTTGGGCTCTATGTCGGGACGTGCGTTGGGCTCTACATCGGGATTTAGCTTTCTTTCAGCTCTACGTCGGGATGTGCGTTGGGCTCTACGTCGGGAATTAGCTTACTTTCACCTCTACGTCGGGACGTGCGTTGGACTCTACGTCGGGACGTGCGTTGGGCTCCACGTCGGGACGTCTGTTGGGCTCTACGTCGGGACGTGCGTTGGGCTCTATGTCGGGACGTGCGTTGGGCTCTACGTCGGAAATTAGCTTACTTACAACTCTACGTCGGGACGTGCGTTGGACTCCACGTCGGGACGTGCATTGGGCTCCACGTCGGGAACTGCTTTGGGGGCTACGTCGGGACGTGCGTTGGGCTCTACGTCAGGGTTTAGCTTACTTTCAGCTCTACGTCGGGATGTGCGTTGGGCTCTACTCCGGGACGTGTGTTGGGCTCTACATCTGGGTTTAGCTTACTTTCAGCTCTACGTCGGGACGTGTGCTGGGCTCTACGTCGGGACGTGTGCTGGGCTCTATATCGGGGTTTAGCTTACATTCAGCTCTACGTCGGGACATGTGTTGAGCTCTACGTCTGTAGTTAGCTAACTTTCAGCTCTACGTCGGGACGTGTGTTGGGCTCTACGTCGGGACGTGAGTTGGGCTGTACGTGGGGACGTGTGTTGGGCTCTACATCTGTAGTTACATAACTTTCAGCTCTACGTCGGGACGTGTGTTGGGCTCTACGTCGGGCCGTGTGTTGGGCTCTACGTCGGGACGTGTGTTGGGCTCTACGTCGGGACGTGTGTTGGGCTCTACGTCGGGACGTGTGTTGGACTCTACGTCTGTAGTTAGCTAACTTTCAGCTCTACGTCGGGACGTGTGTTGGGCTCTACGTCGGGAAGTGTGTTGGGCTCTACGTCGGGGTTTAGCTAACATTCAGCTCTATATCGGGACGTGTGTTGGGCTCTACGTCGGGACGTGTGTTGGGTTCTACGTCGGGACGTGTGTTGGGCTCTACGTCAGGACGTGAGTTGGGCTGTACGTGGGGACGTGTGTTGGGTTCTACGTCGGGCCGTGTGTTGGGCTCTACGTCGGGCAGTGTGTTGGGCTCTACGTCGGGACGTGTGTTGGGCTCTACGTCGGGACGTGAGTTGGGCTGTACGTGGGGACGTGTGTTGGGCTCTACGTCTGTAGTTACATAACTTTCAGCTCTACGTCGGGACATGTGTTGGGCTCTACGTCGGGCCGTGTGTTGGACTCCATGTCGGGACATGTGTTGGGCTCTACGTCTGTAGTTAGCTAACTTTCAGCTCTACGTCGGAACGTGTGTTGGGCTCTATGTCGGGCCGTGTGTTGGGCTCTACGTCGGGACGTGTGTTGGGCTCTACGTCGGAACGTGAGTTGGGCTGTACGTGGGGACGTGTGTTGGGCTCTACGTCTGTAGTTACATAACTTTCAGCTCTACGTCGGGACATGTGTTGGGCTCTACGTCAGGCCGTGTGTTGGGCTCTACGTCGGGACGTGTGTTGGGCTCTACGTCTGTAGTTAGCTAACTTTCAGCTCTACGTCGGGACGTGTGTTGAGCTCTACATCAGAGTTTAGGTTACTTTCAGCTCTACGTCGGGACGTGTGTTGGGCTCTACGTTGGGACGTGAGTTGGGCTGTACGTGGGGACGTGTGTTGGGCTCTACGTCTGTAGTTACATAACTTTCAGCTCTACGTCGGGACGTGTGTTGGGCTCTACGTCGGGCCGTGTGTTGGGCTCTACGTCGGGACGTGTGTTGGGCTCTACGTCTGTAGTTAGCTAACTTTCAGCTCTACGTCGGGACGTGTGTTGGGCTCTACGTCGCGACGTGTGTTGGGCTCTACATCGGGACGTGTGTTGGGCTGTACGTCGGGACGTGTGCTGGGCTCTATATCGGGGTTTAGCTTACATTCAGCTCTACGTCGGGACATGTGTTGAGCTCTACGTCTGTAGTTAGCTAACTTTCAGCTCTACGTCGGGACGTGTGTTGGGCTCTACGTCGGGACGTGAGTTGGGCTGTACGTGGGGACGTGTGTTGGGCTCTACATCTGTAGTTACATAACTTTCAGCTCTACGTCGGGACGTGTGTTGGGCTCTACGTCGGGCCGTGTGTTGGGCTCTACGTCGGGACGTGTGTTGGGCTCTACGTCGGGACGTGTGTTGGGCTCTACGTCGGGACGTGTGTTGGACTCTACGTCTGTAGTTAGCTAACTTTCAGCTCTACGTCGGGACGTGTGTTGGGCTCTACGTCGGGAAGTGTGTTGGGCTCTACGTCGGGGTTTAGCTAACATTCAGCTCTATATCGGGACGTGTGTTGGGCTCTACGTCGGGACGTGTGTTGGGTTCTACGTCGGGACGTGTGTTGGGCTCTACGTCAGGACGTGAGTTGGGCTGTACGTGGGGACGTGTGTTGGGTTCTACGTCGGGCCGTGTGTTGGGCTCTACGTCGGGCAGTGTGTTGGGCTCTACGTCGGGACGTGTGTTGGGCTCTACGTCGGGACGTGAGTTGGGCTGTACGTGGGGACGTGTGTTGGGCTCTACGTCTGTAGTTACATAACTTTCAGCTCTACGTCGGGACATGTGTTGGGCTCTACGTCGGGCCGTGTGTTGGACTCCATGTCGGGACATGTGTTGGGCTCTACGTCTGTAGTTAGCTAACTTTCAGCTCTACGTCGGAACGTGTGTTGGGCTCTATGTCGGGCCGTGTGTTGGGCTCTACGTCGGGACGTGTGTTGGGCTCTACGTCGGAACGTGAGTTGGGCTGTACGTGGGGACGTGTGTTGGGCTCTACGTCTGTAGTTACATAACTTTCAGCTCTACGTCGGGACATGTGTTGGGCTCTACGTCAGGCCGTGTGTTGGGCTCTACGTCGGGACGTGTGTTGGGCTCTACGTCTGTAGTTAGCTAACTTTCAGCTCTACGTCGGGACGTGTGTTGAGCTCTACATCAGAGTTTAGGTTACTTTCAGCTCTACGTCGGGACGTGTGTTGGGCTCTACATTGGGACGTGAGTTGGGCTGTACGTGGGGACGTGTGTTGGGCTCTACGTCTGTAGTTACATAACTTTCAGCTCTACGTCGGGACGTGTGTTGGGCTCTACGTCGGGCCGTGTGTTGGGCTCTACGTCGGGACGTGTGTTGGGCTCTACGTCTGTAGTTAGCTAACTTTCAGCTCTACGTCGGGACGTGTGTTGGGCTCTACGTCGCGACGTGTGTTGGGCTCTACATCGGGACGTGTGTTGGGCTGTACGTCGGGACGTGTGTTGGGCTCTACATCTGGGTTTAGCTTACTTTCATCTCTACGTCGGGACGTGTGCTGGGCTCTATGTCGGGACGTGTGCTGGGCTCTACATCAGGGTTTAGCTTACATTCAGCTCTACGTCGGGACATGTGTTGAGCTCTACGTCGGGACGTATGTTGGGCTCTAGGTCGGGACGTGTGTTGGTATCTACGTCGGGACGTGTGTTGGACTCTACGTCTGTAGTTAGCTAACTTTCAGCTCTACGTCGGGACGTGTGTTGGGCTCTACGTCGGGACGTGTGTTGGGCTCTACGTCGGAGTTTAGCTAACATTTAGCTCTATATCGGGACGTGTTTTGGGCTCTACGTCGGGACGTGTGTTGGGTTCTACGTCGGGACGTGTGTTGGGCTCTACGTCAGGGCGTGAGTTGGGCTGTACTTCGGGACGTGTGTTGGGCTCTACGTCGGGACGTGTGTTGGGCTGTACGTCGGGACGTGTGTTGGGCTCTACATCAGGGTTTAGGTTACTTTCAGCTCTACGTCGGGACGTGTGTTGGGCTCTACGTCGGGAAGTGTGTTGGGCTCTACGTCGAGAATTAGCTTACTTTCAGCTCTACGTCGGGACGTGTGTTGGGCTCTACGTCGGGACGTGCGTTGGGCTCTACGTCGGGACGTGGGTTGGGCTCTACGTCGGGACGTGCGTTGGGCTCTACGTCTGGGTTTAGCTTACTTTCAGCTCTACGTTGGGACGTGCGTTGGGCTCTACGTCGGGACGTGTGTTGGGCTCTACGTCGGGACGTGCGTTGGGCTCTATGTCGGGACGTGCGTTGGGCTCTACATCGGGATTTAGCTTTCTTTCAGCTCTACGTCGGGATGTGCGTTGGGCTCTACGTCGGGAATTAGCTTACTTTCACCTCTACGTCGGGACGTGCGTTGGACTCTACGTCGGGACGTGCGTTGGGCTCCACGTCGGGACGTCTGTTGGGCTCTACGTCGGGACGTGCGTTGGGCTCTATGTCGGGACGTGCGTTGGGCTCTACGTCGGAAATTAGCTTACTTACAACTCTACGTCGGGACGTGCGTTGGACTCCACGTCGGGACGTGCATTGGGCTCCACGTCGGGAACTGCTTTGGGGGCTACGTCGGGACGTGCGTTGGGCTCTACGTCAGGGTTTAGCTTACTTTCAGCTCTACGTCGGGATGTGCGTTGGGCTCTACTCCGGGACGTGTGTTGGGCTCTACATCTGGGTTTAGCTTACTTTCAGCTCTACGTCGGGACGTGTGCTGGGCTCTACGTCGGGACGTGTGCTGGGCTCTATATCGGGGTTTAGCTTACATTCAGCTCTACGTCGGGACATGTGTTGAGCTCTACGTCTGTAGTTAGCTAACTTTCAGCTCTACGTCGGGACGTGTGTTGGGCTCTACGTCGGGACGTGAGTTGGGCTGTACGTGGGGACGTGTGTTGGGCTCTACATCTGTAGTTACATAACTTTCAGCTCTACGTCGGGACGTGTGTTGGGCTCTATGTCGGGCCGTGTGTTGGGCTCTACGTCGGGACGTGTGTTGGGCTCTACGTCGGGACGTGAGTTGGACTGTTCGTGGGGACGTGTGTTGGGCTCTACGTCTGTAGTTACATAACTTTCAGCTCTACGTCGGGACATGTGTTGGGCTCTACGTCGGGCCGTGTGTTGGGCTCTACGTCGGGACGTGTGTTGGGCTCTACATCTGTAGTTAGCTAACTTTCAGCTCTACGTCGGGACGAGTGTTGGGCTCTCCGTCGGGACGTGTGTTGGGCTCTACGTCGGGACGTGTGTTGGGCTCAACGTCGAGAATTAGCTTACATTCAGCTCTCCGTCGGGACGTGTGTTGGGCTCTACGTCGGGACGTGTGTTGGGCTCAACGTCGAGAATTAGCTTACATTCAGCTCTCCGTCGGGACGTGTGTTGGGCTCTCCGTCGGGACGTGTGTTGGACTCTCCATCGGGACGTGTGTTGGGCTCCACGTCGGGACGTGTGTTGGGCTCTACGTCGGGATTTAGCTTACTTTCAGCTCTACGTCGGGACGTGTGCTGGGCTCTACGTCGGGACGTGTGCTGGGCTCTACATCAGGGTTTAGCTTACTTTCAGCTCTACGTCGGGACGTGTGTTGGGCTCTACGTCGGGACGTGTGTTGGGCTCTACGTCGGCAAGTCTGTTGGGCTCTACGTCGGGACGTGTGTTCGGCTCTACGTCTGCAGTTAGCTAACTTTTAGCTCGACGTCGGGACGTGTGCTGGGCTCTACGTCGGGACGTGAGTTGGGTTCTACATCTGTAGTTAGCTAACTTTCAGCTCTACGTCGGGACGTGGGTTGGGTTCTACATCTGTAGTTAGCTAACTTTCAGCTCTACGTCGGGACGTGTGTTGGGCTCTAGGTCGGGACGTGTGTTGGCCTCTACGTCGGGACGTGTGTTGTGCTCTACGTCGGGACGTGTGTTGGGCTCTACGTCGGGGTTTAGCTAACATTCAGCTCTATATCGGGACGTGTGTTGGGCTCTACGTCGGGACGTGTGTTGGGTTCTACGTCGGGACGTGTGTTGGCCTCTACGTCAGGACGTGAGTTGGGCTGTACGTGGGGACGTGTGTTGGGCTCTACGTTGGGACGTGAGTTGGGCTGTACGTGGGGACGTGTGTTGGGCTCTACGTCTGTAGTTACATAACTTTCAGCTCTACGTCGGGACGTGTTTTGGGCTCTACGTCGGGACGTGTGTTGGGTTCTACGTCGGGACGTGTGTTGGCCTCTACGTCAGGACGTGAGTTGGGCTGTACGTGGGGACGTGTGTTGGGCTCTACGTTGGGACGTGAGTTGGGCTGTACGTGGGGACGTGTGTTGGGCTCTACGTCTGTAGTTAGCTAACTTTCACCTCTACGTCGGGACGTGTGTTGGGCTCTACGTCGGGCCGTGTGTTGGGCTCTACGTCTGGACGTGCGTTGGGATCTACGTCGGGCCGTGAGTTGGGCTGTACGTGGGGACGTGTGTTGGGCTCTACGTCTGTAGTTAGATAACTTTCAGCTCTACGTCGGGACGTGTGTTGGGCTCTACGTCGGGACGTTTGTTGGGCTCTACGTCGAGAATTAGCTTACTTTCAGCTCTACGTCGGGACGTGTGTTGGGCTCTACGTCGGGACGTGTGCTGGGCTCTACGTCGGGACGTGCGTTGGGCTCTACGTCGGGACGTGCGTTGGGCTCTACGTCGGGATTTAGCTTTCTTTCAGCTCTACGTCGGGACGTGCGTTGGGCTCTACGTCGGGTATTAGCTTACTTTCAGCTCTACGTCGGGACGTGCGTTGGACTCTACGTCGGGACGTGCGTTGGGCTCCACGTCGGGACGTCTGTTGGGCTATACGTCGGGACGTGCGTTTGGCTCTATGTCGGGACGTGCGTTGGGCTCTACGTCGGGAATTAGCTTACTTTAAACTCTACGTCGGGACGTGCGTTGGGCTCCACGTCGGGACGTGCGTTGGGCTCTATGTCGGGACGTGCGTTGGGCTCTACGTCGGAAATTAGCTTACTTACAACTCTACGTCGGGACGTGCGTTGGAATCCACGTCGGGACGTGCGTTGGGCTCCACGTCGGGAACTGCTTTGGGGGCTACGTCGGGACGTGCGTTGGGCTCTACGTCAGGGTTTATCTTACTTTCAGCTCTACGTCGGGATGTGCGTTGGGCTCTACTCCGGGACGTGTGTTGGGCTCTACATCTGGGTTTAGCTTACTTTCAGCTCTACGTCGGGACGTGTGCTGGGCTCTACGTCGGGACGTGTGCTGGGCTCTATATCGGGGTTTAGCTTACATTCAGCTCTACGTCGGGACATGTGTTGAGCTCTACGTCTGTAGTTAGCTAACTTTCAGCTACGTCGGGACGTGTGTTGGGCTCTACGTCGGGACGTGAGTTGGGCTGTACGTGGGGACGTGTGTTGGGCTCTACGTCTGTAGTTACATAACTTTCAGCTCTACGTCGGGACGTGTGTTGGGCTCTACGTCGGGCCGTGTGTTGGGCTCTACGTCGGGACGTGTGTTGGGCTCTACATCGGGACGTGAGTTGGGCTGTTCGTGGGGACGTGTGTTGGGCTCTACGTCTGTAGTTACATAACTTTCAGCTCTACGTCGGGAGATGTGTTGGGCTCTACGTCGGGCCGTGTGTTGGGCTCTACGTCGGGACGTGTGTTGGGCTCTACATCTGTAGTTAGCTAACTTTCAGCTCTACGTCGGGACGAGTGTTGGGCTCTACGTCGGGACGTGTGTTGGGCTCTACGTCGGGACGTGTGTTGGGCTCAACGTCGAGAATTAGCTTACATTCAGCTCTCCGTCGGGACGTGTGTTGGGCTCTACGTCGGGACGTGTGTTGGGCTCAACGTCGAGAATTAGCTTACATTCAGCTCTCCGTCGGGACGTGTGTTGGGCTCTCCGTCGGGACGTGTGTTGGACTCTCCATCGGGACGTGTGTTGGGCTCCACGTCGGGACGTGTGTTGGGCTCTACGTCGGGATTTAGCTTACTTTCAGCTCTACGTCGGGACGTGTGTTGGGCTCTACGTCGGGACGTGTGTTGGGCTCTACGTCGGGACGTGTGTTGGGCTCTACGTCGGGACGTGTGTTGGGCTCTACATCTGGGTTTAGCTTACTTTCAGCTCTACGTCGGGACGTGTGCTGGGCTCTACGTCGGGACGTGTGCTGGGCTCTACATCGGGGTTTAGCTTACATTCAGCTCTACGACGGGACATGTGTTGAGCTCTACTTCGGGACGTGTGTTGGGCTCTAGGTCGGGACGTGTGTTGGCCTCTACGTCGGGACGTGTGTTGTGCTCTACGTCGGGACGTGTGTTGGGCTCTACGTCGGGGTTTAGCTAACATTCAGCTCTATATCGGGACGTGTGTTGGGCTCTACGTCGGGACGTGTGTTGGGTTCTACGTCGGGACGTGTGTTGGCCTCTACGTCAGGACGTGAGTTGGGCTGTACGTGGGGACGTGTGTTGGGCTCTACGTTGGGACGTGAGTTGGGCTGTACGTGGGGACGTGTGTTGGGCTCTACGTCTGTAGTTACATAACTTTCAGCTCTACTTCGGGACGTGTTTTGGGCTCTACGTCGGGACGTGTGTTGGGTTCTACGTCGGGACGTGTGTTTGGCTCTATGTCGGGACGTGCGTTGGGCTCTACGTCGGGAATTAGCTTACTTTAAACTCTACGTCGGGACGTGCGTTGGGCTCCACGTCGGGACGTGCGTTGGGCTCTATGTCGGGACGTGCGTTGGGCTCTACGTCGGAAATTAGCTTACTTACAACTCTACGTCGGGACGTGCGTTGGAATCCACGTCGGGACGTGCGTTGGGCTCCACGTCGGGAACTGCTTTGGGGGCTACGTCGGGACGTGCGTTGGGCTCTACGTCAGGGTTTATCTTACTTTCAGCTCTACGTCGGGATGTGCGTTGGGCTCTACTCCGGGACGTGTGTTGGGCTCTACATCTGGGTTTAGCTTACTTTCAGCTCTACGTCGGGACGTGTGCTGGGCTCTACGTCGGGACGTGTGCTGGGCTCTATATCGGGGTTTAGCTTACATTCAGCTCTACGTCGGGACATGTGTTGAGCTCTACGTCTGTAGTTAGCTAACTTTCAGCTACGTCGGGACGTGTGTTGGGCTCTACGTCGGGACGTGAGTTGGGCTGTACGTGGGGACGTGTGTTGGGCTCTACGTCTGTAGTTACATAACTTTCAGCTCTACGTCGGGACGTGTGTTGGGCTCTACGTCGGGCCGTGTGTTGGGCTCTACGTCGGGACGTGTGTTGGGCTCTACATCGGGACGTGAGTTGGGCTGTTCGTGGGGACGTGTGTTGGGCTCTACGTCTGTAGTTACATAACTTTCAGCTCTACGTCGGGAGATGTGTTGGGCTCTACGTCGGGCCGTGTGTTGGGCTCTACGTCGGGACGTGTGTTGGGCTCTACATCTGTAGTTAGCTAACTTTCAGCTCTACGTCGGGACGAGTGTTGGGCTCTACGTCGGGACGTGTGTTGGGCTCTACGTCGGGACGTGTGTTGGGCTCAACGTCGAGAATTAGCTTACATTCAGCTCTCCGTCGGGACGTGTGTTGGGCTCTACGTCGGGACGTGTGTTGGGCTCAACGTCGAGAATTAGCTTACATTCAGCTCTCCGTCGGGACGTGTGTTGGGCTCTCCGTCGGGACGTGTGTTGGACTCTCCATCGGGACGTGTGTTGGGCTCCACGTCGGGACGTGTGTTGGGCTCTACGTCGGGATTTAGCTTACTTTCAGCTCTACGTCGGGACGTGTGTTGGGCTCTACGTCGGGACGTGTGTTGGGCTCTACGTCGGGACGTGTGTTGGGCTCTACGTCGGGACGTGTGTTGGGCTCTACATCTGGGTTTAGCTTACTTTCAGCTCTACGTCGGGACGTGTGCTGGGCTCTACGTCGGGACGTGTGCTGGGCTCTACATCGGGGTTTAGCTTACATTCAGCTCTACGACGGGACATGTGTTGAGCTCTACGTTGGGACGTGTGTTGGGCTCTAGGTCGGGACGTGTGTTGGCCTCTACGTCGGGACGTGTGTTGTGCTCTACGTCGGGACGTGTGTTGGGCTCTACGTCGGGGTTTAGCTAACATTCAGCTCTATATCGGGACGTGTGTTGGGCTCTACGTCGGGACGTGTGTTGGGTTCTACGTCGGGACGTGTGTTGGCCTCTACGTCAGGACGTGAGTTGGGCTGTACGTGGGGACGTGTGTTGGGCTCTACGTTGGGACGTGAGTTGGGCTGTACGTGGGGACGTGTGTTGGGCTCTACGTCGGGGTTTAGCTAACATTCAGCTCTATATCGGGACGTGTGTTGGGCTCTACGTCGGGACGTGTGTTGGGTTCTACGTCGGGACGTGTGTTGGCCTCTACGTCAGGACGTGAGTTGGGCTGTACGTGGGGACGTGTGTTGGGCTCTACGTTGGGACGTGAGTTGGGCTGTACGTGGGGACGTGTGTTGGGCTCTACGTCTGTAGTTAGCTAACTTTCACCTCTACGTCGGGACGTGTGTTGGGCTCTACGTCGGGCCGTGTGTTGGGCTCTACGTCTGGACGTGCGTTGGGATCTACGTCGGGCCGTGAGTTGGGCTGTACGTGGGGACGTGTGTTGGGCTCTACGTCTGTAGTTACATAAATTTCAGCTCTACGTCGGGACGTGTGTTGGGCTCTACGTCGGGACGTTTGTTGGGCTCTACGTCGAGAATTAGCTTACTTTCAGCTCTACGTCGGGACGTGTGTTGGGCTCTACGTCGGGACGTGTGCTGGGCTCTACGTCGGGACGTGCGTTGGGCTCTATGTCGGGACGTGCGTTGGGCTCTACGTCGGAAATTAGCTTACTTACAACTCTACGTCGGGACGTGCGTTGGAATCCACGTCGGGACGTGCGTTGGGCTCCACGTCGGGAACTGCTTTGGGGGCTACGTCGGGACGTGCGTTGGGCTCTACGTCAGGGTTTATCTTACTTTCAGCTCTACGTCGGGATGTGCGTTGGGCTCTACTCCGGGACGTGTGTTGGGCTCTACATCTGGGTTTAGCTTACTTTCAGCTCTACGTCGGGACGTGTGCTGGGCTCTACGTCGGGACGTGTGCTGGGCTCTATATCGGGGTTTAGCTTACATTCAGCTCTACGTCGGGACATGTGTTGAGCTCTACGTCTGTAGTTAGCTAACTTTCAGCTACGTCGGGACGTGTGTTGGGCTCTACGTCGGGACGTGAGTTGGGCTGTACGTGGGGACGTGTGTTGGGCTCTACGTCTGTAGTTACATAACTTTCAGCTCTACGTCGGGACGTGTGTTGGGCTCTACGTCGGGCCGTGTGTTGGGCTCTACGTCGGGACGTGTGTTGGGCTCTACATCGGGACGTGAGTTGGGCTGTTCGTGGGGACGTGTGTTGGGCTCTACGTCTGTAGTTACATAACTTTCAGCTCTACGTCGGGAGATGTGTTGGGCTCTACGTCGGGCCGTGTGTTGGGCTCTACGTCGGGACGTGTGTTGGGCTCTACATCTGTAGTTAGCTAACTTTCAGCTCTACGTCGGGACGAGTGTTGGGCTCTACGTCGGGACGTGTGTTGGGCTCTACGTCGGGACGTGTGTTGGGCTCTACGTCGAGAATTAGCTTACATTCAGCTCTCCGTCGGGACGTGTGTTGGGCTCTACGTCGGGACGTGTGTTGGGCTCAACGTCGAGAATTAGCTTACATTCAGCTCTCCGTCGGGACGTGTGTTGGGCTCTCCGTCGGGACGTGTGTTGGACTCTCCATCGGGACGTGTGTTGGGCTCCACGTCGGGACGTGTGTTGGGCTCTACGTCGGGATTTAGCTTACTTTCAGCTCTACGTCGGGACGTGTGTTGGGCTCTACGTCGGGACGTGTGTTGGGCTCTACGTCGGGACGTGTGTTGGGCTCTACGTCGGGACGTGTGTTGGGCTCTACATCTGGGTTTAGCTTACTTTCAGCTCTACGTCGGGACGTGTGCTGGGCTCTACGTCGGGACGTGTGCTGGGCTCTACATCGGGGTTTAGCTTACATTCAGCTCTACGACGGGACATGTGTTGAGCTCTACGTTGGGACGTGTGTTGGGCTCTAGGTCGGGACGTGTGTTGGCCTCTACGTCGGGACGTGTGTTGTGCTCTACGTCGGGACGTGTGTTGGGCTCTACGTCGGGGTTTAGCTAACATTCAGCTCTATATCGGGACGTGTGTTGGGCTCTACGTCGGGACGTGTGTTGGGTTCTACGTCGGGACGTGTGTTGGCCTCTACGTCAGGAAATGAGTTGGGCTGTACGTGGGGACGTGTGTTGGGCTCTACGTTGGGACGTGAGTTGGGCTGTACGTGGGGACGTGTGTTGGGCTCTACGTCTGTAGTTACATAACTTTCAGCTCTACGTCGGGACGTGTTTTGGGCTCTACGTCGGGACGTGTGTTGGGTTCTACGTCGGGACGTGTGTTGGCCTCTACGTCAGGACGTGAGTTGGGCTGTACGTGGGGACGTGTGTTGGGCTCTACGTTGGGACGTGAGTTGGGCTGTACGTGGGGACGTGTGTTGGGCTCTACGTCTGTAGTTAGCTAACTTTCACCTCTACGTCGGGACGTGTGTTGGGCTCTACGTCGGGCCGTGTGTTGGGCTCTACGTCTGGACGTGCGTTGGGATCTACGTCGGGCCGTGAGTTGGGCTGTACGTGGGGACGTGTGTTGGGCTCTACGTCTGTAGTTAGATAACTTTCAGCTCTACGTCGGGACGTGTGTTGGGCTCTACGTCGGGACGTTTGTTGGGCTCTACGTCGAGAATTAGCTTACTTTCAGCTCTACGTCGGGACGTGTGTTGGGCTCTACGTCGGGACGTGTGCTGGGCTCTACGTCGGGACGTGCGTTGGGCTCTATGTCGGGACGTGCGTTGGGCTCTACGTCGGGATTTAGCTTTCTTTCAGCTCTACGTCGGGACGTGCGTTGGGCTCTACGTCGGGTATTAGCTTACTTTCAGCTCTACGTCGGGACGTGCGTTGGACTCTACGTCGGGACGTGCGTTGGGCTCCACGTCGGGACGTCTGTTGGGCTATACGTCGGGACGTGCGTTTGGCTCTATGTCGGGACGTGCGTTGGGCTCTACGTCGGGAATTAGCTTACTTTAAACTCTACGTCGGGACGTGCGTTGGGCTCCACGTCGGGACGTGCGTTGGGCTCTACGTCGGGACGTGCGTTGGGATCTACATGAGGACTTAGCTTACTTTCAGCTCTACGTCGGGACGTGCGTTGGTCTCCACGTCGGGACGTGCGTTGGGCTTCACGTCGGGACGTGCGTTGGGCTCCACGTCGGGACGTGCGTGGGGCTCCACGTCGGGACATGCTTTGGGCTCTACGTCGGGACGTGTGTTGGGCTCTACGTCGGGACGTGTGTTGGGCTCTACGTCGGGACGTGTGTTGGGCTCTACATCAGGGTTTAGCTTACTTTCAGCTCTACGTCGGGACGTGTGTTGGGCTCTACGTCGGGACGTGTGTTGGGCTCTACGTCGGCAAGTCTGTTGGGCTCTACGTCGGGACGTGTGTTCGGCTCTACGTCTGCAGTTAGCTAACTTTTAGCTCGACGTCGGGACGTGTGCTGGGCTCTACGTCGGGACGTGAGTTGGGTTCTACATCTGTAGTTAGCTAACTTTCAGCTCTACGTCGGGACGTGGGTTGGGTTCTACATCTGTAGTTAGCTAACTTTCAGCTCTACGTCGGGACGTGTGTTGGGCTCTACGTCGGGACGTGTGTTGGGCTCTACGTCGGGACGTGTGTTGGGCTCAACGTCGAGAATTAGCTTACTTTCAGCTCTCTGTCGGGACGTGTGTTGGGCTCTCCGTAGGGACGTGTGTTGGGCTCTACGTCGGGATTTAGCTTACTTGCAGCTCTACGTCGGGACGTGTGTTGGGCTCTACGTCGGGACGTGTGTTGGGCTCTACATCAGGGTTTAGGTTACTTTCAGCTCTACGTCGGGACGTGTGTTGGGCTCTACGTCGGGACGTGAGTTGGGCTGTACGTGGGGACGTGTGTTGGGCTCTACGTCTGTAGTTACATAACTTTCAGCTCTACGTCGGGACGTGTGTTGGGCTCTACGTCGGGACGTGTGTTGGGCTCTACGTCGGGACGTGTGTTGGGCTCTACGTCGAGAATTAGCTTACTTTCAGCTCTACGTCGGGACGTGTGTTGGGCTCTACGTCGGGACGTGCGTTCGGCTCTACGTCGGGACGTGCGTTTGGCTCTACGTCGGGACGTGCGTTCGGCTCTACGTCAGGGTTTAGCTTACTTTCAGCTCTACGTTGGGACGTGCGTTGGGCTCTACGTCGGGACGTGTGTTGGGCTCTACGTCGGGACGTGCGTTGGGCTCTATGTCGGGACGTGCGTTGGGCTCTACATCGGGATTTAGCTTTCTTTCAGCTCTACGTCGGGACGTGCTTTGGGCTCTACGTCGGGAATTAGCTTACTTTCACCTCTACGTCGGGACGTGCGTTGGACTCTACGTCGGGACGTGCGTTGGGCTCTACGTCGGGACGTCTGTTGGGCTCTACGTCGGGACGTGCGTTGGGCTCTACGTCGGGACGTGCGTTGGGCTCCACGTCGGGACGTGCGTTGGGCTCTACGTCGGGAATTAGCTTACTTACAACTCTACGTCGGGACGTGCTTTGGGCTCCACGTCGGGACGTGCGTTGGGCTCTACGTCGGGACGTGCGTTGGGCTCTACATGAGGATTTAGCTTACTTTCAGCTCTACATCTGGACGTGCATTGGGCTCCACGTCGGGACGTGTGTTGGGCTTCACGTCGGGACGTGTGTTGGACTCCACGTCGGGACGTGCGTTGGGGTTTACGTCGGGACGTGCGTTGGGCTCTACGTCAGGGTTTAGCTTACTTTCAGCTCTACGTCGGGTTATGCGTTGGGCTCTACTCCGGGACTTGTGTTGGGCTCTACATCTGGGTTTAGCTTACTTTCAGCTCTACGTCGGGACGTGTGTTGGGCTCTAGGTCGGGACGTGTGTTGGGCTCTACTTCGGGATTTAGCTTACTTTCAGCTCTACGTCGGGACATGTGTTGGGCTCTACGTCGGGATGTGTGTTGGGCTCTACGTCGGGACGTGTGTTGGGCTCTACATCTGGGTTTAGCTTACTTTCAGCTGTACGTCGGGACGTGTGTTGGGCTCTACGTCGGGACGTGTGCTGGGCTCTACGTCGGGACGTGTGCTGGGCTCTACATCGGGGTTTAGCTTACATTCAGCTCTACGTCGGGACATGTGTTGAGCTCTACGTCGGGACGTGTGTTGGGCTCTAGGTTGGGACGTGTGTTGGGCTCTACGTCGGGACGTGTGTTGGACTCTACGTCTGTAGTTAGCTAACTTTCAGCTCTACGTCGGGACGTGTGTTGGGCTCTACGTCGGGAAGTGTGTTGGGCTCTACGTCGGGGTTTAGCTAACATTCAGCTCTATATCGGGACGTGTGTTGGGCTCTACGTCGGGACGTGTGTTGGGTTCTACGTCGGGACGTGTGTTGGGCTCTACGTCAGGACGTGAGTTGGGCTGTACGTGGGGACGTGTGTTGGGCTCTACGTCGGGACGTGATTTGGGCTGTACGTGGGGACGTGTGTTGGGCTCTACGTCTGTAGTTACATAACTTTCAGCTCTACGTCGGGCCGTGTGTTGGGCTCTACGTCGGGCAGTGTGTTGGGCTCTACGTCGGGACGTGTGTTGGGCTCTACGTCGGGACGTGAGTTGGGCTATACGTGGGGAAGTGTGTTGGGCTCTACGTCTGTAGTTACATAACTTTCAGCTCTACGTCGGGACATGTGTTGGGCTCTACGTCGGGCCGTGTGTTGGACTCCACGTCGGGACATGTGTTGGGCTCTACGTCTGTAGTTAGCTAACTTTCAGCTCTACGTCGGGACGTGTGTTGGGCTCTACGTCGGGCCGTGTGTTGGGCTCTACGTCGGGCCGTGTGTTGGGCTCTACGTCGGGCCGTGTGTTGGGCTCTACGTCGGAACGTGAGTTGGGCTGTACGTGGGGACGTGTGTTGGGCTCTACGTCTGTAGTTAGCTAACTTTCAGCTCTACGTCGGGACGTGTGTTGGGCTCTACGTCGCGACGTGTGTTGGGCTCTACATCGGGACGTGTGTTGGGCTCTACGTCGGGACGTGTGTTGGGCTCTACATCTGGGTTTAGCTTACTTTCATCTCTACGTCGGGACGTGTGCTGGGCTCTATGTCGGGACGTGTGCTGGGCTCTACATCAGGGTTTAGGTTACTTTCAGCTCTACGTCGGGACGTGTGTTGGGCTCTACGTCGGGACGTGTGTTGGGCTCTACGTCGAGAATTAGCTTACTTTCAGCTCTACGTCGGGACGTGTGTTGGGCTCTACGTCGGGACGTGCGTTGGGCTCTACGTCGGGACGTGGGTTGGGCTCTACGTCGGGACGTGCGTTGGGCTCTACGTCTGGGTTTAGCTTACTTTCAGCTCTACGTTGGGACGTGCGTTGGGCTCTACGTCGGGACGTGTGTTGGGCTCTACGTCGGGACGTGCGTTGGGCTCTATCTCGGGACGTGCGTTGGGCTCTACATCGGGATTTAGCTTTCTTTCAGCTCTACGTCGGGACGTGCGTTGGGCTCTACGTCGGGAATTAGCTTACTTTCACCTCTACGTCGGGACGTGCGTTGGACTCTACGTCGGGACGTGCGTTGGGCTCCACGTCGGGACGTCTGTTGGGCTCTACGTCGGGACGTGCGTTGGGCTCTATGTCGGGACGTGCGTTGGGCTCTACGTCGGGAATTAGCTTACTTACAACTCTACGTCGGGACGTGCATTGGGCTCCACGTCGGGACGTGCGTTGGGCTTCACGTCGGGACGTGCGTTGGACTCCACGTCGGGACGTGCGTTGGGCTCCACGTCGGGAACTGCTTTGGGGTCTACGTCGGGACGTGCGTTGGGCTCTACGTCAGGGTTTAGCTTACTTTCAGCTCTACGTCGGGATGTGCGTTGGGCTCTACTCCGGGACGTGTGTTGGGCTCTACGTCGGGACGTGTGTTGGGCTCTACGTCTGTAGTTAGCTAACTTTGAGCTCTACGTCGGGACGTGTGTTGGGCTCTACGTCTGTAGTTACATAACTTTCAGCTCTACGTCGGGACGTGTGTTGGGCTCTACATCGGGACGTGTGTTGGGCTCTACGTCGGGACATGTGTTGGGCTCTACATCTGGGTTTAGCTTACTTTCAGCTCTATGTCGGGACGTGTGCTGGGCTCTACGTCGGGACGTGTGCTGGGCTCTACATCAGGGTTTAGCTTACATTCAGCTCTACGTCGGGACATGTGTTGAGCTCTACGTCGGGACGTATGTTGGGCTCTAGGTCGGGACGTGTGTTGGGATCTACGTCGGGACGTGTGTTGGACTCTACGTCTATAGTTAGCTAACTTTCAGCTCTACGTCGGGACGTGTGTTGGGCTCTACGTCGGGACGTGTGTTGGGCTCTACGTCGGGGTTTAGCTAACATTCAGCTCTATATCGGGACGTGTTTTGGGCTCTACGTCGGGACGTGTGTTGGGTTCTACGTCGGGACGTGTGTTGGGCTCTACGTCAGGACGTGAGTTGGTCTGTACATGGGGACGTGCGTTGGGCTCTACGTCGGGAATTAGCTTACTTACAACTCTACGTCGGGACGTGCGTTGGGCTCCACGTCGGGACGAGCGTTGGGCTCTTCGTCGGGACGTGCGTTGGGCTCTACATGAGGATTTAGCTTACTTTCAGCTCTACGTCTGGACGTGCATTGGGCTCCACGTCGGGACGTGCGTTGGGCTTCACGTCGGGACGTGCGTTGGACTCCATGTCGGGACGTGCGTTGGGCTCCACGTCAGGGTTTAGCTTACTTTCAGCTCTACGTCGGGATGTGCGTTGGGCTCTACTCCGGGACGTGTGTTGGGCTCTACATCTGGGTTTAGCTTACTTTCAGCTCTACGTCGGGACGTGTGCTGGGCTCTATATCGGGGTTTAGCTTACATTCAGCTCTACGTCGGGACATGTGTTGACCTCTACGTCTGTAGTTAGCTAACTTTCAGCTGTACGTCGGGACGTGTGTTGGGCTCTACGTCGGGACGTGAGTTGGGCTGTACGTGGGGACGTGTGTTGGGCTCTACGTCTGTAGTTACATAACTTTCAGCTCTACGTCGGGACGTGTGTTGGGCTCTACGTCGGGCCGTGTGTTGGGCTCTACTTCGGGACGTGTGTTGGGCTCTACGTCGGGACGTGAGTTGGGCTGTTCGTGGGGACGTGTGTTGGGCTCTACGTCTGTAGTTACATAACTTTCAGCTCTACGTCGGGACATGTGTTGGGCTCTACGTCGGGCCGTGTGTTGGGCTCTACGTCGGGACGTGTGTTGGGCTCTACGTCGGGATTTAGCTTACTTTCAGCTCTACGTCGGGACGTGTGTTGGGCTCTACATCGGGACGTGTGTTGGGCTCAACGTCGAGAATTAGCTTACATTCAGCTCTCCGTCGGGACGTGTGTTGGGCTCTCCGTCGGGACGTGTGTTGGACTCTCCATCGGGACGTGTGTTGGGCTCCACGTCGGGACGTGTGTTGGGCTCTACGTCGGGATTTAGCTTACTTTCAGCTCTACGTCGGGACGTGTGTTGGGCTCTACGTCGGGATGTGTGTTGGGCTCTACGTCGGAACGTGTGTTGGGCTCTACGTCGGGACGTGTGTTGGGCTCTACATCTGGGTTTAGCTTACTTTCAGCTCTACGTCGGGACGTGTGCTGGGCTCTACGTCGGGACGTGTGCTGGGCTCTACATCGGGGTTTAGCTTACATTCAGCTCTACGACGGGACATGTGTTGAGCTCTACGTTGGGACGTGTGTTGGGCTCTAGGTCGGGACGTGTGTTGGGCTCTACGTCGGGACGTGTGTTGTGCTCTACGTCGGGACGTGTGTTGGGCTCTACGTCGGGGTTTAGCTAACATTCAGCTCTATATCGGGACGTGTGTTGGGGTCTACGTCGGGACGTGTGTTGGGTTCTACGTCGGGACGTGTGTTGGCCTCTACGTCAGGACGTGAGTTGGGCTGTACGTGGGGACGTGTGTTGGGCTCTACGTTGGGACGTGAGTTGGGCTGTACGTGGGGACGTGTGTTGGGCTCTACGTCTGTAGTTACATAACTTTCAGCTCTACGTCGGGACGTGTGTTGGGCTCTACGTCGGGACGTGTGTTGGGTTCTACGTCGGGACGTGTGTTGGCCTCTACGTCAGGACGTGAGTTGGGCTGTACGTGGGGACGTGTGTTGGGCTCTACGTTGGGACGTGAGTTGGGCTGTACGTGGGGACGTGTGTTGGGCTCTACGTCTGTAGTTACATAACTTTCAGCTCTACGTCGGGACGTGTGTTGGGCTCTACGTCGGGCCGTGTGTTGGGCTCTACGTCTGGACGTGCGTTGGGATCTACGTCGGGCCGTGAGTTGGGCTGTACGTGGGGACGTGTGTTGGGCTCTACGTCTGCAGTTACATAACTTTCAGCTCTACGTCGGGACGTGTGTTGGGCTCTACGTCGGGACGTTTGTTGGGCTGTACGTCGAGAATTAGCTTACTTTCAGCTCTACGTCGGGACGTGTGTTGGGCTCTACGTCGGGACGTGTGCTGGGCTCTACGTCGGGACGTGCGTTGGGCTCTATGTCGGGACGTGCGTTGGGCTCTACGTCGGGATTTAGCTTTCTTTCAGCTCTACGTCGGGACGTGCGTTGGGCTCTACGTCGGGTATTAGCTTACTTTCAGCTCTACGTCGGGACGTGCGTTGGACTCTACGTCGGGACGTGCGTTGGGCTCCACGTCGGGACGTCTGTTGGGCTCTACGTCGGGACGTGCGTTTGGCTCTATGTCGGGACGTGCGTTGGGCTCTACGTCGGGAATTAGCTTACTTTAAACTCTACGTCGGGACGTGCGTTGGGCTCCACGTCGGGACGTGCGTTGGGCTCTACGTCGGGACGTGCGTTGGGATCTACATGAGGACTTAGCTTACTTTCAGCTCTACGTCGGGACGTGCGTTGGTCTCCACGTCGGGACGTGCGTTGGGCTTCACGTCGGGACGTGCGTTGGGCTCCACGTCGGGACGTGCGTTGGGCTCCACGTCGGGACGTGCGTTGGGCTCTACGTCAGGCTTTAGCTTACTTCCAGGTCTACGTCGGGACGTGTGCTGGGCTCTAAGTCGGGACGTGTGCTGGGCTCTAAGTCGGGACGTGTGCTGGGCTCTACATCGGGGTTTAGCTTACATTCAGCTCTACGTCGGGACATGAGTTGAGCTCTACGTCGGGACGTGTGTTGGGCTGTACGTGGGGACGGGTGTTGGACTCTACGTCTGTAGTTAGCTAACTTTCAGCTATATGTCGGGACGTGTGTTGGGCTCTACGTCGGGACGTGTGTTGGGCTCTACGTCGGGACGTGTGTTGGGCTCTACATCAGGGTTTAGCTTACTTTCAGCTCTACGTCGGGACGTGTGTTGGGCTCGACGTCGGGACGTGTGTTGGGCTCTACGTCGGCAAGTCTGTTGGGCTCTACGTCGGGACGTGTGTTCGGCTCTACGTCTGCAGTTTGCTAACTTTTAGCTCGACGTCGGGACGTGTGCTGGGCTCTACGTCGGGACGTGAGTTGGGTTCTACATCTGTAGTTAGCTAACTTTCAGCTCTACGTCGGGACGTGGGTTGGGTTCTACATCTGTAGTTAGCTAATTTTCAGCTCTACGTCGGGACGTGTGTTGGGCTCTACGTCGGGACGTGTGTTGGGCTCTACGTCGGGACGTGTGTTGGGCTCAACGTCGAGAATTAGCTTACTTTCAGCTCTCTGTCGGGACGTGTGTTGGGCTCTCCGTCGGGACGTGTGTTGGGCTCTACGTCGGGATTTAGCTTACTTTCAGCTCTACGTCGGGACGTGTGTTGGGCTCTACATCTGGGTTTAGCTTACTTTCAGCTCTACGTCGGGACGTGTGCTGGGCTCTACGTCGGGACGTGTGCTGGGCTCTACGTTGGGACGTGTGGTGGGCTCTACATCGGGGTTTAGCTTACATTCAGCTCTACATCGGGACATGTGTTGAGCTCTACGTCGGGACGTGTGGTGGGCTCTAGGTCGGGACGTGTGTTGGGTTCTACGTCGGGACGTGCGTTCGGCTCTACGTCGGGACGTGCGTTTGGCTCTACGTCGGGACGTGCGTTCGGCTCTACGTCAGGGTTTAGCTTACTTTCAGCTCTACGTTGGGACGTGCGTTGGGCTCTACGTCGGGACGTGTGTTGGGCTCTACGTCGGGACGTGCATTGGGCTCTATGTCGGGACGTGCGTTGGGCTCTACATCGGGATTTAGCTTTCTTTCAGCTCTACGTCGGGACGTGCGTTGGGCTCTACGTCGGGAATTAGCTTACTTTCACCTCTACGTCGGGACGTGCGTTGGACTCTACGTCGGGACGTGCGTTGGGCTCTACGTCGGGACGTCTGTTGGGCTCTACGTCGGGACGTGCGTTGGGCTCTACGTCGGGACGTGCGTTGGGCTCCACGTCGGGACGTGCGTTGGGCTCTACGTCGGGAATTAGCTTACTTACAACTCTACGTCAAGACGTGCGTTGGACTCCACGTCGGGACGTGCGTTGGGCTCTACGTCGGGACGTGCGTTGGGCTCTACATGAGGATTTAGCTTACTTTCAGCTCTACATCTGGACGTGCATTGGGCTCCACGTCGGGACGTGCGTTGGGCTTCACGTCGGGACATGCATTGGGCTCCACGTCGGGACATGCTTTGGGGTTCACGTCGGGACATGCTTTGGGGTTTACGTCGGGACGTGCATTGGGCTCTACGTCAGGGTTTAGCTTACTTTCAGCTCTACGTCGGGTTGTGCGTTGGGCTCTACTCCGGGACTTGTGTTGGGCTCTACATCTGGGTTTAGCTTACTTTCAGCTCTACGTCGGGACGTGTGCTGGGCTCTACGTCGGGACATGTGTTGAGCTCTACGTCGGGACGTGTGTTGGGCTCTAGGTCGGGACGTGTGTTGGGCTCTACTTCGGGATTTAGCTTACTTTCAGCTCTACGTCGGGACATGTGTTGGGCTCTACGTCGGGATGTGTGTTGGGCTCTACGTCGGGATGTGTGTTGGGCTCTACGTCGGGACGTGTGTTGGGCTCTACATCTGGGTTTAGCTTACTTTCAGCTCTACGTCGGGACGTGTGCTGGGCTCTACGTCGGGACGTGTGCTGGGCTCTACGTCGGGACGTGTGCTGGGCTCTACATCGGGGTTTAGCTTACATTCAGATCTACGTCGGGACATGTGTTGAGCTCTACGTCGGGACGTGTGTTGGGCTCTAGGTTGGGACGTGTGTTGGGCTCTACGTCGGGACGTGTGTTGGACTCTACGTCTGTAGTTAGCTAACTTTCAGCTCTACGTCGGGACGTGTGTTTGGCTCTACGTCGGGAAGTGTGTTGGGCTCTACGTCGGGGTTTAGCTAACATTCAGCTCTATATCGGGACGTGTGTTGGGCTCTACGTCGGGACGTGTGTTGGGTTCTACGTCGGGACGTGT
Organism: Leptosomus discolor; assembly: GCF_034619465.1. NCBI lineage: Eukaryota > Metazoa > Chordata > Aves > Leptosomiformes > Leptosomidae > Leptosomus > Leptosomus discolor. The sequence goes on from NW_028237819.1 coordinate 2,338,974, forward strand.
GTTGGGCTCTACGTCAGGACGTGAGTTGGGCTGTACGTGGGACGTGTGTTGGGCTCTACGTCTGTAGTTACATAACTTTCAGCTCTACGTCGGGCCGTGTGTTGGGCTCTACGTCGGGCCGTGTGTTGCGCTCTAAGTCGGAACGTGTGTTGGGCTCTACGTCGGGACGTGAGTTGGGCTGTACGTGGGGAAGTGTGTTGGGCTCTACGTCTGTAGTTACATAACTTTCAGCTCTACGTCGGGACATGTGTTGGGCTCTACGTCGGGCCGTGTGTTGGGCTCCACGTCGGGACATGTGTTGGGCTCTACGTCTGTAGTTAGCTAACTTTCAGCTCTACCTCGGGACGTGTGTTGGGCTCTACATCAGAGTTTAGGTTACTTTCAGCTCTACGTCGGGACGTGTGTTGGGCTCTACGTTGGGACGTGAGTTGGGCTGTACGTGGGGACGTGTGTTGGGCTCTATGTCTGTAGTTACATAACTTTCAGCTCTACGTCGGGACGTGTGTTGGGCTCTACGTCGGGCCGTGTGTTGGGCTCTACGTCGGGACGTGTGTTGGGCTCTACGTCTGTAGTTAGCTAACTTTCAGCTCTACGTCGGGACGTGTGTTGGGCTCTACGTCGGGACGTGTGTTGGGCTCTACGTCGGGACGTGTGTTGGGCTCTACATCTGGGTTTAGCTTACTTTCATCTCTACGTCGGGACGTGTGCTGGGCTCTACATCAGGGTTTAGCTTACATTCAGCTCTACGTCGGGACATGTGTTGAGCTCTACGTCGGGACGTATGTTGGGCTCTAGGTCGGGACGTGTGTTGGGATCTACGTCGGGACGTGTGTTGGACTCTACGTCTGTAGTTAGCTAACTTTCAGCTCTACGTCGGGACGTGTGTTGGGCTCTACGTCGGGACGTGTGTTGGGCTCTACGTCGGAGTTTAGCTAACATTCAGCTCTATATCGGGACGTGTTTTGGGCTCTACGTCGGGACGTGTGTTGGGTTCTACGTCGGGACGTGTGTTGGGCTCTACGTCAGGACGTGAGTTGGGCTGTACGTCGGGACGTGTGTTGGGCTGTACGTCGGGACGTGTGTTGGGCTCTACATCAGGGATTAGGTTACTTTCATCTCTACGTCGGGACGTGTTTTGGGCTCTACGTCGGGACGTGTGTTGGGCTCTACGTCGGGACGTGTCTTGGGCTCTACGTCGGGACGTGTGTTGGGCTCTACGTCGAGAATTATCTTACTTTCAGCTCTACGTCGGGACGTGTGTTGGGCTCTACGTCGGGACGTGCGTTGGGCTCTACGTCGGGACGTGGGTTGGGCTCTACGTCTGGGTTTAGCTTACTTTCAGCTCTACGTTGGGACGTGCGTTGGGCTCTACGTCGGGACGTGTGTTGGGCTCTACGTCGGGACGTGCGTTGGGCTCTATGTCGGGACGTGCGTTGGGCTCTACATCGGGATTTAGCTTACTTATAACTCTACGTCGGGACGTGCATTGGGCTCCACGTCGGGACGTGCGTTGGGCTTCACGTCGGGACGTGCGTTGGACTCCACGTCGGGACGTGCGTTGGGCTCCACGTCGGGAACTGCTTTGGCGTCTACGTCGGGACGTGCGTTGGGCTCTACGTCAGGGTTTAGCTTACTTTCAGCTCTACGTTGGGATGTGCGTTGGGCTCTACTCCGGGACGTGTGTTGGGCTCTACATCTGGGTTTAGCTTACTTTCAGCTCTACGTCGGGACGTGTGCTGGGCTGTACGTGGGGACGTGTGTTGGGCTCTACGTCTGTATTTACATAAATTTCAGCTCTACGTCGGGACATGTGTTGGGCTCTACGTCGGGCCGTGTGTTGGGCTCTACGTCGGGACGTGTGTTGGGCTCTACGTCTGTAGTTAGCTAACTTTCAGCTCTACGTCGGGACGTGTGTTGGGCTCTACATCAGGGTTTAGGTTACTTTCAGCTCTACGTCGGGACGTGTGTTGGGCTCTACGTCGGGACGTGAGTTGGGCTGTACGTGGGGACGTGTGTTGGGCTCTACGTCTGTAGTTACATAACTTTCAGCTCTACGTCGGGACGTGTGTTGGGCTCTACGTCGGGACGTGTGTTGGGCTCTACGTCGGGACGTGTGTTGGGCTCTACGTTTGTAGTTAGCTAACTTTCAGCTTTACGTCGGGACGTGTGTTGGGCTCTACGTCGGGACGTGTGTTGGGCTCTACGTCGGGACGTGTTTTGGGCTCTACATCTGGGTTTAGCTTACTTTCAGCTCTATGTCGGGACGTGTGCTGGGCTCTACGTCTGGACGTGTGCTGGGCTCTACATCAGGGTTTAGCTTACATTCAGCTCTACGTCGGGACATGTGTTGAGCTCTACGTCGGGACGTATGTTGGGCTCTAGGTCGGGACGTGTGTTGGGATCTACGTCGGGACGTGTGTTGGACTCTACGTCTATAGTTAGCTAACTTTCAGCTCTACGTCGGGACGTGTGTTGGGCTCTACGTCGGGACGTGTGTTGGGCTCTACGTCGGGGTTTAGCTAACATTCAGCTCTATATCGGGACGTGTTTTGGGCTCTACGTCGGGACGTGTGTTGGGTTCTACGTTGGGACGTGTGTTGGGATCTACGTCAGGACGTGAGTTGGGCTGTACGTGGGGACGTGCGTTGGGCTCTACGTCGGGAATTAGCTTACTTACAACTCTACGTCGGGACGTGCGTTGGGCTCCACGTCGGGACGTGCGTTGGGCTCTTCGTCGGGACGTGCGTTGGGCTCTACATGAGGATTTAGCTTACTTTCAGCTCTACGTCTGGACGTGCATTGGGCTCCACGTCGGGACGTGCGTTGGGCTTCACGTCGGGACGTCCTTTGGACTCCACGTCGGGACGTGCGTTGGGCTCCACGTCAGGAACTGCTTTGGGGGCTACGTCGGGACGTGCGTTGGGCTCTACGTCAGGGTTTAGCTTACTTTCAGCTCTACGTCGGGATGTGCGTTGGGCTCTACTCCGGGACGTGTGTTGGGCTCTACATCTGGGTTTAGCTTAGTTTCAGTTCTACGTCGGGACGTGTGCTGGGCTCTACGTCGGGACGTGTGCTGGGCTCTACGTCGGGACGTGTGCTGGGCTGTATATCGGGGTTTAGCTTACATTCAGCTCTACGTCGGGACATGTGTTGAGCTCTACGTCTGTAGTTAGCGAACTTTAAGCTCTACGTGGGGACGTGTGTTGGGCTCTACGTCGGGACGTGTGTTGGGCTCTCCGTCGGGACGTGTGTTGGGCTCTACGTCGGGACGTGTGTTGGGCTCTACGTCAGGATTTAGCTTACTTTCAGCTATACGTCGGGACGTGTGTTGGGCTATACGTCGGGACGTGTGCTGGGATCTACATCGGGGTTTAGCTTACATTCAGCTCTACGTCGGGACATGTGTTGAGCTCTACGTCGGGACGTGTGTTGGGCTCTAGGTCGGGACGTGTGTTTGGCTCTACGTCGGGACGTGTGTTGGACTCTACGTCTGTAGTTAGCTAACTTTCAGCTCTACGTCGGGACGTGTGTTGGGCTCTACGTCGGGACGTGTGTTGGGATCTACGTCGGGGTTTAGCTAACATTCACCTCTATATCGGGACGTGTGTTGGGCTCTACGTCGGGACGTGTGTTGGGCTCTAAGACAGGACGTGAGTTGGGCTGTACGTGGGGACGTGTGTTGGGCTCTACGTCGGGACGTGAGTTGGGCTGTACGTGGGGACGTGTGTTGGGCTCTACGTCTGTAGTTACATAACTTTCAGCTCTACGTCTGGACGTGTGTTGGGCTCTACGTCGGGCCGTGTGTTGGGCTCTACGTCGGGACGTGTGTTGGGCTCTACGTCGGGACGTGAGTTGGGCTGTACGTGGGGACGTGTGTTGGGCTCTACGTCTGTAGTTACATAACTTTCAGCTCTACGTCGGGACATGTGTTGGGCTCTACGTCGGGCCGTGTATTGGGCTCTACGTCGGGACGTGTGTTGGGCTCTACATCTGTAGTTAGCTAACTTTCAGCTCTACGTCGGGACGTGTGTTGGGCTCTACGTCGGGTCGTGTGTTGGGCTCTACGTCGGGATTTAGCTTACTTTCAGCTCTACGTCGGGACGTGTGTTGGGCTCTACGTCGGGACGTGTGTTGGGCTCAACGTCGAGAATTAGCTTACATTCAGCTCTCCGTCGGGACGTGTGTTGGGCTCTCCGTCGGGACGTGTGTTGGACTCTCCATCGGGACGTGTGTTGGGCTCCACGTCGGGACGTGTGTTGGGCTCTACGTCGGGATTTAGCTTACTTTCAGCTCTACGTCGGGACGTGTGTTGGGCTCCACGTCGGGACGTGTGTTGGGCTCTACGTCGGGATTTAGCTTACTTTCAGCTCTACGTCGGGACGTGTGTTGGGCTCTACGTCGGGATGTGTGTTGGGCTCTACGTCGGGACGTGTGTTGGGCTCTACGTCGGGACGTGTGTTGGGCTCTACGTCGGAACGTGTGTTGGGCTCTAGGTCGGGACGTGTGTTGGGCTCTACGTCGGGACGTGTGTTGTGCTCTACGTCGGGACGTGTGTTGGTCTCTACGTCGGGGTTTAGCTAACATCCAGCTCTATATCGGGACGTGTGTTGGGCTCTACGTCGGGACGTGTGTTGGGTTCTACGTCGGGACGTGTGTTGGCCTCTACGTCAGGACGTGAGTTGGGCTGTAAGTGGGGACGTGTGTTGGGCTCTACGTTGGGACGTGAGTTGGGCTGTACGTGGGGACGTGTGTTGGGCTCTACGTCTGTAGTTACATAACTTTCAGCTCTACGTCGGGACGTGTGTTGGGCTCTACGTCGGGACGTTTGTTGGGCTCTACGTCGAGAATTAGCTTACTTTCAGCTCTACGTCGGGACGTGTGTTGGGCCCTACGTCGGGACGTGTGCTGGGCTCTACGTCGGGACGTGCGTTGGGCTCTATGTCGGGACGTGCGTTGGGCTCTACGTCGGGATTTAGCTTTCTTTCAGCTCTACGTCGGGACGTGCGTTGGGCTCTACGTCGGGTATTAGCTTACTTTCAGCTCTACGTCGGGACGTGCGTTGGACTCTACGTCGGGACGTGCGTTGGGCTCCACGTCGGGACGTCTGTTGGGCTCTACGTCGGGACGTGCGTTTGGCTCTATGTCGGGACGTGCGTTGGGCTCTACGTCGGGAATTAGCTTACTTTAAACTCTACGTCGGGACGTGCGTTGGGCTCCACGTCGGGACGTGCGTTGGGCTCTACGTCGGGACGTGCGTTGGGCTCTACATGAGGACTTAGCTTACTTTCAGCTCTACGTCGGGACGTGCGTTGGTCTCCACGTCGGGACGTGCGTTGGGCTTCACGTCGGGACGTGCGTTGGGCTCCACGTCGGGACGTGCGTTGGGCTCCACGTCGGGACATGCTTTGGGCTCTACGTCGGGACGTGCGTTGGGCTCTACGTCAGGGTTTAGCTTACTTCCAGCTCTTCGTCGGGATGTGCGTTGGGCTCTACGTCGGGACGTGTGCTGGGCTCTAAGTCGGGACGTGTGCTGGGCTCTACATCGGGGTTTAGCTTACATTCAGCTCTACGTCGGGACATGTGTTGAGCTCTACGTCGGGACGTGTGTTGGGCTCTAGGTCGGGACGTGTGTTGGGCTGTACGTGGGGACGGGTGTTGGACTCTACGTCTGTAGTTAGCTAACTTTCAGCTCTATGTCGGGACGTGTGTTGGGCTCTACGTCGGGACGTGTGTTGGGCTCTACGTCGGGACGTGTGTTGGGCTCTACATCAGGGTTTAGCTTACATTCAGCTCTACGTCGGGACGTGTGTTGGGCTCTACGTCGGGACGTGTGTTGGGCTCTACGTCAGCAAGTCTGTTGGGCTCTACGTCGGGACGTGTGTTCGGCTCTACGTCTGCAGTTAGCTAACTTTTAGCTCGACGTCGGGACGTGCGATGGGCTCTACGTCGGGACGTGAGTTGGGTTCTACATCTGTAGTTAGCTAACTTTCAGCTCTACGTCGGGACGTGGGTTGGGTTCTACGTCGGGACGTGTGTTGGGCTCAACGTCGAGAATTAGCTTACTTTCAGCTCTCTGTCGGGACGTGTGTTGGGCTCTCCGTCGGGACGTGTGTTGGGCTCAACGTCGAGAATTAGCTTACTTTCAGCTCTCTGTCGGGACGTGTGTTGGGCTCTCCGTCGGGACGTGTGTTGGGCTCTACGTCGGGATTTAGCTTACTTTCAGCTCTACGTCGGGACGTGTGTTGGGCTCTACGTCGGGACGTGTGTTGGGCTCTACATCTGGGTTTAGCTTACTTTCAGCTCTACGTCGGGACGTGTGCTGGGCTCTACGTCGGGACGTGTGCTGGGCTCTACGTTGGGACGTGTGGTGGGCTCTACATCGGGGTTTAGCTTACATTCAGCTCTGCATCGGGACATGTGTTGAGCTCTACGTCGGGACGTGTGATGGGCTCTAGGTCGGGACGTGTGGTGGGCTCTACGTCGGGACGTGTGTTGGACTCTACGTCTGTAGTTAGCTAACTTTCAGCTCTACGTCGGGACGTGTGTTGGGCTCTACGTCGGGGTTTAACTAACATTCAGCTCTATATCGGGACGTGTGTTGGGCTCTACGTCGGGACGTGTATTGGGTTCTACGTCGGGACGTGTGTTGGCCTCTACGTCAGGACGTGTGTTGGGCTGTACGTGGAAACGTGTGTTGGGCTCTACTTCGGGACGTGAGTTGGGCTGTACGTGGGGACGAGTGTTGGGCTCTACGTCTGTAGTTACATAACTTTCAGCTCTACGTCGGGCCGTGTGTTGGGCTCTACATCGGGACGTGTGTTGGGCTCTACGTCGGGACTTGATTTGGGATGTACGTGGGGACGTGTGTTGGGCTCTACGTCTGTAGTTACATAACTTTCAGCTCTACGTCGGGACGTGTGTTGGGCTCTACGTCGGGACGTGTGTTGGGCTCTACGTCGGGCCGAGTGTTGGGCTCTACGTCGGGACGTGTGTTGGGCTCTACGTCTGTAGTTAGCTAACTTTCAGCTCTACGTCGGGATGTGTGTTGGGCTCTACGTCGGGACGTGTGTTGGGCTCTACATCTGGGTTTAGCTTACTTTCAGCTCTACATCGGGACATGTGCTGGGCTCTACGTCTGGACGTGTGCTGGGCTCTACATCAGGGTTTAGCTTACATTCAGCTCCTCGTCGGGACATGTGTTGAGCTCTACGTCGGGACGTGTGTTGGGCTCTACGTCGGGACGTGTGTTGGGATCTACGTCGGGACGTGTGTTGGACTCTACGTCTGTAGTTAGCTAACTTTCAGCTCTACGTCGGGATGTGTGTTGGGCTCTACGTCGGGACGTGTGTTGGGCTCTACATCTGGGTTTAGCTTACTTTCAGCTCTACATCGGGACATGTGCTGGGCTCTACGTCTGGACGTGTGCTGGGCTCTACATCAGGGTTTAGCTTACATTCAGCTCCTCGTCGGGACATGTGTTGAGCTCTACGTCGGGACGTGTGTTGGGCTCTACGTCGGGACATGTGTTGGGATCTACGTCGGGACGTGTGTTGGACTCTACGTCTGTAGTTAGCTAACTTTCAGCTCTACGTCGGGACGTGTGTTGGGCTCTACGTCGGGACGTGTGTTGGGCTCTACGTCGGCGTTTAGCTAACATTCAGCTCTATATCGGGACGTGCGTTGGACTCTACGTCGGGACGTGTGTTGGGCTCTACGTCGGGACGTGTGTTGGGCTCTACGTCTCTAGTTACATAACTTTCAGCTCTACGTCGGGACATGCGTTGGGCTCTACGTCGGGCCGTGTGTTGGGCTCTACGTCGGGCCGTGTGTTATGCTCTACGTCGGGACGTGTGTTGGGCTCTACGTCTGTAGTTAGCTAACTTTCAGCTCTACGACGGGACGTGTGTTGGGCTCTACGTCGGGACGTGTGTTGGGCTCTACATCAGGGTTTAGGTTACTTTCAGCTCTACGTCGGGACGTGTGTTGGGCTCAACGTCGAAAATTAGCTTACTTTCAGCTCTCCGTCGGGACGTGTGTTGGGCTCTCCGTCGGGACGTCTGTTGGGCTCTATGTCGGGATTTAGCTTACTTTCAGCTCTACGTCGGGACGTGTGTTGGGCTCTACGTCGCGACGTGTGTTGGGCTCTACGTCTGTAGTTAGCTAACTTTCAGCTCTACGTCGGGACGTGTGTTGGGCTCTACGTCGCGACGTGTGTTGGGCTGTACGTGGGGACGTGTGTTGGGCTCTACGTCGGGACGTGCGTTGGACTCTACGTCGGGACGTGCGTTGGGCTCCACGTAGGGACGTGTGTTGGGCTCTACGTCTGTAGTTAGCTAACTTTCAGCTCTACGACGGGACGTGTGTTGGGCTCTACGTCGGGACGTGTGTTGGGCTCTACATCAGGGTTTAGGTTACTTTCAGCTCTACGTCGGGACGTGTGTTGGGCTCAACGTCGAAAATTAGCTTACTTTCAGCTCTCCGTCGGGACGTGTGTTGGGCTCTCCGTCGGGACGTCTGTTGGGCTCTATGTCGGGATTTAGCTTACTTTCAGCTCTACGTCGGGACGTGTGTTGGGCTCTACGTCGCGACGTGTGTTGGGCTCTACGTCTGTAGTTAGCTAACTTTCAGCTCTACGTCGGGACGTGTGTTGGGCTCTACGTCGCGACGTGTGTTGGGCTGTACGTGGGGACGTGTGTTGGGCTCTACGTCGGGACGTGCGTTGGACTCTACGTCGGGACGTGCGTTGGGCTCCACGTAGGGACGTCTGTTGGGCTCTACGTCGGGACGTGCGTTTGGCTCTATGTCGGGACGTGTGCTGGGCTCTAAGTCGGGAATTAGCTTACTTTAAACTCTACGTCGGGACGTGCGTTGGGCTCCACGTCGGGACGTGCGTTGGGCTCCACGTCGGGACGTGCGTTGGGCTCCACGTCGGGACGTGCGTTGGGCTCTACATGAGGACTTAGCTTACTTTCAGCTCTACGTCGGGACGTGCGTTGGGCTCCACGTCGGGACGTGCGTTGGGCTCCACGTCGGGACATGCTTTGGGCTCTACGTCGGGACGTGCGTTGGGCTCTACGTCAGGGTTTAGCTTACTTCCAGCTCTACGTCGGGATGTGCGTTGGGCTCTACATCGGGGTTTAGCTTACATTCAGCTCTACGTCGGGACATGTGTTGAGCTCTACGTCGGGACGTGTGTTGGGCTCTAGGTCGGGAGGTGTGTTAGGCTGTACGTGGGGACGGGTGTTGGACTCTACGTCTGTAGTTAGCTAACTTTCAGCTCTATGTCGGGACGTGTGTTGGGCTCTACGTCGGGACGTGTGTTGGGCTCTACGTCGGGACGTGTGTTGGGCTCTACATCAGGGTTTAGCTTACTTTCAGCTCTACGTCGGGACGTGTGTTGGGCTCTACGTCGGGACGTGTGTTGGGCTCTACGTCGGCAAGTCTGTTGAGCTCTACGTCGGGACGTGTGTTCGGCTCTACGTCTGCAGTTAGCTAATTTTTAGCTCGACGTCGGGACGTGTGCTGGGCTCTACGTTGGGACGTGAGTTGGGTTCTACATCTGTAGTTAGCTAACTTTCAGCTCTACGTCGGGACGTGGGTTGGGTTCTACATCTGTAGTTAGCTAACTTTCAGCTCTACGTCGGGACGTGTGTTGGGCTCTACGTCGGGATTTAGCTTACTTTCAGCTCTACGTCGGGACGTGTGTTGGGCTCTACGTCGGGACGTGTGTTGGGCTCTACATCTGGGTTTAGCTTACTTTCAGCTCTACGTCGGGACGTGTGCTGGGCTCTACGTCGGGACGTGTGCTGGGCTCTACGTTGGGACGTGTGGTGGGCTCTACATCGGGGTTTAGCTTACATTCAGGTCTACATCGGGACATGTGTTGAGCTCTACGTCGGGACGTGTGATGGGCTCTAGGTCGGGACGTGTGTTGGGCTCTACGTCGGGACGTGTGTTGGACTCTACGTCTGTAGTTAGCTAACTTTCAGCTCTACGTCGGGACGTGCGTTTGGCTCTATGTCGGGACGTGTGCTGGGCTCTAAGTCGGGAATTAGCTTACTTTAAACTCTACGTCGGGACGTGCGTTGGGCTCCACGTCGGGACGTGCGTTGGGCTCCACGTCGGGACGTGCGTTGGGCTCCACGTCGGGACGTGCGTTGGGCTCTACATGAGGACTTAGCTTACTTTCAGCTCTACGTCGGGACGTGCGTTGGGCTCCACGTCGGGACGTGCGTTGGGCTCCACGTCGGGACATGCTTTGGGCTCTACGTCGGGACGTGCGTTGGGCTCTACGTCAGGGTTTAGCTTACTTCCAGCTCTACGTCGGGATGTGCGTTGGGCTCTACATCGGGGTTTAGCTTACATTCAGCTCTACGTCGGGACATGTGTTGAGCTCTACGTCGGGACGTGTGTTGGGCTCTAGGTCGGGAGGTGTGTTAGGCTGTACGTGGGGACGGGTGTTGGACTCTACGTCTGTAGTTAGCTAACTTTCAGCTCTATGTCGGGACGTGTGTTGGGCTCTACGTCGGGACGTGTGTTGGGCTCTACGTCGGGACGTGTGTTGGGCTCTACATCAGGGTTTAGCTTACTTTCAGCTCTACGTCGGGACGTGTGTTGGGCTCTACGTCGGGACGTGTGTTGGGCTCTACGTCGGCAAGTCTGTTGATCTCTACGTCGGGACGTGTGTTCGGCTCTACGTCTGCAGTTAGCTAATTTTTAGCTCGACGTCGGGACGTGTGCTGGGCTCTACGTTGGGACGTGAGTTGGGTTCTACATCTGTAGTTAGCTAACTTTCAGCTCTACGTCGGGACGTGGGTTGGGTTCTACATCTGTAGTTAGCTAACTTTCAGCTCTACGTCGGGACGTGTGTTGGGCTCTACGTCGGGATTTAGCTTACTTTCAGCTCTACGTCGGGACGTGTGTTGGGCTCTACGTCGGGACGTGTGTTGGGCTCTACATCTGGGTTTAGCTTACTTTCAGCTCTACGTCGGGACGTGTGCTGGGCTCTACGTCGGGACGTGTGCTGGGCTCTACGTTGGGACGTGTGGTGGGCTCTACATCGGGGTTTAGCTTACATTCAGGTCTACATCGGGACATGTGTTGAGCTCTACGTCGGGACGTGTGATGGGCTCTAGGTCGGGACGTGTGTTGGGCTCTACGTCGGGACGTGTGTTGGACTCTACGTCTGTAGTTAGCTAACTTTCAGCTCTACGTCGGGACGTGTGTTGGGCTCTACGTCGCGGTTTAGCTAACATTCAGCTCTATATCGGGACGTGTGTTGGGCTCTACGTCGGGACGTGTGTTGGGTTCTACGTCGGGACGTGTGTTGGCCTCTACGTCAGGACGTGAGTTGGGCTGTACGTGGGGACGTGTGTTGGGCTCTAGTCGGGACGTGAGTTGGGCTGTACGTGGGGACGTGTGTTGGGCTCTACGTCGGGCCGTGTGTTGTGCTCTACGTCGGGACGTGTGTTGGGCTCTACGTCTGTAGTTAGCTAACTTTCAGATCTACGTCGGGACGTGTGTTGGGCTCTACGTCGGGACGTGTGTTGGGCTCTACATCTGGGTTTAGCTTACTTTCAGCTCTACATCGGGACATGTGCTGGGCTCTACGTCGGGACGTGTGCTGGGCTCTACATCAGGGTTTAGCTTACATTCAGCTCTACGTCGGGACATGTGTTGAGCTCTACGTCGGGACGTGTGTTGGGCTCTACGTCGGGACGTGTGTTGGACTCTACGTCTGTAGTTAGCTAACTTTCAGCTCTACGTCGGGACGTGTGTTGGGCTCTACGTCGGGACGTGTGTTGGGCTCTACGTCGGCGTTTAGCTAACATTCAGCTCTATATCGGGACGTGTGTTGGGCTCTACGTCGGGACGTGTGTTGGACTCTACGTCGGGAATTAGCTTACTTTCAGCTCTACGTCGGGACGTGCGTTGGACTCTACGTCGGGACGTGTGTTGGGCTGTACGTAGGGACGTGTGTTGGGCTCTACGTCGGGACGTGCGTTGGGCTCCACGTCGGGACGTCTGTTGGGCTCTACGTCGGGACGTGCGTTTGGCTCTATGTCGGGACGTGTGCTGGGCTCTACGTCGGGAATTAGCTTACTTTAAACTCTACGTCGGGACGTGCGTTGGGCTCCACGTCGGGACGTGCGTTGGGCTCTACGTCGGGACGTGCGTTGGGCTCTACATGAGGACTTAGCTTACTTTCAGCTCTACGTCGGGACGTGCGTTGTTCTCCACGTCCGGACGTGCGTTGGGCTTCACGTCGGGACGTGCGTTGGGCTCCACGTCGGGACGTGCGTTGGGCTCCACGTCGGGACATGCTTTGGGCTCTACGTCGGGACGTGCGTTGGGCTCTACGTCAGCGTTTAGCTTACTTCCAGCTCTACGTCGGGATGTGCGTTGGGCTCTACGTCGGGACGTGTGCTGGGCTCTAAGTCGGGACGTGTGCTGGGCTCTACATCGGGGTTTAGCTTACATTCAGCTCTACGTCGGGACATGTTTTGAGCTCTACGTCGGGACGTGTGTTGGGCTCTAGGTCGGGAGGTGTGTTGGGCTGTACGTGGGGACGGGTGTTGGACTCTACGTCTGTAGTTAGCTAACTTTCAGCTCTATGTCGGGACGTGTGTTGGGCTCTACGTCGGGACGTGTGTTGGGCTCTACGTCGGGACGTGTGTTGGGCTCTACATCAGGGTTTAGCTTACTTTCAGCTCTACGTCGGGACGTGTGTTGGGCTCTACGTCGGGACGTGTGTTGGGCTCTACGTCGGCAAGTCTGTTGAGCTCTACGTCGGGACGTGTGTTCGGCTCTACGTCTGCAGTTAGCTAACTTTTAGCTCGACGTCGGGACGTGTGCTGGGCTCTACGTCGGGACGTGAGTTGGGTTCTACATCTGTAGTTAGCTAACTTTCAGCTCTACGTCGGGACGTGGGTTGGGTTCTACATCTGTAGTTAGCTAACTTTCAGCTCTACGTCGGGACGTGTGTTGGGCTCTACGTCGGGACGTGTGTTGGGCTCTCCGTCGGGACGTGTGTTGGGCTCTACGTCGGGATTTAGCTTACTTTCAGCTCTACGTCGGGACGTGTGTTGGGCTCTACGTCGGGACGTGTGTTGGGCTCTACATCTGGGTTTAGCTTACTTTCAGCTCTACGTCGGGACGTGTGCTGGGCTCTACGTCGGGACGTGTGCTGGGCTCTACGTTGGGACGTGTGGTGGGCTCTACATCGGGGTTTAGCTTACATTCAGGTTTACATCGGGACATGTGTTGAGCTCTACGTCGGGACGTGTGATGGGCTCTAGGTCGGGACGTGTGTTGGGCTCTACGTCGGGACGTGTGTTGGACTCTACGTCTGTAGTTAGCTAAATTTCAGCTCTACGTCGGGACGTGTGTTGGGCTCTACGTCGCGGTTTAGCTAACATTCAGCTCTATATCGGGACGTGTGTTGGGCTCTACGTCGGGACGTGTGTTGGGTTCTACGTCGGGACGTGTGTTGGCCTCTACGTCAGGACGTGTGTTGGGCTGTACGTGGGGACGTGTGTTGGGCTCTACGTCGGGACGTGAGTTGGGCTGTACGTGGGGACTTGTGTTGGGCTCTACGTCGGGCCGTGTGTTGTGCTCTACGTCGGGACGTGTGTTGGGCTCTACGTCTGTAGTTAGCTAACTTTCAGCTCTACGTCGGGACGTGTGTTGGGCTCTACGTCGGGACGTGTGTTGGGCTCTACGTCGGGACGTGTGTTGGGCTCTACATCTGGGTTTAGCTTACTTTCAGCTCTACATCGGGACATTTGCTGGGCTCTACGTCGGGACGTGTGCTGGGCTCTACATCAGGGTTTAGCTTACATTCAGCTCTACGTCGGGACATGTGTTGAGCTCTACGTCGGGACGTGTGTTGGGCTCTACGTCGGGACGTGTGTTGGGATCTACGTCGGGACGTGTGTTGGACTCTACGTCTGTAGTTAGCTAACTTTCAGCTCTACGTCGGGACGTGTGTTGGGCTCTACGTCGGGACGTGTGTTGGGCTCTACGTCGGCGTTTAGCTAACATTCAGCTCTATATCGGGACGTGTGTTGGGCTCTACGTCGGGACGTGTGTTGGGCTCTGTCGGGAATTAGCTTACTTTCAGCTCTACGTCGGGACGTGCGTTGGACTCTACGTCGGGACGTGTGTTGGGCTCTACGTCGGGACGTGTGTTGGGCTCTACGTCGGGACGTGAGTTGGGCTGTACGTGGGGACGTGTGTTGGGCTCTACGTCTGTAGTTACATAACTTTCAGCTCTACGTCGGGACATGTGTTGGGCTCTACGTCAGGCCGTGTGTTGGGCTCTACGTCGGGACGTGTGTTGGGCTCTACGTCTGTAGTTAGCTAACTTTCAGCTATACGTCGGGACGTGTGTTGAGCTCTACATCAGAGTTTAGGTTACTTTCAGCTCTACGTCGGGACGTGTGTTGGGCTCTACGTTGGGACGTGAGTTGGGCTGTACGTGGGGACGTGTGTTGGGCTCTACGTCTGTAGTTACATAACTTTCAGCTCTACGTCGGGACGTGTGTTGGGCTCTACGTCGGGCCGTGTGTTGGGCTTTACGTCGGGCCGTGTGTTGGGCTCTACGTCGGGACGTGTGTTGGGCTCTACGTCTGTAGTTAGCTAACTTTCAGCTCTACGTCGGGACGTGTGTTGGGCTCTACGTCGCGACGTGTTTTGGGCTCTACATCGGGACGTGTGTTGGGCTCTACGTCGGGACGTATGTTGGGCTCTACATCTGGGTTTAGCTTACTTTCATCTCTACGTCGGGACGTGTGCTGGGCTCTATGTCGGGACGTGTGCTGGGCTCTACATCAGGTTTTAGCTTACATTCAGCTCTACGTCGGGACATGTGTTGAGCTCTACGTCGGGACGTATGTTGGGCTCTAGGTCGGGACGTGTGTTGGGATCTACGTCGGGACGTGTGTTGGACTCTACGTCTGTAGTTAGCTAACTTTCAGCTCTACGTCGGGACGTGTGTTGGGCTCTACGTCGGGACGTGTGTTGGGCTCTACGTCGGAGTTTAGCTAACATTCAGCTCTATATCGGGACGTGTTTTGGGCTCTACGTCGGGACGTGTGTTGGGTTCTACGTCGGGACGTGTGTTGGGCTCTACGTCAGGACGTGAGTTGGGCTGTACTTCGGGACGTGTGTTGGGCTCTACGTCGGGACGTGTGTTGGGCTGTACGTCGGGACGTGTGTTGGCCTCTACGTCAGGACGTGAGTTGGGCTGTACGTGGGGACGTGTGTTGGGCTCTAGTCGGGACGTGAGTTGGGCTGTACGTGGGGACGTGTGTTGGGCTCTACGTCGGGCCGTGTGTTGTGCTCTACGTCGGGACGTGTGTTGGGCTCTACGTCTGTAGTTAGCTAACTTTCAGCTCTACGTCGGGACGTGTGTTGGGCTCTACGTCGGGACGTGTGTTGGGCTCTACATCTGGGTTTAGCTTACTTTCAGCTCTACATCGGGACATGTGCTGGGCTCTACGTCGGGACGTGTGCTGGGCTCTACATCAGGGTTTAGCTTACATTCAGCTCTACGTCGGGACATGTGTTGAGCTCTACGTCGGGACGTGTGTTGGGCTCTACGTCGGGACGTGTGTTGGGATCTACGTCGGGACGTGTGTTGGACTCTACGTCTGTAGTTAGCTAACTTTCAGCTCTACGTCGGGACGTGTGTTGGGCTCTACGTCGGGACGTGTGTTGGGCTCTACGTCGGCGTTTAGCTAACATTCAGCTCTATATCGGGACGTGTGTTGGGCTCTACGTCGGGACGTGTGTTGGACTCTACGTCGGGAATTAGCTTACTTTCAGCTCTACGTCGGGACGTGCGTTGGACTCTACGTCGGGACGTGTGTTGGGCTCTACGTAGGGACGTGTGTTGGGCTCTACGTCGGGACGTGCGTTGGGCTCCACGTCGGGACGTCTGTTGGGCTCTACGTCGGGACGTGCGTTTGGCTCTATGTCGGGACGTGTGCTGGGCTCTACGTCGGGAATTAGCTTACTTTAAACTCTACGTCGGGACGTGCGTTGGGCTCCACGTCGGGACGTGCGTTGGGCTCTACGTCGGGACGTGCGTTGGGCTCTACATGAGGACTTAGCTTACTTTCAGCTCTACGTCGGGACGTGCGTTGTTCTCCACGTCCGGACGTGCGTTGGGCTTCACGTCGGGACGTGCGTTGGGCTCCACGTCGGGACGTGCGTTGGGCTCCACGTCGGGACATGCTTTGGGCTCTACGTCGGGACGTGCGTTGGGCTCTACGTCAGCGTTTAGCTTACTTCCAGCTCTACGTCGGGATGTGCGTTGGGCTCTACGTCGGGACGTGTGCTGGGCTCTAAGTCGGGACGTGTGCTGGGCTCTACATCGGGGTTTAGCTTACATTCAGCTCTACGTCGGGACATGTTTTGAGCTCTACGTCGGGACGTGTGTTGGGCTCTAGGTCGGGAGGTGTGTTGGGCTGTACGTGGGGACGGGTGTTGGACTCTACGTCTGTAGTTAGCTAACTTTCAGCTCTATGTCGGGACGTGTGTTGGGCTCTACGTCGGGACGTGTGTTGGGCTCTACGTCGGGACGTGTGTTGGGCTCTACATCAGGGTTTAGCTTACTTTCAGCTCTACGTCGGGACGTGTGTTGGGCTCTACGTCGGGACGTGTGTTGGGCTCTACGTCGGCAAGTCTGTTGAGCTCTACGTCGGGACGTGTGTTTGGCTCTACGTCTGCAGTTAGCTAACTTTTAGCTCGACGTCGGGACGTGTGCTGGGCTCCACGTCGGGACGTGAGTTGGGTTCTACATCTGTAGTTAGCTAACTTTCAGCTCTACGTCGGGACGTGTGTTGGGTTCTACATCTGTAGTTAGCTAACTTTCAGCTCTACGTCGGGACGTGTGTTGGGCTCTACGTCGGGACGTGTGTTGGGCTCTACGTCGGGACGTGTGTTGGGCTCTCCGTCGGGACGTGTGTTGGGCTCTACGTCGGGATTTAGCTTACTTTCGCTCTACATCGGGACGTGTGTTGGGCTCTACGTCGGGACGTGTGTTGGGCTCTACATCTGGGTTTAGCTTACTTTCAGCTCTACGTCGGGACGTGTGCTGGGCTCTACGTTGGGACGTGTGGTGGGCTCTACATCGGGGTTTAGCTTACATTCAGGTTTACATCGGGACATGTGTTGAGCTCTACGTCGGGACGTGTGATGGGCTCTAGGTCGGGACGTGTGTTGGGCTCTACGTCGGGACGTGTGTTGGACTCTACGTCTGTAGTTAGCTAAATTTCAGCTCTACGTCGGGACGTGTGTTGGGCTCTACGTCGCGGTTTAGCTAACATTCAGCTCTATATCGGGACGTGTGTTGGGCTCTACGTCGGGACGTGTGTTGGGTTCTACGTCGGGACGTGTGTTGGCCTCTACGTCAGGACGTGTGTTGGGCTGTACGTGGGGACGTGTGTTGGGCTCTACGTCGGGACGTGAGTTGGGCTGTACGTGGGGACTTGTGTTGGGCTCTACGTCGGGCCGTGTGTTGTGCTCTACGTCGGGACGTGTGTTGGGCTCTACGTCTGTAGTTAGCTAACTTTCAGCTCTACGTCGGGACGTGTGTTGGGCTCTACGTCGCGACGTGTGTTGGGCTCTACATCGGGACGTGTGTTGGGCTCTACGTCGGGACGTGTGTTGGGCTCTACATCTGGGTTTAGCTTACTTTCAGCTCTACATCGGGACATTTGCTGGGCTCTACGTCGGGACGTGTGCTGGGCTCTACATCAGGGTTTAGCTTACATTCAGCTCTACGTCGGGACATGTGTTGAGCTCTACGTCGGGACGTGTGTTGGGCTCTACGTCGGGACGTGTGTTGGGATCTACGTCGGGACGTGTGTTGGACTCTACGTCTGTAGTTAGCTAACTTTCAGCTCTACGTCGGGACGTGTGTTGGGCTCTACGTCGGGACGTGTGTTGGGCTCTACGTCGGCGTTTAGCTAACATTCAGCTCTACATCGGGACGTGTGTTGGGCTCTACGTCGGGATGTGTGTTGGGCTCTACGTCGGGAATTAGCTTACTTTCAGCTCTACGTCGGGACGTGCGTTGGACTCTACGTCGGGACGTGTGTTGGGCTCTACGTCGGGACGTGTGTTGGGCTCTACGTCGGGACGTGAGTTGGGCTGTACGTGGGGACGTGTGTTGGGCTCTACGTCTGTAGTTACATAACTTTCAGCTCTACGTCGGGACATGTGTTGGGCTCTACGTCAGGCCGTGTGTTGGGCTCTACGTCGGGACGTGTGTTGGGCTCTACGTCTGTAGTTAGCTAACTTTCAGCTCTACGTCGGGACGTGTGTTGAGCTCTACATCAGAGTTTAGGTTACTTTCAGCTCTACGTCGGGACGTGTGTTGGGCTCTACGTTGGGACGTGAGTTGGGCTGTACGTGGGGACGTGTGTTGGGCTCTACGTCTGTAGTTACATAACTTTCAGCTCTACGTCGGGACGTGTGTTGGGCTCTACATCTGGGTTTAGCTTACTTTCATCTCTACGTCGGGACGTGTGCTGGGCTCTATGTCGGGACGTGTGCTGGGCTCTACATCAGGTTTTAGCTTACATTCAGCTCTACGTCGGGACATGTGTTGAGCTCTACGTCGGGACGTATGTTGGGCTCTAGGTCGGGACGTGTGTTGGGATCTACGTCGGGACGTGTGTTGGACTCTACGTCTGTAGTTAGCTAACTTTCACCTCTACGTCGGGAATTAGGTTAATTTGGGCTCTACGTTGGGACGTGCGTTGGCCTCTACGTCGGGACGTGCGTTGGCCTCTACGTCGGGACGTGAGTTGGCCTATACGTCGGGACGTGCGTTGGCCTCTACGTCAGGATTTAGCTTACTTTGGGCTCTACGTCGGGACGTGCGTTGGCCTCTACGTCGGGACGTGCATTGGCCTCTACATCGGGACGTGCGTTGGCCTCTACGTCAGGATTTAGCTTACTTTCAGCTCTACGTCGGGACGTGCGTTGGCCTCTACGTCGGGACGTGCGTTGGCCTCTACGTCGGGACGTGCGTTGGCCTCTACGTCAGGATTTAGCTTACATTCAGCTCTACGTCGGGATGTGCGTTGGCCTCTACGTCGGGACGTGCGTTGGCCTCTACGTCGGGATGTGCGTTGGACTCTACGTCTGTAGTTAGCTAACTTCCACCTCTACGTCGGGAATTAGCTTACTTTGGGTTCTACGTCGGGACGTGAGTTGGGCTCTGCGTCGGGACGTGCGTTGGGCTCTGTGTCGGGACGAGTGTTGGGCTCTACGTCGGGACGTGCGTTGGGCTCTACGTCGGGACGTGCGTTGGGCTCTACGTCGGGAATTAGCTTACTTTCAGCTCTACGTCGGGACGTGCGTTGGGCTCTACGTCGGGACGTGCGTTGGGCTCCACGTCGGGACGTGCGTTGGGCTCTACGTCGGGACGTGCGTTGGGCTCTACGTCAGGAATTAGCTTACTTTCAGCTCTACGTCGGGACGTGCGTTGGGCTCTACGTCGGGAATTAGCTTACTTTCAGCTCTACGTCGGGACGTGCGTTGGGCTCTACGTCGGGACGTGCGTTGGGCTCTACGTCGGGACGTGCGTTGGGCTCCACGTCGGGACGTGCGTTGGGCTCTACATCAGGGTTTAGCTTACTTTCAGCTCTACGTCGGGGCGTGCGTTGGGCTCCACGTCGGGGCGTGCGTTGGGCTCTACGTCGGGACGTGCGTTGGGCTCTACGTCGGGACGTGTGTTGGGCTCTACGTCGGAGTTTAGCTAACATTCAGCTCTATATCGGGACGTGTTTTGGGCTCTACGTCGGGACGTGTGTTGGGTTCTACGTCGGGACGTGTGTTGGGCTCTACGTCAGGACGTGAGTTGGGCTGTACTTCGGGACGTGTGTTGGGCTCTACGTCGGGACGTGTGTTGGGCTGTACGTCGGGACGTGTGTTGGGCTCTACATCAGGGTTTAGGTTACTTTCAGCTCTACGTCGGGACGTGTTTTGGGCTCTACGTCGGGACGTGTGTTGGGCTCTACGTCGGGACGTGTGTTGGGCTCTACGTCGGGACGTGTGTTGGGCTCTACGTCGAGAATTAGCTTACTTTCAGCTCTACGTCGGGACGTGTGTTGTGCTCTACGTCGGGACGTGCGTTGGGCTCTACGTCGGGACGTGGGTTGGGCTCTACGTCGGGACGTGCGTTGGGCTCTACGTCTGGGTTTAGCTTACTTTCAGCTCTACGTTGGGACGTGCGTTGGGCTCTACGTCGGGACGTGTGTTGGGCTCTACGTCGGGACGTGCGTTGGGCTCTATGTCGGGACGTGCGTTGGGC
This sequence comes from Leptosomus discolor, assembly GCF_034619465.1. Lineage (NCBI taxonomy): Eukaryota > Metazoa > Chordata > Aves > Leptosomiformes > Leptosomidae > Leptosomus > Leptosomus discolor. Next base: position 2,359,303 of record NW_028237819.1, read on the forward strand.
TCTACATCGGCATTTAGCTTTCTTTCAGCTCTACGTCGGGACGTGCGTTGGGCTCTACGTCGGGAATTAGCTTACTTTCACCTCTACGTCGGGACGTGCGTTGGACTCTACGTCGGGACGTGCGTTGGGCTCCACGTCGGGACGTCTGTTGGGCTCTACGTCGGGACGTGCGTTGGGCTCTATGTTGGGACGTGCGTTGGGCTCTACGTCGGGAATTAGCTTACTTACAACTCTACGTCGGGACGTGCATTGGGTTCCACGTCGGGACGTGCGTTGGGCTTCACGTCGGGACGTGCGTTGGACTCCACGTCGGGAGGTGCGTTGGGCTCCACGTCGGGAACTGCTTTGGGGTCTACGTCGGGACGTGCGTTGGGCTCTACGTCAGGGTTTAGCTTACTTTCAGCTCTACGTCGGGATGTGCGTTGGGCTCTACTCCGGGACGTTTGTTGGGCTCTACATCTGGGTTTAGCTTACTTTCAGCTCTACGTCGGGACGTGTGCTGGGCTGTACGTGGGGACGTGTGTTGGGCTCTACGTCTGTAGTTACATAACTTTCAGCTCTACGTCGGGACATGTCTTGGGCTCTACGTCGGGCCGTGTGTTGGGCTCTACGTCGGGACGTGTGTTGGGCTCTACGTCTGTAGTTAGCTAACTTTCAGCTCTACGTCGGGACGTGTGTTGGGCTCTACATCAGGGTTTAGGTTACTTTCAGCTCTACGTCGGGACGTGTGTTGGGCTCTACGTCGGGACGTGAGTTGGGCTGTACGTGGGGACTTGTGTTGGGCTCTACGTCTGTAGTTACATAACTTTCAGCTCTACGTCGGGACGTGTGTTGGGCTCTACGTCGGGCCGTGTGTTGGGCTCTACGTCGGGACGTGTGTTGGGCTCTACGTCTGTAGTTAGCTAACTTTCAGCTCTACGTCGGGACGTGTGTTGGGCTCTACGTCCGGACGTGTGTTGGGCTCTACATCGGGACGTGTGTTGGGCTCTACGTCGGGACGTGTGTTGGGCTCTACATCTGGGTTTAGCTTACTTTCAGCTCTATGTCGGGACGTGTGCTGGGCTCTACGTCGGGACGTGTGCTGGGCTCTACATCAGGGTTTAGCTTACATTCAGCTCTACGTCGGGACATGTGTTGAGCTCTACGTCGGGACGTATGTTGGGCTCTAGGTCGGGACGTGTGTTGGGATCTACGTCGGGACGTGTGTTGGACTCTACGTCTATAGTTAGCTAACTTTCAGCTCTACGTCGGGACGTGTGTTGGGCTCTACGTCGGGACGTGTGTTGGGCTCTACGTCGGGGTTTAGCTAACATTCAGCTCTATATCGGGACGTGTTTTGGGCTCTATGTCGGGACGTGTGTTGGGTTCTACGTCGGGACGTGTGTTGGGCTCTACGTCAGGACGTGAGTTGGGCTGTACATGGGGACGTGCGTTGGGCTCTACGTCGGGAATTAGCTTACTTACAACTCTACGTCGGGACGTGCGTTGGGCTCCACGTCGGGACGTGCGTTGGGCTCTTCGTCGGGACGTGCGTTGGGCTCTACATGAGGATTTAGCTTACTTTCAGCTCTACGTCTGGACGTGCATTGGGCTCCACGTCGGGACGTGCGTTGGGCTACACGTCGGGACGTGCGTTGGACTCCACGTCGGGACGTGCGTTGGGCTCCACGTCGGGAACTGCTTTGGGGGCTACGTCGGGACGAGCGTTGGGCTCTACGTCAGGGTTTAGCTTACTTTCAGCTCTACGTCGGGATGTGCGTTGGGCTCTACTCCGGGACGTGTGTTGGGCTCTACATCTGGGTTTAGCTTACTTTCAGCTCTACGTCGGGACGTGTGCTGGGCTCTACGTCGGGACGTGTGCTGGGCTCTACGTCGGGACGTGTGCTGGGCTCTATATCGGGGTTTAGCTTACATTCAGCTCTACGTCGGGACATGTGTTGAGCTCTACGTCTGTAGTTAGCTAACTTTCAGCTCTACGTCGGGACGTGTGTTGGGCTCTACGTCGCGACGTGTGTTGGGCTCTACATCGGGACGTGTGTTGGGCTGTACGTCGGGACGTGTGTTGGGCTCTACATCTGGGTTTAGCTTACTTTCATCTCTACGTCGGGACGTGTGCTGGGCTCTATGTCGGGACGTGTGCTGGGCTCTACATCAGGGTTTAGCTTACATTCAGCTCTACGTCGGGACATGTGTTGAGCTCTACGTCGGGACGTATGTTGGGCTCTAGGTCGGGACGTGTGTTGGGATCTACGTCGGGACGTGTGTTGGACTCTACGTCTGTAGTTAGCTAACTTTCAGCTCTACGTCGGGACGTGTGTTGGGCTCTACGTCGGGACGTGTGTTGGGCTCTACGTCGGAGTTTAGCTAACATTCAGCTCTATATCGGGACGTGTTTTGGGCTCTCCGTCGGGACGTGTGTTGGGTTCTACGTCGGGACGTGTGTTGGGCTCTACGTCAGGACGTGAGTTGGGCTGTACTTCGGGACGTGTGTTGGGCTCTACGTCGGGACGTGTGTTGGGCTGTACGTCGGGACGTGTGTTGGGCTCTACATCAGGGTTTAGGTTACTTTCAGCTCTACGTCGGGACGTGTTTTGGGCTCTACGTCGGGACGTGTGTTGGGCTCTACGTCGGGACGTGTGTTGGGCTCTACGTCGGGACGTGTGTTGGGCTCTACGTCGAGAATTAGCTTACTTTCAGCTCTACGTCGGGACGTGTGTTGTGCTCTACGTCGGGACGTGCGTTGGGCTCTACGTCGGGACGTGGGTTGGGCTCTACGTCGGGACGTGCGTTGGGCTCTAAGTCTGGGTTTAGCTTACTTTCAGCTCTACGTTGGGACGTGCGTTGGGCTCTAAGTCGGGACGTGTGTTGGGCTCTACGTCGGGACGTGCGTTGGGCTCTATGTCGGGACGTGCGTTGGGCTCTACATCGGGATTTAGCTTTCTTTCAGCTCTACGTCGGGACGTGCGTTGGGCTCTACGTCGGGAATTAGCTTACTTTCACCTCTACGTCGGGACGTGCGTTGGACTCTACGTCGGGACGTGCGTTGGGCTCCACGTCGGGACGTCTGTTGGGCTCTACGTCGGGACGTGCGTTGGGCTCTATGTTGGGACGTGCGTTGGGCTCTACGTCGGGAATTAGCTTACTTACAACTCTACGTCGGGACGTGCATTGGGCTCCACGTCGGGACGTGCGTTGGGCTTCACGTCGGGACGTGCGTTGGACTCCACGTCGGGACGTGCGTTGGGCTCCACGTCGGGAACTGCTTTGGGGTCTACGTCGGGACGTGCGTTGGGCTCTACGTCAGGGTTTAGCTTACTTTCAGCTCTACGTCGGGATGTGCGTTGGGCTCTACTCCGGGACGTGTGTTGGGCTCTACATCTGGGTTTAGCTTACTTTTAGCTCTACGTCGGGACGTGTGCTGGGCTGTACGTGGGGACGTGTGTTGGGCTCTACTTCTGTAGTTACATAACTTTCAGCTCTACGTCGGGACATGTGTTGGGCTCTACGTCGGGACGTGTGTTGGGCTCTACGTCTGTAGTTAGCTAACTTTCAGCTCTACGTCGGGACGTGTGTTGGGCTCTACATCAGGGTTTAGGTTACTTTCAGCTCTACGTCGGGACGTGTGTTGGGCTCTACGTCGGGACGTGAGTTGGGCTGTACGTGGGGACTTGTGTTGGGCTCTACGTCTGTAGTTACATAACTTTCAGCTCTACGTCGGGACGTGTGTTGGGCTCTACGTCGGGCCGTGTGTTGGGCTCTACGTCGGGACGTGTGTTGGGCTCTACGTCTGTAGTTAGCTAACTTTCAGCTCTACGTCGGGACGTGTGTTGGGCTCTACGTCGGGACGTGTGTTGGGCTCTACATCGGGACGTGTGTTGGGCTCTACGTCGGGACGTGTGTTGGGCTCTACATCTGGGTTTAGCTTACTTTCAGCTCTATGTCGGGACGTGTGCTGGGCTCTACGTCGGGACGTGTGCTGGGCTCTACATCAGGGTTTAGCTTACATTCATCTCTACGTCGGGACATGTGTTGAGCTCTACGTCGGGACGTATGTTGGGCTCTAGGTCGGGACGTGTGTTGGGATCTACGTCGGGACGTGTGTTGGACTCTACGTCTATAGTTAGCTAACTTTCAGCTCTACGTCGGGACGTGTGTTGGGCTCTACGTCGGGACGTGTGTTGGGCTCTACGTCTGTAGTTAGCTAACTTTCAGCTCTACGTCGGGACGTGTGTTGGGCTCTACGTCGGGGTTTAGCTAACATTCAGCTCTATATCGGGACGTGTGTTGGGCTCTACGTCGGGACGTGTGTTGGGTTCTACGTCGGGACGTGTGTTGGCCTCTACGTCAGGACATGTGTTGGGCTGTACGTGGGGACGTGTGTTGGGCTCTACTTCGGGACGTGTGTTGGGCTCTACGTCGGGGTTTAGCTAACATCCAGCTCTATATCGGGACGTGTGTTGGGCTCTACGTCGGGACGTGTGTTGGGTTCTACGTCGGGACGTGTGTTGGCCTCTACGTCAGGACGTGAGTTGGGCTGTAAGTGGGGACGTGTGTTGGGCTCTACGTTGGGACGTGAGTTGGGCTGTACGTGGGGACGTGTGTTGGGCTCTACGTCTGTAGTTACATAACTTTCAGCTCTACGTCGGGACGTGTGTTGGGCTCTACGTCGGGACGTTTGTTGGGCTCTACGTCGAGAATTAGCTTACTTTCAGCTCTACGTCAGGACATGTGTTGGGCTGTACGTGGGGACGTGTGTTGTGCTCTACGTCGGGACGTGTGTTGGGCTCTACGTCGGGGTTTAGCTAACATCCAGCTCTATATCGGGACGTGTGTTGGGCTCTACGTCGGGACGTGTGTTGGGTTCTACGTCGGGACGTGTGTTGGCCTCTACGTCAGGACGTGAGTTGGGCTGTAAGTGGGGACGTGTGTTGGGCTCTACGTTGGGACGTGAGTTGGGCTGTACGTGGGGACGTGTGTTGGGCTCTACGTCTGTAGTTACATAACTTTCAGCTCTACGTCGGGACGTGTGTTGGGCTCTACGTCGGGACGTTTGTTGGGCTCTACGTCGAGAATTAGCTTACTTTCAGCTCTACGTCGGGACGTGTGTTGGGCCCTACGTCGGGACGTGTGCTGGGCTCTACGTCGGGACGTGCGTTGGGCTCTATGTCGGGACGTGCGTTGGGCTCTACGTCGGGATTTAGCTTTCTTTCAGCTCTACGTCGGGACGTGCGTTGGGCTCTACGTCGGGTATTAGCTTACTTTCAGCTCTACGTCGGGACGTGCGTTGGACTCTACGTCGGGACGTGCGTTGGGCTCCACGTCGGGACGTCTGTTGGGCTCTACGTCGGGACGTGCGTTTGGCTCTATGTCGGGACGTGCGTTGGGCTCTACGTCGGGAATTAGCTTACTTTAAACTCTACGTCGGGACGTGCGTTGGGCTCCACGTCGGGACGTGCCTTGGGCTCTACGTCGGGACGTGCGTTGGGCTCTACATGAGGACTTAGCTTACTTTCAGCTCTACGTCGGGACGTGCGTTGGTCTCCACGTCGGGACGTGCGTTGGGCTTCACGTCGGGACGTGCGTTGGGCTCCACGTCGGGACGTGCGTTGGGCTCCACGTCGGGACATGCTTTGGGCTCTACGTCGGGACGTGCGTTGGGCTCTACGTCAGGGTTTAGCTTACTTCCAGCTCTTCGTCGGGATGTGCGTTGGGCTCTACGTCGGGACGTGTGCTGGGCTCTAAGTCGGGACGTGTGCTGGGCTCTACATCGGGGTTTAGCTTACATTCAGCTCTACGTCGGGACATGTGTTGAGCTCTACGTCGGGACGTGTGTTGGGCTCTAGGTCGGGACGTGTGTTGGGCTGTACGTGGGGACGGGTGTTGGACTCTACGTCTGTAGTTAGCTAACTTTCAGCTCTATGTCGGGACGTGTGTTGGGCTCTACGTCGGGACGTGTGTTGGGCTCTACGTCGGGACGTGTGTTGGGCTCTACATCAGGGTTTAGCTTACTTTCAGCTCTACGTCGGGACGTGTGTTGGGCTCTACGTCGGGACGTGTGTTGGGCTCTACGTCAGCAAGTCTGTTGGGCTCTACGTCGGGACGTGTGTTCGGCTCTACGTCTGCAGTTAGCTAACTTTTAGCTCGACGTCGGGACGTGCGTTGGGCTCTACGTCGGGACGTGAGTTGGGTTCTACATCTGTAGTTAGCTAACTTTCAGCTCTACGTCGGGACGTGGGTTGGGTTCTACATCTGTAGTTAGCTAACTTTCAGCTCTACGTCGGGACGTGTGTTGGGCTCTACGTCGGGTGTGTGTTGGGCTCAACGTCGAGAATTAGCTTACTTTCAGCTCTCTGTCGGGACGTGTGTTGGGCTCTCCGTCGGGACGTGTGTTGGGCTCTACGTCGGGATTTAGCTTACTTTCAGCTCTACGTCGGGACGTGTGTTGGGCTCTACGTCGGGACGTGTGTTGGGCTCTACATCTGGGTTTAGCTTACTTTCAGCTCTACGTCGGGACGTGTGCTGGGCTCTACGTCGGGACGTGTGCTGGGCTCTACGTTGGGACGTGTGGTGGGCTCTACATCGGGGTTTAGCTTACATTCAGCTCTGCATCGGGACATGTGTTGAGCTCTACGTCGGGACGTGTGATGGGCTCTAGGTCGGGACGTGTGTTGGGCTCTACGTCGGGACGTGTGTTGGACTCTACGTCTGTAGTTAGCTAACTTTCAGCTCTACGTCGGGACATGTGTTGGGCTCTACGTCGGGGTTTAGCTAACATTCAGCTCTATATCGGGACGTGTGTTGGGCTCTACGTCGGGACGTGTGTTGGGTTCTACGTCGGGACGTGTGTTGGCCTCTACGTCAGGACGTGTGTTGGGCTGTACGTGGGGACGTGTGTTGGGCTCTACTTCGGGACGTGAGTTGGGCTGTACGTGGGGACGTGTGTTGGGCTCTACGTCGGGCCGTGTGTTGTGCTCTACGTCGGGACGTGTGTTGGGCTCTACGTCTGTAGTTAGCTAACTTTCAGCTCTACGTCGGGACGTGTGTTGGGCTCTACGTCGGGACGTGTGTTGGGCTCTACATCTGGGTTTAGCTTACTTTCAGCTCTACATCGGGACATGTGCTGGGCTCTACGTCGGGACGTGTGCTGGGCTCTACATCAGGGTTTAGCTTACATTCAGCTCTACGTCGGGACATGTGTTGAGCTCTACGTCGGGACGTGTGTTGGGCTCTACGTCGGGACGTGTGTTGGGATCTACGTCGGGACGTGTGTTGGACTCTACGTCTGTAGTTAGCTAACTTTCAGCTCTACGTCGGGACGTGTGTTGGGCTCTACGTCGGGACGTGTGTTGGGCTCTACGTCGGCGTTTAGCTAACATTCAGCTCTATATCGGGACGTGTGTTGGGCTCTACGTCGGGACGTGTGTTGGACTCTACGTCGGGAATTAGCTTACTTTCAGCTCTACGTCGGGACGTGCGTTGGACTCTACGTCGGGACGTGCGTTGGGCTCTACGTCGGGACGTGCGTTGGGCTCTACATGAGGACTTAGCTTACTTTCAGCTCTACGTCGGGACGTGCGTTGGTCTCCACGTCGGGACGTGCGTTGGGCTTCACGTCGGGACGTGCGTTGGGCTCCACGTCGGGACGTGCGTTGGGCTCCACGTCGGGACATGCTTTGGGCTCTACGTCGGGACGTGCGTTGGGCTCTACGTCAGCGTTTAGCTTACTTCCAGCTCTACGTCGGGATGTGCGTTGGGCTCTACGTCGGGACGTGTGCTGGGCTCTAAGTCGGGACGTGTGCTGGGCTCTACATCGGGGTTTAGCTTACATTCAGCTCTACGTCGGGACATGTGTTGAGCTCTACGTCGGGACGTGTGTTGGGCTCTAGGTCGGGAGGTGTGTTGGGCTGTACGTGGGGACGGGTGTTGGACTCTACGTCTGTAGTTAGCTAACTTTCAGCTCTATGTCGGGACGTGTGTTGGGCTCTACGTCGGGACGTGTGTTGGGCTCTACGTCGGGACGTGTGTTGGGCTCTACATCAGGGTTTAGCTTACTTTCAGCTCTACGTCGGGACGTGTGTTGGGCTCTACGTCGGGACGTGTGTTGGGCTCTACGTCGGCAAGTCTGTTGAGCTCTACGTCGGGACGTGTGTTTGGCTCTACGTCTGCAGTTAGCTAACTTTTAGCTCGACGTCGGGACGTGTGCTGGGCTCCACGTCGGGACGTGAGTTGGGTTCTACATCTGTAGTTAGCTAACTTTCAGCTCTACGTCGGGACGTGTGTTGGGTTCTACATCTGTAGTTAGCTAACTTTCAGCTCTACGTCGGGACGTGTTTTGGGCTCTACGTCGGGACGTGTGTTGGGCTCTACGTCGGGACGTGTGTTGGGCTCTCCGTCGGGACGTGTGTTGGGCTCTACGTCGGGATTTAGCTTACTTTCAGCTCTACATCGGGACGTGTGTTGGGCTCTACGTCGGGACGTGTGTTGGGCTCTACATCTGGGTTTAGCTTACTTTCAGCTCTACGTCGGGACGTGTGCTGGGCTCTACGTCGGACGTGTGTTGGGCTCTACATCGGGGTTTAGCTTACATTCAGGTTTACATCGGGACATGTGTTGAGCTCTACGTCGGGACGTGTGATGGGCTCTAGGTCGGGACGTGTGTTGGGCTCTACGTCGGGACGTGTGTTGGACTCTACGTCTGTAGTTAGCTAAATTTCAGCTCTACGTCGGGACGTGTGTTGGGCTCTACGTCGCGGTTTAGCTAACATTCAGCTCTATATCGGGACGTGTGTTGGGCTCTACGTCGGGACGTGTGTTGGGTTCTACGTCGGGACGTGTGTTGGCCTCTACGTCAGGACGTGTGTTGGGCTGTACGTGGGGACGTGTGTTGGGCTCTACGTCGGGACGTGAGTTGGGCTGTACGTGGGGACTTGTGTTGGGCTCTACGTCGGGCCGTGTGTTGTGCTCTACGTCGGGACGTGTGTTGGGCTCTACGTCTGTAGTTAGCTAACTTTCAGCTCTACGTCGGGACGTGTGTTGGGCTCTACGTCGCGACGTGTGTTGGGCTCTACATCGGGACGTGTGTTGGGCTCTACGTCGGGACGTGTGTTGGGCTCTACATCTGGGTTTAGCTTACTTTCAGCTCTACATCGGGACATTTGCTGGGCTCTACGTCGGGACGTGTGCTGGGCTCTACATCAGGGTTTAGCTTACATTCAGCTCTACGTCGGGACATGTGTTGAGCTCTACGTCGGGACGTGTGTTGGGCTCTACGTCGGGACGTGTGTTGGGATCTACGTCGGGACGTGTGTTGGACTCTACGTCTGTAGTTAGCTAACTTTCAGCTCTACGTCGGGACGTGTGTTGGGCTCTACGTCGGGACGTGTGTTGGGCTCTACGTCGGCGTTTAGCTAACATTCAGCTCTACATCGGGACGTGTGTTGGGCTCTACGTCGGGATGTGTGTTGGGCTCTACGTCGGGAATTAGCTTACTTTCAGCTCTACGTCGGGACGTGCGTTGGACTCTACGTCGGGACGTGTGTTGGGCTCTACGTCGGGACGTGTGTTGGGCTCTACGTCGGGACGTGAGTTGGGCTGTACGTGGGGACGTGTGTTGGGCTCTACGTCTGTAGTTACATAACTTTCAGCTCTACGTCGGGACATGTGTTGGGCTCTACGTCAGGCCGTGTGTTGGGCTCTACGTCGGGACGTGTGTTGGGCTCTACGTCTGTAGTTAGCTAACTTTCAGCTCTACGTCGGGACGTGTGTTGAGCTCTACATCAGAGTTTAGGTTACTTTCAGCTCTACGTCGGGACGTGTGTTGGGCTCTACGTTGGGACGTGAGTTGGGCTGTACGTGGGGACGTGTGTTGGGCTCTACGTCTGTAGTTACATAACTTTCAGCTCTACGTCGGGACGTGTGTTGGGCTCTACATCTGGGTTTAGCTTACTTTCATCTCTACGTCGGGACGTGTGCTGGGCTCTATGTCGGGACGTGTGCTGGGCTCTACATCAGGTTTTAGCTTACATTCAGCTCTACGTCGGGACATGTGTTGAGCTCTACGTCGGGACGTATGTTGGGCTCTAGGTCGGGACGTGTGTTGGGATCTACGTCGGGACGTGTGTTGGACTCTACGTCTGTAGTTAGCTAACTTTCACCTCTACGTCGGGAATTAGGTTAATTTGGGCTCTACGTTGGGACGTGCGTTGGCCTCTACGTCGGGACGTGCGTTGGCCTCTACGTCGGGACGTGAGTTGGCCTATACGTCGGGACGTGCGTTGGCCTCTACGTCAGGATTTAGCTTACTTTGGGCTCTACGTCGGGACGTGCGTTGGCCTCTACGTCGGGACGTGCATTGGCCTCTACGTCGGGACGTGCGTTGGCCTCTACGTCAGGATTTAGCTTACTTTCAGCTCTACGTCGGGACGTGCGTTGGCCTCTACGTCGGGACGTGCGTTGGCCTCTACGTCGGGACGTGCGTTGGCCTCTACGTCGGGACGTGCGTTGGCCTCTACGTCAGAATTTAGCTTACATTCAGCTCTACGTCGGGATGTGCGTTGGCCTCTACGTCGGGACGTGCGTTGGCCTCTACGTCGGGATGTGCGTTGGACTCTACGTCTGTAGTTAGCTAACTTCCACCTCTACGTCGGGAATTAGCTTACTTTGGGTTCTACGTCGGGACGTGCGTTGGGCTCTGCGTCGGGACGTGCGTTGGGCTCTGCGTCGGGACGAGTGTTGGGCTCTACGTCGGGACGTGCGTTGGGCTCTACGTCGGGACGTGCGTTGGGCTCTACGTCGGGAATTAGCTTACTTTCAGCTCTACGTCGGGACGTGCGTTGGGCTCTACGTCGGGACGTGCGTTGGGCTCCACGTCGGGACGTGCGTTGGGCTCTACGTCGGGACGTGCGTTGGGCTCTACGTCAGGAATTAGCTTACTTTCAGCTCTACGTCGGGACGTGCGTTGGGCTCTACGTCGGGAATTAGCTTACTTTCAGCTCTACGTCGGGACGTGCGTTGGGCTCTACGTCGGGACGTGCGTTGGGCTCTACGTCGGGACGTGCGTTGGGCTCCACGTCGGGACGTGCGTTGGGCTCTACATCAGGGTTTAGCTTACTTTCAGCTCTACGCCGGGGCGTGCGTTGGCATCGACGTCGGGGCGTGCGTTGGGCTCTACGTCGGGACGTGCGTTGGGCTCTACGTCGGGACGTGTGTTGGGCTCTACGTCGGAGTTTAGCTAACATTCAGCTCTATATCGGGACGTGTTTTGGGCTCTACGTCGGGACGTGTGTTGGGTTCTACGTCGGGACGTGTGTTGGGCTCTACGTCAGGACGTGAGTTGGGCTGTACTTCGGGACGTGTGTTGGGCTCTACGTCGGGACGTGTGTTGGGCTGTACGTCGGGACGTGTGTTGGGCTCTACATCAGGGTTTAGGTTACTTTCAGCTCTACGTCGGGACGTGTTTTGGGCTCTACGTCGGGACGTGGGTTGGGCTCTACGTCGGGACGTGCGTTGGGCTCTACGTCTGGGTTTAGCTTACTTTCAGCTCTACGTTGGGACGTGCGTTGGGCTCTACGTCGGGACGTGTGTTGGGCTCTACGTCGGGACGTGCGTTGGGCTCTATGTCGGGACGTGCGTTGGGCTCTACATCGGCATTTAGCTTTCTTTCAGCTCTACGTCGGGACGTGCGTTGGGCTCTACGTCGGGAATTAGCTTACTTTCACCTCTACGTCGGGACGTGCGTTGGACTCTACGTCGGGACGTGCGTTGGGCTCCACGTCGGGACGTCTGTTGGGCTCTACGTCGGGACGTGCGTTGGGCTCCACGTCGGGACGTGCGTTGGGCTCTACGTCGGGAATTAGCTTACTTACAACTCTACGTCGGGACGTGCATTGGGCTCCACGTCGGGACGTGCGTTGGGCTTCACGTCGGGACGTGCGTTGGACTCCACGTCGGGAGGTGCGTTGGGCTCCACGTCGGGAACTGCTTTGGGGTCTACGTCGGGACGTGCGTTGGGCTCTACGTCAGGGTTTAGCTTACTTTCAGCTCTACGTCGGGATGTGCGTTGGGCTCTACTCCGGGACGTGTGTTGGGCTCTACATCTGGGTTTAGCTTACTTTCAGCTCTACGTCGGGACGTGTGCTGGGCTGTACGTGGGGACGTGTGTTGGGCTCTACGTCTGTAGTTACATAACTTTCAGCTCTACGTCGGGACATGTCTTGGGCTCTACGTCGGGCCGTGTGTTGGGCTCTACGTCGGGACGTGTGTTGGGCTCTACGTCTGTAGTTAGCTAACTTTCAGCTCTACGTCGGGACGTGTGTTGGGCTCTACATCAGGGTTTAGGTTACTTTCAGCTCTACGTCGGGACGTGTGTTGGGCTCTACGTCGGGACGTGAGTTGGGCTGTACGTGGGGACTTGCGTTGGGCTCTACGTCTGTAGTTACATAACTTTCAGCTCTACGTCGGGACGTGTGTTGGGCTCTACGTCGGGCCGTGTGTTGGGCTCTACGTCGGGACGTGTGTTGGGCTCTACGTCTGTAGTTAGCTAACTTTCAGCTCTACGTCGGGACGTGTGTTGGGCTCTACGTCCGGACGTGTGTTGGGCTCTACATCGGGACGTGTGTTGGGCTCTACGTCGGGACGTGTGTTGGGCTCTACATCTGGGTTTAGCTTACTTTCAGCTCTATGTCGGGACGTGTGCTGGGCTCTACGTCGGGACGTGTGCTGGGCTCTACATCAGGGTTTAGCTTACATTCAGCTCTACGTCGGGACATGTGTTGAGCTCTACGTCGGGACGTATGTTGGGCTCTAGGTCGGGACGTGTGTTGGGATCTACGTCGGGACGTGTGTTGGACTCTACGTCTATAGTTAGCTAACTTTCAGCTCTACGTCGGGACGTGTGTTGGGCTCTACGTCGGGACGTGTGTTGGGCTCTACGTCGGGGTTTAGCTAACATTCAGCTCTATATCGGGACGTGTTTTGGGCTCTATGTCGGGACGTGTGTTGGGTTCTACGTCGGGACGTGTGTTGGGCTCTACGTCAGGACGTGAGTTGGGCTGTACATGGGGACGTGCGTTGGGCTCTACGTCGGGAATTAGCTTACTTACAACTCTACGTCGGGACGTGCGTTGGGCTCCACGTCGGGACGTGCGTTGGGCTCTTCGTCGGGACGTGCGTTGGGCTCTACATGAGGATTTAGCTTACTTTCAGCTCTACGTCTGGACGTGCATTGGGCTCCACGTCGGGACGTGCGTTGGGCTACACGTCGGGACGTGCGTTGGACTCCACGTCGGGACGTGCGTTGGGCTCCACGTCGGGAACTGCTTTGGGGGCTACGTCGGGACGAGCGTTGGGCTCTACGTCAGGGTTTAGCTTACTTTCAGCTCTACGTCGGGATGTGCGTTGGGCTCTACTCCGGGACGTGTGTTGGGCTCTACATCTGGGTTTGGCTTACTTTCAGCTCTACGTCGGGACGTGTGCTGGGCTCTACGTCGGGACGTGTGCTGGGCTCTACGTCGGGACGTGTGCTGGGCTCTATATCGGGGTTTAGCTTACATTCAGCTCTACGTCGGGACATGTGTTGAGCTCTACGTCTGTAGTTAGCTAACTTTCAGCTCTACGTTGGGACGTGTGTTGGGCTCTACGTCGGGACGTGTGTTGGGCTCTACGTCGGGACGTGTGTTGGGCTCTACGTCGGCAAGTCTGTTGGGCTCTACGTCGGGACGTGTGTTCGGCTCTACGTCTGTAGTTAGCTAACTGTCAGCTATACGTCGGGACGTGTGTTGGGCTCTACGTCGGGACGTGTGTTGGGCTCTACGTCGGGACGTGTTTTGGGCTCAACTTCGAGAATTAGCTTACTTTCAGCTCTCCGTCGGGACGTGTGTTGGGCTCTCCGTCGGGACGTGTGTTGGGCTCTCCGTCGGGACGTGTGTTGGGCTCTACGTCGCGACGTGTGTTGGGCTCTACGTCGGGATTTAGCTTACTTTCAGCTCTACGTCGGGACGTGTGTTGGGCTATACGTCGGGACGTGTGCTGGGCTCTACGTCGGGACGTATGCTGGGATCTACATCGGGGTTTAGCTTACATTCAGCTCTACGTCGGGACATGTGTTGAGCTCTACGTCGGGACGTGTGTTGGGCTCTAGGTCGGGACGTGTGTTGGGCTCTACGTCGGGACGTGTGTTGGACTCTACGTCTGTAGTTAGCTAACTTTCAGCTCTACGTCGGGACGTGTGTTGGGCTCTATGTCGGGACGTGTGTTGGGATCTACGTCGGGGTTTAGCTAACATTCAGCTCTATATCGGGACGTGTGTTGGGCTCTACGTCGGGACGTGTGTTGGGTTCTACGTCGGGACGTGTGTTGGGCTCTAAGTCAGGACGTGAGTTGGGCTGTACGTGGGGACGTGTGTTGGGCTCTACGTCGGGACGTGAGTTGGGCTGTACGTGGGGACGTGTGTTGGGCTCTACGTCTGTAGTTACATAACTTTCAGCTCTACGTCGGGACGTGTGTTGGGCTCTACGTCGGGCCGTGTGTTGGGCTCTACGTCGGGACGTGTGTTGGGCTCTACGTCGGGACGTGTGTTGGGCTCTACATCTGTAGTTAGCTAACTTTCAGCTCTACGTCGGGACGTGTGTTGGGCTCTCCGTCGGGACGTGTGTTGGGCTCTACGTCGGGACGTGTGTTGGGCTCTACGTCGGGATTTAGCTTACTTTCAGCTCTACGTCGGGACGTGTGTTGGGCTCTACGTCGGGACGTGTGTTGGGCTCAACGTCGAGAATTAGCTTACATTCAGATCTCCGTCGGGACGTGTGTTGGGCTCTCCGTCGGGACGTGTGTTGGACTCTCCATCGGGACGTGTGTTGGGCTCCACGTCGGGACGTGTGTTGGGCTCTACGTCGGGATTTAGCTTACTTTCAGCTCTACGTCGGGACGTGTGTTGGGCTCTACGTCGGGAGGTGTGTTGGGCTGTACGTCGGGACGTGTGTTGGGCTCTACGTCGGGACGTGTGTTGGGCTCTACATCTGGGTTTAGCTTACTTTCAGCTCTACGTCGGGACGTGTGCTGGGCTCTACGTCGGGACGTGTGCTGGGCTCTACATCGGGGTTTAGCTTACATTCAGCTCTACGTCGGGACATGTGTTGAGCTCTACGTTGGGACGTGTCTTGGGCTCTAGGTCGGGACGTGTGTTGGGCTCTACGTCGGGACGTGTGTTGTGCTCTACGTCGGGACGTGTGTTGGGCTCTACGTCGGGGTTTAGCTAACATTCAGCTCTATATCGGGACGTGTGTTGGGCTCTACGTCGGGACGTGTGTTGGGTTCTACGTCGGGACGTGTGTTGGCCTCTACGTCAGGACGTGTGTTCGGCTGTACGTGGGGACGTGTGTTGGGCTCTACTTCGGGACGTGAGTTGGGCTGTACGTGGGGACGTGTGTTGGGCTCTACGTCTGTAGTTACATAACTTTCAGCTCTACGTCGGGCCGTGTGTTGGGCTCTACATCGGGACGTGTGTTGGGCTCTACGTCGGGACTTGAGTTGGGATGTACGTGGGGACGTGTGTTGGGCTCTACGTCTGTAGTTACATAACTTTCAGCTCTACGTCGGGACGTGTGTTGGGCTCTACGTCGGGACGTGTGTTGGGCTCTACGTCGGGCCGTGTGTTGGGCTCTACGTCGGGACGTGTGTTGGGCTCTACGTCTGTAGTTAGCTAACTTTCAGCTCTACGTCGGGATGTGTGTTGGGCTCTACGTCGGGACATGTGTTGGGCTCTACGTCGGGACGTGTGTCGTGCTCTACATCTGGGTTTAGCTTACTTTCAGCTCTACATCGGGACATGTGCTGGGCTCTACGTCGGGACGTGTGCTGGGCTCTACATCAGGGTTTAGCTTACATTCAGCTCCTCGTCGGGACATGTGTTGAGCTCTACGTCGGGACGTGTGTTGGGCTCTACGTCGGGACGTGTGTTGGGATCTACGTCGGGACGTGTGTTGGACTCTACGTCTGTAGTTAGCTAACTTTCAGCTCTACGTCGGGACGTGTGTTGGGCTCTACGTCGGGACGTGTGTTGGGCTCTACGTCGGCGTTTAGCTAACATTCAGCTCTATATCGGGACGTGTGTTGGGCTCTACGTCGGGACGTGTGTTGGGTTCTACGTCGGGACGTGTGTTGGCCTCTACGTCAGGACGTGAGTTGGGCTGTACGTGGGGACGTGTGTTGGGCTCTACGTTGGGACGTGAGTTGGGCTGTACGTGGGGACGTGTGTTGGGCTCTACGTCTGTAGTTACATAACTTTCAGCTCTACGTCGGGACGTGTGTTGGGCTCTACGTCGGGCCGTGTGTTGGGCTCTACGTCTGGACGTGCGTTGGGATCTACGTCGGGCCGTGAGTTGGGCTGTACGTGGGGACGTGTGTTGGGCTCTACGTCTGTAGTTACATAACTTTCAGCTCTACGTCGGGACGTGTGTTGGGCTCTAGGTCGGGACGTTTGTTGGGCTCTACGTCGAGAATTAGCTTACTTTCAGCTCTACGTCGGGACGTGTGTTGGGCTCTACGTCGGGACGTGTGCTGGGCTCTACGTCGGGACGTGCGTTGGGCTCTATGTCGGGACGTGCGTTGGGCTCTACGTCGGGATTTAGCTTTCTTTCAGCTCTACGTCGGGACGTGCGTTGGGCTCTACGTCGGGTATTAGCTTACTTTCAGCTCTACGTCGGGACGTGCGTTGGACTCTACGTCGGGACGTGCGTTGGGCTCCACGTCGGGACGTCTGTTGGGCTCTACGTCGGGACGTGCGTTTGGCTCTATGTCGGGACGTGCGTTGGGCTCTACATTGGGAATTAGCTTACTTTAAACTCTACGTCGGGACGTGCGTTGGGCTCCACGTCGGGACGTGCGTTGGGCTCTACGTCGGGACGTGCGTTGGGCTCTACATGAGGACTTAGATTACTTTCAGCTCTACGTCGGGACGTGCGTTGGTCTCCACGTCGGGACGTGCGCTGGGCTTCACGTCGGGACGTTCGTTGGGCTCCACGTCGGGACGTGCGTTGGGCTCCACGTCGGGACATGCTTTGGGCTCTACGTCTTGACGTGCGTTGGGCTCTACGTCAGGGTTTAGCTTACTTCCAGCTCTACGTCGGGATGTGCGTTGGGCTCTACGTCGGGACGTGTGCTGGGCTCTAAGTCGGGACGTGTGCTGGGCTCTACATCGGGGTTTAGCTTACATTCAGCTCTACGTCGGGACATGTGTTGAGCTCTACGTCGGGACGTGTGTTGGGCTCTAGGTCGGGACGTGTGTTGGGCTGTACGTGGGGACGGGTGTTGGACTCTACGTCTGTAGTTAGCTAACTTTCAGCTCTATGTCGGGACGTGTGTTGGGCTCTACGTCGGGACGTGTGTTGGGCTCTACGTCGGGACGTGTGTTGGGCTCTACATCAGGGTTTAGCTTACTTTCAGGTCTACGTCGGGACGTGTGTTGGGCTCTACGTCGGGACGTGTGTTGGGCTCTACGTCAGCAAGTCTGTTGGGCTCTACGTCGGGACGTGTGTTCGGCTCTACGTCTGCAGTTAGCTAACTTTTAGCTCGACGTCGGGACGTGTGCTGGGCTCTACGTCGGGACGTGAGTTGGGTTCTACATCTGTAGTTAGCTAACTTTCAGCTCTACGTCGGGACGTGGGTTGGGTTCTACATCTGTAGTTAGCTAACTTTCAGCTCTACGTCGGGACGTGTGTTGGGCTCAACGTCGAGAATTAGCTTACTTTCAGCTCTCTGTCGGGACGTGTGTTGGGCTCTCCGTCGGGACGTGTGTTGGGCTCTACGTCGGGATTTAGCTTACTTTCAGCTCTACGTCGGGACGTGTGTTGGGCTCTACGTCGGGACGTGTGTTGGGCTCTACATCTGGGTTTAGCTTACTTTCAGCTCTACGTCGGGACGTGTGCTGGGCTCTACGTCGGGACGTGTGCTGGGCTCTACGTTGGGACGTGTGGTGGGCTCTACATCGGGGTTTAGCTTACATTCAGCTCTGCATCGGGACATGTGTTGAGCTCTACGTCGGGACGTGTGATGGGCTCTAGGTCGGGACGTGTGTTGGGCTCTACGTCGGGACGTGTGTAGGACTCTACGTCTGTAGTTAGCTAACTTTCAGCTCTACGTCAGGACGTGTGTTGGGCTCTACGTCGGGGTTTAGCTAACATTCAGCTCTATATCGGGACGTGTGTTGGGCTCTACGTCGGGACGTGTGTTGGGTTCTACGTCGGGACGTGTGTTGGCCTCTACGTCAGGACGTGTGTTGGGCTGTACGTGGGGACGTGTGTTGGGCTCTACTTCGGGACGTGAGTTGGGCTGTACGTGGGGACGTGTGTTGGGCTCTACGTCTGTAGTTACATAACTTTCAGCTCTACGTCGGGATGTGTGTTGGGCTCTACGTCGGGACGTGTGTTGGGCTCTACGTCGGGACGTGTGTTGGGCTCTACATCTGGGTTTAGCTTACTTTCAGCTCTACATCGGGACATGTGCTGGGCTCTACGTCGGGACGTGTGCTGGGCTCTACATCAGGGTTTAGCTTACATTCAGCTCCTCGTCGGGACATGTGTTGAGCTCTACGTCGGGACGTGTGTTGGGCTCTACGTCGGGACGTGTGTTGGGATCTACGTCGGGACGTGTGTTGGACTCTACGTCTGTAGTTAGCTAACTTTCAGCTCTACGTCGGGACGTGTGTTGGGCTCTACGTCGGGACGTGTGTTGGGCTCTACGTCGGCGTTTTTAGCTAACATTCAGCTCTATATCGGGACGTGTGTTGGGCTCTACGTCGGGACGTGTGTTGGGTTCTACGTCGGGACGTGTGTTGGCCTCTACGTCAGGACGTGAGTTGGGCTGTACGTGTGGACGTGTGTTGGGCTCTACGTTGGGACGTGAGTTGGGCTGTACGTGGGGACGTGTGTTGGGCTCTACGTCTGTAGTTACATAACTTTCAGCTCTACGTCGGGACGTGTGTTGGGCTCTACGTCGGGCCGT
Source organism: Leptosomus discolor (assembly GCF_034619465.1). Lineage (NCBI taxonomy): Eukaryota > Metazoa > Chordata > Aves > Leptosomiformes > Leptosomidae > Leptosomus > Leptosomus discolor. The sequence goes on from NW_028237819.1 coordinate 2,378,299, forward strand.
GTGTTGGGCTCTACGTCTGGACATGCGTTGGGATCTACGTCGGGCCGTGAGTTGGGCTGTACGTGGGGACGTGTGTTGGGCTCTACGTCTGTAGTTACATAACTTTCAGCTCTACGTCGGGACGTGTGTTGGGCTCTAGGTCGGGACGTTTGTTGGGCTCTACGTCGAGAATTAGCTTACTTTCAGCTCTACGTCGGGACGTGTGTTGGGCTCTACGTCGGGACGTGTGCTGGGCTCTACGTCGGGACGTGCGTTGGGCTCTATGTCGGGACGTGCGTTGGGCTCTACGTCGGGATTTAGCTTTCTTTCAGCTCTACGTCGGGACGTGCGTTGGGCTCTACGTCGGGTATTAGCTTACTTTCAGCTCTACGTCGGGACGTGCGTTGGACTCTACGTCGGGACGTGCGTTGGGCTCCACGTCGGGACGTCTGTTGGGCTCTACGTCGGGACGTGCGTTTGGCTCTATGTCGGGACGTGCGTTGGGCTCTACATCGGGAATTAGCTTACTTTAAACTCTACGTCGGGACGTGCGTTGGGCTCCACGTCGGGACGTGCGTTGGGCTCTACGTCGGGACGTGCGTTGGGCTCTACATGAGGACTTAGCTTACTTTCAGCTCTACGTCGGGACGTGCGTTGGTCTCCACGTCGGGACGTGCGTTGGGCTTCACGTCGGGACGTTCGTTGGGCTCCACGTCGGGACGTGCGTTGGGCTCCACGTCGGGACATGCTTTGGGCTCTACGTCTTGACGTGCGTTGGGCTCTACGTCAGGGTTTAGCTTACTTCCAGCTCTACGTCGGGATGTGCGTTGGGCTCTACGTCGGGACGTGTGCTGGGCTCTAAGTCGGGACGTGTGCTGGGCTCTACATCGGGGTTTAGCTTACATTCAGCTCTACGTCGGGACATGTGTTGAGCTCTACGTCGGGACGTGTGTTGGGCTCTAGGTCGGGACGTGTGTTGGGCTGTACGTGGGGACGGGTGTTGGACTCTACGTCTGTAGTTAGCTAACTTTCAGCTCTATGTCGGGACGTGTGTTGGGCTCTACGTCGGGACGTGTGTTGGGCTCTACGTCGGGACGTGTGTTGGGCTCTACATCAGGGTTTAGCTTACTTTCAGGTCTACGTCGGGACGTGTGTTGGGCTCTACGTCGGGACGTGTGTTGGGCTCTACGTCAGCAAGTCTGTTGGGCTCTACGTCGGGACGTGTGTTCGGCTCTACGTCTGCAGTTAGCTAACTTTTAGCTCGACGTCGGGACGTGTGCTGGGCTCTACGTCGGGACGTGAGTTGGGTTCTACATCTGTAGTTAGCTAACTTTCAGCTCTACGTCGGGACGTGGGTTGGGTTCTACATCTGTAGTTAGCTAACTTTCAGCTCTACGTCGGGACGTGTGTTGGGCTCAACGTCGAGAATTAGCTTACTTTCAGCTCTCTGTCGGGACGTGTGTTGGGCTCTCCGTCGGGACGTGTGTTGGGCTCTACGTCGGGATTTAGCTTACTTTCAGCTCTACGTCGGGACGTGTGTTGGGCTCTACGTCGGGACGTGTGTTGGGCTCTACATCTGGGTTTAGCTTACTTTCAGCTCTACGTCGGGACGTGTGCTGGGCTCTACGTCGGGACGTGTGCTGGGCTCTACGTTGGGACGTGTGGTGGGCTCTACATCGGGGTTTAGCTTACATTCAGCTCTGCATCGGGACATGTGTTGAGCTCTACGTCGGGACGTGTGATGGGCTCTAGGTCGGGACGTGTGTTGGGCTCTACGTCGGGACGTGTGTAGGACTCTACGTCTGTAGTTAGCTAACTTTCAGCTCTACGTCAGGACGTGTGTTGGGCTCTACGTCGGGGTTTAGCTAACATTCAGCTCTATATCGGGACGTGTGTTGGGCTCTACGTCGGGACGTGTGTTGGGTTCTACGTCGGGACGTGTGTTGGCCTCTACGTCAGGACGTGTGTTGGGCTGTACGTGGGGACGTGTGTTGGGCTCTACTTCGGGACGTGAGTTGGGCTGTACGTGGGGACGTGTGTTGGGCTCTACGTCTGTAGTTACATAACTTTCAGCTCTACGTCGGGCCGTGTGTTGGGCTCTACATCGGGACGTGTGTTGGGCTCTACGTCGGGACTTGAGTTGGGATGTACGTGGGGACGTGTGTTGGGCTCTACGTCTGTAGTTACATAACTTTCAGCTCTACGTCGGGACGTGTGTTGGGCTCTACGTCGGGACGTGTGTTGGGCTCTACGTCGGGCCGTGTGTTGGGCTCTACGTCGGGACGTGTGTTGGGCTCTACGTCTGTAGTTAGCTAACTTTCAGCTCTACGTCGGGATGTGTGTTGGGCTCTACGTCGGGACGTGTGTTGGGCTCTACGTCGGGACGTGTGTTGGGCTCTACGTCTGTAGTTAGCTAACTTTCAGCTCTACGTCAGGACGTGTGTTGGGCTCTACGTCGGGGTTTAGCTAACATTCAGCTCTATATCGGGACGTGTGTTGGGCTCTACGTCGGGACGTGTGTTGGGTTCTACGTCGGGACGTGTGTTGGCCTCTACGTCAGGACGTGTGTTGGGCTGTACGTGGGGACGTGTGTTGGGCTCTACTTCGGGACGTGAGTTGGGCTGTACGTGGGGACGTGTGTTGGGCTCTACGTCTGTAGTTACATAACTTTCAGCTCTACGTCGGGCCGTGTGTTGGGCTCTACATCGGGACGTGTGTTGGGCTCTACGTCGGGACTTGAGTTGGGATGTACGTGGGGACGTGTGTTGGGCTCTACGTCTGTAGTTACATAACTTTCAGCTCTACGTCGGGACGTGTGTTGGGCTCTACGTCGGGACGTGTGTTGGGCTCTACGTCGGGCCGTGTGTTGGGCTCTACGTCGGGACGTGTGTTGGGCTCTACGTCTGTAGTTAGCTAACTTTCAGCTCTACGTCGGGATGTGTGTTGGGCTCTACGTCGGGACGTGTGTTGGGCTCTACGTCGGGACGTGTGTTGGGCTCTACATCTGGGTTTAGCTTACTTTCAGCTCTACATTGGGACATGTGCTGGGCTCTACGTCGGGACGTGTGCTGGGCTCTACATCAGGGTTTAGCTTACATTCAGCTCCTCGTCGGGACATGTGTTGAGCTCTACGTCGGGACGTGTGTTGGGCTCTACGTCGGGACGTGTGTTGGGATCTACGTCGGGACGTGTGTTGGACTCTACGTCTGTAGTTAGCTAACTTTCAGCTCTACGTCGGGACGTGTGTTGGGCTCTACGTCGGGACGTGTGTTGGGCTCTACGTCGGCGTTTAGCTAACATTCAGCTCTATATCGGGACGTGTGTTGGGCTCTACGTCGGGACGTGTGTTGGGCTCTACGTCGAGAATTAGCTTACTTTCAGCTCTACGTCGGGACGTGCGTTGGGCTCTACGTCGGGACGTGTGTTGGGCTCTACGTCGGGACGTGCGTTGGGCTCTATCTCGGGACGTGCGTTGGGCTCTACATCGGGATTTTTCTTTCTTTCATCTCTACGTCGGGACGTGCGTTGGGCTCTACGTCGGGAATTAGCTTACTTTCAGCTCTACGTCGGGACGTGCGTTGGACTCTACGTCGGGACGTGTGTTGGGCTCTACGTCGGGACGTGTGTTGGGCTCTACGTCAGGACGTGAGTTGGGCTGTACGTGGGGACGTGTGTTGGGCTCTACGTCTGTAGTTACATAACTTTCAGCTCTACGTCGGGACATGCGTTGGGCTCTACGTCGGGCCGTGTGTTGGGCTCTACGTCGGGCCGTGTGTTATGCTCTACGTCGGGACGTGTGTTGGGCTCTACGTCTGTAGTTAGCTAACTTTCAGCTCTACGACGGGACGTGTGTTGGGCTCTACGTCGGGACGTGTGTTGGGCTCTACGTCGGGACGTGTGTTGGGCTCTACATCAGGGTTTAGGTTACTTTCAGCTCTACGTCGGGACGTGTGTTGGGCTCTACGTCGGGACGTGTGTTGGGCTCAACGTCGAAAATTAGCTTACTTTCAGCTCTCCGTCGGGACGTGTGTTGGGCTCTCCGTCGGGACGTCTGTTGGGCTCTATGTCGGGATTTAGCTTACTTTCAGCTCTACGTCGGGACGTGTGTTGGTCTCTACGTCGGGACGTGTGTTGGGCTCTACGTCGGGACGTGTCTTGGGCTCTACATCTGGGTTTAGCTTACTTTCAACTCTACGTCGGGACGTGTGCTGGGCTCTACGTCGGGACGTGTGCTGGGCTCTACATCAGGGTTTAGCTTACATTCAGCTCTACGTCGGGACATGTGTTGAGCTCTACGTCGGGACGTGTGTTGGGTTCTACGTCGGGACGTGTGTTGGGATCTACGTCGGGACGTGTGTTGGACTCTACGTCTGTAGTTAGCTAACATTCAGCTCTACGTCGGGACGTGTGTTGGGCTCTACGTCGGGACGTGTGTTGGGCTCTACGTCGGGACGTGTGTTGGGTTCTACGTCGGGACGTGTGTTGGGCTCTACGTCGGGACGTGAGTTGGGCTGTACGTGGGAACGTGTGTTGGGCTCTATGTCTGTAGTTACATAACTTTCAGCTCTACGTCGGACGTGTGTTGGGCTCTACGTCGGGCCGTGTGTTGGGCTCTACGTCGGGACGTGTGTTGGGCTCTACGTCTGTAGTTAGCTAACTTTCAGCTCTACGTCAGGACGTGTGTTGGGCTCTACGTCGCGACGTGTGTTGGGCTGTACGTGGGGACGTGTGTTGGGCTCTACGTCGGGACGTGCGTTGGACTCTACGTCGGGACGTGCGTTGGGCTCCACGTCGGGACGTCTGTTGTGCTCTACGTCAGGACGTGCGTTTGGCTCTATGTCGGGACGTGTGCTGGGCTCTACGTCGGGAATTAGCTTACTTTAAACTCTACGTCGGGACGTGCGTTGGGCTCCACGTCGGGACGTGCGTTGGGCTCTACGTCGGGACGTGCGTTGGGCTCTACATGAGGACTTAGCTTACTTTCAGCTCTACGTCGGGACGTGCGTTGGTCTCCACGTCGGGACGTGCGTTGGGCTTCACGTCGGGACGTGCGTTGGGCTCCACGTCGGGACGTGCGTTGGGCTCCACGTCGGGACATGCTTTGGGCTCTACGTCGGGACGTGCGTTGGGCTCTACGTCAGGGTTTAGCTTACTTCCAGCTCTACGTCGGGATGTGCGTTGGGCTCTACGTCGGGACGTGTGCTGGGCTCTAAGTCGGGACGTGTGCTGGGCTCTACATCGGGGTTTAGCTTACATTCAGCTCTACGTCGGGACATGTGTTGATCTCTACGTCGGGACGTGTGTTGGGCTCTAGGTCGGGAGGTGTGTTGGGCTGTACGTGGGGACGGGTGTTGGACTCTACGTCTGTAGTTAGCTAACTTTCAGCTCTATGTCGGGACGTGTGTTGGGCTCTACGTCGGGACGTGTGTTGGGCTCTACGTCGGGACGTGTGTTGGGCTCTACATCAGGGTTTAGCTTACTTTCAGCTCTACGTCGGGACGTGTGTTGGGCTCTACGTCGGGACGTGTGTTGGGCTCTACGTCGGCAAGTCTGTTGAGCTCTACGTCGGGACGTGTGTTCGGCTCTACGTCTGCAGTTAGCTAACTTTTAGCTCGACGTCGGGACGTGTGCTGGGCTCTACGTCGGGACGTGAGTTGGGTTCTACATCTGTAGTTAGCTAACTTTAGCTCTACGTCGGGACGTGGGTTGGGTTCTACATCTGTAGTTAGCTAACTTTCAGTTCTACGTGGGGACGTGTGTTGGGCTCTACATCGGGACGTGTGTTGGGCTCTACGTCGGGACGTGTGTTGGGCTCAACGTCGAGAATTAGCTTACTTTCAGCTCTCTGTCGGGACGTGTGTTGGGCTCTCCGTCGGGACGTGTGTTGGGCTCTCCGTCGGGACGTGTGTTGGGCTCTACGTCGGGACGTGTGTTGGGATCTACGTCGGGACGTGTGTTGGACTCTACGTCTGCAGTTAGCTAACTTTCAGCTCTACGTCGGGGCGTGTGTTGGGCTCTACGTCGGGAATTAGCTTACTTTCAGCTCTACGTCGGGACGTGCGTTGGACTCTACGTCGGGACGTGTGTTGGGCTCTACGTCGGGACGTGTGTTGGGCTCTACGTCGGGACGTGAGTTGGGCTGTACGTCTGTAGTTACATAACTTTCAGCTCTACGTCGGGACATGCGTTGGGCTCTACGTCGCGCCGTGTGTTATGCTCTACGTCGCGACGTGTGTTGGGCTCTACGTCAGTAGTTAGCTAACTTTCAGCTCTACGACGGGACGTGTGTTGGGCTCTACGTCGGGACGTGTGTTGGGCTCTACATCAGGGTTTAGGTTACTTTCAGCTCTACGTCGGGACGTGTGTTGGGCTCTACGTCGGGCCGTGTGTTGGGCTCTACGTCGGGACGTGTGTTTGGCTCTACGTCTGTAGTTAGCTAACTTTCAGCTCTACGTCGGGATGTGTGTTGCGCTCTACGTCGGGACGTGTGTTGGGCTCTACGTCGGGACGTGTGTTGGGCTCTACATCTGGGTTTAGCTTACTTTCAGCTCTACATCGGGACATGTGCTGGGCTCTACGTCGGGACGTGTGCTGGGCTCTACATCAGGGTTTAGCTTACATTCAGCTCCTCGTCGGGACATGTGTTGAGCTCTACGTCGGGACGTGTGTTGGGCTCTACGTCGGGACGTGTGTTGGGATCTACGTCGGGACGTGTGTTGGACTCTACGTCTGTAGTTAGCTAACTTTCAGCTCTACGTCGGGACGTGTGTTGGGCTCTACGTCGGGACGTGTGTTGGGCTCTACGTCGGCGTTTAGCTAACATTCAGCTCTATATCGGGACGTGTGTTGGGCTCTACGTCGGGACGTGTGTTGGGTTCTACGTCGAGAATTAGCTTACTTTCAGCTCTACGTCGGGACGTGCGTTGGGCTCTACGTCGGGACGTGTGTTGGGCTCTACGTCGGGACGTGCGTTGGGCTCTATCTCGGGACGTGCGTTGTGCTCTACATCGGGATTTAGCTTTCTTTCAGCTCTACGTCTGGACGTGCGTTGGGCTCTACGTCGGGAATTAGCTTACTTTCAGCTCTACGTCGGGACGTGCGTTGGACTCTACGTCGGGACGTGTGTTGGGCTCTACGTCGGGACGTGTGTTGGGCTCTACGTCGGGACGTGAGTTGGGCTGTACGTGGGGACGTGTGTTGGGCTCTACGTCTGTAGTTATATAACTTTAGGCTCTACGTCGGGACATGCGTTGGGCTCTACGTCGGGCCGTGTGTTGGGCTCTACGTCGGGCCGTGTGTTATGCTCTACGTCGGGACGTGTGTTGGGCTCTACGTCTGTAGTTAGCTAACTTTCAGCTCTACGACGGGACGTGTGTTGGGCTCTACGTCGGGACGTGTGTTGGGCTCTACGTCGGGACGTGTGTTGGGCTCTACATCAGGGTTTAGGTTACTTTCAGCTCTACGTCGGGACGTGTGTTGGGCTCTACGTCGGGACGTGTGTTGGGCTCAACGTCGAAAATTAGCTTACTTTCAGCTCTCCGTCGGGACGTGTGTCGGGCTCTCCGTCGGGACGTCTGTTGGGCTCTATGTCGGGATTTAGCTTACTTTCAGCTCTACGTCGGGACGTGTGTTGGTCTCTACGTCGGGACGTGTGTTGGGCTCTACGTCGGGACGTGTCTTGGGCTCTACATCTGGGTTTAGCTTACTTTCAGCTCTACGTCGGGACGTGTGCTGGGCTCTACGTCGGGACGTGTGCTGGGCTCTACATCAGGGTTTAGCTTACTTTCAGCTCTACGTCGGGACATGTGTTGAGCTCTACGTCGGGACGTGTGTTGGGTTCTACGTCGGGCCGTGTGTTATGCTCTACGTCGGGACGTGTGTTGGGCTCTACGTCTGTAGTTAGCTAACTTTCAGCTCTACGTCGGGACGTGTGTTGGGCTCTACGTCGGGACGTGTGTTGGGCTCAACGTCGAAAATTAGCTTACTTTCAGCACTCCGTCTGGACGTGTGTTGGGCTCTCCGTCGGGACGTCTGTTGGGCTCTATGTCGGGATTTAGCTTACTTTCAGCTCTACGTCGGGACGTATGTTGGTCTCTACGTCGGGACGTGTGTTGGGCTCTACGTCGGGACGTGTCTTGGGCTCTACATCTGGGTTTAGCTTACTTTCAGCTCTACGTCGGGACGTGTGCTGGGCTCTACGTCGGGACGTGTGCTGGGCTCTACATCAGGGTTTAGCTTACATTCAGCTCTACGTCGGGACATGTGTTGAGCTCTACGTCGGGACGTGTGTTGGGTTCTACGTCGGGACGTGTGTTGGGATCTACGTCTGTAGTTAGCTAACTTTCAGCTCTACGTCGGGACGTGTGTTGGGCTCTACGTCGGGACGTGTGTTGGGCTCTACGTCGGGGTATAGCTAACCTTCAGCTCTACGTCGGGACGTGTGTTGGGCTCTACGTCGGGACGTGTGTTGGGTTCTACGTCGGGACGTGTGTTGGGCTCTACGTCGGGACGTGAGTTGGGCTGTACGTGGGAACGTGTGTTGGGCTCTACGTCTGTAGTTACATAACTTTCAGCTCTACGTCGGGACGTGTGTTGGGCTCTACGTCGGGACGTGTGTTGGGCTCTACGTCGGGACGTGTGTTGGGCTCTACGTCTGTAGTTAGCTAACTTTCAGCTCTACGTCGGGACGTGTGTTGGGCTCTACGTCGCGACGTGTGTTGGGCTGTACGTGGGGACGTGTGTTGGGCTCTACGTCGGGACGTGTGTTGGCCTCTACGTCAGGACGTGTGTTGGGCTGTACGTGGGGACGTGTGTTGGGCTCTACGTCGGGACGTGAGTTGGGCTGTACGTGGGGACGTGTGTTGGGCTCTACGTCGGGCCGTGTGTTGTGCTCTACGTCGGGACGTGTGTTGGGCTCTACGTCTGTAGTTAGCTAACTTTCATCTCTACGTCGGGACGTGTGTTGGGCTCTACGTCGGGACGTGTGTTGGGCTCTACATCTGGGTTTAGCTTACGCTGGGCTCTACGTCGGGACGTGTGCTGGGCTCTACATCAGGGTTTAGCTTACATTCAGCTCTACGTCGGGACATGTGTTGAGCTCTACGTCGGGACGTGTGTTGGGCTCTACGTCGGGACGTGTGTTGGGATCTACGTCGGGACGTGTGTTGGACTCTACGTCTGCAGTTAGCTAACTTTCAGCTCTACGTCGGGGCGTGTGTTGGGCTCTACGTCGGGAATTAGCTTACTTTCAGCTCTACGTCGGGACGTGCGTTGGACTCTACGTCGGGACGTGTGTTGGGCTCTACGTCGGGACGTGTGTTGGGCTCTACGTCGGGACGTGAGTTGGGCTGTACGTCTGTAGTTACATAACTTTCAGCTCTACGTCGGGACATGCGTTGGGCTCTACGTCGCGCCGTGTGTTATGCTCTACGTCGCGACGTGTGTTGGGCTCTACGTCAGTAGTTAGCTAACTTTCAGCTCTACGACGGGACGTGTGTTGGGCTCTACGTCGGGACGTGTGTTGGGCTCTACATCAGGGTTTAGGTTACTTTCAGCTCTACGTCGGGACGTGTGTTGGGCTCTACGTCGGGCCGTGTGTTGGGCTCTACGTCGGGACGTGTGTTGGGCTCTACGTCTGTAGTTAGCTAACTTTCAGCTCTACGTCGGGATGTGTGTTGCGCTCTACGTCGGGACGTGTGTTGGGCTCTACGTCGGGACGTGTGTTGGGCTCTACATCTGGGTTTAGCTTACTTTCAGCTCTACATCGGGACATGTGCTGGGCTCTACGTCGGGACGTGTGCTGGGCTCTACATCAGGGTTTAGCTTACATTCAGCTCCTCGTCGGGACATGTGTTGAGCTCTACGTCGGGACGTGTGTTGGGCTCTACGTCGGGACGTGTGTTGGGATCTACGTCGGGACGTGTGTTGGACTCTACGTCTGTAGTTAGCTAACTTTCAGCTCTACGTCGGGACGTGTGTTGGGCTCTACGTCGGGACGTGTGTTGGGCTCTACGTCGGCGTTTAGCTAACATTCAGCTCTATATCGGGACGTGTGTTGGGCTCTACGTCGGGACGTGTGTTGGGCTCTACGTCGAGAATTAGCTTACTTTCAGCTCTACGTCGGGACGTGCGTTGGGCTCTACGTCGGGACGTGTGTTGGGCTCTACGTCGGGACGTGCGTTGGGCTCTATCTCGGGACGTGCGTTGTGCTCTACATCGGGATTTAGCTTTCTTTCAGCTCTACGTCTGGACGTGCGTTGGGCTCTACGTCGGGAATTAGCTTACTTTCAGCTCTACGTCGGGACGTGCGTTTGACTCTACGTCGGGACGTGTGTTGGGCTCTACGTCGGGACGTGTGTTGGGCTCTACGTCGGGACGTGAGTTGGGCTGTACGTGGGGACGTGTGTTGGGCTCTACGTCTGTAGTTACATAACTTTAGGCTCTACGTCGGGACATGCGTTGGGCTCTACGTCGGGCCGTGTGTTGGGCTCTACGTCGGGCCGTGTGTTATGCTCTACGTCGGGACGTGTGTTGGGCTCTATGTCTGTAGTTAGCTAACTTTCAGCTCTACGACGGGACGTGTGTTGGGCTCTACGTCGGGACGTGTGTTGGGCTCTACGTCGGGACGTGTGTTGGGCTCAACGTCGAAAATTACCTTACTTTCAGCTCTCTGTCGGGACGTGTGTTGGGCTCTCCGTCGGGACGTCTGTTGGGCTCTATGTCGGGATTTAGCTTACTTTCAGCTCTACGTCGGGACGTGTGTTGGTCTCTACGTCGGGACGTGTGTTGGGCTCTACGTCGGGACGTGTCTTGGGCTCTACATCTGGGTTTAGCTTACTTTCAGCTCTACGTCGGGACGTGTGCTGGGCTCTACGTCGGGACGTGTGCTGGGCTCTACATCAGGGTTTAGCTTACATTCAGCTCTACGTCGGGACATGTGTTGAGCTCTACGTCGGGACGTGTGTTGGGTTCTACGTCGGGCCGTGTGTTATGCTCTACGTCGGGACGTGTGTTGGGCTCTACGTCTGTAGTTAGCTAACTTTCAGCTCTACGTCGGGACGTGTGTTGGGCTCTACGTCGGGACGTGTGTTGGGCTCTACGTCGGGACGTGTGTTGGGCTCTACATCAGGGTTTAGGTTACTTTCAGCTCTACGTCGGGACGTGTGTTGGGCTCTACGTCGGGACGTGTGTTGGGCTCAACGTCGAAAATTAGCTTACTTTCAGCTCTCCGTCGGGACGTGTGTCGGGCTCTCCGTCGGGACGTCTGTTGGGCTCTATGTCGGGATTTAGCTTACTTTCAGCTCTACGTCGGGACGTGTGTTGGTCTCTACGTCGGGACGTGTGTTGGGCTCTACGTCGGGACGTGTGCTGGGCTCTACATCAGGGTTTAGCTTACATTCAGCTCTACGTCGGGACATGTGTTGAGCTCTACGTCGGGACGTGTGTTGGGTTCTACGTCGGGACGTGTGTTGGGATCTACGTCGGGACGTGTGTTGGACTCTACGTCTGTAGTTAGCTAACTTTCAGCTCTACGTCGGGACGTGTGTTGGGCTCTACGTCGGGACGTGTGTTGGGCTCTACGTCGGGGTATAGCTAACATTCAGCTCTACGTCGGGACGTGTGTTGGGCTCTACGTCGGGACGTGTGTTGGGTTCTATGTCGGGACGTGTGTTGGGCTCTACGTCGGGACGTGAGTTGGGCTGTACGTGGGAACGTGTGTTGGGCTCTACGTCTGTAGTTAGCTAACTTTCAGCTCTACGTCGGGATGTGTGTTGCGCTCTACGTCGGGACGTGTGTTGGGCTCTACGTCGGGACGTGTGTTGGGCTCTACATCTGGGTTTAGCTTACTTTCAGCTCTACATCGGGACATGTGCTGGGCTCTACGTCGGGACGTGTGCTGGGCTCTACATCAGGGTTTAGCTTACATTCAGCTCCTCGTCGGGACATGTGTTGAGCTCTACGTCGGGACGTGTGTTGGGCTCTACGTCGGGACGTGTGTTGGGATCTACGTCGGGACGTGTGTTGGACTCTACGTCTGTAGTTAGCTAACTTTCAGCTCTACGTCGGGACGTGTGTTGGGCTCTACGTCGGGACGTGTGTTGGGCTCTACGTCGGCGTTTAGCTAACATTCAGCTCTATATCGGGACGTGTGTTGGGCTCTACGTCGGGACGTGTGTTGGGCTCTACGTCGAGAATTAGCTTACTTTCAGCTCTACGTCGGGACGTGCGTTGGGCTCTACGTCGGGACGTGTGTTGGGCTCTACGTCGGGACGTGCGTTGGGCTCTATCTCGGGACGTGCGTTGTGCTCTACATCGGGATTTAGCTTTCTTTCAGCTCTACGTCTGGACGTGCGTTGGGCTCTACGTCGGGAATTAGCTTACTTTCAGCTCTACGTCGGGACGTGCGTTTGACTCTACGTCGGGACGTGTGTTGGGCTCTACGTCGGGACGTGTGTTGGGCTCTACGTCGGGACGTGAGTTGGGCTGTACGTGGGGACGTGTGTTGGGCTCTACGTCTGTAGTTACATAACTTTAGGCTCTACGTCGGGACATGCGTTGGGCTCTACGTCGGGCCGTGTGTTGGGCTCTACGTCGGGCCGTGTGTTATGCTCTACGTCGGGACGTGTGTTGGGCTCTATGTCTGTAGTTAGCTAACTTTCAGCTCTACGACGGGACGTGTGTTGGGCTCTACGTCGGGACGTGTGTTGGGCTCTACGTCGGGACGTGTGTTGGGCTCAACGTCGAAAATTACCTTACTTTCAGCTCTCTGTCGGGACGTGTGTTGGGCTCTCCGTCGGGACGTCTGTTGGGCTCTATGTCGGGATTTAGCTTACTTTCAGCTCTACGTCGGGACGTGTGTTGGTCTCTACGTCGGGACGTGTGTTGGGCTCTACGTCGGGACGTGTCTTGGGCTCTACATCTGGGTTTAGCTTACTTTCAGCTCTACGTCGGGACGTGTGCTGGGCTCTACGTCGGGACGTGTGCTGGGCTCTACATCAGGGTTTAGCTTACATTCAGCTCTACGTCGGGACATGTGTTGAGCTCTACGTCGGGACGTGTGTTGGGTTCTACGTCGGGCCGTGTGTTATGCTCTACGTCGGGACGTGTGTTGGGCTCTACGTCTGTAGTTAGCTAACTTTCAGCTCTACGTCGGGACGTGTGTTGGGCTCTACGTCGGGACGTGTGTTGGGCTCTACGTCGGGACGTGTGTTGGGCTCTACATCAGGGTTTAGGTTACTTTCAGCTCTACGTCGGGACGTGTGTTGGGCTCTACGTCGGGACGTGTGTTGGGCTCAACGTCGAAAATTAGCTTACTTTCAGCTCTCCGTCGGGACGTGTGTCGGGCTCTCCGTCGGGACGTCTGTTGGGCTCTATGTCGGGATTTAGCTTACTTTCAGCTCTACGTCGGGACGTGTGTTGGTCTCTACGTCGGGACGTGTGTTGGGCTCTACGTCGGGACGTGTGCTGGGCTCTACATCAGGGTTTAGCTTACATTCAGCTCTACGTCGGGACATGTGTTGAGCTCTACGTCGGGACGTGTGTTGGGTTCTACGTCGGGACGTGTGTTGGGATCTACGTCGGGACGTGTGTTGGACTCTACGTCTGTAGTTAGCTAACTTTCAGCTCTACGTCGGGACGTGTGTTGGGCTCTACGTCGGGACGTGTGTTGGGCTCTACGTCGGGGTATAGCTAACCTTCAGCTCTACGTCGGGACGTGTGTTGGGCTCTACGTCGGGACGTGTGTTGGGTTCTATGTCGGGACGTGTGTTGGGCTCTACGTCGGGACGTGAGTTGGGCTGTACGTGGGAACGTGTGTTGGGCTCTACGTCTGTAGTTACATAACTTTCAGCTCTACGTCGGGACGTGTGTTGGGCTCTACGTCGGGACGTGTGTTGGGCTCTACGTCGGGACGTGTGTTGGGCTCTACGTCTGTAGTTAGCTAACTTTCAGCGCTACGTCGGGACGTGTGTTGGGCTCTACGTCGCGACGTGTGTTGGGCTGTACGTGGGGACGTGTGTTGGGCTCTACGTCGGGACGTGCGTTGGGCTCCACGTCGGGACGTCTGTTGGGCTCTACGTCGGGACGTGCGTTTTGCTCTATGTCGGGACATGTGCTGGGCTCTACGACGGGAATTAGCTTACTTTAAACTCTACGTCGGGACGTGCGTTGGGCTCCACGTCGGGACGTGCGTTGGGCTCTACGTCGGGACGTGCGTTGGGCTCTACATGAGGACTTAGCTTACTTTCAGCTCTACGTCGGGACGTGCGTTGGTCTCCACGTCGGGACGTGCGTTGGGCTTTACGTCGGGACGTGCGTTGGGCTCCACGTCGGGACGTGCGTTGGGCTCCACGTCGGGACATGCTTTGGGCTCTACGTCGGGACGTGCGTTGGGCTCTACGTCGGGACGTGTGCTGGGCTCTAAGTCGGGACGTGTGCTGGGCTCTACATCGGGGTTTAGCTTACATTCAGCTCTACGTCGGGACATGTGTTGAGCTCTACGTCGGGACGTGTGTTGGGCTCTAGGTCGGGACGTGTGTTGGGCTGTACGTGGGGACGGGTGTTGGACTCTACGTCTGTAGTTAGCTAACTTTCAGCTCTATGTCGGGACGTGTGTTGGGCTCTACGTCGGGACGTGTGTTGGGCTCTACGTCGGGACATGTGTTGGGCTCTACATCAGGGTTTAGCTTACTTTCAGCTGTACGTCGGGACGTGTGTTGGGCTCTACGTCGGGACGTGTGTTGGGCTCTACGTCGGCAAGTCTGTTGAGCTCTACGTCGGGACGTGTGTTCGGCTCTACGTCTGCAGTTAGCTAACTTTTAGCTCGACGTCGGGACGTGTGCTGGGCTCTAGGTCGGGACGTGGGTTGGATTCTACATCTGTAGTTAGCTAACTTTCAGCTCTACGTCGGGACGTGTGTTGGGCTCTACGTCGGGACGTGTGTTGGGCTCTACGTCGGGACGTGTGTTGGGCTCAACGTCGAGAATTAGCTTACTTTCAGCTCTCTGTCGGGACGTGTGTTGGGCTCTCCGTCGGGACGTGTGTTGGGCTCTCCGTCGGGACGTGTGTTGGGCTCTACGTCGGGATTTAGCTTACTTTCAGCTCTACGTCGGGACGTGTGTTGGGCTCTACGTCGGGACGTGTGTTGGGCTCTACATCTGGGTTTAGCTTACTTTCAGCTCTACGTCGGGACGTGTGCTGGGCTCTACGTCGGGACGTGTGCTGGGCTCTACGTTGGGACGTGTGGTGGGCTCTACATCGGGGTTTAGCTTACATTCAGGTCTACATCGGGACATGTGTTGAGCTCTACGTCGGGACGTGTGATGGGCTCTAGGTCGGGACGTGTGTTGGGCTCTACGTCGGGACGTGTGTTGGACTCTACGTCTGTAGTTAGCTAACTTTCAGCTCTACGTCGGGACGTGTGTTGGGCTCTACGTCGCGGTTTAGCTAACATTCAGCTCTATATCGGGACGTGTGTTGGGCTCTACGTCGGGACGTGTGTTGGGTTCTACGTCGGGACGTGTGTTGGCCCCTACGTCAGGACGTGTGTTGGACTGTACGTGGGGACGTGTGTTGGGCTCTACGTCGGGACGTGAGTTGGGCTGTACGTGGAGACGTGTGTTGGGCTCTACGTCGGGCCGTGTGTTGTGCTCTACGTCGGGACGTGTGTTGGGCTCTACGTCTGTACTTAGCTAACTTTCAGCTCTACGTCGGGATGTGTGTTGGGCTCTACGTCGGGCCGTGTGTTGGGCTCTACGTCGGGACGTGTGTTGGGCTGTACATCTGGGTTTAGCTTACGCTGGGCTCTACGTCGGGACGTGTGCTGGGCTCTACATCAGGGTTTAGCTTACATTCAGCTCTACGTCGGGACATGTGTTGAGCTCTACGTCGGGACGTGTGTTGGGCTCTACGTCGGGACGTGTGTTGGGATCTACGTCGGGACGTGTGTTGGACTCTACGTCTGCAGTTAGCTAACTTTCAGCTCTACGTCGGGGCGTGTGTTTGGCTCTACGTCGGGAATTAGCTTACTTTCAGCTCTACGTCGGGACGTGCGTTGGACTCTACGTCGGGACGTGTGTTGGGCTCTACGTCGGGACGTGTGTTGGGCTCTACGTCGGGACGTGAGTTGGGCTGTACGTGGGGACGTGTGTTGGGCTCTACGTCTGTAGTTACATAACTTTCAGCTCTACGTCGGGACATGCGTTGGGCTCTACGTCGCGCCGTGTGTTATGCTCTACGTCGGGACGTGTGTTGGGCTCTACGTCAGTAGTTAGCTAACTTTCAGCTCTACGACGGGACGTGTGTTGGGCTCTACGTCGGGACGTGTGTTGGGCTCTACGTCGGGACGTGTGTTGGGCTCTACATCAGGGTTTAGGTTACTTTCAGCTCTACGTCGGGACGTGTGTTGGGCTCTACGTCGGGACGTGTGTTGGGCTCAACGTCGAAAATTAGCTTACTTTCAGCTCTCCGTCGGGACGTGTGTTGGGCTCTCCGTCGGGACGTCTGTTTTGCTCTACGTCGGGACGTGTCTTGGGCTCTACATCTGGGTTTAGCTTACTTTCAGCTCTACGTCGGGACGTGTGCTGGGCTCTACGTCGCGACGTGTGCTGGGCTCTACATCAGGGTTTAGCTTACATTCAGCTCTACGTCGGGACATGTGTTGAGCTCTACGTCGGGACGTGTGTTGGGTTCTACGTCGGGACGTGTGTTGGGTTCTACGTCGGGACGTGTGTTGGGCTCTACGTCGGGACGTGTGTTGGGTTCTACGTCGGGACGTGTGTTGGGCTCTACGTCGGGACGTGAGTTGGGCTGTACGTGGGAACGTGTGTTGGGCTCTACATCTGTAGTTAGCTAACTTTCAGCTCTACGTCGGGACGTGTGTTGGGCTCTACGTCGGGACGTGTGTTGGGCTCTACGTCGGGACGTGTGTTGGGCTCTACGTCTGTAGTTAGCTAACTTTCAGCTCTACGTCGGGACGTGTGTTGGGCTCTACGTCGCGACGTGTGTTGGGCTGTACGTGGGGACGTGTGTTGGGCTCTACGTCGGGACATGTGTTGGGCTCTACGTCGGGACGTGTGTTGGGCTCTACATCAGGGTTTAGGTTACTTTAAGCTCTACGTCGGGCCGTGTTTTGGGCTCTACGTCGGGACGTGTGTTGGGCTCTACGTCGGGACGTGTGTTGGGCTCTACGTCGGGATGTGTGTTGGGCTCTATGTCGACAATTAGCTTCCTTTCAGCTCTACGTCGGGACGTGTGTTGGGCTCTACGTCGGGACGTGCGTTGGGCTCTACGTCGGGACGTGCTTTGGGCTCTATGTCGGGACGTGCGTTGGGCTCTACATCGGGATTTAGCTTTCTTTCAGCTCTACGTCGGGATGTGCGTTGGGCTCTACGTCGGGAATTAGCTTACTTTCAGCTCTACGTCGGGACGTGCGTTGGACTCTACGTCGGGACGTGCGTTGGGCTCCACGTCGGGACGTCTGTTGGGCTCTACGTTGGGACGTGCGTTGGGCTCCACGTCGGGACGTGCGTTGGGCTCCACGTTGGGACGTGCGTTGGGCTCTACGTCGGGACGTGCGTTGGGCTCTACATGAGGATTTAGCTTACTTTCAGCTCTACGTCGGGACGTGCGTTGGGCTCCACGTCGGTACGTGCGTTTGGCTTCACGTCGGGACGTGCGTTGGGCTCCACGTCGGGACATGCTTTGGGCTCTACGTCGGGACGTGCGTTGGGCTCTACGTCAGGGTTTAGCTTACTTTCAGCTCTATGTCGGGATGTGCGTTGGGCTCCAAGTCGGGACGAGCGTTGGGCTCCACGTCAGGACGTGCGTTGGGCTCCACGTCGGGACGTGCGTTGGGCTCCACTTCGGGACGTGCGTTGGGCGCTACGTCAGGGTTTAGCTTACTTTCAGCTCTACGTCGGGACGTGCGTTGGGATCCACGTCGGGACGTGCGTTGGGCTCTACGTCAGGGTATATCTTACTTTCAGCTCTATGTTGGGACGTGCGTTGGGCTCCACGTCGGGACGTGCGTTGGGCTCTACGTCGGGACGTGCGTTGGGCTCTACATCAGGATTTAGCTTACTTTCAGCTCTACGTCAGGAATTGCGTTGGGCTCCACGTTGGGACGTGCGTTGGGCTCCACGTCAGGACGTGCGTTGGCCTCTATGTCGGGACGTGCGTTGGGCTCCACTTTGGGACGTGCGTTGGGCTCCGCGTCGGGACGTGCGTTGGCCTCTACGTCGGGACGTGCATTGGGCTTTACGTCGGGACGTGTTTTGGGCTGTACGTCGGGACGTGTGTTGGGCTCTACGTCGGGACGTGCGTTGGGCTCTACGTCGGGACGTGCGTTGGGCTCTACGTCGGGAATTAGCTTACTTTCAGCTCTACGTCGGGACGTGTGTTGGGCTCTACGTCGGGACGTGTGTTGGGCTCTACGTCGAATTTAGCTAACATTCAGCTCTATATCAGGACTTGTGTTGGGCTCTACGTCGGGACGTGAGTTGGGCTGTACGTGGGGACGTGTGTTGGGCTCTACGTCAGGACGTGAGTTGGGCTGTACGAGGGGACGTGTGTTGGGCTCTACATCGGGACGTGTGTTGGGCTCTACGTCGGGACGTGTGTTGGGCTGTACATCTGGGTTTAGCTTACTTTCAGCTCTACGTCGGGACGTGTGTTGGGCTCTACGTCGGGACGTCTGTTGGGCTCTACGTCGGGACGTGTGTTGGGCTCTACGTCGGGAAGTTTGTTGGGCTCTACATCTGGGTTTAGCTTACTTTCAGCTCTACGTCGGGACGTGTGCTGGGCTCTACGTCGGGACGTGTGCTGGGCTCTACGTCGGGATTGTGCCGGGCTCTACATCGGGGTTTAGCTTACATTCAGATCTACGTCGGGACGTGTGTTGAGCTCTACGTCGGGACGTGTGTTGGGCTCTAGGTCGGTACGTGTGTTGGGCTCTACGTCGGGACGTGTGTTGGGCTCTACGTCTGTAGATAGCTAACTTTCAGCTGTACGTCGGGACGTGTGCTGGGCTCTACATCGGGGTTTAGCTTACATTCAGCTCTACGTCGGGACGTGTGTTGGGCTCTACATCAGGGTTTAGGTTACTTTCAGCTCTACGTTGGGACGTGTGTTGGGCTCTACGTCGGGACGTGTGTTGGGCTCTACGTCGGGACGTGTGTTGGGCTCTACGTCGGGACGTGTGTTGGGCTCTACGTCGGGACGTGTGTTGGGCTCTACGTCGGGACGTCTGTTGGGCTCCACATCTGGTTTTAGCTTACTTTCAGCTCTACGTCGGGACGTGTGCTGGGCTCTACGTCGGGACGTGTGCTGGGCTCTACGTCGGGATTGTGCTGGGCTCTACATCGTGGTTTAGCTTACATTCAGATCTACGTCGGGACGTGTCTTGTGCTCTACGTCGGGACGTGTGTTGGGCTCTAGGTCGGGACGTGTGTTGGGCTCTACGTTGGGACGTGTGTTGGGCTCTACGTCTGTAGATAGCTAACTTTCAGCTGTACGTCGGGACGTGTGTTGGGCTCTACGTCGGGACGTGTTTTGGGCTCTACGTCTGTAGTTAGCTAACTTTCAGCTCTACGTCGGGACGTGTGTTGGGCTCTACGTCGGGACGTGTGTTGGGCTCTACGTCGGGACGTGTGTTGGGCTCTATGTCAGGATTTAGCTGATTTCAGCTCTACGTCGGGACGTGTGTTGGGCTATACGTCGGGACGTGTGTTGGGCTCTACGTCGAGAATTAGCTTACTTTCAGCTCTACGTCGGGACGTGTGCTGGGCTCTACATCGGGGTTTAGCTTACATTCAGCTCTACGTCGGGACGTGTGTTGGGCTCTACATCAGGGTTTAGGTTACTTTCAGCTCTACGTCGGGACGTGTGTTGGGCTCTCCGTCGGGATGTGTGTTGGGCTCTACGTCGGGACGTGGGTTGGGCTCTACGTCGGGACGTGTGTTGGGCTCTACATCTGGGTTTAGCTTACTTTCAGCTCTACGTCGGGACGTGTGTTGGGCTCTACGTCGGGACGTGTGTTGGGCTCTACGTCGGGACGTGTGTTGGGCTCTACATCTGGGTTTAGCTTACTTTCAGCTCTACGTCGGGACGTGTGCTGGGCTCTACGTCGGGACGTGTGCTGGGCTCTACGTCGGGATTGTGCTGGGCTCTACATCGGGGTTTAGCTTACATTCAGATCTACGTCGGGACGTGTGTTGAGCTCTACGTCGGGACGTGTGTTGGGCTCTAGGTCGGGACGTGTGTTGGACTCTACGTCTGTAGTTAGCTAACTTTCAGCTCTACGTCGGGACGTGTGTTGGGCTCTACGTCGGGACGTGTGTTGGGCTCTACGTCGAATTTAGCTAACATTCAGCTCTATATCAGGACGTGTGTTGGGCTCTACGTCGGGACGTGAGTTGGGCTGTACGTGGGGACGTGTGTTGGGCTCTACGTCGGGTCGTGAGTTGGGCTGTACGAGGGGACGTGTGTTGGGCTCTACATAGGGACGTGTGTTGGGCTCTAGGTCGGGACGTGTGTTGGACTCTACATCTGTAGTTAGCTAACTTTCAGCTCTACGTCGGGACGGTGTTGGGCTGTATGTCGGGACGTGTGTTGGGCTCTACGTCGGGGTTTAGCTAACATTCAGCTCTATATCGGGACGTGTGTTTGGCTCTACGTCGGGACGTGTGTTGGGTTCTACGTAGGGACGTGTGTTCGGCTCTACGTCGGGACGTGAGTTGGGCTGTACGTGGGGACGTGTTTTGGGCTCTACGTCGGGACGTGAGTTGGGCTGTACGTGGGGACGTGTGTTGGGCTCTACGTCGGGATTTAGCTTACTTTCAGCTCTACGTCGGGATTTATCTTACTTTCAGCTCTACATCGGGCCGTGTGTTCGGCTCTACGTCGGGACGTGTGTTGGGCTCTTCGTCGGGATTTAGCTTACTTTCAGCTCTACGTCGGGACGTGTGTTGGGCTCTACGTCGGGACGTGTGTTGGGCTCTACATCTGGGTTTAGCTTACATTCAGCTCTACGTCGGGACGTGTGCTGGGCTCTACGTTGGGACGTGTGTTGGGCTCTACGTCGAGACGTGTGTTGGGCTCTACGTCGGGGTTTAGCTTACTTTCATTTCTACGTCGGGACGTGTTTTGAGCTCTACGTCGGGACGTGTGTTGGGCTCTACGTCGGGACGTGTGCTGGGCTCTACTTCGGGATTGTGCTGGGCTCTACGTCGGGGTTTAGCTAACATTCAGCTCTACTTCGGGACGTGTGTTGGACTCTACGTCGGGACGTGTGTTGAGTTCTACGTCGGGACGTGTGTTGGGCTCTATGTCGGGACGTGAGTTGGGCTGTACGTGGGGATGTGTGTTGGGCTCTACGTCTGTAGTTACATAACTTTCAGCTCTATGTCGTGACGTGTGTTGGGCTCTACGTCGGGACGTGTGTTGGGCTCTACGTCCGGACGTGTGTTGGGCTCTACATCTGGGTTTAGCTTACTTGCAGCTCTACGTCGGGACGTGTGCTGGGCTCTACGTCAGGACTTGTGCTGGGCTCTACGTCGGGACGTGTGCTGGGCTCTATGTCGAGACGTGTGTTGCGCTCTACGTCGGGGTTTAGCTTACATTCAGCTCTACGTCGGGACGTGTGTTGGGCTCTACGTCGGGATGTGCGTTGGGCTCTACGTCGGGAATTATCTTAATTTCAACTCTACCTCGGGACGTGTGTTGCGCTATACGTCGGGACTTGTGTTGGGCTCTACGTCCGTAGTTCGCTAATATTCAGCTCTACGTCGGGACGTGTGTTGGACTCTACGTCTGTAGTTACCTAACTTTCAGCTGTACGTCGGTACGTGGGTTGGGTTCTACATCTGTAGTTACCTAACTTTCATCTCTACGTCGGGATGTGGGTTGGGTTCTACATCTGTAGTTAGCTAACTTTCAGCTCTACGTCGGGACGTGTGTTGGGCTCTACGTCGGGACGTGTGTTAGGCTCTACGTCGGGACGTGTGTTGGGCTCTACGTCGAGAATTAGCTTACTTTCAGCTCTACATCGGGACGTGTGTTGGGCTCTCCGTCGGGACGTGTCTTGGGCTCTACGTCGGGATTTAGGTTACTTTCAGCTCTACGTCGGGACGTGTGTTGGGCTCTACGTCGGGACGTGTGTTGGGCTCTACGTCGGGACGTGGGTTGGGTTCTACATCTGTAGTTAGCTAACTTTCAACTCTACGTCGGGATGTGGGCTGGGTTCTAAATCTGTATTTAGCTAACTTTCAGCTCTATATCGGGACGTGTGTTGGGCTATCCGTCGGGACGTGTGTTGGGCTCTCCGTCGGGACGTGTGTTGGGCTCTACATCGGGACGTGTGTTGGGCTCTACATCTGGGTTTAGCTTACTTTCAGCTCTACGTCGGGACGTGTGTTGGGCTCTACGTCGGGACGTCTGTTGGGATCTACGTCGGGACGTGGGTTGGCCTCTGCGTCGGGACGTTTGTTGGGCTCTACATCTGGGTTTAGCTTACTTTCAGCTCTACGTCGGGACGTGTGCTGGGCTCTACGTCGGGACGTGTGCTGGGCTCTACGTCGGGATTGTGCTGGGCTCTACATCGGGACGTGTGTTGGGCTCTACGTCTGTAGATAGCTAACTTTCATTCTACGTCGGGACGTGTGTTGGGCTCTACGTCGGGACGTGTGTTGGGCTCTACGTCTATAGTTAGCTAACTTTCAGCTCTACGTCGGGACGTGTGTTGGGCTCTACGTCGGGACGTGTGTTGGGCTCTATGTCAGGATTTAGCTTATTCCAGCTCTTTGTCGGGACGTGTGTTGGGCTATACGTCGGGACGTGTGTTGGGCTCTACGTCGAGAATTAGCTTACTTTCAGCTCTACTTCGGGACGTGTGCTGGGCTCTACATCGGGGTTTAGCTTACATTCAGCTCTACGTCGGGACGTGTGTTGGGCTCTAGGTCGGGACGTGTGTTGGGCTCTATGTCGGGACGTGTGTTGGGCTCTACGTCTGTAGTTAGCTAACTTTCAGCTCTACGTCGGGATGTGTGTTGGGCTCTACATCGGGACGTGTGTTGGGCTCTACGTCGGGACGTGTGTTGGGCTCTACGTCGGGACGTGTGTTGGGCTCTATGTCAGGATTTAGCTGATTTCAGCTCTACGTCGGGACGTGTGTTGGGCTCTACGTCGGGATTTAGCTTACTTTCAGCTCTACGTCGGGACGTGTGTTGGGCTCTACGTCGGGACGTGTGTTGGGCTCAACGTCGAGAATTAACTTACTTTCAGCTCTCCGTCGGGACGTGTGTTGGGCTCTCTGTCGGGACGTGTGTTGGACTCTCCATCGGGACGTGTGTTGGGCTCCACGTAGGGACGTGTGTTGGGCTCTACGTCGGGATTTAGCTTACTTTCAGCTCTACGTCGGGACGTGTGTTGGGCTCTACGTCGGGCCGTGTGTTGGGCTCTACGTCAGGACGTGTGTTGGGATCTATGTCGGGCCGTGAGTTGGGCTGTACGTGGGGACGTGTGTTGGGCTCTACGTCTGTAGTTACATAACTTTCAGCTCTACGTCGGGACGTGTGTTGGGCTCTACGTCGGGACGTGTGCTGGGCTCTACGTCGGGACGTGCGTTGGGCTCTATGTCGGGACGTGCGTTGGGCTCTACGTCGGGATTTAGCTTTCTTTCAGCTCTACGTCGGGACGTGCGTTGGACTCTATGTCGGGACGTGCGTTGGGCTCCACGTCGGGACGTCTGTTGGGCTCTACGTCGGGACGTGCGTTGGGCTCCACGTCGGGACATGCTTTGGGCTCTACGTCGGGACGTGAGTTGGGCTCTACGTCAGGGTTTAGCTTACTTCCAGCTCTACGTCGGGACGTGTGTTGGGCTCTACGTTGGGACGTGTGCTGGGCTCTAAGTCGGGACGTGTGCTGGGCTCTACATCGGGGTTTAGCTTAAATTCAGCTCTACGTCGGGACATGTGTTGAGCTCTACGTCGGGACGTGTGTTGGGCTCTAGGTCGGGACGTGTGTTGGGCTGTACGTGGGGACGGGTGTTGGACTCTACGTCTGTAGTTAGCTAACTTTCAGCTCTATGTCGTGACGTGTGTTGGGCTCTACGTTGGGACGTGTGTTGGGCTCTACGTCGGGACGTGTGTTGGGCTCAACATCGAGAATTAGCTTACTTTCAGCTCTCTGTCGGGACGTGTGTTGGGCTCTCCGTCGGGACGTGTGTTGGGCTCTCCGTCGGGACGTGTGTTGGGCTCTACGTCGGGATTTAGCTTACTTTCAGCTCTACGTCGGGACGTGTGTTGGGCTCTACGTCGGGACGTGTGTTGGGCTCTACATCTGGGTTTAGCTTACTTTCAGCTCTACGTCGGGACGTGTGCTGGACTCTACGTCGGGACGTGTGCTGGGCTCTACGTTGGGACGTGTGGTGGGCTCTACATCGGGGTTTAGCTTACATTCAGCTCTACATCGGGACATGTGTTGAGCTCTACGTCGGGACGTGTGATGGGCTCTAGGTCGGGACGTGTGTTGGGCTCTACGTCGGGACGTGTGTTGGACTCTACGTCTGTAGTTAGCTAACTTTCAGTTCTACGTCTGCACGTGTGTTGGGCTCTACGTCGGGGTTTAGCTAACATTCAGCTCTATATCGGGACGTGTGTTGGGCTCTACGTCGGGACGTGTGTTGGGCTCTACGTCGGGACGTGTGTTGGGTTCTACGTCGGGACGTGTGTTGACCTCTACGTCAGGACGTGTGTTGGGCTGTACGTGGGGACGTGTGTTGGGCTCTACGTCTGTAGTTACATAACTTTCAGCTCTACGTCGGGCCGTGTGTTGGGCTCTACGTCGGGCCGTGTGTTGGGCTCTACGTCGGGCCGTGTGTTGGGCTCTACGTCGGGCCGTGTGTTGGGCTCTACGTCTGTAGTTAGCTAACTTTCAGCTCTACGTCGGGATGTGTGTTGGGCTCTACGTCGGGACGTGTGTTGGGCTCTACGTCGGGACGTGTGTCGTGCTCTACATCTGGGTTTAGCTTACTTTCAGCTCTACATCGGGACATGTGCTGGGCTCTACATCGGGACGTGTGCTGGGCTCTACATCAGGGTTTAGCTTACATTCAGCTCTTCGTCGGGACATGTGTTGAGCTCTACGTCGGGACGTGTGTTGGGCTCTACGTCGGGACGTGTGTTGGGCTCTACGTCGGGACGTGTGTTGGGATCTACGTCGGGACGTGTGTTGGACTCTACGTCTATAGTTAGCTACCTTTCAGCTCTACGTCGGGACGTGTGTTGGGCTCTACGTCGGGACGTGTGTTGGGCTCTACGTCGGGACTTGAGTTGGGATGTACGTGGGGACGTGTGTTGGGCTCTACGTCTGTAGTTACATAACTTTCAGCTCTACGTCGGGACGTGTGTTGGGCTCTACGTCGGGACGTGTGTTGGGCTCTACGTCGGGCCGTGTGTTGGGCTCTACGTCGGGACGTGTGTTGGGCTCTACGTCTGTAGTTAGCTAACTTTCAGCTCTACGTCGGGATGTGTGTTGGGCTCTACGTCGGGACGTGTGTTGGGCTCTACGTCGGGACGTGTGTTGGGCTCTACGTCGGGACGTGTGTTGGGCTCTACGTCGAGAATTAGCTTACTTTCAGCTCTACGTCGGGACGTGTGTTGGGCTCTACGTCGGGACGTGTGTTGGGCTCTACGTCGGGACGTGCGTTGGGCTCTATCTCGGGACGTGCGTTGGGCTCTACATCGGGATTTAGCTTTCTTTCAGCTCTACGTCGGGACGTGCGTTGGGCTCTACGTCGGGAATTAGCTTACTTTCAGCTCTACGTCGGGACGTGCGTTGGACTCTACGTCGGGCCGTGCGTTGGGCTCTACGTCGGGCCGTGTGTTGGGCTCTACGTCGGGACGTGTGTTGGGCTCTACGTCTGTAGTTAGCTAACTTTCAGCTCTACGACGGGACGTGTGTTGGGCTCTACGTCGGGACGTGTGTTGGGCTCTACGTCGGGACGTGTGTTGGGCTCTACATCAGGGTTTAGGTTACTTTCAGCTCTACGTCGGGACGTGTGTTGGGCTCTACGTCGGGACGTGTGTTGGGCTCAACGTCGAAAATTAGCTTACTTTCAGCTCTCCGTCGGGACGTGTGTTGGGCTCTCCGTCGGGACGTCTGTTGGGCTCTATGTCGGGATTTAGCTTACTTTCAGCTCTACGTCGGGACGTGTGTTGGTCTCTACGTCGGGACGTGTGTTGGGCTCTACGTCGGGACGTGTCTTGGGCTCTACGTCGGGACGTGTCTTGGGCTCTACATCTGGGTTTAGCTTACTTTCAGCTCTACGTCGGGACGTGTGCTGGGCTCTACGTCGGGACGTGTGCTGGGCTCTACATCAGGGTTTAGCTTACATTCAGCTCTACGTCGGGACATGTGTTGAGCTCTACGTCGGGACGTGTTTTGGGTTCTACGTCGGGACGTGTGTTGGGATCTACGTCGGGACGTGTGTTGGACTCTACGTCTGTAGTTAGCTAACTTTCAGCTCTACGTCGGGACGTGTGTTGGGCTCTACGTCGGGACGTTTGTTGGGCTCTACGTCGGGGTATAGCTAACCTTCAGCTCTATATCGGGATGTGTGTTGGGCTCTACGTCGGGACGTGTGTTGGGTTCTACGTTGGGACGTGTGTTGGGCTCTACGTCGGGACGTGAGTTGGGCTGTACGTGGGAACGTGTGTTGGGCTCTACGTCTGTAGTTACATAACTTTCAGCTCTACGTCGGGACGTGTGTTGGGCTCTACGTCGGGACGTGTGTTGGGCTCTACGTCGGGACGTGTGTTGGGCTCTACGTCTGTAGTTAGCTAACTTTCAGCTCTACGTCAGGACGTGTGTTGGGCTCTACGTCGCGACGTGTGTTGGGCTGTACGTGGGGACGTGTGTTGGGCTCTACGTCGGGACGTGCGTTGGACTCTACGTCGGGACGTGTGTTTGGCTCTACAACAGGGTTTAGGTTACTTTCAGCTCTACGTCGGGCCGTGTTTTGGGCTCTACGTCGGGACGTGTGTTGGGCTCTACGTCGGGACGTGTGTTGGGCTCTACGTCGGGATGTGTGTTGGGCTCTATGTCGACAATTAGCTTACTTTCAGCTCTACGTCGGGACGTGTGTTGGGCTCTACGTCGGGACGTGCGTTGGGCTCTACGTCGGGACGTGCGTTGGGCTCTATGTCGGGACGTGCGTTGGGCTCTACATCGGGATTTAGCTTTCTTTCAGCTCTACGTCGGGATGTGCGTTGGGCTCTACGTCGGGAATTAGCTTACTTTCAGCTCTACGTCGGGACGTGCGTTGGACTCTACGTCGGGACGTGCGTTGGGCTCCACGTCGGGACGTCTGTTGGCCTCTACGTCGGGACGTGCGTTGGGCTCTACGTCGGGACGTGCGTTGGGCTCTACATGAGGATTTAGCTTACTTTTAGCTCTACGTCGGGACGTGCGTTGGGCTCCACGTCGGGACGTGCGTTGGGCTTCACGTCGGGACGTGCGTTGGGCTCCACGTCGGGACATGCTTTGGGCTCTACGTCGGGACGTGCGTTGGGCTCTACGTCAGGGTTTAGCTTACTTTCAGCTCTACGTCGGGATGTGCGTTGGGCTCCACGTCGGGACGTGCGTTGAGCTCCACGTCAGGACGTGCGTTGGGCTCCACGTCGGGACGTGCGTTGGGCTCCACTTCGGGACGTGCGTTGGGCGCTACGTCAGGGTTTAGCTTACTTTCAGCTCTACGTCGGGACGTGCGTTGGGATCCACGTCGGGACGTGCGTTGGGCTCTACGTCAGGGTATATCTTACTTTCAGCTCTATGTCGGGACGTGCGTTGGGCTCCACGTCGGGACGTGCGTTGGGCTCTACGTCGGGACGTGCGTTGGGCTCTACATCAGGATTTAGCTTACTTTCAGCTCTACGTCAGGAATTGCGTTGGGCTCCATGTTGGGACGTGCGTTGGGCTCCACGTCAGGACGTGCGTTGGCCTCTATGTCGGGACGTGCGTTGGGCTCCACTTCGGGACGTGCGTTGGGCTCCACGTCGGGACGTGCGTTGGCCTCTACGTCGGGACGTGCGTTGGGCTTTAAGTCGGGACGTGTGTTGGGCTCTACGTCGGGACGTGTGTTGGGCTCTACGTCTGTAGTTAGCTAATTTTCACCTCTACGTCGGGAATTAGCTTAATTCGGCTCTAAGTCGGGACGTGCATTGGGCTCTACGTCGGGACGTGCGTTGGGCTCTACGTCGGGAATTAGCTTACTTTCAGCTCTAGGTCGGGCCGTGTGTTGGGCTCTACGTCGGGACCTGTGTTGGGCTCTACGTCGAATTTAGCTAACATTCAGCTCTATATCAGGACGTGTGTTGGGCTCTACGTCGGGACGTGAGTTGGGCTGTACGTGGGGACGTGTGTTGGGCTCTACATCGGGACGTGAGTTGGGCTGTACGAGGGGACGTGTGTTGGGCTCTACATCGGGACGTGTGTTGGGCTCTACGTCGGGACGTCTGTTGGGCTGTACATCTGGGTTTAGCTTAATTTCAGCTCTACGTCGGGACATGTGTTGGGCTCTACGTCGGGACGTGCGTTGGGCTCCACGTCGGGACGTGCGTTGGGCTCTACGTCGGGACGTGCGTTGGGCTCTACATGAGGATTTAGCTTACTTTCAGCTCTACGTCGGGACGTGCGTTGGGCTCCACGTCGGGACGTGCGTTGGGCTTCACGTCGGGACGTGCGTTGGGCTCCACGTCGGGACATGCTTTGGGCTCTACGTCGGGACGTGCGTTGGGCTCTACGTCAGGGTTTAGCTTACTTTCAGCTCTACGTCGGGATGTGCGTTGGGCTCCACGTCGGGACGTGCGTTGGGCTCCACGTCAGGACGTGCGTTGGGCTCCACGTCGGGACGTGCGTTGGGCTCCACTTCGGGACGTGCGTTGGGCGCTACGTCAGGGTTTAGCTTACTTTCAGCTCTACGTCGGGACGTGCGTTGAGATCCACGTCGGGACGTGTGTTGGGCTCTACGTCAGGGTATATCTTACTTTCAGCTCTATGTCGGGACGTGCGTTGGGCTCCACGTCGGGACGTGCGTTGGGCTCTACGTCGGGACGTGCGTTGGGCTCTACATCAGGATTTAGCTTACTTTCAGCTCTACGTCAGGAATTGCGTTGGGCTCCATGTTGGGACGTGCGTTGGGCTCCACGTCAGGACGTGCGTTGGCCTCTATGTCGGGACGTGCGTTGGGCTCCACTTCGGGACGTGCGTTGGGCTCCACGTCGGGACGTGCGTTGGCCTCTACGTCGGGACGTGCGTTGGGCTTTAAGTCGGGACGTGTGTTGGGCTCTACGTCGGGACGTGTGCTGGGCTCTAAATCGGGGTTTAGCTTACATTCAGCTCTACGTCGGGACGTGTGTTGGGCTCTACATCAGGGTTTAGGTTACTTTCAGCTCTACGTTGGGACGTGTGTTGGGCTCAACGTCGGGACGTGTGTTGGGCTCTACGTCGGGACGTGTGTTGGGCTCTACGTCTGGACGTGTGTTGGGCTCTACGTCGGGACGTGTGTTGGGCTCTACGTCGGTACGTGTGTTGGGCTCTACGTCGGGACGTGTGTTGGGCTCTACATCTGGGTTTAGCTTACTTTTAGCTCTACGTCGGGACGTGTGCTGGGCTCTACGTGGGGACGTGTGCTGGGCTCTACGTCGGGACGTGTGCTGGGCTCTACATCGGGGTTTAGGTTACATTCAGCTCTACGTCGGGACGTGTGTTGGGCTCTACATCAGGGTTTAGGTTACTTTCAGCTCTACGTCGGGACGTGTGTTGGACTCTGTCGGGATGTGTGTTGGGCTCTACGTCGGGACGTGGGTTGGGCTCTACGTCGGGACGTGGGTTGGGCTCTACATCTGGGTTTAGCTTACTTTCAGCTCTACGTCGGGACGTGTGCTGGGCTCTACGTCGGGACGTGTGCTGGGCTCTACGTCGGGATTGTGCTGGGCTCTACATCGGGGTTTAGCTTACATTCAGATCTACGTCGGGACGTGTGTTGAGCTCTACGTCGGGACGTGTGTTGGGCTCTAGGTCGGGACGTGTGTTGGGCTCTACGTCGGGACTTGTGCTGGGCTCTACGTCGGGACGTGTGCTGGGCTCTATGTCGAGACGTGTGTTGCGCTCTACGTCGGGGTTTAGCTTACATTCAGCTCTACGTCGGGACGTGTGTTGGGCTCTACGTCGGGATGTGCGTTGGGCTCTACGTCGGGAATTAGCTTACTTTCAGCTCTACCTCGGGACGTGTGTTGGGCGATACGTCAGGACTTGTGTTGGGCTCTACGTCCGTAGTTCGCTAACATTCAGCTCTACGTCGGGACGTGTGTTGGACTCTACGTCTGTAGTTACCTAACTTTCAGCTGTACGTCGGTACGTGGGTTGGGTTCTACATCTGTAGTTACCTAACTTTCATCTCTACGTCGGGATGTGGTTTGGGTTCTACATCTGTAGTTAGCTAACTTTCAGCTCTACGTCGGGACGTGTGTTGGGCTCTACGTCGGGACGTGTGTTGGGCTCTACGTTGGGACGTGTGTTGGGCTCTACGTCGAGAATTAGCTTACTTTCAGCTCACCGTCGGGACGTGTGTTGGGCTCTCCGTCGGGACGTGTCTTGGGCTCTACGTCGGGATTTAGGTTACTTTCAGCTCTACGTCGGGACGTGTGTTGGGCTCTACGTCGGGACGTGTGTTGGGCTCTACGTCGGGACGTGGGTTGGGTTCTACATCTGTAGTTAGCTAACTTTCAGCTCTACGTCGGGATATGGGCTGGGTTCTACATCTGTATTTAGCTAACTTTCAGCTCTACATCGGGACGTGTGTTGGGCTCTCCGTCGGGACGTGTGTTGGTCTCTCCGTCGGGACGTGTGTTGGGCTCTACATCGGGACGTGTGTTGGGCTCTACATCTGGGTTTAGCTTACTTTCAGCTCTACGTCGGGACGTGTGCTGGGCTCTACGTCGGGACGTGTGCTGGGCTCTACGTCGGGATTGTGCTGGGCTCTACATCGGGGTTTAGCTTACATTCAGATCTACGTCGGGACGTGTGTTGAGCTCTACGTCGGGACGTGTGTTGGGCTCTACGTCGGGACGTGTGTTGGGCTCTAGGTCGGGACGTGTGTTGGGCTCTACGTCTGTAGATAGCTAACTTTCAGCTCTACGTCGGAACGTGTGTTGGGCTGTACGTCGGGACGTGTGTTGGGCTCTACGTCTGTAGTTAGCTAACTTTAAGCTCTACGTCGGGACGTGTGTTGGGCTCTACGTCGGGACGTGTGTTGGGCTCTACGTCGGGACGTGTGTTGGGCTATACGTCGGGACGTGTGTTGGGCTCTACGTCGAGAATTAGCTTACTTTCAGCTCTACGTCGGGACGTGTGCTGGGCTCCACATCGGGGTTTAGCTTACATTCAGCTCTACGTCGGGACGTGTGTTGAGCTCTACGTCGGGACGTGTGTTGGGCTCTAGGTCGGGACGTGTGTTGGGCTATACATCTGTAGATAGCTAACTTTCATCTGTACGTCGGGACGTGTGTTGGGCTCTACGTCGGGACATGTGTTGGGCTCTACGTCTGTAGTTAGCTAACTTTCAGCTCTACGTCGGGACGTGTGTTGGGCTCTACATGGGACGTGTGTTGGGCTCTACGTCGGGACGTGTGTTGGGCTATACGTCGGGACGTGTGTTGGGCTCTACGTCGAGAATTAGCTTACTTTCAGCTCTACGTCGGGACGTGTGTTGGGCTCTACATCAGGGTTTAGGTTACTTTCAGCTCTACGTTGGGACGTGTGTTGGGCTCTACGTCGGGACGTGTGTTGGGCTCTACGTCTGGACGTGTGTTGGGCTCTACGTCGGGACGTGTGTTGGGCTCTACGTCGGGACGTGTGTTGGGCTCTACATCTGGGTTTAGCTTACTTTTAGCTCTACGTCGGGACGTGTGCTGGGCTCTACGTCGGGACGTGTGCTGGGCTCTACATCGGGGTTTAGGTTACATTCAGCTCTCCGTCGGGACGTGTGTTGGGCTCTACGTCGGGACGTGCGTTGGGCTCTACGTCGGGACGTGCGTTGGGCTCTACATGAGGATTTAGCTTACTTTCAGCTCTACGTCGGGACTTGCGTTGGGCTCCACGTCGGGACGTGCGTTGGGCTTCACGTCGGGACGTGCGTTGGGCTCCACGTCGGGACATGCTTTGGGCTCTACGTCGGGACGTGCGTTGGGCTCTACGTCAGGGTTTAGCTTACTTTCAGCTCTACGTCGGGATGTGCGTTGGGCTCCACGTCGGGACGTGCGTTGGGCTCCACGTCAGGACGTGCGTTGGGCTCCACGTCGGGACGTGCGTTGGGCTCCACTTCGGGACGTGCGTTGGGCGCTACGTCAGGGTTTAGCTTACTTTCAGCTCTACGTCGGGACGTGCGTTGGGATCCACGTCGGGACGTGTGTTGGGCTCTACGTCAGGGTATATCTTACTTTCAGCTCTATGTCGGGACGTGCGTTGGGCTCCACGTCGGGACGTGCGTTGGGCTCTACGTCGGGACGTGCGTTGGGCTCTACATCAGGATTTAGCTTACTTTCAGCTCTACGTCAGGAATTGCGTTGGGCTCCATGTTGGGACGTGCGTTGGGCTCCACGTCAGGACGTGCGTTGGCCTCTATGTCGGGACGTGCGTTGGGCTCCACTTCGGGACGTGCGTTGGGCTCCACGTCGGGACGTGCGTTGGCCTCTACGTCGGGACGTGCGTTGGGCTTTAAGTCGGGACGTGTGTTGGGCTCTACGTCGGGACGTGTGCTGGGCTCTAAATCGGGGTTTAGCTTACATTCAGCTCTACGTCGGGACGTGTGTTGGGCTCTACATCAGGGTTTAGGTTACTTTCAGCTCTACGTTGGGACGTGTGTTGGGCTCAACGTCGGGACGTGTGTTGGGCTCTACGTCGGGACGTGTGTTGGGCTCTACGTCTGGACGTGTGTTGGGCTCTACGTCGGGACGTGTGTTGGGCTCTACGTCGGTACGTGTGTTGGGCTCTACGTCGGGACGTGTGTTGGGCTCTACATCTGGGTTTAGCTTACTTTTAGCTCTACGTCGGGACGTGTGCTGGGCTCTACGTGGGGACGTGTGCTGGGCTCTACGTCGGGACGTGTGCTGGGCTCTACATCGGGGTTTAGGTTACATTCAGCTCTACGTCGGGACGTGTGTTGGGCTCTACATCAGGGTTTAGGTTACTTTCAGCTCTACGTCGGGACGTGTGTTGGACTCTGTCGGGATGTGTGTTGGGCTCTACGTCGGGACGTGGGTTGGGCTCTACGTCGGGACGTGGGTTGGGCTCTACATCTGGGTTTAGCTTACTTTCAGCTCTACGTCGGGACGTGTGCTGGGCTCTACGTCGGGACGTGTGCTGGGCTCTACGTCGGGATTGTGCTGGGCTCTACATCGGGGTTTAGCTTACATTCAGATCTACGTCGGGACGTGTGTTGAGCTCTACGTCGGGACGTGTGTTGGGCTCTAGGTCGGGACGTGTGTTGGGCTCTACGTCGGGACTTGTGCTGGGCTCTACGTCGGGACGTGTGCTGGGCTCTATGTCGAGACGTGTGTTGCGCTCTACGTCGGGGTTTAGCTTACATTCAGCTCTACGTCGGGACGTGTGTTGGGCTCTACGTCGGGATGTGCGTTGGGCTCTACGTCGGGAATTAGCTTACTTTCAGCTCTACCTCGGGACGTGTGTTGGGCGATACGTCAGGACTTGTGTTGGGCTCTACGTCCGTAGTTCGCTAACATTCAGCTCTACGTCGGGACGTGTGTTGGACTCTACGTCTGTAGTTACCTAACTTTCAGCTGTACGTCGGTACGTGGGTTGGGTTCTACATCTGTAGTTACCTAACTTTCATCTCTACGTCGGGATGTGGTTTGGGTTCTACATCTGTAGTTAGCTAACTTTCAGCTCTACGTCGGGACGTGTGTTGGGCTCTACGTCGGGACGTGTGTTGGGCTCTACGTTGGGACGTGTGTTGGGCTCTACGTCGAGAATTAGCTTACTTTCAGCTCACCGTCGGGACGTGTGTTGGGCTCTCCGTCGGGACGTGTCTTGGGCTCTACGTCGGGATTTAGGTTACTTTCAGCTCTACGTCGGGACGTGTGTTGGGCTCTACGTCGGGACGTGTGTTGGGCTCTACGTCGGGACGTGGGTTGGGTTCTACATCTGTAGTTAGCTAACTTTCAGCTCTACGTCGGGATATGGGCTGGGTTCTACATCTGTATTTAGCTAACTTTCAGCTCTACATCGGGACGTGTGTTGGGCTCTCCGTCGGGACGTGTGTTGGTCTCTCCGTCGGGACGTGTGTTGGGCTCTACATCGGGACGTGTGTTGGGCTCTACATCTGGGTTTAGCTTACTTTCAGCTCTACGTCGGGACGTGTGCTGGGCTCTACGTCGGGACGTGTGCTGGGCTCTACGTCGGGATTGTGCTGGGCTCTACATCGGGGTTTAGCTTACATTCAGATCTACGTCGGGACGTGTGTTGAGCTCTACGTCGGGACGTGTGTTGGGCTCTACGTCGGGACGTGTGTTGGGCTCTAGGTCGGGACGTGTGTTGGGCTCTACGTCTGTAGATAGCTAACTTTCAGCTCTACGTCGGAACGTGTGTTGGGCTGTACGTCGGGACGTGTGTTGGGCTCTACGTCTGTAGTTAGCTAACTTTCAGCTCTACGTCGGGACGTGTGTTGGGCTCTACGTCGGGACGTGTGTTGGGCTATACGTCGGGACGTGTGTTGGGCTCTACGTCGAGAATTAGCTTACTTTCAGCTCTACGTCGGGACGTGTGCTGGGCTCCACATCGGGGTTTAGCTTACATTCAGCTCTACGTCGGGACGTGTGTTGAGCTCTACGTCGGGACGTGTGTTGGGCTCTAGGTCGGGACGTGTGTTGGGCTATACATCTGTAGATAGCTAACTTTCATCTGTACGTCGGGACGTGTGTTGGGCTCTACGTCGGGACATGTGTTGGGCTCTACGTCTGTAGTTAGCTAACTTTCAGCTCTACGTCGGGACGTGTGTTGGGCTCTACATCGGGACGTGTGTTGGGCTCTACGTCGGGACGTGTGTTGGGCTATACGTCGGGACGTGTGTTGGGCTCTACGTCGAGAATTAGCTTACTTTCAGCTCTACGTCGGGACGTGTGTTGGGCTCTACATCAGGGTTTAGGTTACTTTCAGCTCTACGTTGGGACGTGTGTTGGGCTCTACGTCGGGACGTGTGTTGGGCTCTACGTCTGGACGTGTGTTGGGCTCTACGTCGGGACGTGTGTTGGGCTCTACGTCGGGACGTGTGTTGGGCTCTACATCTGGGTTTAGCTTACTTTTAGCTCTACGTCGGGACGTGTGCTGGGCTCTACGTCGGGACGTGTGCTGGGCTCTACATCGGGGTTTAGGTTACATTCAGCTCTACGTCGGGACGTGTGTTGGGCTCTACAAAAGGGTTTAGGTTACTTTCAGCTCTACGTCGGGACGTGTGTTGGGCTCTCCGTCGGGACGTGTGTTGGGCTCTACGTCGGGACGTGGGTTGGGCTCTACGTCGGGACGTGTGTTGGGCTCTACATCTGGGTTTAGCTTACTTTCAGCTGTACGTCGGGACGTGTGTTGGGCTCTACGTCGGGACGTGTGTTGGGCTCTACGTCGGGACGTGTGTTGGGCTCTACGTCGGGACGTGTGTTGGGCTCTACGTCAGGACGTATGTTGGGCTCTACGTCGGGACATGTGTTGGGCTCTACATCTGGGTTTAGCTTACTTTCAGCTCAACGTCGGGACGTGTGCTGGGCTCTACGTCGGGACGTGTGCTGGTCTCTACGTCGGGACGTGTGCTGGGCTCTACATCGGGGTTTAGCTTACATTCAGCTCTACGTCGGGACGTGTGTTGGGCTGTACATCAGGGTTTAGGTTACTTTCAGCTCTATGTTGGGACGTGTGTTGGGCTATACGTCGGGACGTGAGTTGGGCTGTACGTGGGGACGTGTGTTGGGCTCTACGTCTGTAGTTTCATAACTTTCAGCTCTGCGTCGGGCCGTGTGTTGGGCTCTACGTCAGGACGTATGTTGGGCTCTACGTCGGGACATGTGTTGGGCTCTACATCTGGGTTTAGCTTACTTTCAGCTCAACGTCGGGACGTGTGCTGGGCTCTACGTCGGGACGTGTGCTGGTCTCTACGTCGGGACGTGTGCTGGGCTCTACATCGGGGTTTAGCTTACATTCAGCTCTACGTCGGGACGTGTGTTGGGCTGTACATCAGGGTTTAGGTTACTTTCAGCTCTACGTTGGGACGTGTGTTGGGTTATACGTCGGGACGTGTGTTGGGCTGTACATCTGGGTTTAGCTTACTTTCAGCTCTACGTCGGGACGTGTGCTGGGCTCTACGTCGGGACGTGTGCTGGGCTCTACGTCAGGGTTTAGGTTACTTTCAGCTCTACGTCAGGACATGGGTTCGGCTCTACATCGGGACGTCGGTTGGGCTCTACGTCGGGACGTGGGTTGGGCTGTACGTCGGGACGTCGGTTGGGTTCTACATCTGCAGTTAGCTAACTTTCAGCTCTACGTCGGGACGTGGGTTGGGTTCTACATCTGTAGTTAGCTAACTTTCATCTCTACGTCGGGACGTGTGTTGGGCTCTACGTCGGGACGTGTGTTGGGCTCTACGTCTGTAGTTAGCTAACTTTCAGCTCTACGTCGGGACGTGTGTTGGGCTCTACGTCGGGACGTGTGTTGGGCTCAACGTCTGTAGTTAGCTAATTTTCAGCTCTACGTCGGGACGTGTGTTGGGCTCTACGTCGGGGTGTGTGTTGGGTTCTACGTCGGGACGTGTGTTGGGCTCTACGTCAGGATTTAGCTTACTTTCAACTCTACGTCAGGACGTGTGTTGGGCTCTACGTCGGGACGTGTGTTGGGCTCTACGTCGGGAAGTTTGTTGGGCTCTACGTCGGGATGTGTGTTGGGCTCTATGTCAGGATTTAGCTTATTTCAGCTCTACGTCGGGACGTGTGTTGGGCTCTACGTCGGGACGTGTGTTGGGCTCTACATCAGGGTTTAGGATACTTTCAGCTCTACGTCGGGACGTGGGTTGGGCTCTACGTCGGGACGTGTGTTGGGCTCTACGTCGGGACGTGTGTTGGGCTCTACGTCGGGAAGTGTGTTGGGCTCTACGTCGGGAAGTGTGTTGGGCTCTACATCAAGATTTAGCTTCCTTTCAGCTCTACGTCGGGACGTGTGTTGGGCTGTACGTCGGGACGTGTGTTGGGCTCCACGTCGGGACGTGCGTTGGGCTCTACCTCGGGACGTGTGTTGGGCTCTACGTCGAGACGTGTGTTGGGCTCTACGTCGGGGCGTGTGTTGGTCTCTACGTCGGGATATGTGTTGGGCTCTACGTCGGGACGTGTGTTGGGCTCTACTTCGGGACGTGTGTTGTGCTCTACATCAGGATTTAGCTTACTTTCAGCTCTACGTCGGGACGTGTGTTGGGCTCTACGTCGGGACGTGTGTTGGGCTCTACATCAGGATTTAACTTACATTCAGCTCTTTGTCGGGACGTGTGTTGGGGTCTACGTCGGGACATGTGTTGGGCTTTACTTCAGGATTTAACTTACTTTCAGCTCTACGTCGGGACGTGTGTTGGGAATACGTTGGGACGTGTGTTGGGCTCTACGTCGGGACGTGTGTTGTGCTCTGCGTCGGGACGTGTGTTGGGCTCTACATCTGGGTTTAGCTTACTTTCAGCTCTACGTCGGGACGTGTGCTGGGCTCTACGTCGGGACGTGTGCTGGGCTCTACGTCGGGACGTGTGCTGGGCTCTACGTCGGGACGTGTGTTGGGCTCTACGTCGGGACGTGAGTTGGGCTGTACGTGGGGACGTGTGTTGGGCTCTACGTCTGTAGTTTCATAACTTTCAGCTCTGCGTCGGGCCGTGTGTTGGGCTCTACGTCAGGACGTATGTTGGGCTCTACGTCGGGACATGTGTTGGGCTCTACATCTGGGTTTAGCTTACTTTCAGCTCTACGTCGGGACGTGTGCTGGGCTCTACGTCGGGACGTGTGCTGGTCTCTACGTCGGGACGTGTGCTGGGCTCTACATCGGGGTTTCGCTTACATTCAGCTCTACGTCGGGACGTGTGCTGGGCTCTACGTCGGGACGTCTGCTGGGCTCTACATCTGGACGTGCGTTGGGCTCTACGTCGGGACGTGTGCTGGGCTCTACACCCGGACGTGTGTTGGGCTCTACTTCGGGGTTTAGCTTACATTCACCTCTACGTCGGGACGTGTGTTGGGCTCTACGTTGGGACGTGTGTTAGGCTCTACGTCGGGACGTCTGTTGGTCTCTACGTTGGGACGTTTGTTGGGCTCTACGTGGGGGTTTAGCATACATTCAGCTGTACGTTGGGACGTGTGTTGGGCTCTACGTCGGGACGTGGGTTGGGCCCTACGTCGGGACGTGGGTTGGGCCCTACGTCGGGACGTCTGTTGGGCTCTACGTCGGGATGTGTGTTGGGCTCTATGTCGGGACGTCTGTTGGGCTCTGCGTTGGGACGTGTGTTGGGCTCTGCATCACGATTTAGCTGACTTTCAGCTCTACGTGGGACGTGTGTTGGGCTCTGCATCACGATTTAGCTGACTTTCAGCTCTACGTCGGGACGTGTGTTGGGCTCTACGTCGGGACGTGTGTTGGGCATACGTCGGACGTGCGTTGGGCTCTACATCGGGACGTGTGTTGGGCTCTACATCAGGATTTAGCTTACTTTCAGCTCTACGTCGGGACATGTGTTGGGCTCTACGTCGGGACGTGTGTTGGGCTCTACATCAGGATTTAGCTTACTTTCAGCTCTACGTCGGGACGTGTGTTGGGCTCTACGTTGGGACGTGTGTTGGGCTGTACATCAGGATTTATCTTACTTTCAGCTCTACGTCGGGACGTGTGTTGGGCTCTACGTCTGGACGTCTGTTGGGCTCTACATCAGGATTTAACTTACATTCAGCTCTACGTCGGGACGTGTGTTGGGCTGTACGTCTGGACGTGTGTTGGGCTCTACATCAGGATTTAACTTACTTTCAGCTCTACGTCGTGTCGTGTGTTGGGAATACGTCGGGACGTCTGTTGGGCTCTACGTCGGGACGTCTGTTGGGCTCTACGTCGGGACGTGTTTTGGGCTCTACGTCGGGACGTGTGTTGGGCTCTACGTCGGGACGTCTGTTGGGCTCTACACCGGGAATTAGCTTACTTTCAGCTCTACTTCGGGACGTGTGTTGCGCTCCACGTCGGGACGTGTGTTGGGCTCTACGTCGGGACGTGTGCTGGGCTCTACATCCGGACGTGTGTTGGGCTCTACTTCGGGGTTTAGCTTACATTCAGCTCTACGTCGGGACGTGTGTTGGGCTCTACGTTGCGACGTGTGTTGGGCTCTACGTCGGGACGTCTGTTGGGCTCTACGTCGGGACGTTTTTTGGGCTCTACGTGGGGGTTTAGCATACATTTAGCTCTACGTCGGGAAGTGTGTTGGGCTCTACGTCGGGACGTGTGTTGGGCTATACGTCGGGACGTGGGTTGGGCCCTACGTCGGGACGTCTGTTGGGCTCTACGTCGGGACGTGTGTTGGGCTCTACGTCGGGACGTCTGTTGGGCTCTGCGTCATTACGTGTGTTGGGCTCTGCATCACGATTTAGCTGACTTTCAGCTCTAAGTCGGGACGTGTGTTGGGCTCTACGTCGGATGTGCGTTGGGCTCTACGTCGGGACGTGTGTTGGGCTATACATCAGGATTTAGCTTACTTTCAGCTGTACGTCGGGACATGTGTTGGGCTCTACGTCGGGACGTGTGTTGCGCTCTACATCTGGATTTAGCTTACCTTCATCTCTACGTCGCGACGTGTGTTGGGCTCTGCGTCGTGACGTGTGTTGGGCTCTACATCAGGATTTAGCTTACTTTCAGCTCTACGTCGGGACGTGTGTTGGGAATACGTCGGGACGTGTGTTGGGCTCTACGTCTGGATGTCTGTTGGGCTCTACATCAGTATTTAACTTACATTCAGCTCTACGTCGGGACGTGTGTTGAGCTCTACGTCGGGACGTGTGTTGGGCTCTACATTAGGATTTAACTTACTTTCAGCTCTACGTCGGGACGTGTGTTCGGAATACGTCGGGACGTGTGTTGGGCTCTATTTCGGGACGTGTGTTGGGCTCTACGTCGGGACGTGTGTTGTGCTCTACGTCGGGACGTGTGTTGCGCTCTACTTCGGGACGTGTGTTGTGCTATACATCAGGATTTAGCTTACTTTCAGCTCTACGTCGGGACGTGTGTTGGGCTCTACATCAGGATTTAGCTTACTTTCAGCTCTACGTCGGGACGTGTGTTGGGCTCTACGTCGGGACGTGTGTTGGGCTCTACATCAGGATTTAGTTTACTTTCAGCTCTATGTCGGGACGTGTGTTGGGCTCTACGTCGGGACGTGTGTTGGGCTCTACGTTGGGACGTGTGTTGGGCTTTACGTCGGGACGTGTGTTGGGCTCTACATCAGGATTTAGCTGACTTTCAGCTCTACGTCGGACGTGTGTTGGGCTCTACGTCGGGACGTGTGTTGGGCTTTGCATCAGGATTTATCTTACTTTCAGCTCTACGTCGGGACGTGTGTTGGGCTGTACGTCTGGACGTGTGATTTGCTCTACATCAGGATGTAACTTACATTCAGCTGTACGTCGGGACGTGTGTTGGGCTCTACGTCGGGACGTGTGTTGGGCTCTACATCAGGATTTAACTTACTTTCAGCTCTACGTCGGGACGTGGGTTGGGCTCTACGTCGGGACGTGGGTTGGGCTATACGTCGGGACGTCTGTTGGACTCTACGTCGGGATGTTTGTTGGGCTCTACGTCGGGACGTGTGTTGGGCTCTACGTCGGGATATGTGTTGGGCTCTACGTCTGCAGTTAGCTAATTTCAGTTCTACGTCGGGACGTGTGTTGGGCTCTACGTCGTGACGTGTGTTGGGCTCTACGTCGGGGTTTAGCTTACATTCATCTCTACGTCGGGACGTGTTTTGGGCTCTACGTCGGGACGTGTGTTGGGCTCTACGTCGGGACGTGTGTTGGGCTCTACATCAGGATTTAGCTGACTTTCAGCTCTACTTCGGGACGTGTGTTGGGCTCTACGTCGGGACGTGTGTTGTGCTCTACGTCGGGACGTGTGTTGGGCTCTACGTTGGGACGTGTGTTGGGCTGTACATCAGGATTTATCTTACTTTCAGCTCTACGTCGGGACGTGTGTTGGGCTCTACGTCTGGACGTCTGTTGGGCTCTACATCAGGATTTAACTTACATTCAGGTCTACGTCGGGACGTGTGTTGGGCTCTACGTCGGGACGTGTGTTGGGCTCTACATCAGGATTTAACTTACTTTCAGCTCTACGTCGGGACGTGTGTTGGGAATACGTCGGGATGTGTGTTGGGCTCTACGTCGGGACGTGTGTTGGGCTCTACTTCCGGACGTGTGTTGTGCTCTATGTCAGGATTTAGCTTACTTTCAGCTCTACGTCGGGACGTCTGTTGGGCTCTACATCAGGATTTAGCTTACTTTCAGCTCTACGTCGGGACGTGTGTTGGGCTCTACGTCGCGATGTGTGTTGGTCTCTACGTCGGGACGTGTGTTGGGCTCTACATCAGGATTTAGCTGACTTTCAGCTCTACGTCGGACGTGTGTTGGGCTCTACGTCGGACGTGTGTTGGGCTGTACGTCGGGATGTGTGTTGCGCTCTACGTCGGGACGTGTGTTGGGCTCTATATCAGGATTTATCTTACTTTCAGCTCTACGTCGGGACGTGTGTTCCGCTCTACGTCTGGACGTCTGTTGGGCTCTACATCAGAATTTAACTTACATTCAGCTCTACGTCGGGACGTGTGTTGGGCTCTACGTCGGGACGTGTGTTGGGCTCTACATCAGGATTTAACTTACTTTCAGCTCTACGTCGGGTCGTGTGTTGGGAATACGTCGGGACGTGTGTTGGGCTCTACGTCAGGACGTGTGTTGGGCTCTACGTCGGGACGTGTGTTGGGCTCTACGTCGGACGTGTGTTGGGCTCTAAGTCGGGACGTGTGCTGGGCTCTACGTCAGGACGTGTGTTGGGCTCTACGTCGGGACGTGTGTTGGGCTCTACGTCGGGACGTGTGTTGGGCTCTACATCAGGATTATCTTACTTTCAGCTCTACGTCGGGATGTGTGTTGGGCTCTACGTCTGGACGTGTGTTGGGCTCTACATCAGGATTCAGCTTACTTTCAGCTCTCCGTCGGGACGTGTGTTGGGCTCTACGTCGGGACGTGTTTTAGGCTCTACATCAGGATTTAACTTACTTTCAGCTCTACGTTGGGAGGTGTGTTGGGAATACGTCGGGACGTGTGTTGGGCTCTACGTCGGGACGTCTGTTGGGCTCTACGTCGGGACGTCTGTTGGGCTCTACGTCGGGACGTGTGTTGGGCTCTACATCCGGACGTGTGTTGGGCTCTACTTCGGGGTTTAGCTTACATTCAGCTCTACGTCGGGACGTGTGTTGAGCTCTACATTGGGACGTGTGTTGGGCTCTACGTCGGGATGTGTGTTGGGCTCTACATCAGGGTTTAGCTTACTTTCAGCTCTACGTCGGGACGTGTGTTGGGCTCTACGTCGGGACGTGTGTTGGGCTCTACGTCGGGACGTCTGTTGGGCTCTACGTCGGACGTGCGTTGGGCTCTACGTCGGGACGTGTGTTGGGCTCTACATCTGGATTTAGCTTACTTTCAGCTCTACGTCGCGTCGTGTGTTGGGCTCTGCGTCGTGACGTGTGTTGGGCTCTACATCAGGATTTAGCTTACTTTCAGCTCTACGTCGGGACGTGTGTTGGGCTCTACGTCGGGACGTGTTTTGGGCTCTACGTGGGGACGTGTGTTGGGCACTACGTCGGGACGTGTGTTAGGCTCTGCGTCGGGACGTGTGTTGGGCTCTACATCAGGATTTAGCTGACTTTCAGCTCTACTTCGGGACGTGTGTTGGGCTCTACGTCGGGACGTGTGTTGGGCTCTACGTCGGGACGTGTGTTGGGCTCTACGTCGGGACGTGTGTTGGGCTCTACGTCGGACGTGTGTTGGGCTCTACGTCGGGACGTGTGCTGGGCTCTACGTCAGGACGTTTGTTCGGCTCTACGTCGGACGTGTGTTGGGCTCTACGTCGGGATGTGTGTTGGGCTCTACGTCGGGACGTGTGTTGGGCTCTACATCAGGATTATCTTACTTTCAGCTCTACGTCGGGATGTGTGTTGGGCTCTACATCTGGACGTGTGTTGGGCTCTACATCAGGATTTAGCTGACTTTCAGCTCTACTTCGGGACGTGTGTTGGGCTCTACGTCGGGACTTTTGTTGGGCTCTATGTCGGGACGTGTGTTGGGCTCTATGTCGGGACGTGTGTTGGGCTCTACGTCGGGAAGTGTGTTGGGCTCTACATCAAGATTTAGCTTCCTTTCAGCTCTACGTCGGGACGTGTGTTGGGCTCTACGTCGGGACGTGTGTTGGGCTCCACGTCGGGACGTGCGTTGGGCTCTACCTCGGGACGTGTGTTGGGCTCTACGTCGCGACGTGTGTTGGGCTCTACGTCGGGACGTGTGTCGGGCTCTACGTCTGTAGGTAGCTAAATTTCAGCTCTACGTCGGGACGTGCGTTGGGCTCTACGTCGGGACGTGCGTTGGTCTCTACGTCGGGACGTGCGTTGGGCTCTCCGTCGGGACGTGTGTTGGGCTCCATATCAGGATTTAGCTTACTTTCGGCTCTACGTCGGTACGTGTGTTGGGCTCTACTTCGGGAAGTGTGTTGGGCTCTACGTCGGGAAGTGTGTTGGGCTCTAAGTCGGGACGTGTGTTGGGCTCTACGTCGGGAAGTGTGTTGGGCTCTACATCAAGATTTAGCTTCTATTCAGCTCTAGGTCGGGACGTGTGTTGGGCTCTACGTCGGGACGTGTGTTGGGCTCTACGTCGGGACGTGTGTTGGGCTCTACATCAGGATTTAGCTTACTTTCAGCTCTACGTCGGGACGTGTGTTGGGCTCTACGTCGGGACGTGTGTTGGGCTCTACATCAGGGTTTAGCTTACTTTCAGCTCTACGTCGGGACGTGTGTTGGGCTCTACGTCGGGAAGTGTGTTGGGCTCTACGTCGGGACGTGTGTTGGGCTCTACGTCGGGAAGTGTGTTGGGCTCTACGTCGGGAAGTGTGTTGGGCTCTACATCAAGATTTAGCTTCCTTTCAGCTCTACGTCGGGACGTGTGTTGGGCTCTACGTCGGGACGTGTGTTGGGCTCCACTTCGGGACGTGCGTTGGGCTCTACGTCGGGACGTGTGTTGGGCTCTACGTCGAGACGTGTGTTGGGCTCTACGTCGGGACGTGCGTTGGGCTCTACGTCGGGACGTTTGTTGGGCTCTATGTGCGGGTTTAGCATACATTCAGCTCTACGTCGGGACGTGTGTTGGGCTCCACGTCGGGACGTGTGTTGGGCTCCACGTCGGGACGTGTGTTGGGCTCTACGTCGGGACGTTTGTTGGGCTCTACGTGGGGGTTTAGCATACATTCAGCTCTACGTCGGGACGTGTGTTGGGCTCCACGTCGGGACGCGTGTTGGGCTCCATGTCGGGACGTGTGTTGGGCTCCATGTCGGGACGTGTGTTGGGCTCTACGTCGGAACGTGTGTTGAGCTCTATGTCTGTGGTTAGCTAACTTTCATCTCTACGTCGGGACGTTTGTTGGGCTCT
The DNA here is from genome assembly GCF_034619465.1 of Leptosomus discolor. Classification (NCBI taxonomy): domain Eukaryota; kingdom Metazoa; phylum Chordata; class Aves; order Leptosomiformes; family Leptosomidae; genus Leptosomus; species Leptosomus discolor. Next base: position 2,423,079 of record NW_028237819.1, read on the forward strand.
ACATCAGGATTTAGCTTACTTTCAGCTCTACGTCGGGACGTGTGTTGGGCTCTACGTCGGGACGTGTGTTGGACTCTACATCAGGATTTAGCTTACTTTCAGCTCTACGTCGGGACGTGTGTTGGGGTCTACGTCGGGAAGTGTGTTGGGCTCTACGTCGGGAAGTGTGTTGGGCTCTACATCAAGATTTAGCTTCCTTTCAGCTCTACGTCGGGACGTGTGTTGGGCTCCATGTCGGGACGTGTGTTGGGCTCTACGTCGGAACGTGTGTTGAGCTCTATGTCTGTAGTTAGCTAACTTTCATCTCTACGTCGGGACGTGTGTGGGGCTCTACGTCGGGACGTGTGTGGGGCTCTACGTCGGGACGTGTGTTGGGCTCTACGTCGGGACGTGTGTTGGGCTCTACATCAGGATTTAGCTTACTTTCAGCTCTAAGTCGGGACATGTGTTGGGCTCTACGTCGGGACGTGTGTTGGGCTCTACATCAGGATTTAGCTTACTTTCAGCTCTACGTCGGGACGTGTGTTGGTCTCTACGTCGGGAAGTGTGTTGGGCTCTACGTCGGGACGTGTGTTGGGCTCTACGTCGGGAAGTGTGTTGGGCTCTACGTGGGGAAGTGTGTTGGGCTCAACATCAAGATTTAGCTTCCTTTCAGCTCTATGTCGGGACGTGTGTTGGGCTCTACGTCGGGACGTGTGTTGGGCTCCACGTCGGGACGTGCGTTGGGCTCTACCTCGGGACGTGTGTTGGGCTCTACGTCGGGACGTGTGTTGGGCTCTACGTCGGGACGTGTGTCGGGCTCTGCGTCTGTAGTTAGCTAAATTTCAGCTCTACGTCGGGACGTGCGTTGGGCTCTACGTCGGGACGTGCGTTGTTCTCTACGTCGGGACGTGCATTGGGCTCTACGTCGGGACGTGCGTTGGGCTCTACGTCGGGACGTGTGTGGGGCTCTACGTCGAGACGTGTGTTGGGCTCTACGTCGGGAAGTGTGTTGGGCTCTACGTCGGGAATTGTGTTGGGCTCTACTTCAGGATTTAGCTTCCTTTCAGCTCTACGTCGGGACGTGTGTTGGGCTCTACGTCGGGACGTGTGTTGGGCTCTACTTCGGGACTTGTGTTGGGCTCTACATCACGATTTAGCTTACTTTCTGCTCTACGTCGGGACGTAGGTTCGGTTCCACGTAGGGACGTGGGTTGGGTTCTACGTAGGGAAGTGTGTTGGGCTCTACGTCGGGAAGTGTGTTGGGCTTTACATCAAGATTTAGCTTCCTTTCAGCTCTACGTCGGGACGTGTGTTGGGCTCTACGTCGGGACGTGTGTTTAGCTCCACGTCGGGACGTGCGTTGGGCTCTACCTCGGGACGTGTGTTGGGCTCTACGTCGAGACGTGTGTTGGGCTCTACGTCGGGACGTGTGTTGGGCTCTACGTCGGGACGTGTGTTGGGCTATACGTCGGGACGTGTGTTGGGCTCTACATCAGTATTTAGCATACTTTCAGCTCTACGTCGGGACGTGTGCTGGGCTCTACGTCGGGACGTGTGCTGGGCTCTACGTCGGGACGTGTGCTGGGCTCTACGTCGGGGTTTAGCTTACATTCAGCTCTACGTCGGGACGTGTATTGGGCTCTGCGTCGGGACGTCTGTTGAGCTCTACGTTGGGACGTCTGTTGGGCTCTACGTCGGGACGTTTGTTAGGCTCTACGTGGGGGTTTAGCATACATTCAGCTCTACGTCGGGACGTGTGTTGGCCTCCACGTCAGGACGTGTGTTGGGCTCCATGTCAGGACGTGTGTTGGGCTCTACCTCGGAACGTGTGTTGGGCTCTACGTCGGAACGTGTGTTGGGCTCTATGTCTGTAGTTAGCTAACTTTCATCTCTACGTCGGGACGTGTGTTGGGCTCTACGTCGGGACGTGTGTGGGGCTCTACGTCGAGACGTGTGTTGGGCTCTACTTCGGGAAGTGTGATGGGCTCTACGTCGGGAAGTGTGTTGGGCTCTACTTCAGGATTTAGCTTCCTTTCAGCTCTACGTCGGGACGTGTGTTGGGCTCTACGTCGGGACGTGTCTTGTGCTCTGCTTCGGGACTTGTGTTGGGCTCTACATCAGGATTTAGCTTACTTTCTGCTCTACGTCGGGACGTGTGTTGGGCTCTACGTCGGGACGTGTGTTGGGCTCCACGTCGGGACGTGCGTTGGGCTCTACCGCGGGACGTGTGTTGGGCTCTACGTCGAGACGTGTGTTGGGCTCTACGTCGGGACGTCTGTTGGGCTCTACGTCGGGAAGTGTTGGGCTCTACATCAGGATTTAGCTTACTTTCAGCTCTACGTCGGGACGTGTGTTGGGTTCTACGTCGGGACGTGTGTTGGGCTCTACGTCGGGACATGTGTTGGGCTCTACGTCGGGACGTGTGTTGGGCTATACGTCGGGACGTGTGTTGGGCTCTACATCAGTATTTAGCATACTTTCAGCTCTACGTCGGGACGTGTGTTGGGCTCTACGTCGGGACGTGTGCTGGGCTCTACGTCGGGGTTTAGCTTACATTCAGCTCTACGTCGGGACGTGTGTTGGGCTCTACGTCGGGACGTGTGTTGGGCTCTATGTCGGGACGTCTGTTGGGCTCTACGTCGGGACGTGTGTTGGGCTCTACATCAGGATTTAGCTTACTTTCAGCTCTACGTCGGGACGTGTGTTGGGCTCTACGTCGGGAAGTGTGTTGGGCTCTACGTCGGGAAGTGTGTTGGGGTGTACGTCGGGAAGTGTGTTGGGCTCTACATCAAGATTTACCTTCCTTTCAGCTCTACGTCGGGACGTGTGTTGGGCTCTACGTCGGGACGTGTGTTGGGCTCTACGTCGGGACGTGTGTTGGGCTGTACGTCGGGACGTGTGTTGGGCTCTTCATCAGGATTTAGCTTACTTTCAGCTCTACGTCGGGACGTGTGTTGGGCTCTACGTCGGGACGTGTGTTGGGTTCTACGTGGGGTTTTAGCATACATTCAGCTCTACGTTGGGACGTGTGTTGGGCTCCACGTCGGGACGTGTGTTTGCCTCCATGTCGGGACGTGTGTTGGGCTCCATGTCAGGACGTGTGTTGGGCTCTACCTCGGAACGTGTGTTGGGCTCTACGTCGGGACGTGTATTGGGCTCTACGTGGGGACGTGTGTTGGGCTCTACGTGGGGACGTGTGTTGGGCTCTACGTGGGGACGTGTGTTGGGCTCTACGTCGGGACGTGTGTTGGGCTCTACATCAGGATTTAGCTGACTTTCATCTCTACTTCGGGACGTGTGTTGGGCTCTACGTCGGGACGTGTGTTGGGCTCTACGTCGGGACATGTGTTGGGCTCTACATCAGGATTTAGCTTACTTTCAGCTCTACGTCGGGACGTGTGTTGGACTCTACGTCGGGCTGTGTGTTGGGCTCTACGTCGTGACGTGTGTTGGGCTCTACTTCGGGACGTGTGTTGTGCTCTACATCAGGATTTAGGTTACTTTCAGCTCTACGTCGGGACGTGTGTTGGGCTCCACATCAAGATTTAGCTTACTTTCAGCTCTACGTCGGGACGTGTGTTGGGCTCTACGTCGGGACGTGTGTTGGGCTCTACATCAGGATTTAACTTACATTCAGCTCTTCGTCGGGACGTGTGTTGGGCTCTACGTCGGGACGTGTTTTGGGCTTTACTAAAGGATTTAACTTACTTTCAGCTCTACGTCGGGACGTGTGTTGGGAATACGTTGGGACGTGTGTTGGGCTCTATGTCGGGACGTCTGTTGGGCTCTACGTCGGGACGTGTGTTGGGCTCTACGTCGCGACGTCTGTTGGGCTCTACGTCGGGACGTGTGTTGGACTCTACGTCGCGACGTCTGTTGGGCTCTACGTCGGGACGTGTGTTGGGCTCTATGTCGGGACGTGTGTTGGGCTCTACATCAGGGTTTAGCTTCCTTTCAGCTCTACGTCGGGACGTGTGTTGGGCTCTACGTCGGGACGTGTGTTGGGCTCTACGTCGGGACGTGTGTTGGGCTCTACATCAGGATTTAGCTTATTTTCAGCTCTACGTCGGGACGTGTGTTGGGCTCTACGTCGGGACGTGTGTTGGGCTCTACGTCGGGACGTCTGTTGGGCTCTACGTCGGGACGTGTGTTGGGCTCTACATCAGGATTTAGCTTACTTTCAGCTCTACGTCGGGACGTGTGTTGGGCTCTACGTCGGGAAGTGTGTTGGGCTCTACGTCGGGAAGTGTGTTGGGGTGTACGTCGGGAAGTGTGTTGGGCTCTACATCAAGATTTACCTTCCTCTCAGCTCTACGTCGGGACGTGTGTTGGGCTCTACGTCGGGACGTGTGTTGGGCTCTACGTCGGGACGTGTGTTGGGCTGTACGTCGGGACGTGTGTTGGGCTCTACATCAGGATTTAGCTTACTTTCATCTCTACGTCGGGACGTGTGTTGGGCTCTACGTCGGGACGTGTGTTGGGCTCTACGTGGGGTTTTAGCATACATTCAGCTCTACGTTGGGACGTGTGTTGGGCTCCACGTCGGGACGTGTGTTTGGCTCCATGTCGGGACGTGTGTTGGGCTCCATGTCAGGACGTGTGTTGGGCTCTACCTCGGAACGTGTGTTGGGCTCTACGTCGGGATGTGTATTGGGCTCTACGTGGGGACATGTGTTGGGCTCTACGTGGGGACGTGTGTTGGGTCTACGTGGGGACGTGTGTTGGGCTCTACGTCGGGACGTGTGTTGGGCTCTACATCAGGATTTAGCTGACTTTCATCTCTACTTCGGGACGTGTGTTGGGCTCTACGTCGGGACGTGTGTTGGGCTCTACGTCGGGACATGTGTTGGGCTCTACATCAGGATTTAGCTTACTTTCAGCTCTACGTCGGGACGTGTGTTGGACTCTACGTCGGGCTGTGTGTTGGGCTCTACGTCGTGACGTGTGTTGGGCTCTACTTCGGGACGTGTGTTGTGCTCTACATCAGGATTTAGGTTACTTTCAGCTCTACGTCGGGACGTGTGTTGGGCTCCACATCAAGATTTAGCTTACTTTCAGCTCTACGTCGGGACGTGTGTTGGGCTCTACGTCGGGACGTGTGTTGGGCTCTACATCAGGATTTAACTTACATTCAGCTCTTCGTCGGGACGTGTGTTGGGCTCTACGTCGGGACGTGTGTTGGGCTTTACTTCAGGATTTAACTTACTTTCAGCTCTACGTCGGGACGTGTGTTGGGAATACGTTGGGACGCGTGTTGGTCTCTATGTCGGGACGTCTGTTGGGCTCTACGTCAGGACGTCTGTTGGGCTCTACGTCGGGACGTGTGTTGGACTCTACGTCGCGACGTCTGTTGGGCTCTACGTCAGGACGTTTGTTGGGGTCTATGTCGGGACGTTTTTTGGGCTCTACGTGGGCGTTTAGCATACATTAAGCTCTACGTCGGGACGTGGGTTGGGCCCTACTTCGGGACGTCTGTTGGGCTCTACGTCGGGACGTGTGTTGGGCTCTACGTCGGGACATCTGTTGGGCTCTGCGTCGTTACGTGTGTTGGGCTCTGCATCACGATTTAGCTGACTTTCAGCTCTACGTCGGGACGTGTGTTGGGCTCTACGTCGGATGTGCGTTGGGCTCTACGTCGGGACGTGTGTTGGGCTATATATCAGGATTTAGCTTACTTTCAGCTCTACGTCGGGACATGTGTTGGGCTCTACGTCGGGACGTGTGTTGCGCTCTACATCTGGATTTAGCTTACCTTCAGCTCTACGTCGCGACGTGTGTTGGGCTCTGCGTCGTGACGTGTGTTGGGCTCTACATCAGGATTTAGCTTACTTTCAGCTCTACGTCGGGACGTGTGTTGGGAATACGTCGGGACGTGTGTTGGGCTCTACGTCTGGACGTCTGTTGGGCTCTACATCAGTATTTAAATTACTTTCAGCTCTACGTCGGGACGTGTGTTCGGAATACGTCGGGACGTGTGTTGGGCTCTATTTCGGGACGTGTGTTGGGCTCTACGTCGGGACGTGTGTTGTGCTCTACGTCGGGACGTGTGTTGCGCTCTACGTCGGGACGTGTGTTGGGCTCTACATCAGGATTTAGCTTACTTTCAGCTCTACGTCGGGACTTCTGTTGGGCTCTACGTCGGCACGTGTGTTGGGCTCTACGTTTGGACATGTGTTGGGCTCTACGTCGGGACGTGTGTTGGGCTCTACATCAGTATTTAGCTTACTTTCAGCTCTATGTCGGGACGTGTGTTGGGCTCTACGTCGGGACGTGTGTTGGGCTCTACGTTGGGACGTGTGTTGGGCTCTACGTCGGGACGTCTGTTGGGCTCTACGTCGGGACGTGTGTTGGGCTCTACATCAGGATTTAGCTGACTTTCATCTCTACTTCGGGACGTGTGTTGGGCTCTACGTCGGGACGTGTGTTGGGCTCTACGTCGGGATATGTGTTGGGCTCTACATCAGGATTTAGCTTACTTTCAGCTCTACGTTGGGACGTGTGTTGGACTCTACGTCGGGCTGTGTGTTGGGCTCTACGTCGTGACGTGTGTTGGGCTCTACTTCGGGACGTGTGTTGTGCTCTACATCAGGATTTAGGTTACTTTCAGCTCTACGTCGGGACGTGTGTTGGGCTCCACATCAAGATTTAGCTTACTTTCAGCTCTACGTCGGGACGTGTGTTGGGCTCTACGTCGGGACGTGTGTTGGGCTCTACATCAGGATTTAACTTACATACAGCTCTTCGTCGGGACGTGTGTTGGGCTCTACGTCGGGACGTGTGTTAGGCTTTACTTCAGGATTTAACTTACTTTCAGCTCTACGTCGGGAGATGTGTTGGGCTCTACGTCGGGACGTGTGTTGGGCTCTACATCTGGATTTAGCTTACTTTCAGCTCTACGTCGGGACTTGTGTTGGGAATACGTTGGGACGTGTGTTGGGCTCTATGTCGGGACGTCTGTTGGGCTCTACGTCGGGACGTGTGTTGGGCTCTACGTCGCGACGTCTGTTGGGCTCTACGTCGGGACGTGTGTTGGACTCTACGTCGCGACGTCTGTTGGGCTCTACGTCGGGACGTGTGTTGGGCTCTATGTCGGGACGTGTGTTGGGCTCTACATCAGGGTTTAGCTTACTTTCAGCGCTACGTCGGGACGTGTGCTGGGCTCTACGTCGGGACGTCTGCTGGGCTCTACATCTGGACGTGTGTTGGGCTCTACGTCGGGACGTGTGCTGGGCTCTACATCCGGACGTGTGTTGGGCTCTACTTCGGGGTTTAGCTTACATTCACCTCTACGTCGGGACGTGTGTTGGGCTCTACGTTGGGACGTTTGTTGGGCTCTACGTGGGGGTTTAGCATACATACAGCTGTACGTCGGGACGTGTGTTGGGCTCTGCATCACGATTTAGCTGACTTTCAGCTCTACGTGGGACGTGTGTTGGGCTCTGCATCACGATTTAGCTGACTTTCAGCTCTACGTCGGGACGTGTGTTGGGCTCTACGTCGGGACGTGTGTTGGGCTCTACGTCGGACGTGCGTTGGGCTCTACATCGGGACGTGTGTTGGGCTCTACTTCAGGATTTAGCTTACTTTCAGCTCTACGTCGGGAGATGTGTTGGGCTCTACGTCGGGACGTGTGTTGGGCTCTACATCTGGATTTAGTTTACTTTCAGCTCTACGTCGCGACGTGTGTTGATCTCTGCGTCGTGTCGTGTGTTGGGCTCTACTTCAGGATTTAGCTTACTTTAAGCTCTACGTCGGGACGTGTGTTGGGCTCTACATCAGGATTCAGCTTACTTTCAGCTCTACGTCGGGACGTGTGTTGGGCTCTACGTCGGGACGTGTGTTGGGCTCTACGTGGGGACGTGTCTTGGGCTCTACGTGGGGACGTGTCTTGGGCTCTACGTCGGGATGTGTGTTGGGCTCTACGTCGGGACGTGTGTTGGGCTCTACTTCGGGACGTGTGTTGTGCTCTACATCAGGATTTAGCTTACTTTCAGCTCTACGTCGGGACATGTGTTGGGCTCTACTTCGGGACGTGTGTTGGGCTCTACATCAGGATTTAGCTTACTTTCAGCTCTACGTCGGGACGTGTGTTGGGCTCTACTCTGGACGTGTGTTGGGCTCTACGTCGGGACGTGTGTCGGGCTCTACGTCGGGACGTGTGTTGGGCTCTACAACAGGATTTAGCTTACTTTCAGCTCTACTTCGGGACGTGTGTTGGGCTCTACGTCGGACGTGTGTTGGGCTCTACGTCGGACATGTGTTGGGCTCTATGTCGGACGTGTGTTGGGCTCTAGGTCGGGACGTGTGTTGGGCTCTACGTCGGACGTGTGTTGGGCTCTACATCAGGATTTAGCTTACTTTCAACTCTACGTCAGGACGTGTGTTGGGCTCTACGTCTGGACGTCTGTTGGGCTCTACATCAGGATTTAACTTACATTCAGGTCTACGTCGGGACGTGTGTTGGGCTCTACGTCGGGACGTGTGTTGGGCTCTACATCAGGATTTAACTTACTTTCAGCTCTACGTCGGGACGTGTGTTCGGAATACGTCGGGACGTGTGTTGGGCTCTATTTCGGGACGTGTGTTGGGCTCTACGTCGGGACGTGTGTTGGGCTCTAGGTCGGGGTGTGTGTTGGGCTCTACGTCGGGACATGTGTTGGGCTCTACGTCGGGACGTGTGTTGGGCTCTACGTTGGGACGTTTGTTGGGCTCTACGTGGGGGTTTAGCATACATTCAGCTGTGCGTCGGGACGTGTGTTGGGCTCTGCATCACGATTTAGCTGACTTTCAGCTCTACGTGGGACGTGTGTTGGGCTCTGCATCACGATTTAGCTGACTTTCAGCTCTACGTCGGGACGTGTGTTGGGCTCTACGTCGGGACGTGTGTTGGGCTCTACGTCGGACGTGCGTTGGGCTCTACATCGGGACGTGTGTTGGGCTCTACATCAGGATTTAGCTTACTTTCAGCTCTACGTCGGGAGATGTGTTGGGCTCTACGTCGGGACGTGTGTTGGGCTCTACATCTGGATTTAGTTTACTTTCAGCTCTACGTCGCGACGTGTGTTGGGCTCTGCGTCGTGACGTGTGTTGGGCTCTACATCAGGATTTAGCTTACTTTAAGCTCTACGTCGGGACGTGTGTTGGGCTCTACATCAGGATTCAGCTTACTTTCAGCTCTACGTCGGGACGTGTGTTGGGCTCTACGTCGGGACGTGTGTTGCGCTCTACGTGGGGACGTGTGTTGGGCTCTACGTGGGGACGTGTCTTGGGCTCTACGTCGGGATGTGTGTTGGGCTCTACTTCGGGACGTGTGTTGGGCTCTACTTCGGGACGTGTATTGTGCTCTACATCAGGATTTAGCTTACTTTCAGCTCTACGTCGGGACATGTGTTGGGCTCTACTTCGGGACGTGTGTTGGGCTCTACATCAGGATTTAGCTTACTTTCAGCTCTACGTCGGGACGTGTGTTCGGCTCTACTCTGGACGTGTGTTGGGCTCTACGTCGGGACGTGTGTCGGGCTCTACGTCGGGACGTGTGTTGGGCTCTACAACAGGATTTAGCTTACTTTCAGATCTACTTCGGGACGTGTGTTGGGCTCTACGTCGGACGTGTGTTGGGCTCTACGTCGGACATGTGTTGGGCTCTATGTCGGGACGTGTGTTGGGCTCTACGTCGGGACCTGTGTTGGGCTCTACATCAGGATTTAGCTTACTTTCAACTCTACGTCAGGACGTGTGTTGGGCTCTACGTCGGGGTGTGTGTTGGGCTCTACGTCGGGACATGTGTTGGGCTCTACGTCGGGAATTAGCTTACTTTCAGCTCTACTTCGGGACGTGTTTTGGGCTCCACGTCGGGACGTGTGTTGGGCTCTACGTCGGGACGTATGCTGGGCTCTACATCCGGACGTGTGTTGGGCTCTACTTCGGGGTTTACCTTACATTCAGCTCTACGTCGGGACGTGTGTTGGGCTCTACGTTGCGACGTGTGTTGGGCTCTACGTCGGGACGTCTGTTGGGCTCTACGTCTGGACGTTTTTTGGGCTCTACGTGGGGGTTTAGCATACATTTAGCTCTACGTCGGGAAGTGTGTTAGGCTCTACGTCGGGACGTGTGTTGGGCTATACGTCGGGACGTGGGTTGGGCCCTACGTCGGGACGTCTTTTGGGCTCTACGTCGGGACGTGTGTTGGGCTCTACGTCGGGACATCTGTTGGGCTCTGCGTCGTTACGTGTGTTGGGCTCTGCATCACGATTTAGCTGACTTTCAGCTCTACGTCGGGACGTGTGTTGGGCTCTACGTCGGATGTGCGTTGGGCTCTACGTCGGGACGTGTGTTGGGCTATACATCAGGATTTAGCTTACTTTCAGCTCTACGTCGGGACATGTGTTGGGCTCTACGTCGGGACGTGTGTTGCGCTCTACATCTGGATTTAGCTTACCTTCAGCTCTACGTCGCGACGTGTGTTGGGCTCTGCGTCGTGACGTGTGTTGGGCTATACATCAGGATTTAGCTTACTTTCAGCTCTACGTTGGGACGTGTGTTGTGCTCTACGTCGGGACGTGTGTTTGGCTCTACATCAGGATTTAACTTACTTTCAGCTCTACGTCGGGACGTGTGTTCGGAATACGTCGGGACGTGTGTTGGGCTCTATTTCGGGACGTGTGTTGGGCTCTACGTCGGGACGTGTGTTGTGCTCTACGTCGGGATGTGTGTTGCGCTCTACGTCGGGACGTGTGTTGGGCTCTACATCAGGATTTAGCTTACTTTCAGCTCTACGTCGGGACTTCTGTTGGGCTCTACGTCGGGACGTGTGTTGGGCTCTACGTTTGGACATGTGTTGGGCTCTACGTCGGGACGTGTGTTGGGCTCTACATCAGGATTTAGCTTACTTTCAGCTCTATGTCAGGACGTGTGTTGGGCTCTACGTCGGGACGTGTGTTGGGCTCTACGTTGGGACGTGTGTTGGGCTTTACGTCTGGACGTGTGTTGGGCTCTACATCAGGATTTAGCTGACTTTCAGCTCTACGTCGGACGTGTGTTGGGCTCTACGTCGGACGTGTGTTGGGCTCTACGTCGGGACGTGTGTTGGGCTCTACATCAGGATTTATCTTACTTTCAGCTCTACGTCGGGACGTGTGTTGGGCTGTACGTCTGGACGTGTGATGGGCTCTACATCAGGATTTAACTTACATTCAGCTCTACGTCGGGACGTGTGTTGGGCTCTACGTCGGGACGTGTGTTGGGCTCTACATCAGGATTTAACTTACTTTCAGCTCTACGTCGGGACGTGTGTTGGGAATACGTCGGGACGTGGGTTGGGCTCTACGTCGGGACGTGGGTTGGGCTCTACGTCGGGACGTGGGTTGGGCTATACGTCGGGACGTCTGTTGGACTCTACGTCGGGACGTTTGTTGGGCTCTATGTCGGGACGTGTGTTGGGATCTACGTCGGGATATGTGTTGGGCTCTACGTCTGTAGTTAGCTAACTTTCAGTTCTACGTCGGGACGTGTGTTGAGCTCTACGTCGTGACGTGTGTTGGGCTCTACGTCGGGGTTTAGCTTACATTCATCTCTACGTCGGGACGTGTGTTGGGCTCTACGTCGGGACGTGTGTTGGGCTCTACATCAGGATTTAGCTTACTTTCAGCTCTACGTCGGGACGTCTGTTGGGCTCTACATCAGGATTTAGCTTACTTTCAGCTCTACGTCGGGACGTGTGTTGGGCTCTACGTCGCGACGTGTGTTGGTCTCTACGTCGGGACGTGTGTTGGGCTCTACATCAGGATTTAGCTTACTTTCAGCTCTATGTCGGGACGTGTGTTGGGCTCTACGTCGGGACGTGTGTTGGGCTCTACGTCGGGACGTGTGTTGGGCTTTACGTCGGGACGTGTGTTGGGCTCTACATCAGGATTTAGCTGACTTTCAGCTCTACGTCGGACGTGTGTTGGGCTCTACGTCGGACGTGTGTTGGGCTGTACGTCGCGACGTGTGTTGGTCTCTACGTCGGGACGTGTGTTGGGCTCTACATCAGTATTTAGCTTACTTTCAGCTCTATGTCGGGACGTGTGTTGAGCTCTACGTCGGGACGTGTGTTGGGCTCTACGTCGGGACGTGTGTTGGGCTTTACGTCGGGACGTGTGTTGGGCTCTACATCAGGATTTAGCTGACTTTCAGCTCTATGTCGGGACGTGTGTTGGGCTCTATGTCGGACGTGTGTTGGGCTCTACGTCGGACGTGTGTTGGGCTGTACGTCAGGATGTGTGTTGGGCTCTACGTCGGGACGTGTGTTGGGCTCTATATCAGGATTTATCTTACTTTCAGCTCTATGTCGGGACGTGTGTTGCGCTCTACGTCTGGACGTCTGTTCGGCTCTACATCAGGATTTAACTTACATTCAGCTCTACGTCGGGACGTGTGTTGGGCTCTACGTCGGGACGTATGTTGGGCTCTACATCAGGATTTAACTTACCTTCAGCTCTACGTCGGGACGTCTGTTGGGAATACGTCGGGACGTGTGTTGGGCTCTACGTCGGGACGTGTGTTGGGCTCTACGTCGGGACGTGTGCTGGGCTCTACATCAGGACGTGTGTTGGGCTCTACGTCGGACGTGTGTTGGGCTCTACGTCGGGACGTGTGTTGGGCTCTACGTCGGGACGTGTGTTGGGCTCTACATCAGGATTATCTTACTTTCAGTTCTACGTCGGGACGTGTGTTGGGCTCTACGTCTGGACGTGTGTTGGGCTCTACATCAGGATTTAGCTTACTTTCAGCTCTACGTCGGGACGTGTGTTGGGCTCTACGTCGGGACGTGTTTTGGGCTCTACATCAGGATTTAACTTACCTTCAGCTCTACGTCGGGACGTGTGTTCGGAATACGTCGGGACGTGTGTTGGGCTCTATGTTGGGACATGTGTTGGGCTCTACGTCGGGACGTCTGTTGGGCTCTACGTCGGGACATCTGTTGGGCTCTACGTAGGGACGTGTGTTGGGCTCTACATCCGGACGTGTGTTGGGCTCTACTTCGGGGTTTAGCTTACATTCAGCTCTACGTCGGGACGTGTGTTGAGCTCTACTTTGGGACGTGTGTTCGGCTCTACGTCGGGACGTGTGTTGGGCTCTACATCAGGATTTAGCTTACTTTCAGCTCTACGTCGGGAGATGTGTTGGGCTCTACGTCGGGTCGTGTGTTGGGCTCTACATCAGGATTTAGCTGACTTTCAGCTCTACGTCGGACGTGTGTTGGGCTGTACGTCTGGACGTGTGATGGGCTCTACATCAGGATTTAACTTACATTCAGCTCTACGTCGGGACGTGTGTTGGGCTCTACGTCGGGACGTGTGTTGGGCTCTACATCAGGATTTAACTTACTTTCAGCTCTACGTCGGGACGTGTGTTGGGAATACGTCGGGACGTGGGTTGGGCTCTACGTCGGGACGTGGGTTGGGCTATACGTCGGTACGTCTGTTGGACTCTACGTCGGGACGTTTGTTGGGCTCTACGTCGGGACGTGTGTTGGGCTCTACGTCGGGATATGTGTTGGGCTCTACGTCTGTAGTTAGCTAACTTTCAGTTCTACGTCGGGACGTATGTTGGGCTCTACGTCGTGACGTGTGTTGGGCTCTACGTCGGGGTTTAGCTTACATTCATCTCTACGTCGGGACGTGTGTTGGGCTCTACGTCGTGACGTGTGTTGGGCTCTACGTCGGGGTTTAGCTTACATTCATCTCTACGTCTGGACGTGTGATGGGCTCTACATCAGGATTTAACTTACATTCAGCTCTACGTCGGGACGTGTGTTGGGCTCTACGTCGGGACGTGTGTTGGGCTCTACATCAGGATTTAGCTTACTTTCAGCTCTACGTCGGGACGTTTGTTGGGCTCTACGTCGGGACGTGTGTTGGGCTCTACGTCGGGATATGTGTTGGGCTCTACGTCTGTAGTTAGCTAACTTTCAGTTCTACGTCGGGACGTATGTTGGGCTCTACGTCGTGACGTGTGTTGGGCTCTACGTCGGGGTTTAGCTTACATTCATCTCTACGTCGGGACGTGTGTTGGGCTCTACGTCGGGACGTGTGTTGGGCTTTACGTCGGGACGTGTGTTGGGCTCTACATCAGGATTTAGCTGAATTTCAGCTCTACGTCGGGACGTCTGTTGGGCTCTACATCAGAATTTAGCTTACTTTCAGCTCTACGTCGGGACGTGTGTTGGGCTCTACGTCGCGACGTGTGTTGGTCTCTACGTCGGGACGTGTGTTTGGCTCTACATCAGGATTTAGCTTACTTTCAGCTCTATGTCGGGACGTGTGTTGGGCTCTACGTCGGGACGTGTGTTGGGCTCTACATCGGGACGTGTGTTGGGCTCTACATCAGGATTTAACTTACCTTCAGCTCTACGTCGGGACGTCTGTTGGGAATACGTCGGGACGTGTGTTGGGCTCTACGTCGGGACGTGTGTTGGGCTCTACGTCGGGACGTGTGCTGGGCTCTACGTCAGGACGTGTGTTGGGCTCTACGTCGGGACGTGTGTTGGGCTCTACATCAGGATTATCTTACTTTCAGCTCTACGTCGGGATGTGTGTTGGGCTCTACGTCTGGACGTGTGTTGGGCTCTACATCAGGATTTAGCTTACTTTCAGCTCTACGTCGGGACGTGTGTTGGGCTCTACGTCGGGACGTGTGTTGGGCTCTACATCATGATTTAACTTACTTTCAGCTCTACGTCGGGAGGTGTGTTGGGAATACGTCGGGACGTGTGTTGTGCTCTATGTCGGGACGTGTGTTGGGCTCTACGTCCGGACGTCTGTTGGGCTCTACGTCGGGACGTCTGTTGGGCTCTACGTAGGGACGTGTGTTGGGCTCTACATCCGGACGTGTGTTGGGCTCTACTTCGGGGTTTAGCTTACATTCAGCTCTACGTTGGGACGTGTGTTGGGCTCTACGTCGGGATGTGTGTTGGGCTCTACATCAGGGTTTAGCTTACTTTCAGCTCTACGTCGGGACGTGTGTTGGGCTCTACGTCGGGACGTCTGTTGGGCTCTACGTCGGGACGTCTGTTGGGCTCTACGTCGGACGTGCGTTGGGCTCTACGTCGGGACGTGTGTTGGGCTCTACATCAGGATTTAGCTTTCTTTCAGCTCTGCGTCGGGACATGTGTTGGGCTCTACGTCGGGTCGCGTGTTGGGCTCTACATCTGGATTTAGCTTACTTTCAGCTCTACGTCGCGACCTGTGTTGGGCTCTGCGTCGTGACATGTGTTGGGCTCTACATCAGGATTTAGCTTACTTTCAGCTCTACGTCGGGACGTGTGTTGGGCTCTACGTCGGGACGTGTGTTGGGCTCTACGTGGGGACGTGTGATGGGCTCTACGTGGGGACGTGTGTTGGGCACTCTGTCGGGACGTGTGTTGGGCTCTACGTCGGGACGTGTGTTCGGCTCTACGTTGGGACGTGTGTTGGGCTCTATATCAGGATTTAGCTTACTTTCAGCTCTACATCGGGACGTGTGTTGGGCTCTACGTCGGGACGTGTGTTGGGCTCTACGTCGGGACGTGTGTTGGGCTCTACATCAGGATTTAGCTGACTTTCAGCTCTACGTCGGGACATGTGTTGGGAATACGTCGGGACGTGTGTTGGGCTCTACGTCGCGACGTCTGTTGGGCTATACGTCGGGACGTGTGTTGGACTCTACGTCGCGACGTCTGTTGGGCTCTACGTCGGGACGTCTGTTGGGCTCTACGTCGGGAATTAGCTTACTTTCAGGTCTACTTCGGGACGTGTGTTGGGCTCTACGTCGGGACGTGTGTTAGGCTCTATGTCGGGACGTGTGTTGGGCTATACATCAGGTTTTAGCTTACTTTCAGCTCTACGTAGCGACGTGTGCTGGGCTCTACGTCGGGACGTCTGCTGGGCTCTACATCCGGACGTGTGTTGGGCTCTACGTCGAGACGTGTGCTGGGCTCTACATCCGGACGTGTGTTGGGCTCTACATCAGGATTATCTTACTTTCAGCTCTACGTCGGGACATGTGTTGGGCTCTACGTCGGGACGTGTGTTGGGCTCTACATCAGGATTTAGCTTACTTTCAGCTCTACGTCGGGACGTGTGTTGGGCTCTACGTCGGATGTGCGTTGGGCTCTACGTCGGGACGTGTGTTGGGCTATACATCAGGATTTAGCTTACTTTCAGCTCTACGTCGGGACATGTGTTGGGCTCTACGTCGGGACGTGTGTTGCGCTCTACATCTGGATTTAGCTTACCTTCAGCTCTACGTCGCGACGTGTGTTGGGCTCTGCGTCGTGACGTGTGTTGGGCTATACATCAGCATTTAGCTTACTTTCAGCTCTACGTCGGGACGTGTGTTGGGAATATGTCGGGACGTGTGTTGGGCTCTATGTCTGGACGTCTGTTGGGCTCTACATCAGTATTTAACTTACATTCAGCTCTACGTTGGGACGTGTGTTGTGCTCTACGTCGGGACGTGTGTTGGGCTCTACATCAGGATTTAACTTACTTTCAGCTCTACGTCGGGACGTGTGTTCGGAATACGTCGGGACGTGTGTTGGGCTCTATTTTGGGACGTGTGTTGGGCTCTACGTCGGGACGTGTGTTGTGCTCTACGTCGGGATGTGTGTTGCGCTCTACGTCGGGACGTGTGTTGGGCTCTACATCAGGATTTAGCTTACTTTCAGCTCTACGTCGGGACTTCTGTTGGGCTCTACGTCGGGACGTGTGTTGGGCTCTACGTTTGGACATGTGTTGGGCTCTACGTCGGGACGTGTGTTGGGCTCTACATCAGGATTTAGCTTACTTTCAGCTCTATGTCAGGACGTGTGTTGGGCTCTACGTCGGGACGTGTGTTGGGCTCTACGTTGGGACGTGTGTTGGGCTTTACGTCGGGACGTGTGTTGGGCTCTACATCAGGATTTAGCTGACTTTCAGCTCTACGTCGGACGTGTGTTGGGCTCTACGTCGGACGTGTGTTGGGCTCTACGTCGGGACGTGTGTTGGGCTCTACATCAGGATTTATCTTACTTTCAGCTCTACGTCGGGACGTGTGTTGGGCTGTACGTCTGGACGTGTGATGGGCTCTACATCAGGATTTAACTTACATTCAGCTCTACGTCGGGACGTGTGTTGGGCTCTACGTCGGGACGTGTGTTGGGCTCTACATCAGGATTTAACTTACTTTCAGCTCTACGTCGGGACGTGTGTTGGGAATACGTCGGGACGTGGGTTGGGCTCTACGTCGGGACGTGGGTTGGGCTCTACGTCGGGACGTGGGTTGGGCTATACGTCGGGACGTCTGTTGGACTCTACGTCGGGACGTTTGTTGGGCTCTATGTCGGGACGTGTGTTGGGATCTACGTCGGGATATGTGTTGGGCTCTACGTCTGTAGTTAGCTAACTTTCAGTTCTACGTCGGGACGTGTGTTGGGCTCTACGTCGTGACGTGTGTTGGGCTCTACGTCGGGGTTTAGCTTACATTCATCTCTACGTCGGGACGTGTGTTGGGCTCTACGTCGGGACGTGTGTTGGGCTCTACGTCGGGACGTCTGTTGGGCTCTACATCAGGATTTAGCTTACTTTCAGCTCTACGTCGGGACGTGTGTTGGGCTCTACGTCGCGACGTGTGTTGGTCTCTACGTCGGGACGTGTGTTGGGCTCTACATCAGGATTTAGCTTACTTTCAGCTCTATGTCGGGACGTGTGTTGGGCTCTACGTCGGGACGTGTGTTGGGCTCTACGTCGGGACGTGTGTTGGGCTTTACGTCGGGACGTGTGTTGGGCTCTACATCAGGATTTAGCTGACTTTCAGCTCTACGTCGGACGTGTGTTGGGCTCTACGTCGGACGTGTGTTGGGCTGTACGTCGCGACGTGTGTTGGTCTCTACGTCGGGACGTGTGTTGGGCTCTACATCAGGATTTAGCTTACTTTCAGCTCTATGTCGGGACGTGTGTTGGGCTCTACGTCGGGACGTGTGTTGGGCTCTACGTCGGGACGTGTGTTGGGCTTTACGTCGGGACGTGTGTTGGGCTCTACATCAGGATTTAGCTGACTTTCAGCTCTATGTCGGGACGTGTGTTGGGCTCTATGTCGGACGTGTGTTGGGCTGTACGTCAGGATGTGTGTTGGGCTCTACGTCGGGACGTGTGTTGGGCTCTATATCAGGATTTATCTTACTTTCAGCTCTATGTCGGGACGTGTGTTGCGCTCTACGTCTGGACGTCTGTTGGGCTCTACATCAGGATTTAACTTACATTCAGCTCTACGTCGGGACGTGTGTTGGGCTCTACCTCGGGACGTATGTTGGGCTCTACATCAGGATTTAACTTACCTTCAGCTCTACGTCGGGACGTCTGTTGGGAATACGTCGGGACGTGTGTTGGGCTCTACGTCGGGACGTGTGTTGGGCTCTACGTCGGGACGTGTGCTGGGCTCTACGTCAGGACGTGTGTTGGGCTCTACGTCGGACGTGTGTTGGGCTCTACGTCGGGACGTGTGTTGGGCTCTACATCAGGATTATCTTACTTTCAGCTCTACGTCGGGACGTGTGTTGGGCTCTACGTCTGGACGTGTGTTGGGCTCTACATCAGGATTTAGCTTACTTTCAGCTCTACGTCGGGACGTGTGTTGGGCTCTACGTCGGGACGTGTTTTGGGCTCTACATCAGGATTTAACTTACCTTCAGCTCTACGTCGGGACGTGTGTTCGGAATACGTCGGGACGTGTGTTGGGCTCTATGTCGGGACGTGTGTTGGGCTCTACGTCGGGACGTCTGTTGGGCTCTACGTCGGGACATCTGTTGGGCTCTACGTAGGGACGTGTGTTGGGCTCTACATCCGGACGTGTGTTGGGCTCTACTTCGGGGTTTAGCTTACATTCAGCTCTACGTCGGGACGTGTGTTGAGCTCTACGTTGGGACGTGTGTTGGGCTCTACGTCGGGATGTGTGTTGGGCTCTACATCAGGGTTTAGCTTACTTTCAGCTCTACGTCGGGACGTGTGTTGGGCTCTACATCAGGATTTAGCTTACCTTCAGCTCTACGTCGGGAGATGTGTTGGGCTCTACGTCGGGTCGTGTGTTGGGCTCTACATCAGGATTTAGCTGACTTTCAGCTCTACGTCGGACGTGTGTTGGGCTCTACGTCGGACGTGTGTTGGGCTCTACGTCGGGACGTGTGTTGGGCTCTACATCAGGATTTATCTTACTTTCAGCTCTACGTCGGGACGTGTGTTCCGCTCTACGTCTGGACGTGTGATGGGCTCTACATCAGGATTTAACTTACATTCAGCTCTACGTCGGGACGTGTGTTGGGCTCTACGTCGGGACGTGTGTTGGGCTCTACATCAGGATTTAACTTACTTTCAGCTCTACGTCGGGACGTGTGTTGGGAATACGTCGGGACGTGGGTTGGGCTCTACGTCGGGACGTGGGTTGGGCTATACGTCGGTACGTCTGTTGGACTCTACGTCGGGACGTTTGTTGGGCTCTACGTCGGGACGTGTGTTGGGCTCTACGTCGGGATATGTGTTGGGCTCTACGTCTGTAGTTAGCTAACTTTCAGTTCTACGTCGGGACGTGTGTTGGGCTCTACGTCGTGACGTGTGTTGGTCTCTACGTCGGGGTTTAGCTTACATTCATCTCTACGTCGGGACGTGTGTTGGGCTCTACGTCGGGACGTGTGTTGGGCTTTACGTCGGGACGTGTGTTGGGCTCTACATCAGGATTTAGCTGAATTTCAGCTCTACGTCGGGACGTCTGTTGGGCTCTACATCAGAATTTAGCTTACTTTCAGCTCTACGTCGGGACGTGTGTTGGGCTCTACGTCGCGACGTGTGTTGGTCTCTACGTCGGGACGTGTGTTTGGCTCTACATCAGGATTTAGCTTACTTTCAGCTCTATGTCGGGACGTGTGTTGGGCTCTACGTCGGGACGTGTGTTGGGCTCTACATCGGGACGTGTGTTGGGCTTTACGTCGGGACGTGTGTTGGGCTCTACATCAGGATTTAGCTGACTTTCAGCTCTACGTCGGACGTGTGTTGGGCTCTACGTCGGACGTGTGTTGGGCTGTACGTCGCGACGTGTGTTGGTCTCTACTTCGGGACGTGTGTTGGGCTCTACATCAGGATTTAGCTTACTTTCAGCTCTACGTCGGGACGTGTGTTGGGCTCTACGTCGGGACGTGTGTTGGGCTCTACATCATGATTTAACTTACTTTCAGCTCTACGTCGGGAGGTGTGTTGGGAATACGTCGGGACGTGTGTTGTGCTCTATGTCGGGACGTGTGTTGGGCTCTACGTCGGGACGTCTGTTGGGCTCTACGTCGGGACGTCTGTTGGGCTCTACGTAGGGACGTGTGTTGGGCTCTACATCCGGACGTGTGTTGGGCTCTACTTCGGGGTTTAGCTTACATTCAGCTCTACGTTGGGACGTGTGTTGGGCTCTACGTCGGGGTGTGTGTTGGGCTCTACATCAGGGTTTAGCTTACTTTCAGCTCTACGTCGGGACGTGTGTTGGGCTCTACGTCGGGACGTCTGTTGGGCTCTACGTCGGTACGTCTGTTGGGCTCTACGTCGGACGTGCGTTGGGCTCTACGTCGGGACGTGTGTTGGTCTCTACATCAGGATTTAGCTTACTTTCAGCTCTACGTCGGGACATGTGTTGGGCTCTACGTCGGGTCGAGTGTTGGGCTCTACATCTGGATTTAGCTTACTTTCAGCTCTACGTCGCGACCTGTGTTGGGCTCTGCGTCGTTACATGTGTTGGGCTCTACATCAGGATTTAGCTTACTTTCAGCTCTACGTCGGGACGTGTGTTGGGCTCTACGTCGGGACGTGTGTTGGGCTCTACGTGGGGACGTGTGATGGGCTCTACGTGGGGACGTGTGTTGGGCACTCTGTCGGGACGTGTGTTGGGCTCTACGTCGGGACGTGTGTTCGGCTCTACGTTGGGACGTGTGTTGGGCTCTATATCAGGATTTAGCTTACTTTCAGCTCTACATTGGGACGTGTGTTGGGCTCTACGTCGGGACGTGTCTTGGGCTCTACGTCGGGACGTGTGTTGGGCTCTACATCAGGATTTAGCTTACTTTGAGCTCTATGTCGGGACGTGTGTTGGGCTCTACGTCGGGACGTGTGTTGGGCTCTACATCAGGATTTAGCTGACTTTCAGCTCTACGTCGGGACATGTGTTGGGAATACGTCGGGACGTGTGTTGGGCTCTACGTCGCGACGTCTGTTGGGCTCTACGTCGGGACGTGTGTTGGACTCTACGTCGCGACGTCTGTTGGGCTCTACGTCGGGACGTCTGTTGGGCTCTACGTCGGGAATTAGCTTACTTTCAGGTCTACTTCGGGACGTGTGTTGGGCTCTACGTCGGGACGTGTGTTAGGCTCTATGTCGGGACGTGTGTTGGGCTCTACATCAGGTTTTAGCTTACTTTCAGCTCTACGTAGCGACGTGTGCTGGGCTCTACGTCGGGACGTCTGCTGGGCTCTACATCCGGACTTGTGTTGGGCTCTACATCAGGATTATCTTACTTTCAGCTCTACGTCGGGACATGTGTTGGGCTCTACGTCGGGACGTGTGTTGGGCTCTACATCAGGATTTAGCTTTTTTTCAGCTCTACGTCGGGACGTGTGTTGAGCTCTACGTCGGGACGTGTTTTGGGCTCTACATCAGGATTTAACTTACTGTCAGCTCTACGTCGGGAGGTGTGTTGGGAATACGTCGGGACGTGTGTTGGGCTCTATGTCGGGACGTGTGTTGGGCTCTACGTCGGGACGTCTGTTGGGCTCTACGTCGGGACGTCTGTTGGGCTCTACGTCGGGACGTCTGTTGGGCTCTACATCTGGACGTGTGTTGGGCTCTACTTCGGGGTTTAGCTTACATTCAGCTCTACGTCGGGACGTGTGTTGAGCTATACGTTGGGACGTGTGTTGGGCTCTACGTCGGGATGTGTATTGGGCTCTACATCAGGGTTTAGCTTACTTTCAGCTCTACGTCGGGACGTGTGTTGGGCTCTACGTCGGGACGTGTGTTGGGCTCTACGTCGGGACGTGTGTTGGGCTCTACGTCGGGACGTCTGTTGGGCTCTACGTCGGACGTGTGTTGGGCTCTACTTCGGGACGTGTGTTGGGCTCTACATCAGGATTTAGCTTACTTTCAGCTCTACGTCGGGACATGTGTTGGGCTCTACGTCGGGACGTGTGTTGGGCTCTACGTCGGGACGTGTGTTGGGCTCTACATCTGGATTTAGCTTACTTTCAGCTCTACTTCGCGACGTGTGTTGGGCTCTGCGTCGTGACGTGTGTTGGGCTCTACATCAGGATTTAGCTTACTTTCAGCTCTACTTCGGGACGTATGTTGGGCTCTACGTCGGGACGTGTTTTGGCTCTACGTGGGGACGTGTGATGGGCTCTACGTGGGGACGTGTGTTGGGCACTACGTCGGGACGTGTGTTGGGCTCTACGTCGGGACGTGTGTTCGGCTCTACGTTGGGACGTGTGTTGGGCTCTATATCAGGATTTAGCTTAATTTCAGCTCTACGTCGGGACGTGTGTTGGGCTCTACGTCGGGACGTGTCTTGGGCTCTACGTCGGGACGTGTGTTGGGCTCTACATCAGGATTTAGCTTACTTTAAGCTCTATGTCGGGACGTGTGTTGGGCTCTACTTCGGGACGAGTGTTGGGCTCTACGTCGGGACGTGTGTTGGGCTCTACATCAGGATTTAGCTGACTTTCAGCTCTACTTCGGGACGTGTGTTGGGCTCTACGTCGGGACGTGTGTTGGGCTCTACGTCGGGACGTGTGTTGGGCTCTACATCAGGATTTAGCTTACTTTCAGCTCTACGTCGGGACGTTTGTTGGGCTCTACGTGGGGTTTTAGCATACATTCAGCTGTTCGTCGGGACGTGTGTTGTGCTCTACGTCGGGACGTGTGTTGGGCTCTACGTCGGGACGTGTGTTGGGCTCTACATCAGGATTTATCTTACTTTCAGCTCGACGTCGGGACGTGTGTTGGGCTCTACGTCTGGACTTCTGTTGGGCTCTACATCAGGATTTAACTTACATTCAGGTCTACGTCGGGACGTGTGTTGGGCTCTACGTCGGGACGTGTGTTGGGCTCTACATCAGGATTATCTTACTTTCAGCTCTACGTCGGGATGTGTGTTGGGCTCTACGTCTGGACGTGTGTTGGGCTCTACATCAGGATTTAGCTTACTTTCAGCTCTACGTCGGGACGTGTGTTGGGCTCTACGTCGCGACGTGTTTTGGGCTCTACATCAGGATTTATCTTACGTTCAGCTCTTCGTCGGGAGGTGTGTTGGGAATACGTCGGGACGTGTGTTGTGCTCTATGTCGGGACGTCTGTTGGGCTCTACGTCGGGACGTCTGTTGGGCTCTACGTCGGGACGTCTGTTGGGCTCTACGTAGGGACATGTGTTGGGCTCTACAATCGGACGTGTGTTGGGCTCTACTTCGGGGTTTAGCTTACATTCAGCTCTACGTCGGGACGTGTGTTGAGCTCTACGTTGGGACGTGTGTTGGGCTCTACGTCGGGATGTGTGTTGGGCTCTACATCAGGGTTTAGCTTACTTTCAGCTCTACGTCGGGACGTGTGTTGGGCTCTACGTCGGGACGTCTATTGGACTCTACGTCGGGACGTCTGTTGGGCTCTACGTCGGACGTGCGTTGGGCTCTACGTCGGGACGTGTGTTGGGCTCTACATCAGGATTTAGCTTACTTTCAGCTCTACGTCGGGACATGTGTTGGGCTCTACGTCGGGACGTGTGTTGGGCTCTACATCAGGATTTAGCTGACTTTCAGCTCTACGTCGGGACGTGTGTTGGGCTCTACGTCGGGACGTGTTTTGGCTCTACGTGGGGACGTGTGATGGGCTCTACGTGGGGACGTGTGTTGGGCACTACGTCTGGACGTGTGTTGGGCTCTACATCGGGACGTGTGTTCGGCTCTACGTTGGGACGTGTGTTGGGATCTATATCAGGATTTAGCTTAATTTCAGCTCTACGTCGGGACGTGTGTTGGGCTCTACGTCGGGACGTGTCTTGGGCTCTACATCAGGATTTAGCTTACTTTCAGCTCTATGTCGGGACGTGTGTTGGGCTCTACTTCGGGACATGTGTTGGGCTCTACGTCGGGACGTGTGTTGGGCTCTACATCAGGATTTAGCTGACTTTCAGCTCTACTTCGGGACGTGTGCTGGGCTCTACGTCGGGACGTCTGCTGGGCTCTACATCCGGACGTGTGTTGGGCTCTACATCAGGATTTATCTTACTTTCAGCTCTACGTCTGGACGTGTGTTGGGCTCTATGTCTGGACGTGTGTTGGGCTCTACATCAGGATTTAACTTACATTCAGCTCTTCGTCGGGACGTGTGTTGGGCTCTACGTCGGGACGTGTGTTGGGCTTTACTTCAGGATTTAACTTACTTGCAGCTCTACGTCGGGACGTGTGTTGGGAATACGTCGGGACGTGTGTTGGGCTCTACGTCGCGACGTCTGTTGGGCTCTACGTCGGGACGTGTGTTGGACTCTACGTCGCGACGTCTGTTGGGCTCTACGTCGGGACGTCTGTTGGGCTCTACGTCGGGAATTAGCTTACTTTCAGCTCTACTTCGGGACGTGTGTTGGGCTCTACGTCGGGACGTGTGTTAGGCTCTATGTCGGGACGTGTGTTGGGCTCTACATCAGGTTTTAGCTTACTTTCAGCTCTACGTCGCGACGTGTGCTGGGCTCTACGTCGGGACGTCTGCTGGGCTCTACATCCGGACGTGTGTTGGGCTCTACGTCGGGACGTGTGCTGGGCTCTACATCCGGACGTGTGTTGGGCTCTACTTCGGGGTTTAGCTTACATTCACCTCTACGTCGGCACGTGTGTTGGGCTCTATCTCGGGACGTGTTTTGGGCTCTACGTCGGGACGTCTGTTGGGCTCTACGTCAGGACGTCTGTTGGGCTCTACGTGGGGGTTTAGCATACATTCAGCTGTACGTCGGGACTTGTGTTGGGCTCTACGTCGGGACGTGTTTTGTGCTCTACGTCGGGACGTGTGTTGGGCTCTACGTCGGGACGTGTGTTGAGCTCTACATCAGGATTTAACTTACTTTCAGCTCTACGTCGGGACGTGTGTTGGGAATACGTCGGGACGTGCGTTGGGCTCTACGTTGGGACGTGTGTTGGGCTCTACTTCGGGACGTGTGTTGTGCTCTACATCAGGATTTAGCTTACTTTCAGCTCTACGTCGGGACGTCTGTTGGGCTCTACATCAGGATTTAGCTTACTTTCAGCTCTATGTCGGGACGTGTGTTGGGCTCTACGTCGGGACGTGTGTTGGGCTCTACATCAGGATTTAGCTGACTTTCAGCTCTACGTCGGACGTGTGTTGGGCTCTACGTCGGACGTGTGTTGGGCTGTACGTCGGGATGTGTGTTGGGCTCTACGTCGGGACGTGTGTTGGGCTCTACATCAGGATTTAACTTACTTTCAGCTCTACGTCGGGACGTGTGTTGGGAATACGTCGGGACGTGTGTTGGGCTCTACGTCGGGATTTGTGTTGTGCTCTACGTCGGACGTGTGTTGGGCTCTACGTCGGGACGTGTGCTGGGCTCTACGTCAGGACGTGTGTTGGGCTCTACGTCGGACGTGTGTTGGGCTCTACGTCAGGACGTGTGTTGGGCTCTACGTCGGGACGTGTGTTGGGCTCTACATCAGTATTATCTTACTTTCAGCTCTACGTCGGGATATGTGTTGGGCTCTACGTCTGGACGTGTGTTGGGCTCTACATCAGGATTTAGCTTACTTTCAGCTCTACGTCGGGACGTGTGTTGGGCTCTACGTCGCGACGTGTTTTGGGCTCTACATCAGGATTTAACTTACTTTCAGCTCTACGTCGGGAGGTGTGTTGGGAATACGTCGGGACATGTGTTGGGCTCTATGTCGGGACGTGTGTTGTGCTCTACGTCGGGACGTCTGTTGGGCTCTACGTCGCGACGTCTGTTGGGCTTTACGTCGGGACGTGTGTTGGGCTCTACATCCGGACGTGTGTTGGGCTCTACTTCGGGGTTTAGCTTACATTCAGCTCTACGTCGGGACGTGTGTTGAGCTCTATGTTGGGACGTGTGTTGGGCTCTACGTCGGGATGTGTGTTGGGCTCTACATCAGGATTTATCTTACTTTCAGCTCTACGTCGGGACGTGTGTTGGGCTATACGTCTGGACGTCTGTTGGGCTCTACATCAGGATTTAACTTACATTCAGGTCTACGTCGGGACGCGTGTTGGGCTCTACGTCGGGACGTGTGTTGGGCTCTACATCAGGATTATCTTACTTTCAGCTCTACGTCGGGACATGTGTTGGGCTCTACGTCGGGACGTGTGTTGGGCTCTACATCAGGATTTAGCTTACTTTCAGCTCTACGTCGGGACGTGTGTTGAGCTCTACGTCGGGACGTGTTTTGGGCTCTACATCAGGATTTAACTTACTGTCAGCTCTACGTCGGGAGGTGTGTTGGGAATACGTCGGGATGTGTGTTGGGCTCTATGTCGTGACGTGTGTTGGGCTCTACGTCGGGACGTCTGTTGGGCTCTACGTCGGGACGTCTGTTGGGCTCTACATCTGGACGTGTGTTGAGCTCTACGTTGGGACGTGTGTTGGGCTCTACGTCGGGATGTGTGTTGGGCTCTACATCAGGGTTTAGCTTACTTTCAGCTCTACGTCTGGACGTGTGTTGGGCTCTACGTCGGGACGTCTGTTGGGCTCTACGTCGGGACGTCTGTTGGGCTCTACGTCGGACGTGCGTTGGGCTCTACGTCGGGACGTGTGTTGGGCTCTACATCAGGATTTAGCTTACTTTCAGCTCTACGTCGGGACATGTGTTGGGCTCTACGTCGGGACGTGTGTTGGGCTCTACGTCGGGACGTGTTTTGGGCTCTACATCTGGATTTAGCTTACTTTCAGCTCTACGTCGCGACGTGTGTTGGGCTCTGCGTCGTGACGTGTGTTGGGCTCTACATCAGGATTTAGCTTACTTTCAGCTCTACGTCGGGACGTATGTTGGGCTCTACGTCGGGACGTGTTTTGGCTCTACGTGGGGACGTGTGATGGGCTCTACGTGGGGACGTGTGTTGGGCACTACGTCGGGACGTGTGTTGGGCTCTACATCAGGATTTAGCTGACTTTCAGCTCTACTTCGGGATGTGTGTTGGGCTCTACGTCGGGACGTGTGTTGGGCTCTACGTCGGGACGTGTGTTGGGCTCTACATCAGGATTTATCTTACTTTCAGCTCTACGTCGTGACGTGTGTTGGGCTCTATGTCTGGACGTGTGTTGGGCTCTACATCAGGATTTAATTTACATTCAGCTCTTCGTCGGGACGTGTGTTGGGCTCTACGTCGGGACGTGTGTTGGGCTTTACTTCAGGATTTAAATACTTGCAGCTCTACGTCGGGACGTGTGTTGGGAATACGTCGGGACGTGTGTTGGGCTCTACGTCGCGACGTCTGTTGGGCTCTACGTCGGGACGTGTGTTGGACTCTACATCGGGACGTGTGTTGGGCTCTACATCAGGATTATCTTACTTTCAGCTCTACGTCTGGACGTGTGTTGGGCTCTACGTCTGGACGTGTGTTGGGCTCTACATCAGGATTTAGCTTACTTTCAGCTCTACGTCGGGACGTGTGTTGGGCTCTACGTCGGGACGTGTTTTGGGCTCTACATCATGATTTAACTTACTATCAGCTCTACGTCGGGAGGTGTGTTGGGAATACGTCGGGACGTGTGTTGGGCTCTATGTCGGGACGTGTGTTGGGCTCTACGTCGGGACGTCTGTTGGGCTCTACGTCGGGACGTCTGTTGGGCTCTACGTAGGGACGTGTGTTGGGCTCTACATCCGGACGTGTGTTGGGCTCTACTTCGGGGTTTAGCTTACATTCAGCTCTACGTCGGGACGTGTGTTGAGCTCTACGTTGGGACGTGTGTTGGGCTCTACGTCGGGATGTGTGTTGGGCTCTACATCAGGGTTTAGCTTACTTTCAGCTCTACGTCGGGACGTGTGTTGGGCTCTACGTCGGGACGTCTGTTGGGCTCTACGTCGGGACGTCTGTTGGGCTCTACGTCGGACGTGCGTTGGGCTCTACGTCGGGACGTGTGTTGGGCTCTACATCAGGATTTAGCTTACTTTCAGCTCTACGTCGGGACATGTGTTGGGCTCTACGTCGGGACGTGTGTTGGGCTCTACGTCGGGACGTGTGTTGGGCTCTACATCTGGATTTAGTTTACTTTCAGCTCTACGTCGCGACGTGTGTTGGGCCCTGCGTCGTGACGTGTGTTGGGCTCTACATCAGGATTTAGCTTACTTTCAGCTCTACGTCGGGACGTGTGTTGGGCTCTACGTCGGGACGTGTTTTGGCTCTACGTGGGGACGTGTGATGGGCTCTACGTGGGGACGTGTGTTGGGCACTACGTCGGGACGTGTGTTGGGCTCTACGTCGGGACGTGTGTTCGGCTCTACGTCGGGACGTGTGTTGGGCTCTACATCTGGATTTAGTTTACTTTCAGCTCTACGTCTCGACGTGTGTTGGGCTCTGCGTCGTGACGTGTGTTGGGCTCTACATCAGGATTTAGCTTACTTTCAGCTCTACGTCGGGACGTGTGTTGGGCTCTACGTCGGGACGTGTTTTGGCTCTACGTGGGGACGTGTGATGGGCTCTACGTGGGGACGTGTGTTGGGCACTACGTCGGGACATGTGTTGGACTCTACATCAGGATTTAACTTACTTTCAGCTCTACGTCGGGACGTGTGTTGGGAATACTTCGGGACGTGTGTTGGGCTCTACGTCGGGACGTGTGTTGGGCTCTACGTCGGGACGTGTGTTGGGCTCTACGTCGGGACGTGTGTTGGGCTCTACGTCGGACGTGTGTTGGGCTCTACGTCGGGACGTGTGCTGGGCTCTACGTCAGGACGTGTGCTGGGCTCTACGTCGGACGTGTGTTGGGCTCTACGTCAGGACGTGTGTTGGGCTCTAAGTCGGGACGTGTGTTGGGCTCTACATCAGGATTATCTTACTTTCAGCTCTACGTCGGGATGTGTGTTGGGCTCTATGTCTGGACGTGTGTTGGGCTCTACATCAGGATTTAGCTTACTTTCAGCTCTACGTCGGGACGTGTGTTGGGCTCTACGTCGGGACGTGTTTTGGGCTCTACATCAGGATTTAACTTACTATCAGCTCTACGTCGGGAGGTGTGTTGGGAATACGTCGGGACATGTGTTGGGCTCTATGTCGGGACGTGTGTTGGGCTCTACGTCGGGACGTCTGTTGGGCTCTACGTCGCGACGTCTGTTGGGCTCTACGTCGGGACGTGTGTTGGGCTCTACATCTGGACGTGTGTTGGGCTCTACTTCGGGGTTTAGCTTACATTCAGCTCTACGTCGGGACGTGTGTTGAGCTCTACGTTGGGACGTGTGTTGGGCTCTACGTCGGGATGTGTGTTGGGCTCTACATCAGGGTTTAGCTTACTTTCAGCTCTACGTCGGGACGTCTGTTGGGCTCTACGTCGGGACGTCTGTTGGGCTCTACGTCGGGACGTCTGTTGGGCTCTACGTCGGACGTGCGTTGGGCTCTACGTCGGGACGTGTGTTGGGCTCTACATCAGGATTTAGCTTACTTTCAGCTCTACGTCGGGACATGTGTTGGGCTCTGCGTCGCGACGTGTGTTGGGCTCTACATCAGGATTTAGCTTACTTTAAGCTCTACGTCGGGACGTGTGTTGGGCTCTACGTCGGGACGTGTTTTGGGCTCTACGTGGGGACGTGTGTTGGGCTCTACGTGGGGACGTGTGTTGGGCACTACGTCGGGACGTGTGTTGAGCTCTATGTCGGGACGTGTGTTCGGCTCTACGTCGGGACGTGTGTTGGGCTCTACATCAGGATTTAGCTTACTTTCAGCTCTACGTCGGGACGTGTGTTGGGCTCTACGTCGGGACGTGTGTTGGGCTCCACATCAGGATTTAGCTTACTTTCAGCTCTATGTCGGGACGTGCGTTGGGCTCTACGTCGGGACGTGTGTTGGGCTCTACATCAGGATTTAGCTTACTTTCAGCTCTACGTCGGGACATGTGTTGGGCTCTACGTCGGGACGTGTGTTGGGCTCTACGTCGGGACGTGTGTTGGGCTCTACATCTGGATTTAGTTTACTTTCAGCTCTACGTCGCGACGTGTGTTGGGCTCTGCGTCGTGACGTGTGTTGGGCTCTACATCAGGATTTTGCTTACTTTCAGCTCTACGTCGGGACGTGTGTTGGGCTCTACGTCGGGACGTGTTTTGGCTCTACGTGGGGACGTGTGATGGGCTCTACGTGGGGACGTGTGTTCGGCACTACGTCGGGACGTGTGTTGGGCTCTACGTCGGGACGTGTGTTCGGCTCTACGTCGGGACGTGTGTTGGGCTCTACATCAGGATTTAGCTGACTTTCAGCTCTACGTCGGACGTGTGTTGGCCTCTACGTTGGACGTGTGTTGGGCTGTATGTCGGGATGTGTGTTGGGCTCTATATCAGGATTTATCTTACTTTCAGCTCTACGTCGGGACGTGTGTTGCGCTCTACGTCTGGACGTCTGTTGGGCTCTACATCAGGATTTAACTTACATTCAGCTCTACGTCGGGACGTGTGTTGGGCTCTACGTCGGGACGTGTGTTGGACTCTACATCAGGATTTAACTTACTTTCAGCTCTACGTCGGGACGTGTGTTGGGAATACGTC
This sequence comes from Leptosomus discolor, assembly GCF_034619465.1. Classification (NCBI taxonomy): domain Eukaryota; kingdom Metazoa; phylum Chordata; class Aves; order Leptosomiformes; family Leptosomidae; genus Leptosomus; species Leptosomus discolor. The sequence continues at coordinate 2,453,833 of NW_028237819.1, forward strand.
GGGACGTGTGTTGGGCTCTACGTCGGGACGTGTGTTGGGCTCTACGTCGGGACGTGTGTTGGGCTCTACGTCGGGACGTGTGTTGGGCTCTACGTCGGACGTGTGTTGGGCTCTACGTCGGGACGTGTGCTGGGCTCTACGTCGGGACGTGTGCTGGGCTCTACGTCGGACGTGTGTTGGGCTCTACGTCAGGACGTGTGTTGGGCTCTAAGTCGGGACGTGTGTTGGGCTCTACATCAGGATTATCTTACTTTCAGATCTACGTCGGGATGTGTGTTGGGCTCTATGTCTGGACGTGTGTTGGGCTCTACATCAGGATTTAGCTTACTTTCAGCTCTACGTCGGGACGTGTGTTGGGCTCTACGTCGGGACGTGTTTTGGGCTCTACATCAGGATTTAACTTACTATCAGCTCTACGTCGGGAGGTGTGTTGGGAATACGTCGGGACATGTGTTGGGCTCTATGTCGGGACGTGTGTTGGGCTCTACGTCGGGACGTCTGTTGGGCTCTACGTCGCGACGTCTGTTGGGCTCTACGTCGGGACGTGTGTTGGGCTCTACATCTGGACGTGTGTTGGGCTCTACTTCGGGGTTTAGCTTACATTCAGCTCTACGTCGGGACGTGTGTTGAGCTCTACGTTGGGACGTGTGTTGGGCTCTACGTCGGGATGTGTGTTGGGCTCTACATCAGGATTTAGCTTACTTTCAGCTCTACGTCGGGACATGTGTTGGGCTCTGCATCGGGACGTCTGTTGGGCTCTACGTCGGGACGTCTGTTGGGCTCTACGTCGGACGTGCGTTGGGCTCTACGTCGGGACGTGTGTTGGGCTCTACATCAGGATTTAGCTTACTTTCAGCTCTACGTCGGGACATGTGTTGGGCTCTGCGTCGTGACGTGTGTTGGGCTCTACATCAGGATTTAGCTTACTTTCAGCTCTACGTCGGGACGTGTGTTGGGCTCTACGTCGGGACGTGTTTTGGGCTCTACGTGGGGACGTGTGTTGGGCTCTACGTGGGGACGTGTGTTGGGCACTACGTCGGGACGTGTGTTGAGCTCTATGTCGGGACGTGTGTTCGGCTCTACGTCGGGACGTGTGTTGGGCTCTACATCAGGATTTAGCTTACTTTCAGCTCTACGTCGGGACGTGTGTTGGGCTCTACGTCGGGACGTGTGTTGGGCTCTACATCAGGATTTAGCTTACTTTCAGCTCTATGTCGGGACGTGCGTTGGGCTCTACGTCGGGACGTGTGTTGGGCTCTACATCAGGATTTAGCTTACTTTCAGCTCTACGTCGGGACATGTGTTGGGCTCTACGTCGGGACGTGTGTTGGGCTCTACGTCGGGACGTGTGTTGGGCTCTACATCTGGATTTAGTTTACTTTCAGCTCTACGTCGCGACGTGTGTTGGGCTCTGCGTCGTGACGTGTGTTGGGCTCTACATCAGGATTTTGCTTACTTTCAGCTCTACGTCGGGACGTGTGTTGGGCTCTACGTCGGGACGTGTTTTGGCTCTACGTGGGGACGTGTGATGGGCTCTACGTGGGGACGTGTGTTGGGCACTACGTCGGGACGTGTGTTGGGCTCTACGTCGGGACGTGTGTTCGGCTCTACGTCGGGACGTGTGTTGGGCTCTACATCAGGATTTAGCTGACTTTCAGCTCTACGTCGGACGTGTGTTGGCCTCTACGTTGGACGTGTGTTGGGCTGTACGTCGGGATGTGTGTTAGGCTCTATATCAGGATTTATCTTACTTTCAGCTCTACGTCGGGACGTGTGTTGCGCTCTACGTCTGGACGTCTGTTGGGCTCTACATCAGGATTTAACTTACATTCAGCTCTACGTCGGGACGTGTGTTGGGCTCTACGTCGGGACGTGTGTTGGACTCTACATCAGGATTTAACTTACTTTCAGCTCTACGTCGGGACGTGTGTTGGGAATACGTCGGGACGTGTGTTGGGCTCTACGTCGGGACGTGTGTTGGGCTCTACGTCGGGACGTGTGTTGGGCTCTACGTCGGACGTGTGTTGGGCTCTACGTCGGGACGTGTGCTGGGCTCTACGTCGGGACGTGTGCTGGGCTCTACGTCGGACGTGTGTTGGGCTCTACGTCAGGACGTGTGTTGGGCTCTAAGTCGGGACGTGTGTTGGGCTCTACATCAGGATTATCTTACTTTCAGATCTACGTCGGGATGTGTGTTGGGCTCTATGTCTGGACGTGTGTTGGGCTCTACATCAGGATTTAGCTTACTTTCAGCTCTACATCGGGACGTGTGTTGGGCTCTACGTCGGGACGTGTTTTGGGCTCTACATCAGGATTTAACTTACTATCAGCTCTACGTCGGGAGGTGTGTTGGGAATACGTCGGGACATGTGTTGGGCTCTATGTCGGGACGTGTGTTGGGCTCTACGTCGGGACGTCTGTTGGGCTCTACGTCGCGACGTCTGTTGGGCTCTACGTCGGGACGTGTGTTGGGCTCTACATCTGGACGTGTGTTGGGCTCTACTTCGGGGTTTAGCTTACATTCAGCTCTACGTCGGGACGTGTGTTGAGCTCTACGTTGGGACGTGTGTTGGGCTCTACGTCGGGATGTGTGTTGGGCTCTACATCAGGATTTAGCTTACTTTCAGCTCTACGTCGGGACATGTGTTGGGCTCTGCATCGGGACGTCTGTTGGGCTCTACGTCGGGACGTCTGTTGGGCTCTACGTCGGACGTGCGTTGGGCTCTACGTCGGGACGTGTGTTGGGCTCTACATCAGGATTTAGCTTACTTTCAGCTCTACGTCGGGACATGTGTTGGGCTCTGCGTCGTGACGTGTGTTGGGCTCTACATCAGGATTTAGCTTACTTTCAGCTCTACGTCGGGACGTGTGTTGGGCTCTACGTCGGGACGTGTTTTGGGCTCTACGTGGGGACGTGTGTTGGGCTCTACGTGGGGACGTGTGTTGGGCACTACGTCGGGACGTGTGTTGAGCTCTATGTCGGGACGTGTGTTCGGCTCTACGTCGGGACGTGTGTTGGGCTCTACATCAGGATTTAGCTTACTTTCAGCTCTACGTCGGGACGTGTGTTGGGCTCTACGTCGGGACGTGTGTTGGGCTCTACATCAGGATTTAGCTTACTTTCAGCTCTATGTCGGGACGTGTGTTGGGCTCTACGTCGGGACGTGTGTTGGGCTCTACGTCGGGACGTGTGTTGGGCTCTACATCAGGATTTAGCTTACTTTCAGCTCTATGTCGGGACGTGTGTTGGGCTCTACGTCGGGACGTGTGTTGGGCTGTACGTCGGGACGTGTCTTGGGCTTTACGTCGGGACGTGTGTTGGGCTTTACATCAGGATTTATCTGACTTTCAGCTCTACGTCGGACGTGTGTTGGGCTCTACGTCGGGACGTGTGTTGGGCTCTACGTCGGGAATTAGCTTACTTTCAGGTCTACGTCGGGACGTGTGTTGGGCTCTACATCAGGGTTTAGCTTACTTTCAGCTCTACGTCGGGACGTGTGCTGGGCTCTACGTCCGGACGTGTGCTGGGCTCTACGTCCGGACGTGTGTTGGGCTCTACGTCGGGGTTTAGCTTACATTCAGCTCTACGTCGGGACGTGTGTTGGGCTCTACGTCGGGACGTGTGTTCGGCTCTACGTTGGGACATCTGTTGGGCTCTACGTCGGGACGTTTGTTGGGCTCTACGTGGGGGTTTTGCATACATTCAGCTCTACGTCGGGACGTGTGTTGGGCTCTACGTCGGGACGTGTGTTGGGCTCTACTTCGGGACGTGTGATGGGCTCTACGTCTGGGTTTAGCTTACATTCAGGTCTACGTCGGGACGTGTGTTGGGCTCTACGTCGGGACGTGTGTTGGGTTCTACGTTGGGACGTCTGTTGGGCTCTACGTCGGGACGTTTGTTGGGCTCTACGTTGGGGTTTTGCATACATTCAGCTCTACGTCGGGACGTGTGTTGGGCTATACGTCGGGACGTGTGTTGGGCTCTACTTCGGGACGTGTGTTGGGCTCTACGTCGGGACATGTGTTGGGCTCTATGTCTGTAGTTAGCTAACTTTCAGCTCTACGTCGGGACGTGTGCTGGGCTCTACGTCTGGACGTGTGCTGAGTTCTACGTCGGGACGTGTGCTAGGCTATACGTCGGGACATGTGTTGGGCTCTACGTCGGGGTTTAGCTTACATTCAGCTCTACGTCGGGACATGTGTTGGGCTCTACGTTGGGACGTGTGTTGGGCTCTACATCAGGATTTAGGTTACTTTCAGGTCCACGTCGGGACATGTGTTGTGCTCTAAGTCGGGACTTATTTTGGGCTCTACATCAGGATTTAGCTTACTTTCAGCTCTACGTCGGGACGTGTGTTGGTCTCTACATCAGGATTTAGCTTCCTTTCAGCTCTACGTCGGGACGTGTGTTGGGCTCTACTTCGGGACGTGTGTTGGGCTCTACGTCGGGACGTGTGTTGGTCTCTACATCAGGATTTAGCTTACTTTCAGCTCTACGTCGGGACGTGTGTTTGGCTCTACGTCGGGACATGTGTTGTGTTCTACGTAGGGACGTGTGTTGGGCTCTACGTCGCAGTTTAGCTTAGATTCAGCTCTACGTCGGGACGTGCATTGGGCTCTGCGTCGGGAGGTATGTTGGGGTGTACATCAGGGTTTACGTTACTTTCAGCTCTACGTCGGGACGTGTGTTGGGCTCTACGTCGGGACGTGTGTTGGGCTCTACGTCTGTAGTTAGCTAACTTTCAGCTCTACGTCGGGACGTGTGGTTGGCTCTACGTCTGTAGTTAGCTAACTTTCAGCTCTACGTCGGGACGTGCTTTGGGCTCTACGTCGGGACGTGTGTTGGGCTCTACCTCGGGACGTGTGTTGGGCTCTACGTCTGTAGTTAGCTAACTTTCAGCTCTACGTCGGGACGTGTGTTGGGCTCTACATCGGGACGTGTGTTGGGCTCTACGTCGGGACGTGTGTTGGGTCTCTGTCGGGACGTGTGTTGGGCTCTACGTCGGGACGTCTGTTGGGCTCTACGTCGGGACGTCTGTTGGCCTCTACATCAGGGTTTAGCTTACTTTCAGCTCTACGTCGGGACGTCGGTTGTGCTCTTCTTCGAGACGTCGGTTGTGCTCTACGTCGGGACGCCTGTTGGGCTCTACGTCGGGACGCCTGTTGGGCTCTACGTTCGGACGTCTGTTGGGCTCTACTTCGGGACGTCTGTGGGGCTCTGCATCACGATTTAGCTTACTTCCAGCTCTACGTCTGGACGTGTGTTGGGCTCTGTGTCGGGACGTGTGTTGGGCTATATGTCGAGAAGTGTGTTGGGCTCTACGTCGGGACGTCTGTTGGGCTCTACGTCGGGACGTCTGTTGGGCTATACGTCGGGACGTCTGTTGGCCTCTACATCAGGATTTAGCTTACTTTCAGCTCTACGTCGGGACGTGTGTTGGGCTCTACGTCGGGACGTGTGTTGGGCTCTACGTCGGGACGTGTGTTGGGCTCTACGTCGGGACGTCTGTTTGGCTCTACGTCGGGACGTCTGTTGGCCTCTACATCAGCGTTTAGCTTACTTTCAGCTCTACGTCGGGATGTCGGTTGGGCTCTTCGTCGGGACGTCCGTTGGGCTCTACGTCGGGACACCTGTTGGAATATACGTCGGGACGTCTGTTGGGCTCTATGTCGGGACGTCTGTTGGGCTCTACGTTGGGACGTCTGTTGGGCTCTATATCAGGATTTAGCTTACCTTCAGATTTACGTCGGGACGTGTGTTGGGCTTTACGTCGGGACCTGTGTTGGGCTCTAGATCGGGACATGTGTTGGGCTCCACTTCGGGACGTCTGTTGGGCTCTACATCAGGATTTAGCTTACTTTCAGCTCTACGTCGGCACGTGTGTTTGGCTCTACGTCGGGACGTGTGTTGGGCTCTACGTCGGGACATGTGGTGGGCTCTACGTCGGGACGTCTGTTGGGCTCTACGTCGGGACGTCTGCTGGCCTCTACATCAGGATTTAGCTTACTTTCAGCTCTACGTCAGGACGTGTGTTGGGCTCTACATCGGGACGTGTGTTGGGCTCTACATCATGGTTTAGTTTACTTTCAGCTCTACGTCGGGACGTCGGTTGTGCTCTTCGTCGAGACGTCGGTTGTGCTCTACGTCGGGACGCCTGTTGGGCTCTACGTCGGGACGCCTGTTGGGCTCTGCGTTCGGATGTCTGTTGGGCTCTACTTCGGGACGTCTGTTGGGCTCTGCATCAGGATTTAGCTTACTTCCAGCTCTACGTCTGGACGTGTGTTGGGCTCTATGTCGGGACGTGTGTTGGGCTCTATGTCGAGAAGTGTGTTGGGCTCTACGTCGGGACGCCTGTTGGGCTCTACGTCGGGACGTCTGTTGGGCTATACGTCGGGACGTCTGTTGGCCTCTACATCAGGATTTAGCTTACTTTCAGCTCTACGTCGGGACGTGTGTTGGGCTCTACGTCGGGACGTGTGTTGGGCTCTACGTTGGGACGTGTGTTGGGCTCTACGTCGGAACGTCTGTTGGGCTGTACGTCGGGACGTGTCTTGGGCTCTACATCAGCGTTTAGCTTACTTTCAGCTCTATGTCGGGATGTCGGTTGGGCTCTTCGTCTGGACGTTGGTTGGGCTCTACGTCGGGACTCCTGTTGGGCTCTACGTCGGGACGTCGGTTGGGCTCTACGTCGGGACGTCGGTTGGGCTCTACTTCGGAACGTGTGTTGGGCTCTACGTCGGGACGTGTGTTGGGCTCTACATCAGGGTTTAGCTTACTTTCAGCTCTGCGTCGGTGCGTCGGTTGGGCTCTTCGTCGGGACATCGGTTGGGCTCTACGTCGGGACACCTGTTGGAATATACGTCGGGACGTCTGTTGGGCTCTATGTCGGGACGTCTGTTGGGCTCTACGTTGGGACGTCTGTTGGGCTCTACATCAGGATTTAGCTTACTTTCAGATTTACGTCGGGACGTGTGTTGGGCTTTACGTCGGGACCTGTGTTGGGCTCTAGATCGGGACATGTGTTGGGCTCCACTTCGGGACGTCTGTTGGGCTCTACATCAGTATTTAGCTTACTTTCAGCTCTACGTCGGGACGTGTGTTTGGCTCTACGTCGGGACGTGTGTTGGGGTCTACGTCGGGACATCTGTTCGGTTCTAGGTCGGGACGTGTGTTGGGCTCTACATCAGGGTTTAGCTTACTTTCAGCTCTACGTCGGGACGTCGGTTGAGCTCTTCGTCGGGACGTCGGTTGTGCTCTACGTCGGGACGTCTGTTGGGCTCTACGTCGGGACGTCTGTTGGGCTCTACGTCGGGACGTCTTTTGGGCTCTACATCAGGATTTAGATTACTTTCAGCTCTACGTCGGGACGTATGTTGAGCTCTAGGTCGGGACGTGTGTTGGGCTCTACATCAGGGTTTAGCTTACTTTCAGCTCTACGTCGGGATGTCGGTTGAGCTCTTCGTCGGGACGTCGGTTGTGCTCTACGTCGGGACGTCTGTTGGGCTCTACGTCGGGACGTCTGTTGGGCTCTACGTCGGGACGTCTGTTGGGCTCTACATCAGGATTTAGATTACTTTCAGCTCTACGTCGGGACGTCTGTTGAGCTCTACGTCGGGACGTGTGTTGGGCTCTACGTCAAGACATCTGTTGGGCTCTACATCGGGGTTTAGCTTACTTTCATCTCTACGTCGGGACGTCGGTTGGGCTCTATTTCGGGACGTCGGTTGGGCTCTACGTCGGGACGTCGTTTGGGCTCTACGTCGGGACGCGTGTTGGGCTCTATGTCGGGACGTCTGTTGGGCTCTACGTCGGGACGTCTGTTGGGCTCTACGTCGGGACGTCTGTTGGGCTCTACGTCGGGACGTGTGTTGGGCTCTACATCAGGGTTTAGTTTACTTTCAGCTCTACGTCGGGATGTCGGTTGGGCTCTTCGTCTGGACGTCGGTTGGGCTCTACGTCGGGACGCCTGTTGGGCTCTACGTCGGGACGTCTGTTGGGCTGTACGTCAGGACGTGTTTTGGGCTCTACGTCGGGACGTGTGTTGGGCTCTACATCAGGATTTAGCTTACTTTCAGCTCTGCGTCGGGACGTGTGTTGGGCTCTACGTCAGGACGTGTCTTGGGCTGTACGTCGAGATGTCTGTTGGGCTCTACGTCGGGACGTCTGTTGGGCTCTACGTCGGGACGTCTGTTGGGCTCTACATCAGGATTTAGCTTACTTTCAGCTCTACGTCGGGACGTCGGTTGGGCTCTACGTCGGGACGTCGGTTGGGCTCTACGTCGGGACGTCCGTTGGGCTCTACGTCGGGACGTGTGTTGGGCTCTACATCAGGGTTTAGCTTACTTTCAGCTCTACGTCGGGGCGTCGGTTGGGCTCTTCGTCGGGACATCGGTTGGGCTCTACGTCGGGACACCTGTTGGAATATACTTCGGGACGTCTGTTGGGCTTTACGTTGGGACGTCTGTTGGGCTCTACGTTGGGACGGCTGTTGGGCTCTAAATCAGGATTTAGCTTACTTTCAGATTTACGTCGGGACGTGTGTTGGGCTCTACGTCGGGACGTCTGTTGGGCTATACGTCGGGACGTCTGTTGGCCTCTATATCAGGATTTAGCTTACTTTCAGCTCTACGTTGGGACGTGTGTTGGGCTCTACGTCGGGACGTGTGTTGGGCTCTACGTCGGAACGTCTGTTGGGCTGTACGTCCGGACGTGTGTTGGGCTCTGCATCAGGGTTTAGTTTACTTGCAGCTCTACGTCGGGATGTCGGTTGGGCTCTTCGTCTGGACGTCGGTTGGGCTCTACGTCGGGATGCCTGTTGGGCTCTACGTCGGGACGTCTGTTAGGCTGTACGTCTGGACGTCTGTTGGGCTCTACGACGGGACGTCTGTTGGGCTCTACATCAGGATTTAGATTACTTTCAGCTGTACTTCGGGACGTGTGTTGGGCTCTACGTCACGACGTCTGTTGGGCTCTACGTCCGGACGTCTGTTGGGCTCTACGTCGGGACGTGTGTTGGGCTCTACATCAGGATTTAGCTTACTTTCAGCTCTGTGTCGGGACGTGTGTTGGGCTCTACGTCAGGACGTGTCTTGGGCTCTACGTCGGGACGTCTGTTGGGCTCTACGTCGGGACGTCTGTTGGGCTCTACGTCGGGACGTGTGTTGGGCTCTACGTCAGGACGTGTCTTGGGCTCTACGTCGGGACGTCTGTTGGGCTCTACATCGGGACGTCTGTTGGGCTCTACGTCGGAACTTGTGTTGGGCTCTACGCCGGGACGTCTGTTGGGCTCTACATCAGGATTTATCTTACTTTCAGCTCTACGTCGGGACGTCGGTTGGGCTCTACGTCGGGACGTCGGTTGGGCTCTACGTCGGAACGTGTGTTGGGCTCTACGTCGGGACGCGTGTTGGCCTCTACATCAGGGTTTAGCTTACTTTCAGCTCTACGTCGGGGCGTCGGTTGGGTTCTTCGTCGGGACGTCGGTTGGGCTCTACGTCGGGACACCTGTTGGAATATACGTCGGGACGTCTGTTGGGCTCTATGTCGAGACGTCTGTTGGGCTCTACGTTGGGACGTCTGTTGGGCTCTACATCAGGATTTAGCTTACTTTCAGATTTACGTCGGGACGTGTGTTGGGCTTTACGTCGGGACCTGTGTTGGGCTCTACGTCGGGACATGTGTTGGGCTCTACTTCGGGACGTCTGTTGGGCTCTACATCAGGATTTAGCTTACTTTCAGCTCTACGTCGGGACGTGTGTTTGGCTCTACGTCGGGACGTGTGTTGGGGTCTACGTCGGGACATCTGTTCGGTTCTAGGTCGGGACGTGTGTTGGGCTCTACATCAGGGTTTAGCTTACTTTCAGCTCTACGTCGGGACGTCGGTTGAGCTCTTCGTCGGGACGTCGGTTGTGCTCTACGTCGGGACGTCTGTTGGGCTCTACGTCGGGACGTCTGTTGGGCTCTACGTCGGGACGTCTTTTGGGCTCTACATCAGGATTTAGATTACTTTCAGCTCTACGTCGGGACGTATGTTGAGCTCTACGTCGGGACGTGTGTTGGGCTCTACGTCGAGACGTCGGTTGGGCTCTACATCGGGGTTTAGCTTACTTTCATCTCTACGTCGAGACGTCGGTTGGGCTCTACTTCGGGACGTCGGTTGGGCTCTACGTCGGGACGTCGTTTGGGCTCTACGTCGGGACGCGTGTTGGGCTCTACGTCGGGACGTCTGTTGGGCTCTACGTCTGGACGTCTGTTGGGCTCTACGTCGGGACGTCTGTTGGGCTCTACGTCGGGACGTGTGATGGGCTCTACGTCGGAACGTCTGTTGGGCTTTACGTCGGGACGTGTGTTGGGCTCTACATCAGGGTTTAGTTTACTTTCAGCTCTACGTCGGGACGTCGGTTGGGCTCTTCGTCTGGACGTCGGTTGGGCTCTACGTCGGGACGCCTGTTGGGCTTTACGTCGGGATGTCTTTTGGGCTGTACGTCGGGACGTCTGTTGGGCTCTACGACGGGACGTATGTTGGGCTCTACATCAGGATTTAGCTTACTTTCAGCTGTATGTCGGGACGTGTGTTGGGCTCTACGTCACGACGTCTGTTGGGCTCTACGTCAGGACGTCTGTTGGGCTCTACGTCGGGACGTCTGTTGGGCTCTACATCAGGATTTAGCTTACTTTCAGCTCTGCGTCGGGACGTGTTCTGGGCTCTACGTCAGGACGTGTCTTGGGCTCTACGTCGGGACGTGTGTTGGGCTCTACGTCGGGACGTCTGTTGGGCTCTACGTCGGGACGTCTGTTGGGCTCTACATCAGGATTTAGCTTAATTTCAGCTCTACGTCGGGACGTCGGTTGGGCTCTACGTCGGGACGTCGGTTGGGCTCTACGTCGGAACGTGTGTTGGGCTCTACGTCGGAACGTGTGTTGGGCTCTACATCAGGGTTTAGCTTACTTTCAGCTCTACGTCGGGGCGTCGGTTGGGCTCTTCGTCGGGACGTCTGTTGGGCTCTACGTCGGGACCTCTGTTGGGCTCTACATCAGGGTTTACCTTACTTTCATCTCTGCGTCGGGACGTTGGTTGGGTCTACGTCGGGACGTCTGTTGGGCTGTATGTCGGGACGTCTGTTGGGCTCTACATCAGGATTTAGTTTACTTTCAGCTCTACGTAGGGACCTGTGTTGGGCTCTACGTTTGGACGTCTGTTGGGCTCTACGTCGGGACGTCTGTTGGGCTCTACGTCGGGACGTCTGTTGGGCTCTACGTCGGGACGTCTGTTGGGCTCTAAGTCGGGATGTCTGTTGACAACAGCAGACTTAGAGCCCAACAGACGTCCCGACGTAGAGCCGAACAGAAGTCCCGAAGTAAAGCACAACAGATGTTCCGAAGTAGAGCTGAAAGCAAGCTCAAGCCAGACATCCCGACGTAGAGCCCAAGAGACGTCCCGACGTAGAGCCCAAGAGACGTCCCAACGTAGAGCCCAACAGATGTTCCGATGTAGAGCTGAAAGTGAGCAAAAGCCAAACGTAGAGGCCAAGAGACGTCCGGACATACAGCCCAACAGACGTCCCGACGTAGATCCGAAAACAAGCTCAAGCCAGACTTCTTAAAGTAGAACCCAATACATGTCCCTACGTAGAGCCCAACAGACGTCCAGACGTTGAGACCAAGAGACATCCCAACGTAGAGCAGAAAGCGAGCTCAAGCCAGAAGTAGAGCCCAAGATATGTACCGACTTAGAGCCCAACAGATGTCCTGACGTAGAGCCCAACACATGTCCCGTTTTAGAGCCCAACATACGTCCCGAAGTAGAGCCCAACATACGTCCCGAAGTAGAGCCCAACAGATGTCCCGACGTAGAGGCGAAAGCGAGCTCAAGCCAGATGTAGAGCCCAAGAGACGTCCCGACTTAGAGCCCAACAGATGTCCCGACGTAGAGCCCAACAGACGTTCCAACGTAGAGACGAAAGTGAGCTACAGCCAGACGTAGAGCCCAAAAGACGTCCCGACGTAGAGCTCAAGCGACGTCCCGATGTAGAGCCCAACAGATGTTTCGATGTAGAGCAGAAAGTGAGCTACAGCCAGACTTAGAGCCCAACACACGTCCCGATGTACAGCCCGAGAGACATTCCGACGTAGAGCTGAAATTAACCTCAAGCCAGATGTAGAAAATACGTACGTTCCGACGCAGCGCCCAGCAGACGTCCCGACATAGAGCTCAGAAGATGTCCCGACGTATAGCCGCAAATGAACTAAAGCCAGACGTAGAGCCCAAGAGACGTCCCGATGTAGAGCCCAACAGATGTTCTGACGTAGAGCTGAAAGTGAGCAAAAGCCAAACATAGAGCCCAAGAGACGTCCGGACGTAGAGCTCAACAGACCTCCAGACGCAGAGCCCAAGTGTCGTTCCGACGTAGAGCTGAAAGTGAGCTACAGCCAGACGTAGAGCGGAAAAGACATCCCGACGTAGAGCCCGAGAGACGTCCCGACGTAGAGCCCAACAGACGTTCCGACGTAGAGCCGAAATTAACCTCAAGCCAGACGTAGACACCAACGTACATTCCGACGTAGGGCCCAACACACGTCCAGTTGTAGAGCTCAAAAGACGTCCGGAAATATAGCCGCAAATGAGCTAAAGCCAAACGTAGAGCCCAAGAGACATCCGCACGTAGGTCCGAAAGCGAGCTAAAGACACACTTCCCAAACTAGAGCCCAAGACACGTCCCGACTTAGAGCCCAACAGACGTCCCGACGTAGAGCCCAACAGACGTCCCGACGTGGATCCGAATGCGAGCTCAAGCCAGACTTCTTAAAGTAGAACCCAACACACGTCCCGACGTATAGCCCGAGAGACGTTCCGACGTTGAGACCAACAGACGTCCCGACGTGGAGCCGAATGCGAGCTCAAGCCAGACTTCTTAAAGTAGAACCCAACACACGTCCCGACGTATAGCCCGAGAGACGTTCTGACGTTGAGACCAACAGACATCCCAACGTAGAGCAGAAAGCGAGCTCAAGCCAGATGTAGAGCACAAGAGACGTCCCGACGTAGAGCCCAACAGACGTCCCGACGTAGAGTCCAATACATGTCCCGTTGTAGAGCCCAACATACGTCCCGACGTAGAGCCCAACAGACGTTCCAACGTAGAGACGAAAGTGAGCTACAGCCAGATATAGAGCCCAAAAGACATCCCGACGTAGAGCGCAAGCGACTTCCCGACCTAGAGCCCAACACACGTCCCGACGTAGAGCCCAACAGACGTCCCGACGTAGAGCCGAAATTAACCTCAAGCCAGATGTAGAAGCCAGCGTACATCCCAACGTAGAGCCCAACAGACGTCCCGACATAGAGCTGAAAGTGAGCTCAAGCCAGACGTACAGCCCAAGAGACGTCCCGACTTAGATCTCTAAATACGTCCTGACTTAGAGCCGAACAGACGTCCCGACGTAGAGCCCAACAGATGTCCCGACGTAGAGCCCAACAGACGTTACGACGTAGAGCCGAAAGCGAGCTCAAGCCAGACATATCGAAGTAGAGACCAACAGACGTCCCGACGTAGAGACCAACAGATGTTTCGACGTAGAGCAGAAAGTGAGCTACAGCCAGACGTAGAGCCCAACACACGTCCCGACGTATAGCCCGAGAGACGTTCCGACGTAGAGCCGAAATTAACCTCAAGCCAGACGTAGAAACCAACGTACGTTCCGACGTAGAGCCCAACACACGTCCCGACGTATAGCCCGAGAGACGTTCCGACGTAGAGCCGAAATTAACCTCAAGCCAGACGTAGAAACCAACGTACGTTCCGACGTAGAGACCAACACACGTCCCGACGTAGAGCTCAGAAGACGTCCGGACGTATAGCCGCAAATGAGCTAAAACCAGACGTAGAGCCCAAGAGACGTCCCAACGTAAAGCCCAACAGATGTTCCGACGTCTCTACAGCTTGCAACAGTCTGGCCATTGTTTTTTGGAAAGTTTCTGGATATAATGCGGGTCAGTTCTTGGAATGTGAAACCTAAAAATGGGAATAGTATTGTATTTGTCTGCAGAAGCAAGAAGGGGAGAAGACAGGTCCATAAGGGTGAGAAAAATTCTTGCCCCTTTTACCTGCAAAATGACACTGGTATGAAAAGACTTCTCGTTCAAGGCTTCCCAAGAATTTGCTAAGGTGCAAGGGAGAGAGTTTGAAGTGGGAGAAGGAAGAAACAGAAGAATTTGGGAATGGAAGCTAGGAGGAGAGAGGGTAAGAGGCTTGAAAGTGGAACTGAGAGGAAAAGATGGGTTGTCTGCAATAGGAGGGAGATGAGAAAGAAAAGGAGACCCGTGAGGAAGGATGGAATTACTAAATGGACAGTCACAGAAAAATGAGAAGTGAACAAATATGAAATATAAATATTCTCCCATAGGTTGGAGAAGTAAACACCTTTTAAAAATATGGCTGGAGAGGTGGATGAACTCTAGGTTGTAAAAAAGAAATATAATGGTCATTAGAAAAATAAAAAAGAGAGAGAAAACAGCACCTGAAAAACTGAAGGAGGAAATACAGCAGGTAAATGAGGAAATGGAAAAGCCTAGGAAGGACTGAAGCAGAACAAAGAACAAAGCACATTCGGGATAATGGTTTAATGTAGGGTGAAACCAATGCCCAAAATATGTGCAAAGTCACAGCAGTTTGGTTGTCAATTTTCCTATTCTCACACTACGCTCATGCAGTCTTCTGAGACAAATCCTCACCCCAAATGCACACAGCTGGTCCTCAGCAACACACAGCTCTGTCCACACTCCAGCACAGGTACCCTTAAAACCATCCCCCTTCTCCCTCACACACCTCTCGCTGATGCTGCTCCCAAGGCCTAACTCTGGCTAATGGCCACGTCCTCCGTTCCCCTTCAGGGAGGGGCGTTGCTCCCAGCCGTGTCCCAGCTTCAATCTCCACAGCAGCAGCACATCATTTCTTTCTAAATGTGTGACGAAGTGTTCCGGAAGGGGCCCAGAACAGCGCGGAAGGCCAACAGACCGGCTGCCACGGGAACGCAGACCAGCTGCGGCGGGAAGGGCAGCGCCGCCTCCAGCAGCCTCCTGCCGCAGCACCGGCGGCAGGCAGCACGCCCGCGCAGCCACGGCGCTTCCTTCCAGCCGTTCCCGATTAAGATCTGCCTGGAAAGAAAAACGTATTCTTTGTACATTAATTGAGATAGTTCCCACAGCTTCGGGCAGTAATTTTTGATCGATTTATTGCAGAAATGCGTAAAGATAGCGAAAGCAAATGAAAGGTGTGTTAAGTACACCTAGCTATCCAAAATGTCAGCCATAAAATATCCTTGGCAGTATGCTCCACCTTTGTGGCAACTATAAGCTTTCCTGGGACAAAAGAGATTAGGAGCCAGGCAGAAGAAATGAGGGAGACAAAAAGAGTAGCACGCCAGATGGTACAGTTGTGCCCCCTCCTACCAGTTTAGATCAGAGCAGGGTTGCTCAGAGTTCCCAACAAGCTTCAAAGAGCTATCAACGTGATAAAGCAGCAAGTAGCATTGGTCAAAAGAACTTCAGCTGATCCAAGACAGAAAAGTGGGAAGCAACTGCAATTGCTGCAAATACAGCACGGTGAAAGCTAGAAAGCTGTTAATGATGATCTTTAATTTCAAACGGTACCTAAATTCTGTCAGTGATCATTAAAACTGGTAACTACAGTGCCTGTCATGCCAGCTGCTGTGCAAAAAGAAATCTGCATGTACTCCAGAGGAACAAAAAAGGGGTTGCAGATGAAGAAACACCGTCTTAAAGAAAAATGCAGCTATTTCAGAGTTAGACAAAGAAAAATACAAGCTTCAGAAAACAGGGTTGACATTACTGATGCCATTAGCCTCAGAGAAGGACCTAGAGACTCGAGAAGCAGCAAAGAATGGGGCGCAAGGCAAGCAAGGAAAGTGAATGATTCATGCTAACTGACGCAGGAGGATGGAAAGCTGTGATCACAGACACTCAGCATGCTCCCAATTCATGAGGCAAAGCAAAACTATGACTAGGCTGAACACTGATTAGTATCAATTACATAGACCACTACTGGGGCAGACCTGTAAATCCATTTATATGGTACTGCACACATGAAGTCTGCAACTATTTGTACAAGAGAGCAATGCTCCTGTGGGCTGGCCCTTGATTTCTACATTCTGGCCCCCTTTGGACTAGATGTACTTTTTTTGTTTTTCCCCTCTAATGAGTACTTTTTAACAGCTTCTTAACATAACATGCTAAAAAGAGCTAGTTGAAAGCAGTAATTTTTGTCACATGAACAGCTGGAGCAGGAACTGGAGCCATTTCCATAACAACTGAAAGTTTTCCAATGACTTAGGTAGATCTGAACTCAAAAACTAGTTTGAACTTTGTTTACTTTGACCAGTGCAAGTCACAGAATAAGTTATCAGGCTGCATATTAGTCATGTTCCACAACATTTTATTATCTGTACTCTCAGTAACATTCCAAGGCTTTTAGAAATCTGACCAAATTAAAGAGCGATGACAAAATGGTTTCTAATAAACTGAAATGCTGAGATAGCTGAATGGTGGTTGAGAACAATTAATGTGTTAGGTTTCTGAAAATGTGCTCAGTCACGTAATAAAGAGCATCTGCCATTCGTTTGTGGCCAGCCCAACCCTAATCCATGACACTTTGAAAGGTGAGGAATCCCTGAATGACGGTCCTCCAAGACATTGTTGTGAGACCCATGGGACTCCATGCAGTTTCATTCTGAAAACCCAGTATCTGGTGCTGTCCTGACCCAACTTGTGAGCAACACCATCATAAAGTATTTAATTTGTAGTTACCCACCCTGAATCTGTTCCTCATGGTTAACTTACCATAAAAAGGTTATTTCCTTTTAATCTGTTAATACGAAACTTACAACTGATCCTTCAATATGAACTATATGACATAAGAAATTTTTATTTTTACCTTAGGTGGTTTTCAGGGGTTAAATCATTGTAGACTTCCGAGGCTGACAACAGTGCGCTATTCTTCAAATAACACAGGTAAAACCAACTTAGCAGTGAGGACAGGTTGGAAAAGAATGAAAACAAATAGGCTTGTTAATTCCTGAGAACCTCTAGCGGTTTATAAGGGAGAAAACGATCCCGCGGCAGACGGGGCTCCGCCGCGCGCCGCGCCGGCCCAGGTCCCTCGCGGGCAGCACAACGCCTGCAACAGCCCGCCCAGCTCCCGCCCCCTGCCCCCTCAGCTCCCCCTCCCGCCCCTCCCCGCCCCTCACCTTCCCCCGCCCCCCCAGCTCCCTCCTCTGCCCCTGGCCCCACCTGCTTGCAGCCAACCGCTGTCCCCGCAGCCGCGCTTCCCGCCAACGGCCACAGGCCGGCGCGCGCGGCGGGGGCGGGCCCGCGGGCAGGGCCGAGCGCGGCGCTGGGAGACACTTCGCGCTGCGACCTACACGCGGGCAGCGGGCACAGGGGCGGGAAAGCGACACCTCCTCGGCAGGAAGTGCTGGTGAGCGACCGCCGGCCTCGGCGCTGCCGAAATACGGCTAACCTCCCACAGCCCGTACTGGCGCTTTTACAAAGGATTTTTGCAAAGGAGCAGGTCTTCACCTTGGCAATTTGTGTCTGGATATAGAAACCGGGTTCGTTATTTATAAAGTGGCTCAAGTCTTCAGTGTGGAAAAATAGGTTTTCTGTGGACGAGTCTAAATAACCAGCATTCACGAGACTAGATCTAAATTAAATATGTTGCCGTGTTCCTTATTAGATGCCTTCAAAATAACACAGATAGTCTCAGTCTTCAGAGGATTAGACTGTCACCCAAACTGCTGTGGCAGCATCGAAGTGGGGAAAGTCTCTAGGCTGAGCTGATGCTGCAGCATCAACTGCTTGCTTTCAATGTTGCTGAAATTGCAAAGCAGGCTAACGTAAGAGGTCTGAATTCTGGTGTTCCACTAGTGCCCAGAATACTCCCCTCTGAGGACAGGCTGAGAGGGTTGGGGTTGTTCAGCCTGGAGAAGGCGCCGGGGTAGACCTTATAGCGGCCTCCCAGTGCTTAAAGGGGGCCTGCAGGAAAGGTGGGGAGGGACTCCTGATCGGGGAGGGTGGTGATAGGACAAGGGGTAAGGGTTGCAAACTGAAAGAGGGTAGGTTTAGACTAGATAGTGGGAAGAAAATTTAGGGTGAGGGTGGTGAGACACTGGCACAGGCTGCCCGGAGAGGTGGTTGATGCCCCAGTCCTGGGAACATTCAAGGCCAAGGCAGACGGGGCTCTGAGCAGCCTGATCCAGCTAAAGATGTCCCTGCTCCTGGTGGGGGTTGTTGGGCTAGATGGTCTTTAAAGGTCCCTTCCAGCCCAAACTCTTCTGATTCTGCATTACTAACTCCACTGAGGCTTTATCTAGACATAGAGCTATTTTAGCATAACCAAAAGTGCCTTTTAGGCGCACCTTACCTAAAGCAATGCCAATTTTTGTTCTGAACACTTTAAAACTATCTGTGTAAGCCAGGCCAGGTTTAAGTTAGTGACACATGTTGAACCATGTAGGCTGATTTTATACCTAATGACGTGTATCCAAGAGTTTGCACTGGTTTGAGCATATGTTTAGATTAAACGCTTTATTGGAAATGTCACACAAAGGGAGAAGCGATGAAAGTCATCCACCCAATTACTGTACTTTCAAGGAGGAGGACTTCCCTGCTGTGGGAAGCTATATGCAAACATAATTTTAAAAACTAGGTGATGTCTCTGCTGAGATTATTTGGAAAATCTTGCACAGAACAAATTAATCTAGCCTTTACAAGTAGGATCAAGTTGCCAGTAAACCACCTTTGACAGTACTGAATTTTAGACACAGTGCAGAAACATTGGAAAAGCTGGCAACAGTCCATCTGTGTAAAATACACACTATGGCAACTTAATATATTGTTCTCACTCATGCTAACACATTTTCTATCATATATACACAAACTCTGCTTTTTTTTAAAAATTAAAAATACTAAAAAAACCAGCAGGGGGCATAGATTACATACTTTAATTTAATCATACAATCTAATAGTCAAGGTTATTCATATTCTCTTAATGCACAAAGCTGTAGTTTGTTTTTTTTTTTTCTAAAATTGTGTCATAGCACCATCTCCCTCATCTGCTTACACGCAAACCACCAGAAGCTGAAATCAGCTTACAGTCTTCCATTCCCCTGCAATCAGTTTGCTGGCAAGTACCACTTATCTTTACCTTCACCTCTCTGAAGTGGGAAGACTTTAGAAAACCTGTACAAATAGCTTCTGGGTAGCTGTGAAAACAAGCTAAATTAGAAAAGATGTAAACCCCCCTCTGGTGACTTGGCAGTAATCTTGCAGTCTACAACTTCTTTTACATAATTATTTGCTACTAGGCCTAAACTGGCCAAGCACTTACCTCTGTCTTTAGCACTCACATCACACAGGAATATCATCCATGACCTGGGACTGTGAAGGAATGTGAATATAAAGCCATATTGTCCCTCTTCTTGTAGTTAGGATGGAACTTCGCTCTGCTAGTCAATGAGAGGTATTCTGCTCTGAGAATGTAAATATGTGTATCATGTGTGCCAGTTGTGGACAGATTTCTCATCATGCTTACTCTAATCGCTTCTCCAAAACACAAGTACAGTGTGTTTATCCTTACAGAGCATTTGGTAGAGCAACAGGCACGCATTTACTACTCAGAATTATGGTCATTCAAGACAAAGTCAAAAACTGAATACAATGGCAGTCATATGACAAATATGAACAATCCACCCAACCTCTGTCCACTTGCATTAAAGCTGTGAGATTAGCAATATCAAGGATCCTGCTAGTTTGACCAAGTATCTTTTGGCTACTTCTATTAAGATGTATATTTAAAAGTCTTTCAAACTGTTTCCATAGTGTCATAGCAACAGCCTAGCTACACTTCAAACAGAACTTCATGATCCAGACCTTCAGCAGTTAACTTATACTTCACCTTTGTACACTTTCGGTGTTCGTTCATTTGTTTTTCTGAGACTGCTAACAAAGTGGTTGCTTCATTCATGGTTTCTTAAGTAAACTTCACTAGAAAGGGTGGCTGAACTAAAATCCTATTCCAAATGCCACTGAACATCTATAGGTTTTAAAACTGAATTCAGAGCACACAGCATCACGACTAGAACAAAAATCTTCTAAGCAAAAGCTCTGGGTTCTTTTCACTGATTTTACTTTGTTATTTGTCACTTCACTCTAAGGAGAAGCAGTAAATCTGAAGAGCATTTGACATATTTTATTATAAATGGTCATGAATACAGAACCAAAGTAATCTTTATAAATAGCTACAAAAAGCACAAATGCAGGTTAAAAAACATTCTCTAGAGTGAGCAGAGGGCTTGGGGCTTTTTTTTTTTTTTTTACTTTCTATGAGCCTGTTCTTAGGAAAGAAATAATTTTAATAGGCTTTTTTTTTTTCAAGTATGCTTTTTTAGTGGTTTTGTTTTTAACTTTCAATGTGAAAACAAAGCTCTGTTGATTTATCCAAGAGAAAACCAGAAAGGGTGACACATGACATTTTTGTCCAGTAAATCTGGAATAATCCCACTGTACTGTGGGTTTAATGCTAATTTAACTGAAAACAGAAGCTAGTCCAAAGCATTTCAAAACCCCATCTTCCATACTTTTTTTTAGCATATTGCCTGTCCACCTCAGTGTCAGCATGAGGACCCAGCAAATCATAAAGGCTTCATTCCTGTCCACACTGGAGAGTTGCTGTCACCCAGAGTCTGGATGAAAGCATGCTACAGTCTTGCTTCTATGCAACTGTTAAAAGGATTTTGTACCTTGCTAGCTGCCCCCCTTTCCTGTAATCTTCAATCGTGCAAACACACAATGTCATACACAGAACAGCCCCACCTGTTGCTATCCTTTGTGATCAAGAAATTAATCCAGTACTGCCAGTAGAGGCTTTAGCAAGCCTCTAAGCAAATCACTTCAGATTTAATCATTACAGATGAACAATATTATGTAACACGGTAGTTATCTGTCCCCCCAGTCTGCACATTAAGAGCCTGTGTTCTCTTTCTGCTTTAAAAGAACAGAACAATGCCTGTTTGAGGCATGTGTGTGTGTGCATATACGGTAGAGTGGGGTGCAGGGTTGGAGGAGAGGCAGTATTGCCCTAGTGGTTGAGTACTTCAGGTTATTATTTGTGAAATGGAAATTTCCTTGTTCATATGCCATTTCTTTTGTGCTATGTTCAATGGACAAGTGGAATTGAAGGTGCTACCTTCTGGAGTTTTACCTGCATTTTAAGAGGGAACACCTTCATAGCAGAGTTGCCTGTCACTGCATAAAACTGTGTCCCCAGCCTAACAGATATACGAGCAGCAAATTAGGTTCCTGGGACCTTTAAACACAGTAATATTAAAAGTCCAACCTACTACTAGCACCAAAATGACAGCGTTTACCTTTCCCTATGTTTTTGTCTTTTTTTCCAAACATATTTCTGTCTTACTGACATGCTGATGTGATCAACACTTCGGGCGCTGCTCAGCAACACTTCAGTCAGCCAGCCATGCAGTTGAATGTAAGCAAAGGGACAGTAAAAAGCAAGAAATAACACTGCGTTCCATTTGCAAAATGTCACTCTTCCCACTAGCACACTGTACTTGACCCTTCTGGCTGGAGAGGTGTCAATGATTTTATTCAAAGCGTCGCAGATGATTGTATAAAGACTGGACATAGGTGAAGACACGCATGGGATCCGGCTTATGACCCATCACCATCATGTCATCCACTTCTATCAGACGATCGCAGTGAGCCATTTTCCTGTAGCAATAATAAAACAGACACAGTGAATCAAGAGTTAAATCTAAGGCCTGTAACTACTTCCAAGACTCATTTGCCGCTCTGATCACGCTGAGCATCACTGAGGCATTAGAGAAATCCTGAGGTTTAGCAGCAAGATTTCATTTCACAATGAAATGGTCAGGCTCAGGTTGGAGATTATTTTTGTGACCATGGAATATTCCTATTCTTTCTCCTCCTTCCTCTATACTGGGATCTGATCCAAAGCCCTGTAGGTCATTGGGTTTTTTTCATCTACTGACTCCCATTCACATCCCTGATATCTGTAGCATGTAGCCCAATCTCACATTCCCCTGTCCAAGTCTCAGTAAGCAAGGTCATGCGAGTTCGCAAATCACGAGTTTTTCTGGTTATTACTCAGGAAGCTCCAAAAGAATGGCAAAACATGAGAAGAGATGATATGTGCCAATGAAGGCCCACGTGGCTGTGGGCTGTTTCTTCTCCACCACTCCATATCTTCAAGGTGTGTGTGACTTGGACAACAGTCTCAGATGATCAGGTTGGAGAGCAGAAGCCTGACTGAGATCTGGCCCAACAGAAAGGAACAGATCTGCTGAGGCCCAAGATGAAAAATCACAAGAGCAGGAAGCAATTTGATCAGCAGAGCTCATACTGAGGTGAACAGCAATAACAGAGAAAAGCCTTTTCTGGCACTAGAAGAGAACAGTTAGTTTAAAGGCAATCACACCTATGAAGTAGTAATTTCTGTAGATACTCTTACCTAATGTTTCTTACTCTTGTGCGCATGCTGTCTTTTGTTCTCCCCTATACTTACTGAGATAGAAAAACACTGCAACTTTCCTTTGAGAGTTTGGATAGTTTTACTTTAGAGATCAACCACCTAAAAGTGTCATAGAATCTCTTTCAACTCACTGACAAGCAACAAAATTTTTTTATATATACGTATAGATATGTGTGTATTAACACCTTGTAATTCCCAAATGAATTCCTTTGCTAGGGGCTGTAATAAGGAGAGCCAACATTACGCTAAGAATTTTCAAAGCTTTTCTTTGGAATGGCAAATGGCAAATCCAGTTCTGTAAGTTATTACTTAAAAAAAAGAAAAAAAACACTCTGAATGAACCCCAGAGCTTCAGTGTGGTGGTACCAATGTTTGAAGCTGTATGAGAAGCTGCAGGAAACTAGCCATGTATTCCCACATCCTGTTAGTATTTGGAAAGTGTACCAAACCCAGCTGCATACCACATGGAGTGTTTACTGTTACACAAGTCAAATAAAACAGTAAGTAAGAATCATGTTGATACTGGGTTCAGAAAGTTACTATTTCTAGCTGACAAGTTCACACTCATGATGAATTTAATAAACAAGTTACCATTTAATTGCCTGGTATACTGCATCAGAAAGGATCAGGTCAGTGTGACTGAGGGTATTAGCTCTGTTTTACAAAAATGCAGTTACCAGGTTGAGCAGCTCTCAGCCTTGATCTAACTCTACTTACACTGAATTTAACCTTTATTCTTGTTTAACCAAAGAAACGGAGAGAGATGTGAACCCTGCCACAAAACCCAATTCCAAAAGTTAATCTACTTGCTCCCTGCCGTTCAGGGCGTCACAGTTTTTCCAGAGAGACTGGATGGATATATTAACATGCCTCAAGTTGAAATTTGGTATCAAGCAGGTGGGATTGGCTAAGAAAATACCAGTTGTATATCCGGTTTCTATGGACTGTTGGTTAGTAAACATTGGATGCCTTGTGCTCTATGAACTCAAACGTCTTTTTTAACAATTAATATTGGCAAAATCATTAAGAATCATTCATTACTTGAATAAAATAATTAAAAAAACAAAACAAAACCCAGAAAGAAGTAGCATTTTTTCCTCTTCTGTCCAAGTATAACTCATGAGGCCGATTTCTCAAGTGTCAGTGCTAAGACTAGTGAGAATCACAGAGGTGAGAAAGCAGAATTCAAGTACTGCCTGAAGACGATGAATGACCTGAACCCAGGACTCCATGAACTATCCTGTGCCTCATAAAACCACCTCTGATTTTAGACTGCCGAGTCACCTGTTCTATGCCTTCTCTATGCAGAGCTTTATTATCTTTTTTTTGGCATGACACGTGTAAGCTGGTGATACAGGATCTACAAGAAGAATGATTAAACTTTTTACTGCTGCCCAGCCACATTAGACTTGAACTGGAAGTACTTCACAGAGATCTAATGTGATACTCACTCAGCCATGGTGAAGGCCAGCTCAAAGTCCTGCTTGCGATTAGCTGGGTCAAGCTTATTATAATCAAAAGCTTCAGGAAAGAAAGAATGCACAAGAGCACAGAATGCCATCCCGTCATTCCAGCTTGAGGAGAAGTTTTGGAGATCAATGTGCTGTCATGATGAAAAAAATATGCATGTTAATGCAGCATGGGGGAAGAGGGAAGAGCTGATTTTGCTCACTGCAGTTTTCTATCCTTCTATCCCACTAACCAAAGCAACAGAGCATAGGTTTTATGTTTCTCTTCCCCTCTTTGTAGATCCATTATATTATTTGTATTCTGAGGAAAAAAAAAACAAAACAGCACACTCAGCAATTAAAGCCTTTTTGCCTGAAATGACCAGATGCAAAGCAGACATACAGTCAAGGACCCTGATCCAAAGCCCAGGAAGAAAATACTGGGAAGAATCTTGTCGATGTCAGTGAGCTCTGGAGCAGGCCCAAAGCACCAGTATCTGCAGAAACCAAGGACACCGCTTATCCCTGTGAGGTATTTATAATGGAAGAATGGTTCATTTTGTGGCTGTGAATAACACTAGATAAGGACTATGTTTGCTTGCTTTGCTTTTCAGTAAGGCCCAATTCAATGCCTGTTTACACAGATCAGTAGAAATATAGGAAGAATTAACGCCTACTGCAAAATCAGATTCTTGGAACAAACGCTTATTGTTACTTTCTACCACCACATTCAAAAGAAACGTACTCGGGCTTTTGTCTCACACTGCTTTTCCGTCATATAAAATTCAAGCCCCAGCTTTTCTGGTAAGCAACTAACAGTAATTTTCACTAGTTCTGCTTGTGAATACTATAATTTAGAGTTTAGCACTAATAATGAACATTTTAAAATAATGTTGTGAAACATATTACAGAAAAAAAGCCTGTACTATTTTCTTTCTCCTGGAAATTGCTTTGGCACCTGCAGTTTAAGGCCAGGTAAAATTACAAAAGTCTCAACTGCTGAATTCTTTTAGCTACACTGATGTTACCTCATAGAAATTAGGTCATTAACACCATGGGATTCAACCTCAACCATTTACTACAAATTCCCTTGTCTAATACCAGTAGAGAGTATTTTGGTCTGCTGTGTAGAAAAAGGGCCATAGTCTCCTTGTACTGGCAAAATGTTATTCAGATCTTGCCCTATATAATAAGAATGCAAAAATAATAGCCTGAAACTAAGAAAAAAAAATGTGAGCTTATACTGAAGTCTACATCCATAAGCACAAAAATGTAGGCTTTCAGACAAACACTAATGCATTGCTTTGACAGACATACAGAATCTCATTCATGCAATCACTGACTGTCTTGAAGTGCTGCCCATACAAACCATGATGTTTGTGTTACCCACACAGAACTTGATGATCTTGAGGAAGTTAGCTCATTGTCTAGCATGTTTTACATTCACTTTGAGTATATTTTTTTGGAAAATTCTCCCAAAAAAAGCACACTGAAAATGCTAACACGTCTTCACCTTGTATCCTATATATATATATATATATATCTAACAGAATTTGTTTAATGCTGCTAGCGCTGGCAACCCCAAAACTCTGCGACCTCTTCAGCTTAGCTCTGGATTCTCCTTTTCCTCTGGAAAATTAACAGAGATGAGATTAAATTAAATTCTAGAAAAACTTAAACTTATTTGTCAGCAACATCTATGCAACCTTGCCCAAGTCAGCACCTGTCCAGGTGATCTTTGAGAAACACGTTGCTGAAACTTCAACTTGCTGGTCCTCCAAGAAAAACTCATTTTCATTTCACTAAAGCCAGTATTCCAAGCCCTCTTCTATTTAAATCATACCCCCATCGCTGTGCATAAGGAATAGTCCATGCTTTTGTTCCTTAATAAGTGGCAACAGAAAGTCACTATATTCCCAGTCTTTTATAATAACGGAGAAGGCAGCTTTCACAGCACTCTTTCCTGATAAAACATACCTGCTTCTTCAGCTGAAGAACTCCAAAGCCAGAGGAATCTGTAGCGGTGAATTTCCAGGGCTCAGCCTGGGAAGTCAGTGAAGCTATCCACACATGACCACATATTGTCTCTTAGCTCAAAATCCTACACTGAGAGAGTCCTCCCACCCAGCTGTCCTCTGCTGGTAATAATTGACAAATTAGTTTCCCATTAGCCAACCCATTCTGGAGACAAGGTGTGTGACATACTTTCCACCATCCTGTTCAAATTTCTCAAAAAGCGCTTTCCTGGCCTGTGTTCCTGTAGTCCGTGGGAGTGTCTGAGACCGCACCACTTCTCTCCTCCTTTCAACTCGGCGATGTACAGTGGGAGGAGACGAGCGAGAGCTGGGGGTCACATCACAGCAGCTGCCAGTGGCACTGGAGAAACAAAACATGAAAAGTATGTGGTTAAAGAAAAAAAATAACTCTCTGCAGTGCCAGGAATCAGCATAAAAGTCCAACTGTTGCCTACTCGAAACCTCCCACAACCTCAAGAGTACCTGAATGAGTCAAAAGCAATTTAAGTAAAAGTCAGAGTTTTATTGACAAACAACAGCACTTAAGTATAGAAGAGTCTAAGGTACTTTTACAAATGAGACACAGCTGGCCAAGTCACAAATGCTTTGTGACAAAGCACTAAGTAGAACAACACTTAAACACTTTTAAGAAAAAAATAGAAAAGAAAAATAATAATAATTAAAAAAAAAAAAAAAGACATGGCCACACAGGAGCTCTGAATCCCTTTAATTTACAACTGTGGGGTTCCTGGAGGGTAAGTCACATTTTAAAAAATGTAACTTGAAGAGTAATTCAGGCAGCATTGCCCTCGTGAGACCCCACCTGGGATACTGCATCCAGCTCTGGAGCCCCCAACACAAAACAGATATGGAGCTGTTGGAGCGAGTCCAGAGGAGGGCTACCGAGATGGTCAGAGGGTTGGAACACCTTTCCTATGAGGACAGGCTGAGACAGTTGGGCTTGTTCAGCCTGGAAAAGAGAAGGCTCTGGGAAGACCTCTTAGTGGCCTTCCAGTACCTGAAGGGGGCCTACAAGAAGGCCGAGGAGGGACTTTGTGCCAGGGCCTGCAGTGACAGGACGAGGGGTAATGGTTGGAAGCTGGGAGAAGGCAGGTTTAGACTATATACAAGGAAGAAGTTCTTCACCCTGAAGTGGTGAGACACTGCAACAGGTTGCCTAAAGAAGCTGTGCATGCTCCATCTCTGGAAGTGTTCAAGGCCACGCTGGATGAAGCCTTGAGCAACCTGGTCTAGTGGGAGGTGTCCCTGCCATGGCAGGGGTGTTGAAACTAGATGATCTTTGAGGTCCCTTCCAACCCAAACCATTCAATGACTCGATGAAGTACCTTTGAAATTTTTACTTCTAGTATGCATAATTTTGAGCTCATGTCAGTGTTGCTTCACTGACCGCAAACTGGTAATTTGATCCAGAAATACAGAATTATCTTCTAATTTGTGTTTATTTGAGCCATAAACCACTTAATCAGCATTAATGAAGTAAGGCACACATAGCATTTGGAAATGTTCCCCATGACAGAGCTGGGGAAACTGAGGCAAAGAGCAATGACACCACTGTCACACATTAATTTCTGGTACAGCTGGAGGTCAAATCTGACAGCAAGTTCTCTAAGGTGCTCAGTATATCATGACTCAAATATCAAAATGCTGATGTTGGAACTAAATCAGAAGAAACATAATGGCAAATTTGGGATAATTTTCAGGGCAGATGCAAGCCCAAGTTAAAAGATTTAAATTGGCTGCCCTCCTATTTTTCTTGATGGATATTTTGCATGCTGAGGATGCCTGGATATGCCAGTAATAATTGTGATACCATGTAATCCTATACTAAGCAACTGCATCTTTGAGTTAATCAAGAATGCGTAACAGTCTTCTGTCCTCAGCAAGGCATTTATCTACCAACCAAACTCTAGGCTAGACAAACAAAGGATATTTGATGGCAGTCATATGTTGGGCCTACAAAAATAAGCCCAAACTACAAATTTCACACAGCTGAGTATTTTTACAAGTGTTTTCAAAGGGCCTGACAACTTGCTCCTCCTAACAAAGATCCACTGCTGGCACTGAGAGTTTTACTGACTAACACTGTAACCACGCTGAAATCCACAATTAGATCTGCTTTAAACTGCTCTACAAAAGATATTTATCCCTTCCCATCTCTGTTCCACTTAGCCCTGAGGAAAGCTCACAACCTTTAATGGGCTTAAACCACAGCATCTGGGACTCACCTGTTCTCCAAGCCATTAGAACACCTGTCCCTTGAGACCATACTGACCACAACAGCCTAACAAAATGTCAAGAAAAAGTGTACCTTTCACCAGTTTTGGTTCCACTACTCATCCCATAGCTCACAGTCGAGACAGACTCAGTGACAGAAGTGGTGTTCTCTGTACAACAGCAGGAAAAACAAGATATATCAGGGCAGAAACTTCTTTTATCTCCTTTTCTCATACATTTTCAAACTATTTCCTGATAGCTACAACTGATTTTTACTCACCACACTGAAAAGCTGCAGGTCTCTGTCTAATTTCCAGCATGAGCTAACAAGCTGGGCAGGGATTTTCTCCAGGGGTTCAATCCCTCTGCAAAATTGCTGCACTGCAGCGAGGATGGTGTAAACATACTAGAAAGGGCTGTGAGAGGATGCCTTTGATAAAACTGCATTGAGAAGGCTGGATCATTCCAGGCCCTTGTGCAGACCTCAGACGAGGGCACGCTGTCATGGACATTTCAGTGAAAGGAAGAAGTGGTGATAGAGCTCAGCTTGCAACAATCATTCTGGCAGACATAAGGAGTCTGGGAAGTCTGCTATGACTGACAGCATAATTTAAATGACCCGATTTCCACCAGGAAACATTTTAGTTTGTAAAGTAGAACAGATTCCAAAGGTTGCAAAGGTAGCTTAAAACTAGCTTTGCATCTTCCTCCCCCTACCCCTGAGGTTCTACCTTTAGTACTTTGCCTTTTAAGAGCTGAGCTCTGGACTCCAGCTATACCCTCTAAACGCAACGGAGTGGCTTGCCCAGTTTTAACACACTAAAACCAAAACTTGTTGCAAAAGCCAGCAACTCATTTATTGAAGGCTTCTTCTATAAACAAAGAAGAAAGACTGGCATCTTAGAAACAATCCAACCTCATAACTGTCCTGAACTTATAGAAGGGATCCAGATCAACTAGACTTCTCACATAAAACACCCTGGTAAATGCCAGCATACGGATGTCACAAATTTGGGACCACAAACAACTGCCAGATATATGTACAAATCTCAGTGGTTTTAAGCTGAGAAAGAGTGTGATCCCTACTCTGGATGAGCTACATCTTCACTAAACTGACACTTGAGACCACTGTGAAATACCAGTACACTGTATAGACAGTAACAGCTTGGTGACATCAATCAGAAGTACTTTTGCATAGAGCTCAACCCATCGATTTTGACTGAAATCAGAAGTCCTTAAGGCATTTAATCCTTTGACACATTCATATATGAAGGAGACTACTTACTGCTATTCTGCTCAAAGGAATTTGCTTCAACATCCATAGGGTGGGCGCACCACTTTCCAACTGCCATTACCTTGCATTCAGTCACAGTTTTCACTTGGTTAGCTGAAATACTCACTGCTCAAGCTGTCTGTTCTGCCACACTTTTCTGGCATCTATTGTTTCTACTGCAGAGATTGCCTAACAGTACACATGTACACCACTGTGCAGACAAGGATAACTACCCCTTGCTTTTTGAACTGATTGAGAATCTGATACAGCAGAACAAGTTTCTGTGATACCTGGGAAACTGAATCTGCATGCAGTCTTGTTAGCAATTTTAATATTACCATGTACCTACCAATTGGAACTACATGCTCAGATCTGAATCCCCCAGACATTGAGCACGGAATCCCTCTCAATTTATGTTGCATAAGGACATGCGGATAGGAACACTCACCTCCAGTGGCAGGTGAACCCACAGATGTTCTCACTGTACTTGAATTCCAGGTCTTCACTGAAAGAGCAGAAAAAAAGACAAAGGAAGGCTTTGCTCCATTCTTAGCTTTAAGATGAAAGTTGAAAGAATAATCTGCAAATAATCTCTATCTCTTGCTGGCAATTGCATCTGGTCTCTCTCTAATTTCTGATCTCTATACATAGTCTGATCTGTAAGCATCGCTATCACTAAATGTATATGAAATACAGCTCAAAGATGAATGACTTCAATAGGAATGAAATAAGGGGTTTTTTTAAACTCAATTTAGATATAAATAAGATTCTGCAATCATTCTGACTTGTGTATATGTGTCAGTCTGCTGTCAGTCAGTCCTCCCCCCAAATGACTGTTGAATCCGTTTGACAAATATCTGTCTAGCCTCTCAAGGGGCCTCAGGTCTCAAAGCACTAAAAACTCCTGCATAGTTTATTAAAATAGCTGGACACATTGAAGAGATACAGTAACTGTGCTAGAAGTTAGGCTGCACTATGCACTCAACTATACTAGGCAGCAAAAATTCTCAGCAGATGTGACATCATAGCCTGAAGCTCCACCTAAGACCCAGAATATTCTAAATCAGTGTCCCACCATGGGATATGGAGCCGTAGAAGGGAGGTTTCATAA
The DNA here is from genome assembly GCF_034619465.1 of Leptosomus discolor. Classification (NCBI taxonomy): domain Eukaryota; kingdom Metazoa; phylum Chordata; class Aves; order Leptosomiformes; family Leptosomidae; genus Leptosomus; species Leptosomus discolor. The sequence goes on from NW_028237819.1 coordinate 2,484,499, forward strand.
TTACCACAGGACAAACCCCGTAGCACCAGTTTCTTGAAGTAAAGAAACGGGACACAGCTTCAGCAAACAAGTTACTTTGGTCTCTTTTACCTGACTGGTTGGAAGTTTTCACTGCCATTCCATTTTTGCTCTTGCTCTGTTCCAGCAGGCCAGCAGATGCATTAGTTGTTCCTGTTGAACTGATGGTCTCTCCTGAAAACTTCTCCGATATCCTGGTTACTGCAGTAACAGGAAGATGGGGCATCTGCAAGGTCACTGCAGGGGCATGGGCTTCAGGGGAAGAGTCTGACATCTGAAAAGAGGTCAGTTCACGGGAGACTTTTGCCTGACCTAGCGAATAAAAAGAAAAAGGAGAGAGGAAGTAAGTTTATTTGAAGATTTGTAACAAAGTTACTAACAAACCAATTTCCATGCAACAACTTTATTTTTCAATATTCTATTTTGTTCGGATTATTCCACCTAGTTCTCCCTGTGGGGCATTATACCATTTACAGCACGCGGCAGAAACAACTCTAGTGTAAGTGATCCTTGCAGCGATCATACCTGTCCTACACGAATCTCAGCAAGAACAACTTCTTCAGATCATTAATCCGCTATCATCTGCATTCGGTAAGCTACGCCTCTTCCTCTGTGCAGCCCCCACCCCCAATCTCCTGCCATGGGTTAGAAGCCAGCATTCTTGCTCTTCTCATGGTTTTATGAAACGCTTCCTCAGTTTTCTCTAAAATGGAGAGAGTAAGTCCTTCCTCCACTGAAGGAGGATGGAAGCACACAGGTAATCTGCAAAATGTTTGGGGATGCAGGGCTACAATGGCATCCAGAATAGCAGGCCTTATTATCACTAGTGCTCCAAGATAATGTGACAGTAATAGTTTCTAATTTATGAAACACTATAGTGCAAGCTTAACAATAAACGTAAAATTTAAAAGTTAAACTCCTAAGTAGGAAATAAACTTAAATGGCATTAGTGCCACAGCACAATATCCATGCTGAAACCATAGCAGATTCCAATGCTTCCAACACGTGAGAGCTGCTCTGTGAATGCCAGGATCAGGTATTTTACAAGGAGTGCTACGTCATTTCATGCTCTGTTCCTACCTGATGAAGACTGATGCCCATTTTCAATGACTGAAGAACTAAAAACTCTTCTAAACTCAGGTTTGTGGTAGACTGACTCCAGGTCTACACTCTGTCAGAACAGACAATAGACACAACAGCTAAATTTTAAACAGCAGCAAGATTTAGAAGACTATCGAGAAATACCTGCCAAGAACAGGTCTTCCTTGTGTTAGTGACCACAACACAAGGTGGGAACAGTTATCTAACCCCAAGAGCCAAAACTGCAAACCGAGCACTGGCAACGCAGGACTTGCATCAATATTTACATACTTGTCCTCACAGACCCCATGCACCTAGGGAGGGTCTTCCACTTCTGTTAGATAAAGGTATCACCATCCACTGTGAAGGTGATAATCAGGAGACTCCACGGAATAGTGGGGAGATTGATTGAGATTGCATAAACCCTTAATGCTCTGCAGGTTTTTTTTTCCTGTTTGCTACAGAAAAACAAAACCAAAAACATTCTGATAACATATTGTAACAGCATTACATAAAGCAAGTATGACCCTAGAACTTTACCGCTACATTATAATCTGCAACTTCTGTAAGGGTAGTTTTTTCCTGGGAAAAGCACCAATTTTCCCCATAATGTTTGCCAACATAATTCCAGAAAAATCAGCCAAGAATTTTTTTGGCTTTTTTTTTTGTGTGTGTGCGCACATGCAAAAAAAATCACAAGGACTCTGCGATTTAGCAGGAACTAGAGAAAGTAGAAACTGCTTCACAGACACACAATTACATCAATTAAAAAAGTGTAGCTTCCAAGAAGCAGCATATAGAAGCAGTAGAGTGAAATTCCTCAACACAAAGTTCAAGAAAAAGTTTTAATTGATTCCAGACAAGTATCTAACTACTAGATTGGCCAAAAAAATGATGAATAAAAAAAAATTCTACCGTGCCATTATAAACGTAATTCAAATTTCTCATAAACTCAATCGAAACAAGTTCTGGGTTGTTTTGTTTTTAAAGACAGACAGAAAGACTGAAGATAGATACTGAAGAAGATTTTTACACTGCAGGTAAGTACAGAAACAACAGAACATAACAGGAAAGGAAAGAGGCAGGGCGTATGCATGTAATAACTTAATTTGTCTCTGCTTTTCCATACACAGGAAATATGAGGCAAACCAATGGTTTGATTTTACTTATTTATTCCATAGCTTCATCACAAATTATTAGAATAATTTATTTATAGGGTGTAAAACTACATCTCATGTAAGACACAAAAACCCTATGATCAATTCAAGATAAATCAACAGAAAGAGTTTCTTGGAACTTGTCTGCTGTTTACCATGCATCTGTTTACACTCATCCAAACTTAATTAAGAACACCAGATAACAACATTAACCACCTTTGAGATTTTTTAAAAGCATTCAATCTTGTCAGATGCTGCAGAGTTCACAGACTGTTTTAATATCTGTTACTTGAGATACTAGAACTTTTACTACCTCAAGTAGTCCAATCCCAGTCAACTCCTGGTAACTACAGTCTGAGATCTTGCTAAGAATTTGTTAACTAGTATTAGATTACAGTAAGGTAGCCTAAACACAATTTTGTCATAGACTATTCAGTTGTGGGCTTAGATTCTGATCCTCCTAGGTATTTAAGTGTCAACTTTCAACTGATTCCAACAGAACACAGGTGTACAGAGCAGAATTTGAGGTAAACGCCTACACTACTGAAGTTGAGAAATATCTCCCTCCTTAAGGTTGGGCCCTACATTCTCAGATCACAATAGGTATCCAGGCTTTTCAAGACTACAGCGTAATTTGGAGAAACCATTAAAGTGTGGTAAAACTCCATTAATCTGACTTCAAGATGAGGACCTACTGCCTTGTAAGGAAGCATCTTACAAAGATGAATTACAATAAAACACAGAAAGGAATGGCAGGAAGACATTGAGATACCATGAACTGTCTTTAAGGCTCAGCTTGGATGGTGTATTTTATTATATTGGGGTTTACACTATTTTTTTAACCAAAAAAATTCAGATTCTCAGGTCAATTTTTTTCATGCTAGGTGACGAAAAGAGATAGCATCACCTGAATATGATTTTCAAACCAAACAATACAAAATTCTCCAGAAAAGGACTGGAGACTTTCCAAAAATGTGGAAGATGTACTCTCAGAAAAGACGACTTTTAAAGGTTTCTCAGCCAGGAGCTTTCATTTAATTCTCTTGCCAAGTTTTCAATGATCTTCCTGGGGTTATATAGGCACTTATGTGCTCTGCTAGATAAGAGTGCAGATGTTATACGATGAGCCAAGACATTCCTTAGTCTGTTTACCATGAAAATGCACAAGAGGCTGCTTTTTTTAAAAAAAATTTATTATTTTTTAAAAGCAACCACCACTCAAACAAGCAAAGACGCACAACACCATGTTCTAGCACAATGTTGGTTAATAAGACTGACAAATTTCCACTGGTGCCCAACGAAGGCTGCAGGTGCACCTAAGACAGCTGGGAGTTAGAATGTCCATTCCACAACTAGGTTAGCCTGCCTTAAGACACACTGCAAGTGCTACAAATCAAACCCGTAATGAAGTTTAGTGTATCAATCTGAACAAGGGGAACTTTTCCTTCATTTTAACTTTCCTCTATCTTTCTTATTTAAAAAGAAAGGAACATAAACTAGATTGGGGAATTGGGAACCCTCATAATTCTCACTCTTTCCCAATATCTAAAACTTTCTTACAAGCGGAAGCATTACAATTCAGGTATCTAGGCTCCACTGATTTTTGTGGGACCTCTTGCATTTGGCGGCCTCATTACAGACAGGTTATCAGAAGAAGTCACATCCAACAAAGCCGCACTCTTTAGATAGTTACTCAGCTTAGGCCCAAAAGGAGTGACAAGTTCTTTTGCAAAGCTAGTCTCCAAACTTCTTTCACAACAGATCACCAGAAGAACAGCTTCTTTAAAATAACATTTGTCTCTCCAATAATCAAAAATATTTTTCATTTTTATACCATCTGCTACCCCACAAAGAATGCTTCCATTCCACACAGTCTGACTTACTGCTGCTAAACTGGATTTGTGTCCTTATATGCAGATCTTTTAATTTGAGATAATAAAATTATTTTAAAACTTTTATACTTGTCAAGAAGGAGGCACTATGCACTAATAAATTCAGTTATGACTAGCTGCCAGGATTAACCTAAGAAAAGCACACAAAATATTAATTATACAAACCACGCAGAATCAGGGGTTCAGAACTTTTAATGCTGTATTTAATGGAACTGAGATCCCAGTCAACAATTATTGTCCATATCTAGAACTGAAATGTAAAGCACAGCTAATGCAGCTCCCTAGAACGTACCTGCGGTATATAGAATTGTTTATCCATTCATGTCAGCCATTATGACCTGAATATGTCAAATGCTGATATAGACTATAAACACGAACCTACTTTACAAGCTTTGGGGGTGAGCAAAACAGTCAAATGAGGTGGTCATTCCAAAGATCATGTAGCATCCTACACACTGAACTGGTTTCTTAACGCAGTAACAGGTGCCGCATCAATTTATTTTATGCAAACCTGATTACGTTTTGGCTAACAATGCTCAGGAAGAAACTTGATTCCACGCTCGAGGACAGGGAAGCCCCATGTGCTGATGAAACACTGGGAGGATCTGTGATCAGATTCTACCATGCATTTAGTGGTGTCAGGCTAAAGTACTTCAAAATCCACTTTGTTTGGAGAGGGCAGCATTCTGACAAGTGTGTAACACTACTTCCTCTGTCAATGCTGGCTACACAGATTGTAAACATCGGGGGACACAGATACCTATATCCGTGCTTAATAATGAGAAGCACCCATTTGTACAACTCAGGTTACAACAACATGATGAGGAACTGGTTAAAGAAAAGAAAGTTAACGCTAATGTTTTGCATGTCTTACTCAGGCTTACTCTTAGAACTAATCTCTCAGTAGCTCAGAAGTCTCCATGTCATGTAGGGTGATAATACTTTCCATAGTCACAGGGCTGCCAGAATTCCTCCTTCACTGCAAAGATGTTGGACCTTGGGGATCCACAACGGGAAGCTGCTATCAAACTGGCAAATATCATAACCCAGTAATGAAAATCACACACATTCAGAAAAGAGTAAGCACCAGATCATGAGATCAGAAAGAAAAACAATTTTTATTTCCTCTCTGAGACTCTGAAGTGCACATGTGTTATCTCGTCAAGCTTTTGCCTGCAACAAGGTCAAATTGTGGAAGAATGACAGAAAAATGAGATTACTCTCTCTCAAATGAGGCATCAGTCATCCAAAGCCTTTCATAAAAGCACCAATTATCAAAAGGGTTACAATAAAAATAATTGGATCTAGAAATGCTGTTTATCTGTGAGAAGTACCTCCCTCTCTTGTTACATACTGGATGAAACTGATGCTTCACTTCGGTGAACAGCAAAAGCACCACTGACTTCTGCAAGGCAAGATTTGACGCTGTTCCTTTCATAGAAAGAGATCACTGATGCATCAGAAATGGGGAATGATGAAATGTCTGAGGAAATGCAAACAAGGCTCCTAGACACCAGCAAGAACTGCACCACACTTACCCCTTAATTCTTCTATTGGAAAGCCATTGTCCCTCAGAAAACACCAGAATTCTCTATCTGTAACTGACCCTGCAGCTTGAAGAAAAAGCCTTGAACACCACGAGCTTATTAGGAAAGCTTTTGCAGATGAAGTAATCACTGAAAAACAACAGTAGAAGCAGTTTTCACAGAACCTTTTTTGAAGCAACACTGGATAAAAGTGGACAGCAGGGAACAATTCTACCTTGGCAGTTTCAGCAGGTGCCCACAGCTACGTCACACTGAATTAAAACAAAACAAACCACACAACAAAAAATAATCCAGATAAGTATGAAGGCAAGCTTGGAATGAATGCCACCCTTCCAAAAGGACACTTGCAGGAAGTGCAAGAGAACAGTAAGAAGGAAATGGAACTACCAGATTTCCTTTATTATAGGAAGTTGAAGAGTCGAGATGGTTTAGAATCATAGTATACAACGCCAGGTGATTGCTGGAACAGTTAATCTCCCTGCCTGTATACCCTAGGTCATTATGTCTCATGCAGTTACTCCAAGGCTGACTGTTGGGTGCCATCAGGTCACCACAGAGAGACACCAACGAGTAATATTTGTTTAGATCTTCCCATGTGGTCATAACCTACTACTCATCTCTCTGCTGTCCTGACCACTGCGGGCAGGTTCTCTGCAGCAGTCTGTCCAGCAGACTGTCCACATTGTACAGAAACTCTTCTGACAGCATAAAAATAGAACACCCTTACGGTATTTTTAGTCTTTCCTGTTTGCTCAACCACAAACACCACGGAAAGATCATAAGTGATAAAGCTCCTGACAAAATGCAAGATCTGACCAACAAAAAAGGTCAAAATCTTCCTTTCTAATAATCACAGGCAGGTAGGAGAGAGACCTCAGTGACTGCAAAGGATGACAAACAGCAACAAACTGCTCAGTGAGGGATAAATCCTCAGTAGTGCAGCTATGGCTCCAGGATCCTACTTTAAAGTTAATTCTTTGAACACCCTATTTTCCACCTTTGCAGAAGCAGCTGTCAGATTCTGGCTTGGTTAGAGTGCCAAATTAAAGTTCGGTATCAAAATATCAGAAAGGTTCACCTGCAAATCACAGTGGCTAATAGCCATTTAAAATTACATCTAAATCAGCACTTAAACTGTGGTATACCAGATTCAAGGACAGCAGAGCAGAGACTGACTGAAGATTAGAATTAAAAGCTTTGTGTCCTTACTTCTGAGCTATGTTTGGAACTCCCTGGCTTTACTTTTTTCAATCAAATTACCTTGAAAAATAATCTAGCAATATTAGAAAATAATGGTTCAAACACTGAAGATGCTCGGACTCTCCAGTATCCAATCTGCAAGACAGTCTTAACTCTTACCCCAAGTATTTTGCTAGAAAAGTTGAAAGCAACAGAACCCAGCGTTTTGTTGGGGTAAACACTGCATTGACCACACAGTAAAAAAAGAACTCAACCAATAAATCTTTTTAAGAGCAAAATAGCATATCTTGATTCGCTGCTATTTCCAGGTCAGTATTATTGGTTCCTCATATCTCATACTTATAGAAGTATTTACTAAGGCTAGTAAGTGTCACTAATTTTATCACAGGTACTCGTTTATCTGAAAACATACACATACGGTACCCTGTTTCAAGTGCTTTGGTCACATAACCAGAAATCACAAGCAACTGAGGGAACACTTTCTTCATTATAGAGAATCTGGGTGACTAGACCAAGGCTTGCTCTTTAGCCATTTGAGCACAGCCACCTCAGAGCCTTACCCACAAAATCATGTTTTCACTGCATGTATTTGGTGTGTGTAGATCTAGCTGCGTCTCCCGTAGTTCTCAGTACTGAAATTCCTTCTCGGTCAGCTATGCTAACTTGGGAAGTTGTGCAACTGTCCAGGGAAAATTGTTGCAAGGGCACTGAAGAACTACCATTACTCAAATGATCTTCCCTGAACCCTTAAAGCAAAGCGGGAAGGCTCCAATTCAAACAAAAGCACACTCTGTGCTTTAGCACAGACCAATACCTGAAGCTAGATATTGCCATAACCTCAATGCAAGACTTTTCACAGAACGTGAAGTACACACTACAATGTAGGCAGTGGTGATGGAACAGGTGAGATGGTGTGAGGGACCACACCCCCTTGTCCCTTCCATGTCACTTGGCTCACTTCTGCTCCTTGCAATACAAACAAGCGTGGATGGCTCCATGAAACAAAAAGCAACGGATCTGAAAGCTGCATGTGTACTGAACACCTTTGTCACATGGGGGAAAAGGCAGCAGTTGCCACCACTATGTTGGAACAATGCATCAAGCAGCAGCTTTACCTTTTCACTCGCCCAGCTGTAGGAAGCCCTATGCCCCCATTCTTGAATCAGCAGGAATGAAAAGGGTTGGAATACAATACAGACTCTGTTCGCTCCCACCAATTTAAGTGACTGAATTTCATTTTCAAGCTTTTCTTTTCCAGCTCCAAAGCCTCGACAGACTACAGACCAGCTTTTCATGCTCCAACAGTCTTAAAGACACCCTAACACATGGCTTACTGAAGATTACATGAAATAGGCCATCATCTGTGAAAAGCAAGTCTCCAGTACTGCAGTTTTATGCGACTAAATCATGTGTACTGCCTGGCTGCCACCTCCTGGTGTCAAGGATTGTACAGGAGCTCCCAATTCTTTCCATAGAGCTGGACACATAGAAAAAGTATTACACAAAACATCTCGGTTCCAGATGAGCTTTCCACTAACTAGGGTTTCCATATACTGAGTAACAAGGCTGGGGGGAACGTGCGTGTTTGTGGTAGTTTAGGTCATGGAAACCATGACAACTTGCATGAGGCCCACCTCTCGGGGATGAGCTGCAGCAGTGCAGGTCAGTGGTTGTGCAACAAAACAGTCTCACTGCAGGATATTAAATCACTGTCTTAGGAAAACATGTTACTCCCTGCTATATGCTGAGCTGTTCTCCTTTGTGAGCTTGCCAGCTGCCAAACAGCATTGCTGGCACACAGATCCCCCTGAATCGAGTCCAGAAAGGATACACAGATATTCGCATACATATGTATGTTGATAGCTGAGACAGCTGCCGCTTCTCTTCTTACTTCTAACCACACTGAACTGATAGGTTGCTACCACTCTAACCAAGATCCCTGTTTGACCAAGCAGTGCTACAATCAGGAACAGCTCCAGGCGGTATCAGGGCCAAGACCATTTATCACAGCACCTCCCAAAAGCCCGTTGACCCTGCACTGCAAAAAACGAGCCCCGTGTCCCTAAACGCTCCCCCATGCCAGCGCAGCGCCTGGCAACACCCGCGAAACACCCGCTCACGCTCCCTCTCGGCCCTCCCTCCCGCCGCCTCCCTGGCCGCGGCCAGCACTTACGTGGCTCCGGCCAGTGACCGTTAGCTTGGCATGGCTGGAGAACCCGCCGCCGGGCGAACTCTGCGCCGAAGAGCTCCCCGCCGCCTCATCCGCCCACTCTTGCGGCAGCCCCGCCGACCGGCCGAGGGCCTCCACCTGCCGGGACAGGCGCTCCAGCTGCGCCCGCAGGCGCCGGTTCTCCTGCTGCAGCTCGGAGACGGAGCGCGCCAGGGGGCTGGCGAGGCGCAGCACCTCCTCTACCTGCCGGCCCACCCCTTGCTTGAACACCTGGATGTCGCCGTGGATCTCCCGGACTGTGCCCCGCAGCGTGTCCTCGTAGCGGCCCAGGGCCTCGCAGACAGTCTGCGCCTCCCGGCTGTGCGCATCCTCCATCTCGCCGGCCGCGGCCTCCGCGGGCCGCAGGCTGCGCGGCGCGGCCCGTCGGGCGGCTCAGGAGCCGCTAGCGGCGGACGCCCGGCCGCCTCCCCTCCCGCCGCCGTCTCTCCCCCTCGCGGCGGGCGCCCTCTGCCACCCGGCGGCTCTAAGCCCGGCCCCCGCGCTGGCCGGCCCCCATTGCCGGCGGACCACGGCCCGCGCCCTCGGTGCGAAGGGGGGGGGGGGGGCACAGACGGCGCACGCGCGAGAGCGGAGCGCCTGTGCTCCTTCTGCGGAGGAGGTGTAATTTCAGGAGGCAACGGCGTAAGAGGGCGGGAGTAGGGGCGGTGGCACGGGCTTGCTCACAGCTGCCCGGGGCTGAGAGGGCTGGGCGCGGTGGGCTGTGGGCGGGGCCGCGGGAGGGGGACGGCCTGAAGCGGGTCGCCGCGCCAGTGCGGGGAAGGGAGAGGAAGGAGTCGGAGATGGGTGTCGGGGAGGAACGGGAAAGAGAGAGTGAGGAGAGGAGAGGTGAGTGCTGTTTCTAGGGTTGCTTACGTGACAATGCCAAAGCAAGCACAGCTTATCTTTTCCGGGGGGAGCGCTGAGGCAAAGGGAGAGGAGAGTGATTCTGGCAGAACGGAGACAGAAATGCACACGCATGCACCTTTAGACATGCAAGTTGAAGGCTGACGTGTCCCTTCACGCATACAAACTTGGACCCACACCCACCATGCTCACCCATATGCTGAAGAGTTTCCCCCTGTGGGCTGCAATTTGATGGGCATTAATACTAAGCTGCCAAAGCACTCAGCAGATCCAGTGTGTGTGCATAGAGGATGAGATACACATTTCTGTCAAATTAGCCAGAGTCACAATGGGTTATTCTTTATTGCCTAGTGCAGTGCCAGGCAGTACCTCGTGCATAAAGCCTCATAGGAAAAGGAAATCTGGAATATATTTTAAGCAAATTTACACCATCAGTTAGTCTATATGTGTTCAGCACTTTACGTTCAGCGCTTTTTGGTACCATACAGGATTTACCATGTTACAGAATCATTGCCTCTTTCTGTCAGGAACACTGCATTCACAGGCAAAACTCATTGACTTACACACATGTTTACAAGCATGCCTAGACTCCTGGATGTTTGCCAGAACACTACAGAGATAAACCCTGCAGGTCTGTGTCAGAACCCTCCAGCAGTGAAGCAGGACAAAGGTGCACACTGTCATTTAAAGCTTTTTGCATTTGATAATTTTTGTATGTACAAGCTTACGCTCCTCTGTGGACATGGGTATGTGTGTGTATTTGTATGTAATAACCCGTTTATCTAAGCTACCGATAACTTTACATACCAACTTATCCCTTCCTTTTTTCCAGTACCACTGTAATCCTTGCTTTTCCTTGCTCTCCCCTTCTCTTACCTCGAGCTCTTTTGTGGGATCTATTTTACAGCATTGAAACACTGCTGTAGAAAAATGCCAATGTCTTACAAGATAATGAGTGCTTTCTTACAAAAAAGAGTCATCATTTAACAGTGGTCAACAATCGTTCTCTTAATAGCTGAGCCTGTAAATCTAGAATGAGCAGAGAAAGCTGGAGACATTCTGCCTTGACTTTTAACCCCATCTCCAGGTTGCAGAGTGTTTAAGTCAGGATGTGTAAAACCCTACAGCAAAAGTAACGGAAGTCAATACCACTTGCTCATAGGTAATTTCTTAACATATACAACCCTACCTCATAATAATATATATGTGTGTGTATATGTGAATATTAAAGTTCACAGCTCACAGCTATCAGCTAATGCTACTAATACTGTAAATCTTTGGAAAATATTCCTCCTCCTATGGTAAAGATTTCCATTTTTATAATATTTTTAATTACTAAGGAAAGCTTATATTTTTTCACAGAATATTAATTTAGTTGAAAGTTCAGTTTTCTGACAAAAAGTGTTTCGAAAGAAAAGTTTCAACCCACTCTCAGCAGGATCTATCAGAGCAAAGAAAATCAAATTCTTTTGTTGTTTCCAGACTCAGCAACCACAGGATAATCATAAAAGCCTAGTATATTTAAAACTGCCTCTCATTCATGCATTTAGAAGAATTTACAGTACAAGTTAGGATACAAACAATTCAGATACTTCCTAACCTCGCAGCAAATTTAAGTGCAACTTTCACTCTCTCTGTCTGTCTGCACTGCCACAGATGAGGAATTGGCTTCATACTTCAGTACTCTAAAACCACACCCCCCTTTCTGTTCCTGTTTGAAATCTCCTGCTTTTGAGCTCTTGCAGCTGGACAAAGCATGGGAATACATTAGTCTTCAAAAGCCTCTCAAAACAGATAGTATTGTAAGTAAATACCATAAGTGAAACCCAAACCAAATGATATGATTCAAAGATGGAAAGATGACACACAGATTCTCAGAGCTTAATTTTACCTGAGAGGTTTTGATGCCCAAGGCACACTAGGCATTTGATGTTCAGCTGTCCTTCCCTCTTTCTGTCTCAGTATCTGGTGCTCTTTTTCAGCAAGAAAGAGGTCCCAGTTAGCATGCCTTCAGACATGATTTAGAACCTTAAAGAACACAAAGTTCCAGCTAAATTAGCTGGTAACACGGCTTGGCTGGATGTCATGGGGAGGATGAATAAGTGGTTACATCCAGGGTTTCCAGAGGAAGGATAGCCTGACTGAAGATATTTGGCATGTGGGAAACCTAGACAAGAACTACAAAATCCTCAAAACCTCATTTGGCAAAATCTCCTGGCAGGATAAGAGGAAACACCCAGGAAAACCTGACTTATGATAACCCTGTCAATATTCTGTTAGCAATGGTCCAAATACAACAGCCTACAGTAATGTGATAGTTTGAACAATTTGTGTAGCAGTATCACATGTTTCTTGTAAGGGCCTTATGGCATTTCTACAGTATCTAATCTACCCTACAAGCAAACCAGCATCCATGGAACATACTACATTCCATAGCCCCTCTCTCAAATAGCTAGTTTAGCCCTCTTAAGGCAAGGTTCTGCTTGGAAAACTGTCATTGAAAAATGGTATGGCCAGGCACCAAACTAAGAAAAGAACAAAAAAGTTTCAGTCCAGAACAAAATATGCTCAATTTATGTATAGAGGAGTCTTGAGTTTTTCTTTAGATAAATGCCAGTCCAACATGCTCACCACAGGCTCCCATAAACAAGTTTGAGTTCTTTCCATCTAGTGCCCCACCAGGAGTGATAATGTACAACAGGCTACAAGATGCCCATTTTGCCTTCTCTGTAAGTCCACTGCCTTCCCTGGTCCTGGACAGGAACTATGGATTAGAGCATTATGAGTGACTCGTGCAAGTATTAACAATCCTTTTGAAAACCGATCTGCGCCCAGTAGAACAGCTAGGGTATACAACAGTTGCATGATCATTTTTCCAGCATTGCCCAGGGAAGTTCATTGTATTTGCATTTCTAAGCAGAGAATAGAAACGCTTCCGCAAGTCTATTAAGATTCCTGATAAGATGGTAAAAGGAAAAGCAAAGAAAGAAGTCTGTCTTATTTGATGGGGACAGGAAATAACACCGTATTACATAACCCATTAAATGTTCCAAGCTTTACTTCACACTAAAGCTCAATGCCAATGGTTTTATATATGTGTGTGTGTGTTTTTGTAAAAACCTGTGTAGCTGTTCTGGCAGATCTGCACTGATCCATTGCCATAATTTTTTTTTCCCAGTGGTTCAAATCTCTGACACCAACCCAGTGCTCTAGTACAAAAATACTAGAGTACAATAGTTCAATTTCTAGTGCTAAGGTCTAAATTGTTTTCCCTGTGGTTTGAGAGTGAAAATTTGGCACATCAAACAGGCCACAAGATCATCCAAATTAAACTTCATCCAAACAATTGAACCCACTCCTGTAAACACAGTAAGCAAATTTATATCCAAGCATTTGGCTTTACATTGTTTCGAATTATTTGCTAGCATATATGGAACGTGATAAAACAGGTGATTACTCAATCACTGGCATAAAATGCACCAAAAATAAATATAAGCTACTATTAGTTGGCAAGTTCTGAATGATCCAGAGGTTCCCTTTAACATGCGCATTTGAGCTTCAGATTTGGGAAAGAAAAAGTTTTCTTTTAGTCTTGAGTGTTCACGGATTACGTCCACTGCATAGTAAACTGCTTTTCATGGTATTTTAATAGCACTGTGGTGTTAAAAATACGTGCGTAACTATAGTATCATTTTGCCAGAATGCATTTAAAGAGTATGCTGAAAGATATATTTCAATGGCAAATGGTGACAGAACAAGAATATATTGGGGGTGCTTTCTTTGGAGATTTAATGGGTCACTTCTTAAATATACATGAAGTGGTAAAGCCGCAAAGGACCGGCTACATTGAATGAGGGTCTCACTCCAAAATCACTGAGGGAATTTTTTAACACTTTGGATCTGATCTAAATGTTCACTTGGTGTAAACATCTGGAAGATGTTTACTTTCTACAGTTACAGCCCAGGCCAACCGAGGAGAGAGGAGTGATGGCCTGTAGTGAGTTATGTGCTCAGCATTGTTGCCCAAAGGCCAGCGTAGTTGAAGGGACACCGGCCTAACTGCATCTGTGCTGAGGAGTAGCCAGAGAAGGCGTGCCGTTTAAGTAGGTCTTTAATTTGAAGGAGCCCAACTGAAAGGCATCCTGTCTCTGGATGCAGCCATTGACTGTTCCCTGCTGCAAGGCATTGGCATACACATGCATGGCCCTGTTACACAGTCTGACGCATGGCTTCTCATAGGATAGGACCCAGAAATGCTTGAGCTGCCTGCCTTTTCTCAAAGGGGCTCTACGCACACAGATGCTAGCATACCTCCATGGAGCTCCCCCTAAGAAGTCTGTGGCAATGCTGCATACAGCAATTGCCTGTGATTTTCTCGTGGTTCTTCCCTTTAGTTGCAAAAGGATTTGAGCAAAGCTAGTTTGTTCCTTCCAGCATGGGCCACGTTCTCTGTGCAGGTGCACCACTGTAATTAAAACTGGAGTAACTCTAATGACTCCCATTTACTCAGGTTACTGCAAGCTGGTCCTGAGATGAAGCATAGATCTTGCTGCCTCCTCCTCCTAACATAATTGTTAAGGACATAAACTACAACTGCGTTCACTGTGACTACTGAACTAGAGGGTAAACAGGCTTAGCACAGTAATATAGAGGATTTAAAGTCATGGGTTCTTATGCCTGTTAACAGTCTAGTTCCAAAGATCTGATCCAGGTTCTGTTTATCTGTGGTGTAAATCTAGACTAATTCGATGTGCTCAGTGGAATTGTGGCTGTATAAAGCTGAATGAGAAGAGAATCAGCATGTAGGTATCAAACGTGGTGGACAGATGTCCCCTTCAGGATTCTTCTGTTTCAGTGGTAGGGGATATCACCTCCAGCTTTTCTTCAGTCACCTGCAACAATCTGGCAAACTCGACTGCAGAAAAAGCAGTCTTTCTGCTACCTAGGAGAGATATTCTACCGTTATACTTCAACCCTGTGTGAAGAAGGGACATCCGTTCATTGCTTGAAAATAGGACTTGGAGGCAGCTCCTCAGTAAAATTTAAGCCAAATATAGTTTCTGCCCTTCTGAAATATTTTGAAGGGAAGGAAAGAAGCGGAGGACTGTCATACTAAGAACTTCTACCTTCATGTTTTTATAAAACTCGTGGGTCACTGCCCTTGTTTTTCACCTGGACAGCTGCATCTAAAGGCCTGTAAGGCTCGAGAGATTAAATGCATTGCAAGTATAAGAGCGGAAAGACACCTAAAGACAGCATAACCTGGATTCCATCTTTCAGTTTTTAAGAAATGCTGAATTTTGGTAATGACATTACATAAGGTAAATTAGGAGTTATTTTTTGGTATCCATCCAAACCTTCCTGGGTAAGATGTGATTTGACCTAAAGAGGAGACAGGCTCAAGAAGAAAACCAGACATGCAAAATTGTTTGGCTGTTCTTGCTTGCTCTGATAAATACCACGGCCGGAGCTAGGGTAGCTTCTCTGAAAAGATGACTGTATTTATCATGCTATCAGATGTTTACTAAAAAGAATTATGCTCTTACTCAGTGGTATTGTAATAGAGGACATAAATTAACACAGTGTTTTGGAACTATGCATATTTTTTTCAGCCAAACATTTGGCCTGCGGCCCAGATAACAATGAGGTTTAGGGCAAAGCTGTGCACTCTGAGTAACCCATGGGATCAACAGCTCCCTTTCCCAACACACATTTTATTTTTACCTTTCCATTCTGTCTCTTCCTTCCCAATTGGAAAAGCAAAATTGAGACAGTAATGAAAACAATGAGACACAATACATTGATTCAAGGATTCCAAGTGCTCCTTGCCCATATACATCTTCCGTGTCCTTTTTGGTCATCAAAATGCCTTTGAATTAAGGAGGAACTTAGAGCAATGCTCTCAGGCAAGAGAAAGAGAGACCATGTGAGGTGGAAAGATGGGTCTGCAAGACAGGGACAACTTGGAAAGCCATACTCTAAGACTGCAAAACCTCTTTCTTCAGTGAAAAGATACATACTGATCATTTCCTCATTGGTTACTGCCATCACACACAAGGCAACTCGCTTCTCCTGTTCCGGCGTAAAACTGGCCAGTTTTTTTTTCCTTCTCTTTTAGGGCTCAAACTGGCAAAGTGCATGTTAAGGTTCAAGGCCTTGAGAAACTCTGGAGCAACTGGAAAGTTCTCCTGGGTTATAGTATCATTTACTGATAGAGCTTTACCTCTGCTGATGCCCCTATTACTGTCCACAAAGTCAGACTCCTCTGCTTACGGATTTGTTAAGAGCAGTCTTCTAAAGGACACACTCCCTTGGCCTTTAGGGACCAGCATAAAACTCGCATACAGTGCCCGTGTTTTCAGGAGACTAAGACTCTGGCTGGTTGCCAACACAAGTGAGAAAAGGATAATGGATCTTATCCCTTTGAAGAACAGACACAATATAGCAGCCTTTCTCCTCCATCCCCTTTGAAGTACACGACAACACAGAGGAGATAATGAAAAAGACGGAAATTTAATGTGAATGCACCTAGGAGTAATCAAAAAAAGATCCTCTTCTGCAATTTGACCAGAAAAGCACACCCTTCTCGAAGGAAGGAACTCCCATCTAAAAGGAAGTTCATTCAGAGTGAGGGAGGTCATGAATGTGCAGCATACGGCATATGCTACACCTGTTCCTTATACAGACACTCATGGGGTTAAGAGAGATGATATGGTTGATCTAATCTAATGGTACACTGTGGCCAAGACGGAAAGCCAAGTCTCCTGTTACCATCCTCACTCCCACTGTTTGTGTCATGCCATTTCTGGGTTCATCAGAACACTTCATGAGGCAATTCAATCATTCAACCCAACAGAAAACCAGTCCAAGCAAAAAAGAAATGGATTTGCCCTCTTCTGGGCTAGTAAGCTCAGTCAGCAACGGACAGAGCAGGAAAGAACTGGTAGCACTGAGAGTGGCACTGAGAGTGGCGACTGGAAAGGAAGAAGACCACTCTCACTGGGCAGCAGTGTGTGGCTAGTCTGGTTCTTGGCATGCAGTAAGACTACCCTTGAATGGAATCAGTTCCTCAGTCTCACTCTTCACAAAGCATGCTGATTAATTAGTGCACAGCAAATTTGTATCATACCTTATTGCGCAGTAACTTCCAATGGCAGACATAGCTCTTCTCACGCTGGCAAAGCTTCATAAACCAATAGGGCAGCAGGGATCAATGCCAGCAGGGAAGCTGTCTCTGCTTTGACAGGGAAAAAAAAAAATCTAAGAAGAGATGCTTTCCTTCCAGAAAGGCAGTGAGACACAACTGCTGTATTCTCTCATAGGTACCCACTGGGGTGGAAAATGTTTTCCCTGTGGGAATGCTGCTTTCAGCAAGGTGTCAGAGAACAATGCTGTCACCAGCCCCAGCCACATATGATTTCCATGTCTCTTTCTATCTTTTCTTCTCACATAGTTACTTGTGCGCTTTATCTGGCTGGAGCAGGGCCATTTATCTCCTATGGTACATTGCTTCCCAGGTCAAGTCTGCCTCTCCCTTCCCCCTTCTCTCCTCAACAGCTTGAAAAACATACCTTAAATTCTGTAAAGTAATCGAAGGCCTTGTTCTCTGCCATCAAAAGAGTCTAAAGGGCTTGCTGTGAAAGATGCTGGACAGTTCTGGTACTGGCAACCTCCGTACTCCTGCCAGCCAAAATTCTGCTCGTGACGAGACTAAGACTATATCTCTCCACTACCGCTCTCTTCTGCCACTGCCAAAAGAGGAGTGAGAATAAAGCAGGATCCTCAGGGTCTCTGTACTGAAAGCAACTAAGGAGCAAAGAAGTGAGAATAGAAGCTGAAATGAAGGACTGAAGAGCATGCAGTAGGAAGAATGGATATGTGTGATTTGTGGTGTTGTATGAGCACCTGGAGTTTCAGTATGCCTGGGTCTATCCCATCTACACTCCACTTACTCTTAAACTGGGCTGTGAGAATAAATTTAGTGTTGCCTGCAGATGTGTAACCACTTCTCATACTGTACCTTTTCCGCTTGGCAAGAAAGCACTATCTCTAGCTAAAAGCTGAAAGTAAAGCTGTCTCTGTTTTTTGTGCACAGACTGACAGGTCAGTCTGTGTTGCTTCCCTCTGGTGAGGAAACTCCTGAGAGTATTGAGTCATTGGTTTCCTGCCATTGCTGGGGCAGAGCAGAAGCACAGTGTCTGACCTCAAAGAGGACTCAGTTCAGGGCTCCTACTTCTGCAACATTAATGACTGAATTTTGCAGATACTGACATTTCACCTCAGCAAATGGTAGTCTGACAAGGACTGGCAAATAGGGAAGCTCAGAGAGGAGCCAACACATACCTGATTCCCACAGAGTCTGTTGTCTTCCTGCAAACAGATGACCTTCACAGACAGCCAGGTGGCAAGCACGTGGGAACACTTGGAATTTTTAGAGGAAAAATGTGGCAGGCTTTTTTTTGCAGCAGGTATTTGCTCATCCTCTTGCTGACTCTCCATTTCCCAATTACCTGCAAAATGCCTTCTTTTAGAGAAGACTCCCATAGAAAGGTTTATTGCACGAGTGTTTACTGTTTAAGAGTTTCAGTCCAGAGCAAGTATGTCACAAATTCTGTCCCTTCTGGCAATCGGCCCTTAGCAAAAGATTTCTCTAATGTTTAAACTGAATGGCGGCATGCGTGTGCATTTCGTACTGACAAGTAAGAGGTTACGGCTGTCGGGGGCAGTTTGTTCATGAGCCAGCCAATTTTGTAGCAAGGATGCATTGGATCTGCGACGGAGGAACATTATGGTTTCTATTCCTCTGACAAACGTGCACGCTTCAAATGATGCCAGTCCTTCCTCAGCTTATCCTAGTGCTCACTGCAATTTATATGCCAAAACCATTGCTATTCCTCTCCCTGGCATCCCAGCTGGGAGAGCTCTGGGAAGGGAGAGAATCAATTTTCCTGGCAAGAAGTAGGTCACATGGCAGCATGTTTTGCCCATTTTTTTTCTCTGCCAAGCCCCATCCTAACATACCCTTGTCCTCTGCCAATTCTGATAGGCTGGTCTTTTTCCAGAGTGGACTGGGAAACTAGCTAAAAAAATAAAACAATCAACCAGCTTCTGCTCAATGCCAGATGCTGTGCTTTGTAAAAATGGCTCAGGTGAGATCCTGCTGGCCAAGTCAGTAGGAGATTTGCCAGTGGTGTACAGGATGCCACATCAGGCTTTTCCAGCAAGAAGCAGTCTTGGAATTTATTACAGAAAGTATCCTTTCATACTAACAACAACCACCCGCAAGATTTGGTTCCAAAGGAGTCCAAAATGCAGTGTACAGACTGGATGTAGAGGTGTAATGGATTAAGGATGGGAAATGTTTCTTTCGGATTCATTTTCAAGACAGCAGTTTTCCTATTTTTTTATGCCAGGCCAGACACTTCAAAAACTACAGGCATAACTGCTTCATGCTGTAGCCTGAATCGCTTCAACCATTCTGTCAGAGACATCCTCCCTGCACTAGTAATTTTCATCCCTCCTCTACCTCAGTTCACCTATATGCAGAATACAGCTAATAACATCCCCTCAAGTAAAGCACCTTCCATTGACTGTCTTGCTGAATATCGTGGTCAGCTGTTTTGGTCGTGGACTATTTTTTACCCCATGAATTACTGGGCAGCATCCAGCATAACTGGGAACTCTCAGTACTCCTATAATAAAAGAAGTACTTGTAACACTGGCACCATTCATAAGGCAGCATGCCATCCTAACCACCAGCTTAACCCATCAGCTCTCGGCACATTCCCAGGTTTAGGCTTGGAATCTTGATGACTATGACAGACCACCAGGATACATGTCCAGCTGTTAGGATGTGCTTCTTTCCCCTTCCTCTGACAGGTACCAGGCTACCAGAGTCTAAGCAGCAACCTGCAAGATGGCTCAAGGCTTCCACTGGGAGACCATTTCCTATGCCAGCAAGCAGTGCCTGGCATCTTCCATGGCTCACTCCTGCTCACTGTCATTTGTATTCCAAAATTAAGCCTCAAAATTAATGAGGAGATTAAGTTAGAGAATAAGATTCAAAGTTCTAGGTTGCTGCAAACAAGACACCTTGGATTAATCAGCATACATGTTTAAAACAGATTATAATGACTGGTGGTGTCAAAGTGGAGCTGAAAAATACAGTTTATAAAAGCGCTGGATTAAGCAGGCAGCTTCATGGCATCAGGCAAAGCAGAGGGAATAACTGCATCACTGAAAAGCATACACGTCTGCTTAACTCTGACTCAAAAAGATGCATATGCCTGTGTCCAAATTTGCATCTGATTGGCTTTGTTCTTAAAAAAGATACTCGAGTGTTTTGCTGTACTTCAGCATGACACAAGAAACAGGCGTGCAGTACCAAAGCAAGCACAAGCCACATCAATGCACGTGCAAAAGACCAAAGGCTTTGCACTTATTGTGTGAAATATGATTATTACCAAAAGGCAAGTGCACATGCAAAAAGATTTCTAGTGCACTCAATGTGATTTGCCAGTGTGTCGCATGCTGATCAACACAGCACACTGCAGTCCTAATTCTGGAGTCCTTAAAATCAACTGTGCACTACAGCTGCATATGATAAGTGCTTCACTGTCGGATTTTCCTTACTTCAGATTTGTTCCTCTTTGGACATCTTTCTAAGTTGGTTTTATTTTATGAACTGTTTTAGTTGCTTGAGTCTCTTTTCATTCATGTTAGCAGACCAGTCAGAGCAGGGACTAGCAATGGGGCTCTGGTCTTCCCTATGACACTGACTTTCCAGCAATCATTGGGCAAGCTCCTGAAACTCTGGGACTACTGAGGATTAAAGGCCCTTTATGCTCTCCTGCCAAAACTGGGGTGACAGGAAGTGGATGTGACTTCAGTTTGCTGTAAAGTTTCTTTTGCTTGTGAAAAGGGCATTTCTAGGTCTCCCTCTCTCCCTGCCTCCATTTATCCAGGTCCCTGTTGATTGTGGGAAGTGTGGTGGGTTTCCACTAGCGCTTTTGTTGTATTTTCTTCCTCTGGTTGAGGAAAGGAAGTGATGGAGCACCTTGGTGGGCACTCAACAGCCAGCCAAGGTCAACCCATGGCAGTTTGCTTCTACTGGGCTCTCTGTTCCTGTTTTTTCCTTCTTGCATGTTTCTTGTACCCCATCGCTTTTGAAAGTTTCTACCTCTCCGTTCCTGTCTTTTAACTTCTCACTTAAGTCTCTTGAACCCAGCCGCTTTTTAAATTTTCTTGCAACCTCTCTCTTGCTCTCCCCCTCCCTGACCTAATTTTAATTTCTTGCCTATGTTTCTCGTCTCCTGTTGTTTTTCACATTTTTGCCTGCATCCCTTTACGCAGGTCCATATACCTATTCTTTTAATTCTTGTACCCTTTCACATTTAAAATATTCTTTCTGCTTTTCCCTCTGTCCATCTCCCTGTCTCTAGTTCTTAATTCTTCCCTCTGTGTCCTCTACCCAACCACTTCTTCAGTTTTGCTTCTTCCATCTGTCACCCTGCCCCCATGTGTTATTTCTTGCCTGTGTTTCCCGTACTCCATCGCTTTTTGAAATATTTGTTCTACATGTGTTTCTATTTGGCTCCCTGTTTCTATTTTTAATTTCTTGCCTATGTTTCTTTTCCCCTGTTGCTTTAGAATTTGTCCCTGGCCCTTGTTTTGCCTCTGTCTCGTCAGTCCCTTCTGCCTCACTCCCCATCTCTCCCATTTGTCTCTCAGTCCCTATTTTCTGGTGCAATCTCTCAGCTCTCCTCTCTACACCCTTGTCCCCCTCTCCATCCCTCTCTTGTTCATGGTGTCCCATTTTCTGGCTCCCTCTCCCAATTTCTTAATGCTTTCCCGTGTTTCTTGTGCCTCACTGCATTGCAATTTCTCTTTCTCATTTTCCCTCCCTCTGGCACCCTGTCCCTCCTTTTTTAATTCCTCTCTCTGTCCTGTATGCTCTCACTTAAAAAAAAAAAAAAATTCTTCCTCAATTTTCTTCTACCCACCTCCCCAACCCTATTTTTAAATTATTTCTGTTTCTTGTACCCTGTTGCTCTTAAAGATTTCTATCTACTTTTATCCCACATCCTGTCTTTATTTTTTAATTATGCCTTATCTTTCCTTACCACCATCCTTTTAAATTTTTCTTTCTCTGTCTCCATTTTTGTTGGCTGTCACTTTCTGTATTTTTATATCTTTCCCCTTTATTTCCCTAATCCCTATTGCTTACACTGTATTTTCTACATCTACTCTTTGCTTTTTGATATCTTAAGTTTTAACTTTTTCTTTTTCTTCAGTGCCTTTGCTTTATAGATTTTTCTTTCTACTTCTCCATTACTATTTTTATTTTTTTCCCTTATTTCCTTAATCCCCATCACTTTTAAAAGTTTCTGTCTACAGACTTGCTTGTCTGTGTTTCACTGTCACGGTTTGGCTGGTCCAGAATCACAGCCCAGCAATGCTCAGCAGGCTGTTAGCAGTTTGAGTCAGCTACAGGTGTAGCCCGGACCATTGTGTCATGCTCAGTATAAAGCGGGAAGGTTTGCTGAGGAAGGGGATCTCCCGCAGGGCTCCTGCAGGGCTCTCTCCTTTCCCTGCTTCTCCTTGCTCCCGAGGACCCCTCTCCTGTCGATCGTGGCTGCTGCACGTTCATTTGGCCCAGTGTAACTTTGCATGCCTCTGTTGGTAGTGGTGCTGTCTCGTTAAACCCGATTTCACTTCGACCCGCAGGTCTCCTCCCCTTTTCTCGACGCCCCTCCCTGGCTAGTGAGGGGTCATCGGGGGACAGGGCAGCTGTTGCCGTGTAGCCCCGGACACGGGCTGGAGGGGCACGTTCGCTGCCTTTTCTGTCCATCGCCCCCGGATTTCCTCAGAGCCCGCGCTCTGCTGCCACCATGCGGCCAAGGGCAGGTACTGCAGCCCCGACCCGCGCATGCGCGGTGTCGCTCGCTGTTTCCACGCTGCCGTTCGCCCGCAGCGGCCATGCGAGACCGCGGGGGCTGCCTGGCGCCGTCTGCTGCCTCCCGGTAAGGCAGCCCCGCTGCCGCTCCGCGGGCGCGGGGCCGGCGCTGCCGTTCTGCCCCTCGCCCTCTGCCCGTTCGCGCGCCGGCTCCGGCCCCTCCGGCGTGTCGGTGGTGGGCGGGGCAAGCGCGTGCCGGGCAAACGCGTGCCCGGCAGCAGCACGGCGGCGCGCCGGGGGAGGGCCGAGGCCACCGGTGAGGCGAGTGAGTCATCCCTTTCGGCGGGTGCGCGGGGTCTCCTGGTCGGCGGCGGCCCGGAGGTGCCGTCCCGCTCCCTTCTCCCGCCCCTGGTGCGCGTGCTTTGGCGCTGCCCAGCGGTGCTCCCGCCCGCCCAGGGGTGTGTCTTCCATGCTCCCCCCGCCCGGCAGGGGGCGCGCTTTGCCGCATCCCCCCGTCCTGGTGGGCGCGTGTTCCTGCATCCTGTCGCGCCGCCGGAAGCGTCACTTCCGCCTCTCTCCCCGCCCCTCCGGGGCGCGTGGCTTCCTGCACTCTCCGGTGCACCGCCCGGCAGTGCGAGTCGCGGCAGGAGCGGCGCGGTCACCGAACGTTGTGGGGCTGGGGCTGCGGCTGGGGCTCTTCTGGCTCGGGCTCCGCCGGGGGAGCGGGTGAGTGGGGAGCGGGCGATCGACCGGTGGGTCCCGGGGAAAGCCGTGAGGCGGGCGGCCAGGCCGGCGGGGCCCGTGTCGGAGGCGCGGAGCGGGGGGGGGCTGCGGGCGGAGCCGCGCCGTGTGGGAAGGAGCGGGGGGGAGCCGCGCCGTGGGGGGGAGGGTGGGGAGGGCGATGTCCCCGCAGGGCCGGAAGCCGGGCAGGCGCCTCTCGCGACACGGCGGGAGCGGCGGTCCCGGGGCGCGGCGCTGCCGGGCTGCCCTGCCGGTGCGCCGGAGCGGGCCGGGCGGTGCTCGCCGGTGTCTGGGGCGGGGCGGCGGGGCCTGCTCGGTGCCGGGCAAAGGGGACGGAAAGGGGCCGGCTGGGGCTCCAGGGGGCCCTGCCCGGCCCCTCGGGCAGAACCTTGCTCGGTCTTCTCGCCGCTGGCCGGGCGACCTGACCAAGAGGTTCCTGTTCCGCCGCCTCTTCCCGGCGTCGCGTTCCGCGTCCCACGAGGGAGATCCCGCGCGGGCGGATGCGGTCGGTGCTTGGGCGATGGCCCACGTGGGGCTGGGGGAGCGCGGAGGGGCCAGGGCGAGTGGAAGGGCCCCGCCGCCCCTCCCCACCCAAGCCCGGGGCAGAGAAGCTGGAGACAAAACGCCGTTAATGGAGCACGGTTCGTTCCCCGGGAGGTCTCTTGGGAGTCGAGAGTGGTTTTTTTTTCCGGGCCGAGGAACAGACTTTCCTCCGTGGTAAGTGCAGAGCTGCCTGTTGCCGCCTTGAGAGTTTCTCTTCTCGTGGTTCACCCTGATTTTATGGGTGGGGTGGAGATGGCTTTTTATTTTTAGATGCCCGAGTACATTGTCAGTAACCTGTGGTGTGAGGACAGTGAACTCTTGAGCACCTAGATGCCGGTAGAAATGTAACCAAAGACACAGGATGGACAGTGATGTTTAAACTTGGTTTATAGTCGATTTGGTTTTTTCATTAGAGTGTTGATGACTGCTTGTCCTGTGGTTCAGTCCACA
Source organism: Leptosomus discolor (assembly GCF_034619465.1). Taxonomy (NCBI): domain Eukaryota; kingdom Metazoa; phylum Chordata; class Aves; order Leptosomiformes; family Leptosomidae; genus Leptosomus; species Leptosomus discolor. The sequence continues at coordinate 2,509,095 of NW_028237819.1, forward strand.
TGCTATTCCGTGGAGCCCTCAGTCTGGGACTTTTATGTGTTAAAAAAAAAAAAGCTTGTCCTTCAAAAAAAAGAACTAGTCCTTCGTAGGACTGAGGTATAGACTTGGGGAGTCTCTTAAAGACGTGATCAGAATTAAAGCTGGATTTCACTTAACGTTGCTGCTGTTTGTCTTTGCTTTTGTTACTGTCCCCACCGCTCCGTCATGATTGGGAGCTCCGAATCATGCCCTTTTTTTTTTTTCCAATTTGTAATGCCTTTCTCCCCCCTGCCCCTCTCCTAGGACTGTAGCGTACAGACCCTTCATTTAAACGTTAGTTTGTTTCCTCACAATTGAGTTCTGATGATTGAAATCACAGAAATGACACCTGTCTGTCTTACAGATTCGGAGTATTTCTGAACATGTACCCTCACAGACAAATGCTGTGGGGATACGCATCTTCTGCACTTCATCCTCCAGCAGGACAATCCGCCGAGACGGGGACGAGCTGTGAAGGGGCAGTTTCTGCAAGGAGGCGGTTGACAAGGACAGGTGGGTCGCTGTACATTTTAAGGATAGTATTCGATTTGGGATGTCTAGGGTGAGGAAACCCTGGCTCTGTGTAGGCTTGAGAAAAGGTGCGTAGTTATCTGTGTCGATCTAAGGAAGGGAGTTCTGGTGAGACTGAAGCTGCCAATGAGTCAGAAGGAGGAAAAAAAAGAAAAAAAAAAAAAGGCAGAAAGCACCCAGTTTTCTATGAAAACCAAAATCTCTAGTGGCCTGTCTCAACAGCTGTACCAAAGATGATGCAAAATGCTTTTTCCTCCACTCGGTTGTAGTCATTGCAAACCTTCGCCGAAATAGGAAGCTTTTGATTCCTAGCCCGCTTTGTGCTAAAAGGTGGCTTGTTTTTTTTTTTTTTCCTCTCTCAGCAGACTATCAACTGGCATCATTTCACCATGGTGACCCTTTCTTCTGCCCTGGAGGTACAAGACTGGCCCAGAGGATCCCGAGTGGCCTGCAAGGACAAGGTACATCTGCCCCGTGCGTCTGCATTTTTCCCCAGGTACTTGTAGTACGGACTTTAAAGTGAACGTGAAGAACGTGCCAGCTCTCCTTCTCTAGTTTTGATAGGAAGTGCTTCAGCAGAAACACTCAAAATAAGATCTGTTCTGGAGCACGTTGTGCCTGTGTGAAGTGTACTCCCCTCCGTTTATTTGCTCTTCCTGAGAGCGTGCGTAGCTTTCTGTTTTGTGTGCTTGCTGAGAAACGATTCTGTGAGAATCGTGTGGTGCTGAAAGGGGAAAGAAACTGTGTGTCAGAGTTTGGATGTTCTGAAGAAATGGACTGTGTTCCAGATAAAAGCTTTCTCCTTTTTCAGTCCTTAAGTGTTTAAAATATCTCATAGGGGTACGTGAAAACCTGACTGAGATACTGACATCTGTACTAAGAGCAATCAAGGTCGTGGGTTGGGGTTTTTTTTGTGTTGTGTTGTTTTGTTTTGTTGTTTGGGGTTTTTTTGCTTGTCTGGTGGGTTTTTTCCCCCCACCTCTCTCTGGCAAATCTTCCAGTCCTGTTTGGTAGCCTTAAGCATTGCAGAACTGGGTAGTTGATTTCTGCATTGTGTCGTCATCCCTGTCCGTCATCGTCCCGTCCGTGTGTGTGTCGTGTGTGTGTGTGTCCCCCAAAGTAAAATAGTATGGGGATCTCTTATCTTACTAATTTTTTATAAGTTTCATTTCTGATAGGAAAAAACCCCAAACAGTTCATGTTGTGTAATATACAAATGAACTTGCCTTGTTTAAACTGTAACCGCCCGCGAGCTTCAGGGTACGATTGAAGAGGGTGTTTAAGCAATTCGGTATTTCTTCTATGTGTTTAAAAAGAGAGGCTGCTGAATGTTATGGGTGGTTTTCCCCATATTTGGAGGGAGCACTCCAAAGTACTTTATTTCTGTCTGGCTTTCGGTGGTGCATTTCCCTGGCCATTTGGTGGCATCTCTCCTGGGCGGTGCAGCTGCCCAGATGTCCCTCCTAATGGTGTAATGCACAAGAAACCCCCCAGTCGGATGGGAACGGTGTATTTTGGAGACAGGTGATTTAATGGTATCTGCTTGCAGCTGGGTGAGTGCAGTTAACGCAAACATCAAATCAAATACTTTGGTAGTGTAAGCGTTTTTGTTGGATGTACATGAACATCCACGTGCTTTTTCGGTATAAAGTGAACGACTGAGATTTGTTCTTTCTTTAAAGAACGTTTTAAACATGACTTTGTTATGTTTATTTAGAGTTTTACACTTCACTCTGCAGATTTATTGACTGAGCAAGCGAGATGTGCAGCAGCAGCGGCGGTGGCGCAAGGGCTGTAGCTGTTGTGGTGAGTCCGAGGATGGTACGAGGTCTTCATGCGGTCTCACGGGCGGGGGGGGGGGGGGGGTGTGTATCTCCCCCCAGGGGTGCTGTGAGAAAGGGACGAGACGTTTTCCAGCACTATCAAGGGTGTTTGCTTTTATGCTGAGAATGCTTTCAAAATTGTATTGATGAGTCTTAGTATTGATTTTTTTTTTTAAATTTTTTTTTAAGCGTACCGATGGCTCTGGCTTTGAACAGATGTGTTGTAGTTTGAGCTGACCTCCTTTAGCTCAACTGCTATCCTATCCCTCATTCTCACTGAATTCTTCTGCTTTCTCCTGTGTTACTTTTCTCATATGCTGAGACATAACTTGGGATTTTTGTTCTTGAGCTGCCGTGTTGTGTCTGGTGCTGCTCGGCAGCTCCCCCTGCCCAGGTTTGCCTGCCGGCCGTTCAGCGTGCTCGCCCGGCGGCGCCAGCCCTGCGGCCGGAGGCTCCTGGCTCTGTCTCCAGCGGGGACCTGCGGGTGCTGCAGCCGGGGCTGTCCGGTGGGGAGAGTCCGGGGCCCAGAGGGTCTCCTCCCCGCTGTTCTGCCCGCCCCCGCCCCCCCCCATCCCTGTCGTCCGTCGTGTCGTCCCGTCCCGTCCCCCCAAGTGATTCCCATGGAGATGTTGCCCCATGCGAGGTTTTTGCGGGACGTGCCCCCGAACCCCCTGCCCTCCGACCTTGTGCCCCCTCCGCCCCACCATGCTCGGCACCGCCCTCCCACCGCCCCTCGGGTGCCGCCTGCACCCGCCGACTTGCCCCTCGCCCCCCAGCCCAAGCTCAGACCCGCCCCTTCCCTGCTCCCGCCCCGCCGGGGGCGTGTCCTCCCGCCCCAGGGGCGCGGGGCCGGCGGGCGCTCGGCGCGCAACGCGCGGGGCTGCAGCGTCGGGGCCGCCCCGGGCACGCGCCGCCCGGCGGGCGCTGCTGCCGCGCGGCCAAAGCGCGGTCCCGCAGCGCGGCGGTCGCGCGCCGGACGTGGCCCTTCCGGCGCGCCGGCGGCGGCTCGCGCATGCGCGGTGCGCGAGAGCAGCATGGCGGCGGGTGAGGGGCGAGGCCGGCGGTGAGGCGAGCGAGCTCCTTCGGCTGGTGCGGGAGTCTCTGCTGGCCGCTGGCCGCCGGGGGTGGCGGGACGGGAAGCCTCAAGGCCCGTGCTGCGGCGGGCAGCCCCGGGGAGCTCCCGGGAGCTGGTGGGAGGGAAGAGGGGAAGGAGGCGGACGCCCCTCCAGGCGCCGGGTGCCTTCCCAACTCGCCAGAGCTCCCCTTGAGCCTTCCCCGGCCCCGCTGGCCCCGCGCAGCTGCCTCCAGCTCCAGCACCTCCCCTGCAGCCTGTCTCCCCAGGTCATCCTGTTGTGATGGCAGCAAGCTGGCCCTCGGATGCACTTGATTCTGCCTTAACGTGGATGCCATTAGCTGCAGTGCAGGGAAAAAGTGGCATCTCCAGAAGCTGCTGTGGAAGGAGGCGATTTGGCCGGGGATGATCTACGGTCATAATGGTCACTGATTCTCCTTGTCTCCCAGAGGCTGCACTGAGGGCACAGGTGTCCCTTCCTCCCCTGAGGATGCTGTTGTCTGCACCCGCCTCGGTCTTGCCTGGGTTGTCTCTGCCTGACCTCGCTCTCGTCGCGGCGTGGGGGCAAAAAGGGGCGGGCGGAGCGCTTGCTGGCTGTGGGCAGTGGACAGGAGCTGCTGCGGCTGAAGCTGGAGAGGCCAGAGAAAGGTAAAGAAGAAGGAATCAGAGGCCGGCCGGCCGGCAGCTGCCTCCCACCGCAGGCAAGCGGAGAGTCCATGTGCGTAACCCACGGCGTGGTACGGCCGTGTGACGCATGAACGAGCGAGGCTACATGTCTAGGAAGCCTTGTCTCGCAAGAGTTGAGACAGCCATGTAATCTTTTAGGTGGAGAACCACCATGTGACCGGAGCTGCAGAAGAGGAAGGGAGGAGAGGAAGAGAAGGAAGCGTCTGAACGGGCAAATTCTCCTGGCAGCACTGAGAACAAGGGATGCGGTGAGTCCTGGGCCCTCGGGGCCCCATCGCCCCACTTGTGTGTCCCAGGCCCTCCCTATCCCCCTCCCCTGGCCCCCTGTCTTTCACATGGTGCTGTGATTTCCCCCTTGCCCGCCCCCGTCTTTTTTTTTTTTTTTTTTTTTATCCCTCCCCTGTCTCAGTCTCTCTCTGTCCAGCTCCTGGTCTCTAATTTTAAATTCCCCTCTCTCTCTGGAAGCCTGTCAGGACTTTTCTCTGTCTGGCTCTCTGTCCCTGTTGTTTAATTCCTTCCTGTGTGCCCTTTTAGGCCTCACCATTTTTATTTGCTCGGTCTCTCTTGGTCCAGCACAAGATCCGGATTTTTTAAAATTCCTCCCTCTCTGCCCTGCAGCCTGTCGCTTTCGAAGTTCGTGTTGCGATTTCATTCCTTTTGCCGTCTCTCCCTGCTGGGATTTTTCAATTCCTCCCTGTCTGTCTCGCAGCCCGTTGTTGCTTTCTTGTTCTCTCTGTCTCTGTTGGGCTCCCTGTCCCTGTCTTGACCCACTTCTAAAAATGCCTTCCTCTCTGCCTCGTATGCATTGTTCTTGAAACTTCCGTTTCCCAACGTCTCTCTGTAGGTTGCTCCTGGTCCCAGATGTTTATTTCTTCCCTCTCTGTCCTGTGGCCTGTTGCGATTTGGTGTTTCTGCGTGTCTCCTGTTCCCGGCTCTCGGTCCCCGTTTTTCAGTTTCTCTCTCTCAGCCCTGTAGCCCACTGCTGTTATCTGTCTGTCCTCATCTCTCTCTGGCCAGTTGCCTCTCCCCACATATGTGGTTCCTCCCTCTGCCCTGTGGCCCGTCACTGGTTTTCCGTTCTCTGTCCTGCTCCTTTTCCCCGAGTCTTCAGTTGCTCCCTCTCTGTCCTGTAGCCCATCAAGGGGCTTTGTTTCTTTCTCCATCGCTCCCTGTCCGGCTCCCTGCCCCATCTTTTTAATCCTTCCCTTGCTGCCGTGTGGCGGCTCCCCGCTATCTTCCCTTTCTTCATATCTCTCTCTGGACGGCTCCCGCTTCCCTGTTTTTCAGTTTCTTCCTTCTGGGCCCTGTAGCCTGTGGTGATTGTGCTGCTTTCTCCTTCTCTCTGTCCGGCTGTGGATCCCATTTCTTTAATTCCTCCTGCTTCTCCCTGTAGCCTGTCTTTCTGTCTGCCCTCTCCCCCTTTATCTGTCTCCCCACTCCACCTCTGGCGCCCTGTACCTGTGTTTTAATTCTTCCCTTTCTGCCCTCCAGCTGTTGCTGTGCTTCCTGCGTGTGTCACACTGGGTCCGGCCCCTCATCTCTGTCTTTTCATTCCTCCCGCTCCTCCCTGGAGCTTGTCGCTGTCATTTTCTTTTGCTGTTGCTCTGTCTGGCTCCAGATCCTCGCAGCTTCCCCCCACCCCTGCCCTGCCTCGTTGCTCCTGGCTGTTTTTTCTGTCTCGATCTCTCTGTGCCTGGCTCTGGCTCCCTGTTGTTTCACTCCTCCCTCTCTGTCCTGTAGCCCATCGGCACATTTTCTTTCGTTGGGCTCTCTTTGGCCGTTTCCCTGTCCCTGTTGTTCAGTTTCTTCCTTCTCAGCCCTGTAGTGTGCCGTGATTCTTTTTCTTTCTCCCCCTCTCCCAGCTCCCAGTCCCTCCCTTTTAATTCCTCCCTCTCTGTCCTGTTGCCTGTCAGGAGTCGTGTGTCCTGGAGTCCCCGGCCCACCCCCCCCCCCCCAGCCCCTTCTCACTTTCGCACTTCCTGTCCGTGTTTTTTAATTCCTCCTCCTTTGCTGTGTAGCCTGTTGCTTTTTTCTTTTCTCCATCTCTGTGTCTCAGTGCCCCCATTTTTTAATTCTTACTCTCTGCCCTCTACCCTACCCCTATTTTCACCTTTCTCTGACCCTCTGTATCCAGCTCCCTGTCCCTATCGATTATTTTCTCCCTCTTACTCCTGCACCCGCTGCTATTCCCTGCTGTCGCCATCCCTCTCTGTTCAGCTCTCTGTCCCCAGATTTTAATTCCTTCTTCTGCCCCTCCGTAGCCTGTCTGGATTTTCCCCCTGCTCTCTGTCTGGCTCCCTCTCTCTGCCTTTTCATTCCACATTCTCTGTCCCATAGCCCCAAGCTATTTGTCTGTGTTTCTCAGTCTCTTCTGTCTGGCTCCCTGCTGCTGTTTTTTCTTTCCTCCTTATTTGTCTCATAGCCCATCACTGTTTCGTGGTTTTTTTTTTTTTTTTCTGTCTCTTTGTCCAGCTCCCAGTCCCTGCTCTTGAATTCCTCTTCCCTGTAGCCCGCTGCTGTTTTTTTCTGTTCTCGATCACGCTCTGTCTGGTCCCCTGTCCCTGTTGGTCAATTCTTCCTTCTCTGCCCTGCAGCCCCTGCAGTCTTGTACTTTTTTCTGTCTCTCTCTGGCCGGAGCTCTGTTGCTGCTCATGAGTTCCTCCCTCTCTGCCCTGTAGCCTGTTGCTTTTGTCCTTTCTCCGTCTCGCTTTCTCTGGCTCCCTGATGACGCTATTTTAATATTCCCTCCCTTTTTGTATGAATCGCTATACTTTTTGCTCTCCAGCTTTTTTTTTTTTTTTCCTGGCTCCCCGGCTCTATTTTTTAATTCTTCCACCTGTAGTGTGTAGCTCTGTGGTTTGTACCGTGTTGTTGTTCCCCCCACCCCCGCCCCTTCCCTCCATCGTTGGCTGTCTTGGCTCCCTGTCCCTGTTGTTTCATCCTCCCTCTCTGCCCTGTTCTTTGTTGTCTTTCTCCATGTGTCTCGGTCCAGCTTCCTGCCCCTGTTCTTCTTTCCTTCCTCTCTGTCGTGCTGCCTGTCCCAGTTTTGTCCTGCGTCTCCGTCCTCCTTTGTCGGTCTCTGCCCTGCTCCCTTCTCCCTCTATCTGCTGCCTCTCTTCTTCTCTCCCTGCTGCTTCTTTCTCCACCTGTCGGGCTCCCTGTCCCTGTCTTTCTCTCGCCATCCTGTTCCCTGCCTCAGGCGCTCTCGCTGCATCCGCTACCTGCGTGACTGAAGAAACGTTCGCAGTCTCCTTTGCCCTCCCAGCTGCGTTTGCAGTCCCTTCACAGCAGGCGAGGGGCTGTGAGGGAGCCCAGGGGAGGAGGTGCTGCGCTGCGGGGGTCGAGTGATGGCCCCCCGCTCCTGCGGCACGGCCCAGCCCTCGCCACAGCCGCCGCACGAGCTGTGGGCTCGTTGCCAGGGCCGCATGGCTGCCTGCGGGCGTCCGGCTCGGGCACCATGCTCAGCGCTGCATCCGGCGAGCAGCAGGCTGTCCTGCCGGCGGGCGCCGCCAGTAACGGCCGCGCGATGCTGCAGGGCCTGTGGGATGGGGCCGCCGTGCCCGCTGCCACTTCCCTGTGAGGAAAGGCCGCTGCTGCCCCCTGGGCACAGGGCTGGTGGGCGTGCTCTTTTCACCCGCCTGGCTCCCTGACCCCGTTTTCCTTCCACAGACCAGGACTCTGTGTCCTTTCTTTATCTGTGTCTCCCCCTCTCTGTTCTTTTCCCGGTACCTCTCTTTCTCTGCTCCTCAGTTCCTCTCCCTCACCTTATTTTTCTCTTTCTGTTCCTCTGCCCAGCTCCCCATGGCTGTGTTTTCGTTCTCCGTACCTGCTGCCCCAGCGTGGACTGCCGAGCGGTCCCAGGGAAGGGTGAGTGGACGGGCTCTGAGCCCCAGAGCAGGCGTGTTCCTCGCACTTAGATGGGTTTGCAAATAAACCCTCGCTCTGTCTCCTTTGTACTTGCTGAGCAGCGGTCAGAGAGTCCAGGGGAGCAGGTACACAGCGGGGGTAAGGGGCCATGGCTGCAGCTGCGGGCTGGTGCCGGAGGAGCCCCGGAGGGAGCCAGCGAGGCTGATGGCGATGGCCGCTCTGTGTCATGGGGCCGCAGCCCCAGGGGATGGTGCTGCTAGGGCACGCCTGCCCGAGAGTGCCGACAGCAGACGTCGGGCCCCGTCAGGGCAGCTCGCAGGGGTTTTGTGAGCTGGTGGAGAGGAAGGAGGAAGAGGGGCAGATGGCTGCCTCCGGGCACCTGGAGGCCTTCCCACCCCCTGGAAAAGTGCTCCGGCCTGCGCGCCCCATGCAGCTGCCCACAGCTCCAGCACCTGTCCCGTAGCCCCTGACCACCCCAGACCCTGCCCTCGCAGCAGCAAGCTGACCCGCGAACGTGCTTTATTGCCCCATAAGCACGGGTGCCGTTGGCAATGGTCTGGGGCAGGAGGGGGCGTCTCCAGGAGCTCCTGCAGAAGGAGGGGTTCCTGCCTGGGGAAAGGGGTGGCCGTCGCTGTGGACAACAGTTGGCCGTTCTTTGTGTCTCCCAGGGGCAGCGCTGAGGACTTGGTTGCTGGTTCCTCCCCGGGGATGTTGCTGACTGCACCTGGCTCAGGTTTGTGTCCTTATTCTCCCAGTTAAAGCGGTTCCGTTAGTTTAATTCCCTGCCCGGTCACGTTGCTGGTGCCGCAGATACCTGCAGTAGAAGAGCAGGTGTCGGCCTTTGCGGTATGGGTCGCTGTCTTTGCTCAGTGCTTTGTACCCCGTGACACGGAGGCAGGTGAGGAAACTCCCCGCTGCTCCTCCGGCCGCCCTTGTGTCTGCTGGGGGTCGCCCCAGCCCCTTTCCCAGGGGATTGCAGGAAGGGTGGTGAGCAGGGCCCCGGGTGTACGAGCCCTGGCCTCTGCACAGGGAGCCCGTTCTGCTCCGGGGCTGCTGCGGTGCGGGCGCTCCGCTGGTCTGGTCGCTGGCGGCAGCTCTTGGAGCCGGCTGGGCTGCGCGGGCGTCGGGGGTTTGCTCACGGCAAGAAGCGGAGGCGTCGGTGTGAGGGAAGAGTTTCGAGACCGGCCGAGGTTCGGCTGTAGGCATAGTAGGAAGTACCCTTTTATGCAGTTGTTTTTGTTGTTTCAGGCTGGCGGTTTTCCGCTGAGGGTTTGGGGGTGGCAAAATGGTTTAATAGCCTGCCATTTTTTTTTTTTAAATTTTAGATGCATTGCATTTTTCTGGAATTCCTGACTATGGGAGATGGAACCTTGTTTTTTTTCCCCACCGTTTTTACTGTGTGCTGTGTAAGTTGCTGATGTCTTGATCTATGCTCTTTTTTCTCTCTTAATAGGACTGATGGTGAAATTGTCCAGCGAGGGTTAGGGTGAGCATCTTGTACTCGCCTGTATACGGAGCTTGAGAGTTTCTCGAGAAGGCATCTTCCCCAGAACTTCTCAGAGAAGAGGGTCTGCGTTCTTTGCGCTGGTAACAGTCTCCAGCCAGGGTCTGTCTTCTGTCGTAGGCCTGGGCACGCGAGCCTTCCCATTACTCCGTTTCTGACTTTTTCATGACGCGCCTGATGAGACGTGTCGTAGTGCCGGTCACAGCAGTTACGTTTCCGTGTAGTTTTTCACCTGTTGTGTGTTTAGCACCGGTTTCTGTGGTTGTAAGGTGCCTGTGTTAGATCTTTCAGCCGCCGTGGTTTTTCCGTCAGCTGACCGCCGCTGTGATTCCTTGAGGGGTTCAGTGGTAAGGAGGCGGTCGGTGGTGCTTGTTCCGTGTGCGCTATACTGCACATTAATGAGGTCTCGATGCTCCGGAGGTTTATTCTTTTGCGGTAGGCGGGTGCATCGGTAGCCGCACCGAGGGTCTCGTGCTCCTCGACTCACCGGGGTACCGCCGACCGAGCGCTCCCCGTCTCGCGCGAGAAGCTCCACACACAGATCTGTCCAGCACGTCTCGTGTCCGAGAAGGTGACGAGTGGTCCAGGATGCGCTGGGGTATCTGCTGTCGAGCGGTCTGTTCTCACGGAGCCCTCTTCTGGGACGACGACTTCTCCGCGTCCTGTGGATGTTGGGTCTTGGGGCCCGGCTTCTCGCGCGTCCACCGTTGCGGTTGCGGCCGCGGCCGTATCTTTTCGTCAGGGGCCGTGGCATTTGACTTCCGGGGTGGAAGGTGCTAAGGGTCGTACGCGTAGGGCCAGGTGTTGCTTTGGCTTTGGTTTTCTGTGATGGCTGGCTGGCTGTTGTTGGAGTCTAGAGGGTATTCCTACATGGAAAGGAGATCTCCGGAACCGTTAAGCTGTTGCTCCGCAGCCGGGTGACTCGTTCGATGCCGTTTTCAGATGCAGTGAGACGAGCCGTGCACCAAAGGGTTAGAGGAGGGGCGGGGGAGCGGCCATAAGAAGGTGGGTTGGCACGCAGTGTCAGCGGGCAGATGCGGCCGATGGCTGTGTGAGCAGCTGACAGGTCTTGGTAGGTTTGTTGTATTCCAAAGGCACGAAGTAGCGAGCGAAGCAGGGTATCGGCACTGCGGGTGGCTGGGGCGAGGTGAGCTGGGACTGGTGGGCTGCAGCAGAGAAGTTACTTTTCAGGCGTTGTGTCGTTTGTGAAGTTTATAAGCATCCCTTATGGGTTGTGTTTTACAGGTGGTACCGGAGCCTCAACGCGGCAGCTGGCAGAGGTAGGGTGGGTGGGCGGCCGAGGTAGAGGAGGAGGAGAGGGGAATGGGCACGGGCAGGCTGTGGTTTCGGGCGGTATCTCAGCACGTGCCTTTTGTTTTGGCTTTCGCAGGTCACGCACGTAGCCTCGGAGGGGCGAAGCTGCACGCCGACCAGCGGCCTGAGGAGGCGAGGCGGTTGTCAGCCGGGCCGGCGTCCAAGAGCGGAGCATCCTGCGGCAGCTCGGTCAAGCGTTTCTGTGCGGTTGTGCAGGTGTTACGCAGCTGCCTTTGGAGTTGGGTGAGCTTTTGAGGTGGTGAGCTAAGGAGCAGCAAGGAGGAGCGTGGGGCTGGTGATTTCTCCCAAGCGTGACGGTATTTCTCTGTCTGTTGCTACCTTAGGGGGGCCGCAAGCGATGACAGCTGCAGCGTCCAACACGGGAATCGGTGCGGAGCAGTTGAGCGGAAGACCACGTTCCTTTTGAGGAGGAGGGTGTTTCGAGGAGGTCTGTGGTGACCCGTGTGACAGCTACCACTGTCAGCGGTGTGTGTGGTTTTTTTTTTTTTTTTCTGTAGGCGATGAGGAGGAATGTGGCAACTGCAGGAGTAATCAGGTTAGTTGATGTGGTTTCTGCTGAGGATGGACGCGGATCCCCAGCCCTCTGGAAGCGAAGCTGAGGGACCAGGGACCGTTGTCCTGCAGTGCGTAACTTTGATTTCAGTTGGAAAAGGGATTTTCCTGGAATGGAAATCTTTCTCCTTCAAAGAAATTGCGTTGTACGAACTGCCTGTCGGACTCTGTGTGCTTGGCTGTAGAAGTCATGAGCAGTGAGACTTTTTGCCCTCTTTTGAAAAACAAAACAACAGCAAAGTCAATTTGTTTCCAAAGACTGAAGCACAGCAAGTGTTCCAAAAGTGGATGGCGTCGCTGGTCTTTACATTCTTGGTTGCAACGGTCGAGATACGATTAAAAAATGTTCCTCTGCGTGCTTTGGTACAGCCAGAAGCCTTAGTGCATCTGCCAGTCCTGTTCGGTGGCCTTACCTGTTGCAGCCCTGGGGATTTGAATTTCTTTTTTTTTTTTTCTTTTTAATGAGTAAAACCATGTGGGGGATCTATTATTTCACTGATCTTTTCCTGTCATATATGAAACTCTAGAGAAAGTTAAAATTGTATAATTGGCAGAATGACTAACGCGGTTTAAACTCGCTGCTGAATCAGTACAGCATGTAATGTATGAGGTGTACTTAAGCGGTCAGGGGTTTCTCTAACTCTTTCCAAGCCAGAGGCAGCTGCATGTTACTGAGTTTCTTCCCTGTGTTTTGACAGAGCGCTCTGAAGTACTTGGTTTCTAATCATGTGACATGATAGAACAAGGTGGGGCAGGAGCAGAGTCAAATAACAACTGTGTATTTTGGAGACAGGTGTAAGCATAGATCTAGATGGGGGTGTACAGCCTTGTTCTGCAGCAGCGCTCTAAGGAAGGGCATCAAACATGATCAAGAGCAGTTGCTTTTTCTGCTAAGAAGGGTTGGAAATCGTATCTGTTTGTCTTTCTATGGAGTGTTAAGTATTCAAATCACTCTGGTTTGTAGAGGATGTGTCTGTATTTCGGGCTGGTCTCCTTCAGTTCGACTGCTCTCCTGTCCCTCGTCTATTGAATTCCTCTCCTTGCTTCTGTGTTGTTCTTCTAATATGCTGAACTATGGCTGGGGCCTTTTGTTTCCCTATGTCTTGCTGTGAGTGTCCGGTGCTGCGCAGCAGCTCGCCCCCCCCCCCCCCCCCCCCCCCCCCCCAGGTTTGCCTGCCGGTGGCTCAGCGCTCTCGCCCCCACGGGGCCAGCTCTGTCTCTGTCCAAGCTTTCTGCCACGGCTGTCCGGTGGGGAAAGGGGCAGTTGTTGCTCTGGGGAGCCCGTCCGGGCGTGGTCCGAGACGGGGAACGTGGCAGAGCCGAGTGCGAGCAAGAGCCATGGCACCGTCCTTTGGCGGACGCCCTGCCACCCCTCTGCTTGTGCGGCAGCCGGCGTCGATGATCTGGTGGGGGGCAGGCATCGAGCATGGATTCTGTCTCGTGGGCTGTGGCAGGTGAGTGCTCGTCTGTGGGTTATGCCGGGGAGAGCCGTTGGTGTCGGTCATCCCCCCACCCCTCTCCGGGTCCCCCTGTACCCCCAGTGTCAGAGAAAGACGCAGGTGCTGCTGCGCCGCTGTGACCGGCACGGGGGTGCTGCGTGAAACGGCGCTTTGTGCTGCCTGCGCGTGGGGGGTGTGCGGTACTGCAGGCCGGGGTACGCGCATGCGCGCTGGCGGCCCCCTGCGGCGCTCTCTGCTACCACGATTTGACTAGGGTTGGGTACTGGGGCGTGGTACACGCGCGTGTGTGGTGACACCGATTTGTGGCGCTCTCTGCTGCCACCCTGTGACCAAAAAGCAGTACTGCAGTCCCGAAGGCGCTGCCGCGCTCCCTGCTGCCACCCTGTGACCGAAAAGCAGTACTGCAGCCCCGAAGGCGCTGCCCGCGCTCCCTGCTGCCACCCTGTGACCGAAAAGCAGTACTGCAGCCCCCGAAGGCGCTGCCGCGCTACCCTGCTGCCACCCTGTGACCGAAAAGCAGTACTGCAGTCCCGAAGGCGCTGCCCGCGCTCCCTGCTGCCACCCTGTGACCGAAAAGCGGTTATGCAGCCCCGGCGGCGCTGCCGCGCACACCTGCTGCCACCCTGTGACCAAAAGACGGTACTGCCAGCTCCGGGTGCGCGCTGCCGCGCTCTCTCCTGCTACCGCCTACAGTGAGTGGGCTACGCACCGGACGCTCTCACCTTTGTGCCCCGCGGCGGCCCCTTCCCCGGGGGATGTTTGGAAAGGCAGTGGGCGGGGCCTGGGGTAGATGAGTCCCGGGCTCTGCCCAGGGAGCTCCTTCTGTGCGAGGTGAGAGCTGTGGGATTGGGCAAGCTCCAGCAGCACCCACAGTAGAGAGAGCCCTGGGATGCAGCTTGGCTTTTTTTTATTATTATTTGTCAGCAGTTTCATACGGAGTGTTAAGGGGTGATGAGAGGGTTCTAAAACACACAGCTTTTTTAACTGACAGTTTTGCTGTGGTTTTGTTCTAGGTTGTCCTGGGTTACAGTGCAAAATGTGCCAAAAGAAAAAAATATTCTATTACCATCTTCAGGAGCTGTTGAGACCAGGTGGGGCGGTGCTCTCTGCCTCCCCCCCCCCCGGACTATCTCCTGTTACTGGGCACAACAATGCCTTATCGCCTGACTCATCGATACTCGCTCCTGGACTATCTCCTGTTAATGGCCATCAAGGAACTGCCTCACGACTCCCCATCCCATTGTGAGATGCTCCGCCCGGGGGGGGGGGGGGGGGGGGGGGGGGGGGGGGGGGGGGGGGGGGGCGGGGGGGGAAGGAGCCAAGCAGTCCATGCCAAATAAAAACAGAGATTTTGAACACCCTAGCAGCCTTCTTCCAGTGGATTCCCAGAGGAGCTTTTCCCCCCACTGGAGTTCCAGAGGACAAGAGCTACCTACCTACCACTGGACCTTTGGAGGAAGACCAGACTCTTTTACCTGATTGCTGCTTCCACAGAACTACATCCATCGCTTCAGGAGGACTGCAGCCAGCATCTTATCGGACTGCTACTGCCCACCCTAACAGGGTGTCAGGTTGTATTCCTGACTCTGTCAGTGTAAACCAGTGGGGTTGTTTGTTTTTTCCCTGCCTTGTGTTTTATATATATATATATATATATATATATTAGTAAAGAACTGTTATTCCTATTCCCCATATCTTTGCCTGAACGCCCGTTAATTTCAAAATTATAATAATTTGGAGGGGAAGGGGGTTGCACTTTCCATTTCAAGGGAGGCTCCTGCCTTCCTCCACAGACACCTGTCTTTCAAACCAAGACATAGGTGCACTGGATTTTCCTGAATTCTGAACTTCCTGCAGGATGGCAACTTGTTTTTGTGACAAGGGTTTGTGATCCCATTTCCTTTCCTAGGACTGAAGGTGAGATTATCGAGTAGCATGAGGATGTGCACCACATCTGCACCTGTCTATGCCCCCCCATACCCCTGTCTCTGCCTTCAGGTGGGGTTTTTCCCATGCCACCCCGATCTTTTGTGGCCTTGACTCCCGTGTGTGTGCCTGGCCCTACTTGTCATGTCCCTGCCTCCCATGGGCCTGCCTTGCCTGCTTTTTTTCATGGTAGGATGGACAACGACAAGAGTATATGTAAGAAGGCACTCTTTATTAAGTTGCAAAAACCAAGATGGCTGAGATGGTGCAGCAGAAAAAGCGTACCCTTTTATAACCTTTCTTATCTGTCCACCTGTTCATGCACTAAGGCTGCTAAAATGATTCGCTCAATAGCTTTGTCCATTCACCCTCCATTCACATAATGATTGGCTGGAGCTCCTACTGTATTTCTCACTGTACCTACTGTTCTCTTGCCAAGTTTCTGCTCTGTGGTATTACTTGCTCAGTCTCTTCTTGCTCAGTCTCTTATAACTTCCTCAAACTTGTTTACAACATTCTTCATCCACTTCTTCCGTCTTTTCAAGGGTATACTGGAATGCTGTCAAGGTCAACTTCATCTTCCTCAATCAGGTTATCCCTGACAGATTTTTGTACCCACTTTATGGGTGTGCATAGCTCACACCCTATCCTCCCCCTGTGCACTCTGCCTTCCTCCCCCGCCCCCCCCCCCCATGGGTGTGCCTTGCACCTGCCTCCCATTACCATGTTTTGTGTCCCCCCCCCTTGTCCCTGCTCCATGCACCTGCCTTGCCCCCACCGCTACAAAACTGCTGCTCCAGGCGCAAATTGTTTTAAATAAACTGTTTGCATTCCAAACTTCGCTCTGGCACTTCCTTGGGCCCAAAATGCCATCACCAGTAGATATCAGGGGAATGAGGGGCACCCAGCAGGGACACCCTGAAGTCTCATGGTTTCCATCAGGCTTTCCCAAGGGCAGGGGTGGGTGGGGAGAGTGGAAAAGCAGTATTGCTTTTTACATTTTCTTCCTACATCTCCCTCTTCAGAGCTCCTTGTCCCTGGGTGCTTGTTCTTGCCTGTGGCCCCTGTTCCTGATGGGCTCCAGGTGTGGCCAGTGGGGCTAATAACAGGGCCGGCCCTCCTGTGGGCTATAAAGGGGCTGCCTGAGGGAGCTGATAAAGGGGAACTGGCTGAGGAGGTAGCTGGAGGTACCTCCAGAATGGAATGGCTGGTCCCTGTGGTAAGGAAGGATCCCCCTGAGCTGTCCATGATGGAGCAGACCACCAGCACACGTTGCTGGCAGCTTGGTGCCTGCATCGGCTGTGTGTGTGAGCCGCTGGCCAGCCTGGCGGTGGAGGGGAGTTGAGAGAAAAGTGTTGGGGTGCTGAAGATCTGAGCTGGTGCCAGGAGCTGGGGTGAGTCACACGTTCTCCTGTGTGTGTCCCAGTCCACCTCTGCTGCCCCTGCCTGCCGCTCCTTCTGCTGCCTGGGAAAGGGCTGCCCAGGGATGGGGAGGGCCAGCAATGGCTTTCTGTCCTGGCCCCTTTGCTGTGGGAGCCTGATGGACAGCCTAACACCTTCCTGACTGCACTGGGGGCTTCCCCTCAAGCCAGGGGGAGAGGCAGGGCTGGAAGAAAGTGGAGGCTGAGGTGGGGTGCGAAGTCAGGGGAAAATGTGGAAGTCAAGATGGGGGTGGAAATGGTGTCACTTTTTACATTGTCTTTGTAAGGCTCCCTCTTTTTGTCTTCCTGACCCTATGTGTTAGTTCTTGCCTCTGTTTCTTTTCCCCTATTGCTTTACAATATTTCCCTGTCCCTCGTCTTGTCCCTGCCTTGTGGTCCCTGCTGGTCCCTTTGGCCTCTCTCTCCCTGCTCCTCCTCGCTCTTATGTATTCCTCCATCTCTCCCTGGTTTTTCGCTCAGTGTCCCAGTACTCCTCTCTCTATGCTACTGTCCTGCTCCCTGTCCCTCTCCTGTTTGCAGCATCCCGTTTACTGGCTGCCTGTCCCCTACCTCTTCTCTACTTCTTCTGCTTTTTCCCTTCTCTCCTGCTGCGTTTGCTGTGTTTGCACACCGAGCCTTGTAGCCAGCTAAGGTGCCAGGATTTGTTCTGGGCAGAGGTGAGTAAACTTTTCCTGCCTCCTCTGTGCCCCTGGATGGTATTCAAGCCCCTGGGTGCAGAGCTCGTGGCTGTGGGCAGGTGCCGGGGAGGGGGGCCCATGTGCTGTGGGGCTTTGCCCAGGCCCCTGTTCCTGATGGGCTCCAGCTGGGGCAGGTGTGGCCACTGAGGCTAATGATGGGGCTGGCCCTACTTTGGGCTAGGAAGGGGGCTGCCTGGGCATGCCTGCCTGCAGGAGCTGGCTGAGGAGTCAAAACCAAGGGGCTTCCACAGGCAACTGTCTCCAGCTGGTCCCCTGTGGCAAGGAATGATCCCTCCCACCCATCCACAACAGAGAATGCCACCATAACACAGCACCAGGACCTTGGCGCCTCTGTTGGCTGCACACGTGTGAGCTGCTGCATGTCCAGGAAAACCTCGTGAGAGAAGTGCATTGAGTCACCCACCGCCTGCTCCTAAGGTCAGGCAGCTGGCACTGTGGAGGAGGAAGGGGCAGAAGCAGAGAGAAAAAGCCTCGGGGCGGTGAAGGTCTGCCGTTGTCACCAGGAGCCACGTGTCCCCTCGTGTGTGACCAGGGCCATCCCTGCCCTGGTTCTCTGGATCTCTGCCTGCCTCCTTGCCTGTCCCTGCCTCTGTCTGCCTTTCAGGCTGTCTAGTTCCCCAAAGCTTTTTGCTCTTTTGCTAGCATTGCCCTGTAAAGTGTCACCTTCTACCTTTCCTTTCTATGTCGTTTCCTTTCTGGCACCCCACCAGCTCTGATTTCATTCTTCCTCATTGCTTGTGAAACTGGCATTTCTAGGTCCCCTCTCTCCGTGTCTCAGTTTACCCAGTTGCCTATGATTGTGGGAAGGGTGGTGGTTGGGGCCTGGGGTAGATGAGCCCTGAACTCTCCCAGGAAGCTCCTTCTTACGTGTGAAGCAAGAACTCTGGGACTAGGCAGGGTCCAGCAGCACCCACAGTAGAAAGTGCCCTGGGATGAAGCTTGGGGTTTTTTTTTTCTTGTTTTTATGTCAGCAGTTTCCTAGGGGGTGTTCAGGGGTGACAGGAGGGTTTTAAAACACACAGCCTTTTTTTTAACTGATAGTTTTGGTGCTGTTTTGTTCTAGGTGCACTGGATTTTCCCGGAATTCTGAACTTCCTGCAGGATGGCAACTTGTTTTTTGTGAGGAGTGTTTGTGACCGCATTTCCTTTCCTAGGACTTGAAGGTGAGACTATCGAGCAGCCGTGAGGATGCGCCCCACGTCTGCACCTGTCTATGCCCCCCCATACCCCTGTCTCTGCCTTCAGGTGGGGTTTTTCCCATGCCACCCCCAACTCGGTGGCCTTGCTAAGGGTGGGTGTGCCTGGCCCCAAATCCACCCGGCGCCTCCCCCCCGCCGTGAGCGTGCCTTGCTGCTGTTCTTCGGCACTGGCCACTGTAGGCGTGCCCTGCTTGCCCCCCCCCCGACCCCCCCCCCCGGGTGAGCCTTTTCTGCCCCGGCACCGCCCCCCCCGTGGGCGTACCCTGCTTCCCCTCGCCCCGCCCCGGCACTGATCCCCCCCCCGGTGGGTGTGCCTTGCTTTTCTGCACCCCGCCCCATCACCGCCCCCCCGTGGGCGTGCCCTGCTTCCCCGCGCCCCACCCCGGCACCGCTCCCCCCGTGGGAGTGCCTTGCTGCTTTGCACCTCGCCCCAGCACTGGCCTTGCTGCTTTGCACCTCGCCCCAGCACCGCCCCCCCCATGGCCTCCCCGACAGTGGCCGTGCCCTGCCCGGCCCCCACCCCCTTCCCCTTCCCGGGTTTGCCTTTGTTATTCTGCACCCCACCCCAGCACCGCCCCCCCCGGGCGTGACTTTTTTGCCCCATGCCCCACCCTCCCGTTGGTGTGCCTTGCTGCCCACCCCCCCCCCCACCCCCCCCCCGGCACCGCCCCCCCTTGTGTCCCATCCCCACCACTTGCCCGGGGGCAGGGCCTGGGGTATATGAGCTTCAAACTTTGGAGACGGAGTGCAAAACCGTCGAGCGTCCCAAGTGGACCGCGGCAGGCGTCCTGGCTCCGGTCGCGTCGAGGCGCTCCGGTGGTTTTTCCTGGGGAATTCCAAAGTGGTCAGTTTCTATTAGTTTAATTTTTACCGCTCGTTTACGTCAAAACGTTTAAAATAAAAATGTCCGTCACAGTAACCAGAATAGTCTTTGGGAGCAAATACTGCCCGTCGTCCGCTCTAGCTATTGCTTCCCGCTTTGCAGACAGTACTTACTCCCCATTGATGTAATCAAAGGGCAAGCAGCAGAATGTCAACAACAGAGCACTAACTGGAAGTAATAGCTGTAGCGAAACAACTCTAACAGGAAAAGAAAAAAATCACGCGTCCTAGTTAATCCACTTCGTGGTAAAGTCACAAAATATTAGAGTGCGCCTAAAGAGAAGAAATATTACCTAGGGTTGAGTAATGACTAAATTTAGTGGCAGATGTTACTTAATGAACCAGGCAGTAATGATTCCCGGTCCGTACTGCAATTCAAAAAATGAATAGTTTAGAGACCCTCTTGAAGTGATAAAGACAGAAAACTAATTGGGAGTCGTTAACAGCTCCATTTAAACATAACCACTGCTAAACCAATTGAACTGGAAACTAATTGGGAGGCTCTAACGCTTAAACGATCACACCGCTGTAAGCAAGCTGGGAGGCAACAGTGACTCCTGCTTAGAACCAAAAGAGTAATCGAAGCTTTAGATCTTTAGATAAAGAGAAATAAAAAAAGGAATCGTTCAATAACGGCTACGTTTAAACGTAGGTACTAAAAGAATTCCCGGGCGGTGGTGAACTAACATAACGCTAAAAGATTTAGATTTAAAATAAAAGGAAAATTAGAAAACCAACAGGGAGTCACGACTGCCAAAATTTAAACATAGCCGTTGGGGGGGGGAGGAGGGGACGGGTACCAATTCCTTCCAAGTAGAGCTAAAAGAAAAAACCGACGCCCATTAAATCCGACGAACAAAAACTTAGATTTCATTTTAGAAACAGATCGAACGCTAACTGGGCATCATGAATGCCCGTTTAACAATACTAGCCATCTTAAACTGATGCATTAAAGATACCCCCGCAGCACCATCAGATGAAAATTTTCTCCTTGGGAAGCAGAAATAGAATACCAATTGGGAGCAGTTTAGGGTAACGGTCGTCGTGAACGGTGCCCCTAATTCGAGTCCTAATTCACAATCCGAAACCGTGATTTCCAACGGTAATGAACCTTTTCCTCTTGTGTCAGTCGGGTGCCTGCGCTTTGCTCCTGCTCCCTTCAGCAGCGGTACACGGAGCGCTCGCCGGCTGTGAGCCGTTCGTTCACACGGCTTTTTGTACCAGTCAACTCTTCAATCGGGCCATTTAAATAACAGACTATTCTCTCAAATTCCAGCTCAAATGCATGGCACGAATTAAACGGCGCCCGAGGACCCACGCCATTTACTAATGCCGCCCCGGAGCTGAGCCTGCTTATTGTGAGGCTCTTCTCGCAAGAGCCCCTCACGCACGCACGCACGCAGGTCCCGTCACCGGTGCTCCGTGCTGGCCTAACCGCGGACCGGCAGGGCGGGCGGAGAAACTGCCCGGAAGCCGTGGAGAGCGAGACGGATTTGAGAGCGAGACGGACTCAACAGCGATTCCTGCCGAAACACGCAAGGAACGCAGCTCTGCACGGTGGGGCGGCGGCCTGTCCCCTCCTGCCCGCGCGGCCCCATCCCCGCCGCGGGCAGCCTCAGCCTTCACAAGATGGCGGCGCCATACACCCCCCCCCCCCCCCCCCAAGCACCGGCTGCAGCTCCGGAGAGAAACGACGCGGATGCGGCCCCGAGACGCCGCCGCCACCGCCGGCACTCGTTTCACGGGGGACTCACCGGCTCCTCCAGGGCTCCGGCAGGCTCCCGCCGCTTCCCCGCGGTCCTCCATGATGCCAGAAGTGCCCCTCAGTCCTCCGAACTTGCGCTCTATGGGCCCGCAGTCCTCCAGGATGCCCAAGTGCCGGTTCGGTGCGGGGGGCCCTGGAGTAGATGAGCCCCGGGCTCTGCCCAGGGAGCTCCTTCTGGGCGAGGCGAGAGCTGTGGGACTGGGCAGGGTCCAGCGGCACCCACAGGAGAGAGTGCCCTGGGCTGCAGCTTGGGTTTTGGTGGGTTTTTTTTTGTTTGTTTTTTTTTTTTTTATGTCGGCAGTTTCCTAGGGGGTGTTCAGGGGTGACAGGAGGGTTTTAAAACACACAGCCTTTTTTTAACTGATAGTTTTGGTGCTGTTTTGTTCTAGGTGCACTGGATTCTCCCAGAATTCTGAACTTCCTGCAGGATGGCAACTTGTTTTTTGTGAGGAGTGTTTGTGACCGCATTTCCTTTCCTAGGACTTGAAGGTGAGAATATCGAGCAGCCGTGAGGATGCGCACCACGTCCGCACCTGTCTATGCCCCCCCATCCCTCCGTCCGTGGCTGCAGGTGGGGTTTTTCCCATGCCACCCCCAACTCGGTGGCCTTGCCAAGGGTGGGTGTGCCTGGCCCTACTTCTCGTGTCCCTGCCTCCAATGGGTGTGCTTTGCCTGCTTTGTGTTCCCTCTTTATGGGTGTGCATAGCTCACACTGTTGTCCTCGCCCTGTGCTTCTGCCTTGCACCTGCCTCCCATGGGCATGCATTGTCCCCCCCTTGTCTCTGCTCCATGCAGCTGCCTTGCCCCCACCTCTCCAAGTATTGCTGCTCCAGGTGTACAGCACGAATAAACTGTTAGCATTCCGAACTTTGCTCTGGCACTTCCTTGGGCCCCAAATCCCTAAGACTACCGCAAAATGCCATCACCAGTAGATGTCAGGGGGAATGAGGGGCACCCAGCAGGGACACCCTGAAGTCTCATGGTTTCCATCAGGCTTTCCCAAGGGCAGAGGTGGGTGGGAGAGTGGAAAAGCAGCATTACTTTTTACGTTTTCTTCCTACATCTCCCTCTTCTGAGCTCCTTGTCCCTGGGTGTTTGTTCTTGCCTGTGGCCCCTGTTCCTGATGGGCTCCAGGTGTGGCCAGTGGGGCTAATGGCATGGCTGGCCCTGCTGTGGACTATAAAGGGGCTGCCTGAGGGAGCTGGTAAAGGGGAACTGGCTGAGGAG